>NC_060123.1:272496098-273746098 GCF_021461395.2 Schistocerca americana
GATTTTATAACATGGTCCAGCTGAAGTGTTACATTCTTCTTCAATCTCTCCGGCAGACGGTCTTAGAATTGGCAATCACAATTTACTTAGCCGATACGATGCTGTGTCAGGATTTTATAACATGGTCCAGCTGAAATGTTACATTCTTCTTCAATCTCTCGGGCAGACGGTCTTCGAATTGGCACTCACAATTTACTTAGCCGATAAGATGCTGTGTCAGAATTTTATGACATGGTCCAGCTGAAATGTTACATTCTTCTTCGATCTCTCGAGCAGACAGTCTTCGAATTGGCACTCACTACTTACTTAGCCGATACGATGCTGTGTCAGGATTTTATGACATGACCCAGCTGAAATGTTACATTCTTCCTCGATCTATCGGGCAGACGGTTTTCGAATTGGCACTCACAATTTACCTAGCCGATAAGATGCTGTGTCAGGATTTTATGACATGGTCCAGCTGAAATGTTACATTCTTTTTCGATCTCCCGGGCAGACGGTCTTCGAATTGGCACTCACAATTTACTTAGCCGATAAGATGCTGTGTCAGGATTTTATGACATGGTCCAGCTGAAATGTTACATTCTTTTTCGATCTCCCGGGCAGACGGTCTTCGAATTGGCACTCATAATTTACTTAGCCGATAAGATGCTGCGTCAGGATTTTATGACATGGTCCAGCTGAAATGTTGCATTCTTCTTCGATCTCTCGGCAGACGGTCTTCGAATTGTCACACACAATTTACTTAGCCCATAAGATGCTCTGTTAGGATTTTATGACATGGTCCAGCAGAAATCTTACATTCTTCTTCGATCTCTCGAGCAGACGGTCTTCGAATTGGCACTCACAATTTACTTAGCCGATACGATGCTGTGTCAGGATTTTATGACATGGTCCAGCTGAAATGTTACATTCTTCTTTGATCTCTCGGGCAGACGGTCTTCGAATCGGTGCTCACAATTTACTTAGCCGATACGATGCTGTGTCAGGATTTTATAACATGGTCCAGCTGAAGTGTTACATTCTTCTTCAATCTCTCGGGCAGACGGTCTTCGAATTGGCACTCACAATTTACTTAGCCGATACGATGCTGTGTCAGGAATTTATGACATGGTCCGGCTGAAATGTTACATTCTTCTTCGATCTCTGGAGCAGACGGTCTTCGAATTGTCACTCACAATTTACTTAGCCGATAACAAGCTGTGTCAGGATTTTATGACATGGTCCAGCTGAAATGTTACATTCTTTTTCGATCTCCCGGGTAGACGGTCTTCGAATTGGCAATCACAATTTACCTAGCCGATAAGATGCTGTGTCATGATTTTATGACATGGTCCATCTGAAATGTTGCATTCTTCGTCGATCTCTCGGGCAGACGGTCTTCGAATTGGCACTCACAATTTACTTAGGCGATACGATGCTGTGTCAGGATTTTATGACATGGTCCAGCTGAAATGTTCCATTTTTCTTCGATCTTTCGGGAGACGGTCTTCGAATCGGTGCTCACAATTTACTTAGCCGATACGATGCTGTGTCAGGATTTTATAACATGGTCCAGCTGAAGTGTTACATTCTTCTTCAATCTCTCCGGCAAACGGTCTTAGAATTGGCAATCACAATTTACTTAGCCGATACGATGCTGTGTCAGGATTTTATAACATGGTCCAGCTGAAATGTTACATTCTTCTTCAATCTCTCGGGCAGACGGTCTTCGAATTGGCACTCACAATTTACTTAGCCGATAAGATGCTGTGTCAGAATTTTATGACATGGTCCAGCTGAAATGTTACATTCTTCTTCGATCTCTCGAGCAGACAGTCTTCGAATTGGCACTCACTACTTACTTAGCCGATACGATGCTGTGTCAGGATTTTATGACATGACCCAGCTGAAATGTTACATTCTTCTTCAATCTCTCGGGCAGACGGTCTTCGAATTGGCACTCACAATTTACTTAGCCGATAAGATGCTGTGTCAGAATTTTATGACATGGTCCAGCTGAAATGTTACATTCTTCTTCGATCTCTCGAGCAGACAGTCTTCGAATTGGCACTCACTACTTACTTAGCCGATACGATGCTGTGTCAGGATTTTATGACATGACCCAGCTGAAATGTTACATTCTTCCTCGATCTATCGGGCAGACGGTTTTCGAATTGGCACTCACAATTTACCTAGCCGATAAGATGCTGTGTCAGGATTTTATGACATGGTCCAGCTGAAATGTTACATTCTTTTTCGATCTCCCGGGCAGACGGTCTTCGAATTGGCACTCACAATTTACTTAGCCGATAAGATGCTGTGTCAGGATTTTATGACATGGTCCAGCTGAAATGTTACATTCTTTTTCGATCTCCCGGGCAGACGGTCTTCGAATTGGCACTCATAATTTACTTAGCCGATAAGATGCTGCGTCAGGATTTTATGACATGGTCCAGCTGAAATGTTGCATTCTTCTTCGATCTCTCGGCAGACGGTCTTCGAATTGTCACACACAATTTACTTAGCCCATAAGATGCTCTGTTAGGATTTTATGACATGGTCCAGCAGAAATCTTACATTCTTCTTCGATCTCTCGAGCAGACGGTCTTCGAATTGGCACTCACAATTTACTTAGCCGATACGATGCTGTGTCAGGATTTTATGACATGGTCCAGCTGAAATGTTACATTCTTCTTTGATCTCTCGGGCAGACGGTCTTCGAATCGGTGCTCACAATTTACTTAGCCGATACGATGCTGTGTCAGGATTTTATAACATGGTCCAGCTGAAGTGTTACATTCTTCTTCAATCTCTCGGGCAGACGGTCTTCGAATTGGCACTCACAATTTACTTAGCCGATACGATGCTGTGTCAGGAATTTATGACATGGTCCGGCTGAAATGTTACATTCTTCTTCGATCTCTGGAGCAGACGGTCTTCGAATTGTCACTCACAATTTACTTAGCCGATAACAAGCTGTGTCAGGATTTTATGACATGGTCCAGCTGAAATGTTACATTCTTTTTCGATCTCCCGGGTAGACGGTCTTCGAATTGGCAATCACAATTTACCTAGCCGATAAGATGCTGTGTCATGATTTTATGACATGGTCCATCTGAAATGTTGCATTCTTCGTCGATCTCTCGGGCAGACGGTCTTCGAATTGGCACTCACAATTTACTTAGGCGATACGATGCTGTGTCAGGATTTTATGACATGGTCCAGCTGAAATGTTCCATTTTTCTTCGATCTTTCGGGAGACGGTCTTCGAATCGGTGCTCACAATTTACTTAGCCGATACGATGCTGTGTCAGGATTTTATAACATGGTCCAGCTGAAGTGTTACATTCTTCTTCAATCTCTCCGGCAAACGGTCTTAGAATTGGCAATCACAATTTACTTAGCCGATACGATGCTGTGTCAGGATTTTATAACATGGTCCAGCTGAAATGTTACATTCTTCTTCAATCTCTCGGGCAGACGGTCTTCGAATTGGCACTCACAATTTACTTAGCCGATAAGATGCTGTGTCAGAATTTTATGACATGGTCCAGCTGAAATGTTACATTCTTCTTCGATCTCTCGAGCAGACAGTCTTCGAATTGGCACTCACTACTTACTTAGCCGATACGATGCTGTGTCAGGATTTTATGACATGACCCAGCTGAAATGTTACATTCTTCCTCGATCTATCGGGCAGACGGTCTTCGAATTGGCACTCACAATTTACTTAGTCAATAAGATGCTGTGTCAGGATTTTATGACATGGTCCAGCTGAAATGTTACATTCTTTTTCGATCTCCCGGGCAGACGGTCTTCGAATTGGCACTCACAATTTACTTAGCCGATAAGATGCTGTGTCAGGATTTTATGACATGGTCCAGCTGAAATGTTACATTCTTTTTCGATCTCCCGGGCAGACGGTCTTCGAAATGGCACTCATAATTTACTTAGCCGATAAGATGCTGCGTCAGGATTTTATGACATGGTCCAGCTGAAATGTTGCATTCTTCTTCGATCTCTCGGCAGACGGTCTTCGAATTGTCACTCACAATATACTTAGCCCATAAGATGCTCTGTTAGGATTTTATGACATGGTCCAGCAGAAATCTTACATTCTTCTTCGATCTCTCGGGCAGACGGTCTTCGAATTGTCACTCACAATATACTTAGCCCATAAGATGCTCTGTTAGGATTTTATGACATAGTCCATCTGAAATGTTGCATTCTTCGTCGATCTCACGGGCAGACGGTCTTCGTATTGGCACTCACAATTTACTTATCCGATACGATGCTGTGTCAGGATTTTATGACATGGTCCAGCTGAAATGTTACATTCTTCTTTGATCTCTCGGGCAGACGGCTTCGAATCGGTGCTCACAATTTACTTAGCCGATACGATGCTGTGTCAGAATTTTATAACATGGTCCAGCTGAAGTGTTACATTCTTCTTCAATCTCTCGGGCAGACGGTCTTCGAATTGGCACTCACAATTTACTTAGCCGATAAGATGCTGTGTCAGGATTTTATGACATGGTCCAGCTGAAATGTTACATTCTTCTTCGACCTCTTGGGCAGACGGTCTTCGAATTGGCACTCACAATTTACTTAGCCGATACGATGCTGTGTCAGGATTTTATGACATGGTCCAGCTGAAATGTTACATTCTTCTTCGATCTCTGGAGCAGACGGTCTTCGAATTGTCACTCACAATTTACTTAGCCGATAAGATGCTGTGTCAGGATTTTATAACATGGTCCAGCTGAAGTGTTACATTCTTCTTCAATCTCTCGGGCAGACGGTCTTCGAATTGGCACTCACAATTTACTTAGCCGATAAGATGCTGTGTCAGGATTTTATGACATGGTCCAGCTGAAATGTTACATTCTTCCTCGACCTCTCGGGCAGACGGACTTCGAATTGGCACTCACAATGTACTTAGCCGATAAGATGCTGTTTCTAGATTTTATGACATGTTCCAGCTGAAATGTTACATTCTTCTTCGATCTCTCGGGCGGACGGTCTTCGAATTGGCACTCACAATTTGCTTACCTGATTAGATGCTGTGTCAGGAGTTTATGACATGGTCCAGCGGAAATGTTACATTCTTCTTCGATCTCTCGGGCAGACGGTCTTCGAATTGGCACTCACAATTATCTTAGCCGATAAGATGCTGTGTCAGGATTTTATGACGTGGTCCAGCTGAAATAATACATTCTTCTTCGATCTCTCGTGCAGACGGTCTTCGAATTCGCACTCACAATTTACTTAGCCGATAAGATGCTGTGTCAGGATTTTATGACATGGTCCAGCTGAAATGTTGCATTCTTCTTCGATCTCTCGGGCAAACGGTCTTCGAGTTGGCACTCACAATTTACTTAGCCGATAAGATGCTGTGTCAGGATTTTATGACATGGTCCAGCTGAAATGTTACATTCTTCTTTGATCTCTCGGGCAGACGGTCTTCGAATTGGCACTCACAATTTACCTAGCCGATAAGATGCTGTGTCAGGATTTTATGACATGGTCCAGCTGAAATGTTGCATTCTTCGTCGATCTCTCGGGCAGACGGTCTTCGAATTGGCACTCACTATTTACTTAGCCGATACGATGCTGTGTCAGGATTTTATGACATGATCCAGCTGAAATGTTACATTCTTCTTCGATCTCGCGGGCAGACGGTCTTCGAATTGGTGCTCACAATTTACTTAGCCGATTAGATGCTGTGTCAGGATTTTATGACATGGTCCAGCTGAAATGTTACATTCTTCTTCGATCTCCCGGGCAGACGGTCTTCGAATTGGCACTCACAATTTACCTAGCCGATAAGATGCTGTGTCAGGATTTTATGACATGGTCCAGCTGAAATGTTACATTCTTCTTCGATCTCTCGAGCAGACGGTCTTCGAATTATCACTCACAATTTACTTAGCCGATAAGATGCTGTGTCAGGATTTTATGACATGGTCCATCTGAAATGTTGCATTCTTCGTCGATCTCTCGGGCAGACGGTCTTCGTATTGGCACTCACAATTTACTTAGCCGATAACAAGCTGTGTCAGGATTTTATGACATGATCCAGCTGAAATGTTACATTCTTCTTCGATCTCTGGAGCAGACGGTCTTCGAATTATCACTCACAATTTACTTAGCCGATAAGATGCTGTGTCAGGATTTTATGACATGGTCCATCTGAAATGTTGCATTCTTCGTCGATCTCTCGGGCAGACGGTCTTCGTATTGGCACTCACAATTTACTTAGCCGATACGATGCTGTGTCAGGATTTTATGACATGGTCCAGCTGAAATGTTACATTCTTCTTTGATCTCTCGGGCAGACGGTCTTCGAATCGGTGCTCACAATTTACTTAGCCGATACGATGCTGTGTCAGGATTTTATAACATGGTCCAGCTGAAGTGTTACATTCTTCTTCAATCTCTCGGGCAGACGGTCTTCGAATTGGCACTCACAATTTACTTAGCCGATAAGATGCTGTGTCAGGATTTTATGACATGGTCCAGCTGAAATGTTACATTCTTCTTCGACCTCTCGGGCAGACGGTCTTCGAATTGGCACTCACAATTTACTTAGCCGATACGATGCTGTGTCAGGATTTTATGACATGGTCTAGCTGAAATGTTACATTCTTCTTCGATCTCTGGAGCAGACGGTCTTCGAATTGTCACTCACAATTTACTTAGCCGATAAGATGCTGTGTCAGGATTTTATGACATGGTCCAGCTGAAATGTTACATTCTTTTTCGATCTCCCGGGTAGACGGTCTTCGAATTGGCGATCACAATTTACCTAGCCGATAAGATGCTGTGTCATGATTTTATGACATGGTCCATCTGAAATGTTGCATTCTTCGTCGATCTCTCGGGCAGACGGTCTTAGAATTATCAATCACAATTTACTTAGCCGATACGATGCTGTGTCAGGATTTTATAACATGGTCCAGCTGAAATGTTACATTCTTCTTCAATCTCTCGGGCAGACGGTCTTCGAATTGGCACTCACAATTTACTTAGCCGATAAGATGCTGTGTCAGAATTTTATGACATGGTCCAGCTGAAATGTTACATTCTTCTTCGATCTCTCGAGCAGACAGTCTTCGAATTGGCACTCACTACTTACTTAGCCGATACGATGCTGTGTCAGGATTTTATGACATGACCCAGCTGAAATGTTACATTCTTCCTCGATCTATCGGGCAGACGGTCTTCGAATTGGCACTCACAATTTACTTAGCCGATAAGATGCTGTGTCAGGATTTTATGACATGGTCCAGCTGAAATGTTACATTCTTTTTCGATCTCCCGGGCAGACGGTCTTCGAATTGGCACTCACAATTTACTTAGCCGATAAGATGCTGTGTCAGGATTTTATGACATGGTCCAGCTGAAATGTTACATTCTTTTTCGATCTCCCGGGCAGACGGTCTTCGAATTGGCACTCATAATTTACTTAGCCGATAAGATGCTGCGTCAGGATTTTATGACATGGTCCAGCTGAAATGTTGCATTCTTCTTCGATCTCTCGGCAGACGGTCTTCGAATTGTCACTCACAATTTACTTAGCCCATAAGATGCTCTGTTAGGATTTTATGACATGGTCCAGCAGAAATCTTACATTCTTCTTCGATCTCTCGGGCAGACGGTCTTCGAATTGGCACTCACAATTTACTTAGCCGATACGATGCTGTGTCAGGATTTTATGACATGGTCCAGCTGAAATGTTACATTCTTCTTTGATCTCTCGGGCAGACGGTCTTCGAATCGGTGCTCACAATTTACTTAGCCGATACGATGCTGTGTCAGGATTTTATACCATGGTCCAGCTGAAGTGTTACATTCTTCTTCAATCTCTCGGGCAGACGGTCTTCGAATTGGCACTCACAATTTACTTAGCCGATACGATGCTGTGTCAGGATTTTATGACATGGTCCGGCTGAAATGTTACATTCTTCTTCGATCTCTGGAGCAGACGGTCTTCGAATTGTCACTCACAATTTACTTAGCCGATAACAAGCTGTGTCAGGATTTTATGACATGGTCCAGCTGAAATGTTACATTCTTTTTCGATCTCCCGGGTAGACGGTCTTCGAATTGGCAATCACAATTTACCTAGCCGATAAGATGCTGTGTCATGATTTTATGACATGGTCCATCTGAAATGTTGCATTCTTCGTCGATCTCTCGGGCAGACGGTCTTCGAATTGGCACTCACAATTTACTTAGGCGATACGATGCTGTGTCAGGATTTTATGACATGGTCCAGCTGAAATGTTACTTTTTTCTTCGATCTTTCGAGAGACGGTCTTCGAATCGGTGCTCACAATTTACTTAGCCGATACGATGCTGTGTCAGGATTTTATAACATGGTCCAGCTGAAGTGTTACATTCTTCTTCAATCTCTCCGGCAGACGGTCTTAGAATTGGCAATCACAATTTACTTAGCCGATACGATGCTGTGTCAGGATTTTATAACATGGTCCAGCTGAAATGTTACATTCTTCTTCAATCTCTCGGGCAGACGGTCTTCGAATTGGCACTCAAAATTTACTTAGCCGATAAGATGCTGTGTCAGAATTTTATGACATGGTCCAGCTGAAATGTTACATTCTTCTTCGATCTCTCGAGCAGACAGTCTTCGAATTGGCACTCACTACTTACTTAGCCGATACGATGCTGTGTCAGGATTTTATGACATGACCCAGCTGAAATGTTACATTCTTCCTCGATCTATCGGGCAGACGGTCTTCGAATTGGCACTCACAATTTACTTAGCCAATAAGATGCTGTGTCAGGATTTTATGACATGGTCCAGCTGAAATGTTACATTCTTTTTCGATCTCCCGGGCAGACGGTCTTCGAATTGGCACTCACAATTTACTTATCCGATAAGATGCTGTGTCAGGATTTTATGACATGGTCCAGCTGAAATGTTACATTCTTTTTCGATCTCCCGGGCAGACGGTCTTCGAATTGGCACTCATAATTTACTTAGCCGATAAGATGCTGCGTCAGGATTTTATGACATGGTCCAGCTGAAATGTTGCATTCTTCTTCGATCTCTCGGCAGACGGTCTTCGAATTGTCACTCACAATTTACTTAGCCCATAAGATGCTCTGTTAGGATTTTATGACATGGTCCAGCAGAAATCTTACATTCTTCTTCGATCTCTCGGGCAGACGGTCTTCGAATTGGCACTCACAATTTACTTAGCCGATACGATGCTGTGTCAGGATTTTATGACATGGTCCAGCAGAAATGATACATTCTTCTTCAATTTCTCCGGCAGACTGTCATCGAATTGGCACTCACAATTTACTTAGCCGATACGACGCTGTGTCAGGATTTTCTGAAATGGTCCAGCTGAAATGTTACATTCTTCTTCGATATCTTGGGCAGACGGTCTTCGAATTGGCACTCACAATTTACTTAGCCGATATGATGCTGTGTCAGGATTTTGTGACATGGTCCAGCTGAAATGTTGCATTCTACTTCGATCTCTTGGGCAGACGGTCTTCGAATTGGCACTCACAATTTACTTAACCGTTACGATGCTGTGTCAGGATTTTATGACATGGTCCGGCTGAAATGATACATTCTTCTTCGATCTCTCGGGCAGACGGTCTTCGAATTCGCACTCAAAATTTACTTAGGCGAGAAGATGCTGTGTCAGGATTTTATGTCATGGTCCAGCTGAAATGTTACATTCTTCTTCGATCTCTCGGGCGGACGGTCTTCGAATTGGCACTCACAAATTACTTAGCCGATTAGATGCTGTGTCAGGATTTTATGACATGGTCCAGCTGAAATGTTACATTCTTCTTCGATCTCTCGGGCAGACGGTCTTTGATTTGGCACTCACAATTTACTTAGCCAATAAGATGCTGTGTCAGGATTTTATGACATGGTCCAGCTGAAATGTTACATTCTTCTTCGATCTCTCGGGCAGACGGACTTCAAATTGGAACTCACAATGTACTTAGCCGTAAGATGCTGTGTCAGGATTTTATGACATGGTCCAGCTGAAATGTTACATTCTTCTTCGATCTCTCGGGCGGACGGTCTTCGAATTGGCACTCACAAATTACTTAGCCGATTAGATGCTGTGTCAGGATTTTATGACATGGTCCAGCTGAAATGTTACATTCTTCTTCGATCTCTCGAGCAGACAGTCTTCGAATTGGCACTCACTACTTACTTAGCCGATACGATGCTGTGTCAGGATTTTATGACACGGTCCATCTGAAATGTTACATTCTTTTTCGATCTCCCGGGCAGACGGTCTTCGAATTGGCACTCACAATTTACTTAGCCGATAAGATGCTGTGTCAGGATTTTATGACATGGTCCAGCTGAAATGTTGCATTCTTCTTCGATCTCTCGGGCAGACGGTCTTCGAATTGTCACTCACAATTTTCTTAGCCGATAAGATGCTGTGTTAGGATTTTATGACATGGTCCAGCAGAAATGTTACATTCTTCTTCGATCTCTCGGGCAGACGGTCTTCGAATTGGCACTCACAATTTACTTAGCCGATAAGATGCTGTGTTAGGATTTTGTGACATGGTCCAGCAGAAATGTTACATTCTTCTTCGATCTCTCGGGCAGACGGTCTTCGAATTGGCACTCACAATTTACTTAGCCCATAAGATGCTGTGTCAGGATTTTATGACATGGTCCAGCTGAAATGATGCATTCTTCTTCGATCTCTTGGGCAGACGGTCTTCGAATTGGCACTCACAATTTACTTAACCGATACGATGCTGTGTCAGGATTTTATGACATGGTCCAGCTGAAATGACACATTCTTCTTTGATCTCTCGGGCAGACAGTGTTCGAATTGGCACTCACAATTTACTTAGGCGATAAGATGCTGTGTCAGGATTTTATGACATGGTCCAGCTGAAATGTTACATTCTTCTTAGATCTCTCGGGCAGACGGACTTCGAATTGGCACTCACAATGTACTTAGCCGATAAGATGCTGTGTCTGGATTTTATGACATGTTCCAGCTGAAATGTTACATTCTTCTTCGATCTCTCGGGCGGACGGTCTTCGAATTGGCACTCACAAGTTACTTAGCCTATTAGATGCTGTGTCAGGATTTTATTACATGGTCCAGCTGAAATATTACATTCTTCTCCGATCTCTCGGGCAGACGGTCTTCGAGTTGGCACTCACAATTTACTTAGCCAATAAGATGCTGTGTCAGGATTTTATGACATGGTCCAGCTGAAATGTTACATTCTTCTTCGATCTCTCGGGCAGACGGACTTCGAATTGGAACTCACAATTTACTTAGCCGTAAGATGCTGTGTCAGGATTTTATGACATGGTCCAGCTGAAATGTTACATTCTTCTTCGATCTCTCCGGCAGACGGTCTTTGAATTGGCACTCACAATTTACTTAGCCGATAAGATGCTGTGTCAGGATTTTATGACATGATCCAGCTGAAATGTTACATTCTTCTTCGATCTCTGGAGCAGACGGTCTTCGAATTGTCACTCACAATTTACTTAGGCGATAAGATGCTGTGTCAGGATTTTATGACATGGTCCAGCTGAAATGTTACATTCTTCTTCGATCTCTCGGGCAGACGGACTTCGAATTGGCACTCACAATGTACTTAGCCGATAAGATGCTGTGTCTGGATTTTATGACATGTTCCAGCTGAAATGTTACATTCTTCTTCGATCTCTCGGGCGGACGGTCTTCGAATTGGCACTCACAAGTTACTTAGCCGATTAGGTGCTGTGTCAGGATTTTATGACATGGTCCAGCTGAAATGTTACATTCTTCTTCGATCTCTCGGGCAGACGGTCTTCGAGTTGGCACTCACAATTTACTTAGCCAATAACATGCTGTGTCAGGATTTTATGACATGGTCCAGCTGAAATGTTACATTCTTCTTCGATCTTTTGGGCAGACGGACTTCGAATTGGAACTCACAATTTACTTAGCCTTAAGATGCTGAGTCAGGATTTTATGACATGGTCCAGCTGAAATGTTACATTCTTCTTCGATCTCTCCGGCAGACGGTCTTTGAATTGGCACTCACAATTTACTTAGCCGATAAGATGCTGTGTCAGGATTTTATGACATGGTCCAGCTGAAATGTTACATTCTTCTTCGATCTCCCGGGCAGACGGTCTTCGAATTGGCACTCACAATTTACCTAGCCGATAAGTTGCTGTGTCAGGATTTTATGACATGGTCCATCTGAAATGTTGCATTCTTCGTCGATCTCTCGGGCAGACGGTCTTCGAATTGGCACTCACAATTTACTTAGGCGATACGATGCTGTGTCAGGATTTTATGACATGGTCCAGCTGAAATGTTACATTTTTCTTCGATCTCTCGGGAGACGGTCTTCGAATCGGTGCTCACAATTTACTTAGCCGATACGATGCTGTGTCAGGATTTTATAACATGGTCCAGCTGAAGTGTTACATTCTTCTTCGATCTCTCGAGCAGACAGTCTTCGAATTGGCACTCACTACTTACTTAGCCGATACGATGCTGTGTCAGGATTTTATGACATGACCCAGCTGAAATGTTACATTCTTCCTCGATCTATCGGGCAGACGGTTTTCGAATTGGCACTCACAATTTACTTAGCCGATAAGATGCTGTGTCAGGATTTTATGACATGGTCCAGCTGAAATGTTACATTCTTTTTCGATCTCCCGGGCAGACGGTCTTCGAATTGGCACTCACAATTTACTTAGCCGATAAGATGCTGTGTCAGGATTTTATCACATGGTCCAGCTGAAATGTTACATTCTTTTTCGATCTCCCGGGCAGACGGTCTTCGAATTGGCACTCATAATTTACTTAGCCGATAAGATGCTGCGTCAGGATTTTATGACATGGTCCAGCTGAAATGTTGCATTCTTCTTCGATCTCTCGGCAGACGGTCTTCGAATTGTCACTCACAATTTACTTAGCCCATAAGATGCTCTGTTAGGATTTTATGACATGGTCCAGCAGAAATCTTACATTCTTCTTCGATCTCTCGGGCAGACGGTCTTCGAATTGGCACTCACAATTTACTTAGCCGATACGATGCTGTGTCAGGATTTTATGACATGGTCCAGCAGAAATGTTACATTCTTCTTCAATTTCTCCGGCAGACTGTCATCGAATTGGCACTCACAATTTACTTAGCCGATACGACGCTGTGTCAGGATTTTCTGAAATGGTCCAGCTGAAATGTTACATTCTTCTTCGATATCTTGGGCAGACGGTCTTCGAATTGGCACTCACAATTTACTTAGCCGATAAGATGCTGTGTCAGGATTTTATGACATGGTCCAGCTGAAATGTTGCATTCTACTTCGATCTCTTGGGCAGACGGTCTTCGAATTGGCACTCACAATTTACTTAACCGTTACGATGCTGTGTCAGGATTTTATGACATGGTCCGGCTGAAATGATACATTCTTCTTCGATCTCTCGGGCAGACGGTCTTCGAATTCGCACTCAAAATTTACTTAGGCGAGAAGATGCTGTGTCAGGATTTTATGTCATGGTCCAGCTGAAATGTTACATTCTTCTTCGATCTCTCGGGCAGACGGACTTCGAATTGGCACTCACAACGTACTTAGCCGATAAGATGCTGTGTCTGGATTTTATGACATGTTCCAGCTGAAATGTTACATTCTTCTTCGATCTCTCGGGCGGACGGTCTTCGAATTGGCACTCACAAATTACTTAGCCGATTAGATGCTGTGTCAGGATTTTATGACATGGTCCAGCTGAAATGTTACATTCTTCTTCGATCTCTCGGGCAGACGGTCTTCGATTTGGCACTCACAATTTACTTAGCCAATAAGATGCTGTGTCAGGATTTTATGACATGGTCCAGCTGAAATGTTACATTCTTCTTCGATCTCTCGGGCAGACGGACTTCAAATTGGAACTCACAATGTACTTAGCCGTAAGATGCTGTGTCAGGATTTTATGACATGGTCCAGCTGAAATGTTATATTCTTCTTCGATCTCTTGGGCGGACGGTCTTCGAATTGGCACTCACAAATTACTTAGCCGATTAGATGCTGTGTCAGGATTTTATGACATGGTCCAGCTGAAATGTTACATTCTTCTTCGATCTCTCGAGCAGACAGTCTTCGAATTGGCACTCACTACTTACTTAGCCGATACGATGCTGTGTCAGGATTTTATGACATGGTCCAGCTGAAATGTTACATTCTTTTTCGATCTCCCGGGCAGACGGTCTTCGAATTGGCACTCACAATTTACTTAGCCGATAAGATGCTGTGTCAGGATTTTATGAGATGGTCCAGCTGAAATGTTGCATTCTTCTTCGATCTCTCGGGCAGACGGTCTTCGAATTGTCACTCACAATTTTCTTAGCCGATAAGATGCTGTGTTAGGATTTTATGACATGGTCCAGCAGAAATGTTACATTCTTCTTCGATCTCTCGGGCAGACGGTCTTCGAATTGGCACTCACAATTTACTTAGCCGATAAGATGCTGTGTTAGGACTTTATGACATGGTCCAGCAGAAATGTTACATTCTTCTTCGATCTCTCGGGCAGACGGTCTTCGAATTGGCACTCACAATTTACTTAGCCCATAAGATGCTGTGTCAGGATTTTATGACATGGTCCAGCTGAAATGATGCATTCTTCTTCGATCTCTTGGGCAGACGGTCTTCGAATTGGCACTCACAATTTACTTAACCGATACGATGCTGTGTCAGGATTTTATGACATGGTCCAGCTGAAATGACACATTCTTCTTTGATCTCTCGGGCAGACAGTGTTCGAATTGGCACTCACAATTTACTTAGGCGATAAGATGCTGTGTCAGGATTTTATGTCATGGTCCAGCTGAAATGTTACATTCTTCTTAGATCTCTCGGGCAGACGGACTTCGAATTGGCACTCACAATGTACTTAGCCGATAAGATGCTGTGTCTGGATTTTATGACATGTTCCAGCTGAAATGTTACATTCTTCTTCGATCTCTCGGGCGGACGGTCTTCGAATTGGCACTCACAAGTTACTTAGCCGATTAGATGCTGTGTCAGTATTTTATTACATGGTCCAGCTGAAATGTTACATTCTTCTCCGATCTCTCGGGCAGACGGTCTTCGAGTTGGCACTCACAATTTATTTAGCCGATAAGATGCTGTGTCAGGATTTTATGACATGGTCCAGCTGAAATGTTACATTCTTCTTCGATCTCTCGGGCAGACGGACTTCGAATTGGAACTCACAATTTACTTAGCCGTAAGATGCTGTGTCAGGATTTTATGACATGGTCCAGCTGAAATGTTACATTCTTCTTCGATCTCTCCGGCAGACGGTCTTTGAATTGGCACTCACAATTTACTTAGCCGATAAGATGCTGTGTCAGGATTTTATGACATGATCCAGCTGAAATGTTACATTCTTCTTCGATCTCTGGAGCAGACGGCCTTCGAATTGTCACTCACAATTTGCTTAGGCTATAAGATGCTGTGTCAGGATTTTATGACATGGTCCAGCTGAAATGTTACATTCTTCTTCGATCTTTTGGGCAGACGGACTTCGAATTGGAACTCACAATTTACTTAGCCTTAAGATGCTGTGTCAGGATTTTATGACATGGTCCAGCTGAAATGTTACATTCCTCTTCGATCTCTCCGGCAGACGGTCTTTGAATTGGCACTCACAATTTACTTAGCCGATAAGATGCTGTGTCAGGATTTTATGACATGGTCCAGCTGAAATGTTACATTCTTCTTCGATCTCCCGGGCAGACGGTCTTCGAATTGGCACTCACAATTTACCTAGCCGATAAGTTGCTGTGTCAGGATTTTATGACATGGTCCATCTGAAATGTTGCATTCTTCGTCGATCTCTCGGGCAGACGTTCTTCGAATTGGCACTCACAATTTACTTAGCCGATATGATGCTGTGTCAGGATTTTATGACATGATCCAGCTGAAATGTTACATTCTTCTTCGATCTCTGGTGCAGACGGGCTTCGAATTGACACTCACAATTTACTTAGCCGATAAGATGCTGTGTCAGGATTTTATGACATGGTCCAGCTGAAATGTTACATTCTTTTTCGATCTCCCGGGCAGACGGTCTTCGAATTGGCACTCACAATTTACTTAGCCGATAAGATGCTGTGTCAGGATTTTATGACATGGTCCAGCTGAAATGTTGCATTCTTCTTCGATCTCTCAGGCAGACGGTCTTCGAAATGGCACTCACAATTTACTTAGCCGATACGATGCTGTGTCAGGATTTTATGACATGGTCCAGTGAAATGTTACATTCTTCTTCGATCCCTGGAGCAGACGGTCTTCGAATTGTCACTCACAATTTACTTAGCCGATAAGATGCTGTGTCAGGATTTTATGACATGGTCCAGCTGAAATGTTACATTCTTTTTCGATCTCCCGGGCAGACGGTCTTCGAATTGGCACTCACAATTTACCTAGCCGATAAGATGCTGTGTCAGGATTTTATGACATGGTCCATCTGAAATGGTGCATTCTTCGTCGATCTCTCGGGCAGACGGTCTTCGAATTGGCACTCACAATTTACTTAGCCGATACGGTGCTCTGTCAGGATTTTATGACATGGTCCAGCTGAAATGTTACATTCTTCATCGATCTCTCGGGCAGACGGTCTTCGAGTCGGTGCTCACAATTTACTTAGCCGATACGATGCTGTGTCAGGATTTTATAACATGGTCCAGCTGAAGTGTTACATTCTTCTTCAATCTCTCGAGCAGACAGTCTTCGAATTGGCACTCACTACTTACTTAGCCGATACGATGCTGTGTCAGGATTTTATGACATGGTCCAGCAGAAATGTTAACTTCTTCTTGAATTTCTCCGGCAGACTGTCTTCGAATTGGCACTCACAATTTACTTAGCCGATACGACGCTGTGTCAGGATTTTCTGAAATGGTCCAGCTGAAATGTTACATTCTTCTTCGATCTCTTTGGCAGACGGTCTTCGAATTGGCACTCACAATTTACTTAGCCGATAAGATGCTGTGTCAGGAATTTATGACATGGTCCAGCTGAAATGTTGCATTCTTCTTCGACCTCTTGGGCAGACGGTCTTCGAATTGGCATTCACAATTTACTTAACCGATACGATGCTGTGACAGGATTTTATGACATGGTCCAGCTGAAATGACACATTCTTCTTTGATCTCTCGGGCAGACAGTGTTCGAATTGGCACTCACAATTTACTTAGGCGATAAGATGCTGTGTCAGGATTTTATGACATGGTCCAGCTGAAATGTTACATTCTTCTTCGATCTCTCGGGCAGACGGACTTCGAATTGGCACTCACAATGTACTTAGCCGATAAGATGCTGTGTCTGGATTTTATGACATGTTCCAGCTGAAATGTTACATTCTTCTTCGATCTCTCGGGCGGACGGTCTTCGAATTGGCACTCACAAGTTACTTAGCCGATTAGATGCTGTGTCAGGATTTTATGACATGGTCCAGCTGAAATGTTACATTCTTCTTCGATCTCTCGGGCAGACGATCTTCGAGTTGGCACTCACAATTTACTTAGCCAATAAGATGCTGTGCCAGATTTTATGACATGGTCCAGCTGAAATGTTACATTCTTCTTCGATCTCTCGGGCAGACGGACTTCGAATTGGAACTCACAATTTACTTAGCCGTAAGATGCTGTGTCGGGATTTTATGACATGGTCCAGCTGAAATATTACATTCTTCTTCGATCTCTCCGGCAGACGGTCTTTGAATTGGCACTCACAATTTATTTAGCCGATAAGATGCTGTGTCAGGATTTTATGACATGATCCAGCTGAAATGTTACATTCTTCTTCGATCTCTGGAGCAGACGGTCTTCGAATTGTCACTCACAATTTACTTAGCTGATAAGATGCTGTGTCAGGATTTTATGACATGGTCCAGCTGAAATGATACATTCTTTTTCGATCTCCCGGGCAGACCGTCTTCGAATTGCCACTCACAATTTACTTAGCCGATAAGATGCTGTGTCAGGATTTTATGACATGGTCCAGCTGAAATGTTGCATTCTTCTTCGATCTCTCGGGCAGACGGTCTTCGAATTGTCACTCACAATTTACTTAGCCGATAAGATGCTGTGTTAGGATTTTATGACATGGTCCAGCAGAAATGTTACATTCTTCTTCGATCTCTCGGGCAGACAGTCTTCGAATTGGCACTCACAATTTACTTAGCCGATACGATGCTGTGTCAGGATTTTAAGACATGGTCCAGCAGAAATGTTACATTCTTCTTCGATTTCTCCAGCAGACTGTCTTCGAATTGGCACTCACAATTTACTTAGCCGATACGACGCTGTGTCACTACTTTCTGAAATGGTCCAGCTGAAATGTTTCATTCTTCCTCAATCTCTCGGGCAGACGGTCTTCGAATTGGCACTCACAATTTACTTAGCCGATAAAATGCTGTGTCAGGATTTCATGACATGGTCCAGCTGAAATGTTGCATTCTTCTTCGATCTCTTGGGCAGACGGTCTTCGAATTGGCACTCACAATGTACTTAGCCGATAAGATGCTGTGTCAGGATTTTATGATATGGTCCAGCTGAAATGTTGCATTCTTCTTCGATCTCTCGGGCAGACGGTCTTCGAATTGGCACTCACAATTAACTTAGCCGATAAGATGCTGTGTCAGGATTTTATGACATGGTCCTGCTGAAATGTTACGTTCTTCTTTGATCTCTCGGGCAGACGGACTTCGAATTGGAACTCACAATTTACTTAGCCGTAAGATGCTGTGTCAGGATTTTATGACATGGTCCAGCTGAAATGTTACATTCTTCTTCGATCTCTCTGGCAGACGGTCTTCGAATTGGCACTCACAATTTACTTAGCCGATAAGATGCTGTGTCAGGATTTTATGACATGATCCAGCTGAAATGTTACATTCTTCTTCGATCTCTGGAGCAGACGGTCTTCGAATTGTAACTCACAATTTACTTAGCCGATAAGATGCTAAGTCAGGATTTAATGACATGATCCAGCTGAAATGTTACATTCTTCTTCAATCTCTCGGGCAGACGGTCTTCGAATTGGTACTCACAATTTACTTAGCCGATAAGATGCTGTGTCTGGATTTTATGACATGTTCCAGCTGAAATGTTACATTGTTCTTCAATCTCTCGGGCGGACGGTCTTCGAATTGGCACTCACAAGTTACTTAGCCGGATAGATGCTGTGTCAGGATTTTATGACATGGTCCAGCTGAAATGTTACATTCTTCTTCGATCTCTCGGGCAGACGGTCTTCGAGTTGGTACTCACAATTTATTTAGCCAATAAGATGCCGTGTCAGGATTTTATGACATGGTCCAGCTGAAATGTTACATTCTTCTTCGATCTCTCGGGCAGACGGACTTCGAATTGGAACTCACAATTTACTTAGCCGTTAGATGCTGTGTCAGGATTTTATGACATGGTCCAGCTGAAATGTTGCATTCTTCTTCGATCTCTTGGGCAGACGGTCTTCGAATTGTCACTCACAATTTACTTAGCCGATAAGATGCTGTGTTAGGATTTTATGACATGGTCCAGCAGAAATGTTACATTCTTCTTCGATCTCTCGGGCAGACGGTCTTCGAATTGGCACTCACAATTTACTTAGCCGATACGATGCGGTGTCAGGATTTTATGACATGGTCCAGCAGAAATGTTACATTCTTCTTCGATTTCTCCAGCAGACTGTCTTCGAATTGGCACTCACAATTTACTTAGCCGATCCGACGCTGTCTCAGGACTTTCTGAAATGGTCCAGCTGAAATGTTACATTCTTCCTCGATCTCTCGGGCAGACGGTCTTCGAATTGGCACTCACAATTTACTTAGCCGATAAGATGCTGTGTCAGGATTTTATGACATGATCCAGCTAAAATGTTACATTCTTCTTCGATCTCCGGAGCAGACGGTCTTCGAATTGTCACTCACAATTTACTTAGCCGATAAGATGCTGTGTCAGGATTTTATGACATGGTCCAGCTGAAATGTTACATTCTTCTTCGATCTCCCGGGCAGACGGTCTTCGAATTGGCACTCACAATTTACCTACCCGGTAAATTGCTGTGTCAGGATTTTATGACATGGTCCATCTGAAATGTTGCATTCTTCGTCGATCTCTCGGGCAGACGTTCTTCGAATAGGCACTCACAATTTACTTAGCCGATATGATGCTGTGTCAGGATTTTATGACATGATCCAGCTGAAATGTTACATTCTTCTTCGATCTCTGGACCAGACGGGCTTCGAATTGTCACTCACAATTAACTTAGCCGATAAGATGCTGTGTCAGGATTTTATGACATGGTCCAGCTGAAATGTTACATTCTTTTTCGATCTCCCGGGCGGACGGTCTTCGAATTGGCACTCACAATTTACTTAGCCGATAAGATGCTGTGTCAGGATTTTATGACATGGTCAAGCTGAAATGTTGCATTCTTCTTCGATCTCTCAGGCAGACGGTCTTCGAATTGGCACTCACAATTTACTTAGCCGATACGATGCTGTGTCAGGATTTTATGACATGGTCCAGTGAAATGTTACATTCTTCTTCGATCTCTGGAGCAGACGGTCTTCGAATTGTCACTCACAATTTACTTAGCCAATAAGATGCTGTGTCAGGATTTTATGACATGGTCCAGCTGAAATGTTACATTCTTTTTCGATCTCCCGGGCAGACGGTCTTCGAATTGGCACTCACAATTTACCTAGCCGATAAGATGCTGTGTCAGGATTTTATGACATGGTCCATCTGAAATGGTGCATTCTTCGTCGATCTCTCGGGCAGACGGTCTTCGAATTGGCACTCACAATTTACTTAGCCGATACGATGCTCTGTCAGGATTTTTTGACATGGTCCAGCTGAAATGTTACATTCTTCATCGATCTCTCGGGCAGACGGTCTTCGAATCGGTGCTCACAATTTACTTAGCCGATACGATGCTGTGTCAGGATTTTATAACATGGTCCAGCAGAAGTGTTACATTCTTCTTCAATCTCTCGGGCAGACGGTCTTCGAATTGGCACTCACAATTTACTTAGCCGATACGATGCTGTGTCAGGATTTTATAACATGGTCCAGCTGAAATGTTACATTCTTCTTCAATCTCTCGGGCAGACGGTCTTCGATTTGGCACTCACAATTTACCTAGCCGATAAGATGCTGTGTCAGGATTTTATGACATGGTCCAGCTGAAGTGTTACATTCTTCTTCGATCTCTCGAGCAGACTGTCTTCGAATTGGCACTCACTACTTACTTAGCCGATACGATGCTGTGTCAGGATTTTATGACATGGTCCAGCAGAAATGTTACATTCTTCCTCGATCTATCGGGCAGACGGTCTTCGAATTGGCACTCACAATTTACTTAGCCGGTAAGATGCTGTGTCAGAATTTTATGACATGATCAAGCTGAAATGTTACATTCTTCGTCGATCTCTGGAGCAGACGGTCTTCGAATTGTCACTCACTATTTACTTAGCCGATAAGATGCTATGTCGGGATTTTTTGACATGGTCCAGCTGAAATGTTACATTCTTTTTCGATCTCCCGGGCAGACGGTCTTCGAATTGGCACTCACAATTTACTTAGCCGATAAGATTCTGTGTCAGGATTTTATGACATGATCCAGCTGAAATGTTACTTTCTTCTTCGATCTCTGGAGCAGACGGTCTTCGAATTGTAACTCACAATTTACTTAGCCGATAAGATGCTAAGTCAGGATTTTATGACATGATCCAGCTGAAATGTTACATTCTTCTTCAATCTCTCGGGCAGACGGTCTTCGAATTGGCACTCACAATTTACTTAGCCGATAAGATGCTGTGTCTGGATTTTATGACATGTTCCAGCTGAAATGTTACATTCTTCTTCGATCTCTCGGGCGGACGGTCTTCGAATTGGCACTCACAAGTTACTTAGCCGGATAGATGCTGTGTCAGGATTTTATGACATGGTCCAGCTGAAATGTTACATTCTTCTTCGATCTCTCGGGCAGACGGTCTTCGAGTTGGTACTCACAATTTACTTAGCCAATAAGATGCTGTGTCAGGATTTTATGACATGGTCCAGCTGAAATGTTACATTCTTCTTCGATCTCTCGGGCAGACGGACTTCGAATTGGAACTCACAATTTACTTAGCCGTTAGATGCTGTGTCAGGATTTTATGACATGGTCCAGCTGAAATGTTACATTCTTCCTCGATCTCTCGGGCAGACGGTCTTCGAATTGGCACTCACAATTTTTTTAACCGATACGATGCTGTGTCAGGATTTTATGACATGGTCCAGCTGAAATGTTACATTCTTCTTCGATCTCTCGGGCAGACGGACTTCGAATTGGAACTCACAATTTACTTAGCCGTTAGATGCTGTGTCAGGATTTTATGACATGGTCCAGCTGAAATGTTGCATTCTTCTTCGATCTCTCGGGCAGACGGACTTCGAATTGGAATTCACAATTTACTTAGCCGTTAGATGCTGTGTCAGGATTTTATGACATGGTCCAGCTGAAATGTTGCATTCTTCTTCGATCTCTCAGGCAGACGGTCTTCGAATTGGCACTCACAATTTACTTAGCCGATACGATGCTGTGTCAGGATTTTATGACATGGTCCAGTGGAATGTTACATTCTTCTTCGATCTCTGGAGCAGACGGTCTTCGAATTGTCACTCACAATTTACTTAGCCGATAAGATGCTGTGTCAGGATTTTATGACATGGTCCAGCTGAAATGTTACATTCTTTTTCGATCTCCCGGGCAGACGGTCTTCGAATTGGCACTCACAATTTACCTAGCCGATAAGATGCTGTGTCAGGATTTTATGACATGGTCCCTCTGAAATAGTGCATTCTTCGTCGATCTCTCGGGCAGACGGTCTTCGAATTGGCACTCACAATTTACTTAGCCGATACGATGCTCTGTCAGGATTTTATGACATGGTCCAGCTGAAATGTTACATTCTTCATCGATCTCTCGGGCAGACGGTCTTCGAATCGGTGATCACAATTTACTTAGCCGATACGATGCTGTGTCAGGATTTTATAACATGGTCCAGCTGAAGTGTTACATTCTTCTTCAATCTCTCGGGCAGACGGTCTTCGAATTGGCACTCACAATTTACTTAGCCGATACGATGCTGTGTCAGGATTTTATAACATGGTCCAGCTGAAATGTTACATTCTTCTTCAATCTCTCGGGCAGACGGTCTTCGATTTGGCACTCACAATTTACCTAGCCGATAAGATGCTGTGTCAGGATTTTATGACATGGTCCAGCTGAAGTGTTACATTCTTCTTCGATCTCTCGAGCAGACAGTCTTCGAATTGGCACTCACTACTTACTTAGCCGATACGATGCTGTGTCAGGATTTTATGACATGGTCCAGCAGAAATGTTACATTCTTCCTCGATCTATCGGGCAGACGGTCTTCGAATTGGCACTCACAATTTACTTAGCCGGTAAGATGCTGTGTCAGGATTTTATGACATGATCAAGCTGAAATGTTACATTCTTCTTCGATCTCTGGAGCAGGCGGTCTTCGAATTGTCACTCACAATTTACTTAGCCGATAAGATGCTGTGTCGGGATTTTTTGACATGGTCCAGCTGAAATGTTACCATCTTTTTCCATCTCCCGGGCAGACGGTCTTCGAATTGGCACTCACAACTTACTTAGCCGATAAGATGCTGTGTCAGGATTTTATGACATCGTCCAGCAGAAATGTTACATTCTTCTTTGATCTCTCGGGCAGACGGTCTTCGAATTGGCACTCACAATTTACTTAGCCGATACGATGCTGTGTCAGGATTTTATGACATGGTCCAGCAGAAATGTTAACTTCTTCTTGAATTTCTCCGGCAGACTGTCTTCGAATTGGCACTCACAATTTACTTAGCCGATACGACGCAGTGTCAGGATTTTCTGAAATGGTCCAGCTGAAATGTTACATTCTTCTTCGATCTCTTGGGCAGACGGTCTTCGAATTGGCACTCACATTTTACTTAGCCGATAAGATGCTGTGTCAGGAATTTATGACATGGTCCAGCTGAAATGTTGCATTCTTCTTCGACCTCTTGGGCAGACGGTCTTCGAATTGTAACTCACAATTTACTTAGCCGATAAGATGCTAAGTCAGGATTTTATGACATGATCCAGCTGAAATGTTACATTCTTCTTCAATCTCTCGGGCAGACGGTCTTCGAATTGGCACTCACAATTTACTTAGCCGATAAGATTCTGTGTCAGGATTTTATGACATGATCCAGCTGAAATGTTACTTTCTTCTTCGATCTCTGGAGCAGACGGTCTTCGAATTGTAACTCACAATTTACTTAGCCGATAAGATGCTAAGTCAGGATTTTATGACATGATCCAGCTGAAATGTTACATTCTTCTTCAATCTCTCGGGCAGACGGTCTTCGAATTGGCACTCACAATTTACTTAGCCGATAAGATGCTGTGTCTGGATTTTATGACATGTTCCAGCTGAAATGTTACATTCTTCTTCGATCTCTCGGGCGGACGGTCTTCGAATTGGCACTCACAAGTTACTTAGCCGGATAGATGCTGTGTCAGGATTTTATGACATGGTCCAGCTGAAATGTTACATTCTTCTTCGATCTCTCGGGCAGACGGTCTTCGAGTTGGTACTCACAATTTACTTAGCCAATAAGATGCTGTGTCAGGATTTTATGACATGGTCCAGCTGAAATGTTACATTCTTCTTCGATCTCTCGGGCAGACGGACTTCGAATTGGAACTCACAATTTACTTAGCCGTTAGATGCTGTGTCAGGATTTTATGACATGGTCCAGCTGAAATGTTACATTCTTCCTCGATCTCTCGGGCAGACGGTCTTCGAATTGGCACTCACAATTTTTTTAACCGATACGATGCTGTGTCAGGATTTTATGACATGGTCCAGCTGAAATGTTACATTCTTCTTCGATCTCTCGGGCAGACGGACTTCGAATTGGAACTCACAATTTACTTAGCCGTTAGATGCTGTGTCAGGATTTTATGACATGGTCCAGCTGAAATGTTGCATTCTTCTTCGATCTCTGGAGCAGACGGTCTTCGAATTGTCACTCACAATTTACTTAGCCGATAAGATGCTGTGTCAGGATTTTATGACATGGTCCAGCTGAAATGTTACATTCTTTTTCGATCTCCCGGGCAGACGGTCTTCGAATTGGCACTCACAATTTACCTAGCCGATAAGATGCTGTGTCAGGATTTTATGACATGGTCCCTCTGAAATAGTGCATTCTTCGTCGATCTCTCGGGCAGACGGTCTTCGAATTGGCACTCACAATTTACTTAGCCGATACGATGCTCTGTCAGGATTTTATGACATGGTCCAGCTGAAATGTTACATTCTTCATCGATCTCTCGGGCAGACGGTCTTCGAATCGGTGATCACAATTTACTTAGCCGATACGATGCTGTGTCAGGATTTTATAACATGGTCCAGCTGAAGTGTTACATTCTTCTTCAATCTCTCGGGCAGACGGTCCTCGAATTGGCACTCACAATTTACTTAGCCGATACGATGCTGTGTCAGGATTTTATAACATGGTCCAGCTGAAATGTTACATTCTTCTTCAATCTCTCGGGCAGACGGTCTTCGATTTGGCACTCACAATTTACCTAGCCGATAAGATGCTGTGTCAGGATTTTATGACATGGTCCAGCTGAAGTGTTACATTCTTCTTCGATCTCTCGAGCAGACAGTCTTCGAATTGGCACTCACTACTTACTTAGCCGATACGATGCTGTGTCAGGATTTTATGACATGGTCCAGCAGAAATGTTACATTCTTCCTCGATCTATCAGGCAGACGGTCTTCGAATTGGCACTCACAATTTACTTAGCCGGTAAGATGCTGTGTCAGGATTTTATGACATGATCAAGCTGAAATGTTACATTCTTCTTCGATCTCTGGAGCAGGCGGTCTTCGAATTGTCACTCACAATTTACTTAGCCGATAAGATGCTGTGTCGGGATTTTTTGACATGGTCCAGCTGAAATGTTACCATCTTTTTCCATCTCCCGGGCAGACGGTCTTCGAATTGGCACTCACAACTTACTTAGCCGATAAGATGCTGTGTCAGGATTTTATGACATGGTCCAGCTGAAATGTTGCATTCTTCTTCGATCTCTCGGGCAGACGGTCTTCGAATTGTCACTCACAATTTTCTTAGCCGATAAGATGCTGTGTTAGGATTTTATGACATCGTCCAGCAGAAATGTTACATTCTTCTTCGATCTCTCGGGCAGACGGTCTTCGAATTGGCACTCACAATTTACTTAGCCGATACGATGCTGTGTCAGGATTTTATGACATGGTCCAGCAGAAATGTTAACTTCTTCTTGAATTTCTCCGGCAGACTGTCTTCGAATTGGCACTCACAATTTACTTAGCCGATACGACGCTGTGTCAGGATTTTCTGAAATGGTCCAGCTGAAATGTTACATTCTTCTTCGATCTCTTGGGTAGACGGTCTTCGAATTGGCACTCACATTTTACTTAGCCGATAAGATGCTGTGTCAGGAATTTATGACATGGTCCAGCTGAAATGTTGCATTCTTCTTCGACCTCTTGGGCAGACGGTCTTCGAATTGTAACTCACAATTTACTTAGCCGATAAGATGCTAAGTCAGGATTTTATGACATGATCCAGCTGAAATGTTACATTCTTCTTCAATCTCTCGGGCAGACGGTCTTCGAATTGGCACTCACAATTTACTTAGCCGATAAGATTCTGTGTCAGGATTTTATGACATGATCCAGCTGAAATGTTACTTTCTTCTTCGATCTCTGGAGCAGACGGTCTTCGAATTGTAACTCACAATTTACTTAGCCGATAAGATGCTAAGTCAGGATTTTATGACATGATCCAGCTGAAATGTTACATTCTTCTTCAATCTCTCGGGCAGACGGTCTTCGAATTGGCACTCACAATTTACTTAGCCGATAAGATGCTGTGTCTGGATTTTATGACATGTTCCAGCTGAAATGTTACATTCTTCTTCGATCTCTCGGGCGGACGGTCTTCGAATTGGCACTCACAAGTTACTTAGCCGGATAGATGCTGTGTCAGGATTTTATGACATGGTCCAGCTGAAATGTTACATTCTTCTTCGATCTCTCGGGCAGACGGTCTTCGAGTTGGTACTCACAATTTACTTAGCCAATAAGATGCTGTGTCAGGATTTTATGACATGGTCCAGCTGAAATGTTACATTCTTCTTCGATCTCTCGGGCAGACGGACTTCGAATTGGAACTCACAATTTACTTAGCCGTTAGATGCTGTGTCAGGATTTTATGACATGGTCCAGCTGAAATGTTACATTCTTCCTCGATCTCTCGGGCAGACGGTCTTCGAATTGGCACTCACAATTTTTTTAACCGATACGATGCTGTGTCAGGATTTTATGACATGGTCCAGCTGAAATGTTACATTCTTTTTCGATCTCCCGGGCAGACGGTCTTCGAATTGGCACTCACAATTTACCTAGCCGATAAGATGCTGTGTCAGGATTTTATGACATGGTCCCTCTGAAATAGTGCATTCTTCGTCGATCTCTCGGGCAGACGGTCTTCGAATTGGCACTCACAATTTACTTAGCCGATACGATGCTCTGTCAGGATTTTATGACATGGTCCAGCTGAAATGTTACATTCTTCATCGATCTCTCGGGCAGACGGTCTTCGAATCGGTGATCACAATTTACTTAGCCGATACGATGCTGTGTCAGGATTTTATAACATGGTCCAGCTGAAGTGTTACATTCTTCTTCAATCTCTCGGGCAGACGGTCTTCGAATTTTCACTCACAATTTACTTAGCCGATACGATGCTGTGTCAGGATTTTATAACATGGTCCAGCTGAAGTGTTACATTCTTCTTCAATCTCTCGGGCAGACGGTCTTCGATTTGGCACTCACAATTTACCTAGCCGATAAGATGCTGTGTCAGGATTTTATGACATGGTCCAGCTGAAGTGTTACATTCTTCTTCGATCTCTCGAGCAGACAGTCTTCGAATTGGCACTCACTACTTACTTAGCCGATACGATGCTGTGTCAGGATTTTATGACATGGTCCAGCAGAAATGTTACATTCTTCCTCGATCTATCGGGCAGACGGTCTTCGAATTGGCACTCACAATTTACTTAGCCGGTAAGATGCTGTGTCAGGATTTTATGACATGATCAAGCTGAAATGTTACATTCTTCTTCGATCTCTGGAGCAGGCGGTCTTCGAATTGTCACTCACAATTTACTTAGCCGATAAGATGCTGTGTCGGGATTTTTTGACATGGTCCAGCTGAAATGTTACCATCTTTTTCCATCTCCCGGGCAGACGGTCTTCGAATTGGCACTCACAACTTACTTAGCCGATAAGATGCTGTGTCAGGATTTTATGACATGGTCCAGCTGAAATGTTGCATTCTTCTTCGATCTCTCGGGCAGACGGTCTTCGAATTGTCACTCACAATTTTCTTAGCCGATAAGATGCTGTGTTAGGATTTTATGACATCGTCCAGCAGAAATGTTACATTCTTCTTCGATCTCTCGGGCAGACGGTCTTCGAATTGGCACTCACAATTTACTTAGCCGATACGATGCTGTGTCAGGATTTTATGACATGGTCCAGCAGAAATGTTAACTTCTTCTTGAATTTCTCCGGCAGACTGTCTTCGAATTGGCACTCACAATTTACTTAGCCGATACGACGCTGTGTCAGGATTTTCTGAAATGGTCCAGCTGAAATGTTACATTCTTCTTCGATCTCTTGGGCAGACGGTCTTCGAATTGGCACTCACATTTTACTTAGCCGATAAGATGCTGTGTCAGGAATTTATGACATGGTCCAGCTGAAATGTTGCATTCTTCTTCGATCTCTCAGGCATACGGTCTTCGAATTGGCACTCACAATTTACTTAACCGATACGATGCTGTGTCAGGATTTTATGACATGGTCCAGCTGAAATGACACATTCTTCTTTGATCTCTCGGGCAGACAGTGTTCGAATTGGCACTCACAATTTACTTAGGCGATAAGATGCTGTGTCAGGATTTTATGACATGGTCCAGCTGAAATGTTACATTCTTCTTCGATCTCTCGGGCAGACGGACTTCGAATTGGCACTCACAATGTACTTAGCCGATAAGATGCTGTGTCTGGATTTTATGACATGTTCCAGCTGAAATGTTACATTCTTCTTCGATCTCTCGGGCGGACGGTCTTCGAATTGGCACTCACAAGTTACTTAGCCGATTAGATGCTGTGTCATGTTTTTATGACATGGTCCAGCTGAAATGTTACATTCTTCTTCGATCTCTCGGGCAGACGATCTTCGAGTTGGCACACACAATTTACTTAGCCAATAAGATGCTGTGTCAGGATTTTATGACATGGTCCTGCTGAAATGTTACATTCTTCTTCGATCTCTCGGGCAGACGGACTTCGAATTGGAACTCACAATTTACTTAGCCGTAAGATGCTGTGTCAGGATTTTATGACATGGTCCAGCTGAAATGTTACATTCTTCTTCGATCTCTCCGGCAGACGGTCTTTGAATTGGCACTCACAATTTACTTAGCCGATAAGATGCTGTGTCAGGATTTTATGACATGATCCAGCTGAAATGTTACATTCTTCTTCGATCTCTGGAGCAGACGGTCTTCGAATTGTCACTCACAATTTACTTAGCCGATAAGATGCTGTGTCAGGATTTTATGACATGGTCCAGCTGAAATGTTACATTCTTCTTCGATCTCCCGGGCAGACGGTCTTCGAATTGGCACTCACAATTTACCTAGCCGATAAGTTGCTGTGTCAGGATTTTATGACATGGTCCAGCAGAAATGTTACAGTCTTCCTCGATCTATCGGGCAGACGGTCTTCGAATTGGCACTCACAATTTACTTAGCCGTTATGATGCTGTGTCAGGATTTTATGACATGATCCAGCTGAAATGTTACATTCTTCTTCGATCTCTGGAGCAGACGGTCTTCGAATTGTCACTCACAATTTACTTAGCTGATAAGATGCTGTGTCAGGATTTTATGACATGGTCCAGCTGAAATGATACATTCTTTTTCGATCTCCCGGGCAGACGGTCTTCGAATTGCCACTCACAATTTACTTAGCCGATAAGATGCTGTGTCAGGATTTTATGACATGGTCCAGCTGAAATGTTGCATTCTTCTTCGATCTCTCGAACAGACGGTCTTCGAATTGTCACTCACAATTTACTTAGCCGATTAGATGCTGTGTTAGGATTTTATGACATGGTCCAGCAGAAATGTTACATTCTTCTTCGATCTCTCGGGCAGACGGTCTTCGAATTGGCACTCACAATTTACTTAGCCGATACGATGCTGTGTCAGGATTTTATGACATGGTCCAGCAGAAATGTTACATTCTTCTTCGATTTCTCCAGCAGACTGTCTTCGAATTGGCACTCACAATTTACTTAGCCGATACGACGCTGTGTCAGGACTTTCTGAAATGGTCCAGCTGAAATGTTTCATTCTTCCTCGATCTCTCGGGCAGACGGTCTTCGAATTGGCACTCACAATTTACTTAGCCGATAAGATGCTGTGTCAGGATTTCATGACATGGTCCAGCTGAAATGTTGCATTCTTCTTCGATCTCTTGGGCAGACGGTCTTCGAATTGGCACTCACAATGTACTTAGCCGATAAGATGCTGTGTCAGGATTTTATGATATGGTCCAGCTGAAATGTTGCATTCTTCTTCGATCTCTCGGGCAGACGGTCTTCGTATTGGCACTCACAATTAACTTAGCCGATAAGATGCTGTGTCAGGATTTTATGACATGGTCCTGCTGAAATGTTACGTTCTTCTTTGATCTCTCGGGCAGACGGACTTCGAATTGGAACTCACAATTTACTTAGCCGTAAGATGCTGTGTCAGGATTTTATGACATGGTCCAGCTGAAATGTTACATTCTTCTTCGATCTCTCTGGCAGACAGTCTTCGAATTGGCACTCACAATTTACTTAGCCGATAAGATGCTGTGTCAGGATTTTATGACATGATCCAGCTGAAATGTTACATTCTTCTTCGATCTCTGGAGCAGACGGTCTTCGAATTGTAACTCACAATTTACTTAGCCGATAAGATGCTAAGTCAGGATTTTATGACATGTTCCAGCTGAAATGTTACATTCTTCTTCGATCACTCGGGCGGACGGTCTTCGAATTGGCACTCACAAGTTACTTAGCCGGATAGATGCTGTGTCAGGATTTTATGACATGGTCCAGCTGAAATGTTACATTCTTCTTCGATCTCTCGGGCAGACGGACTTCGAATTGGAACTCACAATTTACTTAACCGTAAGATGCTGTGTCAGGATTTTATGACATGGTCCAGCTGAAATGTTACATTCTTCTTCGATCTCTCCGGCAGACGGTCTTTGAATTGGCACTCACAATTTACTTAGCCGATACGATGCTCTGTCAGGATTTTATGACATGGTCCAGCTGAAATGTTACATTCTTCATCGATCTCTCGGGCAGACGGTCTTCGAATCGGTGATCACAATTTACTTAGCCGATACGATGCTGTGTCAGGATTTTATAACATGGTCCAGCTGAAGTGTTACATTCTTCTTCAATCTCTCGGGCAGACGGTCTTCGAATTGGCACTCACAATTTACTTAGCCGATACGATGCTGTGTCAGGATTTTATAACATGGTCCAACTGAAATGTTACATTCTTCTTCAATCTCTCGGGCAGACGGTCTTCGATTTGGCACCCACAATTTACCTAGCCGATAAGATGCTGTGTCAGGATTTTATGACATGGTCCAGCTGAAGTGTTACATTCTTCTTCGATCTCTCGAGCAGACAGTCTTCGAATTGGCACTCACTACTTACTTAGCCGATACGATGCTGTGTCAGGATTTTATGACATGGTCCAGCAGAAATGTTACATTCTTCCTCGATCTATCGGGCAGACGGTCTTCGAATTGGCACTCACAATTTACTTAGCCGGTAAGATGCTGTGTCAGGATTTTATGACATGATCAAGCTGAAATGTTACATTCTTCTTCGATCTCTGGAGCAGACGGTCTTCGAATTGTCACTCACAATTTACTTAGCCGATAAGATGCTGTGTCGGGATTTTTTGACATGGTCCAGCTGAAATGTTACATTCTTTTTCGATCTCCCGGGCAGACGGTCTTCGAATTGGCACTCACAATTTACTTAGCCGATAAGATGCTGTGTCAGGATTTTATGACATGGTCCAGCTGAAATGTTGCATTCTTCTTCGATCTCTCGGGCAGACGGTCTTCGAATTGTCACTCACAATTTTCTTAGCCGATAAGATGCCGTGTTAGGATTTTATGACATCGTCCAGCAGAAATGTTACATTCTTCTTCGATCTCTCGGGCAGACGGTCTTCGAATTGGCACTCACAATTTACTTAGCCGATACGATGCTGTGTCAGGATTTTATGACATGGTCCAGCAGAAATGTTAACTTCTTCTTGAATTTCTCCGGCAGACTGTCTTCGAATTGGCACTCACAATTTACTTAGCCGATACGACGCTGTGTCAGGATTTTCTGAAATGGTCCAGCTGAAATGTTACATTCTTCTTCGATCTCTTGGGCAGACGGTCTTCGAATAGGCACTCACATTTTACTTAGCCGATAAGATGCTGTGTCAGGAATTTATGACATGGTCCAGCTGAAATGTTGCATTCTTCTTCGACCTCTTGGGCAGACGGTCTTCGAATTGGCACTCACAATTTACTTAACCGATACGATGCTGTGTCAGGATTTTATGACATGGTCCAGCTGAAATGACACATTCTTCTTTGATCTCTCGAGCAGACAGTGTTCGAATTGGCACTCACAATTTACTTAGGCGATAAGATGCTGTGTCAGGATTTTTCGACATGGTCCAGCTGAAATGTTACATTCTTCTTCGATCTCTCGGGCAGACGGACTTCGAATTGGCACTCACAATGTACTTAGCCGATAAGATGCTGTGTCTGGATTTTATGACATGTTCCAGCTGAAATGTTACATTCTTCTTCGATCTCTCGGGCGGACGGTCTTCGAATTGGCACTCACAAGTTACTTAGCCGATTAGATGCTGTGTCAGGTTTTTATGACATGGTCCAGCTGAAATGTTACATTCTTCTTCGATCTCTCGGGCAGACGATCTTCGAGTTGGCACTCACAATTTACTTAGCCAATAAGATGCTGTGTCAGGATTTTATGACATGGTCCTGCTGAAATGTTACATTCTTCTTCGATCTCTCGGGCAGACGGACTTCGAATTGGAACTCACAATTTACTTAGCCGTAAGATGCTGTGTCAGGATTTTATGACATGGTCCAGCTGAAATGTTACATTCTTCTTCGATCTCTCCGGCAGACGGTCTTTGAATTGGCACTCACAATTTACTTAGCCGATAAGATGCTGTGTCAGGATTTTATGACATGATCCAGCTGAAATGTTAAATTCTTCTTCGATCTCTGGAACAGACGGTCTTCGAATTGTCACTCACAATTTACTTAGCCGATAAGATGCTGTGTCAGGATTTTATGACATGGTCCAGCTGAAATGTTACATTCTTCTTCGATCTCCCGGGCAGACGGTCTTCGAATTGGCACTCACAATTTACCTAGCCGATAAGTTGCTGTGTCAGGATTTTATGACATGGTCCAGCAGAAATGTTACAGTCTTCCTCGATCTATCGGGCAGACGGTCTTCGAATTGGCACTCACAATTTACTTAGCCGTTATGATGCTGTGTCAGGATTTTATGACATGATCCAGCTGAAATGTTACATTCTTCTTCGATCTCTGGAGCAGACGGTCTTCGAATTGTCACTCACAATTTACTTAGCTGATAAGATGCTTTGTCAGGATTTTATGACATGGTCCAGCTGAAATGATACATTCTTTTTCGATCTCCCGGGCAGACGGTCTTCGAATTGCCACTCACAATTTACTTAGCCGATAAGATGCTATGTCAGGATTTTATGACACGGTCCAGCTGAAATGTTGCATTCTTCTTCGATCTCTCGGGCAGACGGTCTTCGAATTGTCACTCACAATTTACTTAGCCGATAAGATGCTGTGTTAGGATTTTATGACATGGTCCAGCAGAAATGTTACATTCTTCTTCGATCTCTCGGGCAGACGGTCTTCGAATTGGCACTCACAATTTACTTAGCCGATACGATGCTGTGTCAGGATTTTATGACATGGTCCAGCAGAAATGTTACATTCTTCTTCGATTTCTCCAGCAGACTGTCTTCGAATTGGCACTCACAATTTACTTAGCCGATACGACGCTGTGTCAGGACTTTCTGAAATGGTCCAGCTGAAATGTTTCATTCTTCCTCGATCTCTCGGGCAGACGGTCTTCGAATTGGCAATCACAATTTACTTAGCCGATAAGATGCTGTGTCAGGATTTCATGACATGGTCCAGCTGAAATGTTGCATTCTTCTTCGATCTCTTGGGCAGACGGTCTTCGAATTGGCACTCACAATGTACTTAGCCGATAAGATGCTGTGTCAGGATTTTATGATATGGTCCAGCTGAAATGTTGCATTCTTCTTCGATCTCTCGGGCAGACGGTCTTCGTATTGGCACTCACAATTAACTTAGCCGATAAGATGCTGTGTCAGGATTTTATGACATGGTCCTGCTGAAATGTTACGTTCTTCTTTGATCTCTCGGGCAGACGGACTTCGAATTGGAACTCACAATTTACTTAGCCGTAAGATGCTGTGTCAGGATTTTATGACATGGTCCAGCTGAAATGTTACATTCTTCTTCGATCTCTCTGGCAGACAGTCTTCGAATTGGCACTCACAATTTACTTAGCCGATAAGATGCTGTGTCAGGATTTTATGACATGGTCCAGCTGAAATGTTACATTCTTCTTCGATCTCCCGGGCAGACGGTCTTCGAATTGGCACTCACAATTTACCTAGCCGATAAGTTGCTGTGTCAGGATTTTATGACATGGTCCAGCAGAAATGTTACAGTCTTCCTCGATCTATCGGGCAGACGGTCTTCGAATTGGCACTCACAATTTACTTAGCCGTTATGATGCTGTGTCAGGATTTTATGACATGATCCAGCTGAAATGTTACATTCTTCTTCGATCTCTGGAGCAGACGGTCTTCGAATTGTCACTCACAATTTACTTAGCTGATAAGATGCTGTGTCAGGATTTTATGACATGGTCCAGCTGAAATGATACATTCTTTTTCGATCTCCCGGGCAGACGGTCTTCGAATTGCCACTCACAATTTACTTAGCCGATAAGATGCTGTGTCAGGATTTTATGACATGGTCCAGCTGAAATGTTGCATTCTTCTTCGATCTCTCGGGCAGACGGTCTTCGAATTGTCACTCACAATTTACTTAGCCGATAAGATGCTGTGTTAGGATTTTATGACATGGTCCAGCAGAAATGTTACATTCTTCTTCGATCTCTCGGGCAGACGGTCTTCGAATTGGCACTCACAATTTACTTAGCCGATACGATGCTGTGTCAGGATTTTATGACATGGTCCAGCAGAAATGTTACATTCTTCTTCGATTTCTCCAGCAGACTGTCTTCGAATTGGCACTCACAATTTACTTAGCCGATACGACGCTGTGTCAGGACTTTCTGAAATGGTCCAGCTGAAATGTTTCATTCTTCCTCGATCTCTCGGGCAGACGGTCTTCGAATTGGCACTCACAATTTACTTAGCCGATAAGATGCTGTGTCAGGATTTCATGACATGGTCCAGCTGAAATGTTGCATTCTTCTTCGATCTCTTGGGCAGACGGTCTTCGAATTGGCACTCACAATGTACTTAGCCGATAAGATGCTGTGTCAGGATTTTATGATATGGTCCAGCTGAAATGTTGCATTCTTCTTCGATCTCTCGGGCAGACATCTTCGTATTGGCACTCACAATTAACTTAGCCGATAAGATGCTGTGTCAGGATTTTATGACATGGTCCTGCTGAAATGTTACGTTCTTCTTTGATCTCTCGGGCAGACGGACTTCGAATTGGAACTCACAATTTACTTAGCCGTAAGATGCTGTGTCAGGATTTTATGACATGGTCCAGCTGAAATGTTACATTCTTCTTCGATCTCTCTGGCAGACAGTCTTCGAATTGGCACTCACAATTTACTTAGCCGATAAGATGCTGTGTCAGGATTTTATGACATGATCCAGCTGAAATGTTACATTCTTCTTCGATCTCTGGAGCAGACGGTCTTCGAATTGTAACTCACAATTTACTTAGCCGATAAGATGCTAAGTCAGGATTTTATGACATGATCCAGCTGAAATGTTACATTCTTCTTCAATCTCTCGGGCAGACGGTCTTCGAATTGGCACTCACAATTTACTTAGCCGATAAGATGCTGTGTCTGGATTTTATGACATGTTCCAGCTGAAATGTTACATTCTTCTTCGATCTCTCGGGCGGACGGTCTTCGAATTGGCACTCACAAGTTACTTAGCCGGATAGATGCTGTGTCAGGATTTTATGACATGGTCCAGCTGAAATGTTACATTCTTCTTCGATCTCTCGGGCAGACGGTCTTCGAGTTGGTACTCACAATTTACTTAGCTAATAAGATGCTGTGTCAGGATTTTATGACATGGTCCAGCTGAAATGTTACATTCTTCTTCGATCTCTCGGGCAGACGGACTTCGAATTGGAACTCACAATTTACTTAGCCGTTAGATGCTGTGTCAGGATTTTATGACATGGTCCAGCTGAAATGTTGCATTCTTCTTCGATCTCTCGGGCAGACGGTCTTCGAATTGTCACTCACAATTTACTTAGCCGATAAGATGCTGTGTTAGGATTTTATGACATGGTCCAGCAGAAATGTTACATTCTTCTTCGATCTCTCGGGCAGACGGTCTTCGAATTGGCACTCACAATTTACTTAGCCGATACGATGCGGTGTCAGGATTTTATGACATGGTCCAGCAGAAATGTTACATTCTTCTTCGATTTCTCCAGCAGACTGTCTTCGAATTGGCACTCACAATTTACTTAGCCGATACGACGCTGTGTCAGGACTTTCTGAAATGGTCCAGCTGAAATGTTACATTCTTCCTCGATCTCTCGGGCAGACGGTCTTCGAATTGGCACTCACAATTTACTTAGCCGATAAGATGCTGTGTCAGGATTTTATGACATGGTCCAGCTGAAATGTTGCAGTCTTCTTCGATCTCTTGGGCAGACGGTCTTTGAATTGGCACTCACAATTTACTTAGCCGATAAGATGCTGTGTCAGGATTTTATGACATGGTCCAGCTGAAATGTTACATTCTTCTTCGATCTCCCGGGCAGACGGTCTTCGAATTGGCACTCACAATTTACCTAGCCGATAAGTTGCTGTGTCAGGATTTTATGACATGGTCCAGCAGAAATGTTACAGTCTTCCTCGATCTATCGGGCAGACGGTCTTCGAATTGGCACTCACAATTTACTTAGCCGTTATGATGCTGTGTCAGGATTTTATGACATGATCCAGCTGAAATGTTACATTCTTCTTCGATCTCTGGAGCAGACGGTCTTCGAATTGTCACTCACAATTTACTTAGCTGATAAGATGCTGTGTCAGGATTTTATGACATGGTCCAGCTGAAATGATACATTCTTTTTCGATCTCCCGGGCAGACGGTCTTCGAATTGCCACTCACAATTTACTTAGCCGATAAGATGCTGTGTCAGGATTTTATGACATGGTCCAGCTGAAATGTTGCATTCTTCTTCGATCTCTCGGGCAGACGGTCTTCGAATTGTCACTCACAATTTACTTAGCCGATAAGATGCTGTGTTAGGATTTTATGACATGGTCCAGCAGAAATGTTACATTCTTCTTCGATCTCTCGGGCAGACGGTCTTCGAATTGGCACTCACAATTTACTTAGCCGATACGATGCTGTGTCAGGATTTTATGACATGGTCCAGCAGAAATGTTACATTCTTCTTCGATTTCTCCAGCAGACTGTCTTCGAATTGGCACTCACAATTTACTTAGCCGATACGACGCTGTGTCAGGACTTTCTGAAATGGTCCAGCTGAAATGTTTCATTCTTCCTTGATCTCTCGGGCAGACGGTCTTCGAATTGGCACTCACAATTTACTTAGCCGATAAGATGCTGTGTCAGGATTTCATGACATGGTCCAGCTGAAATGTTGCATTCTTCTTCGATCTCTTGGGCAGACGGTCTTCGAATTGGCACTCACAATGTACTTAGCCGATAAGATGCTGTGTCAGGATTTTATGATATGGTCCAGCTGAAATGTTGCATTCTTCTTCGATCTCTCGGGCAGACGGTCTTCGTATTGGCACTCACAATTAACTTAGCCGATAAGATGCTGTGTCAGGATTTTATGACATGGTCCTGCTGAAATGTTACGTTCTTCTTTGATCTCTCGGGCAGACGGACTTCGAATTGGAACTCACAATTTACTTAGCCGTAAGATGCTGTGTCAGGATTTTATGACATGGTCCAGCTGAAATGTTACATTCTTCTTCGATCTCTCTGGCAGACAGTCTTCGAATTGGCACTCACAATTTACTTAGCCGATAAGATGCTGTGTCAGGATTTTATGACATGATCCAGCTGAAATGTTACATTCTTCTTCGATCTCTGGAGCAGACGGTCTTCGAATTGTAACTCACAATTTACTTAGCCGATAAGATGCTAAGTCAGGATTTTATGACATGATCCAGCTGAAATGTTACATTCTTCTTCAATCTCTCGGGCAGACGGTCTTCGAATTGGCACTCACAATTTACTTAGCCGATAAGATGCTGTGTCTGGATTTTATGACATGTTCCAGCTGAAATGTTACATTCTTCTTCGATCTCTCGGGCGGACGGTCTTCGAATTGGCACTCACAAGTTACTTAGCCGGATAGATGCTGTGTCAGGATTTTATGACATGGTCCAGCTGAAATGTTACATTCTTCTTCGATCTCTCGGGCAGACGGTCTTCGAGTTGGTACTCACAATTTACTTAGCCAATAAGATGCTGTGTCAGGATTTTATGACATGGTCCAGCTGAAATGTTACATTCTTCTTCGATCTCTCGGGCAGACGGACTTCGAATTGGAACTCACAATTTACTTAGCCGTTAGATGCTGTGTCAGGATTTTATGACATGGTCCAGCTGAAATGTTGCATTCTTCTTCGATCTCTCGGGCAGACGGTCTTCGAATTGTCACTCACAATTTACTTAGCCGATAAGATGCTGTGTTAGGATTTTATGACATGGTCCAGCAGAAATGTTACATTCTTCTTCGATCTCTCGGGCAGACGGTCTTCGAATTGGCACTCACAATTTACTTAGCCGATACGATGCGGTGTCAGGATTTTATGACATGGTCCAGCAGAAATGTTACATTCTTCTTCGATTTCTCCAGCAGACTGTCTTCGAATTGGCACTCACAATTTACTTAGCCGATACGACGCTGTGTCAGGACTTTCTGAAATGGTCCAGCTGAAATGTTACATTCTTCCTCGATCTCTCGGGCAGACGGTCTTCGAATTGGCACTCACAATTTACTTAGCCGATAAGATGCTGTGTCAGGATTTTATGACATGGTCCAGCTGAAATGTTGCAGTCTTCTTCGATCTCTTGGGCAGACGGTCTTCGAATTGGCACTCACAATTTACTTAGCCGATAAGATGCTGTGTCAGGATTTTATGACATGGTCCAGCTGAAATGTTACATTCTTCTTCGATCTCTCGGGCAGACGGTCTTCGAATTGGCACTCACAATTTACTTAGCCGATAAGATGCTGTGTCAGGATTTTATGACATGGTCCAGCTGAAATGTAACGTTCTTCTTTGATCTCTCGGGCAGACGGTCTTCGAAATGGCACTCACAATTTAATTAGCCGATACGATGCTGTGTCAGGATATTATGACATTGTCCAGCTGAAATGTTACATTCTTCTTTGATCTCTGGGGCAGACGGTCTTCGAATCGGTGCTCACAATTTACCTAGCCGATACGATGCTGTGTCAGGTTTTATAACATGGTCCAGCTGAAATGTTACATTCTTCTTTGATCTCTGGGGCAGACGGTCTTCGAATCGGTGCTCACAATTTACCTAGCCGATACGATGCTGTGTCAGGTTTTATAACATGGTCCAGCTGAAATGTTACATTGTTCTTCAATCTCTCGGGCAGACGGTCTTCGAATTGTCACTCACAATTTACTTAGCCGATAAGATGTTGTGTTAGGATTTTATGACATGGTCCAGCAGAAATGTTACATTCTTCTTCGATCTCTCGGGCAGACGGTCTTCGAATTGGCACTCACAATTTACTTAGCCGATACGATGCTGTGTCAGGATTTTATGACATGGTCCAGCAGAAATGTTACATTCTTCTTCGATTTCTCCAGCAGACTGTCTTCGAATTGGCACTCACAATTTACTTAGCCGATACGACGCTGTGTCAGGACTTTCTGAAATGGTCCAGCTGAAATGTTTCATTCTTCCTCGATCTCTCGGGCAGACGGTCTTCGAATTGGCACTCACAATTTATTTAGCCGATAAGATGCTGCGTCAGGATTTCATGACATGGTCCAGCTGAAATGTTGCATTCTTCTTCGATCTCTTGGGCAGACGGTCTTCGAATTGGCACTCACAATGTACTTAGCCGATAAGATGCTGTGTCAGGATTTTATGATATGGTCCAGCTGAAATGTTGCATTCTTCTTCGATCTCTCGGGCAGACGGTCTTCGTATTGGCACTCACAATTAACTTAGCCGATAAGATGCTGTGTCAGGATTTTATGACATGGTCCTGCTGAAATGTTACGTTCTTCTTTGATCTCTCGGGCAGACGGACTTCGAATTGGAACTCACAATTTACTTAGCCGTAAGATGCTGTGTCAGGATTTTATGACATGGTCCAGCTGAAATGTTACATTCTTCTTCGATCTCTCTGGCAGACAGTCTTCGAATTGGCACTCACAATTTACTTAGCCGATAAGATGCTGTGTCAGGATTTTATGACATGATCCAGCTGAAATGTTACATTCTTCTTCGATCTCTGGAGCAGACGGTCTTCGAATTGTAACTCACAATTTACTTAGCCGATAAGATGCTAAGTTAGGATTTTATGACATGATCCAGCTGAAATGTTACATTCTTCTTTAATCTCTCGGGCAGACGGTCTTCGAATTGGCACTCACAATTTACTTAGCCGTTAGATGCTGTGTCAGGATTTTATGACATGGTCCAGCTGAAATGTTGCATTCTTCTTCGATCTCTCGGGCAGACGGTCTTCGAATTGTCACTCACAATTTACTTAGCCGATAAGATGCTGTGTTAGGATTTTATGACATGGTCCAGCAGAAATGTTACATTCTTCTTCGATCTCTCGGGCAGACGGTCTTCGAATTGGCACTCACAATTTACTTAGCCGATACGATGCGGTGTCAGGATTTTATGACATGGTCCAGCAGAAATGTTACATTCTTCTTCGATTTCTCCAGCAGACTGTCTTCGAATTGGCACTCACAATTTACTTAGCCGATACGACGCTGTGTCAGGACTTTCTGAAATGGTCCAGCTGAAATGTTACATTCTTCCTCGATCTCTCGGGCAGACGGTCTTCGAATTGGCACTCACAATTTACTTAGCCGATAAGATGCTGTGTCAGGATTTTATGACATGGTCCAGCTGAAATGTTGCATTCTTCTTCGATCTCTCGGGCAGACGGTCTTCGAATTGGCACTCACAATTTACTTAGCCGATAAGATGCTGTGTCAGGATTTTATGACATGGTCCAGCTGAAATGTAACGTTCTTCTTTGATCTCTCGGGCAGACGGTCTTCGAATTGGCACTCACAATTCACCTAGCCGATAAGATGCTGTGTCAGAATTTTATGACATGGTCCATCTGAAATGTTGCATTCTTCGTCGATCTCTCGGGCAGACGGTCTTCGAAATGGCACTCACAATTTACTTAGCCGATACGATGCTGTGTCAGGATTTTATGACATTGTCCAGCTGAAATGTTACATTCTTCTTTGATCTCTGGGGCAGACGGTCTTCGAATCGGTGCTCACAATTTACCTAGCCGATACGATGCTGTGTCAGGTTTTATAACATTGTCCAGCTGAAATGTTACATTCTTCTTCGATCTCTCGAGCAGACAGTCTTCGAATTGGCACTCACTACTTACTTAGCCGATAAGATGCTGTGTCAGGATTTTATGACATGGTCCAGCTGAAATGTTGCATTCTTCTTCGATCTCTCGGGCAGACGGTCTTCGAATTGTCACTCACAATTTACTTAGCCGATAAGATGTTGTGTTAGGATTTTATGACATGGTCCAGCAGAAATGTTACATTCTTCTTTGATCTCTCGGGCTGACGGTCTTCGAATTGGCACTCACAATTTACTTAGCCGATACGATGCTGTGTCAGGATTTTATGACATGGTCCAGCAGAAATGTTACATTCTTCTTCGATTTCTCCGGCAGACTGTCTTCGAATTGGCACTCACAATTTACTTAGCCGATACGGCGCTGTGTCAGGACTTTCTGAAATGGTCCAGCTGAAATGTTACATTCTTCCTCGATCTCTCGGGCAGACGGTCTTCGAATTGGGACTCACAATTTACTTAACCGATACGATGCTGTGTCAGGATTTTATGACATGGTCCAGCTGAAATGATACATTCCTCTTCGATCTCTCGGGCAGACGGTCTTCGAATTGGCACTCACAATTTACTTAGCCGATAAGATGCTGTGTCAGGATTTTATGACATGGTCCAGCTGAAATGTTACATTCTTCTTCGATCTCTCGGGCAGACGGACTTCGAATTGGCACTCACAATGTACTTAGCCGATAAGATGCTGTGTCAGGATTTTATGACATGGTCCAGCTGAAATGTTACATTCTTCTTCGATCTCTCGGGCGGACGGTCTTCGAATTGGCACTCACAATTTCCTTAGCCGATTAGTTGCTGTGTCAGGATTTTATGACATGGTCCAGCTGAAATGTTACATTCTTCTTCGATCTCTCGGGCAGACGGTCTTCGAGTTGGCACTCACAATTTACTTAGCCGATAAGATGCTGTGTCAGGATTTTATGTCATGGTCCGGCTGAAAAGTTACATTCTTCTTCGATCTCTCGGGCAGACGGACTTCGAATTGGAACTCACTTTTTACTTAGCCGTAAGATGCTGTGTCAGGATTTTATGACATGGTCCAGCTGAAATGTTACATTCTTCTTCGATCTCTTGGGCAGACGGTCTTCGAACTGGCACTCACAATTATCTTAGCCGATAAGATGCTGTGTCAGGAATTTATGACGTGGTCCAGCTGAAATGTTACATTCTTCTTCGATCTCTCGGGCAGACGGTCTTCGAATTGGCACTCACAATTTACTTAGCCGATAAGATGCTGTGTCAGGATTTTATGACATGGTCCAGCTGAAATGTTACATTCTTCTTTGATCTCTCGGGCAGACGGTCTTCGAATTGGCACTCACAATTTACCTAGCCGATAAGATGCTGTGTCAGGATATTATGACATGGTCCAGCTGAAATGTTACATTCTTCTTCAATCTCTCGGGCAGATGGTCTTCGAATTGGCACTCACAATTTACTTAGCCGATAAGATGCTGTGTCAGGATTTTATGACATGGTCCAGCAGAAATGTTACTTTCTTCCTCGATCTATCGGGCAGACGGTCTTCGAATTGGCACTCACAATTTACTTAGCCCATAAGATGCTGTGTCAGGATTTTATGACATGGTCCAGCAGAAATGTTACATTCTTCTTTGATCTCTCGGGCAGACGGTCTTCGAATTGGCACTCACAATTTACTTAGCCGATACGATGATGTGTCAGGATTTTATGACATGGTCCAGCAGAAATGTTACATTCTTCTTCGATTTCTCCGGCAGACTGTCTTCGAATTGGCACTCACAATGTACTTAGCCGATACGACGCTGTGTCAGGATTTTCTGAAATGGTCCAGCTGAAATGTTACATTCTTCTTCGATCTCTCGGGCAGACGGTCTTCGAGTTGGCACTCACAATTTACTTAGCCGATAAGATGCTGTGTCAGGATTTTATGACATGGTCCAGCTGAAATGTTACATTCTTCTTTGATCTCTCGGGCAGACGGTCTTCGAATTGGCACTCACAATTTACCTAGCCGATAAGATGCTGTGTCAGGATATTATGACATGGTCCAGCTGAAATGTTACATTCTTCTTCAATCTCTCGGGCAGATGGTCTTCGAATTGGCACTCATAATTTACTTAGCCGATAAGATGCTGTGTCAGGATTTTATGACATGGTCCAGCTGAAATGTTACATTCTTCTTCGATCTCTCGAGCAGACAGTCTTCGAATTGGCACTCACTACTTACTTAGCCGATACGATGCTGTGTCAGGATTTTATGACATGGTCCAGCAGAAATGTTACTTTCTTCCTCGATCTATCGGGCAGACGGTCTTCGAATTGGCACTCACAATTTACTTAGCCCATAAGATGCTGTGTCAGGATTTTATGACATGGTCCAGCAGAAATGTTACATTCTTCTTTGATCTCTCGGGCAGACGGTCTTCGAATTGGCACTCACAATTTACTTAGCCGATACGATGATGTGTCAGGATTTTATGACATGGTCCAGCAGAAATGTTACATTCTTCTTCGATCTCTCGGGCAGACGGTCTTCGAATTGGCACTCACAATTTACTTAGGCGATAAGATGCTGTGTCAGGATTTTATGACATGGTCCAGGTGAAATGTTTCATTTTTCTTTGATCTCTCGGGCAGACGGTCTTTGAATTGGCACTCACAATTTACTTAGCCGATAAGATGCTGTGTCAGAATTTTATGACATGGTCCAGCTGAAATGTTACATTCTTCTTCGATCTCTCGGGCAGACGGTCTTCGAATTGGCACTCACAATTTACTTAGCCGATAAGATGCTGTGTCAGGATTTTATGACATGGTCCAGCTGAAATGTTACATTCTTCTTCGATCTCTCGGGCAGACGGTCTTCGAAATGGCGCTCACAATTTACTTAACGTTACCGACATAAGCGTCGTCGGTAGATGTCGATGGGCGTCCTGAAGGAGGGTCATTTTTAAGTTCCGTCCGACCATTTTTAAACCTTGTGAAGCATTTGTAACTCCGAGCACGGCTTAACCACTCATCACCGTAGGCTTCCTGCATAATTGGGTGTGTATCTGCAAAGGTTTCCTTGGGTTTCAAGCAAAATTTATTGCAAACACATTGCTTCTCTAACTCTGAAAATATCGAAAATCGCAAGCTGTGCGACACAACGTTCAGCTCAGTACAACCCTGAACGATAACTAACAGACATACAACAATGAATCTTCCGCGTCCGGCAGTTATACAAAACACAGGCGTGTGGAGGGATCCCAACACACCATTGGCGCGAAATTACGAATGTTTAGGAATCTTTTAACACACCTCGTATGTTGACATATTGGAAACAAAAATAGTTAAAAGGCTGATTGTTATTGCCTTGTCTCTTTCATATATTGCCCACGCTTGAACAGAGCATTCATTTCAGGTAGTCTTTACGGTTCATGGCGTGCCAATCTACTATGATATTTACGTATGTGCGGTTAGTGTTGCTCATTTTTTCCGTATTCAACACGTTTCGGTGCTTCAGTATTTCTTGGCGGTTTTAATTGTTACAGTACAATTGTTTACTGAGCGCAACAAATAATGCAATCTCTTTGTATGTCGAACTCCATAGAACGTTATCTCCCTCTCTCCATCTCTCTGTCTCTCTCTGTCTGTCTGTCTCTCTCTCTCTCTCTCTCTCTCTCTTTCTCTCTGTCTCTCTCTCTCTCTCCCCCCCCCCCCCCTCTCTCTCTCTCCCTTAGTTTTCCACTGAAGATCTTCGTATTGAAATCCGGAGTCGACCTCAGATCCTCCATGTAGAAGACACATGAGCTGTCAGGTATGAATAAGATCTTGGAAGAGTAAAAGGAAACATGAATTAGGTTAACTCATTACGGATATGTGTTTCATTGGTTCTTGGTATTTCTACAAGCTTTACATTTTCTGCTGCTCTACGTCAATGTATAAATGAGTGAAATTACCAGAACGTTTCTTTCATTCTATGGTGGAGTTTGTGCGTTTGTAAAATGTCTTACCAGATTAAAACTATGCAGGCTTGGTACTTGAGACTGGACAGTTAGAAAGTGAGGACAACGTTTTTACTTTCTAGAAAGTCAAGAGTCTGCTTTGGAACTCCGGTTTTACACATAGTTTTCATCTATCAATAAGTGAAGTGCAATGAAACATTGTAATTTATCCAGCACTGAAGGCGATATACGGATCCTCTCTCCATACGGAGCTATGCTGACCGCCCCTGGTACGTGACTAGAGTCAATAAACACGCCACTTTTTTATTTTTATTTTTGTTCGTGATGCATCAATATGAGTCAATTGTTGCTGAATGTTACAATCATTAGCTTTATTTCCTACATTCTACGATAAACGAATGAATCAATAGGCTAGGGCTACTCAAATTGCAAAATACAGGTTTTCACGTCATCCTTTAGTTTTTTGTCCAATGAAATACGACTGAAACACCACGAAATCCTATTGAAGATGGTGGGCCAAAACATTTAACTTCAAGCTGCTGCGAAACAAAGAAGGAAAATACTCAGTAAATCTGAGGCGAGACAAAAGCGCAGCTTCTGATTTTCAACTGCCAGCCATGTTGTAGAGCACATCATTTGTTTAACATCTCCGTATAATACGTATCAAGCTATTAACTAATCAATATGAAATATTATGACTAACAAAGATTTTTAAAGTGAGGAGCCGTTAGTTGTCATTGTTACCTTTATTATTTTCTTCATAAGAAGAGCAAGCTTTATTGCATATGGCAGTGAACCTCAGTTTCTTGTATGCCCAGAAGTCCCTCTGTTTTGGTGATATTGTCAGCTTGGGCTCCTGAGAGCAGTGCAATTTATATTCTTGTTGTGTTCATCTCAATTTGTCACTGTTATCTGAAAGAAGAATCTTGTAAGCATCATCAGATTGTGTCTCCGTCTTTGAGGATTATTTCACTAGCTCTCAGAAATACGGCTGCTTACAAATCTTCATGCCAAAGTTTCTTGGTCTTTTCGGAGACATTTGCTATGTGGACTGCTAGTGCGATTTTTGTTTCACTTTTCCTTTTTTTTATTTATTCACGACGCGGTGCATGTCTACTCTCTTTTCAACGAAGATCAAACGCAGACAACTTTCGTTGCCTTTATGATGTCTACTCTCCCTTAGAATCTACATGGAGCGTCTTTATCGTCCTCAGAATATTGCTCTAAACCGGTTGACTTCAATAGTGAGATCTGATCTTAACAATTTGAATGCTATTGAATGATTTCAATTAATTGTGATTATTTCTGAGATGTGCAGGAAACAGTAGTATAGCTCTCACAGAAAATATCAATCAATTATTTTAAAATATCTGTACGTACCTCCCTCTGAGATGTGATACTGGAAACACTGACTGACTGTTGTCTAACCGTCGTTGAGAAAAATCAAAACAAATGAAATTTCACAACATCTTTTTCCAATCTTCCGTTACAGTTTTAAGAAGAACCCTGCAATAAACCGATAATAAAGGTGTGTCTCTGTGTATTAAAACTGGACCAGAAGACACGATGAAGGCGCTTACATCGCAGTAACAGACCACACAGTGCGTCCAAACACGTAATTTACTTGACGCAGTCGTTATGGAGGTACGCTGCCGCTGAACAGATCTCTGTTTGAGGGAACCAACACACACACACACACACACACACACACAGGCATGATATACACGTGCCCTCGCGCCTAGTGGACCAAAGATAAACCAGCGGGCCGTCTTTTGGACGGGCCCTTCCGTTCTCTGAATTGATGCTTTATTTTCCAGTCACACAGCCAGCCCTGTTCTTCGTCGAACACGACCCCTGGGGCCCTGCCACCAAGAACAGCAGACAGAAGGCTTCTACGTAAAACCGCGTTGCCATGAAACTAACCACAAGATACAACGAATGACGTCGCACAGTGAACTCTTAACTAATAGTTAGTTCTCATGGTCGGCGTAGAAATGAGCTACATCTTTTGCGATGCCAGATAACGTTTATTCGTTTATTTATTTTATTTACTTATTTTTTACAGACTCTGTTACATTAGACCAGTGTTATAAATGTGAAGGAAGGAATATAACCGATTAACGCTCTGTTAGCAACGCTCTCCTTTAACAGAGTGCAAGCAAGAATTAGACTACAATGGGGACGAAAATCACCCTTGTCTTTCACAAAAGACCTATCCTAGCAGTCGCCTAAATACATTTCAGATAACTACGGGAATCCTAAGTGTCGATGATTGAACGGAGAACTTGACGGTCCCAAAATACAACAATAAAGTTATAGTGATAACAAATTTTATTTTGACCCAGATTTCACACAACGTTTGAAACTTAACTAACAGGATATTCATCTACGCTAACAGCCGACGTAATTTCAGTGATCAAATTTCTTTGTCTCCGCGAGCAAGGCAACTTATTGACTGACACGCGAAGGAACGGTCCATGGTGCATCTGATGCTAATCGGGGACAGGCTGTAATATTCCATCGAGACAGGGACATTATACCTAGCGTCGAAAGGAAACAACTTGGAATAGTTTTAGCGAAGTAAACAACACTAACATCCATGCAGTAAGCAAACAGATGTTCTAGAATAATTGCTTCATTGCAAAGGCGTATCCTCATTTGTTGTACACGACTCATCCGTTGAGCAGGACTTTCGTAAACTTGCATTTTGCGTTCGGATTAAAATACAGCTGTGGCCCTTTTTTTATCACAGAAGTTCCGAAAAGTAAGTGCCACATGAATCGTTCCGATTCCCACTAAATTCAGTCGTCTTATGTTGGACTGGACATCGTAACAGTCTGTAACATTTAAAGTCTGATTGTCTGGCATACATTATGCTCTTGTCACTGAGCTATTGATTCTCCTTCAGTCTTCAAGTAAATGCTAAGTGACAGGACTGTGACGTATGATAGACAACCAGACGTTCGAGATTGTCGTAGTAGGCAGTGCAAGGTCAGATTATAGCTGATTAATCAAACCGGTAACGTTCGTACGAAATTAATGATTGAGGCTGTATCTGCATACTATTCCGAATGGGAATTCCTCTCCAAAGGGTGTCCCTGACACCAATCCAAACACGCAGTCACCACAACCGACTCTCACCGGACGTAGCAGCGCATTCGAGAGACCGTGCTTCCACTCTCTGACCAGTTATCTAGAAGTAAGACTTTCCTGGTTTCCGTAAAATCTCTTTAAAATAAATGTTACGTTGGGTTTTTCTAAAAGGAAGACATCAATTTTGTTATCTGAACTTCTGAAATCCGAACTCATTCTCGGCCTCTAAGGACCTTTACGACTACTGGTCTCCTTCCTCAGTGCAGTTTCCATTACTTCATCTCTTACGACGAAAATCATTCAGTCCACATCAAGACCTAATATGAGTGAAATGCAGCAGGGATTAATGCCTCACTAAAAGATCATTGTCCAAAGTTATACTCAGCCAACGTGTCAAGCGCTGATAAGGCAGAACCCTGCTGAACACTGATGATCCCAGCTTTTCGAATTACATACACCCTCAGTTGCAACCACTACACAAGAAAGATACGTTGGATGCAAAGTCTTTTGTTTCTTTCAACACGTTCCTAACGTTGTAGTCTTACCCGACGTCACTCAAACACGAGACTCAAGAAATACTGGTGATCTTCTCAGTACAGTGACTTTACCGAATTTCGGCAGTCCTTTCCAATCCTCTCAGATATCAATTGAAGACGCAGTCTCAGGTATCAATAAACTAATTGCGACCTGAGGGGCTGTGTTTGACGTATAAAACTATTTCTCGACGTTATGTCTCCGATTGCTGGGACATCTTCGGAGTTTAATCGGCAATGCATCAAGACAACATCAAACAATGAAAGTTTTAAGAATTACCATTAAAATATGCGAAACATAATATGAATCATCGCTGTCATGTTTAGCAGTGGAAAGTATGGTGATCTTGCTGTACGAATATGGAAACATGAGACATCATTGCTTTAGGGTTAGCGTCTTTGACTGTTCAAATGTGTGTGACATCTTATGGGACTTAGCTGCTACGATCATCAGTCCCTAAGCTTACACACTACTTAACCTAAATAATCCTAATGACAAACACGCACACCCATGCCCGAGGGAGGACTCGAACCTCCGTCTTTGACTACTAATCAAAACGTCCTGGATCCTGGGTTATGGAAAGACGAGGCACTCATGGTCTATGCTATTCGACCTCTTGCTCTGAGCGTGAACTTGGCTAGTTTTTCACCTCACTGCAGCGTCGCACGCGCTTGGACAGGTTTTTCTCAGTGTTTCTAGTGTCCTCGAGTGTCGCATCGTCGTTTGGTCTGCGGCGTAGTTCTTGTGTGTGTCCGTTGATAGTGGCATGGTCTGATTCATATTGTTGACGGGGATTCATAACTGACTCGTTGATACATCTGATATAATATCTGACCAGGTTCGTGTTACTTCTTTTGATTCTAATACCTATGTGTTTTTCGTTAAGTTTTGGGAGCCGCTACAAATAGGTAGGTCGCTTTTGCGCGTTGGTTCTCAAGTGCATCGTGATGGTTCCATAATATGGCGCTTCTTGTCAACGTGTTCAGTCTCTCGCTGGAAGCTGACGACAGTTTACTTAACGAAGCGTTGCCACCTTATAGTGATGTGAGGAGTATACGATGCGAACACTGATCCATTCAACACCGGTTGCAATGTTATACCGAAATCACTCTTACTTCGGAAGACTTCTCTCCATTGAGAATGACATGCTTTGTTCTGTTATCTATGAACTCTTCAATCCAATCACACAATTGGTCTGATAGTCCATATGCTCTTACTTTGTCCATTAAACGACTGTGGGGAACTGTATCGAACGCCTTGCGAAAGTCAAGAAACATGGCATCTACCGGTGAACCCGTGTCTCGTGGACGAATAGCGCTAGCTGGGTTTCACACGACCGTCTTTTTCGAAACCCATGCTGATTCTTACAGAGTAGATTTCTAGTCTCCCGAAAAGTAATTTTACTCGAAAAAAATACGTGCTCCAAAATTCTACAACTGATCGACGTTAGAGATATAGGTCTATTGCTCTGCACATCTGTTCGACGTCCCTTCTTGAAAACGGGGATGACCTGTGCCCTTTTCCAATCCTTTGGAACGCTACGCTCTTCTAGAGACCTACGGTACACCGCTGCAAGAAGGGGGGCAAGTTCCTGCGCGTACTCTGTGTAAAATCGAACAGGTATCCCTTCAGGTCCAGCGGCCTTTCCTCTTTTGAGCGAATTTAATTGTTTCTCTATCCATCTGTCGTCTATTTCGATGTCTACCATTTTGTCATCTGTGCGACAATCTAGAGAAAGAACTACAGTTTAGTCTCCCTCTGTGAAACAGCTTTGGAAAAAGACATTTAGTATTTCGGCCTTTAGTCTGTCATCGTCTGTTTCAGTGCCATTTTGGTCACAGAGTGTCTGGACATTTTATTTTGATCCACCTACCGCTTTGACATAAGACCAAAATTTCTTAGGATTTTCTGCCAAGTCAGTACATAGAACTTTACTTTCGAATTAATTGAACGCCTATCGCGTAGCCCTCCTCACACTACATTTCGCTTCGCGTAATTTTTGTTTGTCTGCAAGGCTTTGGCTATGTTTATGTTTGCTGTGAAGTTCCCTTTGCTTCCGCAGCAGTTTTCTAACTCGGTCGTTGTACCATGGTGGCTCTTTTCCATATCTTACGATCTTGCTTGACACATACTCATCTAAAGCATATTGTACGATGGTTTTGAACTTTGTCCACTGATCCTCAACACTATCTGTACTTGAGACAAAACTTTTGTGTTGAGCCATCAGGTACTCTGAAATCTGCTTTTTGTCACTTTTGCTAAACAGAAAAATCTTCCTACCTTTTTTAATATTTCTATTTACGGCTGAAATCATCGATGCAGTAACCGCTTTATGATCGCTGGTTCCCTGTTCTGAGTAAACTGTTTCAAATAGTTCGGGTCTGTTTGTCACCAGAAGGTCTAATATGTTATCGCCACGAGTCGGTTTTCTGTTTAACTGCTCAAGATAGTTTTCAGATGAAGCACTTAAAAAAGTTTCACTGGATTCTTTGTCCCTGCCACCCGTTATGAACGTTTGAGTCTCGCAGTCTATATCTGGCAATTAATATCTCCACCCAGAACTATAACATGGTAGGGAAAACTATTCGAAATATTTTCCAAATTATCATTCAGGTGCTCAGCCACAACAGCTGCTGAGCCAGGGGGCCTATAGATACATCCAATTACCATGTCTGAGCCTGCTTTAACCGTGACCTTCACCCAAATTATTTCACATTTCGGATCTCCGTCAATTTCCTTCGATACTATTGCTCTTCTTATCGCTATAAACACGCCTCTCCATTTACTGTCCAGCCTGTCTCTGTGCTATACATTCCAATCTGAGTTTACATTTCATTACTGTTTACGTCTGGTTTCAGCCAACTTTCTGTCCCTAGTACTGCATGGGCGTTGTGACCGTTTATTAAAGGGAGCAGTTCTGGGACCTTTCTATAGAAGCTCCTGCATTTTACTATTAGCACCTTAATATTGTTATTCCCTGTTGAATTTTGCCTACTCCTACCTTGCCGCGTCTCAGGAGGCGTCTTGTCGGGCCTATGGAGGGAATTCTCTAACCTAAAAAACCCACATGTGCACTCCACACATACTCCGCTACCCTTAGACCGCTTCCTGCGTGTAGTGCACGCCTGACCTATTCAGGGGGACCCTACATTTCTCCACCCGATAGCGGAGGTCGAGAAATTTGCACCCCAGATCTCCGCAGAATCGTCTGAGCCTCTGGTTTAAGCGTTCTACTCGGCTCCAAACCAGAGGACCGCGATCGGTTCTGGGAACGATACTACAAATAGTTAGCTCTGATTCCACCACGCGAGCGAGGCTTTCCGCCTTCACCAACTCCGCCAACCGCCTGTACGAACTGAGGATGACCTCCTCAGAACCCAGACGGCAGGAATCATTGGTGCCGACATGAGCAAAAATTTTGCAGTCGGGTGCACCCAGTGCTCTCTATCGCCGCCGGCAGGGCCTTCTCCGCATCTCGGATGAGACCCCCCGGCAAGCAGACAGAGTGAACACTGGCCTTCTTCCCCGACCTTTCCGCTATTTCCCTAAGGGGCTCCATCACCCGCCTAACGTTGGAGCTCCCAATAACTAATAAACCCCTCCCCCCGTGTGCATGCTCGGACCTTGCTGAAGGAGCGGCCACATGTCCACTCACAGGCAGCACTACCATTCAATAAGCGAACCACCAAACGCCATACAATGGAGCGATGCTTGTGTTTTGTTCTCCGAAATTTGTCAAATTTGAGTCTGTTGTGACAGTTCAGTGGCGATATCGTGCCAAACATCAGGTAAAATCTCCAACAGGCGAAACAATCCATGGGCGATACAACTCATTTCGTGAGACTGCCTGCTCATGGCGTGCGAAGACAGCAGGCCGAATGTGTCCGTTAGCAGAGAAGATTATGTGTGGGCGGGAATCGTTCAGGAGCCCAAAGATATCGACGACAGTGCTTTGAAGATGCTGCAGTCACCTGTAGAGATCATTTTACACAAACGTATGACTTTAAAAGCATAGGAGCTATAGTCGTTACAAGCGATGACTACTCGGGACAATGAGTTTCTCTCCGACTTTCTGAATGACTTTTAGTGGCTACTGGAGGAAAAGAAAATCTTGAATAAAAATCGTTATCACCAGACATCGCATAATAAAATAAATGAAAATATAGTTTTTCACAAAAAGCAGGCTTTCCGTGACGAAGACCCGTGTTTTGCGTCTGAGAAGGTGAATCGTCATAACGTTTGTGTTTGTGCAAAGGACTTTCACGCAAGACTGTGGAACATATTCGAGATTCACCTAAATTTAACGTCTTTTAGGGTATAGCCTCTTCAGTAGTTTATGAACGTATTTTTATATTCCACCTTACTTTCTTTCAGACTTTCATGACTGCCTCAACGGCGAACTGCCAACGCGTTATATTGGTCGTGCTTCCTACCATGATCGTCCTTGTTTTCTTCAATGTTCCTTGTTGTAACGTGGCTTAATTCCGCGTGATTTCTATTTACGCCCAAGATTATGTCTCCGTACCTCACTGCCACTTATTGTGGATGTGTTATATGTACGAATATTCAGTTCGGTCGCTGATATCGACCATGTCCTGTTGGGACGTGTATGGCAAGAGTTTGATTATCGCATTGTCGTTAGTCGCATGACAAACGGTGCCCATATTGAGCACATGTAACATGAGTTATAAATTTGTGGAGATGCTCTCTCCACTTCTACAGGGAGATTCCGTAATTATTTTAAAAACTTTCAGGGATGACAGAGAAGGGTAAATACGTAAGTTATAGAAAGAGAAGACGAAGTGGATGAAGATGAGGGAGGGGACCAAATTATAAGTAAATATCGTCTGACAGTGGACCTCTTCTACTGCATGCTCTTTGCTTTCCATATTTCAGAAGGAGGTAGTGTGGACCAAAATAAGAAAAAAAGTCCAGAACGCTTCGGCTCTGAAGTGCATACCTGAAGATTTATGTTGACTGCTCATCTTCCCTACAGTGAAATATTTCTCTACTACCGAACAAGTGTTCATAGCTCTTAAGGTATGCAGCTTAGAGCCAATGTTTACCAGACTATTTTTTGTTGTCTTGTCCCATACTACCTCCTCCCAAAATATGGAACGCAAAGAGCTTTCAGTAGGTGAGGTCCATTGTCAGAGATACTTGAACAATTTTCACTGATAACTTTCGACTCGGTCGTCTCCGGACCAGGTACCTCTGCCTCAAAATGATACGTTTACCTTTCACCATCAGTTTGAAATGAACCGAAACGCCTGTGGTCTACATAAGCCTTATAATTTACATTACAGTGGAAACAAACTTAACACAATGTTATTGAAAGAGAAGACAGAAGGAGATGATAACGTGAGGAGAATTTGACCGAGTACTGAAAGACAATAAAGGTACCTGTTCTCGCGGTCCCATTATAGTTTGTCTGTAATTGATCGCGATATTTACCTCTTTGTATCTCTTAGTTTTTGGCAGCTGTTTCCTGGAACCTCCGGCGTAACTATGAGTAATGCCGTCTAGAAGGTCGCTACAAGGGCAACAATACTCTCTGTCGGTTTTGCTGGCTGGCCTCGTTTCTACAATCGCAGTTACATAAGTAATTCAGGTTATATATCGTCTTTTGCGATTGTAGCAAGTCTTGTTTCACATACGTTTCGCTTTATTTCGAAGCATTGTCAGTAGTCACTATGACTGTGGTGTCACCGCCAGACACCACACTTGCTAGGAGGTAGCCTTTAAATCGGCCGCGGTCCGTTAGTATACGTCGGACCCGCGTGTCGCCACTATCAGTCATTTGCCGAGACGATAGTTAGCATAGCCTTCAGCTACGTCATTTGCTACTACCTATCAAGGCGCCATTACCAGTTACTATTGATGCTGTAAAACATGTACCGTCACGAGCGATGTTCACCTGTTATGGATTAAAGTTAAGTATTCCCGCAGCAACGTACGTTATTGGCTATATTAATTACCTTGTCCTGTTCCAGATCTCACGCCAGCCTGCGTGAGCTTAAACGCGTGCCTTTCGGCTTCCTCATAGTGGCTTGGCTGTCTTGCCAAGCCATAACACTGACAATGCGCTTTTTCTTACAAAGATGTCTGCCAAGACAGTAAACAGTCCACGTGTTTTACGCTAGCACTATTAAACAGAGTTCAATTTCAGTTACTACTCACGTACTTTCTGGTATTCAATCAGCTTCTTCTTTCGAATATTCTTTGAAATATAGCCTATTATTCTTTGTATTATGTCTATTTTATTCTCCGTGAGCGTATAATATAAGTGATTTTTACGATTTTTTAAAATAATGAAACAATGAACAGAAATATTTTTTGCACACTATTTATTGATTGTTGGACAACATTACCTGATTTCTTCAAGCAATTCTATCATACTTCGAGCAGTTAAAATTGCTCCGTCCATAATGTGATGTGTCCATTACGAAGTCCCTCAGTCTCAAAATCTTATCTGAAATTTGAAAAACAACAAAAACAGAACTATAGGATATTGTACATGAAGTAATAGCACACCTTTTTGAAATTTGACAAAATAATAAAATAACGAACTTCTGAAATAAAGATGTACTTTTGTCATGTGTTATTCGTCACGTTTTTGCACTAACTAATGGAGAAACTAAAACAAAAAAATAACCTATTACTCCTTTCGGACACGCCCGAGAAGTAATTTAGCCAAATTTCAGGAAGATATTTTTATTAATGAGCCGGCAAACCATTCCGCAGCTTGAGATACAGCGTGTTTCAAGCCAATGGAATGTAGCTCGGGCACACTAATAAAAATATCTTTCTGAAATTTGGCTGCATTACTCCTCGGCAAGGATTAATAGGCTATTTTTGTTTATTTGTGTTTATTGAATAGCTGTTAAAAAAATACGTGACGAAAATTACAAAAAAAAGTACATTTTGTATCAAACGCCCGCAATTTTATTAGTTTGTTAATTTTCGAAAAGACTGCTCTATTACTCAGTCGACAATACCCTATAAATTAATTTTTTTTCAGATAATATTTGCAAACGGCTTGACTTTCGTCATGGACGCACCTCATTTTGGACAGGGAAATTCTAACTCCTCGGATGGGGGTGTATTAATGATTGAATTTCTTTAAAAATCAGAAAGCCATGTCCAAGAATCAATACATTTATGGGCTGACTGAGGATGGTTCAAATGGCTCTAAGCACTATGGGACTTAACATCTTAGGTCATCAGTCCTCTAGACTTAGAACTACTTAAACCTAACTAACCTAAGAAATCACACACATCCATGCACGGGGCAGGATTCTAACCTGCGACCGCAGTAACAGCGCGGTTCCGGACTGAAGCGCCTAGAACCGCTAGGCCACAGCAACCGGCCTGACTGAGGAGATTGGGTCCTTAAGCCACTGGAGCACGCCTTTTCCACGGACGCTGTGAAACCTGTGGCATTGCTTTACGGTCCACAACCACTCATGCAGTGTCAGAAGTAATTCACTGAATACTGATATCATAAGGCACAGATAATAATCAACTGTTCTTTGCATTCCATTAATTTACAGATGCTGATAAAGGTAGGTCAATAGGTACTGGTTTGCTAAATGCTCTTTTTCAAGCATTGTGCCACGTAATCTCACACACTACTACGAGGTTACATAAGAATGATAGGATTTAGATGCTCACTCAGGTAATTTAATTATTCAGTGCGTCACATCGATGTTTATAATATTGAGGAGACATCCTCATTGTACAGCCGGAAACTTCTAAGCAGAAATCCAATTAAGTTTCAAATGTTCAAATGTGTTTGAATTGCTAAGGGACCAAACTGCTGAGGTCATCGGTCCCTAGACTTACACACCAATGAAACTAACTTATGTCAAGGACAGCACACACATCCATGCCCGAGGGAGGACTCGAACCTTCAGCGGGAGGGGCTGCGCAGTCCGTGACATGACGCCTCAAACCACTCGGCAACTCCACGCGGCCCAGTTAAGTCTATTTCCTTTGCGAGTCAGTAGTCATTGTGCATTGCACAAGTATTAGCTACGCAAACACATTTCGTTTCCGTTATTCTGAATTTATGAGAGAGCTCGTGGGTACGACTATTTCTATTTAATTCCCCGAGTCACATAGCGTTCCCAGAGCGTTTTCTGGGACATGAGAATTATCCATTTGCAAAACGTGAGGGTATCAGGGTTTGATTATTATTACTTATGGCAGAAGTATTTCCTCTTCGAATCACACACACGCCTTTCACGCCGGAAAAAGGCCCCTGTAGTAGATTAAGTTCCTTTATAATAACTGAGAATGAGAATACTTTCCTACTTGTTATGCAAGATATATGAGACAGCTGTAATTCCAAGAGACTTTTGAAAAAATAATTCTGGCACCAAAGACGGCAGGTGCTAACATACATGCACATTACGGAACCATCAGATGAAGTCATGGTCTTAAAATATTGGCACAGTTTCAGGGAACAAAGTGCCTGATGACAGCGTTGACAGTCAGTCATTTTTGACCATGGGCTAAGAAGACAATACTGATAAAAGATGAAGCTACTTTCATTCTTAGGAAGTATCAGGTAATAAATAAATTAATTAAACACTGCTGTGGGTTCCTTACTGACCAGTTTTAGTAAAGAGTTAGAAAACTAATAGACCTCTATATCAGTGTTTTTCATAAAGAAAAATCAGACTCAGTTTTCTTTCTTGAAAATCGGAACAGTGTTCATTATTGTTTGTTGTAGTATTTACAAAATAGTTTTTCTAAAATGCTTTGGAGGTGAACCTAGGATGCTGCATTACATTTAAAATACAGACGCAATGGCAGGAAAAGCTTCAATGAAATAGACAAATTTGATAACGTCGATTATAAATGTGCTACGAAGTCTTTTGTAAATTTATTTGTGAGTGTATTTTTTTAAGTGACGGAACAGGGTGTGGAGAGGGGGGGGGGGGGGGGGGGGAAGAGTGCATAATATTTGCAGAGAGAGCAAGCATTTTCAAAGGGATGTACACAGCAATAGTTATGAGAAGATTCTTGCACAGGATAGACTAGCAGGAGTGGAACATTGAACCATTCTTTGGTATGAAGAGCAAACAAAACCGAAAAAAGAATGTTGGTATTCTGGGAGAACGTTTCGGAATGTCTCGCTGCGTCTGTGAGAGCATTTAAGATTACACGATATAGTCAGTGTAGGCCTAGCGTCTTTACCTTGATATGTTTTTCTATGAAGTGCCTTTAACAAGCGTTCGACCATGACAGCGTAGAGAGATGCGAGAAACAAGCATCTACCCATTCAGGGTTGTATGGATTTCTATCCTGGTACGTGAACGTACGCTCACTGATTTCGGTACTATGCGACCGTTTGACCTATGGCAGCGCCATGTAGCAGGCCAACCATAGCACCATCTGGTTTCCCCCTTCAAGCTGGACAAGTTTCGTTCTTTCTAGTTTTTCCGTTTGACGCTTATTTCGTGAGATATTTGGCCCGGTCACGATCAATGGACCACCCTGTATATTTCCAATGGAACCCTTCGACCATCACTTGCTGACGCCAAGTGTTGGCAATTGATGGTCGAAGAGAATGCTGTGTAAAGAATAAGTCTACGGATACCAGTCCCTGAATGCTGGCTCCTATCTTGACAGTACCAGAGGGGGGTTCTTCCTGCATGTCGATCAGGAGAGCTGAAGGTGGAGCGATGTAGCGCTGAATCTTGTGGCTCAAATAAATTAGCAAATGGAAATTTAGACGGCACAAGCTTGGTGGTAGTCCTTCCTTCTACTTGGGACCAGTCTTGACAGCAAGATCGATAGTGATCCTCTGAATCTTGCCGTCCGCGGTGGTCTAGCGGTTCTAGGCGCTCAGTCCGGAACCGCGCGACTACTACGGTCGCAGGTTCGAATCCTGCCTCGGGCATGGATGTGTTTGATGTCCTTAGGTTAGTTCGGTTTAAGTAGTTCTAAGTTCTAAGGGACTGATGACCACAGATGTTAAGTCCCATAGTGCTCAGAGCCATTTGAACCATTTTGAACCTCTGAATCTTGTAAAACATTCAACTCACGTTTCATAGATTTCACATATGTATGAACGCTAGCTACAAAATAACTATGAGAGGAAAAAACCATTTTCTTTTTAGATTTCCATTTTTTTATTCTGGTTGGTTTCCGTAATATTAAACAGAAAAAATTGTGTTAATAAATACATTAATTGACAATATTGTCCATTACTCGTCTTCTGCATACACGTTTCATAAGCAAGCAGTGCCTCTTAATCGAAGCAATTATTCTGCCCTGTACTTCCTCAACTCAGTGGTTTAGAGGGAATATGTTAGAATATAAGAAAGTCTGTGGCACATGCTCCTCAGGCTATTAGCGTTACTGCAAGTAGTGTGCCGCCTTTCTTCGTCGTGGCACTAGGAGTGGGAGCCTGGTGGGTTCATTGGTCCGGGTTCATTGCTCCACGGAAAAGAACACGGGTAGTCATCTGATAGCAGGCTCAGTTGAACTGGGGTCGTCCTGGAGCTATTTTCCTGCGAAAACATCCTCGCCCCTACACCGGATTGAAGCCGTGACCCCTCAGGACCGGAGTCCAGTGGTCTGCATGCTAGACCGCCACGACCACTAAGAGATACTGAAATTGAACAATTGTGTCAGGTAGCAGCAAGTACACACTAATAGCTATGGAGGAAGAACTGTCGCACACTGCTCAGCTTTTGTTATTCAAACAGATGGTAGTCATTAAGACGCAATGCGGGACGAAGCTGCGAAGCGCAGTTACTTATAATAATGGCGGCTGTAATTTGACTTGGGCGTGCCGACAGACGCGCAGCCACATATTATCTGCCTCTGATTTAAAGACAGGAAGCGGCCGAGATTAGCGCAATTACTGTGACCGCAGCGGGGAGGCGGCCTCGCCAAAACACACCATTGTTTTCGGCGGCCCACCGCCAGCCGACACGGGCATACGCCCGCGCCAGTGCGTGTGCGCGTGACATATTTATAGCAATAACCTTCCGCTGTTAATATCTCTTGGCGCGCTGTGGCGATTATCCTTGATACGGTGTAAGAGTCCCGAACATAAATCACCGAAGAGCCGGCCGGCGTGCCAGCGAGCTGCCTCCCGTAGCGCTGGGCGCGACCCACCAGCGCTGTGCCTTCCGACGCCCCCTGACAGACTTCTCCGACACACGCAATGTCTGTTTACAGCTGTCAACTTGAGCAGCGGACCTAATCATCACTGCGGGGACGAAATTCTTCGCGTCGAGGGTCGTTCCATAACTAATACCCTCCAATTATTTTCATCGAAACGACAACGGATACAGAAAGCACAATCATACAGCTGAACAGAGCAAGACTTCACCTACGAGTACATATTGTGACCTTTCCGTTCGTTATTCACTTTTACCAGCGATGAAAAAGAGCCTGCATGTTGCGTTCTTAAAAACCTGAATTAGCTAAGGCTAGCCATGGTGTTACAGCATTGATGACAGAATCTGAGTTTGGAAATCGGGGACCAATGTTGTCGATTTTTGATAGGCCTGAAGAGATGGGAGTACGAACGAGTCAGACCATACCTGTATGGTAGACTTTTTAGCACAGCCCAAAAACATTTGGTCTTGAGTTCCACGATAGCAAAACCGTTGTAGGGTCTGTGGAAGTTCGTTCTAATGGTTCAAATGGCTCTGAGCACTATGGGACTTAACAGCGGAGGTCACCAGTTCCCTAGAACTTAGAACTACTTAAACCTAACTAATCTAAGGACATATACGAAGACAGTAACTTGTTCTCGAAAGAACAGTTACTTTTGATGACTGTGTAGCTTTTCCCTGGGAATAAATGATGACTAACTGACAACCTCAGCTGCCGACAGGTGTTGATGATATAATTCGATGTCGACAGCTGAAAATGTGTGCCCCGATCGGGACTCGAACCCGGGATCTCCTGCTTACATGGCAGGCGCTCTATCCATGTGAGCCACCGAGGACACAGATGAATAGCGCGACTGCAGGGACTTATCCCTTGCACGCTTCCCTTGAGACTCACATTCCTAACTGTCCACAATTCTACATATATACTGTACCTTATAGACATTTGCCCACCCACTCATTACTCGCCCACGCTTTGGCCATTCCCGTAAGAGTTTGGGCAACCTGTGCGCATTCGCACAGAAGAAGGTCAGTGCCCCGGTCGGGGCACACATTTTCAATAGTCATCATTTAATCTAAGGACATGACACACATCCATGCCCGAGGCAGGATTCGAACCTGCGACAGTAGCGGTCGCGCGGTTCAAGATTGAAGCGCCTAGAACCGCTCGGCCATTCCGGCCGGCTGTGGAAGTTCGTCTTCTTCTCTGACCTGGCTCTGATAATTTGGTTTTCAGCATCGCTAGTGATGTCTAATAGCGTTCTGGAAGGACAGTTGTTTAGGCCCCATGAGTTCTAAAAGAGAAACACCCAACCTATTCCAGGAGACTGTACACACGTTTTTGCATGCAGATGGCTGTCTTCAACTTCTTCTTTGTTGGAGAGGGGAACTACTATGTCACCACTCCATCCATTCGTTTTTACATAGAGCTCGCCGTGGTGATATCACATCTCATTTCCAGTGATAGTCTGCCCCCGGCAGCTGAGTGGTAGAAAAAAAATAAAAAATAAAAAAAAGTGGTCAGCGTGACAGAATGTCAATCCTAAGGGCTCGGGTTCGATTCCCGGCTGGGTCGCAGATTTCCTCCGTCCAGGGACTGGGTGTTGTGTTGTCCTAATCATCATTTCATCCCCATCGACGCGCAAGTTGCCGAAGTGTGGCGTCAAATCGAAAGACTTGCATCCGGCGAACGGTCTACCCGACGGGAGGCCCTCGTCAAAAAATGATATTCCAGCAGTGATCTGCTTAGAAAATTTTCAACTTCTGCTTCGTATTTTTCCAGAAGCTCCTGAAAAATATCCAGTTTTTTATTTGTATAAGCATACATTTGACCCCACCCTATACACTCTTCGCAGTAATCGAGGTCTCGTAAAATCTTGTTGGGCCCATTACGATGAGGTGATTGAGACGCCGTTCATTGTTAAGGTTCAGCCCACGAGTCTCCAGTCTTTTCGTACCAAATGTCTCCAAGAGCACAGACAGATCCTCTTCCATTACCCCAACCTTGGGGACTGTAGCTTGAAAATTTTCTACGTCATCCGACACCGGCCGCGCGATGTAGCCGCGCGGTCTTGGGCGTCTTGTCACGGTCCGCGTGGCTCCCCCAGTTGGAAGTTCGAGTCCTCCCTTCGCCATGGGTGTGTGTGTCGTCCTTAGTGAAAGTTAGTTTAAGTTAGATTAAATACTGTGTAAGCTTAGGGACCGATGACCTTAGCAGTTTGGTCCCATAAGACCACAAATTTCCATTTTCATCCACACCCGCTCATCCGTGGATTGTAATGTACGTGTTCTCAACAGTTACAAACGTAGAAGGATATAATTTTGTAGCTTTACCTCAGCTTTTGCATTAATACATATTCTCCCCACAGACACGCTTAAGCTGCAATACTAATTGTATTTTCGCACCTGAAGTTTCATATTTATATTAGCTCAGTCTCGTTTCAAGGGGAGAGCGTGTTGTGTTGCAGACAGCCGGTGACGCTGTTGTCCACTTACATAAGAAAATGAAATTCTACATTTGATTGAACGAAGTAATTTAATGGGTGCACATGGGCACCTCTTTACGAAGAGTTCCGAGACTCCAATGAGTGCACATTCGTCTACAAAGCCCTAATCCAGATGGTTGGACGGCCTTATTTTGCTATCGTGACTGTTAGGATAGTATTTTCCTGCCCAAACGATTAGTAATCTCGTAAAATTTTGATTACTCACTCATTTCAATTACATTTGAGTAGCTACACCTTCTTTACTAGTCGGAGTTCTTCGCGTACGTTTTCTGGCTTGTAATTATCCTTGTGTATCCTTCCAAGAGTTACATAAGTTTAATGAAATCGTGATATATATTAATGGTACGACACTTACGGTATGCAATCTATACGGATCTTCTTGTACAAATATTAATGAAATGCATTCGTCTACTATCTAATTATTACGATGGTAACTGTAAAACACGAAACAGAATTCCCTTTGACTATGTAGCCTAACTGTGATTTTGTCTTCAGTAACTAAATCAAACAGAGAAGATTTAGACGGATTTACCACCTGTTTCAGTTCACGATAAACTCTTCAAAGTAAGTCTCATGGATGGAAATAGTTGAGAGTGAGAACAGTAAAGAATTGCAACAAACGTTGTGTGTTCTCATTTCTTGCTTTTTTTTATTAGAGGTTATCTACGAATTCGTAATGTATGACGGTTTGGGTCGTGACACAGTAGCCAGTTACGTTTGAAGGTTTACACTGGCTTCTACTTTCCACCCAGTCTGATAGAAATGTCACCTGCATTATATATATACACTACAGCATACAAGAAAAGTTGGAGAGCAGGATGGACTGGAACGCATTTAGTAAAGCATACTTGCAGGAAGAATAATGATGTATACAGCGGAAGCTTTAAATGCATAACAAAGTATAGAACAGCCTTTATTGATTACTGGATGTCCATTTGTTTGGATGATTGACGATGTTGGTGACGGTAATGATTAATGGTAATGATAATGATTTATGCCTATAATGATAATTGTTATTATTGGCTGTAATAATTGATTTATGTTTGTGGTATGATATTAGTTATTGTGGTAGCGATATTGTTAATGACAATAATTAATTTTTGTGGTTATTATGAATTCTACAGCTGTTGGTGAATATTTATGATGATGGTGATACATGATAATGACGATGGCGATTCATGCTGATGATGATCCATGCCAATGCAAAGAGTGACGATGGTGACAGCTAGGGGTGGAGAAGACTTTAGTTGATTACTGTGATGATGATGACTAAAGGTGATGATGGATGTCCACAATTCTCCATCATTCGAATGGAAGAGTTTCTGGTTTTCATATGTCGATACGGAAGTGCAGGCGCAACATGTCAACATTACAGAAAATGTTGATTCGATAGAACAAATCGAGAAAGAAACACGATTCAATTCGAGCCGGTCAGATTCCCGAGACACAAAAGTTCATCTGTAGGAGACATTTGATTTTTTGCCTAGAGTCATTGTTGACGGTGTCATTGTGAAGTGGGAAACACAATCATTTGGATGTAAGCTAAGGAATTAAGTGATAGATACATCTGAGTTCTACAGCACAGAGTCCGCCAGCCGGCCATGCTTGTCTCCAACCGGACAGAATTTCTTTTGCAGAACAAGAGCAGAGATTAGTGACAGAACGACTTGTCGTGAGGCGCTGTAATTACATTTTCATGGCCGCGCTTCTTTACACAGGTCACAAAACAACAGTGCCTGACGTCGCTCTGTGATGCAAACAAAGTCGCCACTGGTCTGTGGAGCAGTAGGAAAGGAATTATGGGATGATGTGTCATCTAACGTAATGTGGCACTCAGATCGGCGTGAGGACGAGGCTTGCAGAGCAGTACTTATTTTATGTGTATGGCTTTTGCATAATTCAGTGGGACTGATGAGACAGACCTTGTATTTGCTTCTTTTCCCAGTTTTGGGATCAGATAATTAGTTTTGTTCGTTCTCTATAATGAAACTTTATCCAGAGAAATAGGGACGGAAACTCACTGACGGAAAAGGTGTTACACAAAAAAAACGTATCTCTGACATTTATCGAAGATTGTGGAGATATTAATCGAATAACGGGCATGAAATGATAAAACTTTCATTGCATTAAGAACTGATGCTCTTCGTGAGCCTTACACTGAAACGTAACGCCATGGGCAGGAGTAAGCTCTTTTATTCGAACTGGCGTGGAAGGAAACAGCGTCCAAATGTCAGGCTGAAATTACCCCCCCCCCCCCCCCATTAAACATACTCGTATGTAGCGTCAGTTGATAAAAATTGTCAGCTGCAGACTGGTACGAAAGTTGTAATGTTTTCCCATTACATCCAAGAGATGCTCTATGAGTGAGAAATAAGGGAACCGGAGAGGCTTGTCAAGTATCAGTAGATTCCTCAAGGCGTTTTTGGGATCTTGCATTGTCCGGTCATAAAGGCCATCACGACAGGCCTTACGATTCTTGATGCACACTGGTGTGCATTAGGCCTCCTTTCAAATACGGCACACTCAGGTCAATGTTCATATCCAATAGCTGCCCACTGTAGTGTGTGTACTCAAGACACGTAGGTCTTGGACGTCGCATTTAAGTAGAGCAAGTATTTTTAAATATTTTCGTACAGCTATGTGTATCCACTAGTTTTTTATGTTTATTCTTTATTTATTGGTTTGCAGCTTCGCTTTCTTTCAGAAAAAATAGCAGTGCTAACGGATTAAAACTTCTTCTTAGATATTCGCATGACGTTGTCGCAATGAAGTTTATGATTGTTTCGTCTCTTAGAGAACTAGGAATTATTTCTAATAGAGCTCTCACGTCTACATACGAGATAGCGCTGATTTTGCTATCATTCAACTTGGAAGTTAGTGATCTCAGCTTTACTGTATTTCATGATAGCTTTCAATTAAGTAGAGCAATTTCATTAACTACTAAGCTCCGTCGTTATTAATACGAAATACGATTTTGGAGCGAATTAAAGTAGCTCGGACATAATGAAACCATTTCTTGCAGCCTTAACGAAGGAGGAGAAGAGCTACAGTTACGAGGGATAGTAAAAAATTAAAGGGACTTTTGAGAAAAGGAATATTTATTCTAATGATAGAAAACTGAAACATACATTATTTTTCTACATAACCTCCCTACACTTCAACGCATTTTGTTCCACGTTTTCCAAGCTTTTTGATTCCTTCAGAAAAAAAGTTTTCTTTTGCACATGTAATCAGTTTTGCACCACATCACCCGCGCGCGATAAGCCGAGCGGTCTAGAGCGCTGCAGTCATGGATTGTGCGGCTGGTCCCGGTGGAGGTTCGAGTCCTCCCTCGGCCATGGGTGTGTGTGTTTGTCCTTAGGATAATTTAGGTTAAGTAGTGTGTAAGCTTAGGGACTGATGACCTTGCCAGTTAAGTCCCATAAGATTTAACACACATTTGTACATTTCACCGCATCAGTGATTTCTGCATGGGTTGCAAATCTTCCCCTGGGCGCTTTCTTCAGTGGTCCAAACACATCGAAATCGCTTGGAGTCACGTCTAGACTGCATGGTGGGTGTTTCAGCAATTCGAATCCCAACTCCCTTTATTGTTTCGGCCGTCTGATTTGTAGAGTGTGGCCGAGAGTTATTTGGCTGTAGGATGACACGTTTTCACAGTTTCCCATGACATTTGGATCTGATTGGACGTGTCAGTTTAATTCGCTACTTTTCACTATATTTCTCACCGTTTACAGTTTCGTCTCCTGGCGGAAACAAACGGCTACCATAGCTTCCATGTCCCAGAATAGCTTTAGCAAATCTTACCAGCATAGGTTGACGTTTAGATTAACTTCTGGTGATTATGGGTGTTTCCATATCATGGTCGCAGCCTTATTTTTCGGCTCGTGACGATTCACCCACGTTTCGTCTACAGTAGCGATATGCTGTAAAAATCCATCTCCTTCGAGATGAGAGTGGGCCAGAGATGCCCATTCTTCGCGCCTTATGCTGCGTTAACAATTCTTTCGGTACCCACCTTGCACACCCTTTTAGAAAATTTAGCCGTGTACAATGGAATACGTTGAAGCATGTCTGATATGCGGAGCATCGACGATTTCGTCCGCTGCGATTAGTTTGCTTTCCATTTATCATATCCTCAACGACTTCCAAATTTTCCTCATTTATTTACGTCGATGGCCTGGCCGATCTTTCCACGTCACATAGAGATGCTTTTCCCTGATTGAAGCGCTATATATCCAGTCGTAGATCTTGGTCCACGATAAAGAGCTGTAACCATACTTTGCTTGCATCTGACGAATAATTTCCGCAGGTTTAACACCCTGCGCAAGCAAAAAGCGAATTACTGTCCTGATTTCCTCCTTGGTACAGATCGACAATGGAGCTGCGTTTCACTGTCTGGTGCAACACAACAACTAATGCGGGAATAAGAGTGACATAAAGCCTTGGATAGTAGCTATGTTAACAAGCCCCACGGTGAGAAATTGCACACGATTCTCTACACTTCGACTTCCAACAGCAACTGCCCATAAGGCCGGCCTGATCTTGGAGCACATTAACGTAATGTTCACGCCTGACAGAGTTATTAACAGGGGTCAGTGTGGTAGCTGCCCTAGGTCACCTGATCTGCCAGTATGCAGTTAGTTTGTGTGAGGAGCCCTCAAGTGTAAGGTCTACCGCAACAGCCCTCATAGTCTTCAACAACTGCACCAGAACACTTCGGATGACAGTGCAGCAATTCCGGCAGTCCAGCTTCGATCCGCCTTCAGCAGCTGGCTGACCAGGCTCAGAAAGTGCCAAGAGACGAGTGGTGGTCGCTTTCAACATGTCCTAAGGTTAGTACTGTATTTCCTTTTTTCTGTTTTGGTCCTTTGTACCCTGGGTCTCTGTTCCCTGAGCAACTTTTGTTTGCCCTATCCTGTATATCTCAGCGCACGATTTTAACACCACTGTCAGTACTGATCACAAATTAAATACTTCTTCCTATGCACATATGTCTTCAGCTTGACACGTCCCACACGTCCCCTTAGAAAAATTTTGAATTACTGTGCTGGTAAACTTCTTACGTTATTTGATTTTCAAACAGCTGAGCAAAACTGAACGTACTCAGACGTTTCTCGCTTTACTTATTCTGATCAACACTAAACTGACACACAATATTTTTAGCGCAACGCAATCTGACTTTCAATAATCCCTACAAAAGAATGGCCCTGACTAACAATAACCCATACCTTTCATGAATCACTAACCTCACAAAAATGTTTGTTACTCGAACTACTGCAATACAGCGAGCGCCAATACTGCCAGCTAAATAAAAGATTCTAACTGCTGAAGGCACTAACTACTGATAGGCATATAGTTAGCAAATGGAAGATTTTGATAGAGAATAAGCAATGTATTTAGCTTAATAGTGTTCAAAAGTCATAATATATATATGTATAATTTAGCAACTTTCCTTTTTCTAACGGGCACACGTCCAGCTCGTCCGATCATATTAACATCTCAAAACTCTGGTTTCCCTCTCCCCGCATCTACCACTGCTGGCGGCTCACCTCCAACTGCACAACGCTACGCGCTGTTCACATCCAACTGCCCAACACTACAATAGCGAATATTCCAACAATACCAACCAGCCACAGACTGCACACACCATAGTCAGTGATTTTCCTACAGAGCGTTACCAACATAGAAACCTAAACAGCCTACATACTAGTTGATCCACTTATCAACTAAAATCACGTCAAAAACAAATTTTGTCTTCAAATATCACGCCAGCTTGATTTACTTGCACCAAAGAATATATCATATTGCAAAGTATTTAAAAACTATAGCTAATGCGGACACATATATATGTATTCTGTAGTGACAAAAGATGCAACTGATTACAGCATTAACAGCAACATTATTATTTTTACAATGTGAATTTATAAATAATCAATGCAGTAGATTTTGTGTGGCTTCAGGGTTCCTTTTCGCAGCAGACGGCGTCGAACCGGTGACGATTGAATCATTTGACGAGAATTGCGTGCCGCGCGAAGAAGAGCAGTCAGCTTTCGCTCGATCTCGATCTCGATGAAGCACCAAAGAAAAGGCAAACAATTATTATATTGAATATTTTTACAATGATTCACAATCACATACAACGTATTATATAGAATACTTCACCACATATCGTGGATGCGGAAAAATCCACAGTGGGTAAGCCCAAATTGTGTACCATTATACCACACCATGATTCTAGGAGTTGGAGAGATATAGATCTCGAGATTGGAAACTTCCTGTCACTTGTGAGAACTCCTTCAATGGACACTTTGACGCCCATTTGGTCGCTACAAACAGAAGCATGACTCGTCGTCAAAATTAAGTAAGGTTTTGTTGTATATGGTGTGGTATCAATGGCAAACGACTCATGACAAATCTAGATCTCAACCAAGCTTCCAGTAATATTATTTCAGCTGTTGTCATCCATCTATTCGTCAGAGCCAGTCGAACGTATCTACGATTTTCTTGTGGCGTAATTCTTCTGAAGACACCTGTGCCTACTATCCTTGCCACACTGTTAACCCGAGTCGATCTCGTGACCACCCATTTTGCAGTCATTGCTCAGAATCTGTTATGCGACCGGTCGGTATGATGCTCCCATGTCCACCGGCCAATGAATCGACCTTTCCCAAAGTCCGCCCTGCGTTAAGTTGCACGTAGACTTCCTCTGGACAGGTGACATTGATCTCCACCCGAAAACTTCTAGTAACGTAAGACACGCCCCACTGCCACCATGTATTCACATTATTTCTCATCTCTGGCAGCAGCTTTTTCCTGTACTGAAAATACCGAGCAATAAAAGCTCCCAGTCCCAGCGGAGGTTCGAGTCCTCCCTCGGGAATGGGTGTGTGTGTTTGTCCTTAGGATAATTTAGGTTAAGTAGTGTGTAAGCTTATGGACTGGTGACCTTAGCAGTTAAGTCCCATAAGATTTCACACACATTTGAATTTGAAAGCTCGCATACGGATAGAACTTTAATAATTGCATATGCTTTGCGTCTTCCTGTCGACGTATTCGTGGTGTAACTTTTTCCATTTCTGTGAGTGTGCTTCCGATCATACTAGGGAATTATGTATTTCTGCTCTGTGTTATTTCTGCTCTGCGTTTACAACGATTTTCCGAAGGGGTGCTTGAGGTTTTGTGAAGATAGGAACGTAGGCGAAGCCTACGTGTAGAAGGAAGTACCTGGTTAACTCATAAATTAAAAGTATTCCTAACGAATGTTGAGGATACAGATTTGAGTTCCTGTTAAACACACCCATTCACATTAGTCTTCCAGAAAGTTTGAATACTGCTGATAACTGCTATAATTTAATCTGAGTGCAAAGCAAGTGATGACTCCGACATTACCATTTCGAAAATATTCCCCTTTGTATGAAATATTTTTCATGAGTAAGCAATAACTCGACGTGACTACAATTAATGAAATATGAGTTAGTAATCATACTTTCATGGAGCAACGGAACAAGTAAAGTGCTCTGTAACATAGCTTAGAGGAAGTTAAATTCCAACCAGGATCTTCAGCCGCTCTTATGCTACCCATCAGTGTAAATACGTCTCTTCTTGTAGAAAAGAAGCATGTTATGCAGATGTAACTGTACTTTCTATGTTCTAATACCTAACGACAAGACGATAATGCATCACAGTGTAAAATCTCGAAGCATTCGTTGCTGCAGCACAAGTCGTTATGTTCTCTGCAACTCGTACTAACCTTATTCGGCTGCAAAGCTGTAGCTATAAAAGGAGAAAATGTTACGGCTCCGAAAGGCAGGGTATTTTAAGTATGTTGTGGTTGCTCCTGTTATTGGTGAGAACAAAGGATAAATGATCACACGTGCCAATCAGCATGAAAATTCGTACAATTGCAAATTAACTCCACAAGGAAAGTAATTCGTGAGAGATTTTAAATTATTCAGTTGTTATTCAATAAATGCCCACGAACATTCATGAACACCAGATACAAAAGTCCTTCCATGAAACACGTGGGTATAGAATATGGTACACTCACAAAAAGCAGAAAAATAACCCCACACGCTCCACAATCCCCGCTGCGACATTCAGAAAGTGGGAAAGTTAGGTGAAAAACGATCTATAGCCTCGGATGACGCACTGAAAAACAGAGACTGGCCTTCGCATATTTGAACGTAGACGCGATCTTAACGAACACCTAACCTCGCTCATGTGGCTACAAAATAAGAAAAGGCATGTCCAGCAGGACCATCTGAAAAAATCATGTGCTATGAAATTATCTCAATACAAGCAAACGTGCAATGATCTAACCAATAATTCAAGACGTTGCAGTTTAATAATACCCATCTTAAGTAATTCACAAGAGAGAATTCTGAACGTTACAAGTCGCCAGTAGTCAGGAAGATGTCAAAAGCGTCTGGTGCAGTCCAAGCGAAGAGGAGAAGTGCTTTTTCTGGACACATCCAGCTCTAGGCGAACTCGAAACTCGACGATCTGCAACCTGATTGGCTGACGAGACTCTGCTCTCACATAATTGCGTGAAGGCTTTCTTCTGTCTACCCAACCAAACAAAAGATTTCCCTAGCAGACGAAAACATTACAAGGTATTTGAGTCATGCAAGTGATTCGCAACTCGTTGATACATAAATGAATGACGTTCTTGATGGACGGCTTTCAGGTATTACGCCAGTTATAAAAGTAACTGGGCTCCTTAAAGTGAATATCAATAGGCTAACATGACATTCAATGAACCTGTTGCATTGCCACAAAATAATGATAACCTGTCCTATCGATCTAAGTGTTATGTATGCTATTACTTTGCAGAATAAGTGCCGGCTGTTGTGGCCTAGCGGTTCTAGGCGCTTCAGTCTGGAACCGCGCGACCACTCCGGTCGCAGGTCCGAATCCTGCCTCGGGGATGGATGTGTGTGGTGTCCTTAGGTTAGTTAGGTTTAAGTAGTTCTAAGTCCTAGGGGACTGATGACCTCAGATGGTAAGTCCCTTAGTGCTCAGAGCCATTTGAATTTTGCAGAATAAGTTACCGATAGTATATGAGCACCAGTGTTGTTTTGTGGATATCCACAGCTATAGAACTGAACCATGATGAATAGGACCGCTTCAGCTTTATGATAAATTTTTATTTCTGATCCAACAAGTTTCGCGGCGTTAGAGCCACATCTTCAGGGGTACATCTTTATGTAAACAAGACTAAAAACAAATGAAGAGCCCGTGTTCCTTTTGTATTACACTTATTCAAATTCAATGGCTGGCAATGGGTTCGCCGCTCTCATACTGTCTGGCAAATACTTTTGCGTCTGTTCTAGAGCTTGATGTAATGACACAATTATCAGCTGAAGTCAACAGAATCGTTATATGGTGGGTGTTGTTGTTATTGTACAATGTCATTAAAGAAGACTGTTGCAGTTGTGTACGAAAAGTAAACAGTTTACATAACAACAGACAGTTCATATGAAACAAAGTGTCGATGAAGCTTTATCCTTTCTCGAGCTAATGATTATCCTAGAACGATCCACTATTCACTAAGACATTTATAGGAAGCTCACCACCACAGATGTGTTTATTCATATAAAATGGCCGCATTTAGGGCATTATTATATAGAACGTGCAACGTTCCCCTTTCTAACGAAGCTAAGGGGAGAAGGAATATTGTAAGAGGTATGCGCTGCCTGCGATATGTAAGGTATAAGAGAATCTCAGACCAGAGAGCAGTGTTGTATGCAGTAGGAACTGTGTGGTTGTAGCAGTAAGTTGTTGCTAGCGAGCAGTCTGGTGTATCGTGTTGGCTGGGCCGATCGTGGTGCAGCGACGGCGGAGCCTGAGCGTTATAGTATAAGGTAAAAGCAGCCTCGCGCATATCTAGTAATGTTATGTGAACTCCCATGTAAATCTTTTAAAAATGTCCTAATAATAATCTTTGTCATATAAAGTAATTTCTAACAAGCATTCATTTCAGTTTAAAGACTTTACTAATTTCTCCAATCCATGATCATTCCGATTGTTGCAAAAGAAAAATCAGTTGCTTCGTTTCATAAATGACAAATCTATAGGCCAGCATTGCACAGAGCTGTGCCGGAAAAAGCTATTGTAAGAGCAGATAGTTGGCGACTTTATTGTGGTAAGAATTTTTGCTTTTTATTCAGAATGATCTTAAAGGGCCATGACGCAGCACTGCTGTCGTCCAAAATTTACCAGGTTACTGAATTTATATTTTTTCTTATTTATGAGGTTTAGGAATTTTTCTGTTTCGAGCTTACATTAAACGAGAAAAGAATTTTTGTGGGTACATTAAATGGGAAACAAATTTTGTGTGGAGGTTAAATGTGAATGAATTTCTGTAGGGAGGTTATAAATGGGAACCATTTTTGTTCTGAGGTTACACTAAAATTAGAATCATTAACCAAATACTATTTATTGATTTTGAATTTCTGTAGGGAGATTACACTAAATTAGAATCACATTCATTATTCATATATTATTATTTATTAATTATTTGTGGGGAGGTTACAATATCAACTGATGCAGTACATTGCACCCGCTAATGGCTATGAGGCCAACGTTAACAAGGGAATTTTGAAAAAGTTAAATAAATGTAAACCACAAAAAACAAGAACAATATAATGACACTTGTGAAGGGGGAATCTCGTATGCTGGACAACATCATCCCATACTTCACGCAGATTTTGGAGAAAGTTGGGTCATTGTTACGGGAGAACAACATGCAACCAGCCTTTTTTATACAACAGAACGTCGGGTTGAAATATAGGCACAAAGAAGACTCTGCTAGTAGAAAATACAATACTTCTGAGATATACTGCATTAAATGTGACAGCTGTCCTATGAGTTACATTGGACAAACAGGCAGAAACTTCTGTCCGCGATTTAAAGAACGCCTTAATCTAGCTAACTCCATGTCAGCTTTGAGTAACCATCTGCGTGAAGAGGGACGCACAGATTTGGAACATAATTTAAAAATACTTAATTGGAGAAGAAACATTCTCGAAGAGATCGGAATATTAATTTGCAAAATCCCTACCCTCAATGGGCCACTAGGGTGGAGCCGTCGCAACATTTTAGCAAACTTCAACTGCTCCGACAGTATAACCTAGTACACAGGCATATTCGCTAATTTAAACCGTTGTTACGTACAGTTATAGGACAGTCGTCACTGAAACTTAATTTCTCTCTTCTGCTGTTCCGCGCTTGATCTCTAAAACTGTTAAACATTGTGAGATTTATACATCATATTTATGTATTTGCGATTTATAAAGAAGTTTATTGATAATGACATATGTGATTCCTTCTATTTTATGGTTGTATTCCACTATCTTTGGTCGCCCCGTTGTCTTAAATATAAAATAAACTAACAGTTATGCTGTAGGGTCTTCTGCCTTTGACATGTAAAATTACGTGTAAAGGTGCTACCCAACTTTCCCTGCCACTGTTTACGAATCCATTCCCTTGTCGCCTTCCGTTGCATACGTTCTTATGCGTGTATGCCCTTTCTCCTTACGGGCACCGGCGCCCGTTCAGCTCAGTTCGTCTAGGTGGTCACTGCGAACCTCAACTTGTCACTACAATATTAAGCATTAAATATGCCTGCACAATATTTTACGATTTCGCTGCTCTAGTCCTTTTATTTAGATGACGGTCTGTTTTGTACGTAGCATTTTTTCTAAACTTGACTTTTCGTGAAGTCCGCTTTGAGATTTATTTTACCTTACCAGTGTGAAAGTAGCTTTCACCACCTACACCTATCATTTATTTTATCTTTGATATCCATTTGGAATACCATTTTTTTTAATTCTAGGTTTCCTGTATAGGACTGATGCTTCCTGCACTCTGCTCTATTTTAAATTGGAATACCGACCTCTTGACGATCAAACAGTTTTGTCACAATTAGATAAATGTTAGGTCACCCAAAGTTTATCGTTTGAAATAAATTATGAAATAAATGTGAATACATAATTTCTGCTGTATAGATTCATGTATAGTATAACTACATTTTAACCGAAATAAGATCTTCATTCCTTTTTACTCTTGCTTACAAACAACTATATGCCTGAAGATGTGGCTCCAACCCGCGAAACCAGTTGGATCAGAAATAAAGATCTAACATACAGCTAAAGTAGTCTTATTCATCACGGTTCCAGTTTTAATAGATTCCTGATAGTGCGCAGAAAACTGTGGATACATATTCAGGTCCTCCAAAATTTCTCCTATGTATGGCTTCCAGAAGGACTGTGTTTTGCAACACATTCGAGTAAGGGCTGCAGCTGAAAGTTAACTCGATGACAAGAATGTCAGCTGCCGTTTTTAGAGGTAAGTGCATATTCTGAGAAAGGTTAACGTTACAACAGCGTCACTTGACAGTGATGAATCGATGTTTCTTCAGACTCATTGTTTTCCAAAGCCACGCCCTGTTAAGAGCGCCGCGAAGGGCGAGTAGAAAGACAAACTTCCTTTGGATATCTAGATCGTTAGAGACGAAGCAGTAGAACGGAATCAGTGTTGGCGCAGTTCATAAAGCCGCCGCACAATGGAGCTGTGGTAACTTAAACCGCATAAAATCTAAATATGGATGACCACACTAGTGTATGAAGTCCGCCGCTTTAGGGTAACTTTGGAATCTATTAACGACCCAACCCTTGCACATGTCTCCAGTAGCAATTTGTAACCTTCCTTCTTACTTTCTCCCTTAGTTTTGAGGTCTTGGTCTAACGATTATTGTGATTCAGCAGTGGAACACACTTGACTGTTTTCTAACATACATTTTCCTACAATTTACCGATTTCTTCCTAAATGGTATTTAACGCGCACGCAACAATAAGTACGTGATATTACACAGAACCGTCATTCAACAGTAATTTCTTGTTATTGACCCGATTACGCAAGAGACCTTACACGTCTTGAAGAGAAAATGGCTGGAATAATGTTAATGCACATTCGGGTAAAATTTGGTAGAGAGAGATAGCCTCTTATTCACAGAACTTTTGTAAGGTGGCTATAGTTTCGCACTTTTTAAGCACTCAACTACATACTTTGTGGTGATTCACAAACTGAATTAGGTATCATTTGATAGATTGTGCATAGTACATTTGAATATTTAAAGAAGACTGACATTGTCACTTAGAACTTATAAACAATTGAAATAATTGTTAATGCTTATTGCATGAAAGGTGCTGGATTGTCTTTATCATCAAAACGGTGTAATGAATGATTGCCTATACTAGTAAAAGTTGGAACGCCAGTGGAAATGAAACGGCAGGCGTAACTCGGTAGAAAAGCCCACACCGGTGTGTTGGTTCTGCTTAACACAGGAAGTGGCCCTAGACGGACGGTCGGGGCACCAGAGCGCTGAAGCACAATAGAGTGGCAGCTGGCCGGTGCCTTAGCGAGGCCGGAAGTATAACCGGATAATACTTCGGAAACTCTGAAAATCTTGCATGCAGCACAGAGGCAGGAGGAAGCTTTACCTCGGAAATCACGTAGGCTGGGCTATTTCGGAGGATTTTTACTCTGAGAAGCGTGCCATTGTATGAATTCCTTATTAACGGGGATAGGTATTTCCTCGCAAACTTTCCGCGCTAGACGACAAAAGAGTAAAGTATGGTTGGTCGGCGTTCGGAGAAATCGGTAGAGAAGAAGAATATACCTTGGTTCCGAAAATATGATTCGACTTCTGCAGTTACGAGGGAGGGGAGCCGGGCTTTGCTGGAAAGCCAGCGGTGGAGAGAAAGCGGTCTTCCATTTTGAGCGCCCCTTTTTCGACAGTCGCTCAGTATCAGATTTTGTTGATACAGATGGACTTGCTGTGTTTGCTCTCAGGAGATTTTATAGTTAGAACGGTTAGGCACTGTACTGTTGCGAACTTATACGATTCTGGATTTCGCTTCCGGATAGGGAGTCGTCGTTGAGTACACAGCGTTCAGTGATTGAGAGTACTTCCTCTGTCTGTACTCAGGTAGAGACGTTACATGAATTCCGTCCTTGCGGCTGGGAGCTCGCGTTTCTCGTCTGTAGAACACAGAGAGGAGAAGACAGTATTGGATCATACTAGTCAGAGGATCGCCTTCCGCCATCCTAGTGTTTGAAAGGGTGTTTTATTATGTGGCTGGAGTCCTTCCATCGTCGCAGATGTGTACGAGAACCATCACGCTGAGTCACCGGACGCAGTAAATACGGTGATATTGCTAACTGCTTTGTATTATTAGGGCTGTAAAGCTAGGCCGCTGTGATCACGTAAGTTTTATTTGCACAGAGGTTGCACACCACTGTAGATCCTCTTTGAAAGTCTTGTCTTCTAGTGTTTGGTACGTAGGTGATAGTCATCACGCGTTAGCCTATTTATATTACATCACGTAGCCATAAAAAGGGGAATATTTGGGCAATTGATCAGTAATATTAGTTAGGAAATTCATTTCTGTCTCTTTATCTCCTTTGGACATTGATATATAAACAGTTGTAATATATAAAATTGGTTTTAATCTGCAATAAATGTATAAGCAGAATCAACATAAATCATTTTGTAGTTGCTAGTTCCCTTGATCATTCATTTATGTAATTTGTATGTTAAAGAGCAAGAAGGATGAGATATCATCACCAATAAGAGAGAGTAAGATCTGCTTCAGGGGGTAGTAGGAAAGGGCCAAATCTTCATTTTCGCTTTCAGTATTTTCCATTGCGCACATACTTTTTTACACCTACCTGGAGTATCATCTTAGACGTTGACTTCCAAAAAAATAGGAATAATCACAACTTTTTTCCGTGCTGGATATATACTAAAGTAATAATATTAATGGTTGATAATTTTTTTGTATGGTAGCTTTCATTTTTTAAGTATCAAAGATATTTCGGTATTGTTTTGTGATCATCTGTGTTTTTTTTTATTCTTTTGGAAATAGTGTACATAGAAGATACGAGGTGGCTATGGAGACCATTGTGGAAATTTATTCTCTAAAAATAATTTACATAACATGTGAACGACTCTCCGAAATCTAATGTTGTATTAAGACGACTCTCCGAATTCTAATGTTGCATTAAATTGTGTATTTTCAACAACATATTGTATTATCTGTACAACATGTTACTATTATCATCCGAATCTGATTTTAGGCCTAAAAACCTTCGAATACATCAGAAAGTGTGTACTGAAAGTGTTGCAGATACAGATGGTTTGTAGAGCAAGTCCCTGTTTTCAGTTGTTCGTTATTCTACTGATGTGAGCGATATGTGCAACTGAAGAAAAGTTGGTTCTGTATTTGTGTCCCTACATTATTTGTTGAGCTCATGGAAGTTCTGTGGTGCACAAGACATATTCGACCTTCGAATACTTTTTGTAACTGTCCCGCTTTTGTATCAATGATATTAATTAACACGACCACATTCTTTCTCAAGTGAATTCACTTCTGTAAATATGTGATAGTATGCCACATGAAACCAGTCGTAAGACTGCTGGAAAGAGATTAGTCCCCGATTATTACAGACATGTTGGAATAATTTTACAACAGGCATTCAGTTGTTCTTTTGCCTGATTCCTTACTAACAATCACCAGCCAATGGTAGGCGTGGTATAATTTATCGATTTTGCCCCACACGTATCAGTGTTGTTAGTGTAATGGCAAGTTTTCGTAGTCGCACAGGACAAAATGGCACGCATCCACTAAGCCGCTTCTCCAACTGCTCTGGACTACAAGCGCCCTCTGCCGCCGCAATGTAGAATGGCCGATGCAATAGCTCAGCCCACTTTCTCTCAGAGCCACGTGACGCTATGCAGACGTCATTTAGTCGTGGCTGCAACACCATAGATCGTGATTAGTACAGCGAGACCTTTCTTTGTTGACATTGATTAGCTGGACTCTATTTCTTGCCGCCATATTTAATGTTTGTTTCTAGACTTGCAGAAATACAAGTTAAATAAATCTTGTTTGCTATGTTAACTTGTTCAATAAAAATTTCTTCTCCTATCCAGCTTTCCTACGACAAAAGTTGCCACACCACTTTCCAGGCCACCTCTCCTTACCTCTGTGTACAAAGTCGTACACAAACAGCAGGATACTGGGTTGGTGATGATGATGATGACGATGATGATGATTCCAGAATGAGTGCCGCATGGGATTAGCCGAGCGGGCGCCGGCACGGTAGCTCAGCGTGTTCGGTCAAAGGGTTATCTACCCTCTGTAATAAAAAAAACTGAGTGAACGGATCAACGAACAACCTGAACGGGTGTCTTGAAACGTCCGGCCCGAACACATACAACGAAAAAATTAGAACAAAATGAGATCAACCAAAAAAACAAAAAAAGCGGTATAAGGCGCTGCAGTCATGGACTGTGCGGCTGGCCCCGGCGGAGGTTCGAGTCCTCCCTCGGGTATGGGTGTGTGTGTTTGCCCTTAGGACAATTTAGTTTAAGTAGTGTGTAAGCTTAGAGACTGATTGTTGTGGGTTGGCAGGAGAGCCAACACCGGGTTACTAGAGGAAGCCGAAAGGCACGCGTTTTAGCTCACGCAGGCTGGCGTGAGGTCTGGAACAGGACAAGGAAATTAGACTTTAGAAAAAAACGGACGTAGCTGGTGGAATACTTAACTTTAATCCATAAATGGTGAACGTCGCTCTTGACGTTACATGATTCACAGTATCAATAGTAACTGGTACTGGCGCCTTGTTAGGTCGTAGCAAATGACGTAGCTTAAGGCTATGCTAACTATCGTCTCGGCAAATGAGAGCATATTTTGTCAGTGAACGATCGCTAGCAAAGTCGGTTGTACAACTGGGGCGAGTGCTAGGAAGACTCTCTAGACCTGCCGTGTGGCGGCGCTCGGTCTGCAATCACTGATAGTGGCGACACGCAGGTCCGACGTATAATAACGGACCGCGGCCGATTTAAAGGCTACTATCTAGCAAGTGTGGTGTCTGGCGGTGACACCACACTGATGACCTTAGCAGTTAAGTCCCATAAGATTTCACACACATTTCAACATTTTTGAACCAGAATGAGATTTTCACTCTGCAGCGGAGTGTGCCCTGATATGAAACTCCCTGACAGATTAAAACTGTGTGTCGGATCGAGACTCGAACTCGGGATGGTAGAGCACATGCCCGCGAAAGGCAAAGGTCCGGAGTTCGAGTCTCGGTCCGGCACACATATTTAATCTGCCAGGAAATTTCATATCAGCGCACACTCTGCTTCAGAGTGAAAATCTTATTGTGGAAACATCCCCCAGGCTGTGGCTAGGTAACTATTGTTACTGTTTTCTTTCTTGGAACTATACTGCTTTCTCATTCTTCCTATCTTCACAAACGACAAGATAAAAAGAGCTTGTGTCTGCCCCCGTTAGCTGAGTGGTGACGCCCTGTTTGTCAGCTCCCTGATGACGGTATGGACACGTTGCCCAACGAGCCTCACTGGTCTCCTCCTGTCGGCATATACGCCGGTCCACTGCCAGCCCCAGTGATGATCTCGGATGTTCCGGACCAGTTCCATTATATAAGATACTTCTTTCTTGAACTCAGTTATCTACGCCTCACCTTATCAAGACAGCTTTTACTCAAGACAAAAGCAGTATACAATGTCCTTCAATTAGGTCGTCCACCTAACCCGATTGGACGAAAGTTCCACCAGGTTAACTGGCGTCATGTATGGCGCGCGGTGGTCGCCTGTTACCTTGACACGAATGTTCAATCTGTCTGATACCTAACTGTCAATGGTAAGCAAATCAACCAATCTCGCCTTCATCGTATCCACCTCGCCCAATCACCTCTATGTTCCACGTGTGGAGTGCCAGACAATGACGAACATCGGTTTGTTTGCGGACCGGCGGCGGAGGTTTGGCAATTGATTCGTCCTATTGTGGATTTTCTAACGCGGGACATTCCGGATCGGACTACTCTCCTTTCATTATTATTTCCGGAACGTGACTGTTTTCCTCGGACAAAGACCAATGCTGTGAATTGGATTCGCGGACATGCCATTCACTACCTGTTTGGACAAATTGTAGACTCTGTACTCGATTTTTGGACATACCTCAAATTCCGTCATTATGTCGTTGTCCGTCGCCCAAAATACAGACAATTTTTCTCGAACTTCCTTGGGAGTGCTTTCCACGACCCGCCTCGCTGCTGGAATGTGTCAGGCCAAGAGAGAAGGAGGTTTCCTGTTTGAACCAATGAACATTTCTGAAAAATTGAACGGAACACATCACTTTCGAGAAGACGTGACTCAACATATTACCAGCGGGGCGCAGAAGGCCTCTGATCAATTACACAACAAAAATAAACAAAAAAACCAAATAAAAATAAAATTGAGAAAAAGGAAGATTTTGTTTTGTTTGTAAGGAGAGCCCTAACCTTGAATTCCCATATTTCCCCTGGTATATAGGCAGCTCTCTGGGGTAGGTTTAGTCAGGAGCCAACGCTTGAAGTGGACCAGATTTTTTTTTTTGTTATAGGATGAAAAGTGGCGGTAGCACTTAGTTTCTTTTTTTTAGTTCCATTTTCCTAAGGGGCTTTAAAATAAGAGAAAAAATAAAAAAAGAAAAAGAGAAAAACATAAAAAATCAAAACAAAAGTGGTAATAAAAAAAAGTGGTCAGCGGGCGGAATGCTACGCCAAGGGGCCCGGGTTCGATTCCCTGCTGGGTAAGGAGATTTTTTTTCGTCTCATTATTAGGTGTGGTGTTGTCCTCATCATCATTTCATCCCCATCTCCGACACGCAAGTCGCCCAATGTGGCGTCGAATGCAATAAGTACTTTCTCTCGGCGGCCGTACTTCCCGAATGGGGGACTCCCGGCCCACAATGCCATACGCCCATTTCCATTTTTCAAAAGAATATGCAACTATGTAAGGTAGCTATAATTTAGCACCATACAAGCACTCATCTACATACTTTGCCGTGAATTACAACCGGATTTACATACCATTTCATAGACTGTACATCGTATATATGAAAATTTAAAGAAGAAGGACATTGTCACGTACACCTTGCAAATAATTGTTAACGCTTATTCCAAGCAAGGTGAAGGATTGTCTTTATTATCACAACGGCGTAACGAATGATTGCCTATACTAGTAAAAGTTGGAACGTCAGTGGAAATGAAACGGCAGGCGTAACTCAGACCTTGGGTGGAAAAGCCCGCACAGGTGTGTTGGGCCAGCTTCACACAGGAAGTAACCAAGACAGACGGTCGGTGCACCTGAGCAGGGAAGCACAATACAGCGGCGGCTAGCCGGTTTGGTAGCGATGCTGAAAGGATAACCGGATGATACTTAAGAAACCCTGAAAATCTTGGACGCCACAGCGATAAATGAGGAAACTTACCTCGGAAGTCATGCAGGCTGGGCTATTTCCGAGGATTCATACTCTGAGAAGCGTACCACTGTATGATTTCCTAATTAACAGGGATAGGTATTTCCTCACAAACCTTCCGCCCTGGACGACAAAAGACAAAAATATGATTGGTCAATGTTCGGGAGAATCTGTAGAGAGGGAGAATATTCCATGGTTCCGAGAATATGATTGGCCTTCTGCAACTGCGAGGGAGGGGAGCCGGGCTTTGCTGCAAAGCCAGCGGTGGAGAGCGCCCTTGTTTGACGGCCGCTTAGTATCCGCTTTTGTTGGTACAGACGGACTTGTTGTCTTTACTCTCAGGAGATTTAATAGTTAGAACGGTTAGGCACTGTACTGTTGCAAACTTATAAGATTCTGGACTTCGTCTCTGGGTAGGGAGTCGTCGTTGAGTATGATGTGTTCAGTGATTGAGAACACTTCCTCTGTCTATACTCTCGACGTTATCTGAGTTCCGTCCCTGTGGTTGGGAGCTGGCGTTTCTTGTCTGTAGAACACAGATGGAAGAAGACAGTATTAGGTTACGCTAGTCAGAGGACCGCCTTCTGCCATCCTAATGTTTGAACGAGTTTTTATTTTGTGGCTGGAGTTCTTCCATCGCTGCAGATCTGTTCGAGAAATGTCACTCCGACGCACTGTACACTGTACATACGGTGATATTTTAATTGCTTCGGCTTATTAGGGCTATAAATGTAAGCAGCTGTGATCACATAAATTTTATTTCCACTGAGGTCGCACACCGATGTAGATCATCTTTGAAAGTAGTGTCTTCTAGTGTTTGGTACGTAGGCGACGTCAGTCATTTCACTTTACTTATATTAGATCGCGTAGCCATAAAAAGGGGCATATTGGGACAATTTATCAATCATATTAGTTAAGAAATCCGATTGTAAAACATTCTGGAAACATCCCCCAGGCTGTGGCTAAGCCATGTCTCCGCAGTATCCTTTCTTTCAGGAGTGCTAGTTCTGCAAGGTTCGCAGGAGAGCTTCTGTAAAGTTTGGAAGGTAGGAGACGAGATACTGGCAGAAGTAAAGCTGTGAGGACCGGGCGTGAGTCGTGCTTCGGTAGCTCAGATGGTACAACAGACACGGCCGACCGCTTCAGCGGTTACAGGAATCACTTTCCACGGACAAAAACCTGGATGATCCGCCGACCTGGCCAGTGGTGGAAAATAGTACTACGACTCTGGAGCTACCGAACGCGACAGACATTGTCGCCAGCAAGATGGCAATTGATTCCCTTATTGTACCGACCGAAGCGTTTGTTCCGCCGGAGCGTGACTCAGTGCCGTCTTCTGACAATGAAGGCCATGTACGGAAACAGCGATCACCGAAACGCTGAAAGCGCCGTCGTCGGACCGTGTCGGAACACAGCGGTTCGCATTCGGCCGGGGAAGAACAACTGACCACTCAAGAAGCCAGCCGCGAAGCTGAGGCTGTTTCCACTGACTCCAACCTTGCAGAACAGACAGAAAAACATGCAGCTTTCGACCATCAGCCCATTGACAGAAACAGTGAGCAACGGGAAGGTCCCTTACTATCAAACATTCCGAGGCTATGGAACATGAACAGACATCCGCGCCCGCTTCGTGGGCCGAGGACGTCGAGACACAAGATCCCGATCCGCGGCCAGCTGAGGCGCCGCCGGATCATGCAGCATAAGCAGCACAAGGAGGACCGCGTTCGGCGGGGGGTGACATCACTTCCGATGTTCGCTTCTCTCCAACTTCAACATGGATAACCTCGCCCAAACAACGCGTTGCCAGGCTTACCGCCTGGCGACAATGACTATCAACATGATCAGTTCTCCTGTCAAGATCCAACTTTTGAAAGAAACCATACGAGCCATGGGAGTTGACTTTGCTTTCCTACAAGAAGTGAAAACGGCTGCACTCCCGCACTTTTACGGTTACGCCACACATGTGACGCCCGGTATCCCTGCAGACACCGGAGTGGCAATATTAGTGCTTGAAGGTTTTGAAGTTACCGACGTCACGTATATTCCCTCCGCGCGAGGAATAGCATTTACGGCGCTCAACACCCGATTCATTCATGTTTACGCCAGATTCTACTCCACAGATGTCGCTCCCCTTTTCCTTGGACGATACGACCACAGCGTCTTCGCCGGCGCTTTTAATTGCGTACTTCACCCCAAGGACCAAATCCCACATAACATGCCTTGTCCGGAACTGGGTGCGATGATCCAAGAACTTCACTTGTGCGACACGTGGGAAAAAGTCCACGGTAACCGCTCTGGCCACACTCATCTTACCAGTCATTCGGCCAGCCGACTTGACCGCATATATGTGTCACAAGATCTCACACAAGGTGTGGTGGACGCCGAACTATGGCCTCAAGCCTATTCCGACCATAGTGCCTATATCTGCACTATACACCTACGCCCCAACAAGTCTGGCGCAGCAATGGCTTTTGGAAGCTCAACATAACTCATCTCCAGGACCTGGATTGCCGTCGGCAAGTTGCGGCAACGTGGACTGACTGTGAACGCCGCCACCCACGATACACCTCGACCCTGGAGTGGTGGCTCCTCTGTGCCAAACCAGCAATCCGTAGGACACTTATGCAATATGGCAAGGATGTGACTGCGTGGCATCGACAGACCCTCAATTTTTACTACGCGGCACTCAGGGACCTCGACGCCTTACCCCCTTCCCCGGAGAGACAACATGACCAAAGCAGAATCAAGGCTCACATACTATCATTGACAAAGCGCCGACTAGAAGGTGCAGTAGTCCGCTCGCGACGGCCCGACCGAACGGTTGCAGAAGAACCCACTATGCTCCACGTTGTGGCGGATAAGCGCCGACAACGCCAACATTTAATCACACAACTCAGGACACACGACGGTCGCTTATGTACGACCCAAGCAACCATAGTAAAGGCGGTGGAGGATCATTTTCGTCATTTTTACAAGGAAAGAACCGTCGATGACGAGGCCACTACTGAAGTGTTACAGCAGGTAACACGTACTATCGACGAGGCTACCGTGAATGCACTAACAGACGAAATCACACTCGAAGTCGAAGAAGCCGTGGACAAAGGTACGGCCAAAAGGTCTCCTGGACCTGATGGATTGCCCATCGAATTCTACCGGACTTTCCGTGACATCATGATGCCTCGCTGGGTTATAATGTTCCACGAACTTATGTCTCCAGACTGTGTTGTGCCACCAGCGTTTGTAGAAGGTCTTCTCATACCGGTACACAAGCCAGGTGGAGGGCTATCGATTAACGACTATCGTCCGCTTACAATGCTGAACGCCGATTACAAGATTTTCGCCAGGATTATGGCGAGCCGTATTAAGAAGACTTTGCCGATGATCCTCGCTCCAGAACAGACGTCGCAGGGGGGAGAAGCCAACATACACATTGCCACCGGTGACTGCAGGGACTTAACAGCGATCGCTTCTGCGTGCCGTCTGAGAGCGGCGATCGTCTCTGTCGATTTCAACCGCGCCTTTGATAGAGTGCACCACAACTTCCTCCTACGCGTGATGGACTGTATGGGATTCCCCCCGGGCCTCATTGACACCCTACGGCGTCTTTGGACCGCAGCCAGCTCACACGTCCAGGTCAATGGAAAGACGGTAGGACCAGTACTCATTAAGAGGTCTCTACGACAGGGTTGTCCCCTTTCTACCTACCTTTATGCAATCGCACTCGAGCCACTCCTAGGGGGCCTTAACCACTGCCTATCTGGCATCACGCTGCGGGACGTTACCTTTCGCTATAGGACATACGCTGACGACCTGCTACTGCTGGTTCGTTCCAATGGCGAAGTTCGAAGCGTACTAACCTAGATTGAGCGATACGGATAGGCCGCAGGCAGTGTTTTGAACATCAACAAGTCGGCGGCGTTGGATATTGGGCGTGGTCTCGGACCGGAAGCTCTCGCTCCCCTCCCACCAGTTTCTGATCTGCGATATTTGGGAATCAAGTTCAAGAAATATTTACGTAAAACAGCTGCAGCAAACTACCGACGGTTATTACAGATCATACGCGCAATGGTGCGGCAGAACGTGCTCCGGTACTTGAATCAGCTACAACGTGTTGAATACCTGAACCTCTACGTGGTATAAAAACTCAACCACGTGCCACAGGTCCTCCCACTACCGCTGCAGATAGGTCGCCGGCTTCAGGCGGCCTTCAGTTACTACGTTTCCGCAGATCATAAAGTACGATACGACACTCTTACCCTCCCAGTGCACAAAGGAGGGCTGGGATTGGTCAACGTCAGGGCGAGAGCAGCTGCCCTTTACATGGAAAAGTCAATATACCTCTCTCACGGGTCGTTTACTACAGGTTTTGATGCCAGTCTCTCACGTCCCGCCGGTGTCGGTGGCGCACGTCGCACCACAGCTCTCCCATGTGTCGACCTTCATTCTTGATTACAGCTCTGTCAGCTCGAACCTCTCCGCCACACGTCCACCGAAGGCGAAAGATTTTTGTACCAACCTTCTGCGGGCTGTTCCCCATAACGTGGTGGAAAACAAGTACCCTACGGTTCACTGGCCAAGAGTGTGGAAACGATACACCACAACTTTCTGTCATCCACGGTGCGTTCGAAGTGGTATCAGATCGCCAACAAAAAATATGCCACACGACAACGACTTCACACTACGGGACTGGCAGACTCATCTTATCGCCCAGATTGTCACCTCTTGGATACCGATGAACATCGTTTTACTTGCGCATCATCGTCCGGAGTTTGGCGACTAACACAGAAGATATTGGCTTGTTACCTCCGGGTCACACCTGATATGATTGACCCTCAGACCCTACTCTGTCCAGATGAAACTTACTTTCCGGCCGCAAAATATCATGCGCTTACATGGTTCAAAGGACTTACCGTCGCCTATATCTTTAGCGACGGAGAGAAAGAGCAGCTTGATTACTGGTGGTTCCTACAAAATGCTCACAATGCCCTCGAACGCACACCGAAATACCGTACGCTCTTCGCAAATTATTTACGCGGCGTTTTCGTTAACCCCCCACTCAGCTGGGGAGTGCCAAGCTGCGGTTAATGTTCTGTGCCGCATCACACTAACGGCTGAACGTTCTGCCTTGTCAGCCATGAGCGACGGAAGAGACAGGCTTCTGCAACGATGCTGTTTTCCTTGCGGCACTAGCGAAGCAGAATGCCTCCGTTGCAGATGCCCTTCAAAGGCGCTGTTGGAGATATCAGATAACGATGGCGAAGCACCAAGTGGAACCAGTTACATTCATTGAAGAACCTTATAGTTGGAATTGTATCAGTGATTTACATTTTTATTTTTTTGATTACTCTTTTATATCACCTTTGTTGTTGTAACACTTACTTGTAACACGTGAGTTCCTAAAATTCTCATTTGTACACGTTTCCTAAATGTAATCATGTAAAAAATAAATAAATACATTAAAAAAAGCGGTAGCATCCTTTGTGTCCGTCTACAATGTCTGTGGATCGAGACCAGCTGGCGCAAAAATTTTTTTATAGCCTCTTCTCTCTGAATGCTGAAGACGTGAATGTAATGGTAGCGCAGATTCAATCTATTTCACTTTCTGACACGCCGATGAAAAAAAAATAATAATAAAAAATGGTAGAGCCCTTGCCCGCGAAAGGCAAAGGTCCCGGGTTCGAGTCTCGGTCAAGCACACAGTTTTAATCTGCCGGGAAGTTTCATATCAGCGCACACTCAGCTGCAGAGTGAAAATCTCATTCTAAATCCGATTGTATCTTTTTATGTCCATTGGACATTGATAAGTAAACATTTGTAATATATAAAGGGGTTTTAATCCACAATAAATGTATAAACAGAAACAGCTTTATCTTTTATAGTTATTAGTTCCCCTAATTATTCATTTATGTTTATGTTGTAATTTTTATGATAAAGAACAATAAGGAGAAGATAATATTATCACTAAGAGATCCTAAGATCTGCTTAGGTGGTAGTCTGACAGGGCCAAATCTTCATTTTCGCGTTCAGTATTTTCCGTTGCGCACATTCATTTTACACCCGTGTGGAGTAGCAGCTTAGAACTTTCGTGAAATAAATAATTTTGTGTGTCTGCGCAGGAGACCCATTTGTCTGATTTCACTGCTTTCAGTATGACCATCGGCTTCATAATGTGTTGGTTCAACTTTGAAACACAATAGGGAAACGATTATCCGTGGCCCGGGTTCCACAAGACCTTGGTAAGTTTGTGGAGGTATGTGGCTCAAGATGTCTATGCAAAGCTCAAGCAGCTACCATAATTTACGGGGCAGTGGTTTCCGTGTGCGCAGCTGTGTCCGATAGGGACGCTGATGTGTTCCATCGGTTTCACATCATGTGAATTTGATCGCTGAAATATCAACATTTCACTATAAAGGTGCTCGAACTGTGGAAACACGGTTAAGGCCTTGTTACACGGACTGTTCTCTTCCTGGTCGACGTCGGAGAAGACGTCAAGCGTGAAGCGATGCAGGAGGTATGCAATACTGTACACCCAGTGTTAGTGGTGCCTTCTGTTATTACCACAGATCCCATGGAAGATCGAATTGATGTCCTCCGTAGCAAAATACCGGGTGATCAAAAAGTCAGTATAAATTTGAAAACTGAATAAATCACGGAATAATGTAGATAGAGAGGTACAAATTGACACATATGCTTGGACTGATATGGGGTTTTAGTAGAACCAAAAAAATACAAAAGTTCAAAAAATGTCCGACAGATGGCGCTTCATCTGATCAGAATAGCAATAATTAGCATAACAAAGTAAGACAAAGCAAAGATGATGTTCTTTACAGGAAATGCTCAATATTTCCACCATCATTCCTCAACAATAGCTGTAGTCGAGATAATGTTGTGAACAGCACTGTAAAGCATGTCCGGAGTTATGGTGAGGCATTGGCGTCGGATGTTGTCTTTCAGCATCCCTAGAGATGTCGGTTGATCACGATACACATGCGACTTCAGGTAACCCCAAAGCCAATAATCGCACGGACTGAGGTCTGGGGACCTGGGAGGCCAAGCATGACGAAAGTGGCGGCTGAGCACACGATCATCACCAAACGACGCGCGCAAGAGATCTTTCACGCGTCTAGGAATATGGGGTGGAGCGCCATCCTGGATAAACATCGTACGTTCCAGCAGGTGTTTATCATCCAGGCTGGGGATGATGCGATTCTGTGACATATCGGCGTACCTCTCACCCGTCACGGTAGCTGTTACAAAACCAAAATCACGCATTTCCTCGAAGAAAAGAGTCCCGATAACGGTAGATGTGGTAAACCCAACCCATACTGTGACTTTCTCGTCGTGCAATGGAGTTTCCACGACAGTTCTAGGATTTTCGGTAGCCCAAATTCTGCAGTTGTGGGCGTTGACAGGCCCTCGGAGCGTGAAATGAGCTTCGTCGGTCCACAACATGTTGCTCAACCAATCGTCACCTGCTGCCATCTTTTGAAACGCCCACACCGCAAATGCACTCCGCTTCACTAAATCGCCAGGTAACAGTTCATGATGCCGATGGATTTTGTACGGATAGCATCGGAGGGTACGCCTAAGTGCCAACCAAACAGTAGTGTATGGAATGCCGGTGCGACGTGCGACTGCACGATCGCTGATTTACCCGTGCATAGACGAAACCGCTACAGTCTCCATTTCTTCCTGAACTGTCTCAGCAGCATTACGCCTTGTGCTCGGTAGGCCACTACGGGGTCTATCGCCTAAACAACCCGTGGCTTCGAACTTCGAAATCATTCTCGCCACAGCTGCATTTGTCAACGGACCTTTACCCGTTCGAATCCCCTTCCTATGGCGATAGGATCATAACGTTGACCTTAGAATATTCCACATTCTGATTATACAGCTTCACTAAAAGCGCCTTTTCAGGTAACGTCAACATGCTGCGACTGCTGGCGCACCTGATTCTCTCTCTCTCTCTCTCTCTTTTTCTTTCCTTTATTGATTTTCAATTCCCGTCAAAGGGGGGCAGCAGCTTAGTACGCTGCTCTACAGCCTACAGACTTTTTAAAAAAAGGAATAAGGAAAGAAACAAGAAAAAACAGGCGATAAAACGGTGACTTAAAGTGTAAAATGGCGGAAAAATGCGGAAAGTTGAAACAGAAAGCAAAGGGATTGGCAATGTTAATAAAATACACAGGAATCAGACAAGTAACATAGTAGACACACAATTAAAAAAGCTTGGCGACAGTCTGGTTTCTGTTCGCAAGAGATCAAAAATCACACCCAGCGACAGTATGATGGCCGTTCGAAACACTTCCCAAAAGACACACAACACGGAACACTCACTGTAAAACACTCACTCTAAAACACTGCACGAAAATGGCGGCACAAAGATGACACTCCCGAGCCAAAGGCAGATGAGGGGGGGGGGACCTGGAGGAGGGGGAAAAACAAGGAGGGAGGAGAGGAAAAAACGAAAAAGGGGGGGAACCAAGGAGGGAGAGGACTCATAAGGGGGGAGAGGGGCAGGGCAGATGGGAGAGGGAACGAGAAAAGGCAGAGGAGGGAAATGAAAAAGGACTCGTGGGAGAGAAGGGGGCAGAGAGTGGGGAGGTGGGGAAAAAAGAGGATGGAAAAGGGGGGAGAGGGAGCCTGGGAAAAGGACAGAGGAAAAGAGGGGGAGTGAGGATCAGAGTTGATAGGAGGGATAAATGGAGGGAGAGAGGGCATCATCCGGGAGGGGGAGTTGACGGAAGCCACCTTGGGAAAGGAGATGAAGGGTGTAGAGATGGAGGGTAGGGGGGACACAACAGTGAAGATGTGGCAGAGGGCAGGGATGGGAGAGGAGAGGAGCAACCAGGGGGTGAGGGGGATCAAGGCGGTGGGAGGTGTAGAGGATGTGGATATGTTCGAGGAATAGGAGCAGATGGGGGAAAGGAATGAGGTCATAGATGATCCATGTGGGGGACAGGAGGCGTATACGGAAGGCGAGGCAGAGTGTATGATGCTCAAGGATCTGGAGGGACTTATAAAATTTGAGGGGTGGGGGGGCAGATATCCAGGCGGGACTGGCATAACATAGGATGCGACAGATTAAGGATTTGTAAGTGTGGAGGATGGTAGAAGGGTGCAACCCCCATGTTCGGCCAGAGAGGAGTTTGAGGAGTCAGAGGTGGTTGTGGGCTTTGGATTGGATGGAGCAGAGATGAGGGATCCAGGTGAGGTGACGGTCAATGGTGAGGCCGAGGTAGGTGAGGGTGGGGGTGAGGATTCTCTCTCTCATTACAGCTCCTTTTATATACGATTGTCATGTGCAGTCACTGACGTTTTCCTGTCCAGCGCCATCTGTCGGACATTTTGTGAACTTTGTTTTCTTTTTGGTTCTAATAAAACCCCATATCATTCCAAGCATGTGAGTCAATTTTTATCTCTCTATCTACATTATTCCGTGGTTTATTAAGTTTTCAAATTCATACTGACTCGGCCCGCATCTCGTGGTCGTGCGGTAGCGTTCTCGCTTCCCACGCCCGGGTTCGATTCCCGGCGGGGTCAGGGATTTTCTCTGCCTCGTGATGGCTGGGTGTTGTGTGCTGTCCTTAGGTTAGTTAGGTTTAAGTAGTTCTAAGTTCTAGGGGACTGATGACCATAGATGTTAAGTCCCATAGTGCTCAGAGCCATTTCATACTGACTCTTTGATCACCCGGAACTCCTCCCGTCTGCCTCTGTGCGTTGCACGGTGTATGTTTCAAGCAGCCATTTACATGAATGTCTGGGCACGATCATCGCTGGAGTGTGGAGTCATTCTTCCTACCGGGGGACGCTTTTCCTCTGATCCAGAGTCGAAAATGGATGATCCCTTTCGAAAGGCAAGGACGATGTCGTTCGGTCAAATGGGAACACGTGAGAGTCATCTGCGTAGAGCTCCATGTTCAGCAGTGTGAACGAAGTGCTCCGAAACACGTGTACTTGCACTCACAGGCTATCCTGGTTTGCAGTTGCGAGTAAGTCTTCGACCTTGATGTCCTGTAAAGAGGCGTGGACGTCCAACACCGTCTCGTCTATTTGTGGTTTCGCCGTCTTTCAACAAGTTTCCACAGACCTTCGCTACAGTAACATTCTGGCAGCTGATGAGCTCGACTCTTTGTGAGACACTAGTTTCTAGTTGCAGCACAATAACGATCTATTGTTGTCTAAGTCGCTGCATTTCTCCGAAAGGGACCCGTACAGCCGCTACAATGGTTTTTTGTACTTCCCCAGCTGAATACTTCCCTTGCCATATCACGTGCCCGCAAAGCCACCGGTGAGCCTTTACTCTCGTGATAGGAAGTGTTCACAGTGTTTTGGCTCATGAGTGTACTGTTCCCCGTTGGTTATCGGTGAAATCCTCAAATACCCTGCATACGCTCTTCCCTAATGATAGCGAGCGGAGCTTCAGTCATTGTATCAAGACGCTCCTTCTTGGAAACATGTCCAGACGTCCGTACGTGCAAGAACGCCGGCTGCGCAATCCAGCAGTCTCCTACGATGAATAAAACAGTGCGCCTCGGCTCGGCGTCTGTCGCATGTCACTCACCGTGAAACTGGAAGCCGATGTGATTAGACGCTACGATCCTAATGTGTCGATACAGCGAAGAGTGTTGACATCTAGGACTGCACAGGAGGAGCTGACAGACAAATGACTGTGTGTCCAATTAGGAGAACTAGTACTTGTTTTTATCAGTGTTCTGGGGAGGTCGTTAGGAATGATCCTGCAGAGGCGTACCAGAGGTTGGTGTGTCTTCAGTACTAGACCTTGAAAACGCTGCTTGTTTTTCCTGAGACTGATTTCTGGTATCCCATTAAACAAAAATTACGCTGTTGGTAAATCTAGCTCTGTTAGTACCTAAAGTGAAGTAAGTATGACAGCGGCATTACTGCCGTGTAGTTAGAGCTTCTTTACGAGAAGTTCTTCTTGATTTTTAACTATGAAAACTTGAAAAGCAAGTTTTCCGCTATCCCCCAGGGATGACTGAACAGTGTGTGCGCACAATATTTGTACGTTTGGCATAGGCATCAAGCGCTTCAAGATTTGATGTTTTGTACTCGCTACCAACATTCCAGACAGACTGTATTACTGTCCAAAAATCAAATCGTTAGCAACCTCACAGTGCGTTTCGCAGTTTCTGGATTTTCCTAATATCACGTCATATAAGAAAAGGAATTAAGTTTGTAGTGTAAAGCAGCTCAGTTAAAAAGCATCGTATAACTGTCGTGTTTCAGAACCATCAATAGCTGACGATAAAATAAACCACTACTACCTACTATTTTTCATCAGCCGATCAACATTAGATAATATAAAATCAGTTACATCAGCCTGCATGTCAACGCCCTTGCTGTGATGTTAAAAATTAAAAATGATTCTGCGCTGCTCTAACCGTCGTTAATTGTATAATGTATTAATACAGTGAACAGTAAAATATATTAATGTTCTTAAATAATCGTGCAGTGTCACAATCAGGTTCCGTTCATCTTTGTGGTTGTGTTCTGCGTACTGACGGCCGCAAAGCCAACTTTTGTTCACAAGACGATCCAAAGAAGATATAGTACGGTACAGACGTATACCACTATTATATCATGCCGATGATCAGCCTAAGGTCTAACGAAGTCCGTATCGCGTGATTCGCCGAGCTAGTGCGATTCATTGTCTCGATATAAGCGCTATCAATTCTTAATGATAAGTGCCAGCCGCTGTGGCCGAGCGGTTCTAGGCGCTTCAGTCTGGAACCGCGCGCCTGCTACGCTCGCAGGTTCGAATCCTGCCCGGGCATGGATGTGTGTGATGTCCTTAGGTTAGTCAGGTTTAAGTAGTTCTATGTCTAGGGGTGATGACCTCAGATGTTAAGTTCCATTGGGCTTAGATCCATCTGAATCATTTGAACAAACTATGTTTCCACACAGCCATATCATTCCACAGTTCCTAATTAACTTCCTTATCAGCAACAAGTGAATGCTATGTACGAAAACTAACGACTTTCTTTATTTATTGCTGCGCTAATCAAATTTTTGTGCAATGTTATGCTGGTGAAAGAGATCATTAGTTCTCTCTACGATATTTATTTGCTATAGGTCGTAATGCCTCTCGCTATTGGCGAAGAGCCTGCTGCCTGCTCTACCAAACTGAACCGATTAAAAGCAGTTAAATTCACGAAAATTTCCTTTCCTGCTGATAGTTGTAGTGTGGTATGGATTACCAGCCGTTTTCTTCATTTCCTACTGACAACTATCCATAGTTCATAATTACAAATTTGTGGCTCAATAAATTAGTCATTGGTTACACGAATGGAATAGCTCAAGTACTCTGCACCAGAGTGAAATACGGGTACAAACGGATTGCGTTGCGACTAAGTGAGTGGCAACTCAGTGTACGCAGCGAGACGCATCAACTATCTGAAGCCAAGTGAACAGCTGTGCAGTGGTTATACCGATGGCTTCCCGGCCGGCCGCGGGTTGCCGAGCGGTTCTGGCGCCACAGTCTGGAACCGCGCGACCGCTACGGTCGCAGGTTCGAATCCTGCCTCGGGCATGGATGTGTGTGTTGTCCTTAGGTTAGGTTTAAGTAGTTCTAAGTTCTAGGGGACTTATGACCTCAGCAGTTGCGTCCCTTAGTGCTCAGAGCCATTTGAACCATTCGATGGCTACCCGCAGTTATAAATCTGGCTGTAGATGGCCTACATACTGGTGATCCAGCTGAGACAGTGTAACCAGATATATCCAGAACGAGTGTTTATCTAAACAAAATGCGTGCCTATGGAGTATCGTCTTGGTTGTGCTACTGGATTCGTGATTACTTGACACAAAGGTCACAGTTCATAGCAAATGACAGAAAGCCATCGTGTAAAACAGAAGTATCATCTGGCGTTCCCCAAGGAAGTGCTATAGGCCCTCTGCTGTTCCTCATCTATATAAACGATTTGAGAGACAATCTGAGCAGCCCTCTTAAAATGTTTGCAGATAATTGTGTCATTTTTCGTCTCATAAAGTCACCAGATGGTCAAAACAAATTGCAAAATGATCTAGACAAGCCATCTGTATAATGGAAAATTTGTCAATTAACTCTAAATGTAATGGAATGTGTGAAGTCATCCACATGAGTACCAGAAAGAATCCGCTAAATTTCAGTTATACGATAAATCACATAAATCTAAAGGCTGTAAATTCAACTAAATACTTTTGGATCACTGTTGCGAATTACTTCAGTTGGAGCGATCACATAGCTAATGCTGTGGGAAAAGTGAACCGAAGAATGTGATATATTGGCAGAAGACTTAAAAGACACAATAGGGGTGCTGAAGAGACTGTCTACACCACGCTTGTCCGTCCTCCTCCGGAGAAATTGCTGCGCGGTGTGGCATTCGCAACAGATAAGATTGGAGGAGAACACCGTCTCGAAGTAGGGGAGAGATTGAGGATGGTAACCATCGCTTTTCGTTGTTGCGGCAGGATCTTCTCGTGAAACTTCAAAAATATTCTCCTCCAAAGCGAAAATATTTTGTTGGCGACAACCTACATAGGAAGAAATAATCATTGTAATACTGTAAGAGAAACCGGAACTCTCACGGAAAGGTTGCGTTCGTTTTCTCCGCGTGCTGTTCGATGAAACCTCTTCCAGTTACTTACCTAAGAACTGCAGAGTTGTCTTGTTCAAAAATGTTCACATGTGTGTGAATTCTAAGGGACCAATCTGCTGAGGTCATCGGTCCCTTGACTTACACACTACTTGAACTAAGTTAAACTAACTAATGCTAAGAACAACACACACACACACACACACACACACACACACACACACACACACACACACACACACACACACACATGCCCGAGGGAGGACTCGAGCCTCCAGCGGGAGGGGCGGCGCAGTCAGATTTAGATGTAGATATATACATATTTGATTTTTGATAAAGTGTAGCGAAGTTTTGTGACGTACATTCGCAGCTCCCAAACTTAATTTTGGCACAAAATGTATTCTACTGTTTCTTTATCAGTGGAGTAAAAGTTATCCTTATTAATACTATGAAACAGTACAGTACAGATGTAAATGTTTCATAATCAAAATAATCAACAGACCTAACGTGTATAGTCTGCTGCGAACAGCTACTTTAAATCAGTTGACATCAGCACATAAACAAGTTGACGTCTTCGGAATCAGTTCTGTACTGGAAAACGGACTTATCGTTCCAAATCAAGATCGTACTGGGAAACAAGGCAAAAACGTGTTTGTTTAGTGTATACGATTCGCCTGGAACCCACAGTTAGCAAGGTCATATTACTTAATCTTCTACAAGTACGTCCTACAATATGATGAATGATCATACATAGTTCGTTACGGGACACATGAAGGGGAGGGGAGAGATTTTCATTTTGCCAGACGTAGATGATGTGACGAGATAAGCATACGATCGAAGGGGGTTGATTGGTCCCACAGGTACCACAAACGACAAAAAATGGTTCAAATGGCTCTGAGCACTATGGGGCTTAACAGCTTGAGGTCATCAGTCCCCTAGAACTTATAACTACTTAAATTTAACTAATCTAAGGACATCACACACATCCATGCCCGAGGCAGGATTCGAACCTGCGACCGTAGCGGCCCCTCGGTTCCAGACTGAAGCACCTAGAACCGCTCGGTTACTTCGGCCGGCCACAAACGACAGTATTTGTATTATTAGAATTGTGCATTTCACAGGGAAGTAGAAGTCTACTTACTAACGGTTTTTCACCGAAACGATTTAACATCAAACTATCAAATTATATTGACCGATCACGTTTTCAAACTAGCAGCAAAGACCTGGAATGTTCTTTTCCGACCATTTGGTTCCTTACCACAGTACATGTAGTTTATCATCCTATGTATATCGTCTGTTCTAATGGTTTGGACTCACACCAGCCGTCCGCCCGTCATATTTCGTACGTTACGCAACACCGCAGACTGAGCTGGCCAACTCAACGAAGAGCATTTGCAGCAACAGTTGCACAGCGTTCCCCGGGAGACCGCAACTGAAAATGTCAGAGCTATCAGAAGAGGAATTATTACTTCATGATTGCACCTAGAAGTGGCTACTCTGGGCTGCGCGGCAGTAAACAGCGGTTCACCGATGACATCATCGGCACCTGAGTGTAGGCTGCAGCTGGCGTCGACGTCGTCATACGGTGCACTCAAGGAAACGCGCCGCCGCGGCCGCCTCGCCGTAAATTACAAGCGGCTGCCTGCCACCAGGGACGTTTCCCTGCAACCTTTGTTTCTTGTTAGACTATGCTTCCACCGATTGCAGTACAGTCGTAACTCGTCTGTTTGTTTTTCAGTCTCGTTCGGTCTTTTATCATTTTATTTTTTCACTAAGAACCAGTTCATAACATAATGTACACCTCTTTAGGAGCGTGCAGTGTAAATCACTTTCTGCATCGTGGAAGCACCGAAGGAGACCGCCGAGTGCTTCTAGGCGCTTCAGTTCGAAACAGCGCGCCGTTACGGTCGCAGGTTCGAATCCTGCGTCGGACATGGATGTGTGTGATGTCCGTAGGTTAGTTTGGTTTAAGTAGTTATAAGTTCTATGGAACTAATTACCTCAGATGTCAAGTCCCATAGTACTCAGAGCCATTTGAACGATTTTGAAGCACCGAAAACTATTCTAATGAATAATTGTTTTCGGAAAACTATTGCCGGTCGAGTGAACATCTTCAGGTCACGGGTTAACAATACGTCATAGATAAAGAAGCTAGTTCACCACAAATTTATTACTTGCAGCAACTGTAACATATGTGAACGTTACGTTAATAAAATTTCCTAGAAATTTCTCTAGCGTCAAGTGGTTAAATATCCACGGGTTTCCGACTAGTGCTCCTCAGTCTTCATTCTGTTGTTGCTGCTTCCGTAATTTGTGAATACAGGACGATTTTGATAAACTGGCACAAACTACAGGAAACTGTCTCTGACGAAGAGAACACGGCAAGTGCCACATCCCAATTTCCCAGAAATTCTCTCAATGGATGAGCAAGCGAACACCTTTATCAGCTTATCGGTGGATACTTGACCGTTTCTGAGAAAACGATGATCAAATTTTCGAACGTACTTTACACGTCTTATAGCGGGCGATAAACTCAGACGGAAGGGTGGCGCATTGGCTACTGTTCCAGCTTTCCAAATTTGCGCCCTGTATTCGAAACCCGATTATTCATTTTATTTATTTATTTTTCAGTTATCTATCCATGTCCCTAGAAGGTTACAACATGAATGTTTCTAGCCACGATAGGGAACAAAAGGGCGTGACATTAATTCTAAAATTATCATTGAATTTCACAAAAAGTGTCATATATTTATTAAGTAATACATGTGTGTATGGTATTTACAGGGTTTACTATTACTCGTATTTTTAATTCTCGTATTTTTATATTTCGTTCTTATATGAATTCTTATATTAATTCCAATATTTCATTGATGTGTTTGCGTTTAGGTGCATTCCGTTGGATAATACTGATAGTAGACACGTTCGAAGGATGGAAATTACGAACAGCTCGTTCATCGTGCGAAGGCACGTTTGACACAGCGGCATTTCTTCGTATGTATCTTAATCTGGAAAGAAACGTTGTTAACGTTGCTGAAGATTTCATGCATCGGCAATACGTTCGCGTCAAACCAAGCATAACGAGTCACTTTACCGAAAACTGGCAGTTGCAGCTCATTATGAATCAAGAGAAACCACAGGCCTTTCACCAAAAGTAATTTAAAATAATTATCGTTTTTCTTAATTCGTCTAACAGACAGTTAATAGATGAATAAGGATACCATTATTTCAGTACGCACTGGAAAACATTCGTGAGTAATCTTCTATGAGCATTGGTAGATAAATGAAAAATAAAAATTCAATACATTAGCAGTATCAACCAATCAGTTGCAAAGTATTATATTTTGTAGCTCATTGGCTCTTATTTATAATGCATTGAAGCTCTTGTATGCACAGCTTCCGAAGCGCAGCCATGTTCAAGATCTTGAAAAATTAAAAATCATAATCTGGCTTCGAACACGGAACGCGAAAATGCGAAGCTCAGAAGCTCTCCACTGTGCCACAGCGTCGGCTAAACTACTTGCTCGCTTAAAGGCACATATAGTACCTTGAATACACTGGCCGTCGTTTCCTCAGAAAAGGTCGAGTATCTACTGGATAAGCCGAGACCCATGTTCACTTATTTTGGCTCCTCTTCCACCGAGCGAAGTTTGTGGGATATCTGGTTATGGCACTTGCTGCATTCTTCACGTGAAAGGAGGAGGAGCAAAACAGGTCATTTGGGCAAATGGTTAGAGAAAGAGCTACAAGGGAGGACCCTTAAACGTTGGGGGAAAAGATATTTGACACCTTCTGTTTCAATGTTTGGAAACACCCGTCAGAACACACCAGGCGGGAGGTAATCTTCTGTCTGTACTAGTGTTGTAGCTCCACTCTCAAGAGGGCAGTGAGCTGGAGCACCAACATTACACTCCATATTAAAGGCCTGTCTTGCTGTAGTGGAGTCAGGGTCACCCGTAGGAAGTAGCAGACATGCTTCGCCTACGAGTCATTGTCGAAGGATGACTGGTACCATGAGTCGATTACCAATAATTTCCATCCACACATTAAGACTGCCACCAATAACGCAATTCTCTGTAGCCCACAGGTAGCCGTTGTGTAGGTTTACGATGCCACCCCTCAGAATCGTCGTGTCCTGTGCGACGGACTAGTGACAAAACCGCAGCTGCAATGTCTGTGTGTTATAAGGCATGAGCGCGATGTATGTGATACGAATAGCGCAGCTGTGGAGAATGTTTTACACGGTCGTCTGGCTTATTCAATGCTCGAATGCAAGGTTGTTGGTGGTGATATTGGAGTCACCGAGAAAAATCATTTATCTCCATCCCCTTGCAACGTTTACCAGCCACACGTCCACATGAATATGTCCACTTCAGTTCTTTGCTCCATACATTCTTATGGACTGTTTCATGTAGTATGACCCCATTTTTCAAAATCGACGCTGATCAGCTGAAACGTTATAACTAATGCCCACCGCTGAACTGAATGTTGCCAGCTGGCACTGCAGGAATAAGACATGGTAAGAAAATCATGTAAGTGGAGCAGAGTTGAAATGGGATCATTCTAAGCAATTATGGCAGCAAACAGGCAAATCCATCGACACAAGCGTCTTTTATCAGGGGCAGATTGTTATGTGGCCAACACCCTTACAGCAGGGGTAACATTGGTTCCCAATAGATCACCAAAGATCAACAATATTGGGCTTGGACAGCACATGGATGGGTGACCGTCTTGGCCTGCTGAGCGCTGTTGGCAAGTCTTTTGCGAGACCAACTGAAGAGCTCCTTGGCTGAGACGTAGTGAGTCTGCTCACGAAAACTGACAACGGCTGAGAGAGCCATGTGCTGACCATAGGCCCCTCCATATCCGCATCGAGTGACGTCTATCTGCTGAGGACGACACGGTGGTCGGTCGGTTCCAATGGGTACTTCGAGTTCAGTTCGAACGGAGGGAGAGATTGTTACGTCCCGGCGCCTGGGAACTAGCATCTCTGAAATAGCAAAGCTAATTCGCTATTCGTGGCCTGCTCTCGTGGGCATCAATGCAATGTGCCCTGTACATGCCGTATGCCTCCTTAGTTGTGTGGTCAGCGCATTTGACTGACATGCAGCAGTCGCAGGTTCAATTCCCGGTCGGAAATTTACTCCGGTCAAGACTGGGTGTTGTGTTGTCTTCGACATCATTTCAGCATCATCCACTCTCAATTCTTCCAGCGTGGCGTCAACTGAACGGACTTGCAAATCGGCGACCGAAGTTCCCAGGTGGGGATTCCCGTCCATCAATGTCATACGATTATTTAATTTCATTCACTCTCCCTGCAAGAGGGGGCCACAATTGTACTTCAGTAGTGTGAGTCGCAGTAGGAAATCTGCCGTGCCTTTTCAAAGGAACCATCCCGGAATTTTGACGTTGTGGTTACCAAGGTCGCCTCATTTTAATATGATGTAAAACATATGGGATGCAATAGGAGTCCACAAACCACCTCGAACTGTAGTTTTGGTTGTTATTAATAATATTACACCTAATTATGGCGATTATTAAATAAATGCTCGTTAAAGAAATCATTCTAAACCTCAACAAATTAGATTTTGTATCTACTCATAAGGTTAGATAACTTTATACTCTTTGGCAGATGCAGGCAGCGTACCAATAGAGTTACTACAGATGCTATCCTCTTCGAACTCTTACACACTGTCTCACACTGGGTTACAGAATTAAAGCATCACGTTTTCGCCGGACGTTGTGGCGCAATGGTTAACAGAATGGATTCACATTCGAATGGAGACCGTTCAAACCTTCGTCCGGCTTACTGAGTTGGGTCTCCAGTGATTTCCCTAAATCGATTCAGGCAAATTCCGGGATGGTTCCTTTGAAAAGGCACGGCCGATTTCCTACTGCATCCTTCCCTAATCCATTGGGGCCAATGACCACGCTGTTTGGTCTCCTCTCCCAAATCAACCAACCATGACGTTTTCGAAACCCTGTAATTATTTCCCACTGCAACGTACACGTTTAAAATTTAGCTCTAAGGGGCCTATCAACTTCCTCTCCAATGATGTAAACGCGTGGCGCCCTGCGACGCTCCCCCTACGAGCTGGTCGACAATTCAGAAAGAAAGATGTCAACACTTGCGAAAAAATGCCAGTGCTAAGAAGTTTCTGTAATGTGTAAGGCGGGTTAATGATATCACATTGGCACCAAATTTCACCACAATTCTATCCAACGCTGCCGTGGACGAGTGACACAGTGGAAAGGTCATCGCATCCCCTCTACTTACATTTCACAGCCGCGCGTAGTGGCCGCGCGGTCTGGGTGCCGTGCCACGGACTGGCCGCAGGTTAGAGTCCTCCCTCGGGCATGAGTGTGTGTGTTGTTCTTATCATAAGTTAGTTTAAGTCAGTTTTAGTATTGTGTAAGTCTATTCACGTTGGTGTGTAGAATATATGAGTCTGGCGACATACCATTTGACTTTCGGAAAAGCATCATCCACACAATTTCGAAGACGGCAAGAGCTGATAAGTGCGAGAATTATCGCACAATCAGCTTAACAGCTCATGCATCGAAGCTTCTTACAAGAATAAGATACAGAAGAATGGAAAAGAAAATTGAGAATGTGCTAGGTGACGATCAGTTTGGCTTTAGGAAAAGTAAAGGGACGAGAGAGGCAATTCTGACGTTACGGCTAACAATTGTAACCTCCCCACCGTAATTTTTTTAAAGAAAATAGAGCAATACTTAATAGAAATGGGGCCAAGTGTAACCTCCCCACAAAAATTTTAAAAGAAAATAACGATACTAATTAGAAATGCTGATGGACATTGCTCTATGCGTAACCTGCCCACAATGAAATGTACTGACAATGGCAACAAAAACGTGAAATTCGCAATCTGACTCAAATATAAATCCTTCAAAATTAAAGTCCATTCAGTGATAAGAAAATTTAATTAAACCGAAATATCGGTCTTTGGCCCTGTGTAAAACAATCAGAATTAAAGTCTTACCTCGGAATAAATGGATGTCACATATCTGCTCTTGTTGTTGCGCACCGCTTGGAGGAACTGCATTGCAAATAATAATATTCTGTTTTTTTTTTTTTTTTTTTTTTTTTTTAGTGAAATTTTTCTTCAAAAGAAGTGGAATGAAATGGGAAGTGCAACGAGATCTTTAGTTCAATAAAAAATTAAATTTTTGAAAAAAATGCTTTTGAAATAAAAATTATTATTGGGAGACTTGTTGGAGAATAATTACAATAAATAAAATTTTTCATTATCTAATGATTATATTAATTAACAGTATACCTTATTCCTCATCTTGACCATTGTTGCCGACCGCCTACATCACACAACCGCACTGGGCTGCTACTACTGACCGACCGCTCTGCATGACGACTACAGACTGAGTACTGCTCTCAACTAGACAGAGCTACAGACTCGCAACGACTGAACTGACAGACTCGCAACGACTGACTGACTGCTACTCTGCATAGCGACAACTAACTCGCAAAGACTACTACTGACTGAGAACCGCTCGCAACACTCGCGCGGTCAAGCGCATACTCTCTGGTCACAGATGCTACAATGCCTCGCCATCGCTGCTGCGTTACATACGTGTTTCATAACCCTCCACTCGGGGGGCAAAAATTTGGCAGCGATGGTGAGTCATTTGGACTTGCCAAGCGCGGCAAAATTTTTCTTTAATTAACAAAATCCTACAACTTACAGAATATTTAAATGTTGTGCACACGCACTAAGTACAAAATATATCAGACAAAGACAAAATGTGAGTACAAAACATAGTAGCAAATCAGAAAAGTATATACAAACTTTTTGACAGATAAAGTGCACAGGCACTGAAAAAAATTCTTTAGCATATTCAGAACAAATAAACAGACTGGCAAGAATAATTAGATGTAGTACATAAAGTAAATGTTGTGCACACGCACTAAGTACAAAATATATCAGACAAAGACAAAATGTGAGTACAAAACATAGTAGCAAATCAGAAAAGTATATACAAATTATTTGACAGATAACAAAGTGCACAGGCACTGAAAAAATTCTTTAGCATATTCAGAACAAATAAACAGACTGGCAAAAAATATTATGTTGACAAGTGTACATGCACTGAAAAATGTCTTTAGCATTTTCACAACAAATAAACATAATGGCAAAAAAATTCATGTCCAAAGTGCACATGCACTGAAAAATGTCTTTAGTATTTTCACAACAAATAAACATAATGGCAAACATCATGTCGACCAGTGACATAAGTGTACTCACACTGGAGTTTAGCGAATCGAAAAATGTATAACCTATGAACATAAATGATGTTACCAAAAAAAATTTTTTCTTTATGTGACAAGAATCAGGATAGGAAAGGGAAGGATTGCATCATGGTTGTAGCACTTTAGATTGCACACAGCTGCTCTGAAAGTCCATATCTTTCCACAGTAGTACAACACCAAGTGACACAACTTGAAGTTCTTTTCCCATCAGAATTTATCAGTGTAGCCAAGACACTGAACTGTCGTAGTAATGTTCCATGTTTTCATTTTGGCAGTACATTAGGTACACCAAACAGTGGGACCATAATAATGTCTTCATCGCTCATGGTGGTGGACAGCATGTCGTGTCAACACCACACTCTTACAAGGCACACCAACGTAGAATTAGTGCAAAACCAAATATAGTGCTCCATGATCACTGGGATAAACAGGACAAATGGACATTGCAGTAATTCAGGGTAGTCAGCTTACGAGGTGAAGGACATCAAGTCACATAATATTGACAATTACAGTCTTCATTGATAGTTCGTGGCATTCATAGCCCAGTTATTGAACATTTCTGTACCAAGTATGTAGTATTACAGAAAAATGTTCATTAATTGTTGTACATAGAATCAGTAGCCTTCTTTTCCTGGTTACAAAATATTATGAAATAATCGCATTCTTTTCAGTTACAGAGTATAATTAAGAATCATTAGCCTTTTCCTAATTACAGTTAATTAATCATTTGTCATTAATTAATCATTTGTCTAATTACAGTTAATTAATCATTTGTATAATTACAGTTAATTAATCATTTGTCGTTAATTAATCATTTGTCTAATTACAGTTAATTAATTAATCATTTGTAGCCTTAATTAATTACAAAGCATTATTAAACAGTACCATAGTTAATTAATTATGTGTCATTCCAATCTATTAAGAATCATTAGTCTTTTCCTAATTACAAAGCATTATGAAACAGTCACATTTATTTCCAATTACAAAGTATGAACATTGAAAACAAGAGTTAATTAACGGCATAATTAATAACAATTTCGTTGATTGACATTAATTATTGGCACTCAGTGGCCATCAAGTATTGAATAGAATAAAACATAGTTCATCATTCAGCATTATTCAGATCATTACAAAGTCATTATTAAAAATCAGTTAATTACAGTCAAATCAGTAGTAATCACAGGCATTACAATAAACAGTGCCAGTTATTAGCTAGTGACAAAGCATTATTTTGAATATAGTCTCATTAAGAGGTCATTACTCGAGTGACATGCTATTCAGAGTTGATCAGTATTATTCAGAATTATCATAAACTAGTGACATTATGTGGGACTGGTAATACATTTTTTTGGTAGCAATGCATTGCGTTGGGATCGATAATTAATTGCTGAGGCATAATACTTTTTGCTTTTGACCTATTGCTGCAAATGAGGATAGGTAACGTCATTCGTCATGAGTCAGCTGTAGCAAGATTATGTAACAAGGCAGTACATGTGATCACATTTATAAATGATAAACACAAATGGGTAAAAAATATAAAAATGCAAGTACTAGAACAGGTATAATAAGTAACAGGTTTAGTAAGTGTCATGAAAAACTTCTCCTGGAAAAAATACAAAAACGGATTATTGACCTGAAAGAAGAAACGCACACTATGCTGAAAAGTAGTGAACTTCGAATTAACAAGTAGTGAAATGTGTATAAAATGTGTTCCATAGCTGTCCTTTCCAAAACTTTCCGTCATCCTACTATGCAATGTAACACCTGCTGTCAAAGCAAACTGCAACAAATACTTAAATAACTACGTAGCATAAATACATAACTTCAACATTATCCTCATCTGTAAAGAAAAAACTTCATTATCCATCACTTCATTATCCATATTATCATAACTTCATTATTATCACCACCTGTAAAGAAAAACTTCATTATTCATAACAGCATATCCTTCATCATTATTCATCAGTATTCACTATCATCTGCAAAAAATCACTTCATTACTCATTACATAACTATTCCTTATCTCTAGCATATTTCATCACTAAAACTAAGATGTGTAGTTCTCTCTGACAGCCTGCATCAATCACCTTGTATTCTGAAAGAAAAAATTAGTTAAGACTGCTATTCTGTGATGAGTATAGTATAGTCTTGTTAATGCTTGTTAATCCTGATCCCTTTACTCTTCCTCATAAAGTTATTGCATCTCCTTTCGTTTATTCCGTAGGTGAAATTCCCATTTATGTTAAATTTATTTCTTAGAATCATCATTCCTTTCTGAAATTGATGAACAAAGATTAATGTCCTGCATTTAAATCATATATCCACTAGATAATGACTGGTTTATGGTGACACAATTAACCATACAGCATAACATGACAGAAAACGTAATATGTCCAAGACATTGACAGTGTTCGGATGCGAAAAAATGTACACAGAATAATACAATGCAGTAGCAAAAAAATGTGAAACAGTCACGATGTTGAGATGTCATAAGGCAAAAAAAAAATGTCAAAGTCGACTGGTGTGTGTTATATCTTAACTATTTCATAGTGCATACAAACAAAACTGGAGTACAGTCATATACACAAAAAAAAATGGAAAATGTGCACGGTCTGATGTGTAACGACAAGAAAAGCGACCTGCTAACCTTACCTTGCCGGGCACTTGCCAAGAAAAAAAAATACGATAATCATCAATAAGTAGTCACATAAATATAATTGCAGAAATAGTCGTAAATGTGTAAATTCATCTGGAAAAATATGCACGGTCTGATGTGTAACGACAAGAAGAGCGACCTGCTAACCTTACCTTGCCGGGCACTTGCCAAGAAAAAAAAAATACGATAATCATCAATAATTAGTCAGGTGAATTAATTGCATTAGTAAATGGCATCATAGTGTGTTGAATCATACAGTGGTTTCACTCAATAAACGGTTTAATGTTTGAGATATGGTGATTGCCTTTCGATTTTCTGGTTCTCAAAGTTTCGACGTGTACAACATTGGGGTGAGGGATGCTGCGAATCCGATACGGACCTGCGTATAGAAGTTCAAATTTACTGCACTTACCTTTTAATTTGCTGGATAAATAGTGTGTACGTACTAATATCTTCTGTCCAACGTGAAAGTCGCGGCGTGTACAAACCTGTTTTTGCTGTCTTCTCCGGCGCTCTGCGGCACGTTTGATGTTGTTCAGCGCAATGTCAATTATTTCGTGGTGTCGTAGGCGACGATTTTTGGGGAATTCTATTAATTCTTTAATTTTGTTCGGTGGTTCAACGTTTTTCAGTATAACAGTCGGAGATAGCATAGTGGATTCATTTGGAATGGAATTAATTACATCTTGGAATGAGAGTATGTGTGTATCCCAATCAATATGTCTTTTGTGGCAGTATATTCTGCACAGCTTACCAATTTCCTTCATTAATCTTTCACAAGGGTTTGAAGAAGCGTGGTACTTGGATATATAGATCGGAGAAATGTTTCTAGCTCGTAACATGCGTGTCCATACACTACTACGAAATTGAGATCCATTATCAGAAATTACTTTCATTACATGCCCTACATGAAATAGAAAATGTTTTACAAATGCTTTCGAAACAGTTTTAGCAGTAGCTTTGCGTAACGGAGTGAAAGTAACAAATTTTGAAGTGAGCTCAACAGCGACAAAAATGTAGCAAAAACCTCTGTTAGTTCTGGGAATCGGACCAAAAATATCTACTGCGGCCATGTGTCTTAATTTAACAGGTATAATGGGATATAAAGGAGGAATATGTGAAGTGGTGTCTGATTTAGCTTTCTGGCAAATTTTACAAGACGCTAAAACTCGTCGTATACGTTTTTCCATGTTGGTAAAATAACAGTTCTGTCTCAGTATAAGAAAACATTTTCGTGCTCCGTAATGTGCGTAACTTAAATGAGTGTACCAAATTAGTTTGTTAACCAGTTCGTCAGGAATGCATAATAACCAAATGTTGCTGTCAGGATGAGAGCGGCGAAACAGAATGTCATTGCGTACAGTGTAGTGGTTCCTAATCGTAACATTTTTCCTATCTTGCCAAAGGTGTTTAATTTCTTTCCACACATTGTCCTTATTTTGTTCTTGTGCTATGTCCTGTAATGACGATGAAATAAAGTTTTCAAATGCAACTTGCTGAATGTACATGACACTGAAATTTGTTTTGCAGAAGTTGGTTGCTACGTCTTGCTGATTGTTGCCGAGAGAACGCGATAGTGCGTCTGCTATAACATTTTGTGTGCCGGGAATGTGAACAATCGTAAAATTAAATTCTTGCAAATAAAGTTTCCATCTGCTTAATCTGTCGTGAGTGAATTTAGCCGAGAGTAAAAATTGTATCGCTCTGTGGTCTGTGTAAACGGTGGTATGTCTGCCATAAAGAAAGTGCCTAAATCTCGTAAAAGCCCATACAACACACAATGTTTCTAATTCTGTAACGGAGTAATTTCGCTCAGCAGGTGACAAAATGCGACTTGCAAATGCGATGTTTTTAATTACTGTAGAACCATCTTCTTCAATTTCCTGAAAAATATGTACACCTAAAGCGGTGTTAGAGCTGTCAGTGGCAATGGAAAAATTTCTGGTGAGATCTGGGTGCGATAAAAGTAGAGCATTCAACAAAGCATGCTTCAAATAACATTCTCGTGAGCAAAATTCTGCTTGTCAAAAGTAATGTTTGCGTTACTGTAGTATGCAATCTGTGCTGTATCTGGTTAAATTCTATCGTTCGTCCTGTTATTTACGGGAGGATGCTGTGGCATATCCACTATATGAACTGTTCTGTTATTTCTTACTGACGTGTTACGCTATGGATGACACCTATTGTCTGTTCCATTCATGATTATTTGTTGTTGCTGATGTTGTTGCTGCTCATAAGATCGACTGTTATTAAATGTACGCTGAAAATTGTGCTCATCATTCTTTTTACGTCTGTCCTAATAATCATTCCTATACGGTGTATTGCGATAGGAATTGAAATAGAGTGTTGTCTGTACGTAGTTATTTCTTTGCTGCCATGCGTTACTATTTGTTGGAGCTGAGACTATACATGCACGCGGCGAAACATTAAAGTTTGGTTGACCTTGTAGACTGCATTGTTGGTTAGGTATGCTAAGCGGCTGACTTTCATGCTATTGTGGTGAAAAACATCTATTGTTACCAAAAAATGCGTTTGCTGTTAATTTTACTTTTACACATACTGATGATTACGATTTTATCTGTAATTAAAATTACGGCGGTAGTTGTCATTACGGGAGTGCCTACTGAAAATTGTCACATTCGGTAAAAGTTTGTCACATCGGATATTCATTACATGTTTCTTAATACTACAAAGAGCAATAGTTAAAGAGCAGTTTGGATAGATATAAAGGATAGTAGAAGAGAAGGCAGCAGTGCAGAAAACTAAAGATGAAACAGCACTACTACAGCTCGGGGCCCTATGCTCGCTACGGCACATATTCATTAAAGCGTAATGAATCCCCTGAGGTCATTTACGCACTGCAAATAAATTTTAGCTTTTGTGTTACAGGCAATAGCGGTAAAATTTCAAAGGCAAATTGTTGTATTCGTGCTAATTCAAATTTCTTCATTACAGGCAATGCTGTTGTAAATACAAAAATAAATTGTCGCATCTGGTTCAAAGCTAGTTTCTCCATTACCGATAATAGCGGTGAATGTACAAAGATAAATTGTCGTATACAGTGCAAATCGTGTATCTGTGTTCTGTCATTATTAAATTCTTTACATTTTCTTACAAATGCAAACTGCTTATTATCAACGTTCTCGTCACTGAATTTGAGAACACGTCCGGGTTTGTGTGTGAATCTGTTCGTCTCTGTCATTTCGGTTTTCAAGTTGCGTAGCTTTTCAGATTTTAATTCGCGTGGCTTTTCGGATTTTAATTCGCGTAGTCTCTGTAAATTGCTCACATTATACGCGCTGCGTAAGTCTGACAAATGCTCGCAACGTGGCGGATTCTGTGACGTATTGGTGACTGAAATAATTGTTAATTCTGTTACTTTAATACTTTCGTCAATCTGGTTATTGTGTCGTTCACTTTTCTCGTCAACTTCCGTATTCGGAGTGTATGAAACTTCCACTGACTCTAAATTAACTTCGTCGCGAATCTGTACTTCGTTTTTAGGGCATTGTTCGGTGACTGCATTAATTTCGTGTATCTGTGTTGCGTTTGCTGAACATTGTTCAGTGACTGCATTAACTTCGTCTTTATGTAATTCTGTTGTGCTTACATGTGTACTATTTAATTCTTGTGCAACAGTGCCAACTTTTTCATTACTGTTATTAGCACAAGTCTTAGTATTCACACGTAATTGTACTTTAGTGTCCTGACATTGTATGGTAACAGCTGTAATCTGTTCGCTAACTTGTTTGTTCTGTTCTTTACGGTCGTCTTGTTTTTCGTTTGTGAGATCGACACTTTTATCAATTGTTTCGCTAAGTTGTTTGTAATGGCTGTCGACACCCTCATCTACCTGCCTGCAATGGTTGTCAAAACCTCCATTAAGTTGTTTGAAAAAATTATTCATCATTTCCCTCTGTTGTTGTAGCAATCTTGTCATAATTCGTACCAAGTCAAAATTAGCGTTTATATTCTCTGTGCTGTTTAGTGGTGGATCTAGAACTCTCTCGCTTTCCGTGACCATTTGGTCATTCTGTAATTTAGAAAAAGGTTTGTCAGTCGGATGTACATTGTCAGACACTGTTCCGGAATTAAATAAATCCGCCCTACTTTGTGTGATCTGTTCATTTTCATTAGACAGATTTGTCTGTACATTACTTGAGTTTTCCGAATCGGGTGTGTTAAGCTCTGCAGCGCTCATTACAATAGAGCGTTCTGCGTCATCAATTGTCGTCAAGTTAACAGACGAGACAATTGGGTTCGTTTGTTCATCATTAAGGTGAAAGTCATCATTAGTGGTTGGAATGCACTGATTGTTAGTGAACGCAGGATTGTCATCACCACGCTGCGTATCACAATTACTATCGGTCACGTTGTCTAAGTCGGTAATTTCATTCACAATTCTTCGCGATACACTATTCACAGTCTTTCGCGGCATTTTTACAATAGTCAAAATTTTTCACAAAACAAATCAACACAGTGCAAAAGCAACACACAAATACAACAAAGCAACAAATTGCCGTTGACCTGTAGAAAGAAAGTCACAATATTATTAAAAGCGTTGCCAAATCCTAATTATCTAAGCAAATAAGAGCAGATATCTGACTGTCGCTCAAAAGACTCTCAACGAAATACGATCCTGGACTGGGTGTCGCCAAGTGTAACCTCCCCACCGTAATTTTATAAGAAAATAAATATAGCAATACTTAATAGAAATGGGAGCCGAGTGTAACCTCCCCACAAAATTTTTAAAGAAAAAGGACGATACTAATTAGAAATGCTGATGGGCATTACTCTATGCGTAACCTGCCCACAATGAAATGTACTGACAATGGCAACAAAAACGTGAAATTCGCAATCTGACTCAAATATAAATCCTTCAAAATTAAAGTCCATTCAGTGATAAGAAAATTTAATTAAACCGAAATATCGGTCTTTGGCCCTGTGTGTGTAAAACAATCAGAATTAAAGTCTTACCTCGGAATAAATGGATGTCACATATCTGCTCTTGTTGTTGCGCACCGCTTGGAGGAACTGCATTGCAAATAATAATATTCTGTTTTTTTTTTTTTTTTTTTTTTTTTTTTTTAGTGAAATTTTTCTTCAAAAGAAGTGGAATGAAATGGGAAGTGCAACGAGATCTTTAGTTCAATAAAAAATTAAATTTTTGAAAAAAATGCTTTTGAAATAAAAATTATTATTGGGAGACTTGTTGGAGAATAATTACAATAAATAAAATTTTTCATTATCTAATGATTATATTAATTAACAGTATACCTTATTCCTCATCTTGACCATTGTTGCCGACCGCCTACATCACACAACCGCACTGGGCTGCTACTACTGACCGACCGCTCTGCATGACGACTACAGACTGAGTACTGCTCTCAACTAGACAGAGCTACAGACTCGCAACGACTGAACTGACAGACTCGCAACGACTGACTGACTGCTACTCTGCATAGCGACAACTAACTCGCAAAGACTACTACTGACTGAGAACCGCTCGCAACACTCGCGCGGTCAAGCGCATACTCTCTGGTCACAGATGCTACAATGCCTCGCCATCGCTGCTGCGTTACATACGTGTTTCACAATGGAAGCAAGGCTAAAGAAAAATCAAGACACTTTCATAGGATTTGTCGGCCTGGAAAAAGCGTTCGACAGCATAAAATGGTGGAAGCTGTTCGAGATTCTGAAAAAAGTATGGGTAAGCTATAGGGAGAGATGGAGAGACCTCTACGTTATGGCATGCCTACCAGCAGGTGGCTAGGACTCCCTCACAACTGTTCTCTATGTTGTTGTTGTTGTGGTCTTCAGTCCTGAGACTGGTTTGAAGCAGCTCTCCATGCTACCCTACCCTGTGCAAGTTTCTTCATCTCCCAGTACCTACTGCAACCTACATCCTTCTGAATCTGCTTAGTGTATTCATCTCTTGGTCTCCCTCTACGATTTTTACCCTCCACGCTGCCCTCCAATGCTAAATTTGTGATCCCTTGATGCCTCAGAACATGTCCAACCAACCGGTCCCTTCTTCTCGTCAAGTTGTGCCACAAACTCCTCTTCTCCCCAATTCTGTTCAATACCTCCTCATTAGTTATGTTCTCTATACAGGTATAATTTTAGTGCTCAACAACCTTGGGCAGCTCACATCGACAATATTGCTGACCTGATGTACAACAACCAAGAGGGAATAATAAGAGTGGACGATCAAGAACCATGTGCTCGTATTAAGAAGGGTGTAAGACAAGGCTGTAGCCTTTCGTCCCTACTCTTCAATCTGTACGTCGAGGAAGCAATGATGGAAATAAAAGAAAGGTTCAGTAGTGGAATTAAAATACAAGGTGAAAGGATATCAATTATACGATTCGCTGATGACATTGCTATCCTGAGTGAAAGTGAAGAAGAATTAAATGATCTGCTGAACGGAATGAACAGTCTAATGAGTACACAGTATGGTTTGAGAGTAAATCGGAGAAAGACGAAGGTAATGAGAAGTAGTAGAAATGCGAACAGCGAGAAACTTAACATCAGGATTCATGGACAAGAAGTCAATGAAGTTAAGGAATTCTGCTGCCTAGGCAGTAAAATAACCAATGACGGACGGAGCAAGGAGGACATCAAAAGCAGACTCGCTATGGCAAAAAAGGCAATTCTGGCCAAGAGAAGTCTACTAATATCTAATACCGGCCTTAATTTGAGGAAGAAATTTCTGAGGATGTACATCTGGAGTACAGCATTGTATGGTAGTGAAACATGGACTGTGGGAAAACCGGAACAGAAGAGAATCGAAGCATTTGAAATGTAGTGCTATGGACGAATGTTGAAAATTAGGTGGACTGATAAGGTAAGGAATGAGGAGGTTCTACGCAGAATCGGAGAGGAAAGGAATATGTGGAAAACACTGATAAGGAGAAGGGACAGGATGATAGGACATCTGCTAAGACATGAGGGAATGACTTCCATGGTACTAGAGGGAGCTGCAGAGGGCAAAAACTGTAGAGGAAGACAGAGATTGGAATACGTCAAGCAAATAATTGTGGACGTAGGAGGGGGAATAAAGGGCGACAATGAAATCACTCCTTTCCTTGAGGCGTTGATTCGCACATACTTATCGATCGGAAATAAGGGTTCATAGAGCAATGAGCAACAGGACCGTGACGCCCGGTGTTGACATTGCTCAGTTTTCTTATGTGTGGCCGAGGAAGACACACTGCCGCTCAATATCGACACCAAAGGGCCTCTGGGAGGGAGGGGGACTTTGTTGACTGTTTTTGACATTGCCTACACCCCATGGACGGTTCAACCATTTCCAAAAAACATCATGGGACAGCAATCGCAATGAACGTGGTCCCACGCCTTTGGAGTTTTTATTCTGGTATACTGTGTGGAACTACGGAATTTGAACGCTAGCAGAAGCAGTAAATGGCAAAATTGGAAATTTGTGGTAAGTTCCTAAGCGACCAAACTGCTAACATCATCGGTCCCTAGGCTTACATACTACTTCATCTAACTTAAACTAACTTAGGCTAAGAACAACACACACACACACACACACACACACACACCCATGTCTGAGAGAGGATAGCCGCGCGAACTGTGGTGGAGGGACCCATAGACCGCACGGCTACTCCGCGCGGCCAGCAAATGGTGCTTAAGTTTTTACAGCACTCCTGTTTTGCGCCCTCGTGTGACGTGATCGCGGAGGGCCGCGACATGGATGAACAAAACAGCAAGGGGGCCCTCTAAGACCCTCAGTTTTCAGAATCACCCTCAATGGCACTGTCCAGTTCTTATGAGTCCTTTGAAGAATGCTTTACAGGGGAAACCCCTGAGGAGAGTCTTAGACACTTGCAGGTAGCCAACCACTTGACACCTCTACGTTATGGCATGCCTACCAGCAGTTGGCTAGGACTCCTTCACAACTGTTCTCTATACAGGTATAATTTTAGTGCTCAACAACCTTGGGCAGCTCACATCGACAATATTGCCGACCTGATGCGTCTTAGGGAGATCCTTTGTTTTTTTACTCATGTATGTGTCAATATCACACCACTCTGGGATAACGTCAAAAGGCAGGCGCTAAACAGGAGGACTGAAAGAGCGTAAGCAAACTTTGCTGCTTTCAGTCGCTTTCAAATTTCGTCGAATGCTTTTAACGGTACTTTGTGGTTCCATAATACATAACGGAGCAAAAATTGTGGTGGAACTGCATTGCGTGTGGGTGCGATTAATTTCAGGGTTACTAGCAAGGTCAAGGAATTGTCATTTTGACAACGGGGAAAGTGTAGGGATAAATCTGCAGGGAGAGATAAAGGTTTAACTCGGTTATCAGGTTCAAGTGGATGTAGGCGGCAATAGTTAAACAGAAATGAAGAGGCTTTCTTATGATAGATTAGCATGGATAGCTGTACCAAAAACCTTCCCACGACTTCAGTAACAATAGCAAAATATTAAACAGCGCATTGCCTCAAATGGAGTAAAAGTGAACATGTAAATTGTTTGTTATTGGTTACGAATTAAAATACGGATTTTTCAACAAATTAAACATAATTTTCTGTAGTGATTCTTTCTTTAAATAGATATTCGTTTGTGAAATTCTCCATAAATGAAATCATAGCATCTATAATCTATATACACATCTTGACTTCTACAGGTCTGTATCAGCTACGTCGTCTGTGATCCACTAGGTCATTCATCCTTATTATTAGTTACTTCGTCTCGTTATATGTCCAATCCTTCCACTTCCACGTCCCTTGTCTATTGTATTATCCATTTCTTTCGTTTTCCTGTTCTTTCTCATAATGCATGAACGTGCTTCCTCATTAGTAATTGAACAATCCTTAATTTTTGAATTGTTTGTACTATTAACGTCCAGGTGCCTTAAATCAATACTTACGGTATATACTTGTTATAGATATTCTGATTAAGACACACCGGTGCGAAATTACCTCGGAATACTACGTTCAATATCCTGTTTATTTCTTTGTGTTTTCTTCCCGTTTGTTTTCATTTGTCCTAAGCAGACCGATTTATTAATTGCTTCCATAATTTCACCGCTAATCTTTGTCTTTTTCCTACTGACATACAAACCGATTGCCCTAACAGTTATTATACTAGAAACAATAAAAGATTAGTATTTATTTGAAAATTATTTACTGCTGTGTAACAAAAATTCTTTTTAGCGGGAAGGACGATAAAAGGAAGGGGTGCTTTATGAATATAGAAGGGGGGACCAAGAATGAAATATCAATACATGGGAGTGATGTAACTAATATCTGTTAAATCATTATCTACGTTCCACTGATCTTGTGTGAAGTATGTGGGTTTATAAAATATCTAATATGTTTCAAATAAATTTATCCGCAATTGCAATTAACATCAGCTGTGTGTGCAGTGGATAATATTCGTTGGCACACAAGCTCAAGGACACATGATGTGACCTAACGTGTATTTCAGTAATTAATTTCACTTGCATTTCTAAATACAAGTTAGCTAACTGGAACTGGTTATGGTACGAGAAGGGATGAAATCTGGATCTATACGGCATTGTAGGAAAAACTGGAGGGTCAATTATCACAATGGATCGACATTTTCCTGGTTCTTAAGATATGTATGATTGCCATTAATTTATACACAAAAGAAAACAAGAAAGGATTCGTTAAATGGCAAACAGACAACAAGAATAATGATACAGTGTTAATTTCGTGGTCCTCTAGAATAATTAGCGTCACAAACATGGTGGTGCTACTGTGGATGAAGTTTGCTTTATGTAACTGGTAAATAGGGAGAGTAATATAGGACAAAGGCAACGAAAACAGTTCAGTAAACCTCTGAATAATAGCATGCTAGGATTCAGTGGTAGTCTATCCCGATGTTCAGTTACTGTAGTCAAACCAATTGGAGTATAAGTAATGCAGGGGGACCAGAGACATCTTACTTGTCAGATAGCAAATTGATGAAAAGCACTTCAAATTCTATAAATGAAGAGAAATAAGTTACCCATGTCAGTACTCGTTCGGTCCTTAGTTTTACGTGTGAATGATAATATTGCTCGCTGCAAGTTATCTTGACAGGTTCCGCGGAGTGGAAATCCTTTAACTCGAATAGAATATTTCCAAAGAGACGGCCGCGAAATACCTAAGTGCGATGATACTTTCATTTCAACGACTTAGGTCGAACTTTAACTGACTTAATTGGCACGTGACGTGGCTGCCGACGAAGGGTCAAAACTAATGCACAGATTGTCACATTAAAATCACAAGAATTCGAAAAGAACAGATTTTTATGAAGTAACACGTTTTTAATTTAAAAATATACCATTGCACGAAACACTAAGCTCAGTGATCCGTAAGTACACATGAATGTCTCTCCTCACTGAAAAATGCTACCTCGCCAATACGAGTTCTTCAGCTGGAAGTAGTTTAAATACAACCGAAAGCATGAGCGAAAAACAGTTATTGAATTTTATCTCTAAATGAAACTCTATCATAAGCTGCTACATGACGAAACCTCAGCACAGTGGCTCAAGCCAAACCACATCTGTATGCTCAAGGAAGATACCGTACTACACTTACGAGACGACAACCAAAAGTTAAGTGTCTGCACATCCGGAAATTTCCGTGGGCACGACCTCGCCAAGTGATAGAGCAAACCAGTATCAAAACCTGCTGCCAACAGCTGGACAGCGAGGTTGAAAAGCAACGGAACATCTCTGACAGACGTCGCAATTATTATTAGCTCCACAACTACCAGAATACTGTAAGAGTGGAGTAGTTTATGCTTACAGGTCTTGATTCCCTGGTTCCCTGCGGAACTTCCAAATTATATTGATGCCTCTATACGGACTGCTTATATGATGTAATTCGCCCGTTCTTCCTCCCTCCAGAGGAAGAGTTAATAAAGTGTACTGTAAGGGAGCAATCGAGAACGACAGAAGTGTGAAGAAAGCTTAACAGGTTCTTATCATGGCACAAGAGCTTGAAAGGTCTCTGTTGGATTCCTTTCATGTTTAATTTATTAAATCTGTTGCCATTTATGGAATAAATTCCTCTTCTAAATGTACTGTGGCGTTTCTGACTATCTGGGAGGAGACTGAGCAGTGGAACGTGTTACTTTTACACATAAACAAGAACGATCTGTCACACTACTACACTTTAAAGCACAGTTTATATGTAATTCTTATATGTAATTCATGTCACACAGTTTCATACGGAACCTACATCCGCTTTCTTTTATATACTGTATATGATAAGATACTGTCATCCCCCTTCCCTTTTGTGTGAGAGGATGAATGAGCATATGTATTTCTAGTTGCATGCTTGAGGGTAGCAGACAAGGCTGTCTGCTAGAGAACAGTAGGACCAACGTCGGAACAGGTAGCTACGCTTCCTAAAAGCAAAGAGGTTTCTATCCTTAGTATGGTCCTGTCCGTCCGTTGTCATGTTGGTATAGGAAGCTGCCCCTCTGGCCACTTCCGTTGGTCTTTGTGAGCCACCCTCAGGAAGCACGCTCGGCTGTAGGGCAGTTGCAGGGTGGCCGTGGCGAGCGTCTGAAGTGGTAAGATCTCCGGCTAAGCGCGTGTCTGTTAAGTCCGTAGGACAATGGATTTCTTAAGTTCAGCCTAACTGAAAATTTAATCACTTTTATTTCGGGTTTAGGTCTAAAATATCCGATGTTATCTTAAATTGCAGCGCAATATAGTTCTCGTGTGAAGTTCAGATTATTTTCCGGTAGTTGCTTTGTTACTACTTTGTGAGTAAAGTGGAACTACGTGTTGATCAGTAACTCTAACTAAGATAAATCTTAAATGCGAATGCTTGTGTGATTATAACGTCTCGTCTTGACTATATTTTCAATATAGCAACTTTTCTTTATGTTCAGCCCACGTGGGGTGTACTTTGCGAGACCACTACCACGTGCTTATATAACTGTTTGACCCATCAGGTTAATAGTAAGACGTTAGTAACCAGTTCAAGGTTTTTCTTTTGTCAATTGCTTTTCGATCTAATTTATTTTAATTATCAAAATTATTGTGGAGTTGTACGCTTTGTGTAAACCAAGTTGACCACGTGAAGCATGTGGTGTAATCATCAAAGTAGCCCTCAGCTATTCTTTTTGCGAAGATTTCACAAAGAGTTAATATGAATTTAGTATACCAGTGTGTGGTAATTACATGACGGACAGGATTGTGGTATGAACGTAATTTCTTTGGGTAAAAACTGAATCTGTTGGTTGTGGTTAATTTCTTCTTGCTTATGTTTCAATGTTCTTCGTGTGTTATTTTATGAATGTAGTGTTGTATGCAGTCTCCCAGTCTTGGCTCCATATTTTATGTGTTCCGTAAGATTACAATCTCACAATTTTTCAATCGTAAATAAGGCACCAGCTCCGTTATAACTCACGTATAATATGCTGAAATCTCAATGAACAATCTTAAAATAAATTTCCAAATATAAACTGATTTCTTTCTTTTTATTTAAATTCTCCTTTTTTTATATATATATTACCGGTTTTGTATGACTATTAAAAGATTATCATTAATGTTAGTCTGCTTGGTAAACCTAGACTAAATATCTGATGAAACAGTTGCCCAGTAATCCACGGTTAACTTCTCCCCAGACAGCTCACAGCTTTTAACCCGGTTTTATTGTCAGTCAGTACCGCTTTCATCATAGCAAAATTAATGTAGTAACATTACAAGCTGGAATGTCAGCCGGGGCTGTGACGACGGTCTGCGATATGTTCGGAAGTTAAGCAAAGAAAGGAAAAAGGTGCAGGTACTGTAACGAACAGAAATTAATTGACTGGGCGAATGAGTACACTCGGAAGTACCAACAGAAGTAGGGAAAGAAAACTGAAGCATAGGAAAATGGAAAGCCCCTACGAATTATGAGATACCAGTGGAAATGATGAAAGCAGAGAGAAAGTCAGGGGAAACATAACTTCCACAGCTGCTGATAGTACGTTTGCGTAAGAAGACGATACCATTTAGTTGTAACAATGCTATAACTGTTGCAATACACATGAAAGGGAGCACGGGGAATGCGAGAACTACAGGCCCCGTATGAAACAATTTCTATTACTTTTTACTGACATTTAAAGAGCACGACGCATTTCGGCAGCGTGCTGCCATCTTAAGATATACTACAGTTACATGTATTTTACATTAATCTGCGTTGTAATGACGTTCATTTACTGGGTGTACCAGTAATGTTATGTATACATTTTTTTCTTAATTTGGTTGTCTGGCACACAGAGCACATTACAAACAGATCACAGCTCAACACCTTCACATTCCAGAGACTCTTATCTCCTGTGATAAACTTCTTTCAGTTGCAAAGACAGTACATAAAAAGAAGATGAAACTTTTTCGTTATAGACGTATCTACGTAATGGCACATATTAGAGGATATGTTAAATTAAATAAGCATTCTGTATTGGAGACATTTTTGATAAAAATGGCATTATTACTTCCTAACTCGTCATTCAGAAATCCCTAACCACACATTGAGCTGCGAATGAAAATTTGCTGTTCCTCGTTCAAACTGCTCAACGGTCACCAAATAGATTTGTATAAAGAATTATAAATTTGAGGCAACTTACTGCAAGCTGCACCCCATTTAATCGTCCTCTGCGTATATATCGCACTTCAAAGACATGTTTTTGAGTAATATTTTTTTTTTATTTGGGCCTGTGTCTAAGATCCTAAAACCATCTTTCTTCTTCCGGTCTCGTGCCTGAAAAATTTGTTGTTAAAAGAAAAAAGTACCAAATTTCACTATGTATCTAGTTCAGCAAACTGAAAATTAACCCTTCGTGTTCGTCATAAGTAGTATGCAGCACTTGTATTGAGGGAACGTTTAAACGACTACGTTGACCGCACTTCAAAATGAAATAAGACAATCCATGTAAAAATTTCAAAACTGGATACAGCATCTGCTACAAATAACTTTTAATTTTTTTAGGCATCAGTATTTATACAGATTTAATGTCTTCTTCCAGTCTTCTTTTCTTCTTTCAGTAGGTCTAACATACCCAACATTTGTTTAGGGTATTCTAGTGTTTGTGTGCTTCTACAAATTTTCTCCTTTCCTACTCCTCTTCAGCGCTACGCTAGCTATTACTGACTGTTTCTTCCTCACGTAAGAGCTCTGGGTAGACTTTGCTATTCAAAGTAAATTATGATTAGTGGCACCTTATTCCGTATCTTATCATCCCAAACGATGTTGAACATTCTTCTATAGAACGATTATGTGAACTACTTTTCTCCATTTTGCACGGCCTGCGTTTCACCTTCACTGTTGAACTTGGGAACTGTATATTTAATTTCTCATCAACATTTGATATCAGGAGCGCTCTTATTCCAGGAATTTTTCTTCTCTGCTACTGATCTACTTACAGTATCTTCAGTGCTACTGATATTATTCCGCGTCATTACCTTAGGGAATCGCTGTTCTCCCCTCTGATATTCCGAATATGTCTCAGTTTTGTTTGTCTTTGACAGATATTTTATTGAAATTTTCTTGTTCGTTCCATTACATGAGTCTTATTTACTTTCGACCAGAAGACGTCTTTGATACTTAGCACTTTTATTCTCATTCCGAAAAGTTTTTCAATTCCTTAAATGGTCCTGCTCAGCTTTTAGCAGGCGAGGTATGGCGTTTCCGCTCCTGACTAACAGGCGCATCACTGGTGTGTCACCTGTTAAAAGCAGTTTCTTGGAAGGTCGCGTGAGTAACGTGCGATATGATAAAAGAAAGCTGAGTGGTAGCACAAAATTTGCATAAAACTAGGACAAGCAGAGCTTATCGCCAGACTAATGGGTCTGAGTAACCAAATGCTATTAGCAGAGCAGGTGGCACGGAACTGTCGCTCTCTTATCCACCACTAAGTGTCCTCGTGGCCTCTGCTGCTGCTGTTGTGGGGGTTTACTCTTCAGCGTTTTGCACTTAGCGCTTTAAGTTGCTGTCACCAAGCAGACTTCAGGTACCGCCGACCCTCGTAGCGTAGTCGTTTCAGATGAATACCAGGATAGTCCGTCCGACAGAGCCTCAGAGCACTGTTTCCTCCTCTGGAACCAAGTACTTTCATCCCCACAACTTAAGGTGCCTTATAAAGGAGGAAGAGGAGGAGACGGAGGACATTAGTGCATAACCTCGCGTCGACGTCGAGGTCGTTAGAGCCGGATCACATGCTCGGATTAGGGATGAAGGGAACAAGAAAGCGGCCGTGCCGTTTTATTGGAACCATCCGCATTTACCTTAAGCGATTTAGGGAAATCATGTAAAACCTAAATCAGGATGGCCGGACGCGTGTTTGAGTCCTCGTCCTCCCGAATGTTAATCCAGTTGGCTAACCTCTGCAAAAAAAGCGTGAAATCTTCTGGGTCTTACCTGCTAAGGTCATCAGTTCCTATGCTTACACACTATTTAACACAAATTATCCTAATGACAAACTCACACACCCATGCCCGAGGGAGGACTCGAACCTCCGCCGGGACCACCTGCACAGTCCATGACTGCAGCACCTAAAGACTGCTCGGCTAATCCCGCGCGACGCTAACCTCTGCCCGCTAGGTGATACCTTGTGGAGTATGGATAGAGAAGAACCTCGCAATAGTCACGCATCATTGTGGATTTAATGCTGTGACGGAATACTTGTTTGAATCACCCTGAACAAAAATACTCTAAGGTTACTAAAGTCATGGTATAGCCATATGCACATATATAGATGGCGGTAGTATCATGTGCACAAGGTACTAAAGGGCTATGCATTGGTGGAGTTGTCATTCGTACTAAAGTGATTCATCTGAAAAGGTTTCCAACGTGACTGCGGCTGTACTACGGGAATTAACAGATTCTGAACGCGGAATTATAGTAGGAGTCAGACACATGGGCATTCATTTCGGAAATTGTTAGACAATGAGTATTCCAAGATCCACAGTGTCAAGAGTGCCGAAAATATCGTATTTCAGGTATTAACTCTCACCATGGACAATGAAGTGGCCGATGGCCTTCACTTAACGACCAAGAGCAACGGCGTTTACTTAGAGTTGTCAGTGCTAACAGACAAGCAACACTGCGAGAAATAACCATAGAAGTCAATGTTGCGTAGGGCTATGCATTGGTGGAGTTGTCATTCATACCAAAATGATTCATCTGAAAAGGTTTCCAACGTGACTGCGGCTGTACTACGGGAAATAACAGATTCTGAACGCGGAATTATAGTTGGAGTCAGACACATGGGCATTCATTTCGGAAATTCTTAGACAATGAGTATTCCAAGATCCACAGTGTCAAGAGTGCCGAAAATATCGTATTTCAGGTATTAACTCTCACCATGGACAATGAAGTGGCTGATGGCCTTCACTTAACGACCAAGAGCAACGGCGTTTACTTTGAGTTGTCAGTGCTAACAGACAAGCAACACTGCGAGAAATAACCATAGAAGTCAATGCTGCGTACGGCGAATGTATCCGTTAGGACAGTGGGGCAAAAATTGTCATTAACGGTCTATGGCAGCAGACGACCGTCTCGAGTGCCGTTCCTAACCGCGTGACGTCGCCTGCAGTGTCTCTCATCCGCTCGCGACAATACAGATTTTACCCTTGACGACTGGAAAACCATGCCCTGGTCAGATGAGTGCCGATTTCAGTTGATAAGATCTGTTGGTACGGTCCGAGTGTAGCGCAGACCCCACGAACCCATGGACCCAAATTATCAACAGTGCATTGTGCAAAATGGTGACGCCTGCATAATGGTGTGGGCTACATTTATATGAAGTGGACTGGTTTCTCTGGTCCAACTGAACCAATCATTGTACACCAGCAGCCATTCATGGAATTTATGTTCCGAAAACACCGATGGCATTTTGGATGACAATGCACCATCTCACAGGGCCATAATTGTTCGCAATTGGTTTGAACAGTATTCTGGACAGTTCGCATGAATGATTTGTCCACCCAGACCGCCCAACGTGAATCACATCTAGCATTTATGGTACATAATTGAGAGATCAGTTCGTGCACGAAAGAAGCTCCGATACGACATTAGGCGATATCTCATAACGTTTGTTACTTCAGTGTATGTATAATAGTCTAACATATAATAGTCTATCCGTTAAATTGTTACTACACTACACACCAACCGTCAGTAAGTGTAATAAACCTAAGTATTACAAGAAACCAGTTACAAATCAAATGCGTTTTGAAATGGAAACTATTTGAAACTAACACAAATTTCCATTTGCAAGGGATGTAAAATTGTAACTACATTAAAGAACCTCTGTTCATTTGCAAGTATCACACGTTCCGTAGTAATAGGTTCCATGATGAAAGTCCTTCTTCTGTTTCGAAGTACAAGATGGTGCTCGATTCACAAAGTATTACTTAATTGCTCAACTGCTATGTAGAGAGTTCTCAAAATATTTAGCGTTTTACTCACCATATAATTCTGTACCTTTAGAATTAACACTATATTCCATAGAACTTTAATGTAGTGTTACAAAAGACTTGAATGCGCAGAACTTTAAATATTTACAAACGATCCGCAAAACACAACCCCATGTCTAACTACAACAAAAACTATACTAAGTCACGGAAATTCCATCTGGTATCTCCAAGGCGCAGTCCTTCGGTTCATTCAAAAATTAGTCACTAGACTGAAGTACCGACTAAAAGTATTGTGTGTTCCAGTGTACACTATCCTCTAAGTACAACACTCTCCGCCCTTTAGATTAGCTCTTGTTGCATAAAAATGTTGTTGTTGTTATGGTCTTCAGTACTGAGACTGGTTTGATGCAGCTCTCCATGCTACTCCATAAGAATACTGTTGCGTATTTCACAGAACGTAAAACCATGATATCCTATGACTACATGACTAGTTAATCAGACAAGAGTCAGTGGCGTTGCAAGGACTCTGGGAACGGTAACAATTTAATAACGAAAATGAATCGTCAGTTGGGATCAATTATTTGCTGCCTAACACCAGAGGGCAAATGCAGGACCTAAAATTTGTGTATGGCTCATCTGCACAAGAGGGATTCGGCCATGTACTGTTGCTACAAGCCACTATATAAATGTGGATATACAGTATCATGAGATATATCAATTCAACTCTGACGACGTAACGAATTTAAAAAATATATAAAAAATGGACTGGAGAGACTAAAGAAATAGCGTTAGGAGTACAATCCCTTTGCGTAATAATGAGGACTATAAATCACACACAAAGTTATCACGAATGGTGTTCTCACACAGTTCATTGGCGAACACAATATAGAAATAACAAATCGAAATAATTGACTTTGTACAGAAAGCAGAACATTCGCACACAGTAATAAATGTGATCTAAAGGCGTGGAGTCGTGCACCAAATAAACTAAAATATATGGAAATCCTAGAGTTAATCAAATGCGCAGTAGTATTTATACAATTATAAAATTCAGCTAGGCACAAAAATTCAACCACTGATAGCCCTACCGTGAGTTTACGCCCGCTAGGACTCATATTTCCAAAATATTTCTGTATTTCAAACTGATACACATCGAAATAATGCTAAGTCCCGAACTGGAGCACACCAAAATATTTCCAGGTCCAGAGAACCAAGGTGAAGCGGCTCTCAGGCCGAGCAGACCTCACCAATACCAACACCGACCAAGACACGAAGAACAAAAATCATCTGCCCTGCTCTGCCAGCCGTTTTATGAGTCTTGGTCATATGACCGACTACTATATTCAGCGCAGCAACTTACAGATTGACCACCATTCCTAAGATTACATATATTACAACATTTATGCATGTTAAACATAAATGAAATATGGTTTTGATTATAATGTTGCATTATACATAGCTAAATAATTATCATTTTACATCACAAACGGAATTGTACTAACCTGCTCAGATGAGCGACTTCATTCTGCTTGCCGCTGGAATCCTATGATGCTCAGATCACAATCTTACCAACGTCATGTTACCAAAATTGTTACTAAGTACTGCCACGATAAATCATTCACGGTGGTACTAACCATTTGTATGCATGTGAAGAAATCATTAATTTCGCCTTATGTTATGAATTATTCGGTAAGTCATTTTTAACGATTTGTGTATTTTCTTAACAAAAATTTTAATAAGATCATTTTCAAGCCCTATGCAACTACGTTTCATATGTCTGTCTTGGGTGATTGTATCGGCTGTTACTGATTGAAAAGCAATTTTTCGTATAAATGTCGATTACTTTTTTAATGATGACTTCATACACATAGTAATAATTGTAGTAAGCTCGTGTCATTAATGCGAGTTAAACGCTTGTCTTTACAGTTTCATATCATGTTTAGAAGAAATTTTAGTGTTTTCGGAGAATGTTCCAAGTTTCAGTTGCAACGTTCTCTGTTTTCGGCCATATTGCTCTAAAGCATTTCAGCTCGCATCGGCACCACCCCCCTATCAACACCGGGGCTTTCGAGACGCTACAACGAAGCATCTAGCCGAGCTCCACAACATCGTTAATAGGGAAAAGAAAGTGTAGCTGCTATTTTCGGCCAATTCACACAGATTTTCGGACAAATTTGCCTCTATTTCTGGCGAAATCCGCATCTATTTTCGGCCAAATTCACACCTAAATTTCTGTTTGTTTCTAAATGATTAGAGGTGCAAGTTCAAAAGATTCACCTGTAACTCTCCAACTCCTGAAATATGACAAAGGGGCGGATTTGGTAATTGTTGAAAGGTGGATGAATGTTCACTGGTGTGTACCAAGAATAGTAAAACATGTTATATGTTGTCCTACGATACAGGGAACCAAATTGCATATTCCAGCAAGGTAATGCAAGACCCAAAATTGCAGTTAACACCGTCAACGTCATATCCTTATGAATGTACTGCCCAGTTCTCCGAATTATGTCTGGCAGGCGACACGAAAATATATACTCTCATACCAACATCCAGACAGCAATCTTCATGAAATGACGCAACATTTGTTTCAGACATGACAGGAAATTCCTCTAGATGACACTGTGATGCCATAAAGTATACCATACTGTGATAAAATTTTCTCGTGCTTCCAGCAGTGTCAGGTGGCTTAAAATCGACGAACGTTCGGTTTTCTCCTCGGCCATTGTAAGGTGGTGACTGTCCTTTGGTTGCTGCTGTCCCCCTTACAGCGCCGCGCTACCCGAGGTCCACGAGAAAGACAAGCCGTGGCGCGTACGTCACAACATGTGACACTACAGGTGTGTGTCAGCAGGCGTCTCCGGCGAATTAGTATATCAGACGATTTTAGTAAATATCGACAGCGTGTTGGAATGCTGGGAAGTTCTCGATATCACACGAAATATTAAAGCCTTTATTGGGCACCTTTTAAGTCAAATATTCATTTACCGTGGGCCCTGTACGGAACCGAGCATTCAAGAAGTGTGGCGGACAAGCATGATGCCACAAGTTCGTTGCACAAACCCATACATCTCGTTGACAGCGCGCGCTGGCTTTGTGACGTCACTGGTGCTCGCTCTACTGCCATGTAAGGTAATGTTTTCGTTAAGCACCAGCTGTGTCCGCTTCACCTTTCCACCCGGTTCCCAAGCTGTGCTTAGCTGCATTATTCAGTGTTTCGTCACAAGTGTATATCTCGATTGCTTCTTTTACTATCCGTGTGATAACAAATGCCTCGTAGAACGCAATACCATGTCTGTTTTCTAGAGCATGCTCCGCTATCGCTGATTTTTCAGGGTACCGAAGGCGAAAGCATGTCTCTTGTTTTAAATAGCACTGTTCAATAGCTCACACAGTCTGTCCAACGTAAAATTGTCCACAGCACATTGTACTTTAAATACTCTTTGTGTTCTGACCCCTACATCGTCCTCCACTGGCCTCGTGAGCTGCTGAATTTTTGCTGGAGCTCTGAAGATCGAATCGATTTTCAGGCCTCTTCAGCAGCCAGCTGATCTTTCCTGTCATTGAGCCACAGAACGCCAAAAACGCAAGCTTCTTCGCGTCCCTCTCAGGGTCCTCCAACTTAATGGTTTCCGCAAAGAGATTTTGAGAAATCTGGCGGTTGTTGTACTTGATCCTCAACACTTTCCGTAAGTGGCTCAATTCCTTCGGTAGGTTTTAAGCGTCTGAGACAACCGCCAGATTTCTCAAGCCATCTTTTCGAAAACACGTAAGCAACCTGATATGGTTGCAATGCTATATGCAGAGTGTTGAGTGTATCTGCGACAGGGCACACAGGTGAAAGTTTTTGTAGGGGGTGCTCGAGAATAACAAAGCACATCTCGGTCCACTGTGCTCTACAGGTTACGGAGTCGACAGGCAATAGCACAATACAGCAACAGCACTTAAACTCCAGTTCCACTGCCGACTTATGCTATCGCACAACGCAGAAAACGAATTACCGCACGGTATATCACTTGATCAGCCAACGGCCTTGCCGCAGCGGTAACGCCGGTTCTCGTCATATCACTGAAGTTAACCACTGTCGGACTTGGCTAATACATGGGTGGGTGACCGTGTGGGTCTGCCTAACGCTGTTGGCAAGCGGGATGCACACACCCCTAGTGAGGCCAATTGAGAGGGTACTTGATTGAGAAGTAGCGGCTCCGGACACGAAAACTAACAAAAACCGGAAGACCAGTGTGCTGACCACATGCCCTTCCATATCTGCAACCACTGACGCCTATCGGCTAAGGATGACGGGTGATCGGTCGGTACCGTTGGGACTTTTGTGGCCTTCTTGGACGGTGAGAGTAAATTTGACATGATCAGTGGGATGCACCATTCCGATTTTTCGCCTCGACCGGTGTACTATCCTACCACAAATTGATGATTTTAGTGCGTGCCAGGAGTGGAGAGGTGTACCTGCAAACAAACAAAAATTAATAACTTCACTCTATTTTATCGTGCTATCAGTGAATGCTGGGAGGAGGGACGCTCTGTCGGTTTGAGGATGTATCCCGCGCTATTTGGTCGCTGCCAGAGCAGATCGCTAAGAACTCCCTCGCTTTGTGCTGCGTTACTCGCCAGTGAGCGTCGTGCTTTCCGACGGGCCCGGCCGGTCGCATAATAAAACACGCCGCCCGTCCGCCGGGAACCGCTGCCGGCCGTGAATAGCCGACGCGTACAAATGGCCGCAATTCCCGCAAGTGGATTTATCCCGCAGATCCGCCCACACGCTGGGCTGGCTTCTGGTCCGCTGCCTTCTATAGCGAGCGCACGGCTGCGATCTCTATGGTGACCAGGCGGCGTGGCAGCGCGTCCTGTCCTGTCCTTGTGCGAATATCCGCTGGACGTCACCGCACGCTTCTCGCAGCTTGCGGACCCGATCCGGCCGCGATTCTGTGGAGTCGACTGAAAGGGACTTCCGCATGATTACTGGTTAGAGGACTGGAGGATCGATCCTGTACAGAATAGGTGAGAGTAACCGCTGGTCCCGAAAAACTGTCTACACACTGCTTTCACAAGAGCGAAAACAACTGAAAATGGTCGCGTCACTGTGTTTAGTATTAAAAACAGTTATGCATCACATTTAGTAATTAAAGTAAGTGAACGCAGAGTCTTCGAAGCCTCTCTGTTTCTGTCATCAATCTTGCTGCCTCAATTACGTTGTATATATTCTCATCTCTCTCTTCCCCATTCAGGTGTTAAAAAAAATGGTTCAAATGGCTCTGAGCACTATGGGACTTAACATCTGAGGTCATCAGTCCCCTAGAACGTAGAACTACTTAAACCTAACTAACCTAAGGACATCACACACATCCATGCCCGAGGCAGGATTCGAACCTGCGACCGTAGCGGTCGCGTGTTTCCAGACTGAAGCGCCTAGTACCGCTCGGCCACTCTGGCAGGCTCAGGTGTTACGCTCTGCAGTTAGTCCTAGTCTTAACACATGTCCTATCATCCTTTCCTTTCTTCTCCGAACAACCACAGATAGGCTCTTTCCGCCAATAATGTCATACGATTACTTCATTTAAAATGTTTTCCACAACTGCTCCTCAGTTCTGTGGAGAACCCCCTCATTTCTTATCAGTCCACCAAATTTTCAGCAAGCTTCCACAGCACCACATCTCTTCTTATTCGTTATCGTAGTCCATGATTCACTTCCATACGTTGCCTCACTTCAAACAAACATTCTCAGAAATTACTTTCTCAAATCAAGGCCAATGTTTGATAGTAGTAAGACACAGAGGAGCTATAGAAATTAGCGGCCAGTGGGCATTGATTTAAATCAATGGAGAAAGTTGGAAATTTGTGGCCGTCCGAGACTGGAACCCAGATCTGCTGCGCACTGGGCAGATGCTCTGACCACTGCGCCATCTGGACACAGTGGTCATCAACTGTACGGACTGCCCTGGCACGCCTCCCGCCAGACATAAATTCTCGACTTATCCACAAGAACATCCGAAAGAAGAGAGATCACATACATAATTCAGGCAAGGACAGCCAATGATCCCTCCAGTAAGGATGCATACTAGGGTCAAACTCTTAGCGTCATTGGGGCGATGCAGCAAGAACTGAGGATAATGGGTGAGGGACACTGCATAAACAGTTCTTGGATAAATTGAAGTGTGTTAGATTAGTCTGTGCAGTTGCAGTGACCAGTGTGTTTAGATGCCCTGTGATAAGCGCATCTCTTTAGTTAGCGGACGACCTGGGTTCGAATTCCAGTCCTCAAAATTTTCAGCTTTCTCCATTTAAATCAGTGTCCTCTGGTAGCTATTGTCTTATTTTTATCTTTATTCATAGTACCTGCAGGATAAAAATGATGTCTGTTCTTTCGGAATATTCAGACTATTTGTTGACTGGTCCACTCTCAATAGCGTTGGGAAAACGAACGCCTAAATCTTTCGCTGCGAGCTCTGATTTCTGTTATTTTTTTTTTATTTCGATGGCCATTTCTCGCTATGTAGGTGCGAGTCAGTAAAGTATTGTCTCATTCGAAGGAGAAAATCAGTGATTTAAATTCCGTAAGAAGATCGCATCTCTTACAAATGTTCCTTTGCTTTAGTGATTTTGAATTAGTGTAATCATATCAGTGACACTTCCTCCCTTATTTCGCTATAATATGAGATGTCCTGCTTCGAGCTTTCTCGATGTTCTGCGGGACTCCTGTTCGCTAATGATAACACAGCAGTACTTCAGAAGAGGACAAACAAGCTTAGGCAGTCAGTCTCTTTAGTATATTTGTTCGATCACGTAAGTTTTCTGCAATAAAACACAGACTTTGGTTCGCTTTCTTCATAATATTTTATGAATGGTAATCGTAGTTTATGTTGGTAGATACTTTAAGCTGTTAGATTTGTTATCGGTAGGTTCGAATAACACACAGCTCTTACGAAAATGCTTCGCAAACTTAAATGGGAATCAATGGAGGGAAGGCAAAGTTCTTTTAGAGGAACACTATTGAGAAAATTTAGTGGTCTGGTATTTGAAGCTGACTGCAGAACGAACCTACTGCCACCAACATCCATTTCGCGTGAGGACTACGAAGATACAACAAATTAGGGCTAATGCGGAGACTGATAGACAGTTATTTATGCCCCGCTCTATTTGCAAGTGGGACAGGAAAGGAAACGATTAGTAGAAGTGAAGGATACCTCCGCCAAGCACTGTGTGGTGGCTTGCGGAGTATGTATGATTATATAGATATAATTGTAAACCATAGGTATTTAGTGAATCTTCAACTTTAAATCTGTGTAATTCATCATGTAACCGACATTAAACGGATTGTTTTAGTTCTCATATGAAGGACCTCACACTTTTTATTGTCCAGGGTCAATTATCACATTCCCTACCACACAGATAAAATGTCTGAACAATTTAGGAATTCGATTTGCTCTTCTGATTTCTTTACTTGACGGTTTCTTCTTATTCTTTCTACCAAAGATCGAAGTTTAGTGCCTTATTCCGGCTTCATAACATCTATATCCCTCTTTTCCTCGGTCTTCTTAAAACTCTTCTTCTTACTGTCTTGTACCTGCTTGCTGCTTTTGGTGCCTCCCTTCACTCAGACGTTCTAAATGTTCTTTCCAATTTCTTTATAGTTGTGTTTTACCGTTTAGGTTATATTTTACCGACTCTTCTGTAACCTTCGCATTCTTAAATCGATCTAGTTTATGATATCCGTCTGCAAACCTTAGAAATTTCATTTCCGCTGTTTGTACCCGGATTTTATCTCTCTCTCTCTCTCTTACTACCAGTAACTCACTTCCATAAAGCAGCACAGGGACAGCCAATACATTATAGAACCTGAGCTGGGTACCCCTCTGGGTTTCATCTTTTAGTATTCTCCTTATGGTGGTACATATAGTTTGAGAGTTATTTAATTTAATGTCTATGCCAATATCACATATTTATATGTCACATATATCACATATTTATACGTCAAAACACATGTTACATCCAAAACCGTTAGGTTTCGAGACTTGTTTAACTAGTAGATTATTGATCATTGTTTTGGCTCTTAGAGTGCTTCTTTCTAAGAAAATCATCGCCTTTGTTTTGTTTATGGTAATTAGATGACATTGACTTGAGCACGGCTGCATATAATACAGTCAAGGTTAAGTATCCTCTTTCAGTGTTAAGTGAGACACCAATTATTCACTCATTTACATGTCCGTTGGATGTGTGAGCCTTTCTCCACTTCTTGTCAATTAATATTCCAATTCCAGAGTTTTCTCTGTTTTGTTGTTCTATACCACTATAAATCAGCATGTACTCAGTCCACGTTTTGTTGCCTTTTTAATTTTTTCTTAGATTTGTGACTCTAGGAAACATATAATTCAGCTTTTAACTGCATTTCTTAGTCAACCTTCTTGATGTTGAGACCTCATACATTCCACGCGTCAATCCCCAACTTACGTATCGTGCTCTTTCGTTTGCCTTATTTCATTGCCTTCATAATTTCTATTAGTTCCCTTCGGCTTTTTCCTATGAAACTTATGAGTATTTTAATATTTTACGTAGGTGATGCTCCAGCCCATCATACAACTCCCTACCAGGAGGACCAGATAAATGACAGAAGCAACCTAAGAGTGGTGATCAGATTCTTTCCTAAAGTCTTTATGTAGATTACGTACAGCAGAAGAACTGTAACAGTTCCTTGTGAAACCGGATAGAATCATCTCTGTTTCACTCGATGACTTCCCATCAAATACTAAGAATTGTCACTTTTCTGACGCGAATTCGCTGTCTGAGACGATACTCCATAGACTTGCAGTTTGATTTGAAAGCATTCTGGAAATCAGGAAATATCATCTTGAGAACGCCTTCGATAGCACTCTTCAGTTCGTGTGATGAAAGAGCTAGTTGTGTTTCACAAGAACAATGTTTTCTGCGGTTTGTGTGTCAATCGATGGTTTCCTTCAAAATATTTTACGATGTTCGTACACAGTATATACTTCTAAATCCTGCAGCAGATTAGTAACAATTATATGGGTCTATAAGTCAGTTGATTACATATACTTCCTTTCTTGTGGTTCAGTGTGACCTGTGGAAGTTTCAAGTCTTTAGGTATGGATCTTTCATCCATAGAGCGATTGAATATGGTTGCTACAACAGATATATTTCGCTAGCATACTCCGAAATGTACCTGAGTCCTATACGATCTGGACCATAAAACTTTCCTTCATTGACTTCAGATGCTTCGCCTGACCTAGCGTGACTATTTCTAAATTACTCATGTTCGCATCTTTCCTTGATTCGAATTCTGTGACATTTGCTGCATCTATTTTAATGAAGGATTTTCGGAAAACAGTGTTTAACGACACGGCTTTAGTGGCGCTGTCATCGGTAGCGTTATCATTGGTTTTCGAGCAACGAAGGTACTGAGTTTGTCTTGCCGCTGATGGACTTTAACACGACCAGAAGCTGTATAAATATTCAGTCGCATCCCTGTATTATACCAGTTCTGATCCGAGCACCTCGTTCTTGGTCTTCCACCCTATTTTTCCTTCTTGGTTATTGTACGTATTGTATATTTAGCGCTATTGCCTATAGTTTACAACTCTTTTCGTGATAATTTCGAATATCTTGCAGCATTTTACATTGCCGAACTCATTTTCTAGGTGGACAGATTCTATGAACGTGTTTTAATTTTGTATAAGTTATGTTTACGTTTTCAAGAAGAGATATGTAAGAATTGCATCTCCGGAGCCTTTGCTTTAGCTGAAGCCAAACATCGTCATCTAACAGATCCACAGATTAGTACCTCGGAGGGCGTCCTGGAAGTTTTCAAAGCGGTTTCTGTTATATTCAGTCTTAAAAAAGGAATGCTTTTGCAGTGGGCGGAAATGGTTCAAATGGCTCTAAGCACTATGGGACTTAACATCTGAGGTCATCAGCTCCCTAGACTTAGAACTACTTAAACCTAACTAACTTTAGGACATCACACACATCGTTGCCAGAGGCAGGATTCGAACCTGCGACCGTAGCAGCAGCAAGGTTCCAGACTGAAGCGCCCAGAACAGATCTGCCACAGCGGCCGGCCTGGGCAGAAAAATTTACCATAGTCCGCGTCCGTAACTTATTCAAAAACGTTTTAAGAGTCAGCTGCCAGTTGTGAGCTGTAATTGAAACATATATAAGCCACAGGAAGCTACCAGTCGTTCATCAGAACAGAGAGATGTGTTCAAATATTCAGCTGCGATTTTAAATATTTTGGCGTATTAAAAGGCTCCATAATATATAAGCACTGATGGACGGTGGGTACCGTTAAAGAATTTTTTAAATTTTGTGACTGCAACTGATGGTGGAAGCTACCGTTCTGAAATACGTCTCTTAATTTTTTTCAGTATATTTCATATAGGGTCTATGGGTTTTGCATGTTTCAGGAAATGCAAATGAACCAATGGATTGGTTGTTGCCCAGTAAATAATTATGTAGAGAATTAAGTTTAGGTTAGCGGTAATATAGGAGAAGACAGTGCAGCCACCTGTAAGAGATAGTAGGAACAATTATTATCAAGAGACAGCGCTATGCTGTGGTCAAAGTTTGGAGTTAGGGGGGAGAGATACCACAAGGCACTCATATTGGTTTACTGTGAGCGCGGTGGTGCAATGTTGGGAAAAGAGAAGTTTAGTAGGGCGTGCAGTGGACTTGTAGTATCGACTTGGTGAAAATTAGTAACAAAAAGAAAAGGTTCAAATGGCTCTAAGCACTATGGGACTTAACATCTGAGGTCATCAGTCCCCTAGACTTAGAACTACTTAAACCTAACTAACCTAAGGACATCACACACATCCATGCCCGTGGCAGGATTCTAACCTGCGACCGTAGCAGCAGCGCGGTTCCGGACTGAAGCGCCTAGAACCGCTCGGCCACAGCGGCCGGCAGAAAATTAGTCACCAACGGAATTGAACGAATGTATACAGGGTGACCATAATTAAAGGTTCAGTTTCAAAACGCTGTAGAAAGATAATTATTGCTCAGAAATAAGTCACACTTGAACAGTGTATTATTGACTCAGTGGGAGTCGTCACGGAAAAAAAATTAGCTGAAATTTGACCATTAAGCGTCAAAATAGTGACGTGCAGCACACGGCTGTATCTGAGTCTTCCTTCGAGACGTCCATCATGACTGTCTCCATGAAGAATCGCATTCTATGGTAATATCGTTCGTAGGAACAATGACAGACCGCCAGAAGCCCCGCAGAAGTTCCAGACACTCAAGGGTACATAATAGGCATTCCTCCGATGTCTGCTAAGCATCAGGAAAAAGTGGTTACCAAATTCGAAAGTACAAGTTCTTTTGAAGTGCAATGTCACAGGGGGAGGAAAGCAGTTGATACAGCGTCTGTCGAAGATATGGTCACAGCATTGCAGGAATTGTCGAGCGGTGGTGGACAAAATTGCTGGCCGTAGGGAATAGACATGCCTTCGGCTACGGTGTACAAATCCGTCGAAATGTCCTGCATTGCTATCCATACAAAATCGCACAGATTCATGAGTTGCTTCCTGCTGACCTGCCACCAACATTAACTTTCACTCTGGATGTAGACAATGAATGGACGTGGAACATACTGTAAACAGACGAAGTCCATTTCCATGTCCAAGGACACACAAATGCGCAGAATTGCAGAATATGGACAATGGAAAATTCGCATGCACATCAACCGGTACGACCGTACACCTCCAATACTGTTGACTACCTAGCGTCTACATCTACATCTATACAGGGTGTAAAAAAAAGGTACGGCCAAACGTTCAGGAAATATTCCTCACACACAAATAAAGAAAAGATGTTATGTGGACCCATGTGTCCGGAAACGCTTGATTTCCATGTTAGAGCTCATTTTAGTTTCGTCAGTATGTACTGTACTTCCTCGATTCACTGCCAGTTGGCCCAATTGAAGGAAGGTAATGTTGACTTCAGTGCTTGTGTTGACATGTGACTTAGTGCTCTACAGTACTAGCATCAAGCACATCAGTACGTACAGGTTAGTGTTCATCACGATCGTGGTCTTGCAGTCAGTGCAATGTTTACAAATGCGGAGTTGGCGGATGCCCATTTGATGTATGGATTAGTACGGGGCAAGAGCCGTGGCGCGGTACGTTTGTATCGAGACAGATTTCCAGAACGAAGGTGTCCCGACAGGAAGACGTTCGAAGCAATTGATCGGCGTCTTAGGGAGCACGGAACATTCCAGCCTACAACTCGCGACTGGGGAAGACCTAGAACGACGAGGACACCTGTAATGGACGAGCCAATTCTTCGTGCAGTTGACGATAACCCTAATGTCAGCATCAGAGAAGTTGCTGCTGTACAAGGTAACGTTGACCACGTCACTGTATGAAGAGTGCTACGGGAGAACCAGTTGTTTCCGTACCATGTACAGCGTGTGCAGGCACTATCAGCAGCTGATTGGCCTCCACGGGTACACTTCTGCGAATGGTTCATCCAACAATGTGTCTATCTCATTTCAGTGCAAATGTTCTCTTTACGGATGAGGCTTAATTCCAACGTGATCAAATTGTAAATTTTCACAATCAGCATGCGTGGGCTGACGAGAATCCACACGCAATTGTGCAATGACGTCATCAACACAGATTTTCTGTGAACGTTTGGGCAGCCATTGTTGGTGATGTCTTGATTGGGCCCCATGTTCTTCCACGTACGCTCAATGGAGCACGTTATCTTCATTCATAGGGATACTCTACCTGTGCTGCTAGAACATGTGCCTTTACAAGTACGACACAACATGTGGTTCATGCACGATGGAGCTCCTGCACATTTCAGTCGAAGTGTTCGTACGCTGCTCAACAACAGATTCGGTGACCGATGGATTGGTAGAGGCGGACCAATTCCATGGCCTCCACGCTCTCCTGACCTCAACCCTCTTGACTTTCATTTATGGGGCCATTTGAAAGCTCTTGTCTACGCAACCCCGGTACCAAATGTAGAGACTCTTCGTGCTCGTATTGTAGACGGCTGTGATACAATACGCCATTCTCCAGGGCTGCATCAGCGCATCAGGAATTCCATGTGACGGAGGGTGGATGCATGTATCTTCGCTAACGGAGGACATTTTGAACATTTCCTGTAACAAAGTGTTTGAAGTCACGCTGGTACGTTCTGTTGCTGTGTTTTTCCATTCCATGATTAATGTGATTTGAAGAGAAGTAATAAATGAGCTCTAAGAAGGAAAGTAAGAGTTTCCGGACACATGTCCATATAACATACTTTCTTTCTTTGTGTGTGAGAAATGTTTCCTGAAAGTTTGGCCGTACCTTTTTGTAACACCCTGTATACACACTCCGGTGGGGGGTGGACTGCAGTCACGCACATTGAACACTACTGATGGTGTAAGGTCCAACTCAAGCCATATGCATCGTATTGTGATTCGTCTGTCATTTGTAGCAGACATTATTTACGTTATAATACTTAAATATTTGCAGCGACATCTTTTGGTAAAATTTTCATTAATTTTTATTTTTATTTTTTGCGTGACTTTTCCCACTGGGTCAATAATAAACTGTTCAAACTTGACGTTATTCGGAGCACTGGTTTCCTTTCTACAGATTTTTGAAACTGGTGCTTTAATTACGGACTCATTATATTTGTATTTTAGGTGAATAGTTCCTAGGAACTGTGATGACGGAAAATTAGGTAGCGTAGCATCAATTGTAATAGTTAAAGTGACTGCACGGTATGGCAATAGCTCTCCTGAAAATTTTATATAGAACCTGTGTCAAAGTAGTGGTGAACCGAAAACACTATTTAATGTTTTAAAGTGTGCTGTAACAGAAAGAGGCTATTTAGGTTTGATGCACAACTATATCGTTTTATAGCTTCGAATTACACGGAAACCATTTCGGCACTGACACGTCACCCACTTCTCAGGAAGAAAAGATGCAATCTAAAGTCTCAGTTTCTCAGGTGTGTTTGTATCATACAGTAGTTTACACGATCACTTAAAGACATAAACAATTGATACTTACTACGTGATGCTAGTCAAGGAGCCGGTTTCTGTAATATTTAACACGTAGAGCTCTTTGTGGAAGAAATTCATCAAGTAATTTTTAATTTCCTACAGCAAACCATTCGTTCTACCAAACAGTAATATGGAGTGAAATTTTCACCCAAATGAAAACTGTGTGCTGGACTGGGAGTTTATTCCTGAACCTTGACCTTCGTGTGCAGTACTCTCAGTGTCTGATTTATTCGAACGCGACTCGCGACCAAGTCACAAAGCATTAGTTCAATCTATATCTCTCTCCTATGTCCTAATTCCAGCAGTATTAGTGCAGCGAAGAATGCAGAAGAACTGCTCAGTCACTGAAAAAAATTCCGGGTTTGAGTCCCGGAGCGGGAAGTAGTTCTCATCTGCTAGGAAGACCGCTGCAGCACTGATAACACTCCTGCTCTCAATTAGCAAGAATAGGCTACTTCGTTCTTCGACATTTTACAACAACACCAACATCCACATGCTACATTCTACATCAACATTTAGCAAACTACTAAGACGAGCATCAAAGGGTTGTTGTTGTGGTCTTCAGTCCTGAGACTGGTTTGATGCACCTCTCCATGATGCTCTATCCTGTGCAAGCTCCTTCATCTCCCAGTAGCTACTGCAGCCTACATCCTTCTGAATCTGCTTAGTGTATTCATCTCTTGGTCTCCCTCTGCGATTTTTACCCTCCACGCTGCCCTCCAGTGCTAAATTTGTGATCCCTTGATGTCTCAGAACATGTCCTACCAACCGGTCCCTTCTTCTTGTCAAGTTGTACCACAAACTCCTCTTCTCCCCAATTCTATTCTATACCTCCTCATTAGTTATGTGATCTCCCCAAAGGGTACTTACCATTATTTCACCTGTTAGAACCTCTTTCAATTTCTTTCCCACATGCCATGGGGTACGACTGGGTGCTTAAATACTTCTGTGCGCTCTGCGGTTAGGTTATTTTTGCCTTTGCGGTCCCCATGAGAGCGATAATGAGGGGGGGGGGGGGGGGAAGGATCGAGAGGCTGTAACATATTCCTAGATTTCTCACTTCAGGTATTTTCATTTTTATAAGTAGACTTACGCTGGTAAGCTGACGTCCATCTTTTTAGCATATCTATAACACTTTCCTGCAAGTCAAACAAGCCTGTGACCATTCATGTCGCCCTTCTTTGTAGACGTTAAAATTGTCTGGTAGGAGATCCACAAACACACACACACACACACACACACACACACACACACACACACATACACACACACTTGCCGTAATATTCTAGGATGAAGCAGAGGAGTGGTCTGTAATCAATCTCCTCTGTAAACTGAACGCATTTTCCCAGAATCCCACCAATTAACAGAAATCGGCCACCTGTTCTCGGTTATGACTGAGGTTGTGTGAATATTCTATTTCATTTTATTTTCTCTCGGGCCCGCAGCATGATAGATATCTTATACTAACTTTGTAGTAATAGTATTGAAGCAGAACGCTGCTATAATGGACACTGTTTTATTGCTGTTGAACATAGCGTACCTATTTCAGGTCTATGGTGACCTTCAGCCTACCTGCAGGCAAATACGATTTGTTAACAGTTGTAAAATCAGTTCTAATAACAATTTTGTTCAATTGAGTGTTCGTACTTGCATCCATATTGCATCGTTGTGCTGTCGCTATCTTATAATCTTATTGCTGCTTACGAATCTTGAAATACAACATAATTATGGAAGAAATTTCAGTGCCAAATGTTGTACTTTATTGATTACTCGGCTTTCCCACTTTGATTTGATCTTGGTTGCGACGTGAGAATATTGCGCATGAAGTCATGAACATGAAATGAGGACAACAAGGGTTGCAACTGACTTTCCTTGGACACAAGTGAAGTTATTTCCACTACGGTTTAATTTTCCACCCATAATAATATGCTGCGCGTTCCCTAAGAAATATCTGCGGTCAAGCCACAGATTTCGTTGCTATCCCATCTGATAGTCAGTACTTTCATTATAAAACGTTGGTTTGATGCTGCGTCGAATGGTTATCGGAAGAGAACAAATACCGTAACCAAGTGACTGCCTTGATCCGTGGCGTTCAGGGTGTCTTGTGAGAAAAGAATGGTTTTCGTTTCGCACGAGAAATTATTACGAGTCCTACTGAAAACAGAAAAATTCAAGGCATACCAAAAAAGCATTTCCCTATTTTCTGCACGTTTTAAATATTAATTTCTAAAACTGGTATTTTTTTGTTAACATATTTTTATTGTACTTCCACTTGGGTCGCCTTACTTCAGATGTGCTATAATCTTGAAACCTTTTACATATCACGGTTAACAGAAACTCAATAAACTTTTCTTATTTCATCTGGGCGCAGAGGATCTGAAAATGATATGGAGGTGAAACTCATCAAACACTACGAAATATAAGCGTATTTTTTAAAAAGTTAATACAGCTACAAGTTGGTTAACAAAGCAATAGCCTTCTAAGATTATATACGGAAAAAATCTGATACTGTTGCTAATAGAGTCATTAAGTGGTTTTCACAAACTGATGTGTTTCAAATGAATATTTTAATCATCGACAAATACGTGTTGTTTTAAGACATCAGCTCCCTTATCAGGATAGTAATAGCTAGTTTCGTTCTCAGTATTTTTATTACTTCTCGTTGGTCCTCCTAGTAATTTGCTCTTGTCTAAAGATCCCCGTAAAATAATTCTGCTAAATGCAAAATGTTGCATGGAGTATCCAAAGTACCAATCGAATTTTTGGAATTGTGATCCTAATTGCATAGGTTGGGGCTGATTCACATACAAGTACTGTGAAACCTAAAACCGCAACGTTATGAATATCACCAATACCACTAAAGAACGACATTTAATCACTCATTACTACTATTATGTGATTTAGGTTATCCCTCATGAAAGATTTATTTGATAAGCTGGGTTATTTAAGTACCACTTCACATTCACACGTGATCTTCATCTACAACTATATTCTGGAAACGACATTACGGTGTGTGATGGCGTACCATGTCCTTTCCTGCCTTCTTCTTCCCATTCGTAGTCAGTGTGTAGGAAGAACGACAGCCGGTTAAGTTCTGTATCAACTCGAAGTCCTTCGATATTACCGTCACACGACCATTTCGCGAGTATTCCGTCAGAGGAAATAATGTCTTGGAAGATACTCTCTCATCAGTTTAAGAACAAACCTCTCCGTAGAGGACAACACCTTCCTCGTAGGGTCCGGCACTGGAGTTCGATGAGCGTCTTTGTGACTGTCTGATGCAGCTTTTTTCCGAAAGAAATCCCTTCCTTAGATCGTTTCTCCTCCCCTACGTAGATCCTTGACAACTGAGAATGTTCAAGTTAGCGTAAAAACACATTTTATTCAGCTCACTAATTCTTAAAACAGAAGGTGCGCCTAAACCAGTCGGCTGCATTACTAAAAAATAAATCTGTGGGAAAGTTTCCTATCTGCAGCAGGCGGTAAGCAATCTGTCGTGGAGTGTACAGCAGCTAATGAACGTAATGTATGGCAGGCGGCGGTACTGTTACGAGGAGCCGCTCACGCTTGAGCAAGGAGTTATACGCCTCGAGGGCGCGACCGGGAGATTAAGCTGTTGAATGCTAGTTTAACGGCCGTAAATCGCGCAGCTCTATTTCATAACTAGTGCTGTCGTCGGCGCAGAGTGTGGCAGTACGAGTACTTAGCAGCAGCAGCAGCAGGAGGACGCGGAGCTGGAGTGTCGGCTCTGGCGGGAGATTGCGCTGCAGCGGCCGCGATACGGCGGCGCGTTGGCGGCCGTGATCGCCGCGCCGAGGCCGTGATTTACTGTCCGGGTGGGCCGCGGAGAACACGACTCCGCACAGTCGCGCGCATCGCCGGCCGACCCGCCCCGCATCGGCTGCTATGAATTATGGCGCCGCATAATGAAGCGGGACTATTACTCAGGTGATTTAGGCGCGAGAATAGCGGGCTCCGATTTTTTGACGCCGGGGTTGTCCCGGTGTTTCCCTCCCTCCATTAAAGCCACGCTGATTAACATTACTCCCTCCCCCAATCCTCCCACCCCAACCACGCTGTCAAAATGCCAGTAATTGGATTCTCATCGTTGCCTGCTACGCGCTCTTTTAATAAACTTATTTACCCCCTGACTCGTTCGCACCTCATTTTCCCTACCACGTTCTCCGCATTACACCAAAACGCTACCCTCTTCGGTCTGGTTGTAACGTAGGCGAGTAACAGTCTTGAGTGAAAAGGTGTTCTAAACTATAGTTTTTTTAAGTATCCTCTTGTTCCTTCCATACAGCCTCTAATGCAGTTGTGTTTATACGGAGTAAAGGTGGGCCACAAGATTCGTTATCTCCTGTTAGAAAGGTTCTAATTTACAGCAAGTCATCGAGTAAAACATAAAAAACATTTGCTGTTCACCAAAAAAGTGTTATAGGATCTCGCTATTCCTAATCTATACAGTTTTCATAAGAGCGCCCAAAAGTTTAATAGGGCGTAGAGGATGCTCTACTGAACAATTTGTGGTAGGGAACCTGGTTTCGGAGAAACCAATTTAAGGAGTTAATAGGAATAAAATCACATTACTGTCTACTTTTTTATTCACTTAATCTTTTGAACATGGCTATGATCAGCAAACGTAACAAATTACAATGTCACAGATTTCCATCCAACCGGTTGCAAATCGAATTTAAAATTCTTTAACAAGTTTTCAACGCCAACTAGGGGCGCCTTCTTGAGAAGAAACTTTTACATTACTCGTGCTTAAAAGGAAATTTGAGCGACATCGCTCTAGTCAAAACATTAAAACCACAATTAAAACATTTTCCACCTGTATACGTAACAGGTATAGCCAAAATTTTAAAACGGTGTGTAAATATTCCACTACAGGCACTACAGTGGTATAGGACACTAGTGAATAACTGCACAGTTACTCCCTAAACCGATAAAATGGTTAAAATGCCTCTGAGCACTATGGGACTTAACATCTGATGTCATCAGTCCCCTAGAACTTAGAACTACTTAAACCTAACTAACCTAAGGACAGCACACACATCCATGTCCAAGGCAGGATTCGAACCTGCGACCGCTCGGCCACACAGTGTCGTGATACTAGTATTACCATAACAAAGTTTAATATTGTCTCTGCCCAGCCTCCATCAGCAATAGTCTGGGCAGAGACGATATTAAACTAAAATGTGATAACAGTAGTATCACGACACTGTGTTGCGATACGAATGCCGAGGTGAATCTGAGGTTGCTCATTATAGACCGAAACCGGTAGTCTGATGACATAGAATATGTGACCATAGACGTGAAGTAAAGGAAATGTATTCTGTATTCGGGCCACTGTCCAATGCGCGACCTTGTTGCAGCTTGTGGAAAAAGGACAATACCTTGTCTAACACGATGTACGAAAACTGTTGGCATTTAAAACAGCTTTCAGGCTTCTCGTAGAGGGCGACCAAAGATATGGAGAAAAACGACATTACCATGTCCAGTGAAATGTAGGAAAACTGTAGGAATTCAAAACTGCTTTCAGTCTTCTCGAGAATGGATAAATACTGGTCCCTTACGGTTTTCGAGAGTATCTTACACCACCCTTCCTACAAAATAATGCATAGGTCAGGTGAGGATGGTGGAGGTGGGCAGCTATCATGCACTCTTCTTTAGAAAGTAAACCACAAAGGCTCAATAACTGGTATTGAGATCTGGTGACAGGTGGTCGAGGGAAATGCGACAGTTTATCTTCGTGCTCTCAAAAACAATCCTGGACGATCAGAGTCGTGTGAACAATGGATCCTGTCGTCCTGTAACACGGCATCACCACTGGCGAACAAATATTGTACTATGGAATGAACGTGACAGCCTAAATCCAAATTGTTACATAACCCTTGGTAATATTGCGACGTTGCAGAAATCGCGTCATCAAAAACGCATATGTGTGAGAGAACATTGTCACTTGCGTCCCTGTCTTGCTTCTAAATCTTACTTTTTTGAGAGCAATATTGTATAGATTTTGACACAATCCTCCACTTATTTCTGACCAGAGATATCTCTGGACCCGTGGACAAATTCTCTAATTGAAAGCTACAAACAGCGTAGCATGGTATAAACTGCGGTACGGAAGCCAGAAACAGAATCGTGTGATGAGTTAAAATTATACATAACTTATCCTCTTTACAGAAAATGTAATAAAGCTATTGAAAACCATCCTGACAGCCGGTAGCTAAGTTATTTGTAATTTCCAGTAACTTACTAACACTCGTCATGTTCGCGAGGTGGTGATTGTTAAGTCAACACACAATAAATCACTGTTAACAGTGTCATTCTCACTGGCCATCCACGTCTGAATCACCAAAGAGACGAACTTGACTGAACGAAATAGTAGCCATAAAATAATTTTAACGAAAATTCTCGTTTTCTGCCTGCCTCCCTCAGCATTCGGTTGGTTTGGTGTAGCGTCAAGCGGAAATAATTGGAGACACTGTTCAAATAACGGCAGCTTTAACGGACGAAGCAGACTGACACTAGTTTTCTGTTTTAAAGTAAGACGAGGACTTCTTCTGCAAATGGTTTTATTTTAGAACTTAGTGTGTTCAAGTATCACGATGTTTTAAACACGAACAGCTAGATGATAAAAGTCTGACTGCCTCAGTGCGTAGCGGTACGTTAAACGTGCTTTTTCTCTGTGTTCGTGGTAGCATGATCTATGATATAATGATGAACCGAAAAGTAACAACGGCTCACCGCGAGACTGAATGACGCCGTAACGAAAGTACCGGAACAGATACGAATGATGATTCATTCTAGCGACGAGTCGAGAGACCTACTGACGTAAGAGACTTTGAGAATGGCATATTGTTATGGTCTGGCACCTGATAAGGAGCATCAGAAAAGGCGAAGCGTTTTGGGTCTTCGCATGCTACTGTCATGAGCATCTATGAAAAGTGACTGAAGGACTGTGAAACCATAAGAAGCCGACAAGGTGTTGGACGTCCTTATCACGGAATGGCGAACTGGAGTTTCGTTCGCTCTGTAAACTAGAATAGGTTGATCTGTCGTCAGACACATTTTTTTCGGAGCACACTGTTCAGCGCTCACTGCTGAAGATGTGGCTCCGCAGCCTACTACATTTACGAGTTCCAATATTGACCCAATAACAACAGTTATGGCAGTAATGAGCAGGGGATCATAGAGGTTACACAGTGGATCTGTGGAAACGTGACGTCTGGTCCGATGGATCACTTTTCTTATTATGCGAGGTCAATGGTCGCGTCCAGGTACGATGTCATCCAGGCGAATAGCTGTCTTAAAATCACGGCGCCGCTGACACAAGTCGGTGGGGGTAATATTACCCTATGCACTACATTCACCTATGCCCCGTGAGGTAATAATCTAAGGAACCGTGAGAGCAGTGGACTGCATGGAAATTATTGTGAACCATCTGCTACCTTTCATGCTTGATGTTTTTTTGTTGTGTCTAGACAAGACAGCCTAGACACAATGAGAGGAAGCCGAAAGGCACGCGCTAAGCTAAAGCAGGATGGCGTGAGGTCTGAAACAGGATACGTAATGAATGCTATAAAGAAAAGTACGTAGCTTCTGGAATACTTAACTTTAATCCATCCTTTTGGTACATCTGGAGATTGTGGCGATACAAGTGAGACTCTTTAGATACATGCAATGTTACTAATGGCGCCTTGCTAGGTCGTAGCCATTGACTTAGCTGAAGGCTATTCTAACTATCTGCTCGGCAAAGGAGCGAGGCTTCGTCAGTGTAGTCGCTAGCTACGTCGTCCGTACAATTGGGGCGAGTGCTATTCCGTATCTCGAGACCTGCCTTGTGGTGGCGCTCGGTCTGCGATCCCTGACAGTGGCGACACTCGGGTCCGACATGTACTAGTGGACCGCGGCCGATTTAAAGCTACCACCTAGCAAGTGTGGTGTCTGGCGGTGACACCACATTTTTCCCGATAGTGACGACGTCTTGCATCAGAATAACTGTCAGGGTCACATAGAGGATTAATGATGTCCATATTTCATGTCTTGGACAGCAAATTCGCATAATCTCCACCCGATAGAACTCTCCTGTGAAGCTATCGGGAGTCAGCTCCATTCCCTCAAACCACCGACCCGTAATTTACGTGAATTGCGTGGCCTGTGCTTAGACATCTGATGCCACGTACAGGGATTGGACAAAGATATTGAAACACCCTGTAAATGTACGCCTGAACATTTGGGTAGGTGCTAACCAAACCTGGGGGTTGCGCTGTTGTATTTGACTACGAACCGCACCTGTGGTATGCCGTCTATGTACTGCAGATGTTAGTCGTCGCCAAAAGAGTGCTCTGTGTAAGTGTGAGTGCATTATTACGGAAATTAGTGCATTCCAAAGTGAGCAATTCGTTGTTGATCGTTTGGTGGATGCTTACGTAAACAAAGGAACGAAAGTGTTTGGTGTGTCAAGAGGCACCGTAAGAGATTTACACCTCATACAGTGAAAGCGGAAAAACATCATCAGCTAAGTCACAACACGGACAACAGCGTTTGTTGAGTAATCGTGACAGACGGTAATTGAAGAGGACTGTGACGAAAAGTAGCATCTGTTTCAAAAGTCACCGCACAACCGAATGTCGCACTCGTGAGCTCTCTAAGCACCGAAACAACGAGAAGGGTGCTCCATAGGCAGGGAGTTGGAGGGTGAGTTGGGATTTCGCAACAACCTAACATTGTGCGGAGCCATAAATAACAGCACTACCGAGCAATGAAAGCCGCGCGGGATTAGCCGAACGGTCCTAGGCGCTGCAGTTATGGCTTGTGCGGCTGGTCCCAGCAGAGGTTCGAGTCCTCCCTCGGACATGGGTGTGTGTGTTTGTCCTTAGTATAATTTAGGTTAAGTAGTGTGTAAGCTTGGTGACTGATGACCTTAGCAGTTAAGTCCCATAAGATTTCACACACATTTGAACATTTTTGAGAAATGAAAGGAAGTCACTTGGATGGATGTTTTACAATATTTCCAACTTCTGTCCGAGTTTCCGTCCACAGAATGAAATATGACGTGAATGGCGTTCATTGATGATTTGGGTTGCCATATCGTGGCATTCTTTGGGCCCCATGGTTACAATCCAAGGTTGTATTACTGCCAAGAGTTATGTTCCCATTACGGCTAATAAAGTCCATCCCGTACTACACTGTTTGTTCCCCCAACGGTGACGCTGTTGCCAAAACGACAGGGCCGATGTACACACAGATTTCATCGTCCGGTATTGATTTTATGAGCCTGAGGATGAATTGTCGCGTCTCTCATGCGTTCCACAGCCTCTGATCTCAATATTATTGAGCCTCTGTGGACTGCTTTGGAGACTAATAAGTGTGATCGCTATCTAGCACCATCCCTGTTAGATGAATTTTAATTTGCAGAAAGAAACACACAAGATCAATACTGATCCAATCTTAAATGAAGTGAAAGCTGTTTCCAAATCCAGCAGATTTCTTGCAGTATTAGAAATCGTGATGTGTTGCGTTTTTGGTGTTTCTGTATTTTTATCCAACCTTCGGAAAACTACCAAGAATTTGTCGACTCCATGCCACACAGATTCATTGCTGTATTGCGCTCCGGAGGTAGGACGATGAAACAGGTCATAATGGTTTGGCTGATCGATGTATATTCCTCAGTAATTCTTCCTGTTTCCATTCTCACATTATATATACATGCCGCACTGTATTAGGCTTTCCTACGTCCATATATATATATATATATATATGGACTTAATGGACATATAAATGCCCAATACACTGCGATATCGAATATTCGATGATGCGATTGCTGCTTTTCCATGTGAAGGACGCCTCACAGTGACCGCTAACACGCAGCGATAATGTTGCACGCGGCTCTAAAGCTGTAAAGGGCGCATTAATTGGAACCGTAATTGGAACGGACATTGGCAATAATTATGATGAAGTGGGCGACTATAAAGCTGATTTACCGAGCTCGCCCCGGGAATTGCATAATTATTTACAATATTTGATCTCTTTTGGGGCGGGTGGCTCGTGTCTGGCATTACACGCAGCCTGCGCCCGTGCGTACGGGCGACGACAGCGGCAGCAGACGCCCACACAGCAGGACTGCATTTGTGTGTGTTTATGTGTGTGTATTTATCTGAGTGTGTGTATGACTGTTAGAGGTACTTCGCCTCACTCCTTGCGTCTCTGCCTACCAAAGCCCTGTTCTATAGCGGATATATGAAACTATTTCTGTCCGCAGCACCTGTAATACACCATTAAAGATTCTGCGATGTGTCGCGAGCTTTTCCCTGCCTACAAGGCTCTGACTCTAAGGAACCTTCCACAGACAGATGCACGACAACTGTGTGAGTTTAAGTTTCCTCGGCGCATCAAGTGCTGGTATTGCTCTTTGGTGGCTAGCCAGCCAGATGCACACGGGTACGAAACACGATACTTCGTTTGCAAACCTGTAGAATGAGCTTCATTACCACATTATGCCTCCTTTGTACTCATATAGACACCCACCCGTTCGATTGATGGAACCTTGCATAATCTTGGTTCACAATAACTTTATGTGAGTTCCTCGTCCACTTCCGAAAACTTATGCACTATGACGTGGGACTCCGTTAGCTGGGTGTCTACCGTATTACATGCAAATGTTGTAAGTGGTACGTCGAACATATTGTACAGAGAGTCAGGAGCAACCACATATATGTGTTTGGGGAACAGTGTGTAGCTGCAGGGAAATAATTAAAATACGAACAAATGGAACTGCTAAGACAGACCTCGTCGTTTTGTGATTGTGTTTCAGTGGAGGCTGCCTGATCAATAGACATATTGTATTCATTCTCAGTAAAGCGCAAGGCCCAGCCCTCATCCAAGTGAAATCTCAACGTCAAGCGAGAGCGGCTTTCGCGTCCGATGGGGCGGTACAATCACTGAGGGACCGGAGTACTCGTCCAGTATTCGGCGATCGCGTGGCCCTACAGCTCAACCCGACCCGGCATGTGGGTGGATAACTCTGAAGGAGTGGAGAGAGATAAGAGTAGAAATGAGGTACGATGTATCAAAGACGCTCATTCTACTAGTGTTAGCTGAAGATAACAGTGTCGAAACATCGTGTTTCATAAGCGATTGCGCCCAGCTGCGCACTCCAGAGCAATACTCCAGGCGACAAGTATTACATTCATTGGAGTGACACACTGTATCAGTGTGGTATCATAAAGGAAATTCCTTGCGGATGTGAAACACTACAGGCCGGCCGGTGTGGCCGAGCGGTTCTAGGCGCTACAGTCTGGAACAGCGCGACCGCTACGGTCGCAGGTTCGAATCCTGCCTCGGGCATGGATGTGTGTGATGTCCTTAGGTTAGTTAGGTTTAAGTAGTTCTAAGTTCTAGGGGACTGATGACCTCAGAAGTTAAGTCCCATAGTGCTCAGAGCCGTTTGAACCATTTGTGAAACACCACATTAAAATTCTGCAGGCCCACTTTTTTAGCCGGCTGGTGTGACCGAGCGGTTCTAGGCGCTACAGTCAGCAACGGCGCGACCGCTACGGTCGCGGGTTCGAATCCTGCCTCGGGCATGGTTGTGTGTGACGTCTTTAAGTTAGTTAGGTTTAAGTAGTTCTAAGTTCTAGGGGACTGATGACCTCAGATGTTAAGTCCCATAGTGCTCAGAGCCATTTGAACCATTTTTTGTGTATCTGTTGTTTATTGAACTACGAACTTATGCACCAACCTAACAAAATAGAAAACGATTTTTTGCTTTTATGCAGGGTTTTGATACAACTCTTAATTCTTTAAGGGATGTGTAAAATATCTCCCAAACTGCTGTTGAAGTGCTTCAATTTCTACTACTGTTCAATGAACATCTATTGGTGTCAGGTACAAGGGCGGTGCGGAGAGCTTTTGTCCAGCGACCGTTACGAAGGGAAATGCATGCGATGGACGTTAGGATTCGGTTACTTCGCAAAAGAGCATTATTCACAATAGCACACAACGTTGCATGTCTTTAATGGGTGAACCTACACCGAAACTGGATAGTAGAGTCCGCACAGGGTATGGTTTCTGCTGCGCAGGGACTAACTTTCGTCCGAAGCGCTTGGCGATTTCATTCGTTTATACGGAGGGGGAGGCCGACATCGTTTGCTTCTTGATCATACAATGTAAGCTTTCACGGCCGGTATTGTCTTTACTTAAAACTTCCGGGCTGATAGGCTGTGGTCGAAGTATAAAACTGTCTCCTGACGTTTCGTCTCCGACTGCGGGAGACATCCTCGGAGGTAAAACGGCGAACTGCCGTTTGCTTCTCTTTGGCCAGTTGGCGACACTCTGCGAGGATATAATCGAAGGGCAACACCTTGAAATCTTGCGAAGAAACTACTTGCTACTGGAGTTATCTGTAACGTTTCCTAGCACTACTCAGGGTTTTGCCACCTTAGGATACTTAAAGAACATATCTGGTAGGGGACAATGAAGCATTTCTTAGCAGCACCTGTGAGGTTTTTAAGTCTCCAGATCCGATTCTCCTTTCCTTTTCTGCCAATAAATTGAACGTAAAATATAAGCTGTGGACAGTGGATACCGTTCTTCGTTTCGTACGAAACTTAGGAACTTAAGTTTAACGACTTAAAAATTGATGATGTAGTAAAAATCCAAGTGCCGGGCGATAGGTTGTTCAGCATGTACGGCATGAACCCCCTCATACAACAAAAACTTCATCATCGTCCTCTCCCCCCCCCCCCCCCTCCCCCTCATAGGCTCAATGGGCAACACATTATTCATTCCCTCAAAGGAGCAGACTGCTCGTCTTGGAACGCTGTAGACAGTGTGCAACTAGTACCAAGTAGTGGTGTGTATACTCTGGCCGGTTGGTATGAAATCAATAGTAAGGTGGGTCGCTTTGGAGACGTGACATACTGCCAGAAAGAAGCACCGTGTTGCGACGTGCCAGTGACCACTCTGTGAACGAACGCAATGCACCAACAGCGGTCCTAGAAATATCCTGACTGACAGGGATCCACAGGCGAATCACACACTTTGCCAACGACGATAGATTTCAGTTCCAACAGAAATTGCTGCTGTAAATGAACGCACGTCCACCAGTTCACGGGCGACCATTATGAAGCGAAATGCAAGCCACAGACGTTTGGAGTCCATTACTTCGCAAGAGATCATTATTCACAATAGCACACAAGGTTTCATGTCTTGAACTGGCGAAAATACACAAAAACTGGATAGTGGAGTCCGCAAAGGGTACGGTGGCTGATGCGCAGTGACTTATTTTCATCCGAAGCGCGGGCGATTTCATTCGTTTATTCGGAAGGGGAGGCCAATATCGTTTGATTTTTTTGCCCAGTTTGCGACAAGTTGCGCGGATAGAATCGAAGCGCAACGCCTTGCAATCTTTCTCAAACGATTTTACGGAACCTATTCAGTAAAAAAAAAAAAAAAAAAAAGATCATTTTTGTATTACTTACAGCTTTACATGTCACCTTCATGATGAAGTGCCCATCATTTCGTTAATGGTCATAGTTATTGTGATATTTGTAAATAAGTAAGATACTGTACTGTAGGTATGACACAATGTGTTGCTGCATGTGAAATTTAGCTGAGATATTGAATTTTTCTTTAGATTTGGGAGGAGGTTTCTATCGGTCTCCAATCTATACAAAATTGATCTGATGCAGACACACATCTGCTACCGTGCACGCCACGAAAAAGCCAGAAAGAAACATCCATAACATCCCTCATATTTCATAAACAGTTTGAGATATCGAAACTAGATTGTGGCAACTGATAGCACACGAAGAAGAGACTATTTTGCCATTGATTATTATAAGGAACTTCATTACCTACCGTGTTATTCGATAAACAACAGACTTTTTCGATGAAAGGATATGATTTATAAGGGCTGTCGGTAGCTGGCGAAACGAGAAATTCTGTGGGTTTTGGAATAACGTAAATGAAGACATTACACTTTTATTGTTGTACCGAGGATGCGCGTTTTCATAAGCTTACTTGCGCTCAATTCCTCGGTTAATAAACTTAATAAACCACTGTTTCAGAATTGTGTCACAGTCACGTCTGCACAACATGTTAGCAAGGTGACGCTGTGTAAACCACCCTGTTCTGGCAGCAAGAGAAAATCAGGTTTAAATCAAAATTCATCGCTCTTGACGCTTATCTGGAAGTTACAAATGGCTAAGAAGCCAGGTGAAAATAAATCGCAGTTTTTTGTTGCGTTTTCAGCGAAGTTACTTTTAGAGGTGACAGTAGACCTTTCCGGATGGTCACCATGAAAGTGTGGGTGTGGATAGGCTCCACATAGTATGTACAAGAATTTGAGCACAGGCTTTAGTTTAGAGCCGCACTTTCGTTTCGAGCGTTCGGCATTGCCCTACCCCAGCCTGCCTGCAACACCCACCACTACCGCCCTCCTAAAAAACGGGCTGCCGACTATTCTTCTACTGGCCACGTTATTATGCGGGATGCTAGCTTAGTGGAGGAGCGCAGTGCGATCTGAAATGTAGAAACTTTGCCTCTGCTTTAGGGGGTGTTTCTCAAATCTTGACATGAATCCTCTCATCGATTGTACAGTGAACATGAACCAGGATATTTTCCCTACACTCCCTGTGAACCAAAGTTGCCCGTGTTTCTACATATTCAGAATGAATACGCTGTGGACACTTCTGAATTCCAAGACGTCAACAGCCATATCCACAGGGCGGCATATACTGTTCTCTTGTTTGACAGAAATTCATGCACGGTGTCGCATGTCAACTGGCTTGATAAATTAACAGATCTTAATTCCATATATGCCACTCAGCATCCACACAATGAAGGTGCTCTGTGAGATCTGATTATCAATTAGTGCCTTCAGCTGCGTATGCCATACCAGAAAAAACTTGTTCGCTCACTCCCTCACTGAACTGAGTTCATTATAACGGCTAGAAGTGATGTTAACGTGATATCTGTTTGATATGGCTTCGATATGTATGAGGTAGGCCTGATAAATTTTCAAGAAAGAATGGAACATTATCGTTGTGCCGTCGTTGTTGGTAAGCTTGATTATTCCAATGGGCATATAAAGAATTTCAACAAGATACAGCATACAGTTCATTGTTGGGAACTGTCTTAAGTGATCAGTGTGTTGAATGCGATTGAAAATCGAGAAAACAGTTTCCTGCTATTACTAAACATTTTCATTCGAAGTATTGAATTGTTGCCTAAATCAAAACAGAATTGGAAGGTGTTCACATGGATTCATCACCATCATTGAAGACCATTTACTTTTAGATTAATGAATTTAAACATGGTCGAAGAATGACCGAAGACGAAGTTCGCTCTGGCCAACCAGTTGATGTCACCATAACTGAAACGACTGACGAAATCCATGATATGGTAATGCAAGACCACTGGATGAAAATTAGTTAGATGGCTGACACTGTAGGCATCTAAAATCAGTGCATAATGTCCTGGATAAAAAATTGCCTGTGGAGAAGCTGACTGCTGTGTGGGTTGCGTGAATCCTCGATCAAAAGGGCATCTGGTACAACATTCCATCACAATTTCTGGCGGTGTTTAATCACAATCCAGAAGACTTTTTGCGCCGATTTGTCACTGCTGATGATACCTGAATCCATCATTACACACGAAAGTCAAAGTGGAAGCCAAAATAAAGGACAAAGACTGGTGAAAGTACAGCAAAGAAAGCAAAGACCATTTTGTAAACTGATAAGGTGATGTCCAGTGTTTTTTTTTTATTCCCAGGGAGTAATCCCCATAGATTTACTTGCTAAAAGACAGAACCGTAGATGGACCCTGTTATGTTTCATTGTTGAATCCCCTGAACTTGCGTTGGCTGAAGAAAAGACTACGATTGGAAAGCAAAAAGTGCTCTTTCACCGGGATAGTGCACTATGCCACACATTAGCGACAAAAATGACGAAAGTGCATCAACTGGGCTTTGAATTGACTCCTCATCTACCAGTCTTAGCTCAGAGTGACTTTTCCCTGTTCCCTAATTAGAAACTGTGGCTTGCTGGAATGAAATTTTCATCAAATGAGGAAGTGATCGTTGCAGTCGAAAAGCTGGAGGATCGCTTGACCATATGTATATGTGACTGTGTGTAAAAAAAAAAAAAAAAAAAAAAAAAAAAAAAAAAAAAAAAAAAAAAAAAAAAAAGTCAAATCACGCTGAGCACTATGGGACTTAACATCTCTGGTCATCTGTCCCGTAGAACTTAGAACTACTTAAACCTAAGTAACCTAAGGACATCACACACATCCATGTCCGAGGTAGGATTCGAAACTGCGACCGTAGCGGTCGAGCGGTTCCAGACTGAAGCGCCTAGAACCGTATGTGGACAAAAGATAAGTTGTTTCCGAAAAAAAATTCTTTCATTTCTAGCAGTCTTATAAAACCACCCTCGTACGCTATAAGCACGTTATTAAGAGACCATGAGTGTCCCATTCGGTCAACGACCGTTGGGAGCGGTGTGCGTTTTCTGCCAGGCGGATCCGCAGGCATTCCGGCTGTGGGAGGTCGCGGTGCGGCGACCCCGCGGTGGCGGCGAGCCAGACCAGAGCCACCTTCCCAGAAGGCCGGAAGCGCGCGCTCACCGTGCCAACTGTCGAGCCTTGACCGCCCCGTCCTGCCGCCTCTCCGCGCCGTGATAAGCCACCTCGCCGGGCCGCCTGACCGGAATAGCGATTGCGTGCCCCGCCTGTTGCCGCATCGGCAGCCTTCTGTCCGCAGCATCTGCCAGAAAATGTGACTCACCGACCTATGCGGCGGGCCCATCCAGTCCTCTTAAAACAATGCCGATAAAAACAAGATCATCCCTCAGGACAACACTGGTGTGTCCTGGTTGCAGACAAAAATGGTACAAGCGAAGCCAACCATTCATTGCAAAGTAGAGGCGCCGAGCGGGAGTCAGCCATCTAAGTAAGGGTAGCTTACCATAAATCGCAAAAAAAGAAAAAAATTCGAAATGCGAAATGACGACCGGCGCTATGAGAAAAGCAGACTCATTTCTTGCTTGCTTCTTTATACTATTCCACTTCTTCAAGAGGCATCCAGGCGTTCATTCGACGCCACAACCAGGTCTGTAGCATAAGAAGACATAGGAATGTAAAAGAAATTATGAGCGTTGAAATTAATGAAAGGACTTAATCAAATCCTCTTAATAGAAACAAGTGGCTGGCAATCAATTTACAATTTATCTCCAGTAGCATAATAGTAAATCTGTTAAAATTACCACCTGAGACAAACTTCAGAACTTCTTGTCCTAAAATTTGCACAAGATGGTCAAACTTCAGCTTCGAAAAAAAAAAAAAAAAAAAAAAAAAAAAAAAAAAAAAAAAAGAGACGGAGCACCATGAGTGAACTACTCGAATGTATCCCAATGGAACGGAAATCGAAATCTGAAATCTATAGATGCGATGTACATGTACAGACAAAAACGTGATTACACTTTCAGAAAAACTGAATGATTGATTCAAGTGAAAGAGCTCCACAAATTGGGCAAGTCGATAACGCGTTGGTAAAAAAGGACTCGAACCTTCGCCGCGACCCGCCGCACAGGCATTGCTCCACCTTTGCACCTTATACAAGCAGTGTTTCGGGGTGGCACTGACTGATAGAGTTGTTGGATGTCCTCCTGAGAAACACTGTGCCAAATTCTGTCCAACTGGTGTGTCACATCGTCAAAATCCAAAGCTGATTGGAGGGCCCTGCCCGTAATGCTCCAAACGTTCTCAACTGGAAGCAGATCTGACGAACTTGCTGGCCAAAGAAGGGTTTGGCATGCACGACGACATACAGTAGAAACAGTCGCTGTGTGATGAAGGCCTTTACCTTACTTAAAACTAAGCCCACAATGTAAGCCCACAATGGCTTCCATTGGACGACAAGAAAACTGGGTGATGAATACCATCGTCGTGCCGCTTTGCTGTAAGGGTTCCGCGGATGGAATGAAATGGTACCCCAGACAGTCACTCCTGGTTGTAGGGCTGTATGGTGGGTGACAGGCTGCTGGTACTGGACGGAGCGTCCCCGACACGCAGTCACCGGTCATCGGGGCTAAGTTCAAAGTGAGACTCATCAGCGAAGACATTTCTACTGCAGTCAATGAAATTCCACGCAAAACATGTCTCGTGTGTCTTTGAGTATATTTATAAATTCTTTCAATTTTTAGTTCAAATGGCTCTGAGCAAGATGGGACTTAACATCTGAGGTCATCAGTCCCCTAGAACTTAGAACTATTGAAACCTAACTAACCTAAGGAGACTACGCACATCCATGCCCGAGGCAGGATTCGAACCTGCGACCGTAGCGGTCTCGCGGTTCCAGACTGACGCGCCTAGAACCGCTCGGTCACACCGGCCGGCCTTTCAATTTTTGTTTTCTAAAAAGAATGTATCCTAGAAGCCAATAATAAATACAAGAAAAATGACGAAACTTTCCACAATCTTTTGTAGTTACTCTCCGTTTTGCATTATTGAACAATCTCGGCTGTTATACCATTGTCAAGCAGTTGGTGTTGCCAGGCCGGTAAATATTCGAAAGGCAGTGGAATGCCCGAAACACGTTTTAGCTGCCACTCGATGGTAACAGCTGAAAGTGGTAGACAGAAGAAAATAATTACAACTAAAAATAAATTGTCATTCCAAAACGATAGAAATCTTTGCTAATCTTATGTGACCTGCTGGATAACAAACATTTACAAACACAGCAACATTTACCAGTGTTGCAGCTTGATTGAGCAGTGTAGCTGGAAAGGACATTGTATCTGTGCGTGGTTTTCTGCGTGTTTCTGTTAGTCAGCTCTGAGGAAGAACATTGTCCGAAAGCTTAGCAAAGATTTGTGTTCTGATCGTAGTCTTCTGAGTCGTTAGGTTGTATCATATTTGTCTTCAGATATCTTCAATGTTCCATATTTAGATCATCTGCTGAGATCTTCTTCAGGATCTACATCTACATCTACATCTACATTTATACTCCGCAAGCCACCCTAACGGTGTGTGGCGGAGGGCACTTCACGTGCCACTGTCATTACCTCCCTTTCCTGTTCCAGTCGCGTATGGTTCGCGGGAAGAACGACTGTCTGAAAGCCTCCGTGCGCACTCTAATCTCTCTAATTTTACATTCGTGATCTCCTCGGGAGGTATAAATAGGGGGAAGCAATATATTCGATACCTCATCCAGAAACGCACCCTCTCAAAACCTGTTGAGCAAGCTACACCGCGATGCAGAGCGCCTCTCTTGCAGAGTCTGCCACTTGAGTTTATTAAACATCTCCGTAACGCTATCACGGTTACCAAATAACCCTGTGACGAAACGCGCCGCTCTTCTTTGGATCTTCTCTATCTCCTCCGTCAGACCGATCTGGTACGGATCCCACACTGATGAGCAATACTCAAGTATAGGTCGAACGAGTGTTTTGTAAGCCACCTCCTTTGTTGATGGACTACATTTTCTAAGCACTCTCCCAATGAATCTCAACCTGGTACCCGCCTTACCAACAATTCATTTTATATGATCATTCCACTTCAATCGTTCCGCACGCATAATCCCAGATATTTTACAGAAGTAACTGCTACCAGTGTTTGTTCCGCTATCATATAATCATACAATAAAGGATCCTTCTTTCTACGTATTCGCAATACATTACATTTGTCTATGTTAAGGATCAGTTGCCACTCACTGCACCAAGTGCCTATCCGCTGCAGATCTTCCTGCATTTCGCTACAATTTTCTAATGCTGCAACTTCTCTGTATACTACAGCATCATCCGCGAAAAGCCGCATGGAACTTCCGACACTTTCAGAGACATACGCCAGATCCATCACTTTAACTGTTTCCACAGATCCCCTGTTGAAATTTTCTTTTGTTTCTAATCTTCAGCAGTCTCTTGACTAATAGAATGAGTAGAAAGGCCAGCAGACTGGGAATATCTCGGGAGACGTTGTACAAAATTATCCCGTCTGTGTGAGCTATATTGCGTACTACATGTGACGTGCTTGTCCTGTACATTTTAGAGGAGCGTGCTACGTTGATTTGTTGTGTGGGACACATTCATCATCATCTCTTTGAGCTATCCGATGAAGATTCGAGGCACTAATTATTGCTTTACCTTCTTCAGTCTGCAACTTAGAACTACTGATGTAGTGGTGATCATTGTTGTCTCTAGACCGTAGAGACACAGTATCCATTCCCAGATGGGTGAAATATCCGAAAGGGCGTCAAACACACTGACGGAAAAAAATCGGAGCACAGAAAAAAATGTAATGGACAGTAAAAAATTTCGGAATACATTCGTCTAGGTAACATATTTAAGAGATTAACATTGCTAGATTAATGTAAGCGTGATATAAGCCATTGCAAATGTGAAATTCTGATACATTAATAACCTGTGTAACGTGCAGACTATTGAATGCAAGCATTTAAACGTGCCTGTCAATATAGGGACGGTTAATGCTGGTTGGGAATGACACTGGAGTTGTCGTCCGATGATGTGCCATACGTGCCCCATTGGAGGAGACCCATCCTGTTATCGAGCAGGCCAAACCAACATGTCGACACTCTGTTCAGCGGTATGTGGACGAGCGTTATCCTGTTGCACCACACCTCCTAGAATGCTGTTCATGAAATGTGGCATGACAGGTCGAATCACCAGACTGAGATACAGTTCAGCAGGCGGTGTGCGTTGAATAACGACCAGAATGCTCCCGCTGTCATACGAAATGCACCACAGACCACAACTCCAGGTCAGGTCCAGTGTGTCTATCACGCAGACAGGTTGTTTCTCTAGCCTTCAGCTGGTCTCCTTGTAACAAACACACAGCTATCACTGGCACCGAGGCAGAACCAGCTTTCATCAGAAAACACGACAGACATAGAATCCGCCGTCTAATGAGCTCTCACTTGACACCACTGAAGTCACAACTGGCGGAGGTTTGGAATCTGTGGAAAGTACGGTAAAGGGCGTCTGGTTCGGAGCTTTACTTGAAGTAACCGATTTGTAACAGTTGGTTGTGCCAGTGTGGTGCCACCTACTGCTAAAATTGCGGCTGCAGATGCAGTACGATACGCCAGAGCCATACGCCGAACACGATGGTCTTCCCTCTCGTAAGTGCCACATGACCGGCTGGAGCCCAGTCTTGTTACACGACCTCGTTCAATCGCAGTGAGTATTTGATAATGGTTTCTTTGTCGCCTTAATGACAGTCTCGACTAACGTCAACTCACCACATCCAACTCAAAGGCAAGTAGCCCTCACGACCGTACAGTGTGTATTTCAAGAAAACCTGACTTGCATCTTCGTAGCGGCGCTACTAGTGTCAGTCTTATGCGACTGGTGCGATATCTGAACAGACATGGTGCTTCAGACGTAGAAACACGCCTACCAACTTTTCGGTGTAGCTATTTTTTCGTCAGTGTAGAAATACTTGCACGTGGCGGCCGACAACGGTAGACGGTGACTTCTGGCCAACAAACTCACAAAGTCATATCATTTCTTCCGCAAATGCGCCAAACGACAACACACAAGTGCTCCTCAAGCGTTTGACACTCAAAGCTACAATTTCATTAAAATCCCTATTTACATGCAGTGAGATAGCTAATACTACGCTCGGATCGACATACATTAAAAACAAAAGCTCCAAAAATCTGAGAATAAGTTATTAGTAATTTAAAGATGTTATAAAACACAGATGAAAAGCAAAAATATTGAATCCGGTAACATAATAATTCCTTGTGGCTGAATGGCCTCGAGCAAGTCCTAGATTTGGATGTCACTTCGAAAATTTGCGTATCCTTAGTCTACCCAGTTATCCACCCAAAGGAAGTGGACCTACTATTAAACGTGGAGTCCGCCGTTTCTGCTGAATCTTCATATCACTGATATATGAGTGCTATGTTAAAGGCAGATTGAAGAAAACCATTGTTCGACAGGGTATCGATCTCACAACCTTTTTTCTTTGTGTATGCGCGTTTTACTGCTATAGCACCAGGCCCGACAATTAGCTTAATGCGTGCTGTTATATCCAATGGACTAGTCTACACGTCAATGACGGATAAAAGAATTCAAAGCTGGTATTATGCCATACGTCTGTCAGCGGAGGTTTTTCACGGAGGCTTATACTTTCCATACTTTACTATTGTTCAAATGTTCAAATGTGTGTGAAATCTTATGGGACTTAACTGCTAAGGTCATCAGTCCCTAAGCTTACACACTACTTAACCTAAATTATCCTAAGGACAAACACACACACCCAAGCCCAAGGGAGGACTCGAACCTCCGCCGAGACCAGCCGCACAGTCCATGACTGCAGCGCCTTTGACCGCTCGGCTAATCCCGCGCGGCTACTTTACTATTACTTGAATGGTTCTTTGAACGAGGTGTGGGCTCTTCCTTGTGTCATATTTGTAAATTTTAAGGAGCTCTCCGTCCGTAAATACAGACGGAGCATGAAGCACCAAACAGTCATGCCTTTATATGCCTTTACATTTCAGCGTTATATTCGCTGCTACGAATATTTTGTGTGTCGCGTGTCGCGTGTCGCGTTCGCACAGGATATTGCCTTTCACGGACAACTGGGGACCAATTGCACTGTCCGTGATCTTCTTTCAGACATGATTGTAACTTGTTATTTGTTCTTTTCCAAAACATCGAATTTCACGCTGCAGAAAGTTTCAGACGGAAAGGTGTGCAAGTTCAGCTTTGATACGGTCTATACGGATTGAACAGATAGCTCACAAGTTGGGGTAGAGCTCGAGTCCCAGTACAATACAGTGGCCTGACACAAATTTTTAACCAAATATGTTATTGGTAATAAATGGGCGTAATTACCGAAAGATATTTGTATCGATCATTAAGTGCCAGTAATAAATGACGTAAGTCGAAGGCACGGTGAAGCATCAACAACGGGACTAGAGATCCGCCGATCGACTGTGAGTCATTCTGGATAAAGAAAGAGCAGCTGGTCGGCTGTCGCTATGAGTTGATCTTCCGCTCGCGTACGCGAAGCGTGATGTGGCGGGGAGTCTGGGAGGCGCACACGTGAAGGGTCTGCGTGTGACTCAACGCCAGCCTCTGTGGTGTACCCTGGTGCGACGATTGGAAAGTGGGAAGCTGTCGCTATAGTGCTCCGCCCCTCCCATCTCCGGTGATTTCTTCTGTCCGGACCTCTCCCGAAATTGTAGCCGTCCGCTCGTTCTGGTTATAAGGTAGCGGCATGGAGCTCGAGTTGATGACACTTTTTTTTTCCGGAAAACCTCAACGCGCCCTCGCACAGGAAATATAGCACGAGCCTTTGGAATTTCCGAAAAGGTACGCTGTTGCACATCGGAATGTCATTCCTCATAGGGTGGCATCATCAGCAACAGAAGTTGCCTGATAGTGTCACCGCTGTTCATGGTACACGGGGGATTGTTCAATATTATTTTGGTATTTTGGTACAAGGGACTTGTAGTCTCCGGTGGCTCAATCCAGTGTAAAACTGTAATTATGATTAGTTCTATTTGTTGCCACATTTGTCTCTGATTCGTTGAGAATACTTTCACATCAGCGAGAAAATCTGTAGTGTGTAATCATGCATGTACTAACGCAACAATAGGGTGATATAGTTGCTGCCGCTGCGGTAACAGCTCAGCATTGCACCGTTGTGCCTGTGGAACAAGTAGCGAGCGACCGCTGACGGCGGCATCTGTCTCACTCACTGTTCTCTATCTCTTTCTCTCTCTCTGCCGTGCCGACCACCCACGCCATCGGCCAGGAGCCAGCAGCCGGCAGCCAACGCCGTGATGGATTGCAGCACGCGCGCTACACGTGTCCGGCACGTGGATGTATGCAGGCAGCGCTATCCACACCACCCGCGAACTGACGTTTTCCGTCGCGATACCTATTCATTTTCGTTCCACGGAAGAGGATGCTGTTCCACTTTTTAATGAATGTTGTTCTTCTCTCCGCAGTAAATGATGGCTTCCCATTCAGTGGTGCAGTGTCTGCGTAAATTATCTGTTCTAATGACTTGGCAGATGATACCACCGACAACACAAGACGCTAATGTAGACGCCTCCGTTACCTACATCGTTATCTGTATTTGTATCTACACCTTTATCTACACCCGTACTCTCCAAACCACTGTGAAGTTCACGCATGGAATGCGGAAAGGATGATCGCTCAAATGGCCAGTTCCTACCTTCAATTAATCTGCGGGCATGTTCAGGGAGGGACAAAGGTCTCCTCCCTCCCGCTGCCCCCCCCCCCCCCCCCCCACAGTTGCCCATCTTACTCTCATCCCTAGTTATTATAAAAATATTTTCGCAAATGTAACTCACGTTAGCCTACCACACAGATGCATCAGTCCATTACGTATTTGAAGAAAGACGGTAGAGATAATGGCTGTCGACTGGTTATAAGTGCCCCCAGAGTCAACTGTCGCGAAATCTCAAAAGTATTCCCGCATTTCTTCACTGTTGTCCTTGCCAATACAGAATCTAGGTGGCTCGTGTTTCTAAAAGCTACCGCTAGTGACGTAGCTTTGATTTTGTATTCCCTTGTTACATGGTAAAACCAAAAACTGCTGAACTGTGAGAATAGCAATTATTTACATCCATCTGAACTTAACGCTCCTGACAAAAACATAACAGGCACCTATCTCTTATAAAATGTACTCTCTCGGTTAAGAATACAGTAGGTAACTAATCTACCATAAAATAGCAAAATCAGCTTGTACAGGGTGTTCGGAAATTCCCGTTACAAAATCCTAGGATTTGTAGAGGGGAGTGAGAATACAATATTTTCAATACGAACCCATGACCTTAAAAGTAATTTTTCCATGCTACAGCCGTCTGAAAACATGTTTACTAGGTAGGTAAGCTACAGTGTAGTCTTGGTGGAGGGTTGGTTACATCAGACGGGCTGAAGTCATCTGGCGTCTGTCCTTCCTCTCATGGTTAGCGTCTCATTCACGTGCCTGTGAGTCTTAGAGGAACATGGTTGAGTACACTTTGCACAGTACACCAACATAATCCTTCCGAATGGCGAAACTCAATGTAATGAAAGAGCTGCGCGTGTTTTTATCAAGATCGTTCTTCACAACGTCCGACTCCACCTCATACCCTATTCGCCATAATTACACAACAGTTTCGGGAGAGGGTATCTTACCCACGAGCAGGCGTGACAGTGAGGCTCGGCGGAGACCACACACTGTGTTTGGAAGGGCCCGTACTGCGCCGCGTTGAAGAGAACCAGTCACCCAACGAGAACACGAGCAGTTTCTTTGGCTGTTAATGAGTGGAACTTTAAAAAAAAAAGTGATGTGCTCTGTCCCACCTAATCAATCACTTGTAAAATTGTTCGCATTACCAACATTTTCTGAAACGATTGTAGCATGGTAACGGTACTTTTCGGGGTATGGGTTCTAATTCAAAATATTATCTGCTCACTCCCCTCTGTAAATCCCAGAAGTGTGTAACTGGAATTTCAGAACATCCTGTATAGCAATATGAAGACGCTTTCAGTTTTTTCCCGCTTCCAAAAAATTAATATGATGCATTCACTATCAAAAATGGAAATTAGTATATTTTTATGGGAATTAGTATATTTTAATCCTTCCCGATTGTACAAATAAACCGTCTCCTGCTACTGTCCCCCCTCTCCTCTATCTCGCACTCATCCACACGTCACGAACCGCACCCGACTGCATAGTCTGTTGCAGCAGAGACTCAGTTATTGGTGGTCTGCTATGTATGTATTTAAAGTCAAAATTTTCGTTTTAGTATTGATAACGCTGTTCAGATTTCCGTTGTTCTGCTGCTCGCGGATGCTACATGATTTTTGTATGATTTCTGTTTCGAGTTTCCTGATGGTTTGCTTTTTAGAGTACTGCATTACAAATGCAAATGCTGCCAATTTCGATATTATACGAATTTCTCAATTTTATAACCGTTTCTCAAATGTATGCACAACAATCTCTGAGGGATATACTCTCATTATGACCGTTAGTAAATATGGGCCTGGTCGGACTGACGTAAGGTCTTTACCACGCCAGACGTCTTCAGCAATGTAAGGCCTGGACACTCAGAAGTTTTCCGGGATCCTACGTGCGAGAAAGGTTGGACGTTGCTTGAAGAATCCTTTACACAGATGCTTTTAATATTTGAAATTTGTTACTGTATTTCACTCTAGAACCCCTTGACTTAGGACGCTTGAGAACTTCATACACGCTACTCACCATAGAAGTATACAAGAAAGTTGAAGAGCAGAGCAAAGACATTAGGTACCATTTTGGAAAATACCAGGATCCTCTTTATGCAGACTGAGAGTAAGAATGCTAAGGTCGATGGGAAAAAGATGCCAATGCGTGTCAGCCTGGAAACAAACATAGGTGACTTGCTTCTAAAGTCGGTATGGCTTAACAATAACCATTTGGCCAAGCAGGCTTAATTGTGGCTACGAGTATATGGCTCACTTGTGGCTACGAGTATATCAGGTACAAAACAAACCCTGCAAATTCGTTACCTTACTACATACACTGTACAGTTCATCATATGGTTTACTTCATGTTGGGCACTGGCCATAGCTCACATATTCACCCGCATTTCAACTGAAACGTGACAATGTGAGTGGGTAGTTAGAGGGAATCTTTAACGTGTATTTTACCTTCTAGGGAAATGGAATTTAGTGACTGTAAGAACAGTAACAATACTAGAACGCGTGAGTACCATCTACTTATAAATAATAAATACGGTGCAATAATAAATCCGGAAAATACTGGAAAGCTTTCTTCAACTGTAATACAATAATATCTAAACATCAGAGTAGGCAGAAGAGACGAAGCACTACTTTAAAACGATCGTGAGTATAGAGAATAGATGCTTCTTAAGTTAGATGTTGCGCCGTGAGCAAATTGCTTTCTTTTTCCGACTACATATTTCTTCCCAGCTTTCTCTTTTCGACTATATTTTTCCATCTGTTGCAGTGAAAGACTGTAGTTCCAAAGCTAACAGTTAAATTAGACAGGTTTTTGAAGTATAATTCATATATCTCATAAGGCCATACGCTGAGTTTCTTTATGTATGAACTCAACAAATATATTGGGTTGAACGATATCCGCAACAAAGTATAAACATAAAATTGATTTTATTGGTAGCTGAGCAAATAGAAAATGATTGTGATGAACCGTTTATCTCGAATATTTCTGCGGCCGAGTACGGCCTTACAACGTTATCGAATGTGCCATTCAGGTTAGCAGCTGACATGTCGGTATTCTGTGAGGCAACAAATGATCCTGAGATTCAGAAGTTTGGTGTGCAGGGTTTACGAAACCTTAGGTGAGTCTCCACTCTGCCTACAAAATGCACTGAAGAGCCAAAGAAACTGGTACACCTGCCTAGCATCGTTTAGGGCCCCCGCGAGCACGCAAAAGTGCTACAACATGACGTGGCATGGACTCGACTAACGTCTGAGATAGTGCTGGAGGGAACTGACACCATGAATCCTGCAGGGCTGTCCATAAATCAGTAAGAGTACGAAAGGGTGGATATCTCTTCTGAATAGCACGTAGCAAGGCATCCAAGATAAGCTCAGTAATGTTCATGTGGAAGTGTCTAAACTCGGAGAAGTGTTCCTGGCGCCACTCTGTAGCAATTGTGAACGTGTGGGGTATCTCATTGTCCTGCTGGAATTGACTAAATCCGTCGAAATGCACAATGGATATGATTGGGTGCAGGTGATCAGACATGATGCTTACGTACGTGTCACCTGTCAGAGTCGTATCTGGACATATCAGGGGTCCTATATCATTCCAATTGCACATGCCCCACACCATTGTAGAGCCTCATCCAGCTTGAACAGTCCTCTGCTGACATGCAGGGTCCATGGATTCATGAGGTTGTCTCCATACCCGTACACGTCCATCCGCTCGATAAAATTTCAGACGAGACTCGTCCGACCAGACAACATGTTTCCAGTCGTCAACAGTCCAATGTCGGTGATGACGGGCCCAAGCTAGGTTCAAAACCTTGTTGCCGGCCGGAGTGGCCGAGCGGTTAAAGGCGCTACAGTCTGGAACCGCACGACCGCTACGGTTGCAGGTTCGAATCCTGCCTCGGGCATGGATGTGTGTGATGTCCTTAGGTTAGTTAGGTTTAAGTAGTTCTCAGTTCTAAGGGACTTATGACCACAGCAGTTGAGTCCCATAGTGCTCAGAGCCATTTGAACCATTTTTTTTTTCAAAACCTTGTGCCGTGCAGTCTTCAGTAGTACACGAGGGGGCCATCGCCTCCGAAAGCCCATATCGTTCGCACGCTGACACTTTTTGATAGCTCAGAATTGAAATCTGTAGCAATCTTCGGAAGGGTTGCACTTCTGTCACGTAGAACGATTCCCGTCAGTCGTCATTGGTCCCGTTCTTGCAGGACCTTTTTTCAGCAGCAGCGATATCGGAGATTTGATGTTTTACCGGATTCCTGACGTTCAAAGTACAGTCGTGAAGTGGTCGTACGGGAAAATCCCCATTTCATCTCTACCTCGGAGATGCTGTGTCCTATTTTCTCTTGATAATGTGCAATCGTAGCAGCAGTAACCAATCTATCAAATGCGATGGACATTTTTTTGTTTCATACAGGAGTTCCCGACCGCAGCGCCGTATTCTGCTGACATATACCTGAATTTGATTATGCATGCCTATACAAGTTTCTTTGGCGCCTCAGTGTAACTGGTGTACTATATCCGCGTAAGATCCTCATAAATGATCTCTCCTCCACTCGCCCTCACCCCACCCCCCCCCCCTCCCCGCCCAGCACCGCTTAGGTCTTTAAGGGATATATTATTAAAATCTTAATGATCATAACAAACCGAAGCTTATATAATACTAGATACAGAAATAATCTACCTAATACTCTAAATTGATAGCAGTTGGAATTTTGGGGAATATTTAGGGATGCAATGAAAAGAAAAACTAATGAGAAATGCAGGTGAGCATTTTGTACCTGTAGACAAGACACCACGAGACTCAGGGCCAGCGTAGGTCAAATGTTTTAGAGATAACCTCAGCGCTCTAAGACAAATGATCCCCCACTAATTGAAGGATACCATAATAGATGCCAAAGTTTCATGTGAGATCGTTTTCGGAAGACTTGATACAAAGGGTTTGCGCCACTACATTCGACCCCAGAATGTACCAAACTCTTTAGAAATAACCTCAGCTTGATAAAACAAATGAGGTAACAATAATTAAAGGAGAAGACTAATACAATAACCTACTGCGTTAACAACAGTTTCTGAAGTGTTAGGGGCAGCAAGATATCCAGCGAAACAACAGTAAATTCTTTCTCTGAAAACTACTTAGAGTATACACATTGATTAGCCAGAACATTATGACCCCTGACCAATTATCGATATAAACCCGTTCAGGCTATCTTACAGATGTCAGACGTCGTAGGTTGGGCAGATGGGTAAAACAGGAATGGTGGCGAACTGTGACGGAACTATCATTGAACTTTATGCTGGACAGAGTACAAGTATTTCTGAACATACAGGGCACAGAACACTCCTAACGATGTGCCCCTGCAGCCAACGACCAATGCATGTGCCAATGTTAGCACTACAATATCGGAAACTACGATTAAAATGGGCACGTGACCATCGGCACTCGGTGTTGGCTGCTCAGTGGCAGAGTGTTATATGGTCTGATGAATCCCAGTACTTTCTCTGTCATGCTGATGGGAGTGTGTGAATCCATCGTCTTTCAGAACAACTCCGTGATACCTATACTGCAGGACAGAGACAAGCTGGAGGCGGCTCCGTTATGCTCTGGGGAACATTCATGTGGGCATCTATACGTCCAGTGGAGCCCATGCAAGGCACCATTATGCCAAGGAGTATCATACACTGGTTGCAGATATGTACACCCCTTCATGACGATCATGTTTCGTGATTGCTGTGGTATTTTTCGACAAGACAATGCACCATGTCATGTGTCCAGGAGAGTGATGGAGTAGTTCGGGTAACACAGTAGCGAGTTCCAGTTGATGTACAGTCCTCCTAAATGGCCAAACCTGAACGCGATCAAACACATCTGGGATGTGACTGAACTGGCGTCATAGCTCATAGCGCCCCTCCCGGAATTTAAGACAATTGGGTGACTTGTGTGTGCAGATGTGGTGCAGCTCCCAACAGAGACCTACCAAGGCCTCGTCGCTTCCATGTCATGATGCGTCATGGATGTTATCCGTGTCAAAGGTGGATATACCGGCTGTTACGTAGCTGGTCATAAAGTTCGGGCTGATCAGTGTAGTTGGGAGGTCCACATATGACTGTGATAGATACAACAAAAACGTGGAAACTGGTATGAGTGACAATGAGACTTTAAAGGGGAAGTTTTACGTTATTCTGACAGACAAAGTAACTTTTATTTGAGATGCACTGCACTTCAAAGTGACATGGATACATGACACTATCTTTCAATATGGTTACCAAGTCTCTGTAAACAACTATCGGAACGTTCTATCAGTCGTTCAGTTCTCGATGATAGAAATCTACTCCTTGTTTCCGAAGCTATTCGAGAACCGCTCCAAGCTTGTCATCTATGGAAAATCTGCGATTGGTGCGAATCAATTCCTCGAATAAATGGACGCTGTCTGTGATCCATGTCGACGAGATGCCTTCCCTGTTAGCACCATCGACGTCTGTGCTGCCTCGGTCAAATTGATGGCATTATTTCACTAAGGCTGGGCGTAGTATTTTTGCGTTGAATTTCACGCTGAATCTGTAATTTAGACGGTTTACCCACAAGAATCGTACACTGTCACATCTTCCACTCTGGAGTACGTTTCCCGTTGTTTCACATCATCATTTACACATTCTGATGAATCTACTAACACTACCCCAGCGAAAAATTGACTGCAGGGAACCAAAAGCACGAACTCTCTTCTGAGCACGCCCCAAGCTTGTTGCGCAATGGTCTAAACGTGGGACGACACGTGTAACAATGATGTTCATTTATTAAAAGGCATCTAAAACAAGTAGAAAGACTTATATGCATAGTGAACTAGGTATACAGGCACTACTATTACGTGTCAAGCATGAAATCTTTAATCTCTGGGCAGAGGTGTATAGAGGAACTGTGTGTCATCTTAAGAAGACTGAGTAACCAAGCATTGGGTAGATATAAATCAAGAAGAAAAGTTTATAATGAGAAAACATTTCGGAGGTACACAGAAACTGTAAAAAACCTCTAAGGAAACAGCAATTACTGCACAATCGCTGTACGCCAAGGAACAGAACTGCAGGTAGAGAGATGGTAAACAAAACGCATTTGGCTTTCTGAAGCCTTCAACGACTGCCCTAGCAGAATCTTATCGCAAGGCATTTCGGAGAACACAGCGAAACTCTGGCCACGCGTTGAGACCATCTTTCGTCTAAGAATCAAAAATACACTGGAGAGCCAAAACATGAAAATATGAGAAGTAAGTTGGCAGAGTTAGAGAAAGTTTCCTGATGCCAAATATTTGCATGAAACGAAAGAATAAATTCGTGGCAGTGTATATTGGAACACAGCATTGAATGGAACTGAAACAAGGCCATTTGAAATCCGGAAAAGAAACTGGTAGAATTTGTGATCCTACTTTTTTTTTTTTTTTTTTTTTTTTGTCTTCAGTCTTCTGATTGGTTTGATGCGGCCCACCACGAATTCCACTCCTGTGGTAACATCTTGATCCCAGAGTAGCACTTGCAACGTACGTCCTCAATTATTTGCTCTATGTATTCCGATCTCTGTCTTCCTCTACAGTTTTTGGCATCTACAGCTCATTTCCTAACGTCTTAATAGTTGTCTATCATCCTATCCCTTCTCCTTATCAGTGTTTTCCATATTTTCCTTTCCTCTCCGATTCTGCACAGAAATTCCTTATTCATTTTCTTGTCCACCTAATTTTCAAAATTCGTCAGTGGCACCACATCTCAAATGCTTCGATTCTCTTCTGTTCCGGATTTCCCACCGTCCATGTTTTAGTACCATACAATGCTGTACTCCAGACGTCCATTATCAGAAATTTCTTCCTTAAATTAAGGCCGATGTTTGATATAGGTAGACTTCTCTTAGCCAGGAATGCACTTTATGCCATTGCTAGTCTGCTTTTGATGTTCTCCTTGCTCCGTCATTGGTTATTTTGTTGCCTAGGTAGCAGAATTTTAACTTCATCTACTTCGTGACCATCGATCCTGATGTTAAGTTTCTCGCTGTTGTCATTTCTACTACTTCTCATTACTTCAGCCTTTCTAGGGTTTACTCTCGATCCATACTCTATGCTGATTAGACTGTTCATTCCGTTCAGCAGATCATGTAATTCTTCTTCAATTTCACTCGAGATAGCAATATCATCAGCGAATCCTACCCATGAGTGTTAAAAAAACATGTAAGCAGATAAAGTATGAAATGAATATGTACGAAAAATTGTTAGTAACGAATGAACTCCAGGAGAAGGATCGATTTAGTGGGACATTTGCTGCGTAGTCTAGAAGTGTTTAACCTGATTCTAGAAGAAACACGTGAATGGGAAAAATGGGATTCGCAGATCAAGACCAGAATCTCCAAAGCAGCTTAGTGAAAATATTCATTTATTCGTCTTGAATAAAGCTAACAAGTCCCAACACCTAACCAAGTATTCAACAGAATGTGCATTACATTCATTGCGGTGAGTTTATTATAAGAAGATTAACATTTAATATGGAAACGAAGAACTGAAGCATTAGTACCACTACACATCACGATCGAATGCGTCCTATGGAGTAGCGGGCATGCGACGCGGTAAAGAAAATATATAACGGAAGCAAAAGAGAATGGGGAATGATTCCAGCGACGACATCGGTCACAAAAGAGGGACACAAGCACGCATAAGTGACTTTTACAGATGGCGGATTTTAATACCCCAGCGCCTTGGAACGAGTACCTCGGAAACAGTGAACCTCTCCGGCTGCCCGCGTGCTGCTGTCGGGAACATATAAGGAAAATGGTTGATGGACGCTGAATCCAAGAGTAGACGGCAATGTCTTCAACGTCCGTACCTCATCAGAGAATGTGATCATCGGAAGAAAGAAATAAGATACAGATTTAACGTCCCACTGTCATCGACGTCATCAGACATGAAACATAAGCTCTGACTTTTTCAGGGACGGAGAACGAAATCGCCTCGCAGGAGCGATTTTAAGGCTACGTCAGTAGAAAAGCCACGCAGTAATAAAAGAGCCTTACTACCAGGCAGCAGTCAGGTCAGAGATGTTAGCCAATTGCTACAGGAAACTGTAGGTGTAGAGTATCAGGCCACAAGAATTGTGAAACCTATTACAAGTCATAGCCAGATGACTGAGAACATAAACAGAGAGTTTGATGGAGAGGACAAGGATCTTATATTAGGGAGAGCAGGGAACAGCCTGGCTGGAAACTTAGGTAATGGCATTGAAGGTGACCTAGACCAAAAAGCAGCAACAACCGCACACACTCGAGTGGGGTTTGTAGAGGCTGTGCAGAGTCATGATCAGCCCTCAGTTAACACAGCTGTTACTCATGTTAACAAAGAATGAATTGATGGTTCTACACACAACTGGGTTGCGTCATATTGAGCAAACTGCATGCAAAATTTGTGTTCGATACCTCAAACAATTTAAATATTATGAGTAAAACAGTAAAATGTTGCAAAATCCGTTGTTTATTGGAGCAGACGTAGATGTCGACTATTAGTCATCATAGGTGCAGTTGCCAATAACAAATGACAAGGGGCTGTATGTGCCTCACAAAGAAATCTATATCTGCTTCAATAAAGCAACAATAAACTATTGATTCTTAACATTTAAATTCTCAACGGCCGCTGTGTACAAAGGAATCTAGTAGGTTCCAATTTAGTTAAAATTCGAGCAATGTTGAAACACTAGAAAATTTCAGTGATTGGGGAAAACCACAACGGGATTGCGACTGGGTTAAGTTTTGGGTCCACTTCTATTCCGATCCAGAGAACCTTATGCACCTGCCTAATATCGTGTAGGGTCCCCGCAAGCACGCCGTGGTATGGAATCGATTAATGTTTGTAGTAGTGCTAGAGGGAACTGACACCATGAATCCTTCAGGGTTGTCCATAAATCAGCAAGAGTACGAGAGGGTGGAGATCTCTTCTCAACAGTACGTTACAAGGCATCCCAGATATTTTCATGTTGGCGGCCACCGGAAGTGTTTAAGCTCAGAAGAATGGTCCTGGAGCCACTCTGTAGCAATTGTAGACGTGTGGGGTGTCACATTGTCCTGCTGGATTTGCCCAAGTCCGTCGGAAAGCACGATGGACATGAATGGATGTAGGTGATCAGACAGGATGCGTACGTACGTGTCATCTGTCAGAGTCGTATCTAGACGTATCAGGGGTCCCATATCACTCCAGGTGCACACACCCCACACCATTACAGAGCCTCTAAGAGGTTGTCTCCACACCCGCGCACGTCCATCAACTCCATACAATTTGAAACGAGACTCGTCCTATCAGGCAACATGTTTCCAGTCATCAACAATCCAACGTCGGTGTTGATGGACCCAGGCGAATCTTAAGGCTATGTGCCGTGCAGTCATCAAGGGTACACGAGTGGACCCTCGGTTCCGAAAGCCAATATCAGTGATGTTTCCTTGAATGACCCTTGTGGATGGCCCAGCATTGAAATCTGCAGGGAAGGATTGCACTTCTGTCACGTTGAACGATTCACCTCAGTCGTCGTTGGTTCAGTTCTTGAAGGATCTTTTTCCGGCCGCAGCAATGTCGGAGTTTTGATGTTTTGCCGGATTCCTAATATTCGCTTTACACTCGTTAAATGGCCGTATGGGAAAATCCTCACTTCATCGCTGTCTCTGAGACGTAGTGTCCCATGGTTCTTGCGCCGACTATATCACCACGTTCAAACCCACTTCAATCTTGATAACCTGCCATTGTAGCAGCAGTAACCGATCTAAGGTGTTACTGTCCGCAGCGCCGTATTCTGCCTGTATTTGAATACGCATGCCTATACCAGTTTCTTTGGGGCTTCAGTATATATCGATACTGCAATTATAGTAAGTCCCGTTAGAGAGAAAGCAACAGAAGAGACTGTAATGAGGTTTTCCAAAGAATTAGTAAGTAGGCCTCAGGATATGGAATCCGCCTTAATTTTGAAAAAACACACCAATTGGCGCAGTACGTCAGCGGGAGTCAGAAAATAGGGTCGACTGACCCAAATGTTTGGCTTCACATGTTGGTGACAACTTGAGTTGGAAGAAACAATTTTTTGAGTGTCTCAAACAGTTGAGTTCAGCTAGTTTCCTTCTTCGTATAACTGCTAATCACGGAAACAAACTAATTAATCTACTGACAAATTACCCATATTTCCACTCAGTAATGGCTTATGGAATAGTTCTTTGAGGTAACTCATCACTTATAAAGATAGTACTCGTTGCACAAAAGCAAACATTAAGAATAATATGTTGTGTTCACCCACGGACGTCATGTACGTACCTCTTCGAGGAGCCAGACATTTCAGCTGCACCGTCACGAACATATATTCGCTAATCAAATTCGTCTTAAGTAATCCGTGACAATTGGAGGAGAGCAGTAAAGTTGGCTGAGAAAGAAGTTCAGTATGTAGCAAACAAAAATTTTTGATCAGTTGTCACATACCATAAAACATTTGACCGATAGCGAAGCAAGTTTTAAATATACTTAAAAATCATTTCTCCTGGACAACTCCTGGGCAATTCCCTTACCGAATTTCTGTTTAAAAAATAGTATCCAGAAATAAAAAGGCTAAAAGACCTGATTTTGAAGTGTTATTGCCTTAGAAGGACTAAAAGCGGAATGTGTTCATTAATGTTAACACTGATCAAGTAAACATATCCTGTAAAGTGTCACGTTCCACATCATTTCGATAAAAGAATTGTTCAAAGGATCTTGGAGAGATTTAGGGAAATCAGAAAAAGCTACAATCTGAATTGCCGGACGCGGATTTGAATCGTTGTCCACCCGAATGCGAGTCCAGTATGATAACCTCTGCAAAATATCGCTCCGTCGTGGGGATGGGAAGCTTATCTGCTGTGTTAAGCAGGATCATTGGTCATCTACGGCGGATCTGGTGACAAGAGTACCATGCACCTGTGTTTCAGAGCACGAAGTTCAGAACACACTAGCGAACATCGGGTTCCATAGCAGACTACCCCTAAGTCTTCCCATTTTTATCCAACGATAGACTGTCGGTTATGGTTGCAGGAACACAGGATCAACGAGATCAGACCATGCAACAATGGAAGCGTTTCTTACTACATCAGGTCGATAAAAGTGTCTTGATACGCCGTCGTACAGGTGAAAGGCTGCTCGTTCACCACGCCACTACTCTGGCAACTGGGCGCTCTATTATGCGTCCATCAGACTTGTGGTGTCCTTAGGATAATTTAGGTTAAGTAGTGTGTAAGCTTAGGGACTGATGACCTTAGCAGTTAAGTCCCATAAGATTTCACACACATTTGAACATTTTGAACTTGTGGTGGAAATAGAAGGCAATATAACTATGGACCGCGAAACACCTGCGTCACTTCTTGTTTGAAGTATGCTCTGATGGTATCTTCCAGCAGGATAACTATCCGTGTCGCAGGACAAAAATCGTGCTACGCTGGTTTAATATTGAGATGCGTCCTGCGGAGGACTGATCGAGTCCATGCCACACACAACTGCTCCTGCATTGCGTGTCAGAGGTAGACCGGCAAGTCATTAAACAGATAGTTATAATGTTTAGGCTCATCGTGGTACAATGTGAACAGCAATTTTCCTATAACACCTCCTTACGGTACAACGGAGGTTACTTTTAGGTATGAAGATTTCTCTCAGTTTAGAATGGCACTTTATGTTCTACAATAGTGGAAATCAGTATAAATCAGGGTTCCTACGAAAGTAATAGTGCAATGTCTGAAGCATACATGTATCGAATTTATTATGAAAGTAGTAGATATGTATAAGACAAGCAATCATAAAAGAAATACACAGTTACTTTCACAACACGAGTAACAAAATAAGGCGATTGAATTACCTGTTGTTAGTACTTTGTCCACCCTCCATTCTACCCAAGTGCCCCAAAAATTCTCTTCGGCGTTGATTTCGTTGGGGTTTGTAGCGCTTGACGTGAAATTGTCAAATGGTTCAAATGGCTCTGAGCACTATGGTACGTAACTTCTGAGGTCATCAGTCCCCTAGAACTTAGACCTAATTAAACCTAACTAACCTAAGGACATCACACACATCCATGCCCGAGGCAGGATTCGAGCCTGCGACCGTAGCGGTCGCGCGGTTCCAGACAGTAGCGCCTAGAACCGCTCGGCCACCACGGCCGGCGTGAAATTGTCCCCGACTCTTGTCGTGACGCCCTTTATAGCTCATGTACATCCTCCAGTGGCCTTCCGTTGGGCTAAATACCCCTTGCAATTATTCCCCAAAGGTTCTTCCATGGGGTTAAAATCCGTGTTACGTGTAGGCAACAGCAAGACATCGATATCTTTATCTTCACACCACTTTTTGCATATAGCAAAAACCTGCACGATGCATTATTTTGTTGAAACACTAGACTTTCATCCCCTAATCAATTCTGTCTCTAGCATCTCTGCGTACATGTTAGAGTTCATTGTAGTGTTCAGACAAGCAATGTGTTATGTACCTTTATCGCAGAACGCTGTCCTAATCATAACACTTCCACTACAAAAATTTCTGGTCATTCTCGCCTGCTGTTCTATTTTTCAGATCGTGTCAATTGCATTTATATCCATCCGGCCCATCTAAATTAAATTTCTCATCGCTGAAGATCACTTCATCCCGATTTCAATGACATACTTTTTCGGCAAACTACAGTCTAGCCTGCTCGTGTTTGGGAGTTAGAGCAGGTTTGTTGAATGCGAAATGCTTGTTATGTGACAAAATATGTTATACACGTACGGCAGTTACTGGCAACTGGAAATGAGGAACAAGCTGAGAAGGAGAACTGCTTGTGTCTTTTCTTAGCGCCAAAGTAACCGTTTCGATTCCTGAGATAATTTTATACTTCGCCCGTATTTTCCGTTCTGTTCATATCGTATGTCCAGTCGAGCGAAATTATTGATCACTATACTTGAACGGCTCAGATTCTTGGGCGATATAATGATTAGACAATCCTATTTTCATGTACACACCAATCTCATCTCATGGTAACTGTTTTCCTTGTGGTATTATCATAATACAGGTTTATGTACACGGTACTCACTGTGACCAATAGTGTCTGTTTCCTATCTGGAGTAAAGGCTCGTACGCACGCACTAGCAACGTAGAGAGCCGACTGTCCTTATAGCGAGTTCCACCCTCTACCACCTGAATCAATGTCACTATGTGTACTATACTTCTGACACGAAATACGATACCATTCGTCTGCATTTATCTGTATACTGGATGTCTTTTACGTATACACTGGACAGCTGTTTCAAGAGACAGTGTTAATTTTCCTACAAATATCCTTTATACACTACTGGTCATTAAAATTGCTACACCAAGAAGAAATGCAGGTGATAAACGGGTATTCATTGGGCAAATACATTATACTAGAACTGACATGTGATTAAATTTTCATGCAGTTTGGGTGCATAGATCCTGAGAAATCAGTACCCAGAACAACCACCTCTGGCCGTGATAACGCCTTGATGCGCCATGGCATTGAGTCAGTGCTTCGATGGCGTGTACAGGTACAGCTGCCCATGCAGCTTCAACACGATACCACAGTTCATCAAGAGTAGTGACTGGCGTATTGTGACAAGCCAGTTGCTCGGCCACCATTGACCAGACGTTTTCAATTGGTAAGAGATCTGGAGAATGTACTGGCCAGGGCAGCAGTCGAACATTTACTGTATCCAGAAAGGCCCGTACAGGACCTGCAACATGCGTTCGTGCATTATCCTGCTGAAATGTACGGTATCGCAGGGATCGAATGAAGGGTAGTGCCACGGATCGTAACACATCTGAAATGTAACGTCCACTGTTCAAAGTGCCGTCAAAACGAACAAGACGTGACTGAGAAGTGTAACCAATGGCACCCCATACCACCGCGCCGGGTGATACGCCAATATTGCGATGACGAATACACGCTTCCAATGTGCGTTCACCGCGATGTCGCCCAACACGGGTGCGACCATCATGATGCTGTAAACAGAACCTGGATTCATCCGAAAAAAATGACGTTTTGCCATTCGTGCACCCAGGCTCGTGGTTGAGTACACCATCGCAGGCGCTCCTGTCTATGATGCAGCGTCAAGGGTAACCGCAGCCATGGTCACCGAGCTGATAGTCCATGCTGCTGCAAACGTCGTCGAATTGTTCGTGCAGATGGTTGTTGTCTTGCAAACGTCCCCATCTGTTGACTCAGGGATCGAGACGTGGCTGCACGATCCGTTACAGCCATGCGGATAAGATGCCTGTCATCTCGACTGCTAGAGATACGAGGCCGTTGGGATCCAGCACTGCGCTCCGTATTACCCCCCTGAACCCACCGATTCCATATTCTGCTAACAGTCATGGGATCTCGGCCAACGCGAGCAGCAATGTCACGATACGATAAACCACAATCGCGATAGGCTACAATCCGGCCTTTATCAAAGCCGGAAACGTGATGGTACGCATTTGTCCTCCTTACAAGAGGCATCAAAACAACGTTTCACCAGGAAACGCCGGTAAACTGCTGTTTGTGTATGATAAATCGGTTGGAAACTTTCGTCATGTCATCACGTTGTAGGTGTCGCCACCGGTGCAAGCCTTGTGTGAATGCTCTGAAAAGCTAATTATTTGCATATCACAGCATCTTCTCCCTGTCGGCTAAATTTCGTGTCTGTAGCACGTCACCTTCATGGTGTAACAAATTAATGGCCAGTAGTGTACTGATTTCCACTACAGTATTGGCTAGGAAATTTAGAACGTAATCACTAAGTGGGTCTGATATTCCGTACGCTTATATTTTGCTCGTCAGAGGACGGAGCGGAACTGTGTCGAACGCCTCCCGGAAGTCAAGGGAAATGGCATCAACCTGAGCAGATCTGATCTTGGGACTCGTAGACGAAGGTTTAGTTACATGGAACTCTCCATCTGCATCTCCCCGTAATGAACCAACAGCAGGGACTCACGAAGAAAATACCGTGTCTGGCGCTCGTGACATCCCGAGAGAATCTCCCCCAGTGGCAGGCCGCTACTTCCTGTCCAGACCGGAGGACTATTTCCAGGCGCGACGGCGCGGGCGTGTGTGTGACGTCATATCGGCTGTCCGCCGCGCCCCGAGCTGCCCACTGGAAATCGACACGCCGGCGTCCCAGCCCGGGCGGACGTTATTTCATGTTTTCGAGATGTGATTCCCCGCCCCCTGCGTCCTCTGCCTGCAGGTCCTAGCGGGGCAGAGCCGAGAGGAGAGCGTGGCAGAGAGAGCGAGAGTGAGGGATGGAGAAAGAGAGAGAGCGAGAGAGAGAGAGAGAGAGAGAGAGAGAGAGAGAGAGAGGAGAGAGAGACGACCGCGCTCACAGGGACGGTGATAGCTCGCCGCGCGCCGCGGGGTTGACTCCGCCGGTATTGGGCTGTCACTTCCCGAGCAGGAGGGGGTTCAACTTCTCGGGGGCATCAAAGAGAAAAAGTTTCCTGCGCGGCTCTCTCCCTCGCGATGCCCTCTCTCCGGTGGCGCCTACTTCTCGCCCACTAACTAAGTTTTTAACTTCCTGCGCTGCCAAACATGGAACGACTCCGGACGGGTTCGTAACTGTCGGGAGTGGCGTCCCGCGATCTCGATTCGCAGAAGAGGGTGCAAATGTACTGCCGGTGCCAAATTGACATCCCGAGGGCCCGGTAGCGACTTATTCTGAGCTGAGCGGCCGCCAGCTTCTCCACTTCGGTAGCGCTGCTGTGACCGCAAAAGAAACGCACCGCGACTAATGAAAATTCCCCGTTTCGTCAAGTTTAATGATCGTATATAAGTGTAGTCCAGACCTGTAGATTAAATATTTCTACGCATGGCAGAGGATCGTAATAGAATTATCTTGCGTCCAGGAACCAAAAGTCGAAAAGTAATATTTTGGGTTGTACAAGGACTTGAATGAGCAATACGTATGATGTACATATGCGCAGACCGTTTATGTTTCGTAACAAACAACTCCCAGTGCGTCGACGTGGGTGTCACTATCCGGAAAAACAATACACACTGGAGTGACAAAAGTCATGCGATACCTACTAATATCGTGTTGGATCTCCTTTTGCTCGGCATGGTGCAGCAGCTCTACATGGCACAGACTCAACAAGTCGTTGTAAGTCCCTTGCAGGAGTACTGAGTCATGCTGATTGTATAGTCGGCCATAATTGGGAATGTGTTGCCGGTGCAGGGATTTGTTCACGAATAGACCTTTCGATTATGTCCCATACATGTTCGATGGGATTTATGTCGTTTCTATCTGGATGGCCCAACCATTAGCTCGAACTGTTCAGAAGCGGACAACTGTGGCCTGGTGTGATGCGCTCTGAAAAAATTCAAATTCAAATGTGTGTGAAATCTTGTGGGACTTAACTGCTAAGATCATCAGTCCCTAAGCTTACACACTACTTATCCTAAACTATCCTAAGGACAAATACACACACCCATGCCCGAGGGAGGACTCGAACCTCCACCGGGACCAGCCGCACAGCCCATGACTGCAGCGCCGTAGACCGCTCGGCTAATTCAGCGCGGCTAATGCGCTCTGTCCTCCATGAAAATTCCATCGTTGTTTGGGAATATGAAGTCCATGAACGTCTGCAAATGGTCTCCAAGTAGCCGAAAACAACCATTTCCAGACAATGGTCGGTTCAGTTGGACCAGAGGACCCAGTCTATTCCTTGTAAACACGACCCACATCATTATGAAGTCATCATCAGCTTGCAAAGTGCGTTGTTGACGGGTCCATGGCTTCGATCGGTCTGCACCACGTTCTAAGCCTACAGTCAGCTCTTACCAACTGAAATCGGGATACATGTGACTAGGCAATGGTCTTCCAGTAGTCTAGGCTCCACCCGATATTGTCACGAGGCTCGAAGAGGCGCGGCAGGAGATGTCTGCACTATTACCAAAGGCACTCGCGTCTTTCGGTTGCTGTCATAGCCCATTTACGCCAATTTTACCGCACTGCCGTAACGGATACGTTAGTTCACGCAATGTTGCTCATCTTTTAGCACTGACAAAGGTGTGGTATCGATAGTAACGATGCCACATAGTTTCAAACGTTGGCACTACGACGAATCACCGACGGCAGCGCCCTCTAGCTGGTGCTGTGCAGCTCTAGGAGCTCCGCGACAGATTCTCCCCATTTGATCAGGTGCAGCCTGCCAGGAAACTTCGCTTCAGCTTTGCTCTACATACGACGGATCTAAGATTTCGCATTTGTACAAAGTTACAGAAAAAGGTACATAAACGCCGCTGCTCTCCGTAGTTAATTGAAGGTTGTCGGTCACTGCTTTGTCTGTGGCTGGAGGTGATATCTGAAATTTGTATTCTCGGCACACTCTTGACACTGTGGTTCTCGTAAGGTTGAATGCCTTAATGATTTCCGAAAATGAATGTGCTCTGCATCTAGTTCCTAGAATCGTTCCACGTCACTGTCTGCTAATTCCCGATTTGTTTATGTGCATATCTCTATGCCATGACTTCTGTTACTTCAGTGTACAATAATCTACGAAGCGTCAACTATGGAGTGTGTAACATTTTACAGTTGATAACTGTCGAGCATGGACCATTAAAGGTATGAGGAACTTGTAGACTTGTATTAAATGCATCTGTGCAGCAGGCGGAGTACTAAACAGTTGAAATGTGCTATTCAAGAATGAACTGGAAATCTATGATAATAAAGTAACGAAAATTAGCATACATTTCACAATAAATTTTGGAGTTGCCAACAAAAATTGCTCTGAGCACTATGGGACTTTACATCTGAGGTCATCTGTCCCCTAGAACTCAGAACAACTTAAACCCAACTAACCCAGTCCCCTAGAGCTTAGAACTACTTAAACCTAACTAACCTAAGGACATCACATACATCCATGCCCGAGGCAGGATTCGAACCTGCGAGCGTAGCGGTCGCGCGGTTCTAGATTGAAGCGCCCAGAACCGCTCGGCCACTTTGGCCGGCAGTTTCCAACAGAAACGACCAATTCATGGCAGTGCCATACAAGACAAGCTATGGCTGTTGTTGTTGTAGGGGTAGGCAGAAAAGGTCTGGTTAACAGATCCTCCGCCTAGGACCACTCGTTGAGACAAGCAAGTACTAAGTGTTTGTGATTGTGTTTAGTTTTGTGTTGTTGTTGCCTATGATTTTATGTTTTCTGCTTTTATTTTGCTTTCAACTTTGTTCTCTAGTTTTGGGATTACGTTGCCGTTGTAACCCTCGTTCCTGGCTATCTGCGTTATAGTGTAAAGTTCTTTTTCGTAGTTTTCTTTGTTGAGTGGTTCTGTGTTGAGTCTGTGGAGCATGGGTCGAAGTGCTTCTCGCTTTTGTGTTTGTGAGTAGTTTGACGATTGGGGAATGATAATGTAATTTGCTCTGGGTTTACGGTAAATTTTAAATATATGTATATTGTTTTGTTTTCTGATTGTTGTACCAAGAAAGTTGATTTCATTATTGTGTTCTCTTTCAATTTTGAATTTTTGTACTTTTTAGGTCTTTGTCGATGTTAGTACGTAATTTTTCAATTTTTGAATGTGGTTCATTTATGAAGCAGGGGATGTCATCTATATACCCGAACGTATATAATACGTTGTATTCTTTTGAAGCTATTTTAATGAAAATGATCTGGTCAACGTGTTTTAGTAAAAAAACTTGCTAAGCTTCCTAGAACTGGGGAACTCCAAAGTAAGCCGTCTTCATGTATAAAAGTTCATTATTGAATTACAAGTAATTTGTTCTGTCATGAACTTTATTAATGCGAGTATTTCATTCATTTTTTCACTAGGAAGTTGACTGTGTTTTCAGGTTTTTATCCATGATGTCTTTTGTTTCTGGTAATTTTATTTTGAAATACATGCTTTCCACATCAGATGACAGGATTGTTGCTGTGTCTGGAATTTTTATATCTTTTGTTTAAAGTATTAGCTGTGTACTAGTTACAGTGGTTCTGCCCTCTTGCATTTTTAAGTTTTCAGACAGTAATTTTAACATATATCATTCATGTTGTGAGTGGGGGATGTTTCTGAAAACAATTATCAGACTCACAGGGAGATATAGTTTATGGATCTTTAGTTGGCATCTGAAGAAAAATGCAGTGGGTTTAATCTGTGTTAACTTCCTTTTATGTGTGTTATGCAGTAAGATATCTACATTTTTCAGACTGTTTTTTTACTTTTGCCTTAAATCTGTTTGTTGGGTCTGATTTTAATTTTGTAATGTTATTTTGTAAGATGAATTCTTGTGTGTTTTCAGCGTATTGTTCTTTGGCTATAAGTACTACTGCATTTCCCTTGTCTGCTTTCATTTTGAATTTTTTTCTAAGTTTTCTAGGTGTTAGAGATTCTGTGATTGTGTTGCTGTGTTTTTATTTTGGTCATTATATCATGGATTTCTTTTTTTTTTTTTTTCTTATAGGTCTCTAGTTTATCAAATGTTAACACTGCTGTTTTCTCTTATATCTTCTGTTGTCAATACACTTTCTGCTTCTCGAATTAGATCTTCTATGTCATCTTCATCTATTTCTGAATTTACACTACGTTTTGATTCTTTCTCCAACAGTTATTTTTTTTTCTGTTTATTTGTTTGTCTGTAAGGTTCACTAATCTTGCGTAGAACTTGTGTGTGTTTTTTTATGGTTTTGCTTAGTGTTATTGTGTTGTGATTGTAGTTTTTTGAATTGACTAATCTCTCTTCTACGAACTGTTTCCATTCTTTGTACAACAGTTTTTTTGTGACCTTCGACCTTGTTGACTAGATGGGAGAAAACTGTCATATTGTTAATCATGTCGGCAAGCTGCAAATTTATGTTATATAACTCGCAATTAAACTGTTATTTTGTAAAGTTTAGGGATTTGATGTCAAATGCACTAGTTTTTTAGCACTGGGTGAACTGTTTTTAATCTTTACATTGACTTATTTAGGTGCAACATCATTACATTTACATAGAAATACAGAAGAATTCACCTGACGTTCATAAAGCCATACAACAGAAAATTCAACACCATTCGCAAATGCGTAGTTTTCAAGAAAGAAGATGATGTCTTGGGCCTCACGGTTTACTCAAAATCCACGGACACAGACCGTTACATAAACCAGGATTCAAACCACCATCCATGATAAAAGCAAGCCATCACAAAAAGAGCAAGGAACATCTGTAAACCGTCTCACCAATGCACTGCACAAGAATGGCTATTCGTTCACTGAGTAAAAAGAGCGTAAGATCACCCTTGCAGAAGTCATAGCGATGCTCAAGCGCCGGCGAAATCGAAAGTTTTCCTGCCTTCCTTTAACGGCATCACAGACCGTATAGGACAAATCTTGAAAAATCGGAACATCACGGCATTCTATAAAACCATCCGGAGGATGAAAGATTACCTAAACTCGGCCAAGGATGCTCGCCAACCGCTCGAAAAAATAGGAATTTATAGGATGCCGAGTATTGTGGGGAGGTGTACGTGGGTACAACTGCTGAAGAGGGGAGACTGACGGATCAGTTCTTGCGGAACATTCTTTGCAGCCAGGAGACCACGACATTCATTTTGATGTGACTGAAGTACTGTGACCACAAGCGGATATAAAGAAAGGCTATACAGAGAGGCCATAGAGATTGCCAAACACCCCAAGAATTCCTTTAGGAAGGAGGAGGGCATGGAGCATATAATCTACGGCGACAACATCAGATGAGACCGAGCTCCCACCAAGCACACCGATAGTACACGAAGCAGTTCCAGCCACTACGGATGCTGTTCCGTCTGGAACGCACTCTGTGACGACAACATCAGTTTCGACCGAACTCCCGCCAAGTACAACGATCGGACTCGAAACACTTCCGGTTCCTACGGATGCTTTTCTGTCAGGCAGCCGTGATTCCCTCCAATCTGAGGACACGGAAGGAAGATCACGCAAACAACGTTCCCCGAAAAGGAGAGAACGGCGTCGTCGCACGAAATCTCCTAGGGATGACCCCCCTGCCCCGACGACGATGTGCCTGTGGACCAAGACGACACAACAGCCTCTACGAAACAGGATGAGGCAATGGAAACTGTTCGATCAGACCTGCAGCGGTCTGTCAAATTGACGGTACCGGGACGTGGTGATGCTGAAGAGGAATCACAACCAGTTGGCTCTCCAGACGCAGATGCTGTGGCAATGGACACGAATATATCACTGCCTGCAAAGATGTGGTATGAAGATATTCAGCAGGCGCTGGGCGTCATACAGAGGCATACGGCACTCACGAAGACAGCCTAATAATTGCTGAAGGTGAAGGGAGAGGGGCGAGAGAACGTCTTCTAACTCAGCCCCCAGCGCCGATGCAGGGAGATGTTGTTGCGCGTCGACAGAGTGGGATTCAACGCCATGCGAACCGTATTGCGACATTAAATATAAATGACGTGCGTTCACCGGCCAAAATACACCTTCTGAAGGAAACGATTTGGGCATCTGATGTGGATATTGCTTTGCTGCAGGAAGTCCACATAGCTGCACTCCCATACATCGCAGGCTACCAATCCTATTCGTCACATGGAGATCACAATGGGAGTGGGGTGGCACTGTACGTGCGAGATGGCTTCCCAGTGGAAAACGTGTGTTACCTTCCGTCGGCCAGGGGAATGGCTTTCACGACGTTTGGGACACGCATCATCAATCTTTATGCACCGTCGGGAAACAATCGGCGGCGGGAGAGAGGCGCGATTTTATGCAGAAGACACTGCCCCACTTTTCCATGGGCGTTATGAATGTGCAATAATTGGTGGAGATTTCAACTGTGTTCTCAGCCAGAAAGACCAATGGCCGCAAGCAAACATCAGCGAGGAATTGCGAATCGTTGCCAACGACCTTGTACTTAGTGACACGTGGGAATTACGACATGGAGATGCACCGGGATACACCTATGTGACAAGTCATTCGGCGAGCAGGTTAGATCGCATTTATATCTCGCGGGCTCATGCAAATGTTGTCCAGGACGCGGAACGCTGGCCATTGGCATTTTCTGATCACAGCGCTTCTATCTGTACGGTGCTTCTTCCCCGTAGAGAGGTGTGGAACAGTAAGGCCCCGTGGAAATTAAACATTCAACATCTACATGATCCTGAATGCCGTCACCGGATCCTTGAGACATGGACGATGTGCGAGCGAAGGGTTGGAAGGCATGCGACGACGCTTGATTGGTGGCTGACTTGTGCTAAACCGGCGCTTCGCCGTACGTTCATCTCATATAGCAGGGAGATGGCAGAATGGCGCCGCCGTACGACCGATTTTTATTTTGCAGCGCTGCGCGACCTGGACGATAGTCCGCCGGGACAGGACGTCTGGATCGAACGCAAAAGGATAGAAGCTAAACTAGTGGCTTTAGCTCGGAAACGTCTTCAGGGAACCATGGTGCGCACCAGATGTCATGATACGATACTGCACGAGATTCCTTCCATGCACCACGTCGTGAATGAACGAAAGCACCGACGACGCGTTTTGGTACGGGAATTAATTACCCGCGAAGACCGAAGAGTGACACGTCAAGCGGACATTGTCTCTCCATTCGTCGACCATTACCAACACATCTATCAGGAAGAAGCAGCCCCTCGAACGTATAGCCACGTACGTCTCCTGTACACTGACGGTGGAAGCCGCGGGAACCTTACTGGAAGCCATTAGCTGTGAGGAAGTACATGATGCGATCGCAAAGGGCGCGTTGAATCGGTCCCCACTCATTGATGGACTTCCTGCTGAATTTCATCGAGAATTTCGCAACGAAATGGCACCGCAATGGACGGAAATGTACAACGAGATGTTAAATTCCGAAGCGCCTATTCCGCCGTTTTTTATGGAAGGTCTCTTGGTGCCAGTACATAAACCGAAGCCAGGAATTACGGTCACACATTATCGCCCCATCACCCTGCTTAATGCCGACTATAAGATCTTTGCACGGTTGCTAGCGTCCCGATGTCGTATGTTAATTCGTAGCGTTCTCTCTCCAGAACAGACGACACCGGGTAGATCGGTGAATGTGCAAACAGCTACTGGCGAATGCCGTGATGTGATAACGCTGGCGGAGGAGTGCCGGCTTAAAGCGGCGATGGTGGCGGTTGATTTTGACAGTGCTTTTGATAAGGTGCGCCACAACTATCTGTACGCTGTACTGGAACAAATGGGATTTCCAGACCGTTTTACTGGTCTCATTAGAAGGATTTATGGGGGCGCACAATCCTTAGTACAGGTTAATGGGCGTATAGCAGGGCCCATTCAAATTCGACGATCCATTCGCCAGGGCTGCCCTCTTTCGATGCTGCTGTTCGCGATAGCGTTGGAACCATTAATTGGGAGGCTAACAAATTCTCTTTCTGGGATGGAACTGCGGGGCTACACCTTCATATGTCGTGCCTATGCGGACGACCTCCTGCTGCTCGTTCGTTCTGAGGAAGAGGTGAAGACGGTCCTTGAACTGTTGTTGGACCACAGTGCGACGGCGGGTAGTGCAGTGAACATGAACAAATCGGCGGCAATGCCGGTTGGAAGGGGCCTTACGCCGGAAGAAATCAGTCCGTTTCCATATGTGCAACGATTCCGCTATCTCGGCATAGACTTTACCTCATCTGTAAAACATACTGCGGCAGTTAACTACCGACGTATTTTACAGACAACACGTACCATGGTCCGACAACATCTCCTACGGCGTCTTGATCCTTTGCAGCGAGTCGAATATCTGAACACTTATGTGGTTTCTCGAATGGTGCATATTTCGCACATCCTGCCCCTACCACTCACGCTCGGACGTCGACTTCAATCAGCACTAGGCTATTTTGTGATGATTGGGTCGCCCCTCAAAGTGCGATACGCAACGCTCACGCTCCCTACGGACGAGGGGGGACTCGGACTTACGAATGTTCATTCCCGAGCGACGGCGCTCTTTCTAGCCACTATGTAAAAGCAATGGCGTAGCGGGCGTGATTCCCTTACATCCCGCCTACTGGATCTCCTAGTTCCAGCGTCCCTCACACCTCCGGTGGCGGTGGGCAACATTACGTCACATTTTGCGCATGTATCAACATTTATCGTGGAACTTAGTTATATCAGAGACGAGCTTCCGCGCACGAGACCACCATGCGCGAAGGATTTTTATGTTTGGCTGCTACGACGGATAAGTCGTAATGTCATTGAACTCGAACACCCCAAGTTGCATTGGCCAAAGATTTGGAGACATGTGCACCTAAAATTCCTTCCTACCTTCGTTCGGGCACTGTGGTTCTCTGTCACCTGTGGCAAGTTCAACACCAACCAACGATTCCATGCAATTGGACTAGTGGACACTCCACTATGCCCGAAATGTCGCCAAGTGGATGACGACTATCACCGCTTAACTTGTATCATGGTGGAGGACGTATGGCTCCCAGGAAGACAAATGGTGGCTTTCTACCTCCGTGTGAATGGCTCTGAGCACTATGGGACTTAACATCTGAGGTCATCATTCTCCTAAAACTTAGAACTACTTAAACCTAACTAACCTAAGGACATCACACACATCCATGCCCGAGGCAGGATTCGAACCTGCGACCGTAGCGGTCGCGCGGTTCCAGACTGTAGTGTCTAGAACCGCTCGGCCACACCGGCCGGCCCTCCGTGTGACCCCGCAACATATTACACCTGCATCCTTCTTACATCCGGAGAGTGACTACTTTCCGGCGACTAAATCACACTCGATCATCTGGGTCAAAGGTTGGACGATCGCGTACCTCTATGGGGATGCTGCCAAGTCGCGACTCGACTTTTGGTATTTCTTGCAGCAAGCCCACAATGAGGTTCATAGATGGTCACACTATCGGAAAACCTTTGTCAACTATCTTCAGGCAGTCTTCCTCGACCCCCCCCCACGCAGTTGGGATGTGCCGGGTGCAGTCGGTGTGCACATTTGACAGCTGATAATGAACCTCACGCTTCTGTCACCGCTCCATATATAAGGCACAAACTATACCATGAAATGATCTACATGTTCCTTTTAACAGAGTGATCTTTATGGAAAATAAATAAATAAAAACAACATCCCTGTATCCCTGTTCCTTTACATTTGTGATTTGTTTTACAATGATTTGTTTTTATTTTTTGTTTTTGCAGAGGATGCATTTCATTTAGTGTCAGCGCGACAGCCGCTACAGTCACGGACTGTGCGGCTCGTCCCGGCGGAGGTTCGAGTCCTCCCTCGGGCATGGGTATGTCTTTTTGTCCATAGGATAATTTAGATTAAGTAGTGTGTAAGTTTGGGACTGATGACCTTAGCAGTTAAGTCCCATAAGATTTCACACATATTTTTGAACTTTAGTTGATCGATGAAAGAAGGAAGTACAGAAATAATGAGGGAATTCCAGGAATGTAGAAATTTAAGACGCTTAGGAATGAAACAAACAGGAAGTGCAGGGAAGCTAAGACGGTATGACTGCATGACAATGTCAAAAAATCGAAAAACAATGCAGGACTGCTTCAGTATATAGAAAAGTCAAATTAACCTGCGAAATTAAAATCAAGGGTGGAAATTCTACTGTTAAAAGTAGAGGAGAGAGGGATAGACTGAAAGAGTACATTGAAAACCTCTCTCAGGGGAATGACTTATCTGATGAAGTGATAGAAGAAGAAACAGAAGTCGATATGGAAGAGACAGATGATCCAGTATTCGAATCAGAATTTTAAAAAGTTTTGGCAGATTGAATGAGGCAGAAGCGATAGATAACACTCCATCGTAATTTCTAAAATCATTGGGAGAAGTGGCACGAAACAACTATTCACGTTGGCGTGTAGAATGTATGAGTCTTGCGATATACCGTTAGGTATACCGTTAGGTTTTTCGAAAAACATTATCCACACAATTCCGAAGACTGCAAGAGTAGAGAAGTGCGGGAATTATTGCGCAGTCAGCTTAATAGCCCATACATCCAAGTTGCTGACAAGAATAAATACAGAAATATGGAAATGAAAACTGAGGATGTGATAGTTGACGATCAGTATGGCTTTATGAAGGTAAAGGCACTAGAGATGCAGCTCTGACGTTGTGGTTGATAATGGAAGCAAGACTAAGGAAAAAATCAAGACACGTTCATAGAATTTGTCAACCTGGAAAATGCTTTGGACAGTGTAAAATGGTGCAATATGATCGAAGTTATGAGAAAAATAGAGGTAGAAAGACGGGCAATATGTGACATTTACAAGATCCAAGAGGGAATAATAAGGGTGGAAGACCAAGAGCGATGTGTTCAGATTGACAAGGGTGTAAGACTGGGAAAAGTCTTTCGTCCCTAATGTTCAGTTATTCATGAAAGAAGCAATGACGGAAATAAAAGAAAGGTTCAAGAGTGGGATTAAAATACGTGGCGGAATGATATCAGATAACATTGCTATCCCCAGTAAAAGCAAAGAAGAATTACAGGACCTGCTGACTGGAATGAACAATCTAATTAGTACAGTATATAGGTTGAGAGTAACTCCAAGAAGGGAGATAGTAATAAGAAGTGGTAGAATGCCGAGAAACCTGACATCAGAATAGGAAATCGCAAATTAGACGAAGTTATGGAATTCCACAACAAGGACAGCAAAGTAATCCAGTACAGACGGAGCAAGGAGGACATAAAAACCAGGCTAACACTGAGCATAAGGGGCATTCCTGGCATAGAGAAGTCTACTAGTATCAAACAAAGGCCTTGTTTTAGGGAAGAAATTCTTTGAGAATGAACGTTTGGAGCACAGTATTATATGGTAGTGAAATATGGCCTGTGTGAAAACTGGAACGCAAGAGAATTGAAACATTTGAGGTGTAATGCTACAGACGCATGTTGAAAAGTAAGTGGACTAATAAGGTAAGGAATGAGGAGGTGTTCTGGAGAATCGGTGAGGAAAAGAATATATGGAAAACACTGACAAGAAGAAGGGATAAGATTTTAGCACATCACGGAATAACTTTCATGGAACTAGAGTGAGCTATAGACGGTAAAAACAGTACAAGAAGACAGGGATTGAAATACATCCAGCAAATAATTGAGGACATACGTTGCAAGTGCTACTCTGAGATGAAGAGGTTGGCACTGGAGAGGAAATCGTGGGGGGCTGCATCAAATCAGTCGGAAGACTGATGAATAAAAAAGTAAATAAATAAATAAAAAAGGTGAGACCACTTATTCCACAATTTTTTTTTACAATCTTCCTTTTTTATTTTAGGATTATGTGTCATTTATACGTGTAGTAGAGTGCAGGGCACTGACAGCTGAAGGAATCTTTCTGAAGGTTGACAGCAGTGGGTAAAGGATTGATTATGGAAGTACTGCGTTGGATATTTTGTAAGGGAGATACCACATATTACTCCTGTATTCACACACAAATTTTATTGAATTATTTCAGTTTTTCAAGTAATGGGTACGTTATCAGTTACGTACAGCAGAACTTTAACATTTACTTGTCCGAGAGTGATTCTAGCGACATCTAGACATTCATGCACTGTAGCATGATGGCCAAGTGAACATATGTTATTTCACATATGTTCAGAATCGGCTTTTGATCATCAGTCAGACCTATAATTTTTGTTGTAACATGGTTCAGAACAGACTGTGAAGTTTTTAAAGTGACAAAACAACACATTGCACTGAGGGTCAGCACCTTCAAATAACTGCAGGCTTCCTGGCGAGTGACTGGGTACGTCAGTTAGAAGGCAAGAGACTGTCATGTCAAATAGGACCATATTTCTTACGATCTGGTGACGTTCACGGCTTTATCTCAGACATAAGTGGACTGATACCGCGCATTACAGTGCTGGACATCTTAATTTTTCTGGTCTTATCTCGTGTCGTATCTTCGTGTGATCAGCATGTTAATTTATATTTGACAACCTTAGCAGTAGAGTGAAATTAAAATTATATTAATACCTTCAGTTGTTGACGGGCGTTGATTTATATCAACGGGGACAGGTGAAAATGTGTGCCCCGACCGGGACTCGAACCTGCGATCTCCTGCTTACATGGCAGACGCTCTATCAATTTTTTTTGGTCGGTATTGTTTGTGGCGTTACATAGTTTTTTATTACAGAGGACAAGCAGCCCTCTGACCGAACACGCTGAGCTACCGTGCCGGCTTTCGGACATGTGCGAAAGAACAGACACCATATCCGTATAAGTGTATAGTTCTGGCAATACCGACCATGACCTTCTACTTCTCTGCGGATGCATATTCCCCGAACTCATACGGGACTTGGCAAGAATGTCTTCGACGAGTAGTGAGTGTGTTGGTGTGGAACGCTACGAATGTAGTGTGCGGACATACAAGGTGAGAGTGTGGGTCTCGCGGGGGGCGTGCGGGAGACAGTCCCTGCAGTCGCACTATCCTCCGTGCCCTCGGTGGTTCAGATAGATAGAGCGTCTGCCATGTAAGCAGGAGATCCCGGGTTCGAGTCCCGGTCGGGGGACACATTTTCACCTGTCCTCGTTGACATATGTCAGAGCACATGAGCAGCTGAAGGTATTAATATAATTCTAATTTCGACCTAAAAACCACGCCCATGCTGGCCAGCCCACTGTCCTCCGTCTGTAATCCGCCCAGCGTATTCGGATGCCGCGGTGCTTCCTCGGCCCGAAGAAGGCCCTCTGTCCCGCAGGGCTGTTTGGACAAGTCCTTCACAGCACTGGACGGAACAGAACAAACTCTCAATTGCTTTGCACATATCTAGTAAGCTCGAAGAATCACGACAGAGAAACTTCACAGTGTACAGTTTTCGGTCACCTGTATCTCTGCACGCAGGCCTTAATCTCACAGCGGGGTGCCCTCGGACAAAGAAAGGAAGCAGGGGAAGTTCCAGGACGCATCCCGAACAGAGTGGCGGCCTTCCGCCGCTGCCGGCAGGCCGTGGGTAATCAGATGACCCAGTTGCGCGCCGTGACGTCACACGTCGCGTGCCTGGCCGGGCAGAGCGCGGGCAGCACGCACTTCCGGCGCCGCGCCCCGCCGTGCTGCTCCCGGCGAGGGCAATGCCGTATCTCCAAGGCGCACTGCAAACACCTTGTTTGCGTGCAGGCTCCACGGTAGACAGCTACCTACGAAGGGGAGTAAGTACGCCATGAAGCAGCCCTCACACTGGACGTGAAAGCTCACATGAATGTAGAGCTGTTTGTAGTATAAGGGTTCCTTTTTTCCTTTTTTTTTTCCAAAATGGGACACAGTCACGTCAACGAAATCTGCGTAAAGCCCACCGCTGCAAAACGTAAACTAACACGATGAAAAATCGTTTCCTACACAATACGATGAAGTGGGCTAATGTCTTATAGCACTACGGCATACTAAACCGATAGTTTCCTAATTTCATCTTAGCACATTATTATTTTTAAACAGATCCTTTCTTAATTAGTTTTAAGTTTACATATATGTAAAAGCTGCAGAGAAATCAAGTATGCTTCCTATTAAGCATAAATACATCTACATCTAAATTATTATCCGCAGGGCAACGCACGGTGCTTGGCGGAGGGTACCCTGGATGACTACTGCTCATTTCCTTCCCGTTCCACTCGCAAACAGAGTGAGGGAAAAACGACTATCTATATGCCCCCGTCCGAGCCCTACTACCCTATATCTTCGTAATCTTTACGCATAATGTACACCAATAACCAAAACGATACGATCACTGCCTGCCTCGACGCTGGATGCCGTGTGGTGGCGTTGCGGGCACTAAACGTTCTATGAAAAGTATGTAAGCGGAGCCGACACGGATGGGGCATTTACCCTAGTGGAGATAAGGGCTGCAAGTGGGGAAATCCATTGACACAAGACACTCTGGCAGAGGGCAGATTATTATTTCGCATAGCCAGTAAATGAGTATCAAGACCAAGACCAAAATGGTGGAATGTTCACATGTTACTGTCGTGAGTATCTATGGTAAGAGGTAGAAGAACACTAAAACTACCACTACAAATAGACGCTAAATGTTTGGACGTACACGAATCATATGTTTCCTGCACTAGACCGCTGGCGTGTCCACAAACGCCGTCATCGAGGTGAATGGTAGTTCTAAACGTACATCGCGCCTCGAACGCAGGCTGGCGGGAACAGTATTATGCAATTGGACACATTCTCATGCGCTTGTATCGGACTTGATATACTAATCGAAAACACACTGAAAGCTGCAAGTGACCACTGAAAACGATGTCATTTTTCAGAAGTATATCTGTCTCGGAGCCAGAACCGTGTACAGTGGTTTGGGGAGCATTACAGAGAACTCACGGTGATGCCCCGGCGACCAAATTTGCCTGATGTAAATCCTTTGGAACCCATCTGGGTCGCTATCGGGCGCCACCACCGCGTAAGCCATTCAGCGGCCCGTTATTTTCAAAAAATGGTTCAAATGGCTCTGAGCACTATGGGACTTAACTTCTGAGGTCATCAGTCCCCTAGAACTTAGAATTACTTAAAACTAACTAACCTACGGACATCACACACGTCCATGCAGGACGCAGGATTCGAACCTGCGACCGTAGCGGTCGCGCGGTTCCAGACTGTAGCGCCTAGAGCCGCTCGGTCACTCCGGCCTGCGTTATTTTTACGAAATACGTGAAATTTGTGCAGGTATCTTATGTCACGTACCCCAGAAACGTTCCAACAAACTGCCGAATCCCTGTTATGCAGAGTCAGTGATGTAAATCGTTGTAAAGACAGACAAGCAAGCTATCAAGCAGGTTGCCATAACGTTTTGGTTTATCAGCGGATGTTGGTGGCAGTAGATTCGATCTGCAGTCAGCTTCAAATGCCGGTTTTCTACATTTTGCTCAAAAAGATCATGGCCTTCCATCCAAGGATTCCTATTTGAGTTCCGAAACACCTCCATAGCACTTGCGTGTTGTTCAGTCCTATCGGTATCAAATCAAATAGCCCCCCTCTGAACTGCTTCGATGTCTTCCTCTAATACGACCCGGCAGAATCCAAAATACTCGAGCAGTACTGAAGAATAGGTCGCACTAGCGTTCTATGTATGGTTATCTTCACAAATGAACCACACTTTTCCAAAATGCTCCCAATAAACAAAATTCGACCATTCGCCAGCCCCAGATATAGAATATTTCCGAACGGGGAGAAAAAATTGATAGTGGCAGATAAAGATAACCCGGTGTGCCACTCGCCCCGCCCCCCCCCCCCCCCCCCCCAACGCTTCACGCCCGGGCAGATAGCGCAGTTTGTCCTCCGTAGTTCTGGGCCTGCCATTCGCCTTCCCTACCACAATCCTGAAAAGATGCTCTTTCCACTTCATATTGCTTTGCAAAGCTACGCCCAGATATTTAAAAGACATGGCTATGACAAGCAGGACACTATTAATGCTGTATGCGAACATTACGGGCTTGTTTTTCATACTTAGGCGCATTAACATACGTTTTTCTGTATTTAGAACTAGTTGTCGTTCATCTCACAACCAAGAATTTGGTCTAAGTCATCTTGTATCACCCTGCAGTCACTCAACTTCGACACCTTCTCGTACACCACAGCATCATTAGCAAACAACAGTAGACTGCTGCCGCCCCTGTCTGCCAAATCATTTATGTACATAGAAAATAACGGTGGTCCTAGTCATACTTCGCTCGGGCTCTCCTAACGATAACCTGGTCGCTGATGAACACTCACCGTCGAGGGCAACATACTGGGCTCTATTACTTTAAGAAGTCTTTGAGCCTATCACTTATCGGGAACCTTTTCCATATTGTCGAACCTTCTTTAACAGTCTGCAGTGGCACACCGACAAGCAATGTTTTCTAAAATTGTGCTGACTCGTCGACATAAGCTTCTCGGTCTCAAGAGAGTTGATTAGAATCGAACCGTATTTTCAAGAATTTTGCAAGCAATTGATGTTAGTGATACTGTTCTGTAGTTTTACGGTTTAATTCTTTTGCCATTCATATGAACAGGAGCCACGTGCGCTTTTTTACCGTCACTTGGGACTTTGTGTTGGGTGTGACATTCTCTGTAAACGCAAGTTAAGTAAGAACCCATACTATAGACCACTCTTAATAAAGCCGAATTGGGACTCCATTCGGACCTGGTGACTTATTTGTTTTCTAATGTTTCAGTTGTTCTTCTACTCCAAGAACGCTTATTAGTATGTCGTCCTTTCGGGAGTCTGTTCGATGTTCAAACGACGGTATGTTTTTATGATTCTCCTACACGACGGATTTCTTAAACTCGTATTTTAAAACTGCGGCCTCCGCTTTGCGATCCTCACTCAATTGTTACACCAGAATAGTCAACGAGTGACTGGATGGAAGCGTTAGACCTAGCTTCACGATTTTCCATAAGATCAGAATTTTCTACGGTTCTCTGCCAGATCTTTTGTTAAAGTAAGACGTTGGCAGTTGCATCCATCGTACACAGACCTTTTAACAGACACAGGGATCTCTACAAACCACTGCCAGTCGTTTGCACGTACAGTTGAATATTGTGAAAGCACAACCTCTCCTAGTCAACAGATCGCAGGTCATTAGTAAATGGCATAAATAAAATTAAGTGAGTAATAATACTAAAGTGCAAAGTGACGTATTTGATTATTTTTGTAATAGATATTGCCAACTATGACAATATGCTGTTTCAAGTCATTGTCAAATTATATGCATATAAAAAACGAGCTGCTTTTGATAGGATTTGTTATGGTAAAATGTCGGGAAACGATAATGCAATGGGTGCTAGCATACTTCTTAAGTGCAAAGGAATGGGATGGGATATGAACGTCAACAAATGTTTTACTCAGCCACTGCCTAGGTACATTTTTACTGGTTAAAATAAACGAAGATGACACTTGCAGTTTTTATAAACAAGAAATGTGAAATGACGCCATGTGGGTCTCACCTAGACTATACGTAGAATGAACTGAAAGAATCTGCGTCTCAATAGGTAGAACCTCGATGTGACCCGAAAAGCTTCACTAGCCACACAGTGGTACGGTCTGCTTCCCATAAATGAGCTGATGCACGCCAGTGTCATTGCCGTACTACAAGCACGTTGAGTGACTTCTGTGACATTAATCGGATTATGTCTGTCTCTAGAGTAAAGAGCGAGCCCAATCAGTCTACTCCAACTTATTACCAAAATGATGACTGCTTTTGACCCTTTCTCGCAAAGGCTCGCCAGTGAACTGAGACACGTACTTTTGGTCAATGTTTACCAATCCCACCTATCAGTGTAGTTGTGACAGCACATTGCTGAGTAGTATATGGAGGTATCAAAGCTTACGCGGTTTCGAATTCGAACTCACTGTCATATGTCAAAAATCAAGATCCTCACAGACAGTGTTATCTGTAAATAGAAGTAGTCGTTCAGGACCTCTAAATATGTGAATATTGGAAGTAATACGGTGATTGAGCATTCATTCGTGCGATATATGTGAAATGAATATGTCTGTTCAACTTGAGCTAATTGCATAAGTAGTTCGTTAGGAAACTTAACTAATAACGTCTCGCTGATTATGATCAGGTATTGTACTATTGTACTGTTAATTTGTATTTTATTTGTTTTAAGCATCCACTGCTTTGTCGTATTGGTGGACTATCTTAAGACGTCGTTATAAAGTAGCTAGGTTTCGTTGCCAGAAAATAATTGATCATATAGAAATAATATTTAAACATTAAAGCGTTCTTCTACCCACGAGTGTGTTAACCACAGACATCATAACTTTGACTTCAATCTTACAAAATGTGAAGATGTGAAAATGATGACACGCCGAAGGGTTCTTGAGTCTGGTAGTATAAAATATTCACCAAAGGCTCAAAAAACGAAATGAGTACGACGAAGATAGTCAACCTAATCGTGGAATGTCGTCGATTTTTGATTTATTTCCTGAAGTTCTCTGATCACTTGCGTTTAAGAATGCCTCAGTAAATATTGCAACTGAAAATTGCACCACCTTCTATCTCCTAATGTAATGTTGCATCGCATGTGATCGATTCACAACCGAATGTTAAGCAGAGAACCATTCTCCCTTGTGAATAAAATGTGTTAAGTGACTATATTTCGGTCGCAGGTTCGAATCCTGCCTCGGGCATGGATGTGTGTGATGTCCTTAGGTTAGTTAGGTTTAAGTAGTTCTAAGTTCTAGGGGACTTATGACCACAGCAGTTGAGTCCCATAGTGCTCAGAGCCATTTGAACCATTTGACTATATTTATGGAATTCCCTCTGTTATGTAAGTTGTAAGAGGAATTCCAGCACTCTGTTGCCAGTATTTTGTTGGTACATACTTGCAAGTGTCTGCAATTTTTGCGCGTATTGCAGCTTAAAAACGCTATCTAAGAATGCAAAATTTTCTAAGCCTCTAATATTTGTATTTCAGCTGATATAAGGGAACCTAGATCCCAGAGATTCCTAGTTGTTTCAGCTTCTGTGAGGTAAGAAAACGTCAGTTCAAGGCACTACTATCGGTCTTGGTGTTAACTCTCATCTTAAGTGCGTAATATATGCGGCCACGGATTCCCATACAACATGTCCTCCAGAACAGGGTGCATTACAGAAATTTTAAATTATTATTCTTAAAGATCTTTTAGGAATAGTAATGTGGTTTTCACTGTCCTGCAGCAATCAGAAGAGCGAAGGAAGTTACATTCAATTGCTGGTCTAATACACAAAGTGGGTGAGTGAAACTGCAATTTTTCTTGCCTAGTATTTCATTAATTTTAATTTTATGACATTTCTAGAAGGAGAGCGATCTCTGTATCAGTGTAAAAAGGCTACCAAAATATAAGTTTTAGTACCCAGATCGCAGTTGATATATATCCTGATTACGATATAAGACAAAGATATGCTGCCATCTTCAGATCAGCGGACACGTGAATTATAAGCCGCAAGTACCGGCTTTATAAATCACGTATCCGGTTATCTTAATATGGCAATATAACTGCGTTGAAACTAGTAATCAGCATGTGTACCAACTCGCAATCAGGGTAATAAAACTTTTTATTTTAGAAGCTTTCTAAACCTTTTATTTTAATTTCAAACCGAATGTATATTTTCTGTAGAGCATTTGTACTTAATTGACGTTCATGCCATCCGTCATTGCTAGCAGCCAAGCATAACTGTTACGATCTTATTACTGCTGCAAGCAGTGTACGCTGAATGACTGAAAACAGCGTTCTAATGTTCGCGTGCAAGTGATGCAAGTGAGAGGTGGCAAATGATGGAGTGCAGCGGTATATCATCTAGTAATTACTGCCCTCGTTCTGTATCGCAAACCGTGCATTAACGCGGCCAGCGGCTAGCTAGGAACTTGGAGGGGACAGGTGTTCTGCTACGGTTCTCAAGGCACTCCCATGTAGTTGCAAGCCGCGCCGCTGCATCACAAACCTGTGTGGGCGGCCTCTTGAATGCAGCTTCAGTCGTTTGGCCTGTCACACGCCAGCCAAAGTAAATCGGATGCCTTGTTCTGTTCCTAATCATCTCAGCTCAGAGTGAACTTCAGGTAATGGTAGCTTAACAGGAAGCTGAACTGCCACTGTTTGCTGATGATACAAGCATCATTATTAATCCAGTAATAGAAAGTCCAATTGAAAATGATACAAATAAGGTCTTTGGAAAAGACTTGGGCTTGCTCTCAACTTTGAAAACACAGTACATCAAATTTTCTGTTGGAAAAAGTACAGTAACTTCCATAAATATAACACATCAACAGAAGTCAGTAGACAGGGTAGAGCATACTAAGTTTTTGGGTTACATATAGATGGGAATCTTAATTGGCAAATTCATATTTTGGATCTCCTAAAGCGATCAGGTTCTCAACTTTTGCGATCAGAATAATTGCCAATTTTGAGGATATAGAAATTAGTATGCTAACATACTTTGCATACTTTCACTCTCTTATGTCACACGGAATAATATTTTGGGATAACTCAACATTTAGACAAAAAGTATTCATTGCTCAAAAGAAAGTGGTTAGAATAATGTGTGGGGTACACAGTCGCACATCTTGTAGGCATCTTTTTAAAAGATTGGGAATTATTACAACAGCCTCACAATACATCTACTCACTAATGAAATTTGTTCTCAACAACATGGACCAGTTTAAAAACGACAGTGACATTCATGTTATAATACCAGAAAAAAGGAAGACTTACACTATCCTTTGCTCAACCTATATTTGGCACAGAAAGGGGTAAAATATGCTGCTATAAATTTTTCCGACAAATTACCAGATGAAATAAGGCGTCTCACATACTGCAATAATGGCTTCAAAAATAAATTGAAATCATATATCCTTTACAACTCCTTCTATACCACAGATGAATTCTTGAATAGAAACAAATATATATATATATATATATATATATATATATATATATATATATATATATACAGGGTGAGTCACCTAACATTACCGCTGGATATATTTCGTAAACCACATCAAATACTGACGAATCGATTCCACAAACCGAACGTGAGGAGAGGGGCTAGTGTAATTGGTTAATACAAACCATAAAAAAATTGCACGAAGTATGTTTTTTAACACAAACCTACGTTTTTTTAAATGGAACCTCGTTAGTTTTCTTAGCACATATGAACATATAAACAAATACGTAATCAGTGCCGTTAGTTGGATTGTAAAATGTTAATTACATCCGGAGATATTGTAACCTAAAGTTGACGCTGAGTACCACTCCTCCGCTGTTAGATCGTGTGTATCGGAGAGCACCGAATTACATAGGGATCCAAAGGGAACGGTGATGGACCTTAGGTACAGCAGAGACTGGAACAGCACATTACGTCCACATGCTAACACCTGTTTATTGGTCTTTTTCACTGACGCACATATACATTACCATGAGGGGTGAGGTACGCGTACACACGTGGTTTCCATTTTCAATTACGGAGTGGAATAGAGTGTGTCCCGACATGTCAAGCCAATAGATGTTCAATGTGGTGGCCATCATTTGCTGCACACAATTCCTTTCTCTGGTGTAATGAATGTCGTACACGCCGCAGTACATCTGGTGTAATGTCGCCGCAGGCTGCCACAATGCGTTGTTTCATATCCTCTGGGGATGTAGGCACATCACGGCACACATTCTGCTTTAACGTACCCCACAGAAAGAAGTCCAGAGGTGTAAGATCAGGAGAACGGGCTGGCCAATTTATGCGTCCTCCACGTCCTATGAAACGCCCGTCGAACGTGTACCTCAGCCCTCATCGTAATGTACATGTGCGTCGGTGAAAAAGGCCAATAAAAAGGTGTTAGCATATGGACGTAATGTGCTGTTCCAGTCTCTACTGTACCTAAGGTCCATCACCGCTCCCTTTGGATCCCTACGTAATTCGGTGCTCTCCGATACACACGATCGAACAGCGGAGGAGTGGTACTTAAGCGTCAACTTTAGGTTACAATATCTCCCGATATAATAAACATTTTACAATGCAACTAACGGCACTGATTACGTATTTGTTTATATGTTCAGATGTTCTAACAAAACTAACGGGGTTCCATTTAAAAAAACGTAGGTTTGTGTTAAAAAACATACTTCCGTGCATTTTTTTATGGTTTGTATTAACCAATTACACTAGCCCCTCTCCTCACGTTCGGTCTGTGGAATCGATTCGTCAGTATTTGATGTGGCTTACGAAATATATCCAGCGGTAATGCTAGGTGACTCACCCTATATATATATATATATATATATATATATATATATATATATATATATATATATATATATATATTAACAAATTTGTTTCATATGTGCATTTCTTGTGCACTTGACACGTTCCACATCATAACGGCTACCGTACCGTGCGTTTGATCAATGGAACACGCAACCAACTAACTAACTAACTAGATCCTTCTACTTGCTATACCCCTCCGGACACGGCTTCATTTCGGCAGAAAATCACTACACTTCCGCGTAAATGAGAAACAGTCATAGCTAAATACGTCACTTCTTTTCAACAGTGTTGCTAAAGAAACGGAACCAGAATGGAAATATCGGTCATCCACAAAATATGTAGTAAGTATTAAATTGAAAACTACACGGAGTGATTCAAGTAGCATTTACAAGCTGACACGGCACATCGGTAATCACTTTGGAACAGGAAATCGCAAGTGCCACGGGAGGGCGCTACCGTCACGAGAAGGTGTTGCTATACAAACACGAGCGGCTCGCACGCAGACCGTCCCCATTCAGGACGTGGAAGCGTTCAGGGTAATATGGCTAGCAACGTATATCGCGAACGTCTGAGAAACATCTGATTTATGTTGCGGCCAACTGCAGTGGACGAGAAGCCATTCGATTGTATTTGCAAAATATCATAATAGACATGTACCGTGCCACGCTCCAGTGCTGACTGTGCGTAGCTGGTTCATTCCATGTGCACAAGCGGACGCTGATCGCCAACGAACAACACGGACAGTTGTGGCGCAAGAAAGCGTTTTCGAAAGCGTGCAGCGTATGCCGTTATGAAGTACACGAGTTTTATTCAATGTCACTGATACCCCTAAATCTGTCCGCAGCTCGTGGTCGTGCGGTAGCGTTCTCGCTTCCCACGCCCAGGTTTCAGGGTTCGATTCCCGGCGGGGTCAGGGATTTTCTCTGCCTCGTGATGACTGGGTGTTGTGCGATGTCCTTAGGTTAGATACGTTTAAGTAGTTCCAAGTTCTAGGGGACTGATGCCCATGGATGTTAAGTCCCATAGTGCTCAGAGCCATTTGAACCATTTGAACCCCTAAATCTCCGTCTGGCGCATTGTACACGACGAAGCAATTCGTCCGTTTCATTTCCAACGCGTCCCGGCACTGCAACAAGAGGACTACAATAAGTGCATGGAATTTGCGCTGTGGTTTCCCAGACTCACAGCGAGTGTCCTCTTCACCGAAGAGGCCGCGTTCTCATTCGAGGGTGTGATGAACGTTCAGAACTTGCACACGTGGTCTACACGTACGCATGCGTCACAACACAAATTTGAGCCTTATATTCTATCGTACCGACCTGATGGCCGCAGGTATCTTATGTTGCTGCGAAAGGTTATTCTAAATATGCTGAATGATGTTCCCATGCCTATACTCGCCGCACTAGATTTGAGCGCGATGGAATCTCCGAGCATTTCTGCAGGTAACTGCACATTTGCAGGCAACCCTTCCTGCCTGCTGGATTGGTCGCGGCAGGCCAGTCGCATGGCCATAACGATTACCCGATCTGTCCAAAATCGAATTTTTGCCATGGGTGTATCTGAAGGGCCTTGTGCGTGAAACACCTGTAACGTCGCCGGAGGAACGAATGGGCTGGATTGTTGCGGCAGCTGGATTTCTTCGAGATACACCCTGTATATTTGAGATGGTGCTCCCTTCAATGACATAACTTCGAGCATCCCATGCAGTGATCGTTCATTTCAAACAAGTGCTAAATAACTGAGCCTCGAATGGCCTTTGCGACCCTTGCTATGTGATAACTGATCCTTGTTGTATCCCCGATGTGCCATGTTAGTTTGTAAACGCTTATTTGAATCACCATGCATACTCTAGTGCTTTGACATAACATTCTTTTTACTGTCGCTGTCAACATTTACACGCAAGAAAGTAGTTTGGTTATGCACGTAATCACGGTGATTTAATCCCCAACGAAGGCCCACTAACCGCCGTTTTCTTTAGCTTTTAATGAAGTTCATCTTCTTTGAGTTATTGGAAGTATTTGTACGGTCGCAGGTTCGAATCCTGCCTCGGGCATGGATGTGTGTGTTGTCCTTAGGTTAGTTAGGTTTAAGTAGTTCTAAGTTCTAGGGGACTGATGACCACAGGTGTTAAGTCCCATAGTGCTCAGAGCCATTTGAACCATTTTTTATTGGAAGTATTCAACACAAAGCTTGTAGTCGTGATTGCATACATGCCAACAAGAACCTACAAAAGCCTGGAGCAGTCAGCTTAAGACAAGCCTCCAATTAGCTAAGAGAACATGTTCAGCGTGGTAATAATGAGTAATACTTTTGTAGCTAGGGAACACTGCCGAGTACACACTATTCTGCCAGTTCAGGTGTCCTACTAGCTTTAATTTTATACCGTTGGCTGAGATCCGCCTAAGCCTAGTTCATCAGGAGACATTTACCTGAAACAGTAGCTCCAAAACTCCTTGATGGTATCCACATACATAATCAAAGAACAGCATCTAAATTGGGGAAGAAAAACTGTCGAAGTTTCCAGAAAATCTCGTTCCTCAGGAAGTGTTTCAAAAATTTAGAAAAAAACATTTGAACCTCAAATAAAAGGGAAATGATCCAACCTTTAGTTCTGCCAAATCTTTACTGCAGTGATGCAGCGTAACAAACAGTGCAAATTGCTAACTTCTCGAACCAGTCATTAACATTTATATAATATGCACAGATCTGCCAGAACATTAAGACCTTCGGTCTACTATCGTTATAAGACCGTCTAGGTGATAGCAACGTCAATTGACGAGGAGTGACTGCTAGTCAGACACACGCAGTCAGACGCACGCAGTATCTCTGTCACAATGCCCACAAAATACTTTTTTATCACCGTTTATCTCTGCTTTCTTACATAAATTTCTTCTACTGGCTTTATCCGACCTTCCTCTCACTTCTTCTGAACACTCAACTTCCTCTGAGCATTTGGTCCGTTCCGTGCTGCTTTCACACATTTCCGCTGGATGCTTTTTGTCATATTCGGCAAGGACATAATAATAAAATGGCGTAACACAATGCTAATTAACGGCCCAGTTTCGTTAATGTAACCACTGCATGTGTTCGATGTCAACGTTTGATAACCGCACACATATGGCAGGTAGCAGCACTAGCAGTGGAAGATAATTAAACCGTTTGGGGAGGGGGGGGGGGGGGGACGTGGTAAACAGTGCACAGTGCTTTGTCGGAATGTGCAAACGGAGCGATTTATCTGATGCCCAAAAGGGCACGATCATTGCCTTTCGGACCAAGGCAGGAAACATTTCCGAAGTCTAAACATTTTGCGTACTGCCCTGGTTAAGGTAGAACATGCATGGCAAAATGGTGCTAACCAAAATCGACATCGAGGTAACTCTGGTGCACCACGGGCCGTAAATGACTGGGGTGAGCGACGGTTGAGTAGATGTGTACTGTCGAATAGGTGTCCGACTGTTGAGCAACTGGCCACGCAGATGAGCCGACGGGCAACCAACAGTGTCTCCTCGACGATTGTTCAGCGAACGAACGTTGCTGCGTATTGACCTCGGCAGCAGGTCCCTAGTTCATGCACCCATGCTGACTGCTGTGCATCGGCGACGAAGGCTAGAATTTGCACGACAGTACCGCAGACGTCCATTGATTGGCAACAGGCGACTTCTTCAGAGGAAACACTCCATCGGACTGATGACTGTAGGATGGTTAGGAGGATCCATGCCGGAGGACGAACGTTATGGTCTGGGGAATGTTTCCGTGGTATTCCCTGAGTGATCGCGCCTTACTGGAAGACACAATGGATCAACAAATGTATGCATCTATCCTTGTGGACCATGCCTTGTCAGTACGGCATCTACCACCGCGACAAGGCAATGTGGCCCACACCTCTAAAAATACTCCCCTTGCTACCAAACTCTTCGTATTTACATCCAATCCAGCCTCGACCAGGCTGTTTGCACAATGAAACCTCAACCGAGAAATTTAATGCAGCTGGCGGCGGCACTGGGGCCGGAATAGCAACTCATCCCTGTCGATACCTTCCGGAACCTCATTTACACTCTTCCTGCGCGTCTTGCAGCTGTTCACGCTGCCAAAGATGGTTATTCGAGCTTTCGACAGGTGGCCGCGTTAATGTGACTGGACAGTTTAAGTCTGACATTTTACAATTATTATTATTATTATTATTATTACGCAAAATTGCGTATATTATCACTTGCCGGACACTTCCCAAGTATCTAGGACTGCTTTCTGCATCGGCAGATCACTCTTGCAGATCACAGTATTGCGGCTTTTTGTAGTTGGCCGATGTGCATTCGATAAGTGCTAACGGTTTTCAAGTGCCCACTAACATCTTCTAGCATCGCTCCCAGTGTGCTGAGAACCACTGGGATCACTTTCATCGGTTTGCAACAGAGGCGTGGTAGTTCGATTTTCAAGATATTTTCCTTCGATCTGCTATCACACGGGATGACACACGCTCCCTTTTTCTCCACAGTTATGTTTGTTGTACTCTGCTCCAGCTTTTGTCTGTCAAGAGTCCCACAGTAATTTAGTATGTTCCTTTTCGACAACTGTTGCCCCACTTGTGGATCCACCTGTTCCCTGCCACGGACAGATGGTGGTTTTGGCACAAGTTCGAGTGGCTCATGCGTCCAACCTCGTTCTGCCCCTGTCTGCAATAAGTCTGAGGGATCTTTTGCACCATATGTTCCGTCGTTCCCGCGCGTTTTCTGCAGAGTCAACACTTTGGGTCTTCTGTCGAGCCGCGCGGGATTAGCCGAGTAGTCTCGGGCGCTGCAGTCATGGACTGTGCGGCTGTAAGCTCAGGGACTGATGACCTTAGCATTTAAGTCCAATAAGATTTCACACACATCTGAACATTTCTTCTGTCGATTTCTCGATTCAGCCATTGATAGCTGTTGCGACGTAACAAGACTGTTACGCCACACTGAAGTAGCCGAAAGAAAGGCACGCGTACACACACGCCGACTGGCGTCAAGTCTGGAACAGGATAACTATTGAATGGCAGCAAGAAAAGTACGTAGCTGCTTTATACTTAACTTTAATGACTCCTTGTGATACATCTCTCTTGACTATACAAATGAGACTCGTAAGATACATGCACTGTTACAATTGGCGCCTTTCTAGGTCTTAGCCATGGACTTAGCAGAAGGCTATTCTAACTGACTCTCGGCAAATGAGAGGAAGGCTTCGTCCGTATTGTCGCTAGCAATGTCGTCCGTACAACTCGGCGAGTGCTCTATCGTATATCGAGACCTGCCTTGTGGTGGCGCTAGGTCTGCGATCACACAGTGGCGACACGCGGGTCCGACATGTACTAAATGGACCGCGGCCGATTTAAGCTACCACCTAGCAAGTGTGGTGTCTGCTGTGACACCACAATAGCAATAGTTGTGGCAGCTTTTTCCTGTGCACCTAAAGCCATTTTTCCAGTTTCCTTCTTTACGGTTTCGTGGTCAGCCAAGACTAGGTCATCTCTTTATCAATTTTTCCCTTAATCTTGTCCAAAAATAGCCAGAGCAATTATTTATTGTGCAATCTGTCCTCTGAAGTACTGATTTCCGGTATTCAACAGCTTCCCAGTACTCCAGTTATTATTATTGTCATTATTCAAAATGGTTCAAATGGCTCTGAGCACTATGGGACTCAACTGCTGAGGTCATTAGTCCCCTAGAACTTAGAACTAGTTAAACCTAACTAACCTAAGGACATCACAAACATCCATGCCCGAGGCAGGATTCGAAACTGCGACCGTAGCGGTCTTGCGGTTCCAGACTGCAGCGCCTTTAACCGCACGGCCACTTCGGCCGGCTATTGTCATTATTATTATAAATATTATTTACTGCTTGTGTACTGTGCAGACCTAATGGTAACTAATTAAGTAGGTCAGCTTATGGAAGAGCGGGATCTAAAAGCCATATTCATTTATGCGCAATAACTGTATAACTGAATAAGCCATCTGGCACTATGCAGACCAGCAGAAGGTTAACTGTGTGTTCCTGCCATTCTTTCGGTATGGATTTCTTTTTGCAGCGAGCCACAACAATCCATTTGGACACTTACTGATTACATAAAGTAGAATTAGTTACTGCGAGATTTTCGAATCTGCATTCGGTCGTGAGAGACGACAGCAGATTTACCGTGCCCCGCAGAGTAAAGAATAAAAATATGGTAGTACATTGGGTATTTTTTGTGATATGATCAGCATTCTTGGAGTGCAAAAGTGACGTTCTTCTTACAAATGTCACAGCTGATGGTTACTTTCTATTTATTACACCATTATGTGGAAAATGTAATATCTGTTGCATCTCTATGAGATGTGGAGCAACATGAATGATTCACACATGTAAATAAAAATTTTCTGTGTTGTGGCGTAACAAGCTTGCTACGCCACACTGGGAAGGGAGCCGAAAGGAAGGCACGCGTACACACCCGCCGACTGGCGTCAATTCTGGAACAGGATACGTTATGACTGCTATAAAGAAAATACGTAGCTTTGGAATATACTTAACTTTTAATCTTTGTTGGTTTACAACGTTCTTCTTGAGACATTTATACGATAACTCTCAAACTAGGTAAGGCTAATGGCGCCCTTGCTAGGTCGTAGCCATGGACTCAGCAGAAGGCTATTCTAACTGTCTCTCGGCAAATGAGAGGAAGGCTTCGTCTGTGTAGTCGCTAGCAAAGTCGTCGTACAACTGGGGCGAGTGCTATTCCGTAACTCGAGACCTGCCTTGTGGTGGCGCTCGGTCTGCGATCACACAGTGGCGACACGCGGGTCCGACATGTACTAAATGGACCGCGGCCGATTTAAACTACCACCTAGCAAGTGTGGTGTCTGGCGGTGACACGACATTCTGCGTTTTACAGTGGAAAATGGTTGCAGTTTTGCGTTTCAATATCAGTTTCTGCATAGTAAGTAGTTATGAGTTTCTTCCTAATATTTAGTATCAATAATGAGGAATGTCAACAAGTAATGTCAAACTTCCTGGCAGATTAAAACTGTGTGCCCGACCGAGACTCGAACCCGGGACCTTTGCTGTTCGCGGGCAAGTGCTCTACCATCTGAGCTACCGAAGCACGACTGACGCCCGGTCCTCACAGCTTTACTTCTGCCAGTATCTCGTCTCCTACCTTCCAAACTCTGAGCATTTGGTCCGATCTGTGCTGCTTTCACACATTTCCGTTGGATGCTTTTTCTCATATTCGGCAAGGACATAATAATAAAATGGCGTAACGCAATGCTAATTAACGGTCCAGTTTCGTTAATGTAACCACTGCATGTGTTCGATGTCAACGTGTGATAACCGCACACATATGACAGGTAGCAGCCCTAGCAGTGGAAGATAATTAATAATTGAATCGTGCTTCGGCAGTTCAGATGGTAGAGCACTTGCCCGTAAAAGGCAAAGGTTCCGAGTTCGAGTCTCGGTCGGGCACACAGTTTTAATCTGCCAGGCAGTTTCGTATCAGCGCACACTCCGCTGCAGAGTGAAAATCTCATTCTGGAAAGTAATGTCAACGTTGTACAAAAACAATCTACACTTATGAGCCAAGACCTTATGACCACCTGCTTTATAAATTGTTTGTCCGTATTTGGAACGAAATACGTCACTGAGTGTGCGAATCACGGATCCGACACTTTGTTGACAGATATACGGACGCGTGTGGCATTAGATGTCTACGCACAGATCATGCAGTTCTCGTAAATAACGGACCACTGATTTGCATAAGTAGTGATGGCGCCCGATATGAGGCGAATTTGGTCAGGGAGACATCATTACAATGCTCCTGAAACCACTGTAGCTTGTTCTGGCTCTGAGACAAGGGCATTTATATTGCTAAAAGATGACACCGCCGTCATAGAAGATATTAAGCATGAAAGGATGCGGGTGGTTCGCTGCTGCCAAGGTTTCTTCGATTACTACCACTAGTCCCATGCAAGCGCAAGAGAGTATCTCCCATAGTAGGCCTATAATACTGCTCCCACCAGCCTGGGTTTGTGGCGCGCTGCACGTTTCGAACCCCCGTTCACCTCGATAACGTTGTTTTAGTAGACGACCAGTGACCTAGTGTAGCAAATATGTGATTTACCCGAAGAGCCGACAAATTCCCATTGATCGGTGGTCAAATCTCAATTGCCCCGTATCCAGTGCAATCCGCAATTAAGAATGTCACTGAGTCAATACTGAACACGTAGATGAGGTCTGGTGCCGATGAAGTAGGTAACGAACGATGTGCTCCGAAACAGAATGCACGAGCATTGTGTCTTTCAGCAGAGATGCCACGAATCACCATATGTCCTACTTTACAGAGCAGACAAGCCTCCGAACACCACGTTCTGTAAAGAGTGGTCGAATTCCCACAATGTTGCGTCAGGTGGTAGTTTCACTGTCCATCTACCTATTTCTGTAGACGCTCACGACAGCAGCATGTAAACATTCGACCAGCTTTGTCGTTTTCGATATACTCTTTGACACGGTCTGCGTAATAATAATCCGCCCTTTGACAGAGTCGCTTATCTCAATGAAATTCCCCGTGTGCAGCCCTTACCTTCGCTAGTGTGACGTTCCGTCCGTGTCTGCTCCACTTACATATTTTTGCTACCGCATCACGTGCCCGCAACGCCACCAGGCGGCAACCGACGACGCGGTGGGTAGAGGGTATAATTTTTTGGCTTATGAATGCACATTTTGTACGACACCTGAAGGTTTGGCTAAGATGGTAACTGATGATTACTGCATCTCATGGTGTTTTCTGCACAGCAACGAAAGGAATAGAAAGATGTAAGTGAAAATAAAGGCGAAAAATTTTCTAATCAGCCTGTCAGTGATCAGATCACACACCAGTTTTCAACCGATACAGCTGGACTTGCTTTGAAATCATTTGGTTCCTCTCGAGCAGTCTGAAATGAAAGATCATACTGAGGTGCGTGCAGAATCTGGTTTCGATATCTGGTCTTCGTGAACGTCGCTGATAGTTACGCAAGTTAGGGACCCCACACTTAGGTGGTGATGTCATCTGCAATGGGTGGTTCAGTTTGATCCCACCCCACAAGTGTGGTTTACCGTTCAGTTTCAACCAGAATTTTGACCGCCACTATGTCCTGAAGCACTGTTGTGTGAAAATAAATTGTTACTTGTAGTCGTAGTGCCAGCTGATTTTTGTATGTCCGTTACTACTTAAAAAATACTTGTGCAATAGTAATAATAACAAGTTTGTAGTTTATTAATTGCAGGGTACCTTACACGACAGATTAAACTTTTCATTGATGAAAAGCCTGTTGTGTCCACTTTTCCAGCCCCATTGTCGCATATATATTTTAAAATCTTGAGTTCCTTTTTCTTTTATTAGTCCTTTGGTGAAACAACATATGTTTATATAGTGCCTCTGCAATCTCGTGGTTTTCATAAAATTGTATGTAGGAGAGCTAAACTATCGTTACATGAAATGAAAAGAGGACTTAAATATTGCTGTAAAAAAACTCTGCCCCAAACATTTACGGAGAGTTTCACAATTAATGTTACATACTTCTAGAGGTTGTAGAGGGTATTTAGTAGGTCAAGTTTTACATAGGAACCCATGTCCGAAAACGTAATGAACGACCCTACAGAGCGTTAAAGTTATAAGCACTTGCGCCTCTAAATGTATGTATATAGAAAATGATTTCGTGATAATGTTACAGACTATCTAGAGCGAACGAGAAGAACAAATGTATTTATTTGAGATGAGAGTCCCTGTACCGGAAACCAACGAATCGAAAGTTATAAACTAAAACCATTCTGGTGCCTCTGATAATGGAAGACACGTGCTGGTGCTGTTATTGCTGCGACTGTAGGGAAGGCAATGTTCAGAGGTAACAGTGTGTACCAAAACAAGAAAAAAATCTGTACTAAACATTAGCTCAGTATAAGAGATATGTTCCACACTAACGAGGATGCAGAAGTGCTCTTAGCTATTAACGTAAGCATTTTAGACCTCATATTTACCTGACTTGTTCTCTTGGTTTGGTCCATACTATTACCTGTGAAAGTTATCTACAGTACAGTCTTTACAATAAGAGTACCAGTACATGTATTTCAATGTCAACGGTATGAGGACGATTTTCGGTTATAACTTGCCAGATTTTCGTTTCCGGAACAGGCACGCTTACCTCAACTGGCACATTTATCCTTCTCCATTATCCTAGAAAGTTTGTAACATCATCAGGGAATCATCCTGTGTGAACCTACTTTTACAGGCGCCGAAGTCTGTAACTTTGATGCTCTGCAGCGTCGTTGGATGACATCGGTTACTGCGTAAAACTTCATCTACTAAGTCCCCTCTACAATCTCTAGAAGTGTGTATCAAGAATTATGAAACACCCTGTATATTAAAATTTCCGGTTAGTATTACTTCAATCTATTTAGAAGGCAAACATTTTAAGAATGTTTCTAATTATTCTGAAAAATCACTTAAAATAACCAATTAGCGCCCAGTGTACTGCTACTACTCGTGAATTTCTGTTTCTGCAGAATGAACTTAGAAACGCTGCTTATCGCAAAACCTAAGAGTAGCAATGTTTTAGATTTGTAATCGTTCTTAATATTTATGGCAACTTGGTACTCAGTTTCACTTTTGAGGTTGGTTCGTGTCTCCTGAACAGCTATAAATTCTTACGTGAAGTGCTTACTTCACGTGGGTGTAGGGAAGTCAAACGAAACGAAACTACAAAATGTAAATCAGTTATGTTAACAAAACCCCCGACTTCAACTGTATGGAATGATGAGCTCTGCTTCTTATATAAAGTGAAGGTGAAGAGAGGAGAAAGGAAAGAAAAGGTAAGGAACTAATGATATTAGGAGCTTCGGGACTTTTTTGTGGAGTCAGTGGTGACGAGTAAATACGTGTGAGAGACTGGGTCTCACACCGAGTTCCTCGCTTATGAGGCAGATGCGTTATCCACTGCGCCACCTGCACACTGGCTATCTTAAATGCGTGGGCTATCGCAGCGCGCTCCTTGGCCGACACACATTCCCATCCAGCTCCATCTATCAGTCTCCGTAAACTTCCTCCACAACTGGTAGTTTTAGATTGTTGCTGGACGTCGAACGTGAATATCCATTTGCATTAAAAGTTGTGAATTCGTTTCCCATCAAGGCGAATCAATTATATATGAATGCATAGTGTCTGCTCTTTTGGACATGTCCGAAAGGACAAAAAAATGGCTCTGGGCACCATCGGACTTAACATCTTAGGTCATTAGTCGCATAGAACTTAGAACTACTAAAACCTAACTAACCTAAGGACACCACACACACCCATGCCCGAGGCAGGATTCGAACCTGCGACAGTAGCAGTCGCGAGGTTCCATACTGAAGCGCCTAGAACGGCTCGGCCACACGCATCCATATACAGGGTGTTTGGCGCGGAAAGATCAATATTTTACACAGTGACACTGTAAGTAATTCTGAACAAAAAATGTTATATGAACATAGATCCGCAAATGCTTCGTTATTGAGGTACGGCTATTGAAAGGAACTTTAATTCAGCAAAACTGATGCGCACAACGTGAACGTATAAGCAATACAACTGGACAGTAACGTGATTATCTTGAAAACAATGTTACGGACATGTACAGTTATGTTACACGTTTTTAAATGGCTCAGATGGTTCAAATGGCTCTGAGTACTATGGGACTTAACATCTGTGGTCATCAGTCCCCTAGAACTTAGAACTACTTAAACCTAACGAACCTATGGACATCACACACATCCATGCCCGAGGCAGGATCCGAAACTGCGACCGTAGCGGTCGCGCGGGTCCAGACTGAAACGCCTAGAACCGCTCAGCCACTCCGGTCGGCCTAATCAATTCAGCAGAATCCATGATGTGACGAAGCAATTCATCTCGTGTATTTACCTTCACTTTGTCCACCTCTGATTTCATCCAAACCCATATACAGAAATCTAGAGGTGTAAGGTCAGGTGATCTTGTAGGCCAGTTAATAGCACCTCCACGTCCAATCCAGCGAATAGGGTAGAAGCGGTTGAGATGGTCCCTCACACGTAAGGTAGCATGTGGCGGGGCACCGTCATGTTGAAAATACATTCCAGTTCGCTTGGCTAAAGGAACGTCTTCAAATAGTCCACAAATGGATTTTCCGAAAAATGCAGGTACCACTCTCCCGTCAATCGCTGATTGATAATAGATGGAACTATCAAAAGGTTAACAATGATGCCGCACCAAACATTTATGGCAAAACGAACTTCGAAATTGCTATCAACTGAAGCGTCTGAATTTTCCCGTGGCCATCGATGATTATTGCGTGTGTTGTTTATTACACATCATATAAACTGGGAATCGTCAGTGATTAGTATACAGGGTGTTACAAAATGGTACGGCCAAACATTCAGGAGACATTCCTCACACACAAATAAAGAAAATATGTTATGTGGACATGTGTCAGGAAAAGCTCACTTTCCATGTTACAGCTCATGTTATAACTTCTCTTCAAATAACATTAATCATGGAATGGAAATACGCAGCAACAGAACGTACCAGCGTGACTTCAAACACTTTGTTACAGGAAATGTTCAAAATGTCCTCCGTTAGCGAGGATACACGCATCCACCCTCCGTCGCATGGGATCCCTGATGCGCTGATGCAGCCCTGGAGAATGGCGTACTGTATCACATCCGTCCACAATACGAGCACGAAGAATCTCTACATTTGGTACCGGGGTTGCGTAGACAAGAGCTTTCAAATGCCCCCATAAATGAAAGTCAAGAGGGTTGAGGCCAGGAAAGCGTGGAGGCCATGGAATTGTTCCGCCTCTACCAATCCATCGGTCACCGAATCTGTTGTTGTGAAGCGTACTAACACTTCGACTGAAATGTGCAGGAGCTCCATCGTGCATGAACCACACGTTGTGTCGTACTTGTAAAGGCACAAGTTCTAGCAGCACAGGTAGAGTATCGCGTATGAAATCATGATAACGTGCTCCATTGAGCGTAGGTGGAAGAACATGGGGCCCAATCAAGACATCACCAACAATGCCTGCCCAAACATTCACAGAAAATCTGAGTTGATGACGTGATTGCACAATTGCGTGCGGATTCTCGTCAGCCCACACATGTTGATTGTGAAAATTTACTATTTGATCACGTTGGAATGAAGCCTCATCCGTAAAGAAAACATTTGCACTGAAATGAGGATTGACACATTGTTGGATGAACCATTCGCAGAAGTGGACCCTTGGAGGCCAATCAGCTGATGATAGTGCCTGCACACGCTTTACGTTGTACGGAAAAAACTGGTTCTCCCGTAGCACTCTCCATACAGTGACGTGGTCAACGTTACCTTGTACAGCAGCAACTTCTCTGACGCTGACATTAGGGTTATCGTCAACTGCACGAAGAATTACCTCGTCCATTGCAGGTGTCCTCGTCGTTCTAGGTCTTCCCCAGTCGCGAGTCATAGGCTGGAATGTTCCGTGCTCCCTAAGATGCCGATCAATTGCTTCGAACGTCTTCCTGTCGGGACACCTTCGTTCTGGAAATCTGCCCCGTGCTAATCCATACATCAAATGGGCATCTGCCAACTCCGCATTTGTAAACATTGCACTGACTGCAAAACCACGTTCGTGATGAACACTAACTTGTTGATGCTACGTACTGATGTGCTTGATGCTAGTACTGTAGAGCAATGAATCGCATGTCAACACAAGCACCGAAGTCAACATTACCTTCCTTCAATTGGGCCAACTGGCGGTGAATCGAGGAAGTACAGTACATACTGACGAAACTAAAATGAGCTCTAACATGGAAATTAAGCGTTTTCGGACACATGTCCACACAACATCTTTTCTTTATTTGTGTGTGAGGAATGTTTCCTGAAAGTTTGGCCGTACCTTTTTGTAACACCCTGTATATGCAAGCAAATGACTATCCTCAGTTACCCAGTGACAGAGTTGAAGTCGGAGATTGTTTCCAACCCGGAGATTTTGGACACTCTATATGTGAAATGGATACAGGTTTTCCGCATGTAATATTTCCCATACAAGTGTATGTGGGACTTTCATACGGAGGGACATTCTTCGTATCCTAGTACTGGGAGTTCGCTCAAGACATACGATAATTTCTACCCGTTCTTGCAGAGTTTGTTAACGTGCACGCTCGGATGAAAAATGACTACTTGGAAGAGAACATGTTGCACGCAAAGTGATAAACACTTTGGTATTGTATGAACACAGTTAACACCATACACTACACAGCTAAAAGATCCGTCGCCGGTACACTACCCAATGCGGCTTACACGGCACGACTGCATAAACAACGGGTGATTGAACTACGTACGTCACATGATTATAATGCGTGGTAGGTTGCATAGCGCAAACACGGCATGTTCACCTGCATTGTTTGCAAGGAAATAACGTTACGGTCCAGTTGTATTGCATATAAGTTCACTTTGTGGACATCAGTTTTGCAGAATTAAAGTTCCTTTCAATACTCATACCTCCATAACGAAACATTTGCGGACCTACGTTCATATAACATTTTTTGTTGAGAATTACTTATATTATCATTGTTTAAAATATTGACCTTTCCTCCCCAAACACCCTGTACAAATGTGCTTGTCACTGCTCATTCTGTATTGTGGTTAAATATAGATCTGTTCATCAACCACATTAATTTTTATGCAACACTACTATTAAAGAACGACTGTTAGTGAAAGTGAAAAGTTGTTGAGGCCAATGATGGGATGCTTGAGGGGGCGATGTTATCAACGTTACGGTATTAACTTACTGATCATTTCTACGGAACTGATTTTCGTTGTTCCCTCCCTAATGGAATCTCTTGTAACATTACAGAATCAACAACCTACAAGAGATACATGTTTAGGTGAGGAGGTGTGGTGTAATGTCTTCAGTTCTTTGCTTCTGCTTGTCTACGTTAATTCACTGTCTGAAAAACTAATCGCAACTGAGAAATAATCAGGTAAGTACAAGATTGATTAGAAGCCAAACCCTTCACATTCCTCGTTTCACATAAGTCACTATGTTTGTAAAACCATTAAGTGTAAGTAAAAGCTTCACATCCCATTGTGCCTCAGAGTGTAACAACTAGAGTGCAATAAATATCAATTTCTGCTTAACGAATCTAAAGTTCGTTTATTGTTAGCAACATGTAGCTGCTTCGGAATGGTTAGTAGTGGTATCTCAGAAGAAACGACATCAACTTCATTGGAAAGGTATATGGGTTTTATACCGGTCACATTTAATATTTTACTTTTTACAAATTACGCGCGATTTAAGTTTTTGGAGCGACAGTGTCACCGCTCTGTGCGCTGGTTTTGAAATAATTCACTTTTTTGTTCTCCAGAAAGCTGGAATATCCGATGTAGCAGGTGTGTTTCATGAGAAAGGTGTTGCAACAGGACTAGGTTCCACTGCATACCACGGAATAATTGCTGGATTTTGATAGTACACGCCTCGGGAGATGGTGCACCACGTGACTGGTGTAACTGATCCATCCACTCGCTGAGAAATGGCAGACAGTAAACATCCTCCGAACAATCTCTCTGCGGTTCTCTATACGGCTTAAGGCAGTTAAAATAGCTTGACACACAACATAGACGTCTTGGCAGATGAAAACTGTGTGCAGAACCAATACTCAAACCCGGAAACTGACCTTTAGGTAATCAGCTATCCGTGAAAAAGATATGGTAGAGGAATGACAGACATAGTTCTGCGCTTCTTGTAGAATGAATCTCTCACTCCGCAGCGGTATGAGGTACTGGCACAACTTCAGGCGTCAGGACAGCGTGGGAGTCGTGACTGAGTGAAACAGTCGATACCCGCCTCCATAGCTCAGAATGCTAAGGCACGTCTGAATGGTGGTGCTCTACTCGTATACAACTGGTTCTAATCCTGGTGGCGGAAGAAATTATTGCAACGATAGTGTAAATCCACACTTGACACAACTATTCCATACTGAAGGCACTCTACTCTTAAGTAATGCTCAGTTGAGTGACAGTTGTCAAATTTCATGTCTGTCAGGTCTTCAACACCCGGAGCTATTGACCAAACATCGCTGAATATGCAGGCGATGCCTCCGTTGCCGTCTCTGCGGCTCTTACAGTAAGTACTATACGCGTGTCTCAATGTATGTGAACTGTTCTTTATTCTTTTGTAGTATCACAACATGTCCAGTCTCTCTGCGAAACTGATCCACAAACGAATAAAACTACTACTACTACAACCACGACTACCACTGCTACTAGAAATACATTAGATTAGTGGAAGGCATATTGAGGGCTCAATTCGTACAGACACAATGTAATATGTATTAAACTATGGATTGCTGTATGTCCGTGAAACTAAAATCCAATAAAAATCTAGTTGGGAGTTCTGGTGATTGAGCGTTATGAGGATGATTCTTCTTCTTATGCCTAGATTGTGGTGGCATGCCCTTCCTGACGCCTTTACTAACTCTCTGATAAAATCTTGTGTTCCCATCTATTGGCGTCTAGAGAAAATGTCATGATCAAGTGCGACACAGTTTCTCTGAATGTTTATGTAGAACGTATGTAAGGTGGGATGTGGATGTGAGCCTGTTACTGGAGTTGGACAAAACTGTTATCGAAACACCGCTACATTACCATGCCTAAAACGGCGTAGGAAACCGTTTGGCATCCAGACAGCCTGTAGTGATCTCGTAAGGGACAAATACAGGTCCTGCACAGTTTTCAAGGGAATCTTATACCATCCATCGTGCAAAATAGTGGCCAGTTCAGTTAACGATGACGAAGGTAGATAGCGATCAAACACGCATCTCTCCAAAGTGTATCACAAAGGCTCAATAATACTGAGACATGGTGATCCTGGTGGTCGGAGGCGACGCGACTTTATTCTTGTGCTCACAAAACTAGTCTAGGTCGGTGGAAGCAGTGTGAAAAGGATCCTATCATATGGAATTACAGCTTCACAATTGCAGAAGAAATATCACACTAGTCACAAAATCCTTGGCAGTATCGTATGTGGCTACACAAATCTTCACTGAACTCCAACCATGTTTCACTCTTGGGACATAAACTCGACCAGGAGTTGTAAACAATGTGAGACAAGACTCATCCGACCAAATGACTTTCTTCTGCTGTTCCGTAGTTCTGGTCTTAAGGCCCCAGAACCACGTTTTGGTGTTTCCTACAATTACCTGTTTATGGATATCCCTTAATGTTGTTTTGATATTGACAGAGTTTGCAAGTGTGACATTCACTTCTGCAGTGACTATCTAGGCTGTCATCCTATATTGTTATTTTTATGGTTTTATAGACAACCTTAGCATGTTTCTTGATATCCAAATGATGTATTGAAATGTCTATTGAAACTAAACTCGCATTGTACGTGTTTTGTCGTTTGGTACTATGTTGGTAAAAGAGCTGTGACAGATTTCTTGTTGTGTGTTCTTGAGTCCGTTGAAATTCGCCGTGCTTATTTGTAGGCTCGTTCGCCAATCTCCTCAGCGTCTTTTCAACTCCACGTCAACGTAGTGTAGCTGAAACTTTGTGTAGTAATTAGAATGACTAGAAACAGAAATATTACGTTCGAGTCTCACATCATTATTTATCAGAGGTGAAAACGTGTTTATTTCTTCCTTGAATACAACTTTTACTATAGAGTTGTAATACGTAATATCCATAAGTATATGTTTCCTTTGTCTTTATCAGAGCAAGAACAAAATCACAGTCATTAACATTACGTTCAACAACAGAGATAATAAAAGTCAGAGATAATACAATGCTAATGCTCGCATTTCCATGCAAGGAGTAACGTGTTCGGCTCCTACATATTGCACAGTATCCGACAGTTATTTTCATAATAAAATGTGACGTCACAGTCTTCTTAAATGAACGTGTCTCACGATCACTCAACACGTGCTGTCATCTGTGTATTGATTTAACAGATTACTTTTTTCTTTCATTATGCTGTACAAATATTCGATTCGGTGCCTCTTGAAACACCAACTGCCCCGGCTCCCTTGGTTAGGAAAGCAACCACGTTGTAATTCACTTATCTCCTACATAAGGCACTCACAACTGCACAGAACAATGTTCTGATCGCGACTGACACTTTCAAGTTAGCGAAGACACTGTAAGGTCCCGCTCGTGGTCAAATACAACCTCCAGGTTTAGCTAGTCTGCATATATGTTCAAGCATATCAGAGGCGTTTCCATAATTTTGACCAACCCCTGTAATTACCGAGCTGTATGTGGGAAACCACCTTAAAAAACCACATCCAAGCTTACCAGCTCACCAGCTTTCGTCCTTAATCCGCGAGGCGCATTAGATCCGGGGCAAGTTCGTCTTCCCAAATCTGACACGTTAACACGCTCCGTTATCTGAGCGGGTCAAGCTTCATGCTGAGTAAGAGAACGAAATCGCAAAAGAGAGTGTACTGTGAGGATACCTGTCCACCATCTCACGAGTGACGAAGTATTCAGCGCTATGAGCGTGACTATGACGCTGCCGAGAGATGGGTAGTGGCGTGCGGTACGTCGTGTTTCGGCGACGCCTGGTCTGACAGTGTTCAGCGATAACCCGCAAGGTCGGGTCGTGACTCACTGCAGCGTCCGCGTGGCAACGCACTTCCCGTGCCGGAGGCGAGCTCATCCTTCCTGCCGAGTTCCGCACAGTATCACCAGGAAGGCGGCGTCCGACGACAAAAACTTCCGTTCTGGAAATGTCGCTACAGCGTTCAGTCCATTACGTTTCAATACCAATCGACGAATTGCAGCGGGCTATGAAACAGTAACTTAAATGATGCGAAACGCAGCATTATTGTGAGTTTTACGGCTGAAAAGTCGAATCTCAGTCTTTAACACACTGGAGAATTGAGAGTGAACCGTAAAATTACTACTGGTTCACCAAAGGTTATTAATCTCGATCAGTACACAAAATGTAAAGTGGAAGTAGGTGCCAAGGAATAACTGGTGAAATTACACACAACTTTGAGTGACACTCTTTATTCAAATTTGGTGCAAGACTTTACGATATTTAAAAAAAAACGCCGGCCGAAGTGGCCGTGCGGTTAAAGGCGCTGCAGTCTGGAACCGCAAGACCGCTACGGTCGCAGGTTCGAATCCTGCCTCGGGCATGGATGTTTGTGATGTACTTAGGTTAGTTAGGTTTAACTAGTTCTAAGTTCTAGGGGACTAATGACCTCAGCAGTTGCGTCCCATAGTGCTCAGAGCCATTTGAACCATTTGAACCATTTAAAAAAAACAACAATCATTTAACAAATAAGTCACAATTTACGATAGGAAAGGACTTTTAAATTATTATATTATTATAAAACGTTTCACGCCAGTAAAAGGCAAGTACAGGCTAGCAATTTAACAAATACAACGCGACGCTGTATAATATTTCAAGCTCAGCTAAATTACAGGTGAATTTCACTCCATTCATTAAATGGCGCAGAATCTAACTTGTCTGCAACATATAAAGACAATCCTGTTTACAAAAGTTCTCAAAATAGAAAAACCAAAACGCATGAGTCATGCACACTGGTGACATTCACAGTTAATAACATTAACATTTCCAAAATATGTAAAAAACTTCTTACCAATTTCTGCCAGTTAACTTACGGCAAACACACGCACTTGCCAGGTATGACTTGCGAACTTTTACAACGTTCTCCTTTCAAGGCAACAATTTCTACCCATAATGAAATGGCAAACTTTTGCATAGCAAAAAAACACACTAATAACCAACTACCTATATTAAACACACAAGCACGTTGAGTAAAAGCCTCAAAAGGTATTGAATTGAAAAAAACACACAAGTTTTTGCTGACAAGAAACAATATAAAAAATCCACTACGGCGTACATTAACCTTGCTTGATTATAGCCAAATATACATAAACACAAATTTACGTAAGTTACAGCTTCCAGACGAGCAGGAATTCGTTATGCAATTGACTAGTTAGTTCCCACCACGAGGCAAAAGGAATTTTTCTTCTTTCTAAGAGTACCTTTTACGCTTGAGTCTCGTAGTACTAGTTATGGCAGGCGAGAGAATGGATCAGGTCTTAGTGCCTTGCATTTTAAACAGTACTGTCATTGGTGCCTTAGACTTTCACAGACATGGCAGAGGCTAACAGTCCAACAAACCCGTAGGTAAGCTGGGAGGGGAAAGAAGCAACCCGAACCACAGATTTACTCCCCCACTTTCGTCCTCAAAAGGGGACAAACGGACCACCCTTTCTAATATTACCACCTTCCCGCAGGTGGGTAGACGAGAATGAATGGCGGGAAACCCCCCAAAAAATACGGCTGGTATAATTAACAAGAATAAGTAAATTGAATTCAATTAAACTTCATAAAATCTGTTAACAATCAATACTCAACTTCTGGTGCGTTACGACTCCCAGGATGGAACCAACGCAGCACCACCAAATGCTCTGCCGAGCCACCCGCTGCCAGCCGTTTCAACGGATGCAGGAAGGCGCGCCGATTTTCAGAATCTCCTCGCCGGTCGACAGCATACGGCCTAACTGCAAATTAGGCCCCTCGCAGACCCACGTCACGAAGACTCCTTTCGCGACGAGCAGTTAACGCCCCATACCACGAACTCGCTGATCGCGTCGCTTCCGCTGATGCCGCGGTCCGCGTGCTGTCCCTCTAGCACCGGCAGAGAAGTCGCTTCTTGATACCCCGACTGCCAACTCACCCCGAGAGCTTTTTTTTCCTTTTTTTTTTCTTTATAGTTATTTTGAAACCTGTAGTACAGGCACGCCTGCACCAGCATACGACGCCGCTCTTTGGCCGCAGAGAAACACAGATATACAGATGAAGACATTTAGAGAAAAAACATGGTGGACATATAAACGGAGACAAACACTTTTTAAAATACAAGGTGCCGTTCACGGGCGTAGAGCCCAAGATAAAATTGTTCAAACACTTGGTCACAGACAGAAACGAGAATTGTCATACGTGAACGTAGGTGCACAAAACGAATAACACTGAACCACTTAAGCACAAAACGACGGCACATACAGAACACGAGGCGTTGATCTCTGGCGCGCGAATGTTCACTAACCGTGTACAAGTCCAGGGACCTGCCAAGAGAGGAGGAGTGGGGGAGGGAGGGAGAGGGGAGAGCAGATGCCATGGGCAGGGGAGACAGGGGGAAGGGAGGAAGGGGGAGGGGAAGCCCGGGGGAAGAGGGGTGGAGGGAGGGGACAGAGGAAAAGGAAAAGGAAGGGAGGGAGGGTGCCTAAAGGAAAGGACACAGGAAGTGGGGGGGAGGGAGGATCAAAGTTGATAGGAGGGGTAGATGGAGGGGAGGAGGACATCATCAGGGAGGGGGAGCTGGCGGAAGTCACCTTGGGAGAGGATAAGGAGGGTGGAGAGATTGGGTGGGACGTGGGAATACAGGCGCGGCAGCGGTCGGGGGTGGGAGAGGATGGGTGAGACAAGCGGATGAGGAGGATCGAGTTTGCGGGAGGTGTACAGGATCCGTATCCTTTCAAGGAAAAGGAGGAGGTGGGGGAAGGGGATGAGATCGTACAGGATCCACGTGGGGGAGGGGAGACGGATGCGATATGCAAGGTGGAGAGCATGGCGTTCAAGAATTTGGAGGGACTTCTGATCATAGTGTGAAGGCTTTCACGACCGGATGACATATCTTCTGGTAAACCTTCCGGGATGTAAGGTCGTGGTCCATGAAACTCTTCAGCTCCTAACGTTTCGTCCAGAGCTGCGCTGGACATCTTCAGAGGGGTGTTTCTCCTTCAGTGAGTCTTGCCGACTCACCGGAGGAGAAACACCCCTCTGAAGATGTCCAGTGCAGCTCTGGACGAAACGTTAGGAGCTGAAGAGTTTCATGGACCACGACCTTACATCCCGGAGGGTTTACCAGAAGAAATTTGGAGGGATTTATAAAAGGTAGGGGGGGTGAAGATCCAGGTCGGATGGGCGTAACAAAGGATAGGGCGGATGAGGGATTTATAGGTGTGGAGGATGGTGGAGGGGTCCAGACCCCACGTACGGCCGGAAAGGAGCTTGAAGAGACGGAGTCGGGAGCGTGCCTTGGCTTGGATTGTCCGGAGATGGGGAGCCCAGGAGAAGCGACGGTCGAGGGTGACGCCAAGGTACTTAAGGGTGGGAGTGAGGGCGATAGGACGGCCAGAGATGGTGAGATAGGAGGCGGAAGGAAGGGGTGGCCCCAAGAGCCCATACAGCCCCTTCTTAAACCCACGTGAACAGCCCACTTTTCCCCTTTTCTGCTAGAAGGAGACACCGAGGCCTCCAATTGCGACAACGGCGCCACCGCCAGAAAACTAAGAGGGACTGCTTCACGCTAAGTGGTGCGGCGCGCTTTTCACAGCTAACTTCACTATGGCTCAGAGTGGCTAAGTTGTTGTCTTTCATCTTGAAGGATATCATGCCAAATTTTGACCAATTGGAACATTAGATCGTCAAAAACCCGAGCTGGTTCACATAACGCACCAAACGTCCACAGCTGGGGTGCGGGTATTATCTTGCTGAAATAGATGCTCAGGATGGATTGTTATGAAGGACAACAAAGCGGGCCGTAAAATATCGTCGACGTACTGCTGTATTGTAAAGACGTCGCGAATTATTACCAGAGTGGTCCTGCTATGAATGGAAATAAAACACCTACCATCAGCCCTGCTTGTCGGACCATATGGCAGGCTTCCAGACACGTCTTTAATCAATAATCTCACTGACTATATCAGAATTGTCTTCAGTGATAAATTCCGCTTCGTACTAGAGCCCGGATGACTAGTGAAGGCGCGTCTGAAGACGCCTCAGACAGCAGAGAGACACCAACGCAGAGTGCTGGTCGGGGTCTCATTTCTTTTCATAGCAGGTCCCCTTTGATTGCCATCCGCTGCATCCTTACAGTACAGCAGTACAATAACGATCTCCTATGCCACGTTTTGTTGCCTGTCGTGTCAAGCCATCCTCGGCTTACATTTCAGCAAGACAATCCCGCCTGCACAAGGCGAGAGTTTCTACTGATTGTCGTCCAGCTTGCCAAGCCCTACCTTGGCTACTGAGGTCCCCATAACTCTCCCCAGTCGAGAACGTTTGGAGCAGTGTTGGCAAGGTCCTACTACCAGCTCGGGATTTTGACTATCTGGGGCGACAGTTGAATAGAATTTGGCACGATATCCCTCAAGAGACAATCCAACATCGCAGTCAGTGCCAAGCCGAATAGCTGTTTGCATAAGGGTGAGAGGTGGATGACCGCCTTGTTAAGTTTTTCGTGCTCTTTGTCTTGAATAAATAATTTAACTTTTCTCGAATTACGAGACGTATTCGGAAAGTTAGGTCCGATTTGGCGCGAAATGGAAACCACTGTGAGAAACCGATGTAACTTTGCACAGATGTGTTGGGCAGTGTCTTTGTTGTGCCTGTCGGTCGCTTCACGTCGCTCTTTTCACCTCAGAGCGCAAAGTGATCACGTAGAAATTTCTCAGACAACTGTGTTTCACACCAAGTACATGGATCTAGTGAGAGATTCCACCTGAAGCTATGCAACCTACATAGCATAAACGTCATGCGTTTTTTTCCACAAGACAATTCTCCTCCGCATTCCGCAGATGTATTTAAGACGCTCCTGCACCGTTTTCGATGGGAAGTGTTTGATCACCCACAATACAACCTTTAATTGGCTCCCTCCGATGTTCGTCTCTGCTCACATGAACCGATGGTTACGAAGACAACATATTGGCACAAACAACGAAAGGCAAACCAGCGTAGAAAATTGGCTAAAAGCACATGTATGTCATATCTACTAGGATAATTTCTTCGTGGTGTGTCGTTTTTTTTTTCCTTAGAGTGTATCTACGTTTCATATTTAATTCTTGTGCACACAGATAGAGAAGGAGTTTCCACTATTGAAAGGCGCCGAGAGGGAAGGTCGAGTTGCTGAGAACTAGTTAATGGAGAGATTTCTACTGGTGTGTATCCCACATTTAAAACACGAGCACTTATCCGTTGCTCTGAGTAACAGATCGCGCACCCCTTCGCGTGTGTCTGATGTAAATAGCCCAGAATTAATGCTCGGCTGGACGCGGATGCGAGTGGAGAGGCCATCGTAGAGGAGTCCTGACCCTCCCACGCGGCGCCGTTGCCCAACAGTGGCGTCCACGGTGGTATTTCTGTCGCCGATGCCTGCCAGCCGCTGATACAAGGCCGCGATGGGGTCATCCAGAACGCTGCGCTCTGCGTGCGGTCCTTGAGATGACAGCCGCGCTCAGTCTTGGACGCCCTTGACAGCCTATTCGCGGCGCGGAAACCTCTGGGATTGAGGAAGAGAGAGAGAGAGACAAACAGTCCCCAAGTTCGCGCCGCAGCTGCTATTAATCCAGAGGCGTCCCACGCCGTGCCGGTGTCAGCGTTCACACTAACCACTGACGGCCAGGAATGTACTCTTTCGCTCGGCTCGTAGGAAGCTTTTATTGCCAAGGCTGGCGCAACGCGCCGCCTCTGAGTGAGTGTATCTGCCAGCTGTCACTCGCCACGGCCATAGATGCGTGCGCGCACGCCTGCCGACATTGCGCAGTCCCTGTTACAAACGACGCATATTTTTATTTGCAACGCCGAGAGAAGGCACGCGCTCTCGGTGTCACTCGCTGTTTATTTCTCTCTCAGTTCTAGACGGGCGAGTTTTCACACTTTGCGAAAGTGGAATACAGTCGTGTTGACATATCTATTGGTTCACTGAAAGAAACGGGACGGAATGCAACAAAGTCAATGGCAAGTCATTAGGTATACAGATGCGAGGACCGTAAAGTGTGTCTTTTGACCAACATCTTGGACAGAGTGACTAATAGATTCCGAAGCGACAGACATCTTCAGTAATAACCTTACTAGTGACAATTTTTTTCACTGTAGCTGAAGAATGGTGGCAGACTCAAGAGGCCCCGTACTAATGTGAGCAAGTTGTAAATAATCTCCCCCCCTCCCCCGACTTCCTGATTCCAGTTATTGTCCACAATAAGCAAAGTCTTTTATGAAAAATTTGAGAGGAGCGAAGATTACAATAACCTTTCTAGTTTACTTAGTTAATACTGTCATCGACAACTTCTGTTGAGGAAAAGTAATGCTAGAGCAGGATGTCCCATTAATGGGTAGATTTTCCAGCTGCACCACAACCGTATAATAGGACGAAATTCGTTTTAAGCACCTGATGTTCAGTACATTCTAAAGCAAGTTACATGAATTTGTCAAAAGGAAAGGATTTTAGACTACGATTTAGCGTCCCGTCTACAACGAGGTTCTGAGAGCGATAGAGGAGGATCACGAAGTAAATCGGCAGTGTCCGTAAAAATCAACAGCCCCAGCATGTGCTTCAAGCGAATTAGAAAATTATGGAAAAACCGAAATATGGATGACCGGACGGTGGTTTGAACGTTATTCTTCCAGAATGCGAGTCCAGTATTCTGAACACTGTGTCACCTTCGGTATGTCAGTTAGGCATCTGCACGCAAGTAATGGTTATCAATGTCTGCATTCCCTCAAGTTACTACACGGTCCACTCACATTAATGCGACCGCTGCCGCTGCCCGACGCTAACGTGCGAAAACCACTCACAGCAGGCAGAGGACAGCACGGACAGTGAACGGTACTTAAAACGTGTCGGGGGGACGCGGAAAACGGAGCAGTCGTTGTCGTTATACGTAAACGGTCTGATTTATTTGACGTCCAAAAGGTCACGATCATTGGCTTTCGGTCCAAGGGCGCAAGCAGGTCCGAAACGACTACATTTGTCAACCGATCACGTGCTACCGCGGTTAAACTATACCGTGCATGGCAAAATGGAGCTATCCAAAACAGGCGCCGAGGCAACTGTGGTTCACCACGGGCCGTAGATGACATGGGTGGACCAATGGGTTGGAGATATGTACGTGCAAACAGACTTGCTACTGTTGACCAACTGACCACCAGATGAACGAAGGAGCACCCTACAGTGTCTCCTCAACGATCGTTCAGCGAACGCTGCTGCGGGTCTTCACAGCAGGCTGACATCTGCTGTTGATCTGCTGGAATGTCTACGCCAAAACCATAACTGGACGTCCACTCAGAAGCAACGTGTGGACTTTCCAGATGAATCACTTTTATGCTCCATCTGACAGATGATCATTGGCGTGTACGGCGTGAAACGTCTGAAAGTAACGCCCTGCTTGCGTTATGGTCTGGAGAATATTTTGGCGGCTTGCCCTAGACCATCTTGTCATTCTGGCAAGCACAGTGGATCAACACTGGTATGCATATGTCCTTGCGTTCCACGCCCACCCCTACACGCAGTTTGTTTCTCCTCGGCACGAAGGTATCTACGAGCAGGACAGTGCAACGCGTCACACAGCTCCCAGTGTAGATGTATGACTTGAAGAGCACCAGAGCACTAATATTAGTTCACCATGCTCTCCTGGCCAGCAAACTCCCCATACTTAAAGCCAACCGAGAATCTCTGGGACCACCTTGATCGGGCTGTTAGCGCCATTAAAGCTCAACTGAAAAACCTAGCGCAGCTGGCCACTGTACTGGACTCGGCGTGGCGCGACACATCGCAGTATTAATTTTACTGGACAGTGTGTATTTATAGATGCGTATTTCACTGTGAGTCGTTTTTCGAAGATCTCTAAAGGATTCATATTTCGCAGATGAATTTCAAAATGTATATCGAGAAACTGTTATTCAATAACCTGAGTTCGATGCCAGCCGCCACTTAAATTTTGTTTAAAAATCATCAGCATGGCCGGCCGAAGACTTTCGACAGAAAATGTCATCCTCGTTTGCCATTAATCTTGTTGAAGGCTGCGAAGAAGCGGTCACAGGTTGAGATCACCCCTTGCCCTTGGTGTAGAAACTGCCCCTGGATGGCGCAAGAATCAGCAATAATCAACGGCATGAGGATGCAGAAGGCAATGACAACCATTGCATTAGAGATATATAATATGTATCAGCAGGATATGTGGCCCTTAACTGAAAAGGTGTGATGATAATCTCTCCACTGACAGAAGATTCAGGAATTTTCCCCATTTCGGGTCTGCAGGTGGAGGCTGCCAAGTGGGAGGTGAGCGTGAGGAAAAGACTGAATAACCAACGAAAAGGTAGCATTCTGCTAGACGAAGTGTGCAATTTCAGAGTTTTGAACGTGCCAGAGAAGCTAGAAAATCAGGAAAGGGAAATGTAAGGAGTCACTTTAGATACAGGTGGGTCAGAGAAGTGAAATGCAAAGAAGATAAGGTTCTCTGGTCAAACTAATATAAGTTAATGCGAACAACAATAGTAAAGGATACCAAATAGTTTACTCTTTTCTTAGTCCTCAAAGTTCTTTCATGTTTATTTCTGACGCAGTTCTCTATACAGCATACTCACATCTTAAGGGAACGGAGACAGGTATCTAGTCGAAGTTTAACGTTCTTACTTGACATCAGAGGCCTCTAATGTCAAATAAAGTTGTTCAGTTTTGACTAGATGCTTTGCGCCTATTCCAATAACATTTGAGGATGTTGTGTGACAAAACTATTCAGGAGTAAAGTTAAAAGAGCTGTGGTGACTAAGACAAGAGTAAATAATTTGAGCCAAACATCGTCTCAGACTCACTGAAGGATGTCGTGTCCCTAAGTTATGAGGAAAGGAATAACAGGGTATGGGATTTGTCATGAATAGGAGGGTAGGGCAGAGAGTGAGGTATCTGAATCGACAACAAAATAACGCTAACAACGATAGTTGATATATACGTGCCCATGCCACTAGCAAGAGATGGATGAAGTATACCAATATATTCAACGGGTAACTCATTACGTAAAGGGAGAAGAAAATCTAATGATCATGGGTGATTTGACCTTTTTGTAGTGGAATGAATAGAAGAAAGTTACAGACGACTATGGGATGGTATCGTGAAAGAAAGTGGATAAGGACGGCTATGGGCTTGGTATCTGGAATCAAAGAGGAGAAACACTGCGTACTGCACTAAATTTCAGCTGCTGATAGCGATCACATTGTTCAAAAGTCACACAATTGGAAGAGGTATACTTGGAAGAGATCTGAAGATACAGGAAGATTCCAGCTGGATTAAAGCATGTTAAGAAAGAGATTTCTAAATCAGTTTTTAGACCGTGAGACGTACCGAGGAGCTGCTACAGGCTCGGATTATAATTCAATGATGATGAAGAGTAGACTGATATTTAAGAGAAACGCCCGGAAGGAAGAGGGATAGGAATGTACTAAGTAATAACGAGATGATTTTGAATTTACCTAACGCTGTAGATAATGACTACGACCGTAGGCGTTTCAGTTGAAGAGGGACGGGTATCTTTAAAAGAAACTAGCACACAATTTGGACATACAAAAATAGGTACAAAGAAGATAACAGTGAAGAAATCTTAGGTAGCTGACCGAATACTCCAACTGCTCGACGAAAGAAGAAAGTACAAAAATGTTCATGGAAAGATAGGAATACAGCAAATGTAAGTCACTTAGGAATGAAATAAATAGGAAATTTAGGGAAGCGAAGGCGAAATAGGTGCAGAGAAAATGTGAGGCAATCGAAAATGATATGGTTGTTGGAAAGACTGATTCAGTTTCATGAAAAGCCAAGCAGCCTACTGTGAAATTAAAAACTAAGGCGAGAGTACTAAGATTGCAATGGGAATGTCAGTGTTAAAAGCAGAAGAGGGAGTGGATAAGTGGAAGAAATGCATTGAACGCCTCTGCGAAGGAAGTACTTGTCTTACGGCGTGACAGAAGAAGAAATGGAAGTCGATATGGGATACTTAGGGGATCCAGTACTAGAGTCAGAGTTCAACAGAGCTTTGGAAGTCTGGATACCAAATAAAACAGAAGAAATAGAAGACATTCTTTCCGCATTTCTAAAATCATTGCTGAAAGACGCAACCAGTCGACTATTCAGGTTGTTCCGTGTAGTGCATGTGACTGAGGACGTATCATTAGTTGTTCGGATAACAACCATTCAGGGAATTCTGAAGAGGAGGCGTAGATAAGGGTGAGATCTATTGCGTAATGCACCCAAGCAGATTGTACAGAAGAATGGGAAACAAAGTTGATGGTCTTTTATATGGCGAGTAGCCTGGCTTTTGGAGAAGCAAAGGCACTAGAGAACGGCTTCTGACATTCGCTAATGGAAGGCAAGACTTAAGAAAAATTGAGACGCGTTTATAGAACCTTACCTCCTAGAAGAAGCTTTCAGCATTTTAAAAATGTGCTAATTGTGCTCCAGTATGAGAAGAGTAGGAGTATTCTGCATGGAAAGACGTGTAATATAGAATAAATACAATAACGAAGGGGAAACAATAGGAATGAAAGACCAAGAGCGAAGCGCCAAGATGGAAAAGTGTGTAAGGCAAGACTGCAGTTTTTCTCTGCTTCTATCCAATCTATACATGGAAGCAGCAATAACTGGAAGAAACATAAAGAAACTTACGAAACATAAACAAGGGATGGAATTATAGGATGTGTGTTAACGCAACCGTGAATAGCTCCCATACACACTTGAGGGAGCTGTAGGGGAACATAGTGATTGGAATAAATCCAACAAATAATTGAGACAAAGCGTGCAAGCTCTACTCTGAGGTGAAGAGACTGGCCCAAGAGATTCTATCATCTTGACTTTCGTGTTGTATAAGACGTGCCTGTTAAAGATGCTGCTAAATTGGCATTTAAATTTAAGACTGGCAGTTCTAGATTCTTAGAGTCACTTGGTGCCCCAACCGTTGACGGACATACATAACGTTGGACGATTTTAAACGTCACGTCGTTGACGAAGATAACTTTGTTATAATGACCATTGTTTCTGTATTAAGAGTGACATAAGGTTTGCGTTTGTTTTGAATTGTCCATTTCAATACGAAATTATCAGTTTGTTTTTTCCTCTAGAGCCGATAAAATTTGCTTCTGTAGCTAATGCTATACTGTGAAGTTTCGTACTTGTGTCAACAGACACTTCCGTTTACAATGCAGATAGGCTGAGGTACAGTTTGAAGAAAATAGGGAAATAATTGATAATAAGCGACCTAAATATGTCTTAAGTACAAAAAGTGAAACGGAGCACACCTGACAAATTTAAAGATTAGGTATTTCAAAATCATGGACGTAGTATATCAGAAATTCGGTATCAGTCATAACATATTTACTACTGTGCAGTGCGTTCCAAACATGTGAATCTTCAGGTGACTTTCACAGTTCTTCAGATTCTGTACCTGTTACGGCAATATTCTTACTTTATTTTGTAGCAGCTACAAAAATGACATAACTACTTCAAAAAATCACATGAAATGAACTGAAATGAACATCTTTGACTTTTTCTTTGCTGATATTCTCTATGTGTGGTAAGATTTTTTTTTCTTTTCTTCTAATCAGTTCAAGATTGGGATTGAAACTCCAGGTGAAAGGATGTAATTGTAAAGATACGCTGATGACATTGATATCCACAGTGAAATTTAAGTATAATTACGGGATCTGTTGCGTTGAATGAACGGTCTGTTCAGTAGAGAATATGAACTGAGAGGAAATCGAGGAAAGACGAAAGTAAAGAGAAGTATCAGGAACCAAAACAGCGAGAAATTTATAACTGGTGATCACGAAGCAGATGGAGTTAAGGAATTCTGCTGCATAGGTGGCAAAATTATCCATGACGGACGGAGCAGGGACGTACAAAGCAGTCTAACGCTTGAAGAAAGGCCAGGAGAAGTCTACTATTATATACTAGTTTTCCCCGACGAACGAACAGGTTTCTCTGTATCTGCAGTCTATTTTAGATATCGTGGAAGAGCATCGAAATTTTTCTCGACAGCTTCTGCAAGCATTGGTTTGAGGAAGAAAGTTATGAAAATGTATGTTTGGAGCACATGTATAATAGTGAGACAAGGCCTGTGGGAAAATCGAAACGTAAGAGAAGAGAAGCATTTGAGATATTATTTACAGGAAAATGTTGAAAATTAGGTGGACAAATAAGGTAAGTAATGAAGAGGTTTTACGTAGAATCGGCGAGGAAAAGGAATACTGGAAAACGCTGACAGGAAGAAAGGGCAGGACGATAGGACATCCGTTCAGCCATCAGGGAACAAGTTCTATGGTATTAGAGAGTGCTTTAGAGGGTAAAAACTGTAGAAGAAGAAAGAGATTAGATACAGTCAGCAAATAATAGAGGACGTAAGTTGCAAGTTGTACTCTGAGATGAAAAGGTTGGCTCCGGAGAGGGATTCGTGGCGGGTCGCAACAAACCAGTCAGAAGACTGATGACACAAAAAAAAAATTATTGTGATAATTTTCGGCATAAATGAACTCAAAGTGTTTAATACGAGTTGTGAAGTAATACACTTTTAGTGACAAACTGGTACTTAGGTAATACAGAAGTTTCAGTCAGGGTTGTGGGTGGGAATATTGCAGGCACAGGAAAATTAAGAAGAAAAATTTTTACGTGTTTTGAACAGCGAGACACCGTCACAATCGGTCTCTAACAACAACTAACGTTATTACAACACAAACGGGAAATTAAGTTATAAGCATAGAACTGAGCATGCTTTGAGCGTAATTACGATGGACCACCGCTCAGTAGCCTTGCTGAATAGCAAGTTTAGCGGATGGAAATTGCAGCTGCGATGCGGTGTGGAAGTCTATACGAATTACACTGACAGGGACCCCCTGCAGTGACGCTAGACATAAAGCTTAGCCCACAGTGGCGTTCCCCGCTGCACCAACGGGTTTCTCTGCGTCTGCCTTCTATCTTAAATAGCGTGGACGAGCATCCACACAGCCTCGACAGCTTTTTGCACCCATTAATAACTATAATTAGCTAACACTTCCAAAGGTCCAGTCCTGAAGTATAGACTTGAAATAAGTTGGTAGCAACCGTAAAATATGCTCGTGTCAATACGACTTGATACTGCCACGATTTATAACCGTGACACGCGCTTGCCTGAGCCGACGTGTAGTATTCATTGCTATTAAAGTGCCGAAGCCGACCGTACATAACCCTGATTACCGCTGCGGACGGACCCGCTGTGTCGACGAGATGTGCCACGACGGTCAGCAGAAAGGAAATGACACGCAAATAGCGCCGTTTCGTCATCTTCCGCAAATCAGTACCACTTTGTAGACACCAGTCGACGTTTATTGCTGCGCAGACGTATCCACAGTGACGAGCCGACAAAGGGAAACAGTGCGCTAGGTTGCTATAATGTACTGGTTTCACAGTTATTACAAATTTCGGTTACTTGTAGATCAGAAAAATATGGTTTCGTATTCCGTATTTCGTAGGCGTCTCACTAACCATAATCTCGTTTCTACAAAAAATGAGAAATAAAATCAGTAGCCCTACAAAAGTTAGCGGCATCCATTCTGAATGGAGAAGTTTATCAAATATATTCATTTATTGCAATTCTCATAAAAGTGTGGAGTGAAATGTACTTTCGTACAGCGTTGTTGGTTGCCAAATCCTTCACTAGATCAGACGTCTAAATGGGAAATGTTTTTATACCGCAAAAAGTATGTTACATCTCAAGTGCAAGCATAGAAGACAATACTGTCCAAAAATCTGAATAGTTTTGTATACAAGTATCAGTGTCATCTACAGTTTCTCTGTCGCCGAAGTACAACTATAACAAATATTTCTCACATATCTACTGAGTGTAGATGAAGCAGAGACGAAGGTTATAGAGTGCTTCACTGTTTTAATTTCACATTCTGTTTTATCCTTTTCTTAAAATAAATACGGCATTTCTAGTACTGAGCTGTTAAGACATTCAAATTTTTCGTTTTCCAACTCATTTCGAGTTTCATAACCCACTAACAAGTTTTGACGCTTATAAAAGAAGCACACTACAAAATGGTGCCATATTTATAAAAATTGTGTTTCGAATCATTTGGTTTACAAATTTAACTGTGCTTGGAATTTTGACAGCTGGTGGTACGCACTACTGTCGTAAGGGTGCCTGGGAGTGGAAGGACCGTGCGAAGTAAGGACTGAACATAATTCGTCTCAGGGTTTTCATTAACGCTTCTCAGGAAAGGTAACTTTATCAATTACATCAACAGGATCTTGACATACTATAAGAAAACCATCCAATTATGTAAAACAATTTAAGAAAAATTAGTGATAATCGATAAAACAATCTCCGTAAGTACAAAACTCAAGAACGCCCAAATAACAGTGTTTTATACACAGTCTTCAAAGCAGACAGCCGTTTAACATCTTTAGAATGTTTCTGACAGAAGAAATAGTAATTAAGATTTACCTGCTCATTACATTATTCCTTTTCCAGGCAACCAGTGTGTACATGCCTTAAGCTACAAACGTACAATGGCAGCCTTATGAATGCAGAAGCAACTTTTGAGTAAAACAAAACTGAAGTCATCAGAGTACATGCTGACATCGTTGACAAAACACTTGTAACAAGTAGCTAGAGGATTATATGGCAACTGGGCAAGGCAACCACCCCACTTATACCTGAGTGTAAAGAAGTTCAGCGGCCAGCTGAGATTCAGCTTCAAAATCACGCCACGAGGGGCGAACGGTAAATACTTAACCGCCAAGCGGGGTGGAAAACATGGGTGGACGGAAACGCGAACTGTTGCCTGATAAACCTTATCTACATTAAACAAGCTTGGCTTGGAAGTACAACCCTCCAAAATACTAGAAAATTTTCCCTGTGAGACACATAATTTTGAGGGCTCCAAATATCAAAGAAAGGGACTTGACGGTTTAATGCACAGTGTACCAGACAAAAAATAAATACGTTAATAAACTTTGAAGCTTACGAGTAGTGACACAATCAACATAAAAAATTTTAGATAATCCCAAGCAGTACAAAACCCAAAGATTTAAAGCACACAATTAAATCACAACTCTATGACAGTTACGAAATTGAAGCTATGTTTTCATAGAACTGCATGCTGTTCATATGGCCTGCCCAGACACAGGAACAGGGAACAACAACAACAGGAGGAGGCTGAGCCGGGTCCGACATAGAGACACCAAGACTCAACATGACCAGGAACCAGTCACAATTTTCATGCTCACAGTGGGGATCAGTACATACGGATGGGGCGTGATCTCCGCACCGAAGCAACGAACTGAAAGTAGCTCACCGAGCATACGAAGCCGCTGTATGGTGACGAACAGTGGAAAAGCTTGGAGCCACCACGAGATGTGAGGATGACGATGACCCACCGTCTGCCTCCAAATCTGGACGCCCAAACGAATAATGTGTCCACGCCTGTTTCCGGTGCGCGCCCCTCAGTTCCGGAAGATGCTCAGCCAAACTTGGAAGTCGTACTGGTGGTAAAAGAAACAGCCAGCTCGTTGCAATGCAGACCTACGCTGTCCGTGCTGCCTCGCACACTGCCTCTCCCGGGAGAACAGACTCTACACTGGTCGAGGCAAACGTGCCACTCCCCTTTCAATCCAAATATCGTGTTCCAGGAGACTATCGATTGCACTACTGTTCGGTCTCCCCCCCCCCCCTTCCCCCCCCCAAAAAAAAAAGAAGAAAAAAGGAACAGGAACCCCAGTGGGACAATGGTTCACAAGTGCGACTTAATTAATACTACCCCTCTTAACTTGGCTAGGCTAAGGTGCACCTGCAACCCATATCCACTCCTTTCGTTACGCAGCCGTGACCAGGTACCTTCAACACATTGTGAGGGCTCACAAAGAGGGTCGGCATTTTTCCAGACGCCTTACTCGCAAAGTCTCTACCCACAAAATTTCTCACAAGGACTACTTCCCTGACCTAAATTTTCCCCAGACATCAGCTTGGTTATACGGCCCCTCTTCCCTTTATGAGCGCTATGAATATTTCTCTTGGCTCTACACCATTTATCCTTGAGTAACTCAGGACTAATATCTTTGCACAATAAATCGTGTATGGATGAGATATTTGATAAAGGAGCATTAATGGAATAGGCAAGTATGAGAGAAGCAGGGTTAGTTCTATGCGTCTCATGTGTAGCAGTATTAAAGACTACGTTCAGCCATGGTAGAGAAAGATCCCATTTTACTTTGAGCTTCAGAGTGGAAAACAATCAGAGGGGACTTCAGGTTACGATTAACCTGCTCTGAATGGAGGTTGGGGATAATAAGGTACGGTAGTGACGTGTTTAACCCCTGACTGGAAACAGAAGTTCTGAAATTCCCTCAAAGAGAAACAAGGTTCATTATCACAGTGACCCTCAGAGGACTGAACCCGAGAAAAAATCTTAAATGCCTATTATTCTGTCCGTCAGTGATGACACCACTGGGGAGAAATCAGCTGAACCGAGTAAAATTATCAACCACCACAAATATATAGCGCAGCCCACCCTGGGTCTGCGAAAAATGACAGTGGATTGAAGAAACCCCATGCACTCATCGGAATCCGGCTTAGCCATTTGCAGTCCCGACAATGACTAAACATTCTTCTAACATCATGATTAAGGGGTGGGGTGGGGAAGGCAGGTTATGGACTCACGGATCTTGCGAACGATTTTATATACTGACAGATGACCCCCACAATAGAATTATGACAATATTTGAAAACAACCGGGACAAGCGCGGCAGGCAGGCAGATTTTTAGCTCTTCATCCCAAGCGCCTGCGGCAGCTGGGTATGTTCTTCCGTAATTCGTACCCAAGAACTTGCTAAACGGCTCTCAACTAATCCATAATGGAGGTCATTTTGGGGCTACTCTTGTTGCGTAAGATCAGCAAACATTGCCAGAAACTCGGTAAGCGCTGAATTTACAAAACCTCCTACAACCTCGGGACCGTGGGGTGGAGAATCCTCCTACACCTCTTCGAAAATTTTGCTCAAGGTATCCGCTACTGAACAGTGAGTGCCGGAAATTTCGGGTGGACTGGACCACGGGCTCACAAACCTTCATTGACCATTACATTTAACAATTTACTCAGTGATTAAATATCTTTGCCAAAATAGCTGCGATACAAATTTACAATATTAATAAATATGAACAGAGATTTTACGTGCTGCGAGTTTCGAAACAGTTAATTAACATGGCAGGCATTTAAATCCCTATTAAAACAATACCAATTAGTTGGATATAATCATATTAATTTAGTTTCCGGTTCTGGAACAGAATTTTATCATAAAAACATACATTAAAGCTTCAACCTCATTGCAGAAAAAGGAAGGTCTAAGCCTAAGCAGCAAGGCGGAAGGACACAATCATATCACAGTTCTGTGACAATTAGTAAATTGAAGATATTATGTTTCCATTTGTGCGACACGGTCTTCGAAACACTTGCCCAAAGACAGGAACTGGTCACAACAACAGTCCGATAGAGAAGCACTAAGACACGAACGCTTGCAGTACCCGAAGCAAGAGCAGTGATCAAGATCAGTCTTTACGAATGCTGCATGGTCACGGCACCGAAGCAACGAATGAAAGTAGCTCACCAACCATCCGAAGCTGCTGTGTGGTGACAAACAGTGGAGAAACATGGAGCTGCCAGGAGATGCGTCAATTACGACGACGCACTACCCGCTCCCAAATCTCGTCTGCCAAAGGAATAATGTGTCCACTGCTGCTTTTGGTGCACGTCCCTCGTGTCTGAGAGGTGCTCAGGCAGACAATCTTGGAAGTCACCCATGTGGGAGGAGAAACAGTCACCCGTTGGCCAGCAGACCGGCGCTCTCCGTGCTGCCTCATTCACTGCCTCTCCCGGCAGAACAGATTCTACACTACTAACTGCAAACGTGCCAGTCCCCATTCACGCAAAAGTACATGTTCCAGAAGACGTGGTGTGAGCCATCTATCGCGGAACGGTTCATCTGGTGCACGTAAGACAGGAAATGTGCAAATATGAACAACGATTACGATTCTGTTTGTGTATGATACAATTACTGCGCACTCTTTGTGTTGCGTGTTCTGTAAACAAAATGGGTGTGACGAGACAGCCATTCCGGACTCAAAATGGTTGAAATGGCTCTGAGCAGTATGGGACTTAACATCTGAGGCCATCAGTCCTCTAGAACTTAGAACTACTTAAACCTAACTAACGTAAGGACATCACACACATCCATTCCCGTGGCAGGATTCGAACCTGCGACCGTAGCGCCTAGAATCTCTCGGTCACCGCGGCCAGTAGATATTGACATAAATGTTATTAGGAAACAGAGTGCCAACATCATTTAGTAAAATTTTAAAAACTTATTCCCAATCCGCTTAAACGTGAGGGGTTTGATGTCATTACTGACGATCCGCTTGTCAAGTGAGGACGTTAAAAGCTGTTGCTACCTTGACGCTGTTCGCAAAAGTTGGGCTATGTCCAGGTATCGGATTTTATTCCTCTCACTTTCCTCCGGTAGGAATCACCAGTACCGGCAACATGATCATCATTGGCATAATCATTTCTATCAACAACAACAACATCACAATAAACTCACATATGTCTCAATCATAATGAACATTAACACAACAACAGGCCCCCATGTGCCAGTCACAAGAACACAACACATATTAATCATTAACAACACACAAACATCATTCTATACACATCATCCCCAACAATGAACAGTTACATATAACCCACCAGACAAGCACACCCCTTGAAATAGCATAGACCAAAAACAGTTGTACCATACTGTGAATGTACTCCAATGTATGTAGACTGGTTTTGGAGGGATGTTTCATTTCACATGCAGTTCCTGTTTGCCTCATTCACGTGTTTTTTTCTCAGGAACTCTTTCTGAACTATCACCTGAGGCATATAATCAACGTACTATATCTTCATTTCATTACTCCTCAACTAAACCTTTTAAACTGTCAAACAGCCTGAACCACTGCATGCAAAACTTTCCACAAAAATATAATCATACGTAATTATCATCATCATCATCATCATTGTGATTCTCGACATCATCACCATAGTCATCATCATTACAGTCACCATCATTTTCATCATCTATGTTTTTCAATGGATCACAGTACTTAACCATATGCTTGCGTGTTGTTCCAGCATGTAATATTACGTGATCTTCCCACGTAGTAGGCATCTCGATCTTTTGTCTTCGCTTCGTGAAAACCAGCTTTAGTCCATTTACCATGTACTGCCATCTACTCCAGTCCATTCCCCGATAGCGTTTGCTTATTTTCCCGCATATTCTTGTAATTTCGAACATGTATCTCTCTGATGCCCACTGAATGGTTCTCTGTTTCGGTATTAAAAGTCCATGTCTCACTGCAACACGTCAAAATTAATTTTGAAAGGCGTATTCAGTTTCTAAAAGTACTCCAGCCTCTTTGTACTTGTTTCTCCACTTACTTTCTTATCCATCAGGTCATTGAACTGCCTTCAACATAAACATTCATCCACTGACCGGATGACTGCACTGTTTCTAATACTTCCGTTATGTTACGCACTGTTTTAGTCAGTTTGTAGGTAGTTTTCAAATCTGCTCTGAAACCGCCTCTCCTAAGTCATTTCATTCACTACAAGTTAACAACACAATATCATAAACCTTGATCAGAAATGAGCTATTAACACGTAATGGTTTGTGAGAATAGTGTAGGTGATATGGGATCACCTTCCCTCTTCTTCTGAATTTATCACGACCCTGTGGATGTCTGACAGCAATCTTGGAGGTGTCACGTATTTCCCCGGTATACTAATATAGTTTGAATTAATGTCAACTTTTTCAAACATTGCCAGTACAGAATGAGATTATCACTCTGCAGCGGAGTGTGTGCTGATATAAAACTTCGTGGCAGATTAAAACTATGTACCGGACCGAGATTCGAACTCGGGGCCTTTGCCTTTCGCGGAGAAGTGCTCTACCAACTGAGCTACCGAAGCATGACTCACGCCCCGTTCTCACAGCTTTACAGAAGTTTGGAAGGCAGGAGACGAGGTACTGGCAGAAGTAAAGCTGTGAGGACGGGGCGTGAGATGTGCTTGGGTAGCTCAGATGGTGAGATCGGTAAGACAAGGATGCCCCATGTCTATGCCTCTCTACGTAATAGCAATTGAGCCACTTCTCCGCATGCTCCATTGCAAACTTCAGGGCTTAACTGTCTACTCATGCAACATAAAATGTATTGCCTATACGGACTACGTGAGTGCTGTCATACGGTCGGAGCAGGAGCTACGGGAGATCACTGACAGTATCACTGAATACGAACGAGCATCAGGCTCCAAATTAAATTATACGAAGACCACATTATTGCTGATTGGAGGAGGCTTTCCGACTGATGTAACATGTCCATACAGGTTGTGCGAGACTGTCAAACTGCTACGTATGAAAATGAGCAGTTGCCCTATAAGAACAACGGCAGTCAATTGGAAAGAACTCTTGGCCATCACGGTAGCCTGCCTTCAACAAAATAAAATCAGACAACAGAATCTGCTTCAACGAGTTCAATTCATCAATACCAAAATCCTTTCCAAAATCTGGTATGTTGGGCAGGTTCTCCCGGTGGTTGACACTGTTGCCAGGGTCATAATATCGGCAGTCGGATGGTATGTTTGGAGGGGTGAGATATTCAAGGTGGGGATCAACGTCGTCACTCTCCCTCCGGCGGAAGGGGGCCTGGGTCTAATAGATGTCCCAACGAAATGCAAGGCTCTCCTCGTACGTAATACACTGCAGCTGTGCCATAAATACCCCGACAGCGCACTTCGTATGGCCATAAGGACATATCAACCATACGACATGCTAATACCAATAAACCTGGTGGAAGTGCACTATAAGGCGAATCATATCAGGATGTTTCTCTTAGAAGCCAGCTACCTGAAGTCGAAATCGAGTGCTCCATTAAGTGATCTAACATCTGCTCAACTATATCGGCTGATGAACGAAACTGGAAGAGCCAACTGCATGGTGACGAAGTACCCCTGTACGGATTGGCCTAGAATCTGGACAAACATCAATAACAGTGTTCTAGGCACTGACGTCCGATCCACTTGGTACAAAATTGTCAATCAGACAATACCAACTAGAGAGCGACTCAATAAAATACATCTGTCGGTGTCAGACAAAGGTCGAGAATGTAATGTCATCGACACCTTACAACACCGTTGTGCCTGTGGTGAGAACGGCCATATATTGAACTGGTGTCGTAGGACCATGGCATCGATCTGCAGGACAACAACGCAGAACATCTCTCTAACATCGATTCTCCAACCGGATGGAACATACTATGCGGTAACCAAAATGAACACGTGGACGTGGTTGGAGCGCACACGCTGCACTACATCATTAATGCCCAGGAAGATCGGACATACATGGGCTACAGAGTATACCTAGCCACACAGGCTAAGTTACTGATGAGGGACCCAAAATATAAGAGAAAGTTTGCCAATTATATCGCGGCATTACGACTAGTGACGATATGACACACATACGATGAAGAGACTTATAAGAGGATGCTAGACGAACAGATGGAAGAACGAACAGGTTTTCAGATTTTAAAACCGATGTTCACAATTATTGTACTTGTACTTCTTTGTTTTTCGTTGCTTACATTAGGACTTTGTTTTGTACTATCATCGATAGTCGAGAGAAAGTTTTCAGTTTGTGACTCACGTTGAGAATGTCACTTTATCCGAATGAACATTGCCTAACATCACATTCCAGCACACCACAGGACGGTCTGCGGACTTCAGCGACGTCTGGCCTCACAACTACGAGAAGGAAACCTGGGCGAAAAAGAAAGGATAACTTAACGAACGACGCCAAGCTTTAATGCTTGGGATATATAAAGTGAAGGCGTATTAATTTAGAGAAGACGAGTTTTGAGGATCGCGTGTCAGCTGAGTCAGTGCCACCTTGTTGGAGGACGAGCAGGGGAATGTTTTCAGGGAAAATACTATTCTTTTATTTACAGAAGAAGTCTTTTTATTTCGTCATGAAGAAGAACATTACGCAGGGGAATGATTTAAAGGAAAACAAGTTTCTTTTCTTTACAGAAGAAGTATTTTATTTCATCGTGAAGTAGAACAATTTCTTTTAATGGCGATGAAGCCAGGCCGAGAAGGCAACTTCTGGCGAGCGTAAGGATGGGTTGAAGGGGAGGAAGGAGACGCAAAAACAAAAAACAAAAAACAAAAAAAACAAAAAAATGTTGGTAGAGCATTATCCCGCGAAAGGCAAAGGTCCCGAGTTCGATTCTCGGTCCGGCACACAGTTTTAATCTGCCACGAAGTTTCATTGCCAGTACAGGTTTTATTGAAACTGAGTAAAGCACATTCCCGAATTCTTTTAATCCCAGAGCCAGCATTAATTCATACTCATCGCACCGTTCTGTAATTTCGTTCAGACTTAACAAACGGTTCGTTTGTATTATAAACTGCCAGCTTGTACTATAACAAAATCGAATACTACAGTATTGTTACTGTTGTATCTCGGGTGGTCATAACTGTAATGCGCAGACTAGGAATCAGGAGACACACCAACATAGCTGGGCACACTACAGAACATTAATAGACAGTGCTATAACTAAACTATCAAACACATTTACTTATCTTTCGAGAAGCAGTCATTTATAAATAGTGTTGTGAATGCGTGGGCATTTTATAAGATGTGGCAAATACCCAGGATAAATAGCTGGGCAAATGCCCAAACGTCATAAATTCCCGGGAAATATTTATTTTTAGAGATTAATTGATAAGCGGCGCTTACAAAAAATTTTAAGCTGATATTTTATGTCGGGAAAGATGTTTTGCAGCTCGGTTCCTTGTTATCAAATCTATTTTATATTACTGATTTTATTTCTTCTTCACACCAGTGCAGTCATACTAAAGCAGACACAGAAAGAAACAGAACCGAAAAGTATAGTCTGTCTCAAATGTCACTACATCTGACAATAAAGCATTTTATGTTTAGTTTTGTCACTGAGAACAGTTTAACATTTAAGAATACGTTTATTGTCAAGAAACACATGCAAGTTGTTTATGCATTCAGTAATAATTTTGGTATCAGTAATCACTTTTGAATAAAAATCAGAGATTTTGCAAGGATTAAAATTGTGTTACATTACAATGCAATGACCATAGGACAATGTTTTTTTTTTTATACCGGCTTATCATTACACAGCTGTCCAACGTGGTGTGTTGTGTGTGTGTGTGTGTGTGTGTGTGTGTGTGTGTGTGTGTGGCTATATAAGTGCGAAAGAGAGACAGACAGAGAGAGAGAGAGAGAGAGAGAGAGAGAGAGAGAAGTAGAACTGGTAAAAAGAAAAGGACATTATAAATGATAAGCAGGTGTCAGCAACACGCGCCCTTCCTTGGATAGTAAGTCGGAATGCTAGCAAGAAGTTTTAGGTATAAACATTTATTACCTTTTAATATTGGGAATATTATCCCATCAGTATTTTAACTGATGAATTATACTTTATAACAGTAAAAATTGTAGTAAGTACTTTTTTATATAAATGCTCATATTTTGGGCATTTTAAACAGCTTTGGTCAAATTCCCGGCCAAGTGGCCATCTATAAATTTCCTGCCCACTGTACATTTGCCCGTCCCATATCACTATGTAAAGCATAGCAAGCATTTTCTATCTTTATATACATTGTTTTATCAAATCAACAGAAAACTACCTTTCGAACTGCTTTGATTCTCGCAGACCTCACTAATTTTCCAATATCGTACGGGTATATTCTAAGAAACGTAATCGCATAATGAGCCTTAAAAGTACTTTTAGTATCACACTTTACCGTAATTCTAACAAACGATGTGGTGAATTTTCGATGTGTTATTAATCCTAAGTTATTAAGTAAATAGTTATATTGTATTACAATACGATACCAAACGGACGTTATGGAAAGTGGAACTCAGACGAATTGCATTTATCTGTAATCTTACTCTTAAATAGGGATCGAGGGTTAAATGAACGTACATATTCAATGCGCATAAGCTAACAAATAAGCATGCTGTAAATAGAAACAAAAATGCAAATGAGGAAATAAAAAAAGGTTGGGCCACATAACAGAATTTCCAGCGAACTTGAAAGTGAATTGGAAGAGCATATTCGTACATTCTAAGATATTGCTGTCCGTTTAAACATATCGGACGCAACAAAACTATAGCTTCACGGGGGAAAAGCAAATGTTTCGGAGACTCGGTAAGGAGGCCACCACAGAAACTCATTCTTAAAACAGAGGCATGGTATTGCGAGTTGCGCGAGGAAGATCGAATGGAAGAAATTATCTGATGCAGAAAATGCAAAACGTGGATCCATCCTAAGTGTTCAAGGGTGGGAAAAAGCGTGAAAAAGTTCGTTTGCAATGCTTGCAAATAGTGATGTAGAAATAAAATATTGGACAGTCCCTTAAATTCAGATTAGTTCGTACTTTAAGACAAGGGATATTGTTTCTTATGGTGGTATATTTTAAGCACCCACTGGTACATATTGTGAAGTGAGATTGCTACTTTGTGCTATTTGCTGCTGTTCAGTAGATTAAGTGTAACGTGTTTCCCAGAATTTTGCGTGAACAACATCCCGCAGTTGAGAATGGCATTGTTTAAATAATTTTCTAACTTAATTACTTTCGCTGCAATAAACGAAATCCCCGTATTGGTACAATTGAACATGTCTTCCCTATCTCGATAGGAAATGTCGGCGACATCAATTTAATCGACTGGTGCAAGAGCGATTTCACGCAGAAAGCAGAGCAACGATTGTCTAATTTTGGTACCTGGAATATTGTTCCTACAAAATGAACAGACAACTTAATCATCGCATCATTTAAAACAGATTAAAATGAAACCTTCTTTGCCTTACTTTCCTTCAGTAAATTATCGCTTAAGCTCGAATTGCGGGAAAAAGAACAAAGTCAAACAAAGTGAAGTAAAACTAGAACAGTGAAATATGAGTAACAAAATGTACACCAAGTTCGCGTACTTTTGTTAACTCTAGTAAGATAAGGACTTTTAACCGCAAAGTAGATAGAGTAGAGAAGCATAAAAGCGTATTTCTGACCCTTCTAAGTAATCAATGGTCACGCATTAAAGTAGGTAATTTCTGTTGCTTTATCAGATGTAGCGGCTTGCGTGTTAGTGCGAAATCCATTCTTTTGACATTACTCAGATAATACCAGAGCATACATATCAATGAAACATTAAATTCACTGTAGTTAGGTGACTAGTGAATACGTTTGCTGCCCATTTCTTTGACCCAGTTTCGAATAAATAACAATCTCATACTTCCCAGCAGAAGTCGTAGATAACAGTTAAGGGAGGTACTTTTCAGTTTGCAACGGGTCCAGAGTAACAGTATGTGAAATGTTCAAAATGTAAGGTGTTAATTAACCACTGTCTAATAGTGTGCTGTATGCAGATTATAATAATTGCACCTAATTCTTTTCTACTACAAGTGTAACGCTTGTATTCTAGGTCTGTGATAGTGTGTAAACTATTCGTTGCAGTTGTAGTTAGGCTTGTAAATTGTCTCTTACATTGTTTCTATGCCTTAAATTCGTCTCATTCAACACCACTTTTATTGGTCCAAATATGCAGTGATCTCCATTTTTTTACATACACTGAAGCAAGTTAGGTTAGTGTTAACTAGTACATCCCAACGATGTTTTAAGAAAAATAAATTGTCAATGCATAAAAACTTTTCAGAAACGACACTTCCTCCTTAAAGCAATTATTCCGTTGACCTCATTAAGGCACTCGAACTAGAGACATGTCAGGCGTCAGCCACTTATGGTAAACAGTAGTCAACTTAGTTGATCATGTCCGACATTGTAAGTGTATGAAATATTTCAGTACTATTCCTTGATTGCACCACAGTATTCCAGAAATATGAGTGTACGAGTTTGAAATTGCAGAATACTGAACTATCAGTGTCAATATTTTGGAATCTCAAAAAAAATGGTTCAAATGGCTCTGAGCATCATGGGACTTAACTTCTAAGGTCATCAGTCCCCTAGAACTTAGAACTACTTAAACCTAACTAACCTAAGGACATCACGCACATCCATGCCCGAGGTAGGATTCGAACCTGCGACCGTAGCGGTCGCGCAGTTACAGTCTGTAGCGCCTAGAACCGCTCGGCCACCTCGGCCGGCTTGGAATCTCAACTTCCGCATGTATTCAAAATGTCGTTAATTAATCAATAACGTGCAAAACACAGCGTACCTCATTTACCTTCACTACATGAAGTAACTGTTTATTCGCAAAAAAGAATTTACAAATAATGTACCGAGCAAACGTTATTTAGTTACCAGAGGGGACATTATCCAGCATCATTGTGATTCTTACAAAGTGGTTCTTTACGAAGATATGAATAGCAGTTATCTTTTTTAAATATTACCCCACAATTTTTGTTCCGTAATCCACTTCCTCTCCCTCCTCTTCAAAAAAGTATCACAGTACATCATCCATGTAAAGCTGATGTTATTAGAAACTTAAGCAAAACTGACCTAAAGTAAACCGCGTAACTCTATATGCGGCAGCCTACACAAAACTACAAAGAAGCACCAAAGAAACTAGTATAGGCATGAGTATTCAAATACAGAGATGTGTAAACAGGCAGAATACGGTGCTGGGGTCGGCAACGCCTACATAACACACGTGTCTGGCGCGGTTGTTTGATCGGTTACTGCTGCTACAAATGCAGGTTATCAGTGAGTTTCAACAAGGTGTTATAGCCGGCGCACGAACGATGGGACACAGCATTTCCGAGGTAGCGACGAAGTGGGGATTCACCCGTGCTACCATTTCACGAATGTACCGTGTATATGAGGAATCCGGTAAAATATCAAATCTTCGACATCGCTGAGGCTGGAAAAATATCCTGCAAGAACAGGACCAACGACGACTGAAGAGAATCGTTCAACGTGACAGAGGTGCAACCCTTCCGCATAAGGTAACTGAAAGGATACGCAATGGCACGGACAGACATGACGCTTTTATTCAAAGTCAGTAATTACGAGGGTGAGTCAAATGAAAACATTAAATATAATTGAAATATTATTTACTGTGCAGAAGTGATACAATGCTGTATCACTGTTGAATATAATCTCCCCCACGCTCAATGCAAGGCCTCCAGCGCTTACAAACTGCATAAATTCCTTTAGAAAAAAATTCTTTTGGTAGTCCTCGCAACCACTCACGCACCGCGTGGCGTACCTCTTCATCAGAACGGAACTTATCTCCTCCCATTGCGTCTTTGAGTGGTCCAAACATTTGGGAATGACTTGGGTCAAGGTCTGGTGAGTATGGTGGATGTGGAAGACACTCAGAATGGAAGTGAACCCTGGTTTCGTCCCCAGTAACGATTCTTGCAAGGAAGCCATCACCTTCCCGTTCAAAGCGCCCGAAGAAGTTCTTCACAAGCATGAACACATCGTTCTCTCATTTCAGGAGTCAGCTGCCGTGGCACCCATCTTACAGACACTTTGTGAAACTGGAGCACATTTTGCACAGTGTGGTGAGAAGTCCCATGACTATTCTGTAAACATGTTGCAGTGTCATTCAGTGTCACTCGGCGGTTTTCCTTCACTATGGCTTCAACTGTTGCAATGTTCTGTTGAGTGATAACTCGTTGTGCCCGACCTGGACGAGGAGCATCTTCCACTGAAGTCACACCATTTGCGAACTTCCTACTCCATTCGTAGACTTGCTGCTGTGACAAACATGCATCACCGTACTGAACCTTCATTCGTCGATAAATTTCAATAGGTTTCACACCTTCACTACGCAAAAACAGAATAACAGAACGCTGTTCTCCCTGGTGCAAGTCGCAAGTGGGGCGGCCGTCTTTATACTAGTACTGCGACGGTATGCGTGCATCTGCATTACGCTGCCACCTACAGGCCATTCTGCACGCTGTTTGTAGCACGCTTACCGACTTACAGGATAAAGGCGCGAAATTTCGATTTGTTATTAGAAATTTAAGGTTTCCATTTGACTCACTCTTGTACAAAGCAGTCGCCACGGTACATGATGATGTTCTGGACATTACGAAAGGCGGGACATAGTTCGTAACAGGATGTGGCATTACCACGGATGACAATGCATACTCTGGATTTCTTGTGTGGATATCGAGGGAACGGGCGGACCAGTCCATTCACCGAATACCCTCTCGTTCCAATTGCTCCCCCAGTCACGTTGTTCGATGCGGTTGCCCACCACATTCCATAAAATGAAGTCAACACCAAATGAACCCTGAAGAATATCCACATAATAGGTGTACATTGCCACAATAGCGTTATCCGGTGAATGTAGCATGTTCAAAGACTCAAAGATCAGTACGCCCATGCAGTGTTATGACATCCACACCAAACGATCATGTTCGATAATGCTGGACGTACGCTCAGGGCGGAGAGGGATGAGAACGTAGTCAGTAACAATGTCGAACGTGTTCGTCTTGGTGGTCCAGGAGTTACGGGGTGCGGAGGCGTAAACTTGCATGCGCATACTGGCCTCCAAATCTCTGACCAAGATGCACTCACTAGCCACCTCTATTGTGCACTATAGCTCTTGTCCATGTGCGTATTTTCAGGGGTGCTGTTTAGCCTGACTTCATTCTCAAGGATGATGATAAGCGACTGATTCGAACGGCGTAGGATATTCAGTGAATGGACTGCCCGGTCCCCCGACTTCAGTCCCATCCAGCACGTGTTGCATGCTTGGAGTACACGTAGTGTAGCACGTCAGCATGCACCAATGACCACCCAGCAACGGTCAACCACGCTGGTGAAGGAAAGGAACACCCTACCACAAGAACCCCTTTCCGACCTTGCGACCAGACAATGAAGAGCATGCACTGATGGCCGTAGTGACCACACATCCCATTAAGAACCAAGCCCCGACATTCACAATGTTCAGGAGACCATCACGAATCGCGGTGACTTCATTGTAAATACTATCTTTGAGTAACAATGTCATTTTTGTTCACCTCGTTGCGTACGAAGGATGCAACATACTTCTTTAAAGTAACTTGGTTTTATTTGGGATTCCAATACACCATATTTCTTCCCAATCTTTTAGCTAGAAAACTTTGTATTTCATCATTACCTCCTTTCAATGCGACCGCCTTACGCCATCTTACTGGTAGTGTCTGCATTGCTCTATAACACCACTCTACTGGTCGATGTCGGAGCCCACGTCTTGCTGCATCAATAACCTCCCCATTATCCACTTACCGCTTACGCACAGATTTTCTCTTTATGATCTTCTGTTAGACGGCGAGGAATTCAGATGGCACGCGTCTTTGAGTACCCCTACCCGTGTACTAGTGTGTCAGTACTACCAACACGGACGTCCAGTTGAGCAGCGAGGTGTTTGTTCAAAAATGGTTCAAATGACTCTGAGCACTATGGGACTTAACTGCTGTGGTCATCAGTCCCCTAGAACTTAGAACTACTTAAACGTAACTAACCTAACGACATCACACACATCCATGCCCGAGGCAGGATTCGAACCTGCGACCGTAGCGGTCGCGCGGTTCCTGACTGTAGCGCCTAGAACCGCTCGGCCACTCCGGCCGGCGAGGTGTTTGTGATCCGTCGATCTCATCGTATGAAATTGTCCGCACTTCGCAACGCTGCAGGAGTCCCCGCTGTGTGCGGGCGACCGGCACGCGGGAGATCGGACATGTTTGTGCCACATTGTTGACAGACGCCCCACCAACGACGAACCCTGCTCTTGTTCAATGCCTGGTCTCCGTAGACGACCTGCAAATGCCTATGAATATCTGCGATGCTCTGGTTCCCCGCCAAAAGAGACTCGACGAGAGCTCTCTTCTTGGAATGTACCTCTCTTACAGACGTAATTTTGAAGGCTACAATTAACCCCGAACGTATCGGAACTCCATGAAACTCCGGGGTAAATAAAAATACTCCACCAAGTCCCACGACAGACTCCGTATTTGTACAACCAAAAGTCCCGAGAGCAATACTGTGTTGTATTATTTATTGAACGACCCTCATATTTTTCAGTTACCTTCTTTGCTATATTATAACAGCTCTCTCCATCCAGAATGAAATTTTCACTCTTCAGCGGAGTGTGCGCTGATATGAAACTTCCTGGCAGATTAAACTGTGTGCCGGACCGAGACTCGAAGTCAGGACCTATGCCTTTTGAGGGCAAGTGGTCTACCACCTGAGCTAACCAAGCGCGACCCGTCCTCACAGCTGCAGTTCTGCCATTACCTCGTCTCCTACCATCCAAACTTCACAGAAGCTCTTCTGCGAACCTTGCAGAACTAGCACTCCTGGAAAAAAGGATATTTCTGATACATGGCTTAGCCACAGCCTGGGGGATGTTTCCAGATTGGGATTCTCACTAGCAGCAGAGTGTGCGCTGATATGAAACTTCCTGGGAGATTAAAACTGTGTGCCGGACCGAGACTCGAACTTTGCCAGGAGGTTTCATATCAGCGAACACTCCGCTGCAGAGTGAAAATTTCATTCTGGAAACATCCCCCAGGCTGTGGCTAAGCCATGTCCCCGCAATATCCTTTCTTCCAGGAGTGCTAGTTCTGCAAGGTTCGCAGAATAGCTTCTGTGGAGTTTGGGAGGTAGGATACGAGGCACTGGCAGAATTGAAGCTGTGAAGACGGATCGTGAGTAGTGCTTGGGTACATCAGATGCTAGAGCACTTGCCCACGAAGGGCAAAGGTCCCGAGTTCGAGTCTCGGTCCGGCACACAGTTTTAATCTTCCAGGAAGTTTCAGTTCTCTCCATGTTTTCCCGCTTTCTTCCAGCAGTATTAGTTAACACTGACACATAACGCGAAAGTTACTTTCGGCCTTTTGGACATCAGTGTATTATACGTTTACGCGAGCCACTTTATCTGTTTACGGTGTTCCATTTTTGTCTGTCTTCACAAGGCGCTGTTGTACATCCCACGCGTGAGGGAACACCCTGGCGCCCTCTACAGGATGCAGACGAGACCTGCCTGGGCAGAGCCTTCGCCGCGACGTCCCCGGAGGGCGCGTCGCCCCCGCCCCCCACAGCCCGCTTCGCTCGCGCAGGCAGCGACAGAGGCGCCGGTGCTCACCTATTACTATTAAACACTCCATTTGCATTCCAGATGTGCGCTCTGTCGCAGCTTCCTAATTGCTTTATGTATGTATTGGGACGCGCTTTGACCCATGCCGGTTCCGAGCGCTAATGGAATCTGAGATCATCAATTCAGTATGCGCAGCGTCGTAAATTCAGAGCCTCTTGCTCACTCACTGTGTTATATGTATGTTCCATTGTCAGAGTTACAGCTTTATCGCATGCGATAAGCGAGTAAGTACTTCCGAGAATGACTGCATTGTGTTTTTCTGGATGTAACTCTGGACTTCCCTCTGCTGACATTTTACTTTTTTTTCCTTCGGAAAAGGAAGTTTTTTTCTTTATTTTAAGCTTTGCGACGCTACAAGGTCAGAAAAGTGGTGTCGCAGAAGCCGTATATATGATACGTAAGAGCTGAGATCGAATTACAAACCTTGGTGACGTTAGTATGCTCCGGTGTTTCATCTAACAAAAACAAGACCTAATATTTCCACACTCTTCAGGCAAATCTGTTTCCAACACTAAATTTGTTCTTAATTCCCTTTATGTTAGCCAAAATATCATGGTGTACAACAAGGCTGTTCCGTATGAGCACTTTTATGTCAATCGAATTGGAACCATCAAGTTATAACCATTTTAGGTGTCATGCTGTAGGTAGACTAACCTCAGCATCTCTTTGTTAGATTTGAAAATGGACTTTATCATTCCATTAACCATTTAAAAATCTACAACAAAAATATAATGTCGTAAAATGGTTATTTCAACAACAAAATGTAAAACAATACGTATCAGAAGCAAAACTTTTATATAGATCAAATCAAGTCTTTCAGATACTTAATCTACATATTGTCTTATATAGATTACCCAAACGCATCATACAAAATACGAAACTACAGTAGCAAATTACCAGTCGCGTTTACAAAACGTGGAACACCAAAAATAACGATACTGGAAGTTTATGTAGTGCTAGTACATCAAACCATCTCTCAAGGAACCGATTTATGGATCTGATGGTGCCACTCGAAATATTTTCTGGTATCCTTGGCCAAGAACTATTATATCCCTTAAAAATGTTAAATACAAACTGATTTAGCCATTTAAACGTATTAAGCAAGTATATAACTGCAGTGATATCATACTATCGCCAAGAATGCAAAGAAAAGTGACTTCTGAATGTTAAAATAATGGATTGTTTGATGCTGCTACCACAGATTCTAAATTAAATATCCGCAGGAAAGAAATCAGTGCCTCGACCACACAACAGATGGAAGGAGAGCGTAAGAGGCCATATGAAAAGTTATAATATTGATGATGATGATTATGTGAAAGAGTTCACCGTCGAATGCTTTTTTTTAATATCCAACAAAGGACTGATGAAAGAAATTAGGAGATTTTTAACAGAGACCAAGTAAAGTAAACAGCTAGTTGAGGGTACACCAAGGAAACTGAAGTTGTAACATTAGGTTTACTTAACTAAGCTGGCTGAAGCAATCGACCATAGATTTATGAAACGCTCACGGCTATTGCCTATCGCTTACATTCGTTTTGGGCAGCAGATGAGTTATAAGTGATCTGTCTCCAACTCTCCCCCAGCTGTGTCAAATTTTATTACCCGAGGAATGAACGCTGACTACTGAAATCTTGGAGTATAAATTTTACTTTATACAGGGTGTTACAAAAAGGTACGGCCAAACATTCATGAAACATTCCTCACACACAAATAAAGAAAAGATGTTATGTGGACATGTGTCCGGAAACGCTTAATTTCCATGTTAGAGCTCATTTTAGTTTCGTCAGTATGTACTGTACTTCCTCGATTCACCGCCATGATTTCGTACGGGATTCTCTACCTGTGCTGCTAGAACATGTGCCTTTACAAGTACGACACAACATGTGGTTCATACACGATGGAGCTCCTGCACACTTCAGTCGAAGTGTTCGTACGCTTCTCAACAACAGATTCGGTGACCGATGGATAGGTAGAGGCGGACCAATTCCATGGCCTCCACGCTCTCCTGACCTCAACCCTCTTGACTTTCATTTATGGGGGCATTTGAAAGCTCTTGTCTATGTAACCCCGGTACCAAATGTAGAGATTCTTCGTGCTCGTATTGTGGTCGGCTGTGATACAATACGCCATTCTCCAGGGCTGCATCAGCGCATCAGGGATTCCATGCGACGGAGAGTGGATGCATGTATCCTCGCTAACGGAGGACATTTTGAACGCTTCTTGTAACAAAGTGTTTGAAGTCACTCTGGTACGTTCTGTTGCTGTGTGTTTCCATTCCATGATTAATGTGATTTGAAGAGAAGTAATAAAATGAGCTCTAACATGGAAAGTAAGCGTTTCCGGACACATGTTCACGTGACATATTTTCTTCCTTTGTGTGTGAGGAATGTTTCCTGAAAGTTTGGCCGAACCTTTTCGTAACACCCTATATATATATATATATATATATATATATATATATATATATATATATATATATATATATATGTGGATGTGGGTGGGTGGGTGGTGGGTGGGTGGGTGTGCGTGTGTAGTTGGATAGGTGAGTGGATGGATGTCTCGTTTGGCTGTTATTTTCTGAAGGTAAGTGTTGCCCAGTCCGTTTATGTTACGTGAATCCAATGACGTGCTACTTTGAGCAGAGTACTGGCAATAAGATATACTAAGATTGCGTTGGTACCCTCGATATTACAGGACATATAAAGGAGAAAAACACATAAAATACAATTTCTGTTAAAAGATATTTTCTGTACACCATCAGCTGTACTAGAATGTTGTATTTGCCAAATACGTTTTTAGAATCTATAACCCATCAGTGGTATATGATACAGAGGAACAAACAGCTGTATGTTGATTAATTTCTACAAAACATGTACATATACATAGCAATAATATAAGTTTACTCGCATTATGCACTTATTTAGCAATGGGCACGCTTGTCAGTTAATACAGCAGGATCTGACATATATACCGCATTACGCAGTACACATTTTGTCATATAAGTTGTTGCTCTCAAATTTTAGGCTTTGAAAATTTTCGATACTGTTTGACATAATTGTCATATTGAGTGAACATGAAACTGACAGGTCAAGGAGTCTACATTACTTGTCTTTTGTTATTTCTGAGAAGATATTTGCAGATATGTCTGTGACGATTTTTACGTGCATGATATAAATTCCAAACTAAAATTATGCAGGTATATACACCCAATTCTGTACCTTTGTTTGTTCATTAAGTATATTCTGTGGTTCTTTTGCATAAGTGTATATATTTCAATTTCTTCTGAAATATTTAAGAACCTAAATTACACAATAACCGAAGGAAATGTTAGAAACAAACCCGCAGTTTACCTGATATTCACGGAAAATTAATTACCCTCTAACTCTGTCATTAAAGTCAGATAAGGGGACTATAGTTCCTCTTGTGAAAAAAGAGGAATAGATCCAAAATACCATAGACATCTTTAATAGAAATGACTTTAGACATCGATAGGGATCCCATTAATAAATGTAGAGCTCAGACAAAAAAGCTCTAACGAAGTGTAGATTTCTGCTCACTAGTAGAGAAAAAGACCAGTGTGTAGTGACGAACCCTGAGTCTCCGAAACTGTAATCACAACCTGAAGATTCACAAAGAACAGAACATGTTCCTCTCACACCACTTGCTTACTCACAGGTATATATGTTCTTAGAAATAACAAAATACTGGTTCCTTGTCTACTATATACCACATTTATGCCTAACTGTATCAAGAATCATCACTGCCTAAAATTTGACAGCAATAAGGTAGATGACAAAGTGTGTACTATGTTATAGGACATATCTGAGGACCTGTAGTATTAACTGACAAAGCATGTCGTTGCTACAGAAGTGCATAATATAAGTAGACTTGTATTACTGCTACATACGTACTGTTACCATTTTGTTGCAATTAATGCAAATACATTTGTTTGTTGCTCTTTATCGGATGCTATTGATGATGGGTTATAAACCCGGATATTTGGTTTAGGCAAATAAGACATTTCAGTTGCAGCTCGTATAGAAGATGTCTTTTAATAAATATCACGACTTGCAGAGTACCAAGCATTCAAGATTTTTAAAATTTTAATAAAATAAGATTAGCTGCAACTATCCACTGAATGTACGTGTATGTTAGAACGGAGAAATCCATTCGATCAGATGAGTAATCCTTCAGCTCACATTCTTCAACAAGGTGACGGATGGATTTTCTTGGACCTTCACAGTATTAGCTTCATGTCGGATTTTTTCCAATTTGTATAGATTCTGTACAAACGTCGTATATGGTTCCATGTATGACGAAGGTGTTCACAACCACTTATAATTTCTAAAGGATCTATTAGGTCACGTAGATAGTTGGAAGCATTTTTATTTCATAATTCCAACCACACGGCGTTGAGAGTTTATCTGTCGCCAGCGATCTGTTGAGCAGGACGTCAGAGTGAGTATGGAGACTGAGGCCAACTTCTTGTCAGCCGGTACATGCCCTAGTGTATGGGCAATTCAGGATCGTTCATCATTATATTGTATTCCTTTACGCGGGCTCTTTGTCTACACGGTGGGGTGGAATTCCATAGCGTAGCTCTGGAAGCCAGTACACTGGACCAGATCTGATGCACCCAGTTAACCGTCCTCATTTCTCAATGTAACTTAACGTCCATCGTTTCGGAGAGAACACTATTCAACTGAAATATTTACGAAGATACTTCCCAATGTTACATTATCTTAAGCGAGTTTGCTTTTTGTTTCACTAGTTTGCGTTTTTAATTCTCTAGGAAACTCACTGATGTTCCGGCTACTTGGTATAATTGTTGCACATTAGTTTGAAATTAAAACACTGAAACCTAGGCTAAGGAAATGTATTACAGTATTTTTTCAGTGTGTTGTCGGTGTTATTATTAGATTCGGTTAGCTTTCATCACGCTCATGTTATGTGGAATAACGAGTGAATTATGTCGCTTTTACGAATAAATTCACTATTTAGTTTCAAGATCTTTATCAGTTGAAATATGAAATACATTGGAGTACTTAGGAAATGAAATTCAGCGCCTAAGTAATCAAGCTATACACTCCACTACGTGGAAACCTCCTAGGCTTTAAGCTATGGCTAAGCCATCGTTCGCTTTACCCTTTCTCCTGGTAGTAATAATATCACATTCCGTGAAGTTTAGTTTCCTGCAGACTGAGCCTTGGGCACCATCGTTAATCCTGTTCCGAAACAGGGTTTAACGATGATTTACTCGACCAAAGACCCGTTTAAATTCTGGTTCTCCTAGTACATGCGCTATTGGAAGACCATGTTCAATCTCCTGACAAGATGAAGTGCTAAAACACGTGAATAATCTTCAGTAACCAAGTTTGAGTAAATCGAAGAAATCCAAAGAGACATGCATGTAATAAAACATAAGACGCAGTAGATAAAGTGAAAGAAAATTACAAATTGAATTAATAATCAAATTTATGGGTTATATAACTCTTGTGGAACAAGGTGAAAACCATGAAAATTGTAAAACGGAACTCCCAGCGTATTAATAACTTAATAAGAATCAGCAAACTAAAAAGAAAGTGATAAAAAAGAGTGGAATGGAGAGTAGCGGCTTACTAAATAATAAGAGTCAGAATGTGCAGTAGCAAAAGTTTCTCCGTGAATTTTCGCAGTGTATTCACGTAACGATACAAAACAGAATAAGAATTGCAAATATTTGAAACGTAGGTTAAGATTAAATATGAAGTCTACGGAAACGGTTGCCAGAAAACAAGAAAGTTGAATGGAACCTCTAGAATAGCATCGTGTGATTGTCACCCAATAACAGGGAGAAGCAGTATAGTTGGAAAGTTGGTTCGAAAGTTGTACAGTTAGACAAATGTTTGTGGATAAATGGATCACATTATGGAAGATACTGAGTACGAGTAGAGTCTGTCGAAGCATTAGCTAGCTCAAGATGTGAAGAAGAATAATAGCGCTGGACAGGTCGAGAGAATGACGAAAGGAGAAAAAAGAAAAGAAAATATATGGAAAAAATTGTATTTACAAACCTCCGCTAGCACTGCAAAAATTCGAATAATTTTCTGCTACACGCTATAAGGATCTTCGTGACGAATTGCATGTCATTTTAAAAAGAACATGAAAATAACGCAGCTTGTTTGAATGTCAGTCGTGACAAAACTCAGAAGTGAAAGCAGATAGTTCTTATGGATGTTTTCTTCCATGATACCCGATTTACTACTGAATACTTAACGTTGATGGCTGAAGGCTAAATAAATCATGTTCGAAGCTGATAACAGCTAGCAGAAAGGAGAATAACGACTTGCTTTACTTTCAGAACTGGGAACGACGCGTTAGTGGAATAAGCGAAACAATTCTCCTACCTAGCAAGAAAGCCTACAGGACAGTCGAGGCAAAGAAGATTTCAGAGGCAGAGAGACACGAGCGAAGTAAGCTTTACTTCGTGTAAGAGCTCTACTGGTATCTGATAGTGACGTGGGATTAAGGTAGATGTTCCAGAAAGTATACCTCTGCCGAACAACACTGTATGGAAGTTAAATGTAGACTATAGGAAATCCAAAGAAGAAGACTCTGGAAGTCTTTCAAACGTGGTGTAATCGAGAGATGTTAAAAGTAAGTTGGTGATGTAGTATGATGTGAAGAAGAAAGGTGCGGAAAGTATTCCTGAAATTGTGAAATTGACACTGCGAAGAGAAATTGAGGGGTAAACAATAGAAGGGTGAGACAAGGGCTAGACTATTCGAAACGATTTGGAGAGGAATTCCGATGTAGTCGTTACGTAGACATGGAAAAATTAGCACAAATTAGTAAAAGATGCAAAACAGCATCAAAATGGTTAAAAGGCTAGTGACTTATAGAAAAACAAACATTCGAACTTTTACATCCACGTGAGTATTTAACAATTCGCACCTAAGCTCTTGGCAGAGGATTCATAGAATCACTTTTACACTATTTCTTAATCGTTCGAATCTCGAATGCACAGTCTAGCGCAACGACTCCAAAGGAACTTTTTATTCCTCTCTCAGAATCTGGACTAGCACCTAAAAAGCTTTTATATATTTTGACATGAGCGGGTTTATAAGAGGAAGGTCATCTAGAGATAACGTATTTGTGTTCGACAAATAACACAAATAATTTACCAGCTTACCTGGTTTCATAAATTTTGAAAAAGTATTTGACGGGGTGCACAGAGAGAATCTGTGGGAAATTATGGCAAAATTTTATGCCTAAAATAAACTGCACGAACAGACTGTACGATGCAACTTCTCTATTAGACATCGTTTCCAATTACACAGTGTAAAAGATCATAATAAACGAAGTTGTGAGACAAGAGTGTACTTACCACCTATCTTTTATGTACAATGTATAAATTCACGATGCCTTCCGACAATGGAAAGAAAAGGCGTCAGAAGCGATTTATTAACAAGAATAAATGTCGTATCTTATTATCATACGATCACGTACCTGTATTAATGGCAGACTCTGAAGACTTAACTACAAAAATCAATCAATCTTTTAAAACTGATTGGAAACATTATAATTTTAAGGTGGCAGTAAGTAAATGAAATATAATGGCATTTCATGGAAAATACCCAGTACGAAACAGTATTGTAACTGAAGATCAGCTTTCGGAAGAAGTTCAGTTCTTCAGTTTCCTCAGAAAACATTACTATCAACGAAGACATAGAGTGTATGTGGTGCCACAGGCAGAATAGCAAAATATACACGAAGAAACTCAAAAATTCTATATATTGATGGCTGTACCTGCCCTACTGTTTGGCAGCGAACCTGGGTTACGGAAATGAACTACACAAGCCACATCTAGGTGACGGTTTTTTTTTTTTTTTTTTTTTTTTTTTTTTTTTTTTTTTTTTTTTTTTACGAGTAGTCAGACGTTGCACTAACCTGGACAGCATCCATATGAATATATTTGAAGTAAATGCTGCAACAAAAGAACATAAACAAAACTGGAATAGAAGAAACAGGGATTACAAAGACGGCCTACAACACAAACCTGAAAAAATGTGCAACATTGGACGGTCAGTTAAAACATGCAAACGAGGCCACAACTGGTTGATAAGCTTAATCTGTCAGAGACAGAAGAACAAGATAATTATATGGAGTAAGTCAAAGAACAAAATACCTTTTCTTCCAAATCCAGTTTTAGTTTATCAGTGAAATCTTTCAGCATTTTCAAAATTTTCGGTACTACCACATAGAAAAAACCAAGACTGCCTCACGGTTCTTTAAAAACCCAGGGAACGAGCTCTCTACACTTTTTTTAGCGGCCATTGCCACCTTGTGTTGTGTGTGTGTCCAGGGGGGAGGGGGCGGGCGTGGGGGTGGGAGTGCTTCGCGCGTGCTCGCGGTCGAGAGTACGTCGCATTCACGGTTTGGTGGTTATCAGCGGAGCGTCGCGACCCACGGCTCCTACAGGATCGTGAAGGCTAATCGACGGACGTGCGCGGTGGCGACACAGATTCCACCACGCCAGATCGCTGCACGCTCGTAACTAAATCCTAGCAACGAGGGGAGGCTCCACTGAGGATTTAGACTCACTCTCAAATGCAATACCCTAAACACGTTGTCTGGACGGTACCAGACTGCTGCTGCATTCTATTCTGATCTCTGCGTTCTGCTACGGTTTTTAATCTCTAGAGCTCCCTCACATACCATGGAGGCTATTCATTGTTGCCTTAATACTTGTTGTTCTGTCCCTTCTTCTTGGTAATAATTTTCACATATTTCTTCTTTCACCGATTCAACTGTGCACCTTCTCGTTTTTTGTCAGTCTTCTTAATTTACAACATTCCGTAGCTCCACGTTTGAAACGCTTCATTAATTTCCATATAACGTTGTTCTCCAAACTTACGACAAGGACTCTGGACATGCTTATTTACCTGTGCTAAAAAAGGGAAGGAAGATTACGTTTAACTTCTCGTCGACAACGAGGTCATTAGAGAAGGAGAACAAGTTCGGATTCAGTCAATGATGAGGTACAAAATCAGCCATGCCTTTTCAAAGGAACCATGCTGGCATTTGCCTGAAGTGATTTAGGGAAATCATGGACAACCTAAATCGGGGTGGCCGGACGCGGATTCGAACGGTTGTCCCCCCGAATGCGAGCCCAGTGTGTTAACCACTGCGCTACCTCACTCGGTTTTTCTATGATAGACTCCTATTTATATTCTCTTTGCTTCATTTGCCATGTGCTATTTTGTTTGCATGATCACAGAATTCCTTCACTTCTTCTACTTCGTTGTCCAGGATTTTCATGTCAAGTTTATCATTAATTTCATTTCTGATACGCTTAATTAGCTTCGTCTTTCTTCGGTCATTCTCCCGCACTTTCACTAAGGATAGAAATGACATCAGAGGATCTTATCATCTTTCATCTAAAATTTAGTCCCACTACTGAACGTTTGTTTTATTTACTTTACTATCGATGTGTAGAATGAACAGCAGGAGCGAAAGCCTGCACTCCGGTTTCAAACCCTTTTCAGTTCGAGAACTTTGTTCTTAGAATTCGATCCTTATTTTTCCCTCTCCGTTGTTGTTCACTTTATCCCTGTGCGACATTATTTTCAAGCCGTTCCGGCAGATGAAGAATCGAGTGAGTACATCATCGCTGAAGTTATTGGAACTTTTCTAGTGTGAATCGCAATACCATGCCCACGCTGTTCAGAAAGCAGGGCAACGCATAATTCCCAGAAGACGCGCGCGTTTAGCTCCTGCCACATTTCAGTCTTCGAGAACCGTCGAATCATTGTTATTACTTGGGAGCACCATACCGACGGAATGCTGATTGTAGTGCAGTGGGAGTAATAGGAGTGGAGACAAGAAGGACTCGGGACAATAACGGGGTAGGGAGAGTAGACAGCCCGCCGTTGTAGCCGAGTGGCTCTAGGCGCTTCAGTCCGGAACCGCGCTGCTGCTGTGGTCATAAGTTCGAATCCTGCATCGGGCATGGCTGTGTGTGATGTCCTTAGGTTAGTTGGGTTTAAGTAGTTCGTAAGTCTAGGAGACTGATGACCTCAGATGTTAAGTCCCATAGTGCTTAGAGCCATTTGAAGAGACATGGGTTATTTAGACATGGGTCATTGCAGAACCTCTTCGTCACACTATGATAATAGGATTCTGAGGCTGACGAATAGGTCTGTATGGAGGTTAGAGGCACGGTGTTTCCGCAAACCGTCTGCAATAAATTACTGGAAGCTAAACTGAGATCTCGAGCTGTGTGCGTCATTTACCGCTGGAACCATACCTCAGACAATAAAGAATGGCACGACGTTGAGCCAGTTACTGCAACATTAATCTTCTGTGTTGTTGAGAGATGAATCATGTTTATAGTGATTAGATCTACGCCATTTTGTACATATGGTCACATACCTTTCTAAGTCTTGGAGTGATAGCATTGGGAGCTGTTGTACAAGGACATCAGGACCGATCTGATAATTTTTCAGTGGAGGCTGAGTGCTTGTTAACAATTAACGCGTAATCTCTTGTCATATTTGAGCCGTGGCGCCATTGAATTAGTAGACTGTTCTGTCTGGTGGCACTAGCTTAGGTGTAGTATTGACTATCCCTCTTGCGGCCCCATTGCCAGTATCTGTGAGGAAGAGTTGGTACCTGTGAGTTGTGTTCCTAGAAGGTCTTTGCTTACCTGGGGTTCGCTGGCCCGAGAGGAGGCCCCAAGTTCGAGGATTGGCGGTAGCGTCGCGGCAAGAGATCGCCAGGATGTCCGAGCGGTCGAAACCACGAGCTGCTCATGGAGGGCTTGCGCAGAGCGAAAATACCGGAGTACTTCACCGGGGTTAGCGTCGACTACAAGCAGCAGGCGACGTCCCGTCGGTTGGTTGGCAACATTCGTGTCGGACAACCGCTCGTGGCCTGGCTGCCCTCTTCTACCTGGGTTTCATCGGCACCACTCAGTAAGCGCCGCGACGCACCGTTGATCCATGGAACTGCTTGTTGATAAAGGGGAGTAACATTCTGTAATCCTCGTAGTGATTTGTTTCTTTGTCTACCTGCCCTCATTATTATCTTGTTTGTACCCGATCCTCAGAATTTTACTCGGTCGGCTCCTTGGTCGTAAATATAGGCCGTAGTTTTGTGTTAACAACTAGTCGTCGTTAGCGAATTCGTCCCGCTATTATATTGCCTTTCGTTTCTGGTTTGTGCCCAATCATTAATTTTGTAATGAATCAGCTACTGGTCATTAATACAGCCGGAAGAGTTGTACTAAAGCACAGGTTGCCGTTAAACAAAGAGACGCCTTGTGGTTAGATTTAGATGTTAACTGATTCAATTACTTGATTGAAATTACATTTCTCAGTCATTAGCTATAATCTGAACAATCTGTTTTTCTAAGTTGTTCGTTGCTGTGTTTTAAAGACGGGCTCATTATTGGTGTATTTTAGCTGGATCTTGTGGTTCCGCCGAGTGAGTTTCCTTGTTATAATGTTTTAAGACGTTCCTTCAGAGCGGCCTTAATAACTGACAATTAGTTTAACTTTGAAAATATTAATAGCCAACTGTCACTAGGGCTCTAGTCAAAGTAAGATTGTCAAAACGGACGGGTTGGGATCCAGTCGCACCTTGGTTGCCGATTGAAAGTAACAAGTAGTTTGATTTGAAGCAAGCCTTATTACTGTCATATTGTTTCCTAATCTGTTTAACCTTTAAGCAAAGGTGTGCACCTTAACCCCAAGCCTTTCGACATACAGCTTTCAAATTAAAAGTTACGTCATCTGTTTTGTGTAATTGAATCACTCATGTCATCAATGGTGCTTATCTAGTTTTCATGTGTGGCAGAAACGCATTTAATAAGAGAGACTGTATTGAGCACGGTAGTAAACACCGCTGTTTGACCCGATAACGGGCGGGTTGCAGGTCCGGCCGTCTTGTAAATTTTGCAAATTTGTTCATTTTGTGAAAAAAGAAAAACAGGAACTTACGGTTGTATACTGTTAAATAAAAGGGTTGTGTGAAAAGAAAGTTATATTGGTGGGTCTTCGCTTCCACGTTTTCCTGAATTCCAGTAAGTACTACGTATCCATATTCTTCACGATAAACGTAGCAAATGGCATCTTCCAGGAGCGTTATGCGAGACCACACTATTTCACAGGAAAAGTACCTCAAGGAATCTTTGTCTCTATCACTGCACCTGCACCAGGAGCCCGATTTGTCACCCATAGAACATGTCTGGAATACTACGGAAACACGTAAGTCCTATACTTTATACTAACCTCCAACCAGAAATATCCTTCAACTGACACCATTAGTGCTTCAGGGTTGGCATGGGAGTCGGTTGGTGCATCCTAAGGTGGGCTTATTTGATCTTGACACAACTGATTAAGAGGTGACCATTCGCTCCTTACAGAAATCTAGGTGAACGCATTCTACCTTGTGTAGCCGCTCGAGCAGAGTCGTAATACTCGTGGTAAGAGGAGGCCTGTCAACTTATTGGAAAATGGTATAGAGAAGCTTCCGGTACTTATCACTGTGTTATGGACTCCGATTACTGAATTCAGGTTACATCGATTCTGAGATAATTTGTACTTGTTTGTGATGATGGACTAATGTACTCAAGATATACGATTTGCTACTTACACTGTGCAACAGTCCTGTTTTTTAGCCAATTTGAATTCACAATTATTGTTGGTACATACTGCTCTCAACGATTAGTTTAAGCAATGACTTGCTACCCTTATTAAATAATAGGCCTGGTTTGTAGCCGTTTGAGATTTGCAGACAATTTTACTACTGGGAAGAATAAAATACTATTTCGTATGATTTTTTTCGTCTAATTGAGAATGAGATTTGCGTAAGTGATCCGTGTTCTCATACAGTAAATTATGGGACGAGTATTTAGTAGGCTAATATTTATTTTGACGTTATCTTCGTGTTTCTTGGGTGACTAATGTCATTGTGACATTGACGTATACAGGGCGTGATGACGGTGCAGTGTGTCACAAAAATCGGTCACATTTGATTAAAGCAATTAAACATGCGTCTTGGAGTGTTACTATCAATCCTTCAAACAACAAAAATTATGTAATGAGGTAATGAGTGTTTTAAAGTCTGAAGATATAAGAATATATCTCCAAATTCCTCGAATGACTGACGTAAACGTATAGTACTGAACAAATTATGCAGATACTGCCTAAGGTCTCACAACTATACGTAAGCGAATAAGCTGACTCTAAACATATCGGTAAGACAATGAAACAGACAAAAAAAGAAACGAACAAATAAAAACTATATTACATCGAAGCATTAGAAGTATAAGAATACAAGCCTAAAAGATACACTAAGTCAATACTGGCACAGACTATATGGACAAAATTACTGGTGTAAGTGACTAACAGGCAAAAGGAAGACGGGCAGAAATGAGTAAAGGGTCTGTGCATTGTGTGGAATGGAGAACAGTTGTACTGTTTACAACAAAAATATTATCTTACGATAAGGAAAAACAAATCTGTGCCGCCGGCCGTGGTGACTGAGCGGTTCTAGGCTCTTCAGTCTGGAACCGCGCGACCGCCACGGTCGCAGGTTCGAATCCTGCCTCGGGCATGGATGTGTGTGATGTCCTTAGGTTAGTTAGGTTTAAGTAGTTATAAGTTCTAGGGGACTGATGACCTCAGATGTTAAGTCCCATAGTGCTCAGAGCCATTTGAACCTAATCTGTGCCAGTACTCACTTGGTGTAATGTTTTAGCCTGATACTCCTATACTTCCAGCCTTTCAGTGCGCTATAAGGTTTATTTATTCGTACCCTTTTTGGGTCTATTTCATTATGCTTATCAATATGCTTAATGAGAGTTCATCACTTCATACATAGTTGAGAAATCTTAACCATTATCTGTACAGTTTGCTACAATATGTTTAAGTCAGTCAGTCAATGGAGTTAGGTATTTATATTGACATCTTTAGAGTTTAAAACGTACACTATCTCATTTCAGAATATTTCCTGCTTTGTGCTAACGTAAAATTGAAGCTTTCGATTTTTGTTTATCGTTTATAAGATGGTGTAATAGTTACAAATCTTTGAAAATGCTATCTTTGTACTGATAGGACCCACGTCTGTTATGTGGACTGTCTGTACAGCCTCAAGTTATCTGTTGATGGACTAGGGAGCCAAAAGTTGGTTCACAATGACATTTTTAGTCTCGAGTCAGAAACATACAAATTTACAGTAGCCATACACATCAATGTGTGTATATATATAAATTGTATTTATATTTCATGTGCCCAGTACTTCGCAACCCCCAAGGCGCTTGGAGTGGCTTGCAGGAGATCAATCTTCGTGCTGGATGTAGGGCACAAAAGGCACTGGAGCATGTGGCTTGTGGTTTGTTCTTGTCCACAATCACAGGACGTATCTTCTGTTATGAAGCCCCATCTCTTCAGGTTGTCTCTGGATCGTCCAACTCCTGGTCGTAATCTGTTTAAAGATTTCCACACCAGCCAGCTCTCGTTGTGTCCAGGTGGTAGTTCTTCAGCCTCTGGCGTCTGCAGGTGAGGCGTCGACTTCTTCCATAACTCCAGCCTTGCCTTCTATGGTGAAATGGTGAGCTTCTCGGATGTTCTGAGGAAGCTCTTTCGCGATCTCAGCCATTGCTGTGGTGGATTATGTCCGTGCAGTGGATGGGCACTGTCCTGTTCCACTTTCAGTCTCTCCTTGTTGGCAGCCACTGTTTTCCGTACCCACCATGGCGCTATTCCAGCCAGGCAGAAGAGCTTATCAGTTGAGGTAGGTCTTAAGCAACCTGTGATCAGCCTACAGGATTCGTTGGAGCAATGTTTACTTGCCTGGCATGAGATGACCTGTACCAGACTGGGAAGCATATTCAGAAGTAGAAAAGCACAGTGCCATTGCAGAACAGCGACAGGTTTGTGGATGTGAGCCCCACTGTGTCCCCGCTAGTTTGCGAATTAGGTTGCTTCGAGCGGAGATTTTCATTTTGGTGTTCTTGCAGTGAGTTTTGAATGTCAGAGTTATATCGAGAGTGACATGAAAATATCGTTTCCAATATATCTATGTTCCTCCAAGTGTCGACGAAGTATTCCGTAAATTTCACTTAGGTACATGTTAGTGTAGTTACAAAATTGTATTCTGTTACTGAAGAAACCTTGGCGTGGCAACACGAAACATCCCTCCAGCGAGCTGCAAAGGCGACGGAAGTGCTCGAGGAGCCATGGAGGAGGTCGTACGCGGTCGCGGCACCACTCCGCCGGGGGACGGTGTGGGGAGAGCGGGAAATGATTGTGGGTTTTATGGAACGTAACGCGAGGATGGTTAGTGTGAGCGAGGGCAGGTAATTTGGGGAGAGGCCCGGCCCCGAACGGCCGCAGACTTTGGCCGGGAGGAGTCATCTCGGCCCACTCACGCCCATTTACATAATCACCAATGGAGCGCGCTCGGAAATTGACTTCCGTAATGACTGCGGCCTTGGTCGTATCAGTATACGGACTTCTCTCTCATTTTTCTATACTTACCTAGTTATCCGTTTCCGACGTCTTCCTCGCATTCAGATGCAATCACGCTGCTTCATAGCCCACGTTTCTGGTCGAGTCCATCGCGTGGTGAGTCTTTCCTTGTCGAGAAGTAAAATATTCACATCATCAACATATGTTCCCATATATGAAGTAAAGTGTTCCGAAAGGCGATACAGCTACATCAAAACTGAATCGTCGTTACAGCCACAGAGGTTTCTGATAGGGTGTCATCAGCAACACATGTGTTGACAGCTACCATATTAGACGGCATTGTGTTTACGACAGTGTTAACGTGAATTAAAAAAAAATCAGAACCGTTTTAACAGTTACCTAAAACACAGTTTACCGGTTATTCACAACCCTGGTTACAACACAGGATGTTTCGAGAGAAAGTACTTTGACTTCGCTTCTATCAGGATGATACCGAAGAGCAAATATCCTAAAACATAACGTCTGACCTTAATGTTGTCCAAAATGCGTTAATTTATTGGTCTCGGACACTAGATTACCACATCATCACCTGCTACGAAGTACTGCTAGTTCCTATTTTGTGTTTACAGATGTAGCCCCAGTAGTCAGAGTATTGGATCAATGGAATTTACGCTTACCTGAGCTTCCTCCGTTGTTTGAAGACGAACAATGCAGCAAAAAGTTAAAACAAATTAAACTGATAAAAAAGAGGCTACTAGCATCGATCCGTTAGTTTACTACCATCGATTTCGTCCGCATACCCGGCAAATCTAGAGAGGTTATTCAGAGTCCACTGAGAACAGGGCACGCGTTTATATCTGGTTTCCCCTTCGGAGTGGACCATACCAAAAAAATCAAGTAAACTCGAATTCCTCTTAAAAATTGTAAGACGGCGTTATATTGTGACGTCTCCTAAATTCGATGTCAATAAACCATTAAACACTTAGCTTCCATAGTACTGTGACACAAATCCATCTTTATGGATTACATCGATAATCAGTTTTGTGTTACACCGACCACAGTGCATTCCAGGACTTCGGTCCCAGAGTTCAACAATAAATCAGAACTTTTCTACATAAATTACACTTCTTATGTAAACTCATTTCATACACGCAGTCACATTACCAACCGGTATCGGCCATATTGTTCGAGTATTGCCATTGTAATCCAAAGATAGGTAGCTCTTGTGGTATTATCGCGAAATGTGCAGGAGAGTGTCACAGAAATGATACAGGATTTTGGCTGGACGTCGTTAAAAGAAAGGCGTGTTTCGTTGCTACGGAATCTTGATGCAAAATTTGAATCATCAAATTTCTTCTCCGAATGCGAAAGTATTTTGATGTCACCGTCTTACATAGGGAGGAACGGTCACCACGATAAAATAAGGGAAATCAGAGCTCGTACGGAAAGATATAGGTGTTCATTCTTTCCGCGTGCTATACGAGATTGGAATAATAGAAAATCGTGGAGTTGGTTCTATGAACCCTCTGCCAGGCACTTAAATGTGATTTGCGGAGTCTCCCTTTAGATGTAGACGTAATTTGATGGCGACAGGAGGGCATCCGGCCACCCTCTGACACTAACATTGCCAAATCCATAGTAACAAAGCCGACCCCGCGTTGAAGTGGGACAAAGGCCCAAAAAAATATTTGCCAGTGTAATTTTGGAAAGCAGTCACCAAAATACAGGCATTGTCGGTGACGACAACCTACGTCAGTGTTGACTCACCCTGAACTGCTTCTGGCGTCTCATAAAAATCTATGTTGTATGCACTGATAAGCCAAAACGTTATGACCATTGCCCACCTTGACGTGGGAGGCCCCCTGGTAGCATTGCGGGCACATGACGCCATAACAAATATATGCAAGCGAGTAGTCGTGGACGAGGGGTCAGCCTAGCGAAGATATGGGCTACAAAAGGGGAAATCCATTAAAATAGCCGACTTTGGTAAAGAACAGTTCACTGTTACGCAGAACCTGTGAACGAGTATCCCGAAAATGGTGAAGCTGCTCGAATGTTCGTGTGCTACTGTCGTGAGCATCTACGGAAAGAGGTAGAAGGACAGTGAAACTACCACCGGGCGCTAAATCATTGGATGTCCACGACTCTGCGCGGAATGTGGGCTCAAAATGGTTCAAATGGCTCTGCGCACTGTGGGACGTCTGAGGTCATCATTCCCCTAGAACATAGAACTACTTAAACCTAACTAACCTCGCCGGCTGAAGTGGCCGAGCGGTTAAAGGCGCTACAGTCTGGAACCGCACGACCGCGACGGTCGCAGGTTCGAATCCTGCCTCGGGCATGGATGTGTGTGATGTCCTTAGGTTAGTTAGGTTTAAGTAGTTCTAAGTTCTAGGGGACTTATGACCACAGCAGTTGAGTCCCATAGTGCTCAGAGCCATTTGAACCATTTGAACCTAACCAACCTAAGGACATCACACACATCCATGCCTGAGGCAGGATTCGAACCTGCGACCGTAGCGGCGGCGCGGTTCCAGACTGTAGCGCCTAGAACGGCTCGGCCACCCCGGCCGGCCAGAATGTGGGGTTCTGTGGCTTGTCTGCTCTGTAACGTAGGACAGATGGTGATCTGTGGCATTCCTGTCGAAAGAGCACAATGCTGGTGCACCCACAAATGTTTCAGAGCACACTGTTCATCATACATTGTTGAACGTGGAGCTTCGCAGTAGACTAACCCTACGCGTTCACGTGTTGACTCAACGACATCGTCAGTTACGATTACAGCGGGCATGGGACAATCAGTATTTGACCGTCGATCGATGGAAACGAGTCGGTTCCTCGGGTGATTGATACTTTTGCCACATTAGAAGGCCATCAGTATTTTAATTTATATTTTATTTACATAAAAAAGTTTGTCCTATGTATAGTACATTAATCGTAAGACATGTTAACGTGGTAGCAAATATATATGTGTCATCTGTTCCTTTACAAATCGTCCCACCAACTTAGCAAAATAAAATAAATGTAAATATTACAAATTTTAAATCAATAGCAGAATTATGTGTAAAATATATCAATAAAAATTTTGTGATGCTTCCAAAAGTGCTCTTATATTTTGCTAGCCTGTTTAAAGTTATGAAGAATTTCAAGCTGTTATTGATGTTTTATTAATATTAATACACAAGATGCACTTAGGTTACAGTTGTATGTGCAAAACATGATCATATGTTCTCTAACATCAGCTGAACGAACGTCATTTTTCAAAGCAGTTGTTCAATGGAATTCCAATACTGCGTCATAAATGCTCTTATTGATATCTGACAGAGTCTTGGAATCATACAAATGAGTAGCGCCCTCCACCCTCCCCCATGAAATTTGTTATCCTATTATGATATTTAGTCATTATAGATCCTCAATTATAAAATACCGAGTGATGAGTGTAACTTTTTTCAACAGTTAAAATATGTAAACGCTACATCACCTTTAAAACATAATTTCAATAACACTGTTTGGTATCTACGGAATCAGTAAGCAATCAGTAATGTAGTGCTGTTGTTATAAACATGTCTTATTTGCAAGGAATAGAAGTTACGTATAGATTAGCGCCAACGAATCCGTTGTAAGTGGTCGTGGTTGACCAATTGCAAAAATGGAGCAGCAAATGGGAGTGACAGTATTCACTGAGCACATGACTACGCATTAAGGCAACAGTTTGACTTTCTGTCATTGCTGAAGCCCGATTTAGTCTTCCTCATTGAAAGAAAGAAAAGAATTTATAACAATACGGGATGATCGGATGTCTTCCTTTGTCAAATATATATTTTATGACTTCAGAAGGGTGTAACAAACACAAAACCTTCGTTGATGATGAGCTACAACCCATGAGTGGGAACACTCATCTTGTGGTTTGATGGTACCTTTGTACTTTTCCTGTGTGTTTTTCTAGATTAACGCACTACGAAGAGTTATGGAAAATTTATAAATGGAAATGAATCTTCTATGGTCGAGGTGTGACCCAGTATATATCCGAAATCGTATTCTCGGTCTCAAATTTCACACTACTATTGATTTGAAACTTAGTCAACATCAGTTTATTGATTTTACATCCCATTAGCCACAATTCTCTCGAGATCTGAAAAGTCTACTTCTGCCAGTGTTTCCTTTACATCCGCGCTCTTCTAGTGATCAACCAGGAAGAAGATATAAAACTAAACTAGAGCTTCGCTTTGGCACTAAACGAAAAATGCATTGTTAATAAATTATGTTTCATTGTAATATATTGACGAAATTCACGTATGTCCAGCTCTTTTCGTAAATATTTAGAAGTTGTAGTAAACAGTAATTAAGAACTCCGTGCAGATCTATTCAATTAGGATGGCAACTTCGCTTGGCTATCACGTTAAGTCTTCTTGGCTAAAACAGCAGTTGACCTCGAAGAACAGGAATGTTGATGGACCTCTGAATGTGTTCACGAAGTCCTCTGTAACCGCGTCCTTGACTACAAGGCTCTCTGGTATCTAGCCGCGAGAGCTGTAACTTTCCTCTCAACGTTTCCATGATGTCTCCATGACGGCCTACCACATCCAGAGCTCTATGAACATCGAGGCCTCTGCATGACAACATGGTGAAATCTGCCAACAGTACCAAACTGTGGGCTATACTTTTCTTTTCTTAAAAAAAAGAAAATTCTCACTGCATGGGTAGGCGCCAGTGTCACTCCCGATACAGTACTAAATCAATCCCTGAACGAAACTCAGACTCCTTTAAGTAAAGACCTAGAGTCTTTTAATCACTTGTGTATCATGTGCCGTCAAGAAAATATTGAGAATATTTTAATAAACGAGACAAATCTCCGGTGTGTCCGCGATCATGAAATTTTATAAATAAAACCAACCAGATAGCCAATTAAAATATCTTTATTTCTTACAACGTTTCGACATCTGCCATCATCAGTTATCAAAAGCCTTTAAATTTGCGAAACGGTTCTGTGTCAGTATTGAAATCTGTAACTAATCGTGGCGCTGATTAGGTGCCTAATTTAAAATTGAGACTGAAAATCCCTGATTAGTTATAGCTGTTAGCAATAACACAGAAAATCAACAAAAATAATAAGATTACATATCTGCACGAATGGAGAGAGAAAGAGGAACAATTTGAACCTCGTTTAGTACGAGAGCGGTTGGATAAGTCTGGTATGGAGCACTTTCGTTGCGCCTTCATGGTTGGTAAGCTTGAATATATACCAAGGATCGTATAAAGAACTTCAACAATATAAACCACACTGTACATTGTGTAAGTGGGCTGTTTAGGTTTTTATGTTGGTAACGCCACGTAGCGCTCTGTATGAAAATCACTGACTGTGCTGTGTGCAGGATCTGGCTGGTTGGCATTGTTGGAATATTCGCTATTCTAGTGTTGGGCAGCTGGATGCGAACAGCGCGTAGCGTTGTGCTGTTGGAGGTGAGCCGCTGGCAATGGTGGATGTGGGGAGAGAGATGCCAGAGTTTTGAGAGCGGACGATCTGGACGTGTGTCCGTCATAAAAAGGAAATTTGTAAGACTGGATGTCATGAACTGATATATATATTATGACTTTTGAACACTATGAAAGTAAATACATTGTTTATTCTCTAAGAAAATCTTTCATTTGCTAACTATGCCTATCAGTAGTTAGTGCCTTCAGTAGTTAGAATCTTTTATTTAGCTGGCAGTATTGGCGCTCGCTGTATTGCAGTAGTTAGAGTAACGAAGATTTTTGTGGGGTAAGTGATTCATGAAAGGTATAGGTTATTGTTAGTGAGGGTCATTCTTTTGTAGGGATTATTCAAAGTCAGATTGCGTTGCGCTAAAAAATATTGTGTGTCAGTTTAGTGATGATCAAAATAAGTAAAGAGAGAACTGTCTCAGTACGTCCACTTTTGCTCAGCTGTTTGAAAATAACTAACGTGAGAGGTTTTCCAGCACTGTCATTTTTAAATTTTTCTAAGGTGACGTTTCAATTGTTTACCGTCATCTGAATTGGCCCGTGTGTCGACTGCGATTGAAATGGAGAAAACCGAGTTTCGTGCTGTTATTAAACAATTTCATTTGGAGGCTTGGACTGCCGCATGAGCCGGCCACTGTGGCCGAGCGGTTCTAGGCCCTTCAGTCCGTAGCCGCGCTGCTGCTACTGTCGGAGGTTCGAATCCTGCCGCGGGCGTGGATGTGTGTGATGTCCTTAGTTTAGTTAGGTTTCAGTTGTTCTAAGTCTAGGGGACTGCAGACCTCAAATGTTAAGTCCCTTAGTGCTTAGTGCCATCTGAACTGGCGCTCGAGTCAAAACTGAACTGGATCCATCTTAAGTGAAAAACTTAAATGCGGTCGGAAAAGCCCCGAAACAAATAGCGCTCCAACCACACAACTGAGGTCACCGCAAAGGAAACCATTGACAAAATCAGTGGTACGGTAATGCACGACCGACAGCTAAAATTCGTGGGATTGCTGGAACCGTAGGTATCTCAACTGAGCGAGTACGTAATATCTTGCACTGTGACTTGGCTGTGCAGGAGCTGCCTGCGAGGTGGTGGCGCAATTGCTCACAGTCAACCAAAAGCACATTCGGCACAACATTTCAACACAATGTCTGGCGATGTTTAACCACAATCCGTTAGACGCTTGCACAGATCTGTGACTGTTGATGAACCGTGGATTCATCATTACACACCAGACGCAAAAGGGCAGCCACAAACAATGGACAAAAACTAATGAAAGAGCGCTGACGAAGGCCAATACCATTTTGTCATCTGGTGAGTAGATGGCCATTTTTTTCAGATTACCAACAAATTATCCTAATAGATTACTTGGAAAATTGCACAACGATAAATGGACCGTATTATGCTTCATCACTGGATCGTCTGAAACTTGCGTTAGCTGAAACAGATCGAAGTTGGCACGCAAAAAATGTGGTATTTCAGTAAGATAATGCACCATCCCGCACACCAGCGATGATAACGGCGGAAGCGCATAAACTTGGCTCTGAATTGCATCCCCATCTACCTGTTCACCAGATTTAGACCCAAGTGACTTCCTCTTGTTTCTTAACTTGAAACATTGGCTTGCTCGGAAGATATTTTCATCAAATAAGGAGGTTCCAGTCAACGAATATTTGGCAGAGTTTGACAGAACCTAAACTATGTCGGGACGTAAGGTATGCTGTCTATGAAACACACATTTTTCTTGCTTTTTTTTACCAAAGCTATAAAGTAACTCTCGTAATTGTTTTGGTGGGTCACTGGTTTCCAGTGATTTAGAGAAAGCACAATTCCTCCCCATTTTCAAGGAGGATCGACGGACGGAGGCCTATACCGCGGATGCTAGTCCACTATAGAAGTATGGAACATTTTTTATTCTTACTTACTGCGATCTTTTAGAGAACGAAAACTTCCCCTCTTGGAATTAGCCGGCTGCGGTGGTCTAGCGGTTCAGGCGCTCCGTCCGGAACCGCGGGACTGCTACGGTCGCAGGTTCGAATCCTGCCTCGGGCATGGATGTGTGTGATGTCCTTAGGTTAGTTAGGTTTAAGTATTTCTAAGTTCTAGGGGACTGATGACCACAGATGTTAAGTCCCATAGTGCTCAGAGCCATTTGAACCATTTTTTTGGAATTAGCATGGGTTTCAGAAGTAAACATTTTGGGCTATTCTGCCCGTAAGTTCACCTATGAGCTGCTCAAAGCTGTAGATAGCGATGTCCTGACTTCGAAAAGGCGTTCAAAACAGTTCCGTTAGTAGCAAAGTGAGGAAATGAGTTTACGGAAAATGCAGGACTTCCTAACCAATAGAACTCATCTCGTCACTCTTAATGAAACGAATCTGACAAATATGAAAGTAACTTCCGGTTTACCCCAATGGAAATATCGCCCTAAGTGAGACTTGTGAAGGACGTAGATACTGAAAAAAGAGTGGTGCACTCTGTCGCGGGCTCGTTTAGTAAACTCGAGAGCGTTACGGAGATGCTAAACAAATTCAAATGGCAGTCGCTACGAGGGAGCTTTTAGCATCCCGTAGAGTTTAGTGTCACATTTCTAAAAGCGTACGTTGTAAGACGGCGTACAGTATTACTTCTTTCCAAACTCACAAGTGTTTGTGAAATGTGAACCACTGAAAAGCACTGGTCTGCAACACGGCGTTATAAGAGGGTATGAAGAACAACGGAACCGTGATTTAAATGGCAGAGGTGGAATGTGACCTGCCAAGTCAGTGTCAAGCAACGCTCAGACGATGCGACTACAGTGCCAGATGACCGCGATCTTCTCCGCTTGCCCGTAACGAACAGAACAGCTTTGCCCGTAGGTATTGGCGCAACGTTGGAGCACTACATCTGGTGTGGACATGTCTGAGTCGACAGTTAGACCCTGTCTTCTGCGGGCTGGACTGGTAGCAACATGCCACTGCGTCGGCATCCATTGACCAGTAACCACCAATGCCGCAGACAGCTATGGAGAGCCGGCCGGAGTGGCCGAGCGGTTCTGGGGGTTACGGTCTCAGGTTCGAATCCTGCCTTGGGCATGGATGTGTGCGATGTCCTTAGGTTCGTTAGGTTTAAGCAGTTCTAAGTTCTAGGGGACTGATGACCTCAGAAGTTAAGTCCCATAGTGCTCAGAGCCATTTGAACCAAGCTATGGAGAAGTGATTGGCGACACTGGCATGCTGAGTGGTAAAATCTACATCTACATCTACATCTGTAGTGTTTTATGACGAGCCCTGCTTCAGTTTTTCCTACAATGATGACCACATACGTGTTCGACGCCGCCGTAGTGAAGGCAGTCTGACAGACAATACTGGGCAGCACAGCGGAAAAACGCCAAGAGTGACGGTTTGGGGCGCCATTGCCTGTAACACGCGATCTGTTCTCCTACGTCGTGAGGGCAATCTGAACAGCTACCGCTACACCAGGGAGTTTTTACAACCCGGGGTACAGTACCTCCTGCATGTCGTTACACATGCCGTATTCCAACAGGACAACGCCTGGCCCCATTTGGTGATGAATGTGCAGGCGCTCTTCAAACAACAATGGGTACGACTGTTTCCTGACCTGGCCGTTAGTCTGACATATCGCCCATCGGACGTGTCTAGAATACGGCCATTCGGGAACTTATTCGTTCAGGTCCTCTTACAGTCACAGTTGACTCTGCAGGAGAGACGCTCAGTAGCTCGGTACGGGCTTTTGTTGAAGTTTCGAGAACATACCTTCACCGAGGACTCTAGCAGTATATTGCTGCCTCCTACGTATATCTCGCGAAGAGATCATGAGGATAAAATCAGAGAGATTAGAGCCCACACAGTGGCATACCGAGAATGCTTCTTTCCACGAACAATACGAGACCGGAATATAAGGGAGAACCGATAGAGGTAGTCAAGGTACCCTCCGCCACACACTGTGAGGTGGCTTGCGGAGTATGGATGTAGACGTAGATGTCTTCTTCTTTGTAAATTTACATAAATAAATAGCAGTATTAACAGTGGCTGGTTGCTGTCTTCTTGTTTGTAAGAATCAATATAAAACATAAATGTTTCGTGGATAACTGGCGGGGAGAGTACATCGTTTTATGTTCCTAAACCACCTGCACCTCACGGGCGTCGTGACGACCGCGCACTGCCAGCTGGGGTCACGGCTGCCGCGAGCAGCTCCGCGGCCGTGCGCCGGCGGCTGGCTTCGGTGCAGAGCCACGGCAGGCATCGCATGCGCGCAGGCGGCCTGGCGGATCGTCGCGGAGCTGCGGCCTTGACCCCCGTGCAAGGCCGCGTCGCGGGCAGAGGGCGTGCGGTTCGAGTCCGGGTCGGCGCCGTTTCCCACGACCCCGCCCCAGGATGCATTAACGGCGGGAAAGCTGTCAGCGGTAACCGCCGCTGCGCCGTGTCGGCCAGCCTACACACACTTAACGCTGAACCCACCACGCAACTGTCAGGTGGACAGTATCTAGCAATCAAGCACATTAGACACTTGAGTTCTACCTTGGAGGCAACGAGTGAAGTACCATATTTACATAATGCGCCATTAAAACTGCAGGACCAGAAGGTGACCTGCAACAAATGTCAAAGCAGCTCCAAATACACTACACTCTTGGATAAGCAAATATTTGAAATTTCATAGGATCCACACACAGCAGATAAAAGTACTGCCATCAAGCCTACACATATACTTATGGAGAGATTACACAGCACGCTTGCCGGCCGGAGTGGCCGTGCAGTTCTAGGCGCTACAGTCTGGAACCGCTAGACCGCTACGGTAGCAGGTTCAAATCCTGCCTCGCGCATGGTTGTGTGTGATGTCCTTAGGTTAGTTAGGTTTAAGTAGCTCTAAGTTCTAGGGGACTGATGTCCCATAGTGCTCAGAGCCATTTTAACCATTTGAACACAGCACGTTTAACATCGCATTTGAATTTTTGTTGGTTTTTCATAATAAAATCGTATTATGCTTCATGTAAGAAGAAGTAATGTTCAGCCGTTCGTGGATGAGAATCCATACCTGACGTGCCTCAAACTTTTTTGTAGACACAGGGGAAAAAATAATGTAAAGTGATCACATCTTTACGCTACGACAGCTAATGGAAAGGTACTACGAATCTGATAGACAATTACACCTCATATTTATAGATTTCCGACAGGCCTATGACACCATTAATCAGACAATATTATGGAGGATAATGCAGGAGTCGAACATCACAAGAAAACACATCAAAGTGATTGAAGCGTGTTATACAGATACAAGCTGCCAAGTATGGTCTGGAAACAAAATGTCAGAGCTTACCACTCCTAACATGGTTTGAGACAAGGAGATCCTTTGTCCCCAGTGCTATTCAACATTGCATTGGAAAAGTACGGCGTGAACTTTGTAATGACAGGGAGATGGATATAATTGGAACTGACACAATCTTGGCATTTTTCCGATGATGTGGTGACTATGGGAGACTCAATCAGATAGCGTCTGACACCACTAGGTTCATGAAAAAGGCAAGCAAACTGGGATTAGTTGTCAACGACGAGGAAACCAAGTATATGGTCATCTCACGCTGACAGGATTTCCCTACCACTATCAATAAAAATGGACACAATTTTCAAAGTATAGAGAAATTTAAGTACCTGGGACCGATTCTATCTGATAAAAGCGAGGTTGAGAAAGAGATTCAACAGAGAATAACTAATACCAATCGTACTTTCTTTAGTGTCAATAGGTTACTACCAGCTATAGCAAGCTTCCTAAGGATATACATGAAAAGAAGGCACTATTTGATCTTGCGGTTTTGTGAGTCCGAGCTGACTTGAATAACTTATTGAGACTAAAGAAGGCACGATTAGTATTAATTATTCTCTGTTGAATCTCTTTCTCAACCACGCTTTTATTAGACAGAATCGGTCTCAGGTACTTAAATTTCTTTTCATGGACGTGCCTGGTAAAACCGGTTCTGTTATAAGGCTGCAAGACATGGGCGACTTCACAAACACTTGAAGAGCGCATTTGCGCATTTGAAAGTGCTCAGGAACATTTATCGGCCTACATTCAACAGAGAAAATGAAAGATGGGAAAGGAGGCAAACAGAGGACTTGTACCGACATTTTGGAAAAGCTGATGTTGCTAGGACCATCAGAGGATGACGACTCCAGTGATTGGGATATGTCTTAAGAGCTGTAGAATCTATCCTCATCCGAGTGTTCAATTCCCAGCTGATTGGAAGACGTCCAAGAAGTCGTTCAAGGACTGAGTGGAAAGATAGGGTGATGAGGACGTTACAGAAGGTAGAACCAACAGCATCCGTGGAAGATGCAATGAACAAAAGGAAGTGGAATATCATCTTCCGCCTATACCTACACTGTGACCAGGACGGTGCTCCTTTCTGTGTCACTGATTGTGTTATTGATCTTTGTATAGAGTGTTATTCTGGTCTGTAATATTTCTTTTGCTTTCTGTCATGGGCCTTTATGGCCTGTTATGTGCGGTAGATGAAATGAAATGAAAAGTGGTGAATTTTCGGGAATGCATTCCTCTGACTGACATATTTAACTGACTAACATTGCAGTCATATATTAATGTAAGCGGGAGATGAGCTGTTGAGAATGTGAAATGCTGGTACGTTAATACCAGATATAGTCGCCAGAACGTTGAATGCAGACATTCAAACACACATGCATTGTGTTGTACAGTTTCAGCATGTCAGTTTGTGGTTGGAGTTCCATGCCTGTTGCACTTGGTCGGTCAGTACAGGGACAGTTAATGCTGTTTGTCGATGACACTAGACTTGTCGTTCGATGATGTACCATATGTGCTCTATTGGAGACAGATCTGGTGATTGAGCAGACCAAGGCAACATATCTATACTCTATAGTTGAGTTACTACAGCGGTATGTAGGCGAGCGTTATCATTTTGGGGAAACACCACCCTGAAATTCTTTTCATAAATGGCAGCACAACAGGTCGTACCAGACTGACTACAAAGTTGCAGTCATCGCTGGTGTGGTAACCACGGGAATGCTCCTGCTGCCATACCAAATCGATCCCGCAACTCCAAGTGTGGATTCAATGAGTGTTGCGCAAACACAGGTTGGGTGCAGAACCTCAACCAGCCTCCTTCTAACCAACACAGTGCCATCACTGGCAGTGAGGCAACAGCTTTCATTAAAGGATCTTCACTCTGCTACCAATTAGTTCTCGCTTAACACCACTGAAGTCGAAATTGGGAGTGTCTTACGGTCCGTGGAATGCATGCAGGAGGACGAATGACTCGGTGCTGTCCTTGAAGTAATCCATTTGCAACAGTTCGTTGTGTCACTGTGAGGACAACTGCTGCTCAGATCATTGCTGAAGATGCAGTACGATGCGCCAGAGCCACACACTGAACATGATTGCCTTACACCTCGGAAGTGCCACATAGCCGTCCGGAGCCCGGCCTTCTGGTGACCGTACATTCTCGTGACCACCGCTGCCAGTAATCACGTACAGTGGTTACATTCCTGCCAAGTCATTCAGCAATATCGCAGAAGGAACATCCAGTTTCTCGTATCCTTACTGCACTACCTCGTTCAAACTCAGTAACGTGTTGATAATGGCATCTTTGTCGCTTTAAAGCCACCTTGAGTACCATCAACTCACCACGTCCAGTTTATAAGGTAACTAACGCTCACGACCGTTACAACGGGTATTTAAAGCAAACCTGACTTGCATCATCATAATGGCCCCAATAGCGTCACCCTTGTGTGACCGGGACGAAATCTGAAAAGACTTAATTTTACAGATGTAGAAACACGCCTTCGTTTATGTAGCACAGCTCCTTCTTGACGATGCGACTTTTTTTCCGTCAGTGTATTTCATTACATAGCGACGGGTTCAATGGGTCCCGATGCGCTGAGTGACCGCACACTGAATTGATTTAAGTGCTCAAGCGCTCTCACTAGGTTCAGTTCGTCCTATTACGGATGATGATGCTAAACTGTGACGAGTGTGACTACTACATTTAAAGAATTACTGCTTCTTTCTGCCTTCGTGTTCGCGGGTCTGCATCTTAACTGTCTGTACGTTTCTGATATCTACTGGTTTATCTTCTGGTAAACCTTCCGGGATGTAAGGTCGTGGTCCATGAAACTCTTCAGCTCCTAAAGTTTCGTCCAGAGCTGCGCTGGACATCTTCAGAGGGGTGTTTCTCCTCCGGTGAGTCTTGCCGGAGGAGAAACACCCCTCTGAAGATGTCCAGCGCAGCTCTGGACGAAACGTTAGGAGCTGAAGAGTTTCATGGACCACGACCTTACATCCCGGAAGGTTTACCAGAAGATATGTCATCCGGTCGTGAAAGCCTTCATACTATGATCTACTGGTTTGTTTTGTAGATGCTAAGTTGTCCGTATTTTCTAAACGCTCAAGGACTGGAGTAGCTAGAAAACGATGAGCACCTTTATTTATATATTTATTTTATTTATTTAATTATTTAACGTGATCAGATTAGGGCCATCAGGCCCTCTCTTACATCGGACCAGTGTTCCACACACACAGCATTTCACACATCAGAGTTACATCATGACAATAGTTTAAATAAGAAAATTAGATTACTCTAGTGATAATATGAATAAAGAGTAATGACTAAGACCTAATAAAGTAAATGCTGACAGTATTTTTACAACAGGTGCTACACATACAAATTATGATAAAAGCAATAATAATAGCAGTAAAAAAGAAAATCAAATAATAATGATAAACATGAGAAAAATTGGCAATAGTAATGAAGATTTGTGCAGATGTACATTAATATCTTGGTGTGTAAAGTAGATGTTTACTAGTATAGCGAGTTTTGGGGAAGGGAGATTGAAGGTAGGGGAAAGAGGGAAGTAATGAGGTGAAGTGCATTCAAGTACACAAGAAGGCATTACTGTTGCTGAAGTAGAGACGTATATTACTGTTTATTGAAGCCGGACATGTTTTTAAGTTCTCTAACATAACGAGGGAGGTTATTCCAGAGTCGGGTTCCCGCTACTGTAAAGGACGTGGAGAAAGTGACTGAGCGATGCAGTGGAACAGATGGTGGGAACGTGTGTTTCTGTCATGTTGTTCCGACATAACCGTTAAGGACGAGGAGAGATATGAGGGACAGTGATCATTTATAAGGCAGTAGATGAGACAGAGTGTATGGAAATCTCTGCGTTTGTCTGCACGGAGCCAGGACAATTTTGCATATGCTGGTGAAATGTGATCAGAAAGTCAAACGTCACAGATATATCGGACGCAGGCATTCATGACGAGTTCCAGACGTCGCGAATTTTCCTGAGAGAGGCCTTGTAGGATAATATCGCTGTAGTCAATGATTGGGAGTATAAGCGTTTGTACTAATTTCTTTTTCAGATCGAAAGGAAAGAGTTTTTTATATTTTTGTAGGACATGAAGGGATGCTGATACTTTTTTGCACACTGCGTGTTACGTGCTTTGTCCAATTTAGATGTTCGTCTATTATTACTCCCAAACTCTTTGCTGAGGGAGAGAAATTAATATTTGTTCCATTTAGGATAAGAGACGGTACGGATTCCCGATGTTTTGGGTTAATGAGCTTAGAGTGACCAACAAGTACCGCTTGGGTTTTAGATGGGTTTAGTTTTAGTCCTATGTCCTGTGCTCATTTTGATAGTGCCTCGAGGTCAGTATTGAAATTTTCAATAGCTTTCTTAAGATTGATTGGTTTCGCACTTAGACACAACTGAAGGTCATCAGCATACATATGATATTTGCAATAGGTCAGAACCGATGACACACATTGTCATACAGAGAGAAGAGTATAGGACCTAATACTGAGCCTTGGGGAACGCCTGACACTACCTGCCGCCATTGTGATTTTATATTCCCGGACAGGAAACGTTGCTGACGAGACGTCATGTATGAGCGAAACCATTGCACTGCACTTGGTGAGAAGTTCAGACCGCTAAGTTTGGCTAATAAGATGTCGAAGTCGACAGTATCAAATGCTTTGCTGAAATCTAAGAAGCAAATGATAGTCGCTTCTTGTCTGTCCATGGCAAGTTTCAGGTCATCTGTCACCTTTATCAGTGCGGATGTTGTGATTCGGTGTTTACGGAAACCTGATTGGTATTCATCTAGTAGGTTGTTAGTAGTTAGGTAGTTGGTGAGCTGGTCATGGACTATGTATTCTAAGGCCTTTGATACTGCAGGAAGAAGGCAGATGAAGCGGTAGTCAGAGGGTGCTGTGGCGATGTCATTTTTGGGCAGTGGCTTAATTTATCCCAGTTTCCAGGCCTCGGGGAAAACACTTGTGATTAATGAATCGTTAAAAATGTCTGTTATAGAGGGCAGTAGTTGATCAATAATAAGTTTTACCATCTGGATAGTGATGCCGTCATGTCCAGTAGTTGCTGATCTAATCCGCATTATGGCTTTCTTGACAGTATTGCGAGTGACGTGCTGTAGATAGAATTTTTCTTTGCTACAGTCGTTCATCCCCATGAAGAAATCAATGATTCTCTGTTTTTTCTTTTGTTCTTTTTTTTTTGGTTCAGTTGTGGTTGTAGGTAATGTGAAGAATCGGTTTAGTTCTTCAGCTGGGACCATGGGATTTTCTGCTACTTTTATTTTGCGTAAACCGAGACAACGGAGATTTTTCCACAGGATAGCTGGTCTACATCCACTGTCAGCTAATGTACGGGCATGCCTGAGCTTAGCGTTTCTCACCGCCTGACTGACTTTGTTTCGTTTCTGCTTGTATACAGTATGATTTTCAGGTGTAGGGTGTATCTTATATGCTCGATGTGCAGCGTCTCTGAGATTCATGAACTGTTTTAGGTCATCAGTCAGCCAAGTTGCAGGTTTCCTTTTTGCTCTTCTGGTCATTATTGGAGCATATTTGTCATACAGTTGAGTAATTTTGTTAGTGAAATCCTGAAGTTTATCGTTTACGTCCATGAGGGGAGTAGAGGTCATCCCCCAAACTATTTCTTGTTCCTCAGTTTCGAGTTCAGGCAAATTTATGCGTTTGAAGTCTCGGTATGTAGACAGTTTTTGTTTCTTTGTAGGTCATTCTAGTGAATACGTCATGAAAATGATGTCGTGGGCAGACATGCCAGGCGCAGATGTTTGAGAGGTGCGGAGTATTCTGTTTGGAGATTTCGTTGCGAATATATCTATGCGTTAGGCGTTACTCGAGTACTGATCGTAGTTCTTGAAAACGCCAGTTCTTTGAGACAGGCTGAATTTCTAGCTTTGATTGATGATCGTCATATTGGTCTTAGTCCTCAATGTGGATCAGCATTCCCAGTATCCAGAACGTGTATAATTGATCTTAGGTCTCCTGCTATAAAAAAGGAAGGCCTTGCCAAGCTGTTCTCTTTCGTTGGGGTAATGACAGCAGAACATTATAAACTTAGTATTTTTGAAATTGTTTGTCTCCTTCACAAGGTCACAGTTAAGAAAAGTTAAGTTTTTAAGGTGTTGGTTCTGTTAAAGCACTCATGTGTTAAACCGCCACAATTATTTTCAAAATTTTTGAGTCTAAATAATAATATCTGATTTGTTGACAGTTAAAACCTGAAAGAGTGTTATCAAATTTTTCGGAGTGTAAACCGTAATCCATCACTCTTGTGAAGAAAACGATCTTCTTTCTGGGTATATTGATTCCAGCGCCGTATCACTTCCATCTCTGTGCTGTCTACCATTTCAAACGTCGGCCAGCACCTCGCTGAATTCGAAAGCAGCAGAATCGTGACTTGCCGTTCATTATTCCGCCATATTCTGTTCGCAAAGGGTAGCGCCCATGCCTTTCATCACAATATAGAGACGAAAGGTTCGAAAGGGCCATACTCAGGCCTGTGTACGATTTCAAAGACCCCATGCTATACGGACGTGATAGCTTTACCATTCAGTACCGTACAGACATTTAACTTGGGTGAAGAAATGGGCTTGCATTCAGCAGGGCGACTATCTCAAATGACAGTGCGTCGATGCGTGGAGCAGCACGGACAGACAGCACAGCGAACATTGTTACGGCTCCTCTTGACGCGACAGCAGAAAAAGGGGTGCCTATACTGATGCGCGCGACATCATAACCTTTACAGACAGTTATGCGTACATCAACAAGACAGGCTCCCAGGGGAGCGAACCCTGCCACATCGTTGTCCTTATCATCACTAAATGGCGCAATTTTGTGGGGTGCCACTGGGCACGTAACACGACTACATCTGCTTCCCGTAGCCTACTATTTGGTCAGCAACTTTTACATTAGAAATGTGCTAAGGCTGATGGATGTACCCCACATTCGAAGTCTCTGTTATTTTCCAACAAGAAAACAGAAGATCACGTTTTTCCTGTGCTGCCCTCACCTATACTGAGGGTTTCCAGCTGTTGCCCTGAATAGCAAATTAAGTACTGAAAACATCTGCTCATGAGTTGCCGAGAGACATCCACATGTCCATTCGTCAGCCACTGTGGGTGATGAACTGTGGCAGATAGCTGAAGCAGCATCGTAGGATGAACGTATATCTCTCTCCTAGTTCAGTTCGACTCGATTCCAAGCCACTTCTACAAATTTAATCTCTTTACTGTACTCAATAAGCACAGGGAGTAAAATTTTGTGACTTTCTATCGTTCTGAGCAGTAAATCCAGTAGCCAGAAACCCAGTTATGTGCATGGACGAGTAGAGATTATTTATATCATTTAACAGTTTATTCTAGAGACCTGAGAAATCCATACTGTAAGTGGATGTTACACCTTTTACCGTCACAGTGGCACTGAATTTTCCTATAACTCGCAGAGCTGTTCTGTTTAAATACCTCAGGGATGATCTCCATTTGGACAAGGGGATGCAGTCAATGTAACGCTGTTAATAACGACACTGTGAAATTAGATCGAGTTGCATGAAAACATGATTCTCGCATCTATCTATCACCAGTACAACGGTGGTCACAGTTTCATTAAGTGACAGCGATTGTTACAACAGAACTCGTAGATATGACCGTTACTCATTTTGAAATTATTAAACATTTTTTGAAATTTACAATTACACGTCTTCACGACCCCAGTATGAAAAATTAAGTTAATAGAATACTCCCCTTAAATTTACGAAAGTTTGTCAGTGCACCAAAGCGTGCAACCAGTTGCCGAAGAATTGCGAAAGAGGATCGAAATGTCTGATCTAAAGATTTTGTAAAGGAAGATGCGGAACGAAAACATAGGGAGAGGGGAAAGGAATAATCTACGAACGAGATATTGTGATTCTGATATGACAGATACTTTCTGTGTGCCACGAGGTACTGCAAAGGGTTGGAGTTCGATGTGGCCGGGGGGGGGGGGGGGAGTTTAAAAGACGGTGAAATACAAATAGCATATGGTGTTATATGGTACTAAACACCGTGTCTGGTCAGTACCATGCCAACTGTTCCTGTAAATCACTGACACTCTCAAACAGGTGGACGTTTATGGATATCGCTGATAGGGCTTTCATTTCTCGTGCAGTAGTGGAGGCTCGTTAAAACCAGCGACTACACAATTCATATTCTGTGAAAATATGTTCTAAATATTCTGAACGACCAGCACACAAGTGGAAGACTTCGTGGACATGGCTGCAACATTTTCTGCCGAACTGTACCACTCGTGCGGAGTAACATCCGAGTTCGTCATCATCTTTGTTATATGTCATAGGTTAAAAACAGAGACGATACGGTTTCTGCTAATCAGGGATTTCAGTTCTAAATTGCTTCGGATGCAAGCCGGAGAATCCTTGACAGAGAAGCCAGTCGAAGTGTGCTTCAGTCAGGTAGGGCGACACAGGCCTAAGGACGCCAACCGTGGAAAAATGTCCTGCTGCACCTGAAGGAGTAAAGTGACAGCCGCACACTGAGCTAACCCTTGCGCAGGCAGAAATTAAGTTACTCGTGAACTTCAGATTAACCTCGGAAACCATACGGAAAATGGGGGTAACGATATCCGCAAAGGCAAAGGGCAAACAACTTGGTATATCAGAACATGTAAATATACACTGATACCCATAATTAAAGCAACAAACGGAAATATTGCAAGGTGGCTTTTATTTTGCCACAGAACAGTATATACAAGTGATTGTAAAGAAGAAACAATGTAAAGAGTATAGTACTTAAACAATTGCAACGTGCGTAACGGTGGACAAAAACGTTCTTCGTTTTTTCTAACTTAAGGAATTTGCACACATTGCATACAGCGATTGTGGATAAGGGACTACACTGCAAAAACAACCCCGTTTGATGGGTGCCCTGACGTCATTGCTGTCGTAGTTGTCCGTTGACCGGAATACTATCTTCTGTGCATAACACGGTCATACGATACCTGTTGAGAGGTTGTATGATTATTCGGTGAATTAGACTCATGAAGAGGAAATATCGGTTTGTTGCTTTAACTTTGGACACCAGTGTAGAAGCCTTGAATCTACATGGCCTTGCCCATAAAGAATACCAATTTTTAAGAGAAGCTACTGAAAATAGAACATCAGTAATGAGAAATGACGGACCAGGATACCATCTTACAATTAGCTAAATAAAAGAACTGTAACACACAGACCCAAAATAACTAGAGGAAATAATTGAAATAAATAGTAAAGCATTAGTTAATCAGAATGGAAAAATGTTTCGAAACATTGTGAACTTTAATTCATTGCGAACAGAAAGTACTTTTTGTAAACGTAGAAATATTCACAGTTTCACCTAGGCGTCTCGCTGATATCGATCAATAATTATTTGATAGAGAATGGGAAAAATGTTCCAGAAAGTAAAAGTGAGTGGTTATAAACTCCAATCATTTCCAAGTACGAAGGAGAATCATATTTGTCTCAAATGGGGAAGAACACACCGCAAATGATAATAACAAGGGAAAGGGAATGGAAACGTAACTTATTAAAGGAGTCTATTATCAAAAATTTACGTCAGTCACAAGTAAGATTGTTAGCATATTTATTTACATAATATTTTATCACACGGAGGCACTTTAATATTATGATATTGTACTTTTTCTTTAACATTTTGTTATCTCCGTGAAGGCGTGTACGCTCGTGTACGTACACGCCGAGTTGATATTTAACAAAGAGATATTCAAAATTGTTCAGGCTTTCGTGGCCACTTGTTGACAAACTGCCTATTGGCTTCTGGCTCGGGTTCTTCGGCCGAGGTTCATCTAATGATTTTTCTGACGTTTCAAAGAGATATTCATTTGTTGTAAGTTAAATAACAAACTCCAAAGTCTGATGATTCTATTTTACGACAACCAATAGCCGCAGCACAAATTTCATACGTAGAGAAATACTAATTATTATTTAGAAAGTAAATTTACTGTCTACAAAATAAAGATGATTTATCACAGGAGAAACATACCCACAGCATAAATTTCATAGACAGGACAATAAAAATAATGTTTTGAAAGGGTAATTTATTATGTAAAATGATAAGAATATTTTCAGATTTCTAGCCTTTTTAGTACAATTTCTTATTATTCCTCAGTATACACTGAAGTAACTAAAGTCATGGCGTAGTGATATGCACATATACAGATGGCAGCAGTATCGTGTACACAAGGTATTAAAAGGGCAGTGTATTGGCAAAGCTGTCATTTGCACTTGGACGATTCATGTGAAAGGACTTCCAATGTGATTATGGATGCGCGACGGGAATTATCTGACTTTAACGCGGAATAGAAGTTGGGTCAGACGCAAGGGACATTACATTTCGGAAATCGTTCGGGAATAGAATATTCCGCTATCCACACTGTCAAGAATGTACCAAGAATGCCAGATTTCAGGTATTACCTCGTACTATTGACAACGCAGTGGCCGACTGCCTTCACTTAACAACCGAGAGCAGTGGCGTTTGCGTCGAGCTGTCAGTGCTAACGGACAAGGAACACTGCGTGAATAAACCGTAGCTATCAATGTGGGACCTACCACGATCGTATCGATTAGAAATTTGGCTTTAATGGGCTATGGCAGCAGACGACTGACGCGAGTGCCTTTGCTCAGAGCTCTTCAGAGGTCGTAACCATATCGGTTGGACCCCAGACGAATAGAAAGCCGTGGAGTGATTTGAGCTGGTATGAGCTGATGGTAGGGTTCGCATGTGGCGTAGATGCCACCCACGAATCCATGGACTTAATTTGGCAACCGTGCACTGTGAAAGTTGATGGTGGCTCCATAATGGTGTGGACTGTGTTTATGTAATGGACTGGGTCCTCTGCTCCAAATGATCATTGCCTGGAAATGGTTATGTGCGGCTGCTTGAAGACCATTTGCAGCCATTCATGGACTCCAAGTTCCAAAACAAAGATGGAAATTTTATGGATGACAATGTACCACGTCACTGGGCCAAAGTTGTTGGCGACTGGTCTGAAGAACATACTGGAGAACTGGGGCGAATGATTTGGTCACGTAGATCGCCCGACAAGAACCACAACGAATTTTATGGGAATAATCGAGGGGTCAGTTTGTGCACAAGATCCTGCACCGGCACCACTTTCTCAATTATGGACGGCTATAGGAGCAGTATGGCTCAATAATTCTGCAGGGGACTTCTAACTACGTGTTAAGTCCGTGCCACGTCAAGTTTCTGCATTACACCCTGCAAAAGGAGGTCCAACACGATATTAGCATGGCATTTTCCACGTTGGTGTAAGGGTAAAGGAGAGTTCCCGAATAATATCAGGTCATGCTTAGAACAGAATAGCTTACGACTACGGATACAGGAGGTGGACGAGAAGTTCTACTAAAGAAGACCAAACTAGAGAAGAAGTAAAATGTAAACTGACAGTAGGAAGAAAAACACGTACGTAAAATAGAATCTTATTAACATCGAAAATATATATAAATGGTAGGAAGCTTTTTCTAAAAGCATATTTTTGGAGTATAGCCTTGCACTGAAGTGAATTGTAGACGTTCCACAGTTCAAAGAAAAAGAGAGTAGAAGCTTTTGACGTGCGGTGCTACAGACTACTGGAGATTAGATAGGTCGAACGTGTAAATGATGAGAGGGTACACAGTTGAAATGAGAAAGAAGGATGTTTGTGTTAAACTCTTACTGAATGAGAGAATAGGTTGACAAGTTACATGAGGCGTCAAGAAGGTTTGGTAATGAAGGTCAGTTTGAGTGCTAAAAGCTGACAAAGACTTGACTACTGTAAACAGATTCAAATGGAGTCTTGCATTGGATACTCCAGTGTGGAGAGCTGAACTTAACCAGTCTTCAGACTGATGTTACCGTTCTGTAAACGGAACGCAATAGGTTTGTGGAACTCCGTAGAATTCGAGTCACGACGTACCACGAAAGTTGTCAGTAGTTTAACTTTATGATGTACAATGCGAACGAAAATTATTAAGAACACATAAATTATTAGGTACCAGCAGATATCAGTGTTAACAATTTACGGAATATCAGTTCCAGTAACAAACAATAGCAGTAGAAATGCCGAAGCATCTGCTAAACATACATCTTCAAAGTATAATGGAATAATAACTGCATTTAACACAAAAGGATCGATGCAGGAAACTGAAATATCACGAGACTGTAGCGTCGGGGCTGTGAGGAGTTGTTGATGCTTGAGTTACCTGCTTTAATTTTTTGGCCGAAACCTAACAGATCTCTAACGGATTTATGATTGTTAGTTATTTATGCTGCCCAGGAGTCCAGAGTATTGAATACAAAGCATAGTCACAAGCCTGCAGCATGTTTGCATTTATAGAACATACTAATGGAATATGGTCTCGCACTTACATGGTCGTCTGTTTCTGAGTGACTTATACCGACTTTTTCGACCATTCGATGCAATGAAATAAATCATTTTCCTACTATGATTCATATAAGGCACTTACTTTATGTTTACCATGTCTCGAAACAGGTAACAAACACAGTCTCCAGTGTTCTTATCGCCCTAGTCCCTTTGCCATGTAATGGTTCTCCAGGCCATTAAATGAAATTTATTCATTAGTGACGCAAATTGCAACGTCACTTTTGGTCAGATTTATCAGACGGAGCTGATTTAACGACAGCACAAGCAATACGCCATACGTTTTTTGTAAAGCATGCATATTACCGAGTGCACTGAGATGGCACCTATAGACTTCCCAACATTAAAAGCAGGATTTTCTCTCTATAGAAACAATTTTCCCAGGGACCGTTATTACGCGGGTAATAAGGCCGACCGGCGCTAGCTGTTAGGACGGTCAGTGAAGCGTGTCCTCGGCGGATTCTGGATTATGGGCCCTTCTCCGGCGCTCGGACCCCAGCCTATTAACACGCAGCGCCCCGCGGAACCCACGCCTCCTCGACATTCACCTCCATGTTCTCGCCTGTTGACTTCTCTCGACTTACACCTTCAATTAAAATTTAATGAGCTTCGTCTAAAGTTCGTTACCGGGACTGAATGAGACGAAGAAATTTTGCCTCCGTAAGCCAACTTGCGCTGCCGCCCCGGCGTAAATACAATTACAGCGTTTCTTGTCACTTTGTCCGTAGCGATCCGAGCGTTCTCTGCCGTCGGGAGTTAATATAATCTGTTTGAAATGAAAGTAGGGGACAAACACGAGGTGAGAGAGGGGAAACAGAAGTTTGGCGTATTTAGTATCTGTTATATCTGCTAATAGTATACTTCTTGGTTGTGTATACAGGCTTCGTCGAAAACACCTACTGTGCCGCTTAAATGATTAAATTATATTATATTCGTTTATATTCAGAACAGTTGCTGTGAGTTTATGCTCTTCTGAGTGTGTGAACGAGTGATGTGTGGTAAAACCACAATCGTTTTGGTTGCCACTTCAGCTAGCCTTCATCATTATGACCATTCTGGTTTTTGTTTGTATACAAGATAATTCCGTAACGATGTTAGAAACATTTTGGGATGATGGGGAGAGGTAAATTTTTTAATGTAAAGTGAAGGTCTCCGGGCCGGAAACGATAGAGTCGAAAGTTACAGAGACCTCAGAGTGTGTAATACTGGGATGTTGTTGCTGAGATTATAGGGTAGGCAACTTCAGAGATGATAGTATCTTAACGAAGCAAGAGAAAAATGTCTAGTGAACATGGGATCTGAAATGCATACTTCAAGAACTATGACCAGTTGTTTATCTTCGGTACTGCTAAACACATATCTTCTACTGCAAACTCTTTGGTTTCCATATGTTTTGGAGGAGATAGTAGGGACCAAAAGAAGAAAACAAAACTTTGCTAAACATAGGCTCTAAAGGGCATACCTTAAGAACGTCACGCACACGTACATCTTTTCCCTTATGAAGTACATCTCTGCTACTGAGCCACACGGTTCAAATGTGTGTGAATTACTTACGGACTTAACTGCTGAGGTCATCGGTCCGTAGACGTACACACTACTTAAACTAACTTATGCTAAGGACAAAACACACACCCACGGCCGGCCAGTGTGGCCACGCGGTTAAAGGCGCTTCAGTCTGGAACCGCGCGACCGCTACGGTCGCAGGTTCGAATCCTGCCTCGGGCATGGATGTGTGTGATGTCCTTAGGTTAGTTAGGTTTAAGTAGTTCTAAGTTCTAGGGGACTGATGGCCTCAGATGTTAAGTCCCATAGTGCTCAGAGCCATTTGAACCATTTTTGAACACACCCACGCCCGAGGGAGCACTCGAACCTCGGACGGGAGGAGCTGCGTCGACAGTCGCAAGACGCCGCACGGTCTGTGGCGCTTTATCGTAAGTTAGTTTTGGTTAGATTAAGTAGTGTGTAAGCCTGTGGGCCGATGACCTAGGCAGTTTGGTCCCATAATAATTTATCCCAGGTTTTTTCTGTGCTACTGAATAATAGCTCGCAGCACTTAAGGGAGGCATTTCAGAGACCATGTTTACTAAATAAGTTTTGGTCGGTTTGGTCCATAATAACTCCTTGCAGAACATGGAAAGTAAAGATCTTGCGGCAGATGAGTCCACTGTCAGAACTATTTTCGCTTATAACTTTCGACTCAGTCGTTTCCGGTCCAGGGTCCGTTACCTCAAATAGGTATATTTACCCTTCTTCATCATCCTTGAAAATTTGTGCTATCATCACGGAATCACCTTGTATGTACAGGTTGTAATAGGTGTAAGTGCAGATATTTCTGTTTGTGATATAGGACGATGTACTGAGCAACCTTACATCGGTATTTACATCATTTTCAGACTAATAATTGTTGCCATTACAAGTCATATGTTCTTAGGTTAGTTAGTACGCCCAAGTATGTGAGGTAGAGGAAGCTATTAATGCTTATTTTCCATTGGGCAGCAAGTCACGTGTTGAAGCGTACACATGGGTGCAAAACGGTTTGTCTGTACTAACCGTAGTCCCTTCACTGTTACAGCTACAGTCAAGCAGAGAACATCCGGTCATAAAATATGTGGCATGGTGGAGGGAAAACTGTTAGATGCAGAGAAAATAACAACCACCACACTTACGTGTGTACAAATTAAGGTACCACACATAAAAATATCCTTACTTATAACCATTACAGGCTGTACACACAGGGTAGTCAGAAACAGTGGATAAAGTTTGTATAAGATGGTTGCAGGGTTGGTTGTGCTGAACAATAGTTGTTAAGAAAAAGTTCGGTATGTTGCGCCGTTTGAGAGTTAATTATCATAGAAGGTAGTCCATCAGGCCGTTGCGTGGAAATTCAAGAGGCCTAGCAGAGACGGTGTCGCCGAAAGCTAAAACAGAAAAAGAGAACGATATAAACGTTGGACATGGGACGACAGTAACGATCGAAACCGAGCCAAAGGCTGAGCAGACTCCTGCTCTATGATCTACGTTAAGAGAAAACTGACACTGATTGTATCTGGTGGGCAGTTTGAATTTGAGCGTACGTTTGCCTAATCAGCTTACTTTAATGCTAATTACCACTGAATCTGCACAAAGTACTGAATTTTTTTCTTAACAATTGTTTCTCAGCATCTCATACCCTGCAACACCCTTACAAACTTTTCAGAGTGTTTCTGAGCACCCTGTGTACAAATTCCATGTAAGGTGAACCATAATAAACCCGAGCAACTGCATGGATATTTTCCTGACTGGAAATGAAGGAAAAACGGTCATACGAACCTGTGTATAGTTGCACCGCATCCACATCACAACAAATGTTCAAAGTGGCCTCCATGGGATGCAGTGCCCACGTTCACACGTCGCACCATGGACTGGCGCACCTTTCGCAAGCTCTGTCCTCTCTCCGAATAGCGTCACAGGCGTCGTGCCTATGCTCTTGATGGGACCCAACATCAGGGACTGCTTCAGCAGACACAACGCTTTTCAGATGGCCCCGTAGGTAAAAATCCATGGAATTTAAGTCCGATGATCTAGAAGGCCAAGCACCTTGGCCTAGGCCAAGCATCTTGGCCTCTGCGCTCTATGCACCGTCCGGGAAAAATGTTTTTGAGAAGTCGGTGAACTGTAATGAGTGGTTGTATTCCGACATGCAGAAACCACATAACCTGTCGTATTGCCAAAGGAACATTCTCAAGCAGCCCAGGCGAATAATCAGCACGAAGTAGAGGTACGTTTCTCCGTTGAGATGTTGACGAATAATAACCGGTACAAGTATGTGGTCGCCAAGAATCTCTGCTGAACCAATGGTTATGAGACGACTCAACCATTCCCCGAGGATTATCTGCAATATATGAAGGGACTTATCCCGTGCACGCTCCCCGTGAGACTCACATTCCCAACATGTCCCTGCAGGTGTCTTTCCTCTGTGCACTCGGTGGCTCAGATGGATACAGCGTCGGCCATCTAAGCAAGATATACTGCTTCGAGTCCCGATCGGGGCATACATTTTCAACATCTCCCCAATGATGTACATTATCGCCTGTTTGCAGCTTGGGTGTCGATTTGATTATCTGCAACCCACAAATTAGATTATGCAGATTGATGATGCCAGTTCTGCAAACCATTCCCCGAGGATTATTTGCAACCCACAAATGAGACTGTGCAGATTGGTGATGCCAGTTCTGCTATAGGCTGCTTCGCCAGTAAATGGGACTGATGACAGAAATCCCATAAGTGTGATGGTCTGGTGCAAATACCATGACTAAATCCTTCCCATGGAGGGAAACCCACTGCTGACAATCTATGCACTTGCAGGTGATAGGGATAGTGGCAGTTTTCATGAAGGATACACATAATCGTACTTTGGAGTCCACCATGTTGGCAGACCACTTGCTTGGAGTTTCTCAGTATCCTGTAGGACCCGGTCCGCCGGATCTGGGGTAGGCGGAGTACGATGCCTACCGGCACGTTCGTCTGCCTGAAATGAACCATGATCACACAAACGCCCAAAAAATGGCTCGAAATGTTGAGTGATGTGGTTGGTGTCTGGGTTGGTACGTGTTTTGGTGTAAGCGCGGTGCCACTCGGCCGTTTACATCTACTTGGCCGTACGCAAACACAGTCACAGCTAGTTCCGACATGAAAACCAGACTATTCCGCTGCTTACAGTACTCTACGTCAATCACTCAGATTGCAACACACAAAGAACACACGGCATGTGGTCGGAGGAACTTTCATTCGTCAGCATCATCCATCTTGGCAACCATGCATTACTGGACACGCGTCCATAGTACCCTTTTTTGCCCCAATTTTCATTCAGAAATCGTTCCCTGTAGTTTGTCGGTTTCATTTAAGTTCATCTTATATAGATATTTCTCAGCATTAGAAGAAGTAAGGCAGTTAATGGAAGAGGCTTTACCCACACAGTTTGTTACAATTGAAATTCCACCCACCTCTCCTTCTGAAATTAGGAAGATAATAAACTCTCTCAAGAATAAAAGCTCACATGGAATTGATGGCATTTCCAGCAGGATAATAAAAGCTTTTTCCCAAGAGATAAGTGGAATTCTTAGCCACATATGTAATAGCTCTCTGAAGTGATCTCTCAAAGGCTTTTGACTGTGTAGATCATGGAATACTTCTAGATAAGCTCAAGTAATGTGGTATGAATGGGACAGCGTTCATATGGTTTAAATCATACCTAACAGGAAGAGTGCACAAAGTTGAAAGTTGAAAGTTCACATAACATGCAAAAAACTGGTGATTTCTCAAACTAGGGAACAATCAAGAATGCGGTGCCGCAAGGTTCGGTCTTGAGTCCTCTGCTGTTCTTAATATATATTAATGACTTGTCATTCTATATTCACGAAGAAGCAAAACTGGTACTTTTTGCCGATGATACAAGTGTAGCTATTACACCCAACAGACAAGAACTAACTGATGAAATTGTAAACGATGGTTTTCAGAAAATCATTAAGTAACTTTGACAAAACCAGTGTGCACAGTTCTACACAGTAACTGGAATGACATCATTAATAAATATATACTTCGATCAGAAATCGGTAGCTAAGGTAGAATATTCAAAATTTCTAGGTGTATGCACAGATGAGGTGTTGAACTGGAAAAACATAACTGAAGATCTGCTGAAACGTTTGAGTTCAGCTACTTATGCTATTAGGATCATTGCAAATTTTGACGATATACATCTCAGTAAATTAGCTTACCACGCCTATTTTCATTCTCTGCTTTCGTATGGCATCATATTCTCGGGTAATTCATCATTGAGTGAAAGAGTGTTCATTGCACAAAAGCGTGTAATCAGAATAGTTGCATCCAAGATCATCCTGCAGACACTTATTTGAAGAGCTAGGGATCTTCACTGTAACCTAACAATATTTATATTCACTTATGAAATTTGTTATTAATAATCAGAACGAATTCAAAAGTAATAGCAGTGTACATGGCTACAACACTAAGAGAAAGGAGATCTTCACTACTCAAGGTTAAATCTAACTTTGGCTCAGAAGGGGGTAAATTATGCTGCCACAAAAGTCTTTGTTCACTTACCTAATAGCATCAAAAGTCTGACAGACAGCCATATAGCATTTAAAAGGAAATTAAAAGAATTTCTAAATGGCAACTCCTTTTACTCATTAGATAAATTTTTCTATATAGTGAGTGGGTATTTTCCCCACTCCCCACCCCAAAAAAAAAATTAAGTGCCATGTAATATTTTGTGTAATGTAATATCTTGTATGGACACCTTTTACTAACCTGACACGTTCCACATCATTACGAAGTGTCGTATTCATGATCTATGGAACAAGTACTAATATCTTCTAATCTAATCAGCACAACATTAGTTTGAAAACTAATGCAAAATCTTATAAGTAGCAAAAAACTGTTTTGTTGCTTCTTGTATTCCCAAAATAACCGTCTCATCGGCATAAACTTCTTTTCCATTTAAAATGAAATTGAATTATTGATGTTGAACATTAAAGTTAGCGTGCATTAAAAATTATGGACTTCTCCCATTGTAAAAGCATGAAGTTCTTTATTCTGCGTTTGAGCTCCGATGTCAACTTCAGAAAATGTGGTTCTCTAGGCTCTTATGAGTGATTAATAAATTAATAAATGAAGCATAGGCATTCAGGAACTTAATCATTTATTCTATACAAATACTGAAAAAATGCAGTTGACAAAAGTTGTAGTTATGTAAAAGTTATGGAACACGGGAGAAATAAAAGGTAACAGACCCATCAATTTTTTTTCTCAGGTGAAATGGTGCATGGTTCGGAATACTTCAAACGTTTCAGTGCTTGATATTCTCCCCGCCTGCTGAAGCTCATAGCTTTAAACGGTTCTTGTTTATCCAGTGATGTATCATAAAAAAATCCCTGACTGACCTTTTGCGAACTGAAGCCACCAGATCTGCCTCCACTGGTACGATGTACCGTTGTTGTTTGGCCGGCCCCTATGGCCGAGCTGTTCTAGGCGCTTCAGTCTGGAACCGCGAGACCGCTACAGTTGCAGGTTCGAATCCGTTCTCGGGCATGGATGCGTGTGATGTCCTTAGGTTACTTAGGTTTAAGTAGTTCTAAGTTCTGATGACATCAGATGTTAAGTCCCATAGTGCTCAGAGCCATTTGAACCATTTTCGTTGTTGTTTTTGGTGCGATTTTGTACTTGACTTTTCAAGAAGGGTGCTTCATTAAGAAAATCGTTTCTCGGCATTTCGATTGCAGTGAAACTCTTTTTTTCTCTAGTTTGTCTAATCAGTTGTGTCCAGTCGTTTGGGTGTTCAATAGGTCCGTTGAATGTTTCCCTGTTCTGCTCTATCAAACTGTGCAATTAACCACACTCCATGTGGGCGTGTCCAGGAATAATTCATTTATGATCGATTATTGCCAATGTTGGGAACTTCTGAAGAGCAAACATGTCCATCACTGCAAGATACACATGTTCTTATTTTGACCTTGATAGCTACTGGAATACATTATAAATTTTTTCACTTCTGGTTTGATATCTTGAATGAATCTATACAAGCAGGATCCCAGTTCATTAGCTCCTCTTGCAGCTTCAAACTCATGCCATAAATAACAGGATGTCATCCCTTCAAACAGTCGTATAGCGCTAGAATGTACGTCCATAACATCCGTTTGTAAAACCATATTGAATTTTTGAGTAAAGGAGCTGGGAGACAGTGCTGAAAATCAAATGTAACGATATGCGTTTTGTTATGTTCAATGAAATTTCTTCATATCAGGATTACTTTTGAAACCTTTTTGTGGAACAGGCTTTAGTAGCATTTTCATTTTGTCGGAACTCTTCCCAAAGAGCCGAAAAGGACGAATTGTCATCAGCCCTTATTTCTTTAGCATCACCGTCAATGAGGGATGTAACTGTGAAGTGTGGGGCTGAAAAGTTTTACTACAGTCTCCTCTTGAATAGTGACTCTTCCTTGTTTGCATTTTCCCTGAGATATTCTCTGAAACCGGCTCAAACAACTTCGCTTTTTTCACTCTTGAGCCGATCAGAACCTCACATATCGGTTTTAATTACTCGAAATGGAATAGTCACTTACTTTTATAACTATTTCCACAGATCTTCTGCTTTCACCAAATACATCTAACAATCATTATTTGCACAGCAGTATTCTTTCATCATTAACCAGTACACAGTAAGAGACTGCAACTGCCTTGCAGCTGCTTTCTCGTATCCTGAATCTTTTTCTTTCTGTGTCTCTCAGTTCTACAAGGCTTGACATGTACAGTAATCGCCCGTTTAAATCCCTCAATCCCCAGTATTCCTTAAACAATATTTCAATTTTCTCATTCGTAAATTTTATGAACCCGTATGAGCGTAAAGGTTTAGATTCCCTCTTGAGGTATGTTTAGTGTTAAGCTCGCTTCGTTTCATATTCCAATCCCAAATTTCGAAGTATTTTACTTGAATCCCTTTCATGTCGCGTTTCCCCTGCAGCCCTCTGTTCCTGATAGTCTCCTTTTTCGTAAGATGTGTGGATAGCCAGTCATCACTCACCTTATCGCAAGGTACGCTGATGGTAGGATGAGAGTCGTTTCTTTTGTTCGAAATTATCGGGCTGTGCCACCACTAGACTCAAGAAGTCGTATCAGCATTTGATCCGCGGTTGCTCGTACAAGGTCGTAAGAGCTAGGAGCTGGGAAAGAAAGGACACGGCATTCCTTATTTACGATGAAATAAGACTTGTTCGTTAATTTTATTAATACTGTTTGTTTTTAAAAGGGATAATGAATGGTCTTGGCACTTGAAACATGATGCACGGTGGCCACTCATTGATGGTCGTCCTTTTTCGTAAAGCTTTGCTGCAATAGATATACCATGGTATATACACTCCTGGAAATTGAAATAAGAACACCGTGAATTCATTGTCCCAGGAAGGGGAAACTTTATTGACACATTCCTGGGGTCAGATACATCACATGATCACACTGACAGAACCACAGGCACATAGACACAGGGAACAGAGCATGCACAATGTCGGCACTAGTACAGTGTATATCCACCTTTCGCAGCAATGCAGGCTGCTATTCTCCCATGGAGACGATCGTAGAGATGCTGGATGTAGTCCTGTGGAACGGCTTGCCATGCCATTTCCACCTGGCGCCTCAGTTGGACCAGCGATCGTGCTGGACGTGCAGACCGCGTGAGACGACGCTTCATCCAGTCCCAAACATCCTCAATGGGGGACAGATCCGGAGATCTTGCAGGCCAGGGTAGTTGACTTACACCTTCTAGAGCACGTTGGATGGCACGGGATACATGCGGACGTGCATTGTCCTGTTGGAACAGCAAGTTCCCTTGCCGGTCTAGGAATGGTAGAACGATGGGTTCGATGACGGTTTGGATGTACCGTGCACTATTCAGTGTCCCCTCGACGATCACCAGTGGTGCACGGCCAGTGTAGGAGATCGCTCCCCACACCATGATGCCGGGTGTTGGCCCTGTGTGCCTCGGTCGTATGCAGTCCTGATTGTGGCGCTCACCTGCACGGCGCCAAACACGCATACGACCATCATTGGCACCAAGGCAGAAGCGACTCTCATCGCTGAAGACGACACGTCTCCATTCGTCCCTCCATTCACGCCTGTCGCGACACCACTGGAGGCGGGCTGCACGATGTTGGGGCGTGAGCGGAAGACGGCCTAACGGTGTGCGGGACCGTAGCCCAGCTTCATGGAGACGGTTGCGAATGGTCCTCGCCGATACCCCAGGAGCAACAGTGTCCCTAATTTGCTGGGAAGTGGCGGTGCGGTCCCCTACGGCACTGCGTAGGATCCTACGGTCTTGGCGTGCATCCGTGCGTCGCTGCGGTCCGGTCCCAGGTCGACGGGCACGTGCACCTTCCGCCGACCACTGGCGACAACATCGATGTACTGTGGAGACCTCACGCCCCACGTGTTGAGCAATTCGGCGGTACGTCCACCCGGCCTCCCGCATGCCCACTATACGCCCTCGCTCAAAGTCCGTCAACTGCACATACGGTTCACGTCCACGCTGTCGCGGCATGCTACCAGTGTTAAAGACTGCGATGGAGCTCCGTATGCCACGGCAAACTGGCTGACACTGACGGCGGCGGTGCACAAATGCTGCGCAGCTAGCGCCATTCGACGGCCAACACCGCGGTTCCTGGTGTGTTCGCTGTGCCGTGCGTGTGATCATTGCTTGTACAGCCCTCTCGCAGTGTCCGGAGCAAGTATGGTGGGTCTGACACACCGGTGTCAATGTGTTCTTTTTTCCATTTCCAGGAGTGTATGTAGATAGGTAGACATGAACTGAAAATGCAGTAGGTGCCAAGATAAGAGAAACAAATGAACAGGACTTGCCCGGTTCTACATTTTCAGTGTGATTGTGAACGATACTTCCTCTTGATGTTCATTATTGGTCAGCTGTGTTCGAGATCTCAAGTTACGATATATATTTCACTTGTTAGCATTTGTTCTTCATAATACTCAAGACGTTACTGACAACGGCAAGGCACGTAGCATGGTGAAGGGGTACAAAAAAGAAACCGAAAACATTTTTTGGTAGGCGGAGCTTTTGTAGTACCGCTTTGCTGCTAGAAGCGCATAGAGCGAACATTCCAGAGTCAGAAAGGCGAGTGCCCTCGCTGCAGAAGGTCACGGCTAGTTTCGGGAATGTTTGTAGTGACAATTGTTTTTGATTGTTTTTCTCCAGCGGCTGTGTTTCGTGGTCGGCACTGGTGAAATTCTACCTTATGCTTGGTAAAAGTGTAACAGAAATTCTTAGAATATTAAAAACAGCGTACAAGGAGGACTTTACGGGGAAACTTCAGTGTCTGAGTGGTTTTCCCGTAACGAATACGGTGAAGTGTTAGTTGATGACGAACCTAGTTCTTTTAGGCATTTGACGTGAGAGGAGTTGTCCGTTTAAAGTTTGTTCCGCAGGGGCAGACAGTTAAGCAGGCTTCCCACTTTGAAGTTTTTCAAAAAATTGCGTAACAAATTGCAGCGTAAGTGGCTGATTTGTGGCGTTTGGTGGCTGGTTTTTCCATTTAGATAATGTCCCTGCTCACGCAGACCAGTCTCTACGACAGTTTCTAAAGAAGAATGGTATGACCCTTGTTCCTCACCACCTATGCTTACTCCATCTCGCACCGTGAAACCTTTTTGTTTATTGGAATGCAAAAATGGTAAATTTAAACAATGATTTGAAAAAGGGAATAAGAGATTAGACCCGTTTATCAGTGCAAGTGGAGAGTACTTTGCCGGCCGAAGTGGCCGTGCGGTTAAAGGCGCTGCAGTCTGGAACCGCAAGACCGCTACGGTCGCAGGTTCGAATCCTGCCTCGGGCATGGATGTTTGTGTTGTCCTTAGGTTTAACTAGTTCTAAGTTCTAGGGGACTAATGACCTCAGCAGTTGAGTCCCATAGTGCTCAGAGCCATTTGAACCATTTTTTTTTTTTTGGAGAGTACTTTGAATGGGATAGAAGGTTTGTGCATAAAAAGTGAGTAAATAAGCTTAAAAAAATTCGGAAATTCACTTACTTTTGATATATATATATATATATATATATATATATATATATATATATATATATATATAAATGCCATCCTCCGACCGATAGCGCAACTATATCGGCAGTATATTCGCGAGGTATTCGTCCTCATGGACAACAGTTCGCGCCCCCATCGTGCATATCTTGTGAATTCATTCAGGATAACGACATCGCTCGACTAGAGTTGCCAGCATGTTCTCCAGACATGAACCCTATCGAACGAACATGCCTGGGATACATTGAAAGGGGATGTTTATAGTCGACGTGACCGCACCCCCCTCCAGCCACTCTGAGCAATAAAAATGGCGGAAATGATGTTTATGTTGATCTCTATTCCACGTTTCTGTACAGGTTCCGGAACTCTCGGAACCGAGGTGATGCAAAACTTTTTTGAGAGTGTGTATGTGTGTTTGTGTCTTTTAACGGATAGATATCCCATCATACTATGATTTCGCGTCAGAAACAGAGAGGTCGGCCTTTTTTGCGGGTGGGTTTGTACAGCGCACCTCTAGTTCCTGTCTTGCTCCCTTGTGCCACTCTCTTCATCTCATAACAGCATTTACTCCCTACATTCTCGATTATTTCCAGACTTTGTCGTTCCTCCCACTTTTTATTTTCTACAGTCCCTACACTACAGTGGCGGTTATTCACTCATCCCTTATCTTGTCAGCCCCCATACTTACAATATTCTGTTGCAGCACCACATCTTAAATGCTACTGTTCTCTTCTTTTCCGGTTTGCCCACAGTACATGATTCACTACTGTACAATGCTGTGCTTCAAATGAAATGTTCATTCTCAGAAATTTCTTCCTCAAACCAATGCCGACGTTTGATGCCCTCTTTTTTTGTGCTAATCTGCTTTTATATCCTTCATGCTTCATCTATCGTTTATTAACATGCTTGCAAGGCTGGAGATTTCCTTAACTTTTGTCTGTTGGTGGCCAACGCTTTTGATGATAAGATAACAGCTAATCTCATTTCTGATACTTCTCATTACTTTTGTCTTCCTTCGGTTTAGTTCATAGTGTCTACTCATTACACTGTTCCGTCAACAGTCCCTGCAGTTCTCCCTCACTTTCACTGAGGATAATAATGTTATCAGTAATTCTTATCAGTGAAATTCTTTCAGCCTGAATTTTAAGGCCGGTATTTAACCTGTTATTTCCATCATTGAAATGTCGTGTGACGAGGGCCTCCCGTCGGGTAGACCGTTCACCTGGTGCAGGTCTTTCGATTTGACGCCACTTCGGCGACTTGTGCGTCGATGGGGATGAAATGATGATGATTAGGACAACACAACACCCAGTCCCTGAGCGGAGAAAATCTCCGACCCAGTCCGGAATCGAACCCGGGTCCTTTGGATGGACAGTCTGTCGCGCTAACCACTCGGCTACCGGGGGCGGACAGTTCCATAATTGACTTGTCGATATACAGACTGGAAAAGAGCGAAAGGCGGCATCCCTGTCTTGGAATCGTTTCCATGTGAGCACTTTATTCTTGGCCTTATTCTTCCCTCCGCATTCTTGTACATATTGTATATTACCCATCTTTCCCAACTTACGCCATTTTACATTGCGAGACACTTTTCATAGATCGCCAGATCCCATGAATACGGGGTGATGTTTCTTAACCTTGCTTTCACTATTAACTGCACTATCAGGGCCCCCTCTGTTAAGCAGAACTGATCGTCGCTTAATAGTTCCTCAATCTGCTTTTCCATTCTTCCATATATTATTCTACTTAGCATCTCGGATCTATGTTTGTGTGACACATTTCACACTTATCTGTCCTTGCTACCTTTGGAATTGTGCGGATGATTTTTTCCGAAAGTATGTCTCCAGTCTCAAAGAGTCTGCGCATTAACTTCAATAGTCGTTTGGATCCAGTTTCCCCTATGATTTCAGAAATTCCGAAGGAATGTTGTTCATCTCTTCTTCTGTATTTGAGCTCAAGCGTGCCATGATTCTGTTACATTACGACTTTGAAACTGGATCACTTACGTCTTCCAAATGGCTCTCGTTTCCTCTTTTGTCACATCAGATCAACCATTCCCCTTGTAAGGACCTTCAGTGTACTCTACACCTGACCGCTGCCTCCTCTGCGTTCTTAATGTTGACGTCCTTGCTCTTAATTTCCTGACTTTTCTATCAGTCCTTCCGACGACCACTTCTCTTCCAATTTCTTCACATCTTTTCTGCAGTCATTTCGCCTTGGCTTCCCTGTGCATACTATTTGCTTCATTCATAATTGACTTACATATATTGTTGTCCTTCCCTGAACATATTTGTACTTCCTCCTATCGTCGATCAGTTGAAGTATTTCTTCTGTTCATTGAACATATATTTGCCCCTCCAGACTGCGTGACTACCGTGTTTGATATCCGTCTGATTGGCATTCGTCAATGCTGTATCTACATCCTTAGATAATTTCAAAACGTCCAATCTTCCTTAAGCACTTCAGTGTTCCACTTCTTCCGACACTGATTCTTCCAGTCCATTTTCTTTTCAGTCTACTTTTCGCAGCTACGTATTTGTGATTTGAAATTACATTCGCTTCTGGGGACACCTTAGATTTCTGAATATCTCTCTACCATGATGTGATACAGCAGCAACCTTCAAATGCCTCGAGATCTTTAGTAACTATACTTCCTCCTATTGCGAATTTTTAACAGTGCACTCATTATAACTAGCTGATATTTGTTCAAGAAAGTTGTGTTCTCTTTCATTCGAAATATCAAGCCCCTATTCTAACGTAAGTTTTTCTTCCATCAGTCCTTCAGACAACCACTTCTCTTCCAATTTCTTCACCTCTTTTCTGCAGCCACTTCGCTTTGGCCTCTCTGAACATAACACAGTTACCCAGACCCCAATGACAATTACATTTTCATTCCCGTTTGCATAATGAACTACCCGTTTATTTTCCTGATATACTTTCTCCATTTCATCAACTGTCTGTGACGCCGGCATGTGTACCTGCACTGTTGTTGTTAACTTTGGTTTGCTGCCTGTTCAGATGACAACTTTCACTCTTCGCGCAACCTCCATATTCATAGTGAATCCTACTCCCATTATATCACCTTCTGCCGTTGTTGATATTATCCTATGTTCGTCTGACCAGAAATCCTTACCTTCTTTCTAATTTCGGTATGTGGACTGAGTCATTGCATTTTCCTTTTCACATTTTCTTGTTTCACACATACATGTAAACTTCTATCATGCCTGCCTGCTCCTTGGCAGTCCCCTCCCGAAGGTCTGAATAGGGGTCCAGTCCGGAATATTTTTGACTATGGAGACATTATCATACTTTTCCAATTACAGGTCACGTACGCTGTGGGCCCACATTAAGTGTACTTAATGTAATGGTCTGCACTGCCTTCCGCTTCCTCATGCCATTGATCATATTCAAAGTGTAAAAATCTACGGTGGAAGTCTACGACGTAAGTTTGTCCCTTCCTGCACCCTTTTCACCAAGGCTACCGTACGGCCGCCTCTGCTGATGAGTTTTATTCAGAAATGAAATAGTGGCGGAGATCGATCGCGGATCCAAAATGTTATGACTGCTATGTGGAGACGCTTCTCTTAGATCACATTTTTGTAAGCTTCATCCTCACCTTTTCCTCCACGTTACCCTCACTATAAAATAACGCCTCAATCGGCTTGGGCTAATAACTCGTTACGATATTTTATTCGTGAGATTTGTCCTGAGATGTCCTCCAGACTCCTTAAATAAATCGTCTTGACAGAAGCGGAACTTCTTCGTGAAAAGGAGGGAGAGTACTTGTTTATGTAGAACGAACAAAAATGCTCTTCGTGGAAACAAAAATAAATAAATTATCTCTTGAAGTTAGAAAACTATATAACAAATTACTCTGGAAGGCAACAAGAAAGAAAACTCTTCTAAAAACGAATAGCGGCTCCTATTCAAGAAACAAAAAAACACCTTGTGAAAAGGAAACACTAAGAAGGCTCTTGACGAGGATAGTAAAAACTTCTCTTGATAAAAAGAAAGACAACCGGTCTCTTCCAGAAGAGTAAATAGGTGTCTGTAAGGGAACCTCAGTCTGCATTACAGAGAGAGAGAGAGCAAGAAAATTGCAGAAAAATTCTTTATATATCTGTTGCAACTAGATTTTCAATAACAAGCGTTGATGAAATAATCACTAATTATTGTTGTTTGTGTTACTGAAACGGTGGGTACGTAAGACACAAAGTGAACGACGTACCACTTAGCTGTCCCGCTTTGCAGACAGACAGAAATGCCATTCCGGGCGTAATACACTGTCTAATGGTAATGCAGAATGTGCCGTGCAGGTGGTGCGAGCCAATCTTTTACGGAACCTAGGCATTCAATTGCGGCGAAAACTAGTGGGTACGTTAACCAGTAACCAGAGTTCGACCTGCGTTGCACTTACAAATCTCTCCCATTGCACTGACCTGCATTCGGGATCACGAGCACTCTTTGCAAATTTCCATTCAGTAATGACGTAGTACAGCCGGGGGAACGCAGCTAAGTCAGAAAAATATTTATTCTGCAGAAGGATGCGACAAGAATATTGCGTAAAGTTGACAGCCAAATGTATTACAGAAGGATCTCCTGGGACCTAGGAAATTGAGGACGGACAGCCAAATTCTTAGACACTATACAGAAGTACGGGGTGTTAGCAAAGGAGTTCCATATTTTAGAAGTAAGTATCTTGAAGACTAAGATTTACAAACGAGTGCAACAAAAGAAAGCTGTAGAAACAAAAACAAGAAAAATAACTTTTGTAGCGCTCGTCCATCAATAACAGTTTTAACACATTTAATTTCGAAACCCGGGACTCCATCTCTGGACACCCTGTATAAATTATATCTAAAGGGTGCTCCATTCATAGTGACTGGGCCAAATATTTCACGAAATAAGTATCAAACGAAAAAAATACAAAGAACGAAACTCGTCTAGCTTGAAGGGGGAAACCAGATGGCGCTATGGTTGGCCCGCTACATGGCGCTGCCATAGGTCAAACGGATATCAGCTGCGTTTTTTTTTCCTTTAATAGGAACCCACATTTTTATTACATATTCGTGTAGTACGTAAAGAAAAACGCATGTTTCAGTTGGACCACATTTTCGCTTTGTGATAGATGGCGCTGTAATAGTCACAACGAATAAGTACGTGGTATCACGTAACATTCCGCCAGTGCGGACGGTATTTTCTCCGTGATACATTACCCGTGTTAAAATGGACCGTTTACCAATTGCAGAAAAGGTCGATATCGTGTTGATGAATGGCTATTGTGAGCAAAATGTCCAACGGGCGTGTGCTATGTGTGCTGTTCGGTATCCTGGACGACATCATCCAAGTGTCCGGACGGTTTCCCGGATAGTTACGTTATTTAAGGAAACAGGATATGTTCAGCCACATGTGAAACGTCAACCACGACCTGCAACAAATGATGATGCCCAAGTAGATGTTTTAGCTGCTGTCGCGGCTAATCCGCACATCAGTAGCAGACAAACTGCGTGACAATCGGGAATCTCAAAAGCGTCGGTGTTGAGAATGCTCCATCAACATCGATTGCACCCGTACCATATTTCTAAGCACCAGGAATTGCATGGCGACGACTTTGAACGTCGTGTACAGTTCTGATACTGGGCACAAGAGAAATTACGAGACGATGACAGATTTTTTGCACGCGTTCTATTTAGCGACGAAGCGTCATTCGCCAACAGCGGTAACGTAAACCGGCATAATATGCACTATTGGGCAACGGAAAATCCACGATGGCTGCGACAAGTGGAACATCAGCGACCTTGGCGGATTAATGTACGGTGCGGCATTATGAGAGGAAGGATAATTGGCCCCCATTTTATCGATGGCAATCTAAATGGTGCGATGTATGCTGATTTCCCACGTAGTGTTGAATCGATGTTACTACAAGGTGTTTCACTGCATGACAGAATGGCGATGTACTTCAAACATGATGGATGTCCGGCACATAGCTCGCGTGCGGTTGAAGCGGTATTGAATAGCATATTTCATGACAGGTGGATTCGTCGTAGAAGCACCATACCATGGCCCTCACGTTCAACGGATCTGACGTCCCCGGATTTCTTTCTGTGGGGAAGGTTGAAGGATATTTGCTATTGTGATCCACCGACAACGCCTGACAACATGCGTCAGCGCATTGTCAATGCATGTGCACACATTACGGAAGGCGAACTACTCGCTGTTGAGAGGAATGTTGTTACACGTATTGCCAAATGCACTGAGGTCGACCGACATCATTTTGTACATTTATTGCATTAATGTGGTATTTACAGTAACCACGCTGTAACAGTATGCGTTCTCAGAAATGATAAGTTCACAAAGGTACATGTATCACATTGGAACAACCGAAATAAAATGTTCAAACATACCTAGGTTCTGTATTTTAATTTAAAAAACCTACCTGTTACCAACTGTTCGTCTAAAATTGTGAGCCATATGTTTGTGACTATTAGAGCGCCATTTATCACAAAGTGAAAAAAGTGGTCCAACTAAAACATTCATATTTCTTTACGTACTACACTAATATGTAATAAAAAAATGGGGGTTCCTATTTAAAGAAACGCAGTTGATATCCGTTTGACCTATGGCAGCGCCATCTAGCGGGCCAACCCTAGCGCCATCTGGTTTCCCCCTTCTAGCTAGACAAGTTTCGTTCTTTGTAGTTTTTTCGTTAGACGCTTATTGGCCCGGTCACGATCAATGGTCCAGAACAGGGCTCAGAGTGAAGTTTTATTTTACGGTATAAACTTCCTCATCATGTTGCCAGGCAGATATCAGAGAGGAAACTGAAAGACCCCAGATATTGTAAAATAAATTAAAAAAACTAACCCTGCAGCTTCTAGAAAAACACTCTCTGAGAAATGTACATTTCGCATTTCTCTAATGCTCATATGGAACATGTTTTGACTTTTCCATTTTACAGAGAGGTACACGATCTGTACATAGTGTTATTCAAACGCTTCTTTGAAGTAATAGATAAAAACAGCAGCTACGTAGTAGGAGAGAAGAAGCAGGGCCATTTTTCAAGCCACCTGTTCTTCTTCCAACATGCTCAAATAGGTACGTAGTAGGAGAGAAGAAGCAGGGCCATTTTTCAGGCCACCTTTTCTTCTTCCAACATACTCGAATAGGTACAAACTAATTCAGAATTAATTCCCATAATTAGTGTGAGTACATTAGCTCTAGTCATAATATGACGTTGGTGTAACTTACGAAAGTAGGCTGCAATTAACGTTAAACTTGTCTCGTTTCACCTTCCAGAAGACCTTCCTTCGTTACGGAACACGATGTGTGATTCAGTGAATGAGTACTATTACTGCATACACAACGACATTCAAGTAACACTAATCTGAAAAGATGAACGTTGTGTCGGTTGGTTGTCTTCTGTCCGTGTTACGTGTCACCTTTCTCACTGGGGAATGAGCAACCCAAGTCGTCGTGGTTTATGAGTCTAGGAGTTGCGCCTCTTCGTTTGTTTTTAAAATGCACATTTTCTGCAGAACATCCGCGAAGAACCGCAGAGTGAACGTACTTTCAGGGTCAACAGCTTCTGCCCTTGGAAAGAATGACTTCGTTTGATACTAAAACATGGCAGTTATCAGACGAAGATCTCCTGTTTCCCTTACATTATAAGTTGGTAATTTAAATGCACCTCATCGTGGGATTACAGGTGTAACACTAACTCTGTTTTTTTAATTACGTTTCTGAAACGACTATGTTTACGACGTGGCGATTTGGCGATTACGGTGTAGTGCTTCTTTCTCACGGTGACCGTACCGTGTAAGATGGTGTCCAGACTGTAACACGCTCCTGGCCTCGTAGTTTATCTTCTTATTTTTACAAGGAAAAAAATCCATTTTTTATTCCACGTTGGAAAGCTACTCCCCGTTTACACCGCTCCACATTAATCTCCAACGGCACGATAGCGTGCGATGCCAGAGATAAGGTCGCTTCGGTAGTAGCCCAGGGCCACGTCTTTATTCTTGGCTGCCCCTCAGCAGCACAATTGTAAATAAATCACGGGCGTCGACGTGTTTAATTATGTATCATTAGCTGGTATCCCCGAGCAGTGATGAGATGCCGTGATTAGATGCCCATAATGACCCGGGAGTACAGTATGCGCTGTTAGCTGCTGCCCAGAGGCACAGCCGCTTCGTCCTCCCTGGAGACGCTGGTCCAAGATACAAAAACGGAGCCACAAGTTAGCCGGTCCAAAGTCCAGCCTGATATCTGCGCTTCAGGCTGAAAAAATATTACTCCTGGAAATCTCGAAACACTTCATCACATACAAGATTACATTTTTCACATGTGAGCATATATCTCGTGAGCTTTTCCAGCAGTCATATCTGTTTACTGTACAGCATGGGTTCTACTGATACAACGGCGGTGTACTTAAGTGGCTCGTCAGTTTCTCTACACAGTGAAACCATAGCCAACTAGTATGTTCTAATGGCCTCGGCGTTTTCCGTGATCATACTGGGGTAAGCGATCGATGAAGTGCCCCCGCACCGGATGCCATACAAAAAAAAAAAAATTTTAAAAATGGTTCAAATGGCTCTGAGCACTATGGGACTTAACTTCTGAGGTCATCAGTCCCCTAGAACTTAGAACTACTTAAACCTAACTAACCTAAGGACATCACACACATCCATGCCCGAGGCAGGATTCGAACCTGCGACCGTAGCAGTCCTGCGGTTCCAGACTGCAGCGCCTAGAACCGCTCGGCCACCCCGGCCGGCGACGCCACACATTCCTGGACTGCGGATCTGTTAAAACCACATTTCCTTGTATAGCCTGTGAATAGTGAATATGTAATATATGATTTGCTAGATTCGTTGTGTTTGAAGCTTATCTTCTAACTGCAGTCAACTCTTAAAGAAGATAAGCAATACAGAAAGCATACAGTGTCGAAAATATTGTTGTGGTTTTTTCATTCGTACTGAAGTTGTGAATGTTGCTGATAGTGTTGAATATTAGTACTGAATGTTATTGTGTGTCGGTCTGTAAGAATGAAAAAGGAAAAACTAGTGGCATAATTTACTAAGATTTTCTGGGTGATAATGACCCAAGAAATACGTAGGTACGAGTGACTTCTCGTGAAAATGTGGCCCCAAATAAGCTTTCAAAATCACCAGTGGTTTGCGGTCGACATTTTACCGAGACAGATTATAAATATAGTTCCAAAATAGAGAGTCTGAAAACAGGCAGCATCCCCAGCAGATTTCAAAATTATATTATATTCTTAGAGAAGTAAAAGTTAAGTTTTTGCTAAATAAATATTTTCCAATAAAAGACCCTAACAAAGAACCGATAAATTCTAATTAAGAATTGATACACAGCTCAATACTGTTAAGCTTTCATTACTGACCTACGTATGAGGATATGTCGTAATGAAAGAACTAAAGGAAATGTCCAGATCAACCTCAAATATCTGATTTCAAGCAATTTCCATAAATCTCCACTCAACTCCGAGACGTCAGAGGAAACATCATGTGTTATCCATCAGTGCCCTTCGCAAAGTAGCTAAATGCAGTGCCAGTTTTGTGGCAAGCGCTCTCCCGCACCGGTACTTGTAAACTTATGGTGCATGAAAACAGTTGGAAATATATATATATATATATATATATATATATATATATTTCCAGACCTAGGAAAAGCAGCATATTTTTGTTGTGACACTGGGGAAAGCAATTAATAGTTCTTACTGCCCTTGTGTGTAAATGTTTCTTGCCAGTTGTGCTGAAGCAGATAGCTTCCATTCCTACAGAAGTTTATGAGAAACAAAAGTTTTTTCACTCCAGACCGATAAATCGAAAGGTGCCAGTTGGCAGTTTGAACTTTGCAGTGATCGGCTGAACTTCACTGAACAAGCTTAGCTACAGAGCGCCAGGCTGGCAGGGCATGCTAAAAGGCTATGGCAGAATCGATGGAAAGCAATTTCATTGCTAGTAAACTCGGAGGCTTCATACTCGAACTCATTTGATCGACGTTTGCTAAAGGGATTGGCAATTGACATTAAACGTAAACAAGCGTAAACCTTTGTGCACAAATAGGCGGATATTACCGTTATTGTGTTACTAAACGATTGACAAACAGCTACGTCCACGACAAACCCGGAAATATGCCCTTCCTGTCACCATTGTTGCCTGCAGGGATGGAATATGTGTACCCCAAACTCTCTGCGTGTATTAGTATATGTGTGAAAGTAAGCGAAAGTTTTCCAAACGTATCTATAGGCTTTCTTGGCCGTCGTCATTGAGGTTAAAATCTTCCTGGTTGTTAGGCCACGTCGTGTTCCTTCAAACCCTTCAGATGGGTCTTCTTCAGGATCTTGTGATGTCCACTGTAGGCTGAGCACTGTCAGAAACCAGGGCAGCTTTCCCTCGGTTCTGCTGAAGAACTGTGATTACTGGGTAAAATTTCAGTGGCTTCCATTGGTGGGCAACCGTCATTGCATAGCAAGGGAAACATAGCCGGGCTATCTGAAGAAGGGGTTAATTGGCTAAATCGCTTGTAGCTACCATTGCTGGTATAAGGTATTTTTCTCACACTTGTGCTACAGAAGAGTCATTAACTTAGTGGGAGATGAGAAACCTCCTAAAAACCGCATCCAGGCTGGCCACCACACCAACACTGTCGTTAATCCACCAGGCCGTTTCGACTAGGGGACAGTTCACCTCCCCGCCCTAGGCAGGGCACGTTAACGTTGACAGCAGTCTGGGAGAGTAATTATTCTCCATTTGACCAACATTCGAGTAACGATCGATAGACTTGGACCCTTACCAGATAGGACTGATAGTGCTTGTATGATTCAAAGGAGAGCAACGCATTTGGTGGGCTCTAGAAGAAATACATTACGCATGACGGGGTTTCTTGTTGTTGAAATTCTGAGAGATGGCTCTGAGCACTATGGGACTTAACATCTGAGGTCATCATTCCCTAGAACTTAGAACTACTTAAACCTAACTAACTGACCTAAGGACGTCACAAACATCCGTGCCCGAGGCAGGATTCGAACCTGCGACCGTAGCAGTCGCGCGGACCGGACTGAAGCGCCTAGAACCACTCGGCCACAGCGGCCGGGAAAAAAATTCTGAGACAATAAGTTTCTGGAAGAGTAAAATATCGTTTTCTCATAAGAAGCCGTCATGCTGGCAAGATTAGACAGATTCGAGCTTGCGCTGAGGCTTACCAGCAATCGTTCTTCCCGCGTTTTATTTTCGACTGGTACAGGTAAGGTGGATATTGACAGCGTTATTAAGCATTTTTTAAAGTAACTGTGGTTTCGAAATATATAAAAAGCACTCCGTCTTCAGGCCACGAGTGGCCTGCCGGGACCATCCGACCGCCGCGTCATCCTCAGTGGAGGATGCGGATAGGAGGGGCGTAGAATCAGAACACCGCTCTGCCGGTAGCTATGATGGTTTTCTTGACCGAAGCTGCAACCATTCGGTCGAGCAGCTCCTCAATGGGCATCACGATGCTGAGTGGACGCCGAAAAATGGCAACAGCTTATGGCGGCCTGGAGGGTCACCCATCCAAGCGCCGACCACGTCCGACAGCGCTTAACTTCGGTGAGCTCACGGGAACCGATGTAGCCACTGCGGCAAGGCCGTTGCCCATTTCGAAATAGAAGCAAGTGAAATTATACTAGCGATTTTATTTTTACACGAAACCTTCACATCAACCTACATTTCTACGTAATTCCTAGCAATACTAAGCCAGTTATTATACGACCAACTTTTGCATACTGGCCTCACAGAAATCGGCTGCCTGATAATCTAAACGCTCTGTAACAGCTGCCTAGCCAACAGCCGTACCGTAGTGGTAACACTGGTTCCAGTCAGATCACTGAAGTTAAGCGCTATCGGACTGGCTAGCAGGTGGATGGCAGACCATTCGGTTTGCCGAGAGCTGTTGGCAAGCGGATGCAATCATTCCTTATGAGGCAAAATGAGGAGTTACTTGATTGAGAAGTAGTGGCTCCAGTCCCGTAAACAGACGTACGGTCGGTACAGCGGTATACTGGCCACATGCCCCTCCGTGTCTGCATCCAGTGACGCATTTGGACTGAGGACGACACGGCGGCCGGTCAGTACCGTTAGGCCTTCATGGCCAGTTCGAGTGGAGTAACAGTTGCATAAAGCTCGCTTTTCGACACCTGAAGGAACTCGGCAAACAATGTCGGAATCTCACTTTTTCATCAGCTTTCTGCACGAAGTCATCAGTAATGACTGAAGGCTGTCCCTCATCATACACAATCATACAGACGTCTTTAAAAGCTCTCACCCATTTCTGTACCATCCCATCACTCATAATGTTTTCTCCACAAACATCACGGATGTGTCGATGAATTTCAGCCATTTTCACGACTTTAGCGCTAATAAAACGAATCGCAGTGCATATTTCGCAGTTGGCAAGATTTTGAACCAGAGGAGGTATTTAAAATACTCAGAAACACACCGAATGTGTAATGGCGCCTGTTGTTTTTGCCAACAGCGTGCATGCGTCAAATTGCGACCTCGTCACTGCAGCGGCGGAATTTCAAGGTTTTGCTTACCTTCAGAAAAAACGCCTCGTACGAAATTGATTTCCGCCACACACAATGTCTTCCGGAATATATATGTAGATATAGAGGTTGTCAGAGGCGTGAATCAAGCAGTATGTTATTTTGGATAATCAGAGCGAGAATAAACATGTACAACAATCATAACATTGTGCTAAACTCAAGTTGGAGCCGGTAACTGAAAGATACCGTACTCTGTTGGGGATACGTTGTGCTCTAGTATAGATCATCAGAAATCACAGACTAGTAAAGACTTTTAGAACAGGATGCAAAAGGAATGTAATCAGAGCTTCAGAAAAGGCCCTGTTGGATTTAGACGAGCGAGAGACAGAACTGCATGCGGTGAGAGGCGGCAGTGTCACGTGGCAGGACGTTAGCTAACCCGCCGGCTGGAGAGAGCACCTCGTCGTGCAGCTGCAAACTGCGGGCCGCCAGCTCATCTTCCTGCCGCGTCGATTGCTAAGGTAATTAAAGCCCCGCAAACGGTAAACATCACGCACGCTCTAGACTGCATTAGAGGCTCCCACCACTTCGCAGACTGGGTGAGGTCTAATTTCGAGACTCCCTCCAACATGAATCCAAGAACGACGTCCATTGTGGTGGACACTGACAGTCCGATGAGGGTGTTACATGCTGTCTGTTCCATATAAGCTGACAAAATTGTAGCCAAGGAATCGTGCTGGACTTTATTTAAATAATCGGTCCTAGAGAGAAAAATAGAAAAATGGTGAGTAACCAACCATGTCTTCTGTTACAGTGTCTCTCAACCTGGAGGTAATTACCGCCTGAGAAGTAAAATGAATTTTTCTGAGAGATAAAAACAAAAGGGTTTGCTAGCGTTTCGCTCACAAATCCAAATTATGTTTTAAATGTCATTACTGTTATCGTTATTCCTTGAAATTGCAATGTTCGTTACACGGTAAGTTACCAATTATTTTTTTTTTTTTTTTAATTCACACGTGACAGAATATGGTGGAGGTTACAGCTTGTGGAACTAATGTAATCGTATGAACAACTTCTTCATCACGTGCTCCACTACTTTGTACCCTGTGACGTGGATCTGTGATAGTAAATTTGACACACACATACCCAAATATCCTGAAATATCTTAGAAAAAGGGATTCTCGTTGTTGCTGGTTGAGCCTGCAATGGACCAAAAACTGCTTGACTATTTACTTTGCAGTAGGTAAATAAACTAATTGAGGATAGGACAACAATAATTGCATAATGGCAACTACGTTTCTGTAGGGTCTCCACTGCGTTGTTATTGTTATTAGAGGCAGAGGTTGTACACATAGCATTGGTAGCCTGATGTCTTCCAGTTCCTGACAGTTCAGAAGTAAGGACTCCAGCAATCAAATTATTTACATGTTAACTTGGTTGATTTTTAAATGGGGTTCAGGATGTGAAATTAGTGTCGCTAGAGAGAGAGGAGCGTGCAGAAGAAGAATGTTTTGTAAGAAGTAACTACCCTGAATTTGGGTAGTTAATTTTCTTTAGTGAGGAGGACATGTAGATAACACTCGTGATGCTTTCCTTTATTTGTTTACAAAATAATGTTGTTCGAAATATACAGTACCAATGGTATCATTAGTTTGTGGATAAATGAAGGACCTACGAAAACTAAATATCACTTATCTCTTGTCATTATAAAATAAAAGTGTTCAGAAAATTGATTTCACTCTAAGTTTGTTACGTGTTAATGCTGATTAAGGGGGGTAGGGAGAGGTGGAGGAGAGAGTGTGCTAGGTAATGTCTGCACCGTTTGATGATGTTCTCAGAAAGGTGGGAACCGCTGTTCTATTGGCACAATGTACGGGAAAAAGTCGTGTTGGGTTGTAATAATTTGGAGAGCCCTAAAACCAGGTACTTCTCTAGCAGAAGCATTCTAGCGCTTCAGTATGTCGAAGGACATCTGTGGACCATAACAGTCTCGCCGACATACCACCCAAGCATGAAATCAGCTGCCGTGGACACTGTCCACCGTGGAGAGTGCGTTTTGGCAGCTTCAGGGAACTGACAACAGTTAGACCCAGAGATTATGCTGTGTTCTATTTGGAGATTTTGTCTCAGCAAGAAAACGTCGTATTACAGTTGTTGATATAAATTCCATTGATGCCTTAAACTGATGCTCACAATTAGAAAAGTAATCAAGGAGCACTACTCATATGTTGCGTTACCGGCTGGACTTAAGCACCAGCTACTTTCCGGCTAAGGTATTGTTAAGCTCATGGACTCCGCTCTCTTACAGAGGAACCTGTCTCATGTCACCTCCATTTTGTGAAAATTAATAATTGCAAACTGTACCAAACTACATGGAAACTAAACTCTATCAGAAATATTTACACACCAAACAATCAATATTATCCAACTTTCGTTTATCTTTCGTCTCGGGAAGGCGCAGAAAATTTGGATCAGTTATTATTTAACAGTTTAATCGCTAAAACAGATTATCACAATTTAGTTTACTGTCTTCTTCAAACATCGATCATATTATTCGTCTGCTGTCATATCATGGTGGTGGCGGTGTGTTAGATACATGAGTGCACACATGGTAGTAATAAAGGCAGAAAATCGAGTAAGTACTTTCCTTTTAATGTAGGGGTGGTAAGCAGTATGTGCAAGAAGCGGTGAAGAAAGTGGAACAAAAGGAGGCATGATGCGTATATGTGGGGATACGGGGTGGAGAGGGGGAGGAGAGAGAAAAATGAATGTGCCTAAAAAAAGAATGAAGAAAAGTGGTATAAGAAGAGTAACTAACTTTCAATGTAAAAGTGTGCTAGGGAGACTGAAAGAGCTAAAAGAACTCCTTTTTCTAGGAAAAGACGTTGAAAAAGAATGTCGGATCAGTTACAAACCGCCTGGTGCACGACTTGGAAGCCTCCCTGTCTGACACATTGTAGTGTATATGTATGTACATGTTGTCTGCAGCCTTCTGAGTGGTTGTATCTTCATGTCAGAGTAGCACTTACTCTCAACATACTGTGACGCCAATAATTTAAATTGGAAAATTACTAAGGCACATAGAGTTTAACTTACGTTGACTGAAATTCTACCACACAGATCGCTATTTGGAGAATAATGCGACCACAGTTAGTTCTTGACTCTTCGTCGCCCAGCGGACGGTCTCATTCTTCACTGTTGGTTCTGTTATTACACAGTCTCTCGAAATCCCTTCTAACTGATGAAGCAGCTACTGTAAGTGATAATTATCAGATGTGCGGAAACTGAAATTACGTTTAGAAAACCACCGTATTGGCCAGTGAGTTATGTATAAGAACCTGTACTTGATGCCAGCTCAGGCCAAATGCAACTACTCAGAGCCGTTTAAAGCCAAAGCGTCACAAGCCGCCGCTTGGGGTACCATGGAAGCCATATTGCAAGATTTGTATCCCGTCCTTGTTACAATTAGTGGCGAAGGCTGACACGGGGAGGGTAAAGGGGCAGCAAATCTTAGGTCGCTTGTGTGGAAAACTGTTCTCGAACCGGCCCTTCAACTAAGAAGTCCTTTACGAAGAGTGTTTGAACAGAAGTTAAATCTGTAGATTGATTTGTGAACTCCTATACAGTGCACTTAAAACTATACAAATTCTGAGAGCTGGTGCTCAAAGTAAATCACTCTTAGACAAGCCACAAATAAATAAAAGTTCTGTCAGTTACTAACACACTGACAAGATGTCGGTGGCCGCACTCGAAAAATCTGGAAATTTCCGAAAAATCTCGAACTAAATTAACTATAACTAAATTAACTAACGATAACTATATACACTCCTGGAAATGGAAAAAAGAACACATTGACACCGGTGTGTCAGACCCACCATACTTGCTCCGGACACTTCGAGAGGGCTGTACAAGCAATGATCACACGCACGGCACAGCGGACACACCAGGAACCGCGGTGTTGGCCGTCGAATGGCACTAGCTGCGCAGCATTTGTGCACCGCCGCCGTCAGTGTCAGCCAGTTTGCCGTGGCATACGGAGCTCCATCGCAGTCTTTAACACTGGTAGCATGCCGCGACAGCGTGGACGTGAACCGTATGTGCAGTTGACGGACTTTGAGCGAGGGCGTATAGTGGGCATGTGGGAGGCCGGGTGGACGTACCGCCGAATTGCTCAACACGTGGGGCGTGAGGTCTCCACAGTACATCGATGTTGTCGCCAGTGGTCGGCGGAAGGTGCACGTGCCCGTCGACCTGGGACCGGACCGCAGCGACGCACGGATGCACGCCAAGACCGTAGGATCCTACGCAGTGCCGTAGGGGACCGCACCGCCACTTCCCAGCAAATTAGGGACACTGTTGCTCCTGGGGTATCGGCGAGGACCATTCGCAACCGTCTCCATGAAGCTGGACTACGGTCCCGCACACCGTTAGGCCGTCTTCCGCTCACGCCCCAACATCGTGCAGCCCGCCTCCAGTGGTGTCGCGACAGGCGTGAATGGAGGGACGAATGGAGACGTGTCGTCTTCGGCGATGAGAGTCGCTTCTGCCTTGGTGCCAATGATGGTCGTATGCGTGTTTGGCGCCGTGCAGGTGAGCGCCACAATCAGGACTGCATACGACCGAGGCACACAGGGCCAACACCCGGCATCATGGTGTGGGGAGCGATCTCCTACACTGGCCGTACACCACTGGTGATCGTCGAGGGGACACTGAATAGTGCACGGTACATCCAAACCGTCATCGAACCCATCGTTCTACCATTCCTAGACCGGCAAGGGAACTTGCTGTTCCAACAGGACAATGCACGTCCGCATGTATCCCGTGCCACCCAACGTGCTCTAGAAGGTGTAAGTCAACTACCCTGGCCAGCAAGATCTCCGGATCTGTCCCCCATTGAGCATGTTTGGGACTGGATGAAGCGTCGTCTCACGCGGTCTGCACGTCCAGCACGAACGCTGGTCCAACTGAGGCGCCAGGTGGAAATGGCATGGCAAGCCGTTCCACAGGACTACACCCAGCATCTCTACGATCGTCTCCATGGGAGAATAGCAGCCTGCATTGCTGCGAAAGGTGGATATACACTGTACTAGTGCCGACATTGTGCATGCTCTGTTGCCTGTGTCTATGTGCCTGTGGTTCTGTCAGTGTGATCATGTGATGTATCTGACCCCAGGAATGTGTCAATAAAGTTTCCCCTTCCTGGGACAATGAATTCACGGTGTTCTTATTTCAATTTCCAGGAGTGTATGAGTTGAAGGTACATACCCGAAAAATTCTAAACCAGAACCGAATCGAGTGACGGAATTCACAGTTTCGGCGTGCACTCTGGTCTTGCTTTTAATTGTTTTAAGCCTCGGAATGTGTTCAAGTACAAATTTACACTGTCGATATCCTTAACAGGAGCTAAATTCTGGTTAGATGGTGTGACTTGAGATGGAAGTTCTGCAGTCTGTTAACGTCGCCAACGTAGCCTAGCTGCACTGCGTAGGGTAGCATTCAAGAAGTTAACTCCAGTGCTAACCAAAAAAACGTTTGAACAGGAAACGTCATCGACAGACGTAAATACATTAATCCGAAATATTGTTCCAGAAAACTTCGTGGTTAAACAAGGTAAGCAAACTGCTATTATTTTCTTTCCTGACTACCAGCTCCATAGAATAAGGGGTACTTGAATTTTGCTGTGCGGCTGCGGGCTTTCCAGAGAGCTGTAAGTAACTAACAAAGTGCGGCACGTGTTTGCGGTGCATTTTCGCCTTCAGCAAGAGACTAATCTCTGACTCGCTCCTTAGGTCGATATACTGCTGTACTAAAGAAGATGCAAGCTTTTATGCTGATTAAGTTAATATGTTTCAGTCAGTTATGAAGTAAATAATTCACCCACAATTCATTAAATGTTAATTATCTATATTGTATAATGTAGCAGCATTATGAATAACAGCTGGGGCTGATTAATAACAAACGAAGTGACACATGAGGATTAAGGGAAGATCAGGGTATAATTTTCTGCTGTTGCAATCAGTTTGTTTCATAACAGGACTTAAATTACGGTTAACTTTAATTATGAAAGCATTGCGTAGTACAAAATTAGTAAATAAACTGAGTAAGACATATGTCATAGAAAGGGCATTAGTAACACGTATAGCTCTCTTGCATTTTTACTTAGCATTTAGTTAGTTTTTTGTATAATCGCCTTTTTCGCTGAAATATGGTGTTTTATTATCAGGCACAGGTCGGTCAAAGTGCGCTCTGCAGAGAGCATTGTACTCAGCCCAGTGATTTCCCGGAAGGCAAATGAAGCGGCTAACAGTTTGAACAGATCCCTATCTCCTGCCCGCTCGAAGGAAGCGACGCTCTTCAGCTGTGTTTAATGCGTTTATTGTCTCCCAACGAAAGCTAAAAGACGTCATCCCGGTGGAGTGGAGGATTGTTCCTCCAAAGGTGGGAGATGAGCTAATTTGACGTTCTTGAAAAATAGTACCGAGTGCGAAGGTAGGAGCTGAATATGTGGAAAATTTGTTCGAAGGAAGTCGCGCATTGGCGGACTAAGAAAGAAACCGGTTATTACACAGCCCATAAGTCGAGTTAATGGCATCACGCTTACACCAGATTTCACCACAGTTCTGCCCAACGGCACCATGCACATGTTACATGTCACACTATAAGGAAGGTCGTCACTTCCCCTCACCCACATTTGACCCGTTCTTTTGACGCCTCTCGAATGCAGGTCAGAACCGCGAAACCCAGCGTTAAAAACGCAGTTTTTATGTGTAGTCGAGGAAAAGATTTCACACTCATAGACGCTCCGAATCGCGGCGAAAACGCCCCAGAAGATGGCATAAAGGAGGTCAATTAAACACCCTTCGCCCGGGACGATTATTCACACACGTTTCTTAGTCGAAATCGAAAGTTCGCAGTGCGATAAGCAACAGGAAGATGTTCTTGAAAACTTTGCTGACACCTCTGAACGTTTCAATCCTACTATAAGGGCATCGTGGGGCTGCAGCCCTATTGAACGTGAAACTGCCCCCCCCCCCCCCCCAACCCCGTCTCAACATGTTGGGTGATAACCTATGGGCCATCCACACACCTTAGTTGTGCTTTACAAATGCACATGATAAAAAATTCGACAAAAATTTTCCCTTGCGGCTGCTCTAACCCGTATGAAGGCAGGCAAACACCACCGAAGGTATGACTGAAGTCACTTGACCTTCAGACACTAGAGCAGTTTCGATGCTGAATCTTTGTCGAAGCTTCTAATAGGTGCATTTAAAATGCTCTACTGAGCTGCTTGGGTTGCACCCACGTTATTGCCGAACTGGGCGAGGGGGGAGAGGGAATTCCTAGAGGGATCCTTTTCCGTTCTATTCAAGCACATCTTAATGTTGCCTCCATCTCCTCCCCCTCCCCCCCCTTTCACATGATCACGCAAGGGAGGGTGCGGAACAGAAGGAATGAAAAAGCATATGAATCCATTGCTTTTTCGCATCGTGTCCAAATTCCGTCGAATGCTTTTTAACAGTTCCGAGCGATTCCAAGCTGTACAACACAGCAAAAATTGCGATCACGCTGCACTCCAAACATATCAGATCACGTTCAATGTAGCTGCAGAGATTGGCAGCAGTCTCGAACATGTTGTTCATCGCTCTGCGAGCTGTCGTATGTGAGAATCAGACGCTCCAAGCAAAGAGAGGGTTTCATTATGTTCCCAGGAGACGTTTTCATGTCAATTTTGAGCGATGATGTGTCTGAAATGTTTTTCTCAGCCTCCCTCAAGAAAACCGTGTGATTTCAACTCTGGCTGTCACGGTTCCAACTTTCAATAGCCGAGGCGTTTAAAAGAAGTAGGAAAAATGGTTAAGAGGGAGTGTGACGGCCTGCCTGTTGTATGACATGTGTGTGCTGCGGTTGGACAGAATTGTTGTGGAATTTAGAGCCAATGTATCATCGTTAACCCTCGTTACCCTCACGTGAACTTCTGAGAAGCTTTTTCTTTTCTTTTCGTCGAGGGTGACAACTGAGGGCGTCTCGCTTTTGCACCACTGCAGAGGTGGGTTGCAGGCAGCTTTGAGCCAAATTTAAAGCATATGCATATGAAAGACAGACAGGTAAGTGGTTACGAAAAAATGATCCCTTAATTTTATTACAAAAAATGGCTCTGAGCACTATGGGACTCAACATCTTAGGTCATAAGTCCCCTAGAACTTAGAACTACTTAAACCTAACTAACCTAAGGACATCACGCACACCCATGCCCGAGGCAGGATTCGAACCTGCGATCGTAGCAGTCCCGCGGTTCCGGACTGCAGCGCCAGAACCGCTAGACCACCGCGGCCGGCAATTTTATTACACATTGCAGGAGCATAACACAGAGTGCCCTAGAAACGACGTCGGTGTGAAGACGGACGATTGGACAACATTTTTCGCAGAGTCCTTGGTGGGAGAACATACAGCACCTTAGCAGTTACGTCATTGGCCAGAGTTTGCCGAACCTTTCTCATTTGACGATTCTGTTTGTGGCGCCGACTCTGCTCTTAGCAGAGATGTTCAATGTTGAGACAGAAGGCCCTTCAGACTTACAGGACAGGATGCAGCAGCGAGAGCCGGCCGGAGTGGCCGTGCGGTTCTAGGCGCTACAGTCTGGAACCGCGTGACCGCTACGGTCGCAGGTTCGAATCCTGCCTCGGGCATGGATGTGTGTGATGTCCTTAGGTTAGTTGGGTTTAAGTAGTTCTAAGTTCTAGGGGACTGATGACCACAGCAGTTAAGTCCCATAGTGCTCAGAACAATTTGCACCATTTTTTTTGCAGCAGCAGCGAGCAGAACTTTCGGGAGGCGGCCTGTGTGTTGCCTGAGTAGTAGTAGTGGCAGCTGCTTGTACCGTTTGCAGCCTCGATTCTTACACAACGTTGACGTTGATATTATTTGGGAGCATCGGCTGGTTAGGAAGAAGTGAAGAATGGCAATTTTAGACTCTTTATTATATTCATGTGGCAACGGCCTTACCGCAGTGGTAACACCGGTTCACGTCAGATCACCGAAGTTGAGAGCTGTCTGGCCGGGCTAGCACTTTGATGGGTGACCATCCGGTCTGCCGAGCGCTGTTGGCAAGCGGGGTGCACTCAACCCTTGTCAGGCCAACTGAGGAGCTACTTGATTGGGAAGTAGCTGCTCCGGTCTCGGAAACTCACGTACGGCCGGGAGAGCGGTGTGCTGACCATATACCCCTCCATATCCGCATCTAGTGATGCCTGCGAACTGAGGGCGACACGGGGGCCGGTCAGTGCCGTTAAGCCTTCATGGCCCGGTCGGGAGGAGTTTAGTTTTTCTATTGTTATAAAATTCATGTAGGCCCATCCACGACCAGGCGAGCAGGACCAGTTGCATGTTTTAATGGATTTTTAGGATGGTAATTCATTCTGGACCATGAATCTGGTCCGAAATTTTGCATAGTTAAGAAACGCTAGTTTTATCTCATTCTTTTGTTTTAATTAGACGCCACTTTTGCTGTGTGCTTAGTAAAGATCCATATTAATGTCACTGACTGAAATGGGCAACTTCAGAAGGACTATAATAGACTTAGATTCACTTGGGTCACGATTTTAATTCAGTGGCTGGTGAATCCCTTTTCCATGCAGCACACCATTACTGATTTTTGGGAATATCAACACCCAGGAATCATTTACGAGGACCACCAGTTTGATCTCGTTAAATACGTCGAACAACAGTTCTTAAATCAGTATTTGAGATCACTGAGGAGCCATGTGCCTCTCACAAGGGAACGGTCCTATTTGACATGTAGAAACCAGCTCTGAAATTGTTTATCAAGGAAGAATACAACGAAATAAACTCTATGCCAAGATCATGGCAGCTAAGTAACCCTGAAAGTATTTTTTTGAAAAAAAAAATATTGAAGTGTGTCAAATTTGCAGCTCGCCAGGCCGCTGGAGAAATGTACATCTCTGCCGTAGATGTAGCAGTCAGCACATGCACAACTTGCGGTCCACATATCCTTGTTGATTGATGGCACACCTGCAAACAGATAAGGCAGCACAACGAGATCGTGATTTGTAAAGGGAATCGTGCATGTTGAGAGTGCATTTGTTTCGATGTTTTCTTCCTGTATGAAAAATTTCAGGGTAGATTTCGACATGTCAGACTGGACCAGTCCCTTATGAGCCTCGTAGCCCAACTGATACAGATGCTTATAGCTCGGTTGGCGCTTCGCTCATTAAACGTTGCTTATTTTCGTTGAAACCTGCTAAATTTACTTAGTGCACCTACAAAAACAGAAGCACTTTGCACTCTGTATCTTGCGGCTACTGTGGAATTACGAGGGTCGGTCAAAAAGTAATGCCCCCCATTTTTTTTCTACTTAAAGAAATTAAGTTAAGTGAAAAATTTGAATTTGGCGCCATTCCTCAAACCTTCTTCTGCAATCCACTGCAGTAGTAACTTTCTGTGTCAACAGGTGGCAGCACAGCAGAAGTTTGTAAGATGGCCGACATCGATGTTCGTTTGAGACAGCGTTGTGTGATTGAATTCTTGAATGCAGAAGGTGAAACGCCCATACGCATTCATGAAAGACTGAAGAAGGTGTATGGTGTTGTGACAGTGGATGTCAGCACTGTTAGACGATGGGTTCGTCGTTGTAAGGAAGCTGAAGGGCAAACACCGTTGACTGACGAAAAGCGGAGCGGCAGGCCGGTGAGTGCAGTGACTCCACACAACATTCAGCAAGTTGATGACATCATTCGTGGTGACCGTCGGGTGACTGCAGATGAAGTGTGTCGCATTATTTCTCTTAGTAAAGGCAGTGTGATCACGATTATTAAACAATTGGGGTACTCAAAAGTTTGTGCACGGTGGGTTCCAAGAATGTTAACCGATCAGAATAAAGAGGCAAGGAAAACAATAGCCTCCCAACACTTGCAGCGCTTCCATTTGGAGGGAGATGAGTTTCTGAAAAAAATTGTGACCGGGGACGAAACATGGGTGCATTTTTTTGAACCCGAATCAAAGAGGCAGTCAATGGAGTGGCGTCACACAAGCTCGCCGAGGAAGAAAAAATTCAAAACTGTGCGATCGGCACGGAAAGTTATGGCAACAGTTTTCTGGGATACAGAGGGTGTGATTCTGGTTGATTTTTTGGAGCAGGGATGCACAATAAATTCTGTTCAATACGTCACAACCCTCAACAAACTTAAAGCACGTCTTCAGCGAGTTCGCCCAACAAAATCAATGGCAGATGTTCTTCTTTTGCATGACAATGCAAGACCACACACCAGTCGTCACACCTCTGACGAGATTGTCAAAATTGGATGGGAAGTTTTGCCTCATCCCCCATACAGCCCTGACCTGGCACCATCAGACTTCCATCTGTTTGGGCCACTAAAAGAAGCACATCGTGGGATTCATTTTGAAGATGAGGAGGCCGTCAAAACATCCGTGCGTCAATGGCTTAGGAAGCAGAGCTGTGATTTTTACCGTGCTGGGATACATGCCCTTGTTCAAAGATGGACCAAAACTGTACAGATGGGCGGAGATTACATTGAAAAATGACAAAATGATCCTCAATGTTGTGGTTTTCAACCTATGTAATTGCATTTAAATTTCCTGACAATTAAACGTAGAAAAAAAAATAGGAGGCATTACTTTTTGACTGACCCTAGTAATATGCAGAGGGTATCACTGATGAACTATATGAGAGCCTGCCCGCTTGGCCGTGCGGTCTAACGCACGGCTTTCCGGGCGGGAAGGAGCGCCGGTCCCCGACACGAATCCGCCCGGCGCATTTGTGTCGAGGTCCGGTGAGCCGGCCAGTTTATGGATGGTTTTTAGGCGGTTTTCCATCTGCCTTGGCAAATGCGGGCTGTTTCCCCTTATTCCGCCTCAGCTACACTATGTCGGCGATTGTTACGCAAACAAGTTCTCCACGTACGCGTACACCACCATTACTCTTCCACGCCAACATAGGGGTTACACTCGTCTGGTGCGAGACGTTCCGTGGGGGGTCCACCGGGGGTCGAACCGCACAGTAACCCTGGGTTCGGTGTGGCATGGCGGAGGGGCGAAGTGGACTGCGATAGTCGTCGTGGTTGTGGGCCATTGCGGCTGCAGCGGGGAAGGAGCCTCTCCATCGTTTCTAGGTCCCCGGTTAACATAACATAACTATATGATGATAAAAGCACAAAAATTCTGATAAATAAGGGTTCGCAAACGAGTAGTTTGAGAGGTAACGGCGAATGTGTGTTTACAAGCCGCCACTATCTTCAGTAAGGAATGTTACCCTAATTTCTAAAAATTTTTTTGATGTGTTACATTTTCAATTAGTTTTCGTTTAAGTCCCGATGTAATTATCGATTACAGGCATGGCTACGTTAACAAGTAGTACGATATTACTTCATCACTTGCCACCATTTACTACACCTTGTACCTGTTAAATGTGGTGATCCACATGGCGACGTCGTGTTTGCACACAGTAAGGTACTCGTTTCTCTAGTGAGATAAGAATTCTTCCATACATTTTCATACCATCTTGACAAGACTGCACAACTTCCGTTCCAGTTCTTCTATCGCGTCGACTCCTCCCGACGTGTCCCCAGGCAGAATGAGCCCTGAGGTAACGTAGCCACATAGTTCAACTTCTTTAGAACAACATGTGACCGAAGAAGGCGGTGACCACACAATCTATGAGAAACTTTGCTCATGTGATATCTCATGACCAGTATCTGGATTAACGTCATCGCTGAAACCAGCCAGGTGAGGACTCTACAGAAAAGTTAAGTTCTCATTTCAAATACATTCGTATCTTTTTTTATTTTTTTAAGTCACCAGTCCTCTGACAGGTCTGATGCAGCCTACTACGAATTCTTATCCTGTGCTAATCCCTTAACCTCAGAGTTGCCCTTGCAACCTACGGCCTCAGTTATTGTATTCCAATCTCTGTCTTCCAGTACGGGTTTTACCTTCCACAGCTTCCCCGGATAGCATGGAGATTATTTCCTGATGTCGCAACAAATGTCCTATCATCCCGTTCCTTCTTCTTGCCAGTGTTTTCCATACGTTACTTTATTCGCCGATTTTAAGGAGCACCTCTTCATTATTTGTTTTACCAGTCCACCTAGCTCCCAACATTCTTATGCAATACCACATCTCAAACGCCGCATTCTCATCTGTTCCGGTTTTGCCACTGCTCACTATACCCTATCAATCAATGCACTCTTTGCCTCTTACAGTGTGCTTTTCATGTCCTCCTCCCTTCGTCCGTCAATCGTTATTTGCTTCGAAGGTAACACTGTCTACTGCAGATCGCTTTTTCTAGGTCGAAGAATACTTTGATCGTGTGTCGGATTTTCTTGAGCCTTGATTCCAGTAGAAACCCTAGTGTCAGAACTGCCTTTCTGGTAGTACCTACGTCTTTCCTAAAGCCAAATTGATTATCATCTACCGGTCTTAAGCTCTTTTTAATCTCAAGGTCTTCGATTCTGTCTGTTTTCTTGTAGTTCTTCTATATGGAGTGATACAGCTTAGTTGTTCACTTCAAAAATTTCCGGAAAGGTTATGATATCGTAATTTTGTTTTCACTTGCCAGAATTATGGCATAATCTCACTAAAAGAAGTGAAGACAACTCTCTTTCGTTAGTTACAACAACGATACAGATATCGTTATCAGCTTCGCTTTTACTGATCTAAATAGAGTAATACATGCTGCTAGTACCCTAATTCTAAGAGATATGACCTTGAAAATCGTAGTAAGTACTGTGTTTAGAAGTTAGAATATATCTGGTCTAAACATGAAACCGATTGCTGTCTATGCAATAGCTGGTGATTCCATACCCTGATATAAAGGGTGAAAGGCTATAATTAAGATTCGCTACCACGTTACTCCAATGGAAAACGAGTAATCATAGGGCAACGAAACTTCATCGAAACATTTGTAAGCGCTCACGGAAGAAAGTGTTCCACTTCTGTCACTCTCAGCTGGAGCACCCCATCAACCTGATGTGACAGTTCCATATAATAACATAAACTTTCGTAATATTCAGTAATCATTTTCTATTTAAAACAAATAAATCCTAAGTTTTAATTACTGTAATTTCCCCGAAACTGCTAATCAGGTTTTGAAGACAGACATGCTATTGAATTCGATTCTCTTAGAATTACTGTATTAGCAGCAAAGATGAATTTGGGAAAACCGACGTTACCTTTGCAGGGACGGCGTCTGACTTATTCTAACGAATTACATTAAGACCTGAAACAAGTGTAATTATTTTCACTAGGTCCACTCGTGAGCTTAGTAAAGTGCTATTGACACTCATATGGTTCATACCATGGGCGGGGGGGGGGGGGGGTGGTATTTAATTTTAATGAAAAAGTGCTCATGCGTTGTCAACCAAACAGAAAATCAGAAATCAGGGTACACACACACACTGACTGTACTTTTTCTTCTCTGCTTTTTGTGCCAGAAGCGCGTCTCTTTTGGCTCATTCGGGAGAGGGGATAAAACAGTAAGATCATCGCTGCTCCCATAGGATTAGGGAAGTACGGGGAAGGAATTCGGCCGTGCCCTTTCAAAGGAACCATCCCGGAATTTACCTGAAGCGATTTAGGGAAATCATGGAAAACCTAAATCAGAATGGCCGGACACGGGTTTGAACCGTCGTCCTCCAGAATGAAAGTCCAGTGTGTTAACCAGTGCGCCACATGGCTCGGTAAACATAAAAACCTTAAAATACCACAATTATTGCAATAATATTTAAGACACCTATTCTTCAAATGTGAGAGTAAATACCGGAAGGTAAAACAGCAAACCAGTTTAAAACAAAGTGAGTTCTTGACAATAAAAGGGACGGAGTAGTAATCATTGCGGTACAGTTGTCGGTGGCCTGTGGAGTTGTACTTCAGACTGGTAGATGTTTACACCATTGCACGTAAGCAATGGACGACCAGGCCAATTCATTGTTGCAGCTCGCTGGCACACTTCTTCCGGCTGCGAGGTGTCGACGTGGGCTGAGTAGAAGTTAGGAAGGGCAGACGCGGCCGAACAGCACAATGCTGCACTCGCTCACAAGCAGACCTATGATCAGCTGGAGAATCTATTCAGAAAGCAGCGACTACTTCAGCTAAGTAAATCATCATGAACATTAAATTATACATTAGCTGCAAACTCATTTTGTTCATTAAGGAGTTCATCCGGTTCACTGCGTTTCGTGACATAAGTTTATAGTTCTTCTACAATTTATTCAGTAGTTTGTAAAATTTTTAGCTTTTGATCAGTGCTACCAATATCATGTCCATCCATTTGCATATGTGAACTTAATGCTGTTCTACAGTTGGCGTTCTTTGAATGTCAAGTCAAATGACCTACCTGTCAGGCCGATATAGTTTTCCTCATATTAACGGCTTGATGTTTTGTAGAAGCCATATTTCTCATATTTATTACTCCACTCATGTTTTCATGTTATCTGCTATCCTGAAGGCCGAAACCACTTATGATAGTAGCATAAAAAAAAGCTGCGTCAAAAATAAGAGATTACTCTATTTCCATGTGACAAGCGAAATTGATAACGATTTCTTTGTGACTAATGTAGCTGTGGAAAGATACTATACGTCATTTAGTAATGACTCTTTCACAATTTATTTGGGAGAAAACAGAATTACAATACATTAAACGGTGAAATATCTCGGACGAACAGTTTAGCTGAATCAAACTGTGCATTACATACCAGTCTTTCTCTACAGTGTACACCTATTTTTCTAAGAATTTCAGCGACCATTTTACGTTGTCGAACGTTTTGTCTAGTCTGACGTATACTTCTCTGACTCGTTGATGACTACAGAATAAACAGTATTGCCTGAAAATATAGGGCTTTAGAGTAATCAACATGCAATGATTACACTCCAGTGCGTGGCCTTCCAGAAGGCAGTGCGATTTCCAGGCAAACTGGGAAATGCAGCAAGAGCTCATCGCCAGTGTCTAGCGCTCACTGCGTCGGTCGTAACGAAGCAGCGACGACCGACACTTGGGTTTGCTCTTCGTTACGTTCGCTTCGAATGGCTGTATAATGAAGGTGCAGCAGACTTGCCACGCCGTACAAGACGCTGTCTGCACTGTAGAGATTGTGGGGGTGAATTTCGTGTCCCATGGAGGTGGCCTAAAACAAGGTGGCGCTACAAACAAAATTTCATCAAGTAGAGCTGCAATTAAATGAAATTTCGACTCAAACTACGTTACTCATTGTCTTACTTGCTGCTGTACTGCTAGAGATACACATGAATGAAGTCCGCGGAGTTTTCTTCTGTTGTTAGACTTTTGTCTTTGAATTGTCACTAGCGCAAATCCGAGGAATCTTTTAGTAAAAAACTTAGGTGAACCATACCAGCCTTAGATGCTGTAACAATGAAGCGTCTGCCAATACAGGTGTGTCAACGATAGCGTCACGCTGTCCCGTGAGAGAAAGGAAGAGTATGACCATTCGTGGTACATTATTTGAACACGTGTAACAAATGGTTCAAATGGCTCTGAGCACTATGGGACTTAACATCTATGGTCATCAGTCCCCTAGAACTTAGAACTACTTAAACCTAACTAACCTAAGGACATCACACAACACGTATAACACCCCGTGCTAGTCCCATCTAGTGTGGCCGCATACTTGAGCAGTATTTTAAGATGCGATGCATAACAGTGTTGTTAGCAGCCTCGTTTGTAGACTGACTGCATTTTCCCAGTATCCTGTCAATGAAACCAAGTCTGCCACCAGCTTTGCGATACGGCCTACGTGGACATTCAATATCACATACACAACTATTTTTAAACACACGTCGTTCGCATTAACATCCCTATTAAATGAACGAAAGATACTGCTTTTGGACATTGTCACCCATCTTCTCTCTGTGATTCTACTGTCTATTAGTAGTTTATTATTTATTTAGGTTTCCGTCAAAGTTATATAACAGTTTTAATGGTGACTAGTTTCAAACGCTAGCGTTCATTTTCGAACCGTTATCATAATCAGAAAACACAATATTAATGAAAATATTAAATGCAGAATGTTAAAATATATCAGTAGATGCTGCATTTACAATTTTAGAATTATTATTTTGACTTTTCTGAACTCGTTCTAACTGCACAAATATGGTGTCACACATATTTGGTTAAAATAATAAAAATGCAGTCACAGCTTTAAAATGTTCTGACGACAGCAGCAGGCACTTTCCCAAAGAGCTGCTGCCTGGTGACTGCAGACTCATTGTTCTATTTGCTATGTTTTATGTCTTAGAGGGTCATTGGAATCATGTTACTGTGAAACCATGTTTATTGTTGACCAGGGGTATCGGAAAAATATTTGAACGTTCCATTGACATTCTGTTACAGTCAAGTTTTAATGAGGTGGGAATGTCATAACCGACGAATTACACTATTGTAATTTATCCTTACTACATTTTGGTTAACTACATCTGTATTCTAAAATTTAGTATTTTATAGTTTTATTACTCCGTCTCGTCTTCTTTATGTGACCATCTGTCAAAAGCCTAAATAACTACGTTTTGCTTCGCGAACCACTGCGAGGCCGGCAGGAAGAGAATAAATGAGGTTCTGGCAGATATCAAAAAATGTTTCAAATGGCTCTAAGCACTATGGGACTTAACATTTGAGGTCATTAGTCCCATAGACTTAGAACTATATAAACGTAACTAACCTAAGGACATCACACACATCCATGCCCGAGGCAGGATTCGAACCTGCGACCGTAGCAGCCGCGTGGTTCCGGAATGAAGCGCCTAGAACCGCTCGACCACAGCGGCCGGCTGGCAGGTATCAAAAGCGATGTTTCGGCCATGCTGTCTCCTGTGCCGTGGCCAGCTGCGCTAAGTATCTCGGTTGAATATCCATGCCACAAACAACCCAATCGAGCCGCGCGGGATTAGCTGAGCGGTCTGGGGCGCTGCAGTCATAGACTGTGCGGCTGGTTCCGGCGGAGGTTCGAGTCCTCCTTCGGGCATGGGTGTGTGATTTTGTCCTTAGGATAATTTAGGTTAAGTAGTGTGTAAGCTTAGGGACTGATGACCTTAGCAGTTAAGTCCTTTAAGATTTCACACACATTTGAACATTTTTGAAAACCCAATCGAGGTCGTCCGACTAATCCTCGACTGCGTTTAACTCCTGGGCATTTGATGGCCAGGGAGTACGCTAAAATCTTGCTGGTGCTCTTCAAAGCATGTACGTATGCTGCAAGCTGTGTGACACGGCCGGCAGGATGGCCGAGTGGTTCTAGGCGCTACAGTCTGGAACCGCGCGACCGCTACGGTCGCAGGTTCGAATCCTGCCTCGTGCATGGATGTGTGTGATGTCCTTAGATTAGTTAGGTTTAAGTAGGTCTAAGTTCTAGGGGACTGATGATCTCAGACGTTAAGTCCCATAGTGCTCAGAGCCATTTGAACCATTTTTGTGTGACACGTTGGACTGTCTTGCTGCCATCGTGGCGAAAAAAAATATTGCATCCAAGGACAGATGCATACTTGTGTTGGTCTATTGTGCCTTCCAGTATGATGACATCACCTAGGGAATACCCTCCGGCCTGGTCCGTTCTGATGATTGTTGCTACGTGTTTGCTTCCAGACATTTCACTCCTTATACGCCCACGGTCATCTGTCCAACGTAACATAAAACGTGATTCATTTAAAAAGGCCATCTGCCGCCGCTCAGTGGACGTTCAGGTGCGCTATTGGCGTCTAAATTCCGGGCTTCGTCGCTGACGGACGGTAGTCAGAGTGGATGCATGAACATGTGCCCAAACGCAACAACGTTCGCTGCATGGTCTTTGAGGAATCACTGTTGATAACACTTTGGTTCATAAAGGTGGTAAGTTGCTCAGCAATTGCACGTCTGATCGCCCATACACATATCCATAGCCGTCGTTCACCCATTATCTATGCCCATGGTGCACGAAAGAGCCTCGACGGCGGTTTTCGATAGCGCCATTTTGCCATGCACGGTATACTTTAACCACGGGGGCACATCAACAATTTGCAACATAGCCTTTCGGTAAAGCTTCCAAACTTGGCCTGAAAGACAATAATTATGTCCTTATGGACGTCGGATAAATCGCATTGTAACCACTAGTGCAATGATTTGTGCGCCTTCAGGACACGCTTTACATGCCTTCCACTCCTAGTACTCCCACGCAAAGACGTGGGCGATGGCCATATCGTTGCAGTCTGGAACCGAGCGACCGCTACGGTCGCAGGTTCGAATCCTGCCTCGGGCATGGATGTGTGTTATGTCCTTCCGTTAGTTAGGTTTAATTAGTTCTAAGTTCTAGGCGACTGATGACCTCAGAAGTTAAGTCGCATGGTGCTCAGAGCCATTTGAACCATTTGTTGGCGATATCTTCGCTGCTGGAATATGTAATATTATATCTTTTGATGTAGCTAATGGACTGAAAATGAACGTTAAGCTTTCTGGTCACCATTTACATTAGATGGACACGTAATGAAATAGTAAATAAACTGAGTTGCTGGTCCTTTATGACAATATATTGTTGGGGCTGCATATACACTTATTCCTAATTATCAGTATGGGTTCCTCGCATATAAGTTTCTCGCATACAAACGGTTCAGTCACGTTAAGGTGACCGCCGCAGATGTTGGACGTCAGTGTGAAATAACCACTCACAGACGACAGGTGACAGGGTATATGAAGCGTTTCAATACAACGCGGCAAATAGTGGTGCCGTTATCGTATTGCGGAAGCACAGCCATTGATCTAACGTACAAACGACCTTGATCATTGAAAGTGTGGAAACATTACCGAAACGGCTGAGTCTGCAAACTGTTCGCATGCAGCCGAGATTAAGGTGTACAGTGCAATGCAAAATGGCATTTTCCAAAACTGGCGCTTGGGCAACTGTGGTGTACCACGGGACACAGATGATAGCGGAGATAGAGCAGGTGACCGCATAGATGAACTAAGAGGCTACCAGTAGTGTCTTCTCAACGACTGTTCAGCGAGAGTTGCTACGTATGGGCCTCCGCTCTGGGCACCTCATTGATGGACGCATGCAGATAACTGCTCACTGTCGAAGACAGCTGTAATTTTCTCACAAGAACCACAAGTGGACGTACACTGAGTGGCAACAGGTGCCTGTTTCAGATGAATCATGTTTCATGGTAGCGTTCTGGCTTCCCGCGCCCGGGTTCCCGGGTTCGATTCCCGGCGTGGTCAGGGATTTTCTCTGCCTCGTAATGACTGGGTGTTGTGTGATGTCCTTAGGTTAGTTAGGTTTAAGTAGTTCTAAGTTCTAGGGGACTGATGACCATAGATGTTAAGTCCCATAGTACTCAGAGCCATTTGAACCATTTGAACCATGTTTTATGCTCCATTGCACTGATAGCAAACACACAGCAACAATCCTCGGAAGGGTCCGTACCAGAGGAAGGACCGTTATTGCCTGGGGAATGTTTTTGTGGCATTCCCTTTGTGTACTCATCATTCTTGAAAGCACATTGGATCAAAAAAAGCATGGAACTATATAATCACCTACGTTCGTTTTCCCTCTACACGATGGTATCCTCCAGGAGGACAATACAACGCGTCACACAGCTCCCGGTGTTCTTACGTAGTTCGGAGAGTACCTGGCCACCAAACTCTCTGGATTTAAACCCTTTCAGAATCCATTGGTGGCAGCGGTACTTGAGCAGATTTTTCCCTGCTACCAAAATCGTCTCGACTGTGAAACTCGACGTTTTTGGTGCTGGTGATTCGGTCACCAATCTTACATGCTGGTTTTGTACAGTCCTCTATGCAGTGTACTGCTAGCAGTCTTCTTCATTTCAGCATAGATGCTCCATTCTGCACATTTGATAATCTGTCTGACATCTTCTTTCTTCGAATTCGATCATATGTGGAAAACGTGAATGAATTTCTTCATGATTTTCTCTTCTTTTCTAATTTTTGATCTTTTTAGTATTTTTTCACTTTTTCACTGTGATCATTCCGTCTTTCACATTGCGTTTGTTGGGCAGCACAGGCTCAGTTTCTTTAAGATTCCAGATCAATTCAGTTTTCCTTTTGGTGACTATTATGTCATCAGGGAACTATATTACGCATCCGTCCGTATCAAAGAAGTCCTACATAGAGATACTGCCTTTTCAATAAGGCCATTTTCTGTGTGCACAGTACATCAGAAACACTCGATTAAATTTATAGGAGATTTATTGTTCCTGCCAGTTAAGTCACATGCAAGTCACCTAAAGGCGTGAAGCGGAGGGTACGTTTTGTGCCACTAACTGAGCGCTGCAACCCACCATGTTCCACTGGCGAACAGCACCTGGGATGAGTGATTGTCAATAAGCCTCTGCATAGGCTCTAATTTCTCGAATTTTCTCATCGTTACCACTACGTGAGACATACAGGGTGTTACAAAAAGGTACGGCCAAACTTTCAGGAAACATTCCTCACACACAAATAAAGAAAATATGTTATGTGGGCATGTGTCCGGAAACGCTTAATTTCCATGTTAGAGCTCATATTAGTTTCGTCAGTATGTACTGTACTTCCTCGATTCACCGCCAGTTGGCCCAATTGAAGGAAGGTAATGTTGACTTCGGTGCTTGTGTTGACATGCGACTCATTGCTCTACAATACTAGCATCAAGCACATCAGTACGTCGCATCAACAGGTTAGTGTTCATCACGAACGTGGTTTTGCAGACAGTGCAATGTTTACAAATGCGGAGTTGGCAGATCCCCATTTGATGTATGGATTAGCACGGGGCAATAGCCGTGGCGCGGTACGTTTGTATCGAGACAGATTTCCAGAACTAAGGTGTCCCGACAGGAAGACGTTCGAAGCAATTGATCGGGGTCTTAGGGAGCACGGAACATTCCAGCCTATGACTCGCAACTGGGGTAGACCTAGAACGACGAGGACACCTGCAATGGACGAGGCAATTCTTCGTTCAGTTGACGATAACCCTAATGTCAGCGTCAGAGAAGTTGCTGCTGTACAAGGTAACGTTGACCACGTCACTGTATGGAGAGTGCTACGGGAGAACCAGTTGTATCCGTGTGCAGGCACTATCAGCAGATGATTGGCCTCCACGGGTACACTTCTGCGAATGGTTCATCCAACAATGTGTCAATCCTCATTTCAGTGCATATGTTCTCTTTACGGATGAGGCTTCATTCCAACGTGATCAAATTGTAAATTTTCACAATCAACATGTGTGGGCTGACAGAATCCGAACGCATTTGTTGCAATCACGTCATCAACACAGATTTGCTGTGAACGTTTGGGCAGGCATTGTTGGTGATGTCTTGATAGGAGCCCATGTTCTTCCACCTACGCTCAATGGAGCACGTTATCATGATTTCATACGGGATACGCTACCTGTGCCTTTACAAGTACGACGCAACATGTGGTTCATGCACGATGGAGCTCCTGCACATTTCAGTCGAAGTGTTCGTACGCTTCTCAATAACAGATTCGGTGACCGATGGACTGGTAGAGGCGGACCAATTCCATGGCCTCCACGCTCTCCTGACCTCAACCCTCTTGACTTTCATTTATGGGGGCATTTGAAAGCTCTTGTCTACGCAACCCCGGTACCAAATGTAGAGACTCTTAGTGCTCGTATTGTGAACGGCTGTGATACAATACGCCATTCTCCAGGGCTGTATCAGCGCATCAGGGATTCCATGTGACGGAGGGTGGATGCATGTATCCTCGCTAACGGAGGACATTTTGAACATTTCCTGTAACGAAGTGTTTGAAGTCACGCTGGTACGTTCTGTTGCTGTGTGTTTCCATTCCATGATTAATGTGATTTGAAGGGAAGTAATAAAATGAACTCTAACATGGGAAGTAAGCGTTTCCGGAGACATGTCCACGTAACATATTTTCTTTCTTTGTTTGTGAGGAATGTTTCCTGAAAGTTTGGCAGTACCTTTTTGTAACACCCTGTATGTGGGGGGGGGGGGGGGGGGGTGGGAAGTACTCTCCAGAAATTTCAGCAGTAAATCTCTCCGTGATGTACAGCGCCTCCCTGATAACGTCTGTTTCTTGAGCATCTTTGTAACGCTCTCGCGCCGGCTAAACTATCCCGTGACGAAACACGCCGCTCTTCGCTTTCCTAACTTGGTAGGGACCCCAGACAGATGAATAGTACTTAAGAAAAGGTCAAACTATGGCCTCATAAGCCATTTCCTTCGTGGATGACTTACATTTCCTTAGCATTGTTCCTATGAAATTAAGGCTGGCATCTGCTTTTCTGACTATTTGTTTTATGTGGTCAATCCACTTACATTCGCTCTGGATAGTTACTCTTAGATATTTTGCGGTATTGTTTCCAGTTGTATTGGATTTCTTTTGCTATCTTTGCGTAATATGTTAATTTATTTAAATTCAGGGTCAACTGTGTTCCACCGTGGTTTTCCTCCGTGACAGAACCCACGAATCTCAGCATCTGGTGAGTGGTGCCGTGTCAATCTCTCGGCCGTGGCATATCAGAAATGCAAAGGCTGCTGTCTAAATTACCAGCTATCTGAAGCAGATACGATGTTAAGATGACGACGATCGTAGTGCAGGAAAGTTCGTTTTTCTTGGTGTCTGCACACATGAATACGACCATAGTCATGCTGAACCCCAAACCAGAACTCACTGAAAATACAACGTGACTTCATTCGTGCGTATCTGCACATGTGAGCACATCCATCGGGATCTGAACGCAGAACGAGAACTCGCTTGAACAGACCCGTGGTGTCATTCACGTCTACAGAGATGTCGTTGGGCACAAACTGTCAGAGCGCCTCTCTTTGCTGCCGCGTCAAGGTAAGCTGCAACAGCAGTCACCGTACCGACAGTCCGTGATTCACCAGACGTCATTGCACTCTCTGTGTGGATACTTGTTGCAAACAAGCTGATTTCCTGACTCAAGGTATGTGACGGGCTGTGTAGTCGTGCACGGCTGAACGAACAATATGACTGGCCAGCTGGGTACTGGCCAGATCGTCGAGATCAGCGTAATGTTAACTATGGTCCATCTGAACTCATTTATTCCATATTTGCAAGGCAGTCTTAAGATCTCGACCAATACGAGCAGCGATGTAGCCACGACACGGTTGCTGCCGAACTCTTCTCGTGTTGGTAGACGTTTCTCACTGTTATGGCAGACATAGGCAAAGTTTTCAAGAACAAATAACATTCAACATGCAGACTCTGTATGTCGTTAATCGCACATATATTTTGCGACTGCTGTGAAATGCTGGAAGTTTCCATATCCAAACATTTAGTACACTTCATGCCAGTATTGCTTTTATTGCTTGGGGCCTTCTTAGTGTTGCAATTTTAATGGCAAATAGTGTAGATATTATACACTAGCGGGGATAGCGGGGAACCAAACTTTACACCTCTCCTCATTTTTGGCCTCTTCGATTAATCCTATCTACTCTTGTCTGCGTCACGTGAATGGAATGTATGACTCATCTGATTGATACCAAAATACTTCCCCTAATCTTCAGGTGCGGTGCATATTTATTTTTTTCACACTTTTGCCTTCCATGTCTGTCCACAGTTCTTACATTTCATATCTAGTGCTTCTACTTCTCGTAACTTGTTCGCTCATAATTTTAAAGTTTCTATTCAATTCTTTAATGGAGCCCTGTTTCTGACTATGCGGTTATGCTTAACCCTACTACTTTGCTTCCTTGGGAAGTTTAATAATTACGATATTATCAAAAATCTTTCCCAGTTATATGTATTTCATTCAGTCGCATGCATACTTCTTACTCCGACCTCCAGAGTGATGCCTGTAAAAGCTCTTCTGGTATTTCAACAGTACGCCGATATTTGTTCCTTCCCAGTTCATACAAAACTTCTGATTTCATTTGGTAATAACTACTGAATCACCTTCACCATCCTCTGATTTATTATACTAGTGATAGGATTATGCTAATATAGTAAGGTTATTCTCTCTCTGAGGTATTACGAGAAACCTTACTATCTATTGTGGGCATTGAAAAATCTGTGAACAGGCGACAGCTACTCTATGGCAAGATTATCTTTTCGTTAGTGCATTCAGACACATGCTTGGCTAGCAGCCTTCATTCTGCAGGCGCAGTTCGTTTGAAGGGGTTGTGATGGTGTTACGATTTCACAACTGTCTGTTAGAATATCTATGTATTTTGGTCAATTTCCTATTGCTGATAGTTCACAGCTCTGTTTTCTCTTTTTATTCAGCCACTTGATCGCATGCTTAAGTGTGCTATGTCAACTAATGCGTATTTGTTCATGTGAATCAGAGATCATGTTTCACTTAAGAATTTTGATTCTCTTTTCCAAAGGAATTTTATTTAAGATGATAGGGCTTCGTCTGAGTTCAATGGAACACAGAGAAATTTTGCCTGACAGTTTTATAGGACCTTGGTCTGTGATGTTGTCTTGCAAGAAACGGAATTTAAAGGTTCATAATTGTTTCGCTCACAAAAAAAAAGAAAGATATCGGATGTTCTTCGTTTGTGTTACGATTCTGACGAACCATGTCGTCAGTGGTAGGGACTGCGACTGAGCTGTACTCAGTTCTTGTACAGGAATTTTCATATTGTAACTTGCTGGTAGCCTTTTTTTTCATGTTGCATTACTCTTGATTGCACTCTGGCCGCTGTGGCCGAGCCGTCCTAGGCTCTTCAGTCAGGAACCGCGCTGCTGCTACGGTCGCAGGTTCGAATTCAGCCTCGGGCATGGATGTGTGTGATGTCCTTACGCTAGTTAGGTTTAAGTAGTTCTTTGTCTCGTGGACTGATGACCTGATGTGTTAGGTCCCATAGTGTTTAGAGCCATTTGAACCATCTTTTTGTTGATTGTGTGTAATTTTCGATCCCGTTCGACTCATTTTGCAAGAACGTGGCTCCACGTAACTCAGAAATCGGTAATAAAAGATAAAAGTCTGGAGATGAGATTTTTATTCTGCAGTGGAGTGTGCGCTGATATGAATCTTCCTGGCATATTAAAACTGTGCCGGACCGAGTCTCGAACTCGGTACCCTTGCTTTTAGCGGGAAAATGCTCTACCAACTGAGCTACCCAAGTACGACTCACGAACCGTCCTCACAGCTTCAATTCTGCCAGTACATCATCTCCTACTTTCCAAACTTTCCCGCGAAAGGCAAAGGTCCCGAGTTCGAGTCTCGGTCCGGCACAAAGTTTTAAACTGCCATTAAGTTTGATAACCGATTCAATCATTCCAAAGTAACTGTAAGGCAGCTAGAGAGAGTTTCTCTAATATCGACCTGCAGCAGGATAGTTTTGATCGTAAGTTTATTCGCTAATACGAATAATGTGCCTTTTCTCGTCTGAATTTGCTGATTATCAGTTTGAGCGCCTTAATAACTGAAGGACACCGATAGTCAACGAATATCTGACTGCAAGTAATGTGTCAGATTGTACTGGCTCTTCCAGTGGAAACGCCTGGAGAATTGACTTGCAGGAAAGGTTTTCGATTGACATTCGCTGCGCCAGAGGCCAGCCGTCGCAGTGACAGGAAGCGGCGCAGACTCGGTGCCCGCTCTGCTTTATATGCAGCGCTGGCTGGCTGCATCGGGCAGACGTTCCCTGAAGTGCCTCTTCTGTCTCGCACTGGACGCGAGGAAAACACGCGTGTCGCTAGGGATGGTCTCGCCCCGCCGTCATTCTCAAAATTGTAGATCCGATCACGCAACTAGATTTAGTGTGAGACCTTGGTACTCAACTGAGAGGTTGAGACTTCGAATCCGGGTGGTGGAGTAACGTGTGATCGTCAGAAGTTGTCAGGAAAGATGCTGTATTGCTACAACGTGCATGGTGTTTAAAAATAAATTCAACAAAAGTAACCTTTATATGTGGAAAAGGTAAATAACTTACTGAAATATTTCATACAACATTGAATGTATTATCTCTTCAAGTTTTATTTACAAATGTTCAGTTTTGCTACCTTTTTCAGCGTGAAAAATGCCCCTTGCGTTATCAGTTTCTTGCTTGCTGACCCTGACCCAGCATCCTATGCGATACACCGCCAGTTTCGGTAAAACGAAAGTAGCAAATAACAACAGTTTAACTTTGAGCTAGTGACTTACAATTTTAGTCTTTAATTGCCTCAGAACTGTAATAGCCTATTTGGATTTATGAAACCGTAACACTGCGCACGCTCTGCACCATTACACGGATTCATGATGACTGTAGGAATAACTCATTCATGCATGTCACTCAGGGGGAACGTGGGGAACTAACAGTGCTAGGCCTGAATAAAACTTGAAGATATACTGCATTCAATGCTGCATCGAATACTTCTGTAAATTATTTACCCTTTCACAATTAATGGTTACTTTTGTATAACTAATTTATAAATAGTCTATAGTTTGCGTTGTCAGGCTGTGATAAATTCTACGTTTATACGTTGATCTGCCTAAAGAGTACAGACGATATTGTTGACAGTAACAAATGAAACATTAGCCATTTAAAAATTCACCAATACAGATACTGAGGCATTTGATTTCACCTTTCTCACATCCTTTCCAATATTCTTCACACGAGAGTGTTTCGTAAAATCTCGTTACACTGTCCGTGGAGAACAGCCATTGACGTTTATTGTACAATTACTTATTTGTTTTAGACTTTGTCTGGTTAAGGCCTTTACAGTAGCCATTTTCAGAAATTCGCCCAGAAAATGAAAAAAAGTGTACACTGAAATCAACAATATTCTAGTGAACAACTTCATGAATAAAATTAAAAATATACGTGCAGTTCACGCCTGTAAACCTTAAGCAGCAGATGATGAAGACAGTATACAAGGTGTTTGTGTTCACTTGAGGCAACTAAATATCTCGAAAACGACACATGGTACGAAAAAAATTTCTGGATGAAAAGTTAATATTAGTGAAGGGAACATGTGTCTATGCTACAGCTGGCTACTTCCCAACCACACCCCCTGAGTGGACATGGTCAGCTTTATATTTTCAAACTGGAACCCACCATTTTTATCGTATCTTCGATTCTACACCAAAAAAGTACGATTTACTCAAACCATTGTTTTCCATTCGTGGTTGATGCCGCTGTAGTAGACAAATATCATGTGTGCCTGTTTTTACAGTTACGAACCGACGTAGTTGATTTTTAATTCTACATTTTATTTTCGATGTATCCCTCTGTGTTGATATTTATTTTCGAAATCTACTTTAGTGTTGCAAATTTTATTCTACAGTACAATACAGGATGGTTAGCCTTTTCAGTGTATCTTTAGAAACTACGTTTAGCGTGATCCACGACCAACGATATGTCCTGTTCCCTTCGGGATGCTTTAATGCAGTTAGTCCCCTTGCCTCTCATCATTGGAGTGCCTGATTTCGGTGAGGCCCCTTGCCTCTCACCATTGCGGTGCTTCTTGCAGCCTCGACGTATTAAAATTATTTCTATTTTCTGTGCAACAGATACAACAAACATTACTCCTGCTATGGAAGAACAGGCTCCAGAGAGTATTGGTGCCGGAGACGTTCGATGTTCGTGCTTTTAAAGTCCCAGGTGCAGCAGTGAGGTGTGCCGCGTGATGGAACGCAGAGCGATGGGGCGAGCGTGTGAGTATGTATGCATCCATCGCAGGTGCGAATATCAATACCACTTCATGGACATTATACCTTATTACAGTCTTGTAATTGATTGATACTCCGTCAATCATTGGGGTCGATCTGAAGGATACATTATTCTTGAAGAGTCAAGCCTGCCAAGAGCTGTAGTAATTCTTTTTATTACTACTTCCGGTTTCGACAGATCTACTCTGTCATCATCGGATAATACATGTTACAATATCTGATAATGTTACAGAATCCACTAATGACAGTGTAGATCTGTCGAAACCGGTAATATGCAAAGAATTACTAGTTCTGGCAAACTTAATTCTTCAAGAATAATACTTATTACAATAGTTGTGGTTTGTATTTCGCCGGTAGCCGTGTAGCGGCCAGCGCGAGAAATAAGGCGGTTTGACTGATACGGATATTGAAATCACACAGCCTGATGGCGGGATTCGAGGAGGCAAGCGAAATCAACCATTCCGATAGTTTGGAGACTTTCCATAATCAAAAGAAGGAAACAGAAAACTACGTTACCACATTCCTTTTATTCCTTTCCTGTTCAACTTCTTCATCTCGGATTAGCAGGTGCAGTCTACGTCCTCAGCTATTGGCATGATGTGTTCCAGCCTCCTGTCTTCCTCCACGCTTTTTTCCCTCTACAGCTCCCTCTAGTACCACGGATTCCCTGATGTCCTGACAGATGTCCTATCATGCTGTCCCTTCTTCTTCTTCTCAGCGTTTTCCATATATTCCTCCGGAGAAACTCCTCAACCTTACCTTATCAGTCCACCTAATATTCAACATTCTTTGATAGCATTACACACCAAATGCTTCGATTGTCTTCTTTACCGGTACTACCAAAGTCTGCGTTTCACTACCATACAATGCTGTGCTCCAAACATACGTTCTAAGAAATTTCTTTTTCAGATTAAGACCTATGTTTGATACTAGTAGACCTGTCTTGTCCAGGAATGCCTTTTTTCCAGTGCTATTCTGCTTTATATGTCCTCCTTGCACCATCCATAATGAGTTATTTTGCTGCCTAGGTGGCAGTATTCCTTAATTTTATCTACTTCATTATCACCAGTTCTGATGTTAAGTTTCATGGTGTTCTCATTTCTGCGTCTTTCTTCGATTTACTCTCAAACCAAATTCTGTATTCATTAGACTCTTCGTTCCAATCAGCAGATCCTGTAATTCATCTTCACTTTTACAGAGGATAGCAATATCATCAGTCTCTTGGTTTATGTACATATTGTATATTACCCGCCTTCCCATAGTTCACCCTACATTTCTCAGACTTTCGAACCTCGTGACCCATGTGACATTGTCAATCGCTTTTCCCAGGTCGTCAGATGCTATGAACGCGTCTTCATTTACTCTTAGTCGTGCTTCTACTCATCTAACACATCCTCAACTTTCTTTTCCAGTCTTCTGTATATGTCAGCAACTTGAATGCATGAGCTGTTAAGCTGACTGTGCGATAATCGTCAAACTTGTTGGCTGTTGCATACTTATGAATTGTGTGGATGAGGTTTCTCGAAAATCAATATGCCCGGACTCATAAATTCTGCACACTAATGTGAATGGTCGCTGTGTAGCCCCGTCCCGCAATGATTTCAGAAATTCTGATCCAATATTATCAACCTCTTCTACCTTACTTGATTTTAAGTCTTCTAAACCTCTTTTGAATTCTGATTCTAATACTGGATCCCTATCTTTTGCCTATCGACTTCCTTTCCTCTGTCATTCCACCAGACATGTTCGCCCTTCATAGTGGCCTTCAATGTATTCTTTCCTTCCATCCGCTCTCTCCTCTGCATTTAACAGGAATTCCCCTTGCACTCTTAACATTACCGAAAGCTATTTACCTTTTTCTATATGCTGTATCAGCCCTTTCGATCATCATTTCTTTTTCAATTTCTCCACATCTTCAATGCAGACATTTCGCCTTTGCTTCCCTAAGCTTCCTATTTATTTCATTCATAAGTGATCTGTATTACTGTACTCCTGAATTTCCCTCAACACTTTTATACTTCCTCCTTTCACCGATCAGCTATCTCTCCTGTTACCAATGGTTTCTTCCAAGTTACCTCCTTTGTACAGATGGGTTTCTTTCCAACTTTTATGATTGCCCTTTTTAGAGATGTCCATTCAGGTTCAACTGAACTGATTACTGAACTGTTCGTTATTGCTCTGTCTATAGCCTCAGAGAACTGCAAGCGTTCCTCTTCATTCCTTAGTATTTCCGTAGCCCACTTCTTTGCATATCTATTCTTCCTAACTTCACCAAATAAGCAGCAACCATTCGCAAAATTATGTTTTATTTATTCACACCGCAAAAGTGAAAACTAAAACATAATTTTGCGACTGGTTACTGCATATTTGGTAATTTTATGGTTTATGGTCGCTGCACAACTTGGGAACCACATGGAGCCCATAATTCATATCTCCCTAACTTGTCTCTTGAACTACAGTGTATTCTTCATTGCTAGTAAACTGTGATCTGAGCCTATATCCCCTTGGATAGGTCTTACAATCTAATAGTTCATTTCGGAATCTCTGCCTGACCTTGATGTAATTTAACTGAAATCTACCCGTACCTAGCGGTCTTTTAAAAATATGCCTTCTCGTCCTGCGATTCTTGAACGTAGTATTCGCTATTTCTAGCTGAAATTTATTGTAGAACTCAATTTGTCTTTCTCCTCTCTCATTCCTAGTCCCAAGTCCATATTCTCCTGTAACCCTTCCTTCTACTCCTTCCCCTACAATCGCATTCCAGTCCCTACGACAGTCAGATTTTCATTTCCCTGTACGTACTGAATTACGCATTCAGTATCCTTATATGCTTTCTCTATCTCTTCATCTTCGGCTTACGGCGTCGGCATGTATACCTGAGCTATCGTTGTCGGTGTTGGTTTGCTGTCGATTCTCATGAGAACAACCGTATCACTAAACTGTTCACAGTAACATATTCTCTGCCCTACCTTCCTCTCGGGCATGGATGTTTGTGATGTCCTTAGGTTAGTTAGGTTTAACTAGTTCTGAGTTCTAGGGGACTAATGACCTCAGCAGTTGATTCCCATAGTGCTCAGAGCCATTTGAACCCTACCTTCCTATTCGTAACGAATCCTACTCCCGTTATACCATTTTCTGCTGCTGTTGATATTAATCTATACTCATCTGGCCAGAAATACTTATCTTCCTCCCATTTTTCACTGGCCGCCGCTATATCTAGATTGAACCTTAGCGTTTCGCTTTTCAGATTTTCTGGCTCCTGTACCACGTTGAAACTTCTGACATTCCACTCCCCGACTCGTAGAAAGTTAACTTTCGTTGATTGTGCAGTCTTTTTTTCATAATTACATCGTTCTTGGCAGTCCCCTCCCGGAATCCCGAATGATGACCTATTCCGGTGCCTTTTGCCATTGGAGAGATAATCATGGCACTTTTTCCAGTGGATACACATTATATGTCTTTAATGCACTGGTTTCAACTGCAGTCTGACCCTCATACCGTTGATCATTGATGATTCTTCCACCTTTAGGGGCAGTTTCTTACTCTAAGGGCAAGAGAATGCCCTGAACCTCAGTCCACTCCATTGCCCTCTTTGACAAGGCCGTTAGATGAATGGGAGGTGAGTTCTTATGCTGGAAGTCTCCCACCGCCACTTCTGATGATTGTTATTCAGCTTTTAAGAGGTGGCGTGGCTACAAATCGGGACCGAGGACGTTTTGCTTAATAATCAAAGATCCTACGCAAATAGCTTATTTACCAGAAATGTCAATGTCTCGCCATATTATGTCTACTGTACAATCACATTTGTAACAATCAAGTAACATTTGATCATCACTATTACATTTACATCGTAAATGAAATGTAGAAACAAATGCTTCGGTTCTAAATTGCAAAAACAGAATCATTTGATATTTGTCGATTGCAGTGCTCTCTCTCCCAATGGAAAAAAATGATGGTCTGAGTAGACCGTATATACAATAAAACTAGGGGGGTTTGCATTTGAAAGTATTAATTTGCTCCCCCTCCCCCCCCCCCCCCGTCCCAGCTAGAAGGGGTGGTTAGAAGACGGACAGAAATGTGTCTGTCTACCAATATTAACTTTTCACCTAGATCTTTCTCGTACGGTGCGTCGTTTTCGAAGTATTTTTGTCTGTAACTAAAGCAAAAACCCTATGTACAAGATGTGCTGCCACAGTAAATCAGAAAATAAAACCAGGGAATTAAATAGGCAAACCAAAGAGTGTCAAATAGAAAGCTGTTTCTTTAAAGCAGGGTCATCATCAGGAATGATAAACTAGCAGCAACAGCAAGAGGGACTGGCGACACGCTGTTCACATGTCGCGCGATCAGAAACCACTCTACGTACTGCTTTCCAGGCTTCAGACGGCCAGTCGGAATAGACCTAAAGCCTAATCCGCGAGTGTTTTCCAAGTTTTTTGACACATCTGCGAGTGTTCGCTTGATGTGATTGAAAATTTCTTTGTACTCTTATCTTGGAGATGAACATCATAGGCGTATATTGAACACCCCATGTAACGTAAATATAAAATCTGTTACCTTTCGCGATGTTCATCTCGCTAAATGGTCATAATGGAGGTACCAACCAAATTGAACAAGAAATGGGAAAATTACAGTGGCGCCAAAACACTCCGCCGTCTCTCGTTGTTAGGTGGCTTACAGGTGCAGATGTAACGACACTGTTATTTTTATCTGACTTGCACACATGCGTCTATGCATACGTGTAAGCGTACGGATATTCGGTGGCACGGGAGAGTATACATTCCCTCCGGCATAGAAGTCCACGGAGCGGAGGCTTGCTGAGTGCCACTTAGACGGGGAATCAAGGCAGCCACCGACCTCGCAAGAGCCGCGGCTTCGGGATTACTGCGCACCTAAATATTTGATGCGGGTCCGCTCCGCTGGCGGAGGGATTAGGCCGCGCATCCTAACTGCTGTTTATTGTAATGGCCGATAGCCGTGCGCCGGCCGCTCTTATTAAATTCTACCCGGCCCTCCCGCACACAGGCAGGTCGCCTCGACTGGCACCGCCTAATGCGGACGGCAGGCGAGTGTGGCGCGGGACTGCATAACGCCTAGGAGACACCTGCCGCAGACCTCCAGGGCTGTTCGGTTAGCATCAGCTTTCTAGAGCATGATTGTAATATCTACTTTTAATTTTATAGACGTTTACTGGGGACACTATTAGTGAATGCAAAAGCGCCTAAATGTAACAGAAGTGTGAAGAATTTGTTGTAATGCTTGTATCAGACAAAATCCCACTAGCAGGTGATACGCTCAGTGCTGTATGAACACCATACAGAATTAGTCATCCTCCAGAAGACATCACTTAATACCATGTATACTAGATTTGACCCTGATAATGGCCTCAGTTCGGCAAGAAAGGGAATTCCCAAGTTACTTGAGGAATCCTGTATTCAGTTGAAGACAGTTGCTGATTAAGTTTTTGCAAAGATACCAATTTATGGGTATGCTGACTGCTACATCAGATCCCCTGTACTTCTATTGGATTAGGACCAGGCGATTCAAATGCATAGCAAAGACCGTTCCGCAGAGGTCGCACTCTTCAGCTTTGAGTGGTAACTTCCCTCACAGCAGCAGAGCACCGAAGCACACCATTTCGTTTGTGAGTTGACAGAACTTCTCATAAAACAAAACTTACAAAGAATGTCTCCTGTGTTCCTTAGTTATATTTCTGATTTTCGTGCATGTTTGTGAAGTTATCAGTTACAGTTTTGCGTTTTATTACTTGTGTAGTTCATAGTAACACTGTTTGCACCGCGACGGGTGACCGTGTCGGTTGAAGAGCCACTTACAGCTGTTAGATCAGTTGAGTTGTAGCTTCCGTGCCTGGAGCAGCTTATCGAAGCATACCGTTTCTTTTGTGAGTTGAAAGAACTCTTCATCAGAAGCCACTGATTTAGAATTTCCTCTGTGGTCTTTGGTTTGAGCTCGTAATTTTCGTCAACAGATACAGTTCCGAGTTTTAGTAACGCCCTAGAGTACACGTACTTCTGCCGCCTTTCGAATGGATAGGACCGTTGATTGCTGTGTTCAGATTTGAGCTGAGTCGTAGAACCGTCGATGACAGTTCCAGGTGGTGCTAATTTCTTTCACGGGGCCAATCTTGGAGATCCAAGGGACGTCCAGCATATCCCTCATGTCCCCTTGGTACTGCCCACACTGAGGTTGCGCCCTTACCTGTGTTGGAGTTGGGGATCGTTCCAGGATTTATTCACGGGGCCGACAGAAGGACCTTCCTAGTTCGTCTGACTAACAGGTCTCACGCACTGTCTGTGTCTGATAAACGCCCTGAGCCAGATGAAGACGCTTACCCTGTTTCAGGTGAAAGCCTCTCGGCCTGCAAGATCTGTAGGGTTAAAGAAGGTTGAGACTCTAGCAACAGGCGGGTGATGTGGCCTGTTAGGGATATAGCTGCCAAGGAGGTGAAGGGATCCAGTTTGCATAACGGGAGGCCTCATTCCGGATGTGGAAAGGACACTTATAGGTGCCATGAAAGCGCAGGGTGCAGCTAACTGTACGCAGTGTCTCATGTCGGTAGTAACATCTGTGTCGCTTTGTACCAGAAAGGATTTCCTCTGCTTTCGGGTGGCAGCTGAAGTAGTAAAAACTACCAGTCTTGCTTGCGAGATGAAGATGAAACTCACCATGTGTACCATCGTCTACAGGACCGACCGCCAATCTTTGGCACAGAGCTTATTAGAGTATTAGAGGGTCTGAATCAGAGATTTCGACGGTTCTGAGGCTGCAGATTCTTCGACTTGTGCCATAGGGAGGTTGGTTTTTGGATTCCACTTAATAATTCAAGGGTCCACTACACACAGGAAGCCGCTACACGGGTAGCACGTGCTGTGTGGAAGGGACCGGAGGTTTCTTTAGGTTAGTGCGTCTCGGAAGACTACAGAAAGGGCGTCAGTGTAAAACGGTGCAGAGCAAACACTTGACGAGGATGGACATACTAACAATCGACATGAAATTACAATGAAATCCAGACCTTTAGCTGCTTACAGGCGTTGATAAATATCAACGGGGACGATTGAAATTGTGTGTCCCACCTGGGACTCGAATCCGGGATCTCCTTCTTGCATGACATATTCTCTATCCGTCTGAGCCACCGAGGACCCATAGGATAGTGTGACCGCAGGAACTGATCTCTGACCCACATTTTCAACTTACTGTCCACACACTACTTTTACAGTGCCCCTTTCCACTAGTCTCATTACTCGCGGCAGTCATTCTACCGATTCCCATAAGAGTTCGGGCAATGTGAGTGCATTCGCACTGAAGAAGATCATTGGCCGGTAAGCCTCATCTATATGAAGATGGTATCTGTTCTTTCGGACATGTTATCTGTCCGAAAGACCAGACACCGTCTTCATATTCATAACAATCGATACTGTGGGTGTGACCCAGAGTTCCCAGCGCTAACAGAAAGCACTGAAGTTTAAATCGTCACAGGTGCGGAAAGCTGGTTAAAGCCGGAGATAAGTTCATTAGAAACTTTTACAATGGACCTAGCCGTGTTCAGAAAGGATAGATTACAGTTGATGGTGAAGTATTTCTTGCTGTTAAAAGTAGTTTACCCCGTATCGAAATTTAAGTAGGTTGTTTCTATGATTTACCATGGGTAGAGTTTATTATTGGTAAACGGAAGAAATTAAAAATTAGTTACTTTTACCAACCTCTTTATTGAGATGACACAGTTTCTGACATTTCAAAGAAAACTGGAGTCTCATTTCAAATATGTATCTCTCTCTTACAATTGTAGTTGGTGGGGCTTCTACCTTTGATATGTTGGAGAAGTCGGTGGTACGTATAAAACGTCATGCGAAATCGTATTGAATGCTTTCTCTGAAAATTATTTTGAACAGTTGATTTGGGTGCCCACTCCAATAGAAATTGTTTGCGATAGCATACTTGGCCTCTTAGCAACACATAACCCTGAGAAAATAGTATCATAACGGACACGTGAATTAGTGACCACAAGATCGTTGTAGCGAAACTGAATCCATAACGTCCAAATCCACTAAAAATAAACGCAAAAATATCTGTTCAAAAACAGCGCATAAAATTTCGCTCGACGACTTTTTAAGAAACAGTCCCTACTCCTTCCAATCTGATTATGTAAGCATAGACCAGATGTTGTTTAAATGCAAAGAAATGGTATCCACGGCAGTTGAGACATATATATCACATAAATTAATAAGAGATGGTATTGATTCAGCATGATACAAACAACGGGTCAGAACACTGTTACAGAATCAACGAAAAAAGCCCGCCAAGTTTTTAAAGAACGCAAAATTCCAAAATTGGTGACGTTTTACAGCAAATCGAAAATTAATGCGATCGTCATTGTGAAATGTTTTTAACAGTTGCCACAACGAAACTCATCCTCAGAATCAGAAAACCCAAAGACTTTCGGACCGTACGTAGAGACACCAAAGGCAAGACACAATCAACACCTCAACTATGCGATAGTAACGATAATGTTACTGATGACAGTGCCACTAAAACAAACAAATTACGGTTTCCCGAAATTCCTTCACAAAGAAGACGAAGTAAATTTTTCATAATTCGAATCAAGAACAATTGCCATCTTGAGTAACTCGGAGGTAATCCTCAGTGTAGTGAAACAGCTTAAATCAATAAAGGCAAGGCCTCCAGTCCAGATTGTGCATCAATAATTTTCTTTTCAGAATATGCTGATACAATTATATAGAAGTTATATTGGACCGTTCGCTCGTTGAAAGGTCTGTAGCTAGAGACTGGAAATTTTCATAGGTCAAACCAGTACTAAGGAAAGGATGTAGTCCGCTGAATTACAGACCCATATCACTTATACAAGAAATGTATTCGTAGTTGCGAATATGGACCATCATCATCTGTACAATAGATTGAATACAATTAAAATTTATACGCCAGAACTAGGCAAGCAGCTTTGAAGTAAAATGTCACCCCTGTACGAAAATACACAAAATGGACCTACGAGTACAGGTTATAGACAAATGATTGAAGATATATGGGAACTTGGGTCCGGCTGTGAGTCTTGATTGGATAGTCTAATGGGAAGGCGATCGCTTGCCATAAGCGAGAAATCGGAATTCGACACCCGTTCCAGCACAAATTTTCATTGTCTTCAACCCATTATACAGACGATGGTTACTGCGAATACATTACCTGTATTTTATAACGCTGTAGTCGCCGCAATACCTGTTCCATCATTGAATCGTAATTCGGAATAACGGAGGCACTGTAATAACGCCCGTATCACGAACGTTGATTTGTACTACGATTGTTGAACATTTTGTTTGAATATTATGAATTACCTCTAATAAAAATATTTATTGATAGACAGCAGAGACGGATTCAGAAAATATTGTTCTTGTGAAGCACCACTTTCAGCTTATTCTCACTATGTAATGAGTACTGTCGACAGAAAATGTCAAATTGATTCCGTATTTTTATGTTTCCAGACGGTTTTGACACCGTTCTTCAGAGTCGACTTCTAATCAAACTGCGTGCCTGTGAAGTATCGTCTCTGTTGTGCCACTGGAGTCATAATCTCCTGTCAAGTAGGTCATAGTTCTTCGTAACTGAAGGAAAGTTCCCTAAGAAATTGTTCTAGGCAATCTTACGTTCCTGACATACGTAAATAATTTAGAAAAGAATCTGAGCAGCCCTCTTCGATTATTTGCAGGTGGTGCTGTCATTTACTGTCTTGTAAAGTAAGCAGATGATCAAAACCAATCGCAAAATGATTTAGAGAAGATATCTGTATAAAGTGATTAGTTGAAATTGACTCTAAATGACGAAAAGTGTGAAGTCCTCAACATGAGTACTAAAAGGCATGCGCTGAATTTTGGTTATGTTGTAAATCGCACAATTTTAAAGGTTGTGAATTCAACTGAATACTTAAGGATTAAAATTCCGAGTAACGTAAATTGGAACGGTCATATAGATGATGTTTTGCTGAAAGCGAGCCAAAGACTGCGATTTATTGACAGGTCACTTAGAAAAAGCAACAGGTTTACTAAAGAGATTGGCTACGCTACGCTTCTCCGTACTCTTCTGAAGTTCTGCTTTGCGGTTTGGAATTCATATCAGATACCGTTGACCGAGGACATCGATTAAGTTCAAAGGAGGGCAGCTCATCTCTTATTATTGCGAAGTAGGTGAGAGAGTGCCAGGGATATGATACACGAATTGAGGTGGCAGTTATTAAAAGAGAGGCATTTTCTTTGAGGCAGGCTGTACTCAGAAAAATGCAATCAACTTTCTCCTTTGAATGTGAAATCATTCAGTTGGCGCCAACACACTATGGAGAAATGGTCATCAGAGCTCGCAGGAAAGATTTCTCTCGCTGTTCAGGAGTGGAATGGTGGAGAAGCATGTCTAAGGCGGTTCAGTGAAAAAATTAGTAGTTGACTTCTTGAAACGTTTGACAAAGGGCTCAGCTGCACAATACACTTAATTTGAGTTTCTGAGTAATCATGTAGATGTAATTTATTGTGAGATATGTGTTACTTCGTTTTCCAGGTGTTTGCGTAACAGTTGGTTGGCCGTTGTTAGTGAGTGCAACATTTGATGCGTGTGGGTTGGACGATGGTCCGATTGCAACTTTCAGAGCGCAGATTAATCTTTCTTCCTTCCCTGCTTTCCTTAATTCCCTGCAGTATGGTCCCTAGCAAACATTGTCTCAATCAGAAATGCTGCTTTCACTGCTATGCGCCGCACGGCATTAACGATTGCGCCAGACAAATATATTTCTTTCCCGTCCATTGCTCAATTTGGCATCCGTCTAATTCTAGAGAGTGTCTAGAGTACGTCCTACAGGGGAAAACCAACCAGTGTATGGCAACAGAAAGCACAATGTGTTGGCTAGCGGCCTCACAAGTAAGTTTCCTACCATAGGCAGTCCCAGTAACAACAAAATTGGGGCGTTCTCAGATATTTGCACGCTCTCAAACTAGTATAACTAGTCGCCCGCACGTCAGAACACCAGAACTACAGCCTACTACAGCTAGTCGCCTGATACACCAGAACACCACGAAACCACTACAACAAAGGAAGAATACCTCTGCACATAAGCCGCTTCAACAGGCAAGATAGACAGGAGGTACCACTTCAAGCTGCTGCAGATTCGTTATATACGAATGGGAATGAAATAAAGGTATTATCGGTTTACATATCGCAAAGGGAGACCGTAATGAAACAACAGATGAATATATTGCTTGATTCTGTAGTGCATTAGATGATTATAATACTCATCACCCTGCTTGGGGCTCAGAATAAGAAACAGCGTCGGCAAAATGAGAGCGGAGATTGTCGACGAAGGTAAGTTAATCGTTTTTAATGATGGTGTACCGCCAAGGATAACTGCACCAAACCAAAGTTTGAGCACTGTAGGTATGTGTTTGGTTTCACCAAGTTTATCATTGGATTCCACATAGGAAGTAGTGGCATAACCCCTTGGATCGGTTCACCTACCACAATTCTCAGATCATGTGCGAAGCTTGTTGTCATACCGCAGTCCCACAAGTGGAACATCGGGAAACAGGCTACAATAAATATATTACTACAGTTACGGTAAAGATGCAAACGTTTTGAAAATGTGGAGGAACAGACAGCATGAATTTTATTGGCTGTAATCAAGAAATTGAAAAGGTATGTGTAGCACAAAATAAACACTTTATTCCAAAAACTAAAACACTATTAGTATCTTGGGATGAGGAATTCAGTAATGCATTGCTGGAACGAAGTACTAATCTGTAATCAAGGTAACTTCCGAAGAAATTTATGTAGACCTCAATACACTGCAGGTGAAAGTAAAGTGAATATTAAAAAGTAACAAGGAATGTGCATAGGCAAACTTCTGTAACAACTTTCACAAAAACGTTCCCACCTCAACTGTCTAATAACGAATTAAGTGCATACGTAGAACTTGGAACGACAGTAGTAGAAACAGCCCTTCCGAAAAAATTAATAGTTGACTTGTTGAAACGTTTGACAAAGGGCTCAGCTGCACAATACATTCGTGAGAACGATAAGTAAGAGACCTTTTTCTGGCAAATGCATTACGAATGCTGAAATCAACAGAGGCTTCTTATTTGGGAGAAATGGTGCCACAGGGACTAACAATACATATTACCGTATGCTCCCTTCGAAGAGGAGGAGGATCTATTTTTGTAGTATTTTTAATAATACTTGGAACAAAAGTACTGACATCTCAGAATGGAAAACGTCACGAATAGTTTAGATGGGGAGACACAGCTGTTGCCATCTCGCGAAGTGATAGTGCTTACTCATCAGGTAGACGAAGAAGAAACTGCAGCACTGGGTCACTTAAAATGCTAAAATAAACATTCTGGTTCACAAGTTCGTAGGCTTCCATGACCAGTGTCAGTGTTATTAAAATCATTTTCCCTATTAGTCTGTGTCTTTACAAAACGTAAAACAATTAAACTGGCGATCTTTCGACCCACTTTGCAGCGGTCCTTCTCAGTAGCTGTGAAAGACACTAGTTCGAGTCCCAATGGTATCAGGGCTAAGAAGAGCTAGTTATTTTCGAGCTCGCAAGGTCAATGTCTAGTAGCAGCAGCCAGATGACTCATTTCAGGTGGATGACAGCCATGGAGCATCTCTCCACAGTTGGCTGCAGGCTGTGACAGACAACGAACAGCCGAAATGGGCTGTATTTCTGGTGGTTCGAGGGCAGGTGGTGGGAGGGATAGTCTTCAACATTCCTTTGACAACAACGTCACTAGACACAGAGCACATGCTCGGATTAGGGAAGGAATGAGAAGTAAATCGGCTGTGCCCTTTCAAAAGAACAGACCCAGCATTTGCCTTAATCGATTAGGAAGAGCACAAAAAACCTAAATTTGGATGTCAGTACGTGGGTTTGAACCGTCGTCTTCACGAATGGGAGGATATGAAGTGTCTGTTCGACCCCTCACTGATTTGCCAAGCCACACCATTCATCAAAAAGACCATGGAAGTGAGCTGGTGATGGGTGGAATCATGTAGTATTTCAGGTCACCGTTAGTAGTATTAAAGAGTATGTTGAGTGCATTTTGTTAGTGCGGGTTGCCTACATCAGGGGCAGTTATGCACTAAGGGGCAAACCTATTGTTCTCCTTTGACTGACAGGTACTTAACCTATAGTTCTGTTAAGTGCTTTTCCATGCCATCGCCATATCCTTGTGATTGACAGGCACTTACCCTATTGACCCCCATCCCTCCCCACCCCCAAGCCCTCTCCACCCTTTGCTGCTACAAGTGCACTTTCATGTCTAGTTATTGGAATAGCTCTTCCCACTCTTATCAATTTAATTGACTACTTAATTAAATTGATCAATTAATTACCCTCTCATCCACTGGTAAACCCCCTCCCCTCGCCCGCCCTCCATAGAAAATAGTGGTAAGTTCAAATTCCATCAGGACAATGCAACACACCACGGCTACCTCCACTGATGTAAGGAAATGGTGGGAAAAAAGGACACTTCGGCTACCTCCACTAACCTAAGTCATCCGACTGCCACCACTTGGTGGAAAATTTGAATTTTGGTGGGAAGACAAGCCACTTAGGCTATTTCTACTAACCTAAGAAAATAGTGGGAAAGAAAGGGCAGTTGAGCTACCTCCACTAACCTGAGTCACCTGACCGCCACCTCATCCTAGGGATTGGCAGGGAAGGACTCAACCTGTGTTGGACATAAGTCTTTATTTTGCATGCACTATTTATTTAAACAGTTAGAGCTAGTACCACCATCAAGTGTGTTCACCACGAAGTCTGCGTCTACTACACAGTACTGTCATACATGTACTGCTGACCACATAAGTGTAAGTCAGATTGTACTGTTATAGTCCTTAACGTTTGCTTGAGAACCACCATCCACAGAAGAATGACGTTACAGAACATTTTAATAAGTCGTTGGTAGATATATTCTCGGCGTACGTTGATGTGGATCGGAGAGATTGTGATAAGTACCACCCGTCGTGGAATTTGCAGGCAACATAGCGAAGAAAGACACTATGCGCTTCACACCGTTGTCTCCGCTTCACGGCCATGTAGCCGAAACTATAGATACACTGTTTTCTCTTTAGCTGGACGATACTCCCGATGACTCCGTGAAATATCTGATCATCAAGATCTAAGAAGCAAGACAGCTGGCTCGCATACGGGCTCTACACCCCCAGAAGACGGAATGAGGGCACTAGAGTGGCAAGCACCAACTAATGAGATACAGACTGGGAGATTTTGTTAGGATTTTTATCTCTGTGCGGAAAGCAGGACTATCGACGAAGTTACAAAAGCACTACTTCGAGACGCATCGCGTTCTCGGTTCCTTGTTAGACATCAGATAAGAAGTGGTGGGTTATGATATCTCTTGAAGAAGAAAAAAGGCGTAAAGACGTTGTCTGTGTCCTCCATTTGAGGCCTTACTAAGATACTGAGGTTAAACAGAACTGAAGACCCACCCGACGATGACGAAGCATCGACGGGAGCAGCTCATCGTAAGGAACATGACGTAAGAACACGATCAGAGCTCGAGAATCCGCCAGCGCCGCCATACAGAGGTCTATTGTCGTGACCTATATCCATTGTGCTCTAGTCAGCTCCAATTACTACTTCTGGAACAGCTGATCGCTGCTTCTGCAGGACAGGGAGCACTGACGACAGCTGTGGCGGAGTGATTAGTGTCGCTGGCTGACGTGCTGCAGGTCTCTTGTTCAAACCCGACTACAAACATTTATTTATGATTTAGTGCTTATCATTGTTGGAAAGTTCTTGAAATATCCTATGTTTGTGGTGTTTATAGTCTGGGATGTTCTGTGTTTATATAAATACCAGTATTCGGGAATGTTTGTATAAATAGCTGCACGCTCTGTCCAAGAGTTCAACTCTGTTCTGGTTGTACGTTGGTCACAGGAATAAACGTTCTTTCAGTCTTAAGTGTTGAAATTAAAATAAAAATAAAATAAAACGCATTTACACGCGAAAAACAAAGGTCCAGAGTGTTCCAGTCTTGGTCTGGCACACAGCTTTAATATTTTAATCCGCCGGCAATGTTTCGACTGTCTTCTGCTATTGGCATGACAAAATGTGCTGCACTGCAGTAATTTATATTTTATTCAACCCACTTATTTCTTTGTCAGTAAAATGAAATAAAATTCATTGTTAGTCGGGAGAAATCGGATATACGTTGGTGAAAGAATTACACTGCAGAGGAGAAGAGAAACGAAAAGGAATGCTGTCGAACAGCGATATCGTTGTCGCACTAACACCCACTTGGTAGCAGTTACGCTTACCACACAAAGCTGAGATCATTTTCAGAGATAATTTTTCACTTTTTACTGGAACATTAAAACGTTTGTGAAGGAATCTGCTACAAACGTGTTCACCAATTCGTCTGGTATTACGTTTTCTTAGCAGGTACTAGGACTACTTTTATGAGAATGAATTTTCCATTACAAGCAGGATTTTGTCTAAAGGCTTCACGTATATTAACAAATTTGTTTGTAGCATTAAACTTAGTATGCAGCTTGTCAACCTACATCGCATGTGAAAATGTACCAACAGTCGAGGAAACCGTTTCTTCTCTCCCCTGTTCCTCTCTCCTCTCCATTCCTCTCCTCTCCTCTCCTCTCCCCTTCTCTCCTCTTCTCTGCTCTCTTCCCTCTCCTCTCGCCTCCACACCCCCGAACCCCTCCCCACCCCTCCTCACCCTTCTCCATTCCTCCCGTCCCTTCGCCCCCACTCCTCTCCTCTGTGCTACTGCATTCTTGTAAGAGTACTGTGCCATTCCCACTCACCAGAGCTGTGTGTAATAGTTCCATATGGCCGTAGTAAACGACGACCATTCGTTTATCACCATAGACTCTTGCAGTAGTACCAAACATTTTACAGATTTTCAAGTTCTGTAAGTCATAAATAGTTCTAGATTCAGCAACTCAACTGACAAATTCGTTGGTGCCTTTATCATATTGATACATAAGATATTTGCCCATGCAGTAAAATAAAATCATATATTACTCCTTCTGTAGGATGCTATCTACAGTAGTGGCAATATTTACTCTGCAAGAAATATTTAGGCCAGTATATCAATTTACAAATCCTATGAAGGACAATAATTCTATATTTTGTCGTCCACTGTATTTCTCATGAAAAACTTCACCATTCAACATTAAAAAAATTCTGTGTGTGCAAAATATTGGTTACGGGATATAGTTTAAATGTACTGGAGAAGCAGATTTATGTACTGCAAAGAAAAGATTTCTGATCTTTCAAGTTGAATGAGTTCCGTGCACAGCAAGGAAATTAGAAGGAAATGTATTGAATTACGTAACAGACGTGGCAAACTATTATTCATCTACAATCGTAGGAGACAGTCAACTCTTCAGAGACGAACAAATGAGAGGCCTTCACCAGTCCAGTCGTTATTTTTGCTTTAGAACACATTTCTCATGTTTGTTGATTACCGATGGTGCGGCTTAATGTAATATCAACATCGAACATAAACTGAACAAAGAATTACGTCCTATGCAAATGGCACTTTTCAGAGCCAATCTGAAAACGTGCTCTGAATTTGCCAACTGAACGTTGAGGAGTTGCACGCCGAGGATGAGAATGCTCTGTGAAAGCGATGTCGTATCCCGGGCTATATATTTGTGTCCAGAATTAGCCATCCTCAACATACGATGCCAACTTTGTTTTCAACAATTTAAAGGAAGAATCACTAACTGTCGAAAACAAAACGGACGAGGAAACTTGATGCTACTGGCGACTCAGACTTGTAGGGAAAAAAATGGCAAAATCCACAGAACACCGTAGATCACTTGAACAGAACAACTTTCAGTACCAGAACATCCCGCATTATATGTAGGCGACTGTAACAACCATAGACACACCTGGAGCTATGCTGAACAGAATAGAAGAGGAAGAATGCTCCTAGGCTATATGGAATCAAGTTACGTAAACCTCCACTGTGATGCAAAATGTAGGAGAGCAATAACATCTGGAAGATGGGCTGCAGAGAGCACACCTTACCTCTGCCTGCCAAACACGGATACTACTGACACCTTGCAGGACATCAGAACAGTCCTTCATGACATCGCCCTATCTGCGTTAGATGATTACCAAACTCAGAGTCTCTGAGGACTGTAATATATACTGCCGTAAAAAGAATACCCACAGGGTGCTGCAAAGAGCATATTCCTTTATGGAACCAAGGATAGATGAGATATGTAGTAAACTGAAGTGTAGACCAGGAAACAGCTACAAATTTGATGAATTCGCTGAATGTACGAAGGCGAAAAAATGGCACGAAAAAGCCATGGACTTTGATTTCATAGATGCGATTGCGAAAGCTTGAAGAATGATCTAGAATTCGGGAGAAGACCCTTCCCACAACTTAAAGAAGTCAACAGTTTCAAGCGACTCAATCGCTGGTCACTTATTGAGAATTTTCAAGGTTCCAGCTCACAAAGAAAAGGTTCGGCAAGCAAACAATAGCTTACGTCCACAGTATAACCCAGGCATGTCTTCTCCACTTGCGATCAATGAAGTGGAGACAGCCGTTAGACACACGAAATTTGGAAAAGCTAGAGGCAAAAATTTTTTGTTTATTTGTAGACGCAGTCACACTTTTATGACACAGACATAACCGGTTTCGGCCATACAATGACCATCTTCAGATTCTAAAGGCGGCATACACTGAACACAGGTTCGTACGAGTTTGACAATGCATGAATCTGTGTTCAGTGTATGCCGCCTTTAGAATCTGAAGATGGTCATTGTATGGCCGAAACCGGTTGTGCCTGTCATTAACATATGATTGGATCTATAAATAAACAAGAACTTTTTACAAAATAATCAGTCACACACTTTACAGGCAAAATGTTGTTTTTTCCAAAAGCTAGAGGTGCAGCTCTACCCTGAAGTCTTTGTGCATAGCAGTCCTACAACGCGAAAGTGACTAGTTCCCCTTTTTAGCGAATAAACTCATTGTTACAATTCCAGCCTTTCATTATCCTAGGAAAATGTGGCTACAATTTAAAAGATTCCGCATTGGAGAGGGTACGTGCAAATACAAGCATAAGTGGGGCTTTTGTATGTGTGACTGGTGAAAAATAATAAAGCAAATAATTTAAAGTAATGGGATTGTTGACACAGCAATTGAGAAGACACTGAAACAAACTTCTTGTTCGTGTGTTCGTGAGAAGATAGGCCGCGGAAGATTAGTTCACCATACATCGTTGGAACAGTCCGTCTAGAAAGCTACAAGCAACTAATTTCCAAACAAAATGTTATTATAAAATAGTCTTGAATAATAAAAGCAAGACAGCTGACAAACGTACAGTACGTTGAAATACAAATTATAGGTGTTATTTTCAGTGCAGTACATTCAGATGAATAACTTCCTTAAAGGGTACATACCGCCACGATCTGATCTTTGACAGTTTCCCACGTTTATAACATTCCGTTTTGTTGATATGGGACATCATAGTTGCATCGAAGGTGGTGGAGAAGCTTTCTCACGTTCTGAGACAGGTAGATCGATTTTAGATTTTTGATGTTTCGTCATTTTAATGGCTGCATGTCTGTTCGGGACGTCAACAAAATGTGAAGCCTTTACGAAATTAAATTATTTGATAAACGGTTCGTAAAATGGATTTTTTATGTCTCGATAATACTCTTGTTCCTGCATCCAGCCTCATTTTATTTGTGACAAAATCACTTCTGAGAGAAACGTAGAAACAGTCTCGTCGCTCCTAAGGTGTATCTCTTTGCCGAGACCTTCAGAAAAGGCTTTGCACCTGTGGAGTCTCATATTCATGAGACTTCTAAGAACGCTCTCCGGACGCTGAAGGCGTCGTCTGCTCGTGCATGCAATATCAAATCTGTCAGCCAGATGCCTGCTACTGGCTACGGAGAACTCAGATCGCTTCATAACATTCTTCCCCGTGGCCACTTGATGTCTGCATTCCGACATGTGAGCGACTCAGACAGCCAGCCTAAATGTCAGTCAGTAAGAACACTTGGTGCTCATCACAATCACGATGTTCTGGTTTGCAAATAGGTGTTCTCCTGAACAGTCAGGAACACTGTGGAATGCTGTCAACTGTCAAATTTTGGCCCCTTGACACAGTAACACAAAATGAAATAATCGTGTGGAATTGTTGGCCGGGTGGCCACAGCGGGGAGGTTCGATCTCCGGGTTTCAACTGACGCCACATTGGGCGACATGCGTGTCGGCGATGATGATGAAAGGATGAGGGGGACAACACAACACACAGTCCAAGAGCAGAAAAAACCTCCAACCCTTCCAGGAATCATACCCGGGCCCGCTGCATTGTTGGCGAACACATTGCCACTCAGCTAAGCAGGCGGACACAGTAACATAAATCGCGGGAGTTTACCGTAAGGGTTCACAGCTGCTACAGATTAGGTTGTAGCACAATTTTCCTGTACAGTTGTTCGACCTACGGTATATGTGGATGAGCACCGACAGTAAACTGTCAAGGAAGCTGTTTATTCTGTCCTCTGTTCTGCTCTACATTCTACTCTACTCTCCTTCTCTACCAACAGTGCTGTTACCCCTACTCCTGCTCACCGGAGCTTTACATAAGAGTTTCAAACGGTCATGATAAACAACGCTCATTCGTCCACCACCTAGGACTCGACGCCTTTCCTCTCGTCCGCAGCCGTCAGATCTTACAGTTCAACGCGACATTCAGCCACATGAGACGAGCACAGAGTTCATCAAAAGAGACCACTACATTTTCTTCGTCATCACTAGCAGAAGGACGTGAGAAGAGTAGGCAGTTACGCCCAAGAGACAGCACAGAAAAGTGAACCTTCCGTGCTGAAGAAAGATGAGTTGCGTACTCATTTCCGTAGAACAGCGACGTAGGGAAAACAACACATAGGAAATTATTTGAACAGTCAGAACTGTTCAGTATTCATGAAAGTGAGGCAGTTTCCGTATTAGTACACACGCAAGGCTTTATATGAGTTTGGCCGTTAAGATTCGTGTCACTGTAGAAATGGTTCTCGGACGAGATGCTGGATGTTGTATAAAATCCCCACAATATTTCAGAACCTTAGCCAATAGCCATCTCTACTTGATCGTCGGGAAAGCCTCAAGCAACACCTTAATGTCATTAATGAGCCCGTGTGATTTTATCTACGAAAACTACAGACACCACAGTAGTGTACATCTGCATCCCACAAGCTGCGGTGTGTTTCTTGATTCGTTTCACAATGCTCCAAATCAACATCTAAGATAAAGTCTGTGCATGGGCCAGTAGCAGCTAGTACACCGAACTCGCCTTCCGAAGGAGTGGGATGTTCTGTCTTCTACATTTAGATTTACCGCGCATTCCCTAGACTACTTAAGGTGAATGCCAGAAAGGTTCCTTCGAGTGACCACATTCCTTTGTGGGTCTTATCCTTGTCCTATTCGTTATGGTGCTTCGTCTCTTCGTCGTCAGTGGAGAATTAAGTGCTAATCATCCTTTAACTGGAGACGATACGCTACTTTTCCTTAAAAATCATTGAGCATTTCTCTGTTTCACTTGTGATGAATAATCCCATGTTTAGTGCATGAATTACTCATCCCACGACCTTGTAACCTGGCGCAGTTGTTAAATCACAGGACTCGTATTCGGCAGTTCACATTCCCTGCGGCCATCCATATTTAGAATCTCTCTGATTTGCCTAAATCGCTTAAGGAATGTACCCGGATGGTTCGTCTGAAAAGAGTACGACTGGTTTCCTCAACTATGGTCTCTGACGACCTCGCTTTCGACGGGACGTTCAACTTAACTGTTGGTTCCTTTTAATATTTATAATTCTCACGATTAGACACACGTAGCCCTTTCACTTCGAATTTCTTAGGCTGGACATTCATAGACATTAGCTGACTGGAATTTCTTCGAGTGATTAGTAACCTGTTCTTTTTCTTTGTTATCTTCGTCTAACGACAAATGTTTGCTGGGAGCGCTCCACTTTCTTCTGCTCTGTGTCTCTTCCTAAATATACGAGTAACTTTCTGCTTCTTTAATGCCTTCTTTCATTGTCCACTCCTTTCTTTTTCTGCAATCTTTTCTTGACGAGGCCGGCCGAAGTGGCCGTGCGGTTAAAGGCGCTGCAGTCTGGAACCGCAAGACCGCTACGGTCGCAGGTTCGAATCCTGCCACGGGCATGGATGTTTGTGATGTCCTTAGGTTAGATAGGTTTAACTAGTTCTAAGTTCTAGGGGACTAATGACCTCAGCAGTTGAGTCCCATAGTGCTCAGAGCCATTTGAACCATTTTTCTTGACGAGCATTCTTCAGATAGTTTCTTCGCAACATACGCCATAGTGCAGGTGTTTTCTTCATTCTGATCAATTGCACTATTTTTTTTCTCTTCTGTTAGTCGTTATGTCAGTCATTACGTTGTTCTTGTTTTCCCCCACAATCACATTTCAAACTGTGTATTTTTTCTTCTTTTTTTCTGACTGTCCGCCAGTCGCTCCCATATAATACTAAACTTCAAGCAAAGGAATGGTGCGTTTCTTTCTTAATTCTATTTGAATTCCTTTTACTGCCAACAAATCTTCTATGTCTTCAAAGGCTCTTTTCTTGTAGGTATTTCACTTCCGATTTGCACCATACAGTTTCCCTTTATCATCAACAACCTTCCTACGTACCTAAAAGAAGATGTACTGAAAATATATAAAAAAGTTTCTTCTTTATATATGTATTAAAAATATTCATGGTCAACAGCTAACTTTTCACCCATCGTCGCTTACTTGCAAGTCTTCCAGCATAATGCAAAATTTCTCAATTGATTTGAACTCCGTGCTTACAAGCATCTTATGACCTTAGAAAGTTATCATCTCTATCCCATATATTACATTTTCTTGCTCTATGACGTACTAAATTTTTCCGTCTCCACCTGCATCCTCACTGACAATGGCAATGTGGGTGCCATCCACTTAACAGTCTCCAGACTAGTTGCTTGGTTACAGTTTTAGTTTAACATACTGTAAAACTTGTTTTGATTACCTAATTGTAATACGTTTGCGAAATATTTTAAAGAAATGGGAGGGCGAGATTTTTATGTGACACAGTAAATAATAAATTGTACTTAATTTCGCATTTTGTTATGTATACTAGTTAGTTATCCCTCTTTTCTGACGGTATTAGTTGGCTCGGGATGAAGTACATATAACGAGTATGAATGTCAAAGTCAATCTATTATTTCTGTGGTTATACCGTATTCGACTGGATAGTCATTTCTGATAGCTCATTATTTTAGTCTTGACATAAGGGAACTTCGCAGTGTGTGGAGCGCCATTATACATGCTTGACATGTTATGATGCAGGATTACTCTAAGGCTCACGCTAAGGGCTATAAAAAAAGACAACGAAATATTTACACGGATCTGACTGTAATGAACTTCCTTTTCAAAACATAGGCCCGCAACAGTTGTTCTTTATTTCACCGTCACAGACAGCACTTTTTTAATTATTTTTGTTTAAACAATGGTTACTGGATTGCTTCCATTATGCCGACCCTAGGATGTACTGGAAAAAAAGATCATTTTACATGTTACACATGAACGTAACTTCTTCCGTACATCTTAAAAATGGTTATACTGGCGTAGAACTATTAACAACACATAATAGAAGTGAGATGTTGCGGTTAAGGACGCGGACAGCCACTATTTCTATGTGATTGTTTCCTACGTCAAAACTTTTACACTCCGTAGTACTACTCACCAGACAGAAGTATCAGGTTGCGCTGGACCGATTTCCAGCATTATTAGAGGTCGCTGCCCAGGACTACGCTCTTATTTACCGACGCTGTAAAGAAGCCAGGAGACAGTAATTAATTACGCCCGGAAGCAGGTTACTCGTAGCCGCTGAGAGATGCGCTTCACGTCGCACGAATTCAGAAAAGGAATAATTTATGGCTGCTGATTATCGCCGTAATGATGATGGGGACCGCGATAACTCAAAGTCACGAGCTCATTATTAAAGAGTATTCTCCGCGTCCCGCGGCCGAAGCACAAAAGCAGCAGCGGGAAGGTTTTCTTTGGTGAGGAGACCTACGGATTTTGGTTGACTCGGAGGCGGTCCGCTCGCAACAACCGCTCATCGAGCCGAGCAGGCGACGTCTCGGCGTCTCCCCGTGCGACAATTAAACGCGCTGTTTTTGCGGGGGCGGGCGTCCCTTGTAATCGGCTAAGCGGCGCTCTCCTTTGATGAACACGGGCCTCCGTTATTAGCTCGCTCCTGCGGGCCGGCGGCTGCGCATACAAAACCCGGCGCCGCTCTTTAAGCGAGATGAAAATTTCTTTAATAAAGGAACATTTTAATTTATGGCCGCGCGCGCTCTGCGCACTGCGGGATTTCTCGTGTCGCTCATCGCAACATCGTATTTTTTAATATCTTCCGAGTGCCGTGATGTCGCTTAATTCGGGAATTAATCTCTCTTTACCCGGAAACGGAGACGAGAGGGGTGTTTCTTCTTCCTGCTGCCCGGCTGTCGAGAAGGAATAAGATCGTGGTTCCACGTTGAAGTAGCCAGATTTTTCTGAATCACTCTCTCAGAATTTAATGAATGCTGATAGCACGTACGATTTATATTAGAGTACGTTTCACTTCATACAGAATGGAAGTATTGTTTAGTGACTCTCGTATGAATGGAGGCAGACGATTTTTGTGGACGGTGCCACAATTCGCTCCATATTTGTTTTTCGGAGCTGTTTTAAGCCCATCATCAGTGTGATGGGCTTAAACATCTGACGTCATCAGTCTCCTAGAACGTAGAACTACTTAAACCTAACTAACTTAAGGACATCACAAACATCCATGCCCGTGGCAGGATTCGAACCTGCGCGTTTCCAGGCTGAAGCGCCTAGAACCGCGCGGCCACCCCGGCCGGCAGAGAGTAGGTGATTACAGGAACTTAATACTGTATAGTATTTTGATCTAGTTACTGGGGTTGAGGTTCTGGTAGAAATAGCTGGGTTTATAATTAACTGTACCAAATTACACAAAAACTAAAAAAAAAAATTACACCGTTACTGTATGAATCATGAAATAGAGGAGGTTAGGAGTATATTATTTTACAATGAACTGTGATAATCGAGCGAGGAAACACAGCACTTGAATGCACGTGGATTCGCAAATATTCAACTTCCGCAGCAGTAGCAAGGTATGAAAGAATGTACATTGACGGAAAACAAATCGCAACACCGTGAAGTAATTAATGTTGAATTTCAGGAATACATTTGTCTAGTTAACATACGAAGTGAGTAATATTCCAAAATCACAGATTAATGTAAGCGTGAGATAAGCTACTAGAAATGTGAAATGCTGTACATCAATATCCGGTGTAACTGCTAGAATGTTGAATGTACCCATTCATTGTGTTGCACAGATGCCGGATATCAGTTTTTGATATGGAGTACCATACGTGTTGCACTCTATCAGTCAGTATAGGCACAGTTAGCGCTGTTTGTGGATGACACTAGAGTGGTCGTCCGAGGATGCCTCACATGTGCTCTAGTGAAGACAGGTGTCGTGAGCGAGCAGATGAAAGCCACATGTCGACACTCTCTGTAGATCATATTGGGTTACAACAGCGCTATGTTGGAAAACATCCTCTGGAATGATGGTTGTGAATTGCAGCACTGCAGGTCGAAACCCCGGAATGGCGTACAAATTTGTAGTCAGGGTGAGTGGGATAATCTCGAGAGTGCTTTTGCTCTCGAAGGAAATGGCACGCCGAAAGGTTGGTTGCAGGCCCTCAGCTGACCTCCTCCTAACCAACACACCGCCATCACTGTCACCGAGGTAGAAACAGCTGTCATCAGGAAACACAACAGATCCCCAAGCCCTCCAACGACCATTCGCCTGACACCACTGGTCCCAAATGGGGATGGTTGGGGATCAATGGAATGCTCACTAGAGGGCGTCTGGCTCAGATCTGTCTTTAAAGTAACCAATTTGTAACATTTCGTTGTCTAATTGTGGTACCAATTGCAGCTCAAACTACTGCTGCAGATGAAACGTGATGCCCAAGAGCCAAACGCCAAACAGGGGTGGTCTTCCCTCTCAGAAGTGGCATGTAGTGATTTGGAGCAGAGTCTCCTTGCGACCGCACCTTCTCGTGACCACTGCTGCCAGCAATCATAAACTGTGGCTACTTTCCTGCCAAGTCTTTCTCCAGTATTGCAGAAGGAATATCTAGATTCTCGTCGTATTCTTCGTTCAAACTCAGAGAGATGTTGAAAACGGCGTCTTCGTCGTCTTTAAGGCAATATCAAATCATCAAATCCAATCTCAAAGGTAACTAACGCTCAGAATCGCTACAGCATGCATTTAAAGCAAACCTGATTTGCAGCCTTTTAGTAGTGTTATTAGCACCACTCTTACGCATCCGGCACGAAATTTGAATAAACATACTTCAGATGTAGAAACAGACTTCCTAACTTTCGTTTATGTCGCACAACTCCTTCTAGGAGTTGCGATTTATTTTCGGTCAGTGTATTTCACCATATCGCAAAAGTTAAGACGATGGTCTGGACCGTTGCGCGGTAGATAGCTACACATCTCCTGGAACATGATCTTGGCCGTGAAGAGGGCGTAGCGTTAGCTGCGAGCGGCGTTGAAGCCATTTTTCCAAGAGAGCACTCAGTTAAGCAGCACGGATAGCCCAGATCTGAGGGGAAATGAGCTTGCTGTTTGCTCTACAACCCACGCGACTTCCAAGTTTGTCTGTCTGAGCATCTTCTAGACACGAGGGACGGGAGTAGACACATCATTCCTTTGGCCGACTGTATGCGGACGCAGGCAGTGGGTCATTGTTATCCACGCATCTCCTGAGGGCACCGAGCTTGTCCGCTGTTTGTCATTGCATAACGGCTTTGGATGCTCGGGAGCTGCTTTTAGTTCGTTGCTTTGGTGCCGAGACCACGCCGCATTCGTAAAGACTGATCTTGTTCCCCGCTGTGAGCGTAATACTTATGACTGATCTGTTTCCTGCGCGTGTTAGTGTCTTGCTGCTTTTATGTCAGATTCGGTTCAGCCTCCTCTTGCTGTTGTTTCTAGTTCTTATGTCAGGTGATTTAAGGAGCGTATCGCTCGTATGAAAAGATAATAGATTCAATTTTATGTTTGTCATAGAGTTGTGATTTGACTGTGTATTTCAAACTATTGGGGTTTTGGACTGCTTGGGGTTATGCAAATTGTTTTAATTTTCAATGTGTCATTGTTCATGACGTTCAATTTTTTTCCGTGGTACGTTGTGCACTAAATCACCAGGTCCCTTTCTGTAGTTATTTGGAGCCTACAAGCTTATGCGTCTTACAGCGGCAAATCTTGTTATATGTATTTTGGTAATACTTCCAAGTCAAGCTTGTGTGTAACGTATCAGCCAACCGTTCGCTTCTTCCTTACACCTTTGTTTTCCATCGCACTCGACTGTTTACAACGTTTCCGTCACGTGGCATTTTTTGAAGCTGAACCTCCGTTGGCCGCAGAACTGCTTTATAATCAGGTGGAACGATGGAGGCTGTCTTGGCCATTTGCCTTATAATCCTTTAGCGACTTATCACAACTCTGTTGGCTACGCTGCCAGCTTGTTATCTGATGACTTAAATTTCTACTCGTTCTTTATAAAAATTACTTCTCTGTTCATCAGATTACCATTGTATGTTTATGCCTTCAGGCGTGACCCACTGGGTGCTTAGAATAGGAGGAATGTAAAGTAAATTATTAATAACATGTGATTTACTCTGAATGTATAAATCGATCATTTGTAATATCTCTGTACTACAGAGTTCTTTGGTATTTCACTTTTGGCGCTTGTTAATAGATTTGTATTGGGGAAGCGATGTAGTTTATTGCCAATCTTGTTTGTTACATCTTTGAGAACGATGTGCCTAGCAGGCCGCCTCTGAACTGCTTCGATGTATTCCTCTGATACTGAAAGGTATGTGCTAAGGTCTGATCAGAGTATATCGAGAAAGTAAAGTCGATAGTTGCCAACCGCAAGGTGGAATGGGTATAATATCTCTAAGTAGGAGGATCTTTGTTCGTTAAGAGAGCAGGGCGCACGCTGTAAAAAACTCGGTCGTCGCAGCTATGTGCCCGGAGGAAGCTGACGTGTGGTGACAGCTTTAAGGGAGGATTCGCGCTAGCATTTTTCAGGTTGCACACTGAGCAAACTTTAGCATGTTAATGGAAGAAGCTATACAATAATTTCAAAACGGTTTTAGTTAGATAATGTTCAGAGTAAGGATTTGTATATCCAAGTTTTGACGCAGTAAGCGTTTTGTAACACTTTTTGTAAGAGTGATTTGTTCTGCAAAAATGTTGGAAATGGTAGTTTTTGTATATGACGTAAATTTTTATTGAGATCAACATTAAGCTGAAATCTAACAGCCTGAAATCATAATCCACATCCTTTACTTGTATCGAATATGAAAATGAGTAGTAAAGTAAAGTTTCCCACCAAATGAAAGAACGTAAAGAAAGTGATGCAATATATATATGTGCAGTTCATAGTTTGAAATCGATTTTCGTATAACTAAATGTATCAGAGAAAAGTTATTTCGAAAAACTAATTTTATGTTATTGCACAACTGGCATTATTCAAGTCAAGATCAAATTTCATTAAGCAAGCATCAGGGCCAAAAGTTAATTTTTCAGTACCATCTTAACGCCGTTGCACAAACAGCATTATTCTCTTAAACTTGATTGATGAGTAAAACACATGTTTCATTACTGTCCAAATAGAGGTGTGCATGAAACAAGTTCGCAGATGCAGTCAGAGGCAGGTTTGTTGAATAATTATTTTGGAATAATTTTATCTTTGATACTTTCACTAATTAAAAAGGAAACAATTTTGGGTTAGATACTTTCACTTTTAAAGACAATTTTGGACATGATACTTTCAGTACGACCTGGTGCGAACCACAAATACTCGAGCAGTATTCAAGAAGAGGTCGCACTAGCGTCCTATATGCGGTCTCCTTTACAGATTGATATTTCTCAAAATTCCCCATATAAATCGAAGATAACCTCCTTTCCTACCACAAACCTTACATCCTCGTTCTACTATATACCACTTTGAAACGTTAATCTCAGATTTTTAACTGACGTGTCCGTCAAGCAGGAAACTGCTAATGCTGTATTCGGACGTTACGTGTTTGTTTTTCCTACTATTCTACATTAACTTACCTTTTTCTACATTTAGAGCTATCTGCTATTCATCACACCAACTAGAAATTTTGTCTAAGGCGTCTTGTATTCCTGTACAGTTCCTTAACGACAACAGCTTCCCGTACACCACAGCGTCATCAGTGACAACCGCTGATTGCCACTCACCCTGTCCGCCAGATCGCTTACGTACTTGCACAGGAAATAATAGCGGTCCTACGACACTTCACTGGGACGCCCGCAGGTAGTGGTCTAGTGGCTAGCGTTGCCGCCTCTGGATCACGGGGTCCTCGGTTCGACTCCCAGCCGGGTTGGGGATTTTCTCCGCTCCGGAGCTGAGTGTTTGTGTTGTCTTCATAATTTCACCATCATCATCACCATTCGTGACAGTGGCAAGATTGGACTGCGTAAAAATTGGACTATGTAAAAATTAGGACTTTGTACTGGCGCTGATGACCGCGCAGTTGAGCGCCCCCCAAACCAAACATTATCACTTTACTGGGACACCCCTGACGATACCCTTGTCTGTGACGAATACTAGCCGTCGGAGACAACGTACTGGGCACTATTACTTAAGAAGTCTTCGAGCCATTCATTTATCTGTGTACATATTCCATATGCTCTCACATTCGTTAACTGAAGTGGGACAACGTTTCAGATGCTTTTCGAAAATCTAGAAATATGTTATCCTCCTATGCCTTTTTATCCATAATTCCCAGTATTCACGTGAGAAAATGGTAAGCTGAGTTTCACATCAGCGATGGTTTGAAAAATGTGCTGATTCGTGGACAGAAGTTTTTCGGTCTCAAGAAAAGTTGTTTTATTCGAATTCTGAATAGGTTCATGGGTTCTGCAGCAAACCGATGTTAAGGATGTTGGAATGTAACTTTTCGTGTCCTTTCTTTTACCCTTCTTATATACAGGAGTCACTCGCGCCTGTAAGACGTATGCCTTGCCGGCGATGGGCGAGGCATGGCAGAGTCTCTGACCAGAGAGTAGTATGTAGTTAGTTGTTGCTTGTCGCGAGTCGGCGTCTGTCGGCATTAGTCTTCAGTCCGTGCTAGTAAGCAGTAGTCTTGAGTAGTCTGCAGTAATCGACAGTAGTCGGCGCGTGCCTGCGCGTGTCGGCAGTCTGCTCTGGTCGGGACTCTGGAGGATGAGTATTATTGTAGAAGGTAAAGAAGCAGCCTTGCGCATATCTAGTAATGTATATTAACTGTCATTAATTTCTTTAAAAAAAATGCCCCAATAATAATTTTATAATATAAAGTATTTTTTTTTTAAAAAAAGCATTCATTTCAATTTAAAGAATATTTCCAATGCATGATCATTCCTTCCAAGAATCAGAAAAAAATATACGCCAGCATTGCACGAAGCTGTGCCGAAAAATTTCTACATAAGAGCAGATATATTCGCAGTTTTTATTGAGGTAAGAATTTTTTCCTTTTTTTATTCAGAATACAGGGCCGAGGCACAGCGCTGCTGTCGTCATAAAATTTACCAGGTTACTGAATTTTTTTTATTATTTCCGGATTTAGGAATTGAATTTTGTGGGTACATTAAATGTGAATGCATTTCAGCATAGAGATCATAAATGGGAGTCAATTTTGTTCAGAGGTTACAATAATAAAAAAATCATTTAATTATTATTTTTGTGCGGAGGTTACACTTGGTTCGTGGTTTATAGTTACTTATAAAATATATTTCTGTGGCGAGGTTACACTCGGTTCATGGTTCATGGTTTCTTATTCATTTAAATATTTCGTGTGGGGAGGTTACACGCCTTTTTCCAATCGCTTGGGGCTTTTCGCTGGGCGAGAGATTCACGATGAATGTAAGCCAGCACAAGGACTGGGATTCCTCACGGACCTGGCGATTTACTTGTTTTCAACTCTGTCAGCACTATTTCTACGCCAGAGATGCCTACTACTTTGTCGGCCATAGGGGTGTTTAAGCGATGGTCAAACGACGGTATGGCTGTACGATTCTTCTGCGTGAATGATTTCTTAAAAGCGAATTTGTAGGTTCGGCTTTCATTTTGCTATCTTCTACTGCCACACCAAACTGTCAACGAGTGGCTGCATAGTCTTATTAGAGCCACTTAGAGATATTACGCAGGACCAGGATATTCCCGGGTTCTCTGTTAAATCTTTTGCTGAATTATGACGGTGGAAGTTTCCGCATGCGTCGCGCATAAATCTTTTTACAAATGGACGAATCTCCATTAATCTTTGCTTGTAGTCATTTGCGCGTTTTCTTTTGAACCAATAGTGTAAGTCTTTGCTTTCCCAACATTTTCCGAATTTCATTGGTAAACCACGATCTTTTCAGTCCTTTCTCCTCTTACTAGGCTTAAACGTCTCAAGAGCACGATTTACATTCCGTTTAACCTTCGCCAATAATTCATTTACATCCATCATATTGGAACTAATTGATGTCAATTAATTGTCTAAGTGACATACTAACAACTGCTTACGTGCACTTTACGGGATAAAAACTCTCCTAACTTTCTTGACTGATTTATTAATTTTATTTACCATAATCAGTATGATTATATATGTATATAATAAGATGAACAGGGATAAGAGGATATAAGATGAACATCAACAAAAGCAAAACGAGGATAATGGAATGCAGTCGAATTAAGTCGGGTGATAGTGAGGGAATTAGATTACGAAATGAGACACTTAAAGTAGTAAAGGAGTTTTGCTATTTAGAGAGTAAAATAACTGATGATGGTCGAAGTAGAGAGGATATAAAACGTAGACTGGCAATGGCAAGGAAAGCGTTTCTCAAGAAGAGAAATTTGTTAACATCGAGTATAGTTTTAAGTGTCAGGAAGTCGTTTCTGAAAGTATTAGTATGGAGTGTATGCCATGTATGGAAGTGAAACATGGACGATAACTAGTTTGGACAAGAAGAGAATAGAAGCTTTCGAAATGTAGTGCTACAGAAGAATGCTGAAGATAAGGTGGGTAGATCACGTAACTAATGAGGAGGAGGTATTGAGTAGGATTGGGGAGAAGAGAAGTTTGTGGCACAACTTGACTAGAAGAAGGGATCGGTTGGTAGGACATGTTTTGCGGGATCAAGGGATCACAAATTTAGCATTGGAGGGCACCGTGGAGGGTAAAAATCGTAGAGGGAGACCAAGAGATGAATACACTAAGCAGATTCAGAAGGATGTAGGTTGCAGTAGGTACTGGGAGATGAAGAAGCTTGCACAGGATAGAGTAGCATGGAGAGCTGCATCAAACCAGTCTCAGGACTGAAGACCACAACAACAACAACAATCAGTATGATGATATCATGATCACTGATCACCTACTAATTTCCGCCGTTTGTAATGTCCAGGGGACAGTTACCTTTTGTATTATACAATAACAGTTATTTCTATGTATGTTCTGCTTGTTTTTCAGAGAACTATGCTACTTGATAGTTACACATCACGTGAAAGTTTCTTTCTTCCCTAAGCTTTTGCACAACTGTGTGTATAAGTTTCCAGATTTCTCACGTCGCTTTCGGTGGAGTAGCACCAGATAAGATGTAGCACACGTATTCCACGACCGTAGTTCAAGAAAGCTTAGTGAACAGAAAATATAAATTATTTTCCAAATAATTAGCGAGAAGCTTTGCAAACTTTGCAGAGACTTCCCTGGCGTGGTGTTGAGGGTCATAAACATATCACAGTTAGGAAGAGATGACTCACATCTTTCTCGTATAAAAGATGTAGGATGAGCAGTCATACAGAGGAATGTTTCCTCAAGAAACTGAACTTACAGCCGTTTGAGACAGGATGAAAGAGAGACAAGAAATAACACAGCTTTGGTGATTGCTGACAGCTGTTGTTTGGAGATAAGCAGAGGCAGTGACGGGATGTTGAGGAAAGCTGTCTGGGTATGGACTTGGTCTTCGAGTTATGTTCTACATAATCTGTGCTACAAGTAGTCGCAGAAGCGACAGCTGATTCTACGTGGGAACAAACTGTCATCCAATGCATTTGTCACCTATTATACAGGTAAAAAGATTATGCTAGAGGTTGCAAAGCGCTAATCGAACTTCTTATCATTAAATGTTACGTATTGTCTGTACATACAGTATGTAACAGAGATCCTTCCGAATAAATGCACGTCCCATTAGTCCAAAGCCTTCGCCTTAGCCCCTGCAGTGATTAGCAGGAACCCCCGCCAACCGTAATTAGAGTTACGGAAATCGTTTGTCCACAAGACCAGGGCAGGTAAAATCGCGTATTCAGTTTCACTGCTAGAATAATGCCCCCTTGATACGAGAATGTAGGGCACGGAAAAAGACTGGAGGAATACAGCATTATAGAGAAAACAGCATACACTGAGGTAACTAAAGTTGTGGGATAGCTATAAGCACACGTACAGATGACCGTAGTATCGCGTACACTAGATATAAAAGGGCAATACGTTGACGGAGCTGTCATTAGTACTGAGGTCATTCATGTGAAAAGGTTTCCGACGTGATTATGGGCGCACAACGGAAATTAACGGATTTTGAAAGTGGAACCGTAGTTGGAGATAGCCACATGGGATATTCCATTTCGGATATCGTAAGGAAATACATTGTTCCGAGATACATAGTGTCAAGAGTGAATACGAAATTTCAGGCATTACCTCTCACCATGGAGAGTGCAGTGGCTAATGTCTTCACTTAACAACCAAGAGCGACGGAGTTTGCAAAGGGTTGTCAGTGCTAACAGACGAGCAACACTGCGTAAAGTAACCGCATAAATGCCGACAAACGTACCTGTTAATACAGTGCAGCGAAATTTTGCGTTAATGGGCTAGGGCACCAGACAACCGATGCTAGTGCCTTTGCGAACAGCACGACATCACCTACAGCGCTTTTTCTGGGCTCATCACCACAGCGGTTCGACCCAAGACGACCACCAAACCTTGGCCTGGTCATATGAGTCCCTATTTCAATTGGTACGATTAGGTAATAGGGTTCGAGTGCGGTGCAGACCCCACGAGCCCATGAAGCCAAGTTGTCAACAAGGCATTCTGCTAGGTGGTTGGCTTTGCAGTGGTGTGGGTTTCGTTTACATAGGATGCACTGGCCCATCTGGTCCAACTGAAATGATCATTGACTGGAAATGGTTATAGTCGGTTACTTGGCTCAACGAAGAAATTGCCCAACCTGGCCAGGGATCGAACCTGTGGCCCCAAGGTTCTACGGCTGCAATGTTAATCACAAGTCCAATTGCGGCTTACTAGGGAGGATGAAAGAAGTATAGGCACAGAGAAAAGCCAACCAAGAGCTGTAATTAAGTTACTCGGGAACATACATACGGTCTTCAATGGAACCCCAGAGAAAGAAATCCAGTTCTGTCGAGTCCTGGGAGTGAGGAGATCATGCGATTGGCTCTTCACGGCCAATCGATGGATGTGGATAGCGATTACCGAGGAAATCTAGAAATTCCCCGAGTAAATGAAGTGATGCACCGTTTCGCTGGTAGTAAACCATGCCAACTCGGTCATCTTCATCGACCTGTGGAGTTAAAAAGTTTTCAAGCAGGGGGATACACAATACCAGTGACAGTTTTCTCGATGAAGAAGATAGGGAGGGAGATTATCAATTTGCTAAGAGCAAAAAAAAAACCTTAACTATGGGGCTGTCATGAATGTATTGATGAGTTCCACCATGCCAGTGACACGAAATGTTAACTGAATGCTGAAGATTATTGTATTGAGGAAGATCTGGTCGTCTTCTATCCGATGCAACATTCCTACACAGAATTAACCACGAGCAACCTGATATTCATCACGCATCTACGCAGTACTCTCCAAACAGTCTTTCTGTGGCATGCCAGTCTGACGAGACGCACGTCGCGTCAATTTTTGTGGACTTCAGGCGAAGCTCTCCCTAACCTCTTCGACACAATCATCAACGGGTGGGCGACCTGGTGATTAATCATTGCCGGCCGAAGTGGCCGTGCGGTTAAAGGCGCTGCAGTCTGGAACCGCAAGACCGCTACGGTCGCAGGTTCGAATCCTGCCTCGGGCATGGATGTTTGTGATGTCCTTAGGTTAGTTAGGTTTAACTAGTTCTAAGTTCTAGGGGACTAATGACCTCAGCAGTTGAGTCCCATAGTGCTCAGAGCCATTTTTTGATTAATCATTTAGCAGTTAATAGCCCGTCTCAACAAACTTCTTTTGTAAACAGTAAATCGACGCCGGCTTGGAGGTTCCATAGTGTATACGAAGAGAACATTTGTTGCAGAGTTCATATCTTGAAACCAAAGCATACAGCGAGCACACTCCCCCCCCAGTGAAAATAGCCATTTCAACTGTGCACTACGCTGGCGTTCCTGGTGGCGGTATGTGATACTGATGCACTACACGAGCCAAACTTGAGCTTGTTTGCCACCAAATTACACGTCTACCGATTTTGTAAGATACCTCAATAAATTTCTACGTCATTCCAAAGTTGGAAAGTCCTTTTAGAGTCATTTTCGACTCAACCTGTATAATTAGGTCGTGTCAGCATTCACCTGTTAGAGTAATTCCATCTCTCACGCTTGCATTCATCTCCAACCGCGTGACAACCGAGGTAATTTCCGAATCGTCAGTCGAGACGGACAGTTACTCGCTCCGCGACGGCGGCGATTAGGCGCTCGCTGTCGGTAGCGCCAGCGGCGCGGGGCCGTAAAGCGAGCGATTTACGAGGCCGTTGCCGCTACCACGCGGCCATATTCTCGCCCCTTTTGGGTCAGGATGATTTATCACGGCGGCGGTGCGTGGTGCGTGATGCGTGCTCCGTAAGCCTTCACGCAGGGACGACCGGCAGCAGTCTAATCGCCGGCATTGTGCGCTTCCTAGAACGCCGTCCGCCGCCCACCGACGTCTGTCACGACACGCCGGCCACCGAGTGTCACCGGCCACGGCTACACCTCAGCGTACCTTCCCTTAAGGCGTGGGTGGACTTCTACGTGTAATCCATCAGTATATCTCGAGTTAAGCTATGGTGGTCACATCTTGTCGGGCATTCAACTGCGCCAAATGGTCCAGACTAGACTGGACAAGCTTCAGCCTAAGAACTCGTAAGCTATTGGCAAGACACAGATGTAGCAGTCAGCTCAGTAGAATATCTGCGAGGGTAAGGCTACCTTGCGCTTCACGCCTGCCTGTGTTCAGTAGTATTAACACTTTGCCGTCCGGCGACACCACAGTGGTGTCGTGCGCGAAATAGCGGTCAACGGCCGGCGACACCACATTGGTGTCGTGTGCATAGTATCGCTCAGTGGCCGGCGACACCACAGTGGTGTCGTGAGCATAGTATCGAGCAGTGGCCGGTGGCAGCACTTTAGTATCTTTTTCATTCTGTTGGTGTTTTGTATAGGTAACAATAAGTTACACAACGTCAACATGTTCTTTGTTTTTATAAGTACTTGTGCACTTTCATCATGGCAGACGAGATAGGCGATACGATTACTTACTACGAATGCGCGGACGTTTTGTCTGACGTTCCGGACGACTTGACCGATTGGGAAGAAGACATTGGATATAAGAAAAATGAAAGTGAAGCAGAATGATCGGAAGATAGTAAAATACGTCCAAGAAGAATTCGGCGAACGCTACGGTTGCCAACTGATTCGGATGAATCAAAGGAAGAAGACAGACCATGATTTACTGAGGACCAACAATAAATTTGAAGGATCTCTGGGTCAGCACATATTTCTCACAGATACACAGAGTGTCGTGGATATCGTAGAATTATATACTGGGAACGATCTATTTTAATGTATTAGCGACGAAACCAGCAAGTATTACAGTTAAAATTGCAATAGAAGGAAATGGATAAAAAAAATGCCAAATTTGTCGATGTTACGGGACCCGAACTTAGAAAATGGTTTCGACTTGCTATCCTTATGGGAGCTGTAAAAAAGACAAGAACCATTGATTACTGGTCAACGAATCCGTTGATAGACACACCGATACTTCGCAAAACGATGTCCCGCAACCGATTGAGACAAATATTACCATTTTTAGATTTTTCGGAGAACAACAATAAACCGGATAATGCCGAGCGGCTTTTCAAAGTGCAGTTCGTAACTGATTATTTTTCCAAAAAGTTTAAAGGAACGTTTAATCTAAGTCAAAACATTTCAATTGATGAAGGAATGGTACCGTGGAGTGGACAGTTAGATTTTAAAGTTTACAATCCGTCGAAAATTACGAAATATGGCATACTCACCGTATGCTGTGTGATTCGAGTACGAGATGCATTTCCTCATTCACGATATATTCCGGCGCAGGACAACCTTTAGGAAAAGCAGTGATGGAACAATTGACACCTTCTTATGGAAAGTGGCATCAGCTCTACATGGATAATTATTATAACACGGTAGAACTTGCAGAGAAGTTACTTGAAAAGAAAATTCGAGTTGTTGAACAATCTGGCGAAACAGAGGATTTCCGGAAAAATTAAAGCTCGCAAAAGTCAATGTGTTTGAAGCTTGTCATCAACGGAAAGGTGACAAGTGGTCGGCGACAACCCAAGTAATCCGAATTAGCGCTGCCGGCGCCAAGCGAATAAAGTTGTACGAGACGTGCGGACGGCAAAGCGTTAAGCGGAAAAAGAAAAGGAAAGGTCATACTGCTGAAATGAGTTCTTTTGTTTCCACATGCGTTGCACCTATGCACTTCAAACTTGTTCGTGGATGCGTAATATCTTCGGCTCCTTGCTTCCGATAGAATGCGATGACTGCGTAGCATTTCACGAATCCTACCTTACACCGGTTTTCTTGTCCAAATACAAACTTAAAATCTCCTTTATAACCATGTAACATGAGAGCAACCCTCACCCTTCCTAATCATGATTTAATAAAATAAGCCGACGCGTGTTTCGTGACCACAGAAAAAGAATTTCAGCAGTTGCATGTGCAGTACCAAAATTGAGAAGTTACTTATGCAGCAGCTACTGACATCTTCATATCACAAATTAACAGTTTGCCATCATTTTTTTGTAAGTATCAGAACACAGAAAAGGTATGGTAATTTAACATATTTGCGTCTCTTTCACATAAATACCATCTCAGTAACTGTATTGTTGCTTTAGACTACGCTACAATGCACATGCAAACGGGTGCCACGTTTCTGTCACGCACATTCTTCGCAGAAGAGGACAATATTTAATTTGATGACATTTAAACAGCTCATAGCTGTTCCTTCTGGGAAGAGTTGTATACCTATAGCGATATTTTTCACCTATTGACACATACGATATACCTTTGTAACATCTACACGTTATTCTAATTATTGAAGTTACTGGTAATTATCAGAACGTGCTGTCCAGTACGTGACGGCCGCGGTGGCCGAGCGGTTCTAGGTGCGTCAGTCCGGAACCGCGCTGCTACTACGGTCGCAGGTTCGAATCCTGCCTCGGGCATGGATGTGTGTGATGTCCTTAGGTTAGTTAGGTTTAAGTAGTTCTAAGTCTAGGGGACTGGTGACCACAGGTGTTAAGTCCCAAAGTGCTTAGAGCCATTTGAACCATTCTGTCCAGTACGTCAACTCTGAGTGAAAATCGCCGAAATGTTTTACTCTATGTACTTCCATGATCAGTTCCGTATGGACGCCAAACTTGCTGTTGCATATGGCAGTAGACGTTGCTATTGTTAGTCGAGGCTATGGTCGCCAGCACCAAACCAAACAAACAAAGGGAGGAAAATGGCTCTAAGCACTATGTGACTTAACTTCTGAGGTCATCACTCCCCTAGAACTTAGAACTACTTAAACCTAACTAACGTAAGGACATCACAAACATCCATGCCCGAGGCAGGATTCGAACCTGTGACCGTAGCTGTAGCGCGGTTCCAGACTGTTGCGGCTAGAACCGCTCGGCCACTCCGGCCGGCCAAAGGGAGGACCTTTGGCTACTGTTACTGCAATTATCCCTTAACAGGTTTGATTGAATCCGTGTGAAGGAAATTACACACACATTCATTCATGTTGCATGGGGCATAACCAAAGATTAAGGGATCGAGCCTCAACAGAAACTGATTCCTCTTGCACTGAACCGGGAAGGCAGCAAAGAGCTCAAAATCGTCAAACCGCTTGCTATAGTAACATGAGATGGTGATTTCTCCGTCCCTAAAATAGTAGTTATTCTTATGGTGAAAGCAGCTTAAAATTGAAACAGAGGTTTTTTGACCTTTGGATGCTTGTACTCTTATTCCTAATAACAGAAAGAGGTCACCTGAGTGGAATCCGACATCCGTAGGGTTTGCTGATTACTGTAAATGTATATCTAATTACCTGTATACCCGGAGTCTTGTGCAGGTAGACTGTACCTAGTTCATAAACGAAAGATAGTAGTTCAATAGTCACGATAATGATTTGGCACTATGGTCACAAAAGTCATGAGATGCCTCCTAATATCGTCTCGACGTGGGATGGACTCAACATGTCGTAGGAAGTCCCCAGCATAAATATTGAGCCACGATCTCTCTACAGCTGTCCGTAAATGCGTAAGTGTTGTCGGTGCAGGATTTTGTGCACGAGTTGAACCCTCGATAATTTCCCATAAAAGTTCGACGGTATTAATATCGGGCGATCAGTGGCCACATCATTCGCTCGAACTATCGAGAATGTTCTTCAAACCAAAGGCGAACAATTGTAGCCTAGTGGCATCTTCGGAAACATAATGTCCATAACTGGCTGTAGCCGAACATAATCGTTTCCAGTCAATGAGCGATTCAGGTGGACCCGTTCCATGTATGCACACCCAACACTATTATGAAGCCATCATCAGCTTGCACAGTGCCTTGTTAACAACTTCGGTCCATAACTTCGTGGGGTCTGTGTCACACACTATCCATACTGTCTGCTCCTACCAACTGAAATAAGGACTCACCTGACAAGGTCGTAGTTTTCCAGTCGCCTACGTCCGGCCGATGTGGTCACAAGTCCAGGAGAGGCGCTGCAGGCGATGTGCTCTTACCAGAAGCACTTGCATCAGTCATCTGCTGCCATAGCCCATTAACGCCAAATTTTGCCACCCTGCTATAACGTATACGTTATTCGCACGTCAGATATTGATGTCTGCTGTTGTTTCGCGCCCTGGTGCTTCTCTGTTAGCACTGACGACTCTAAGCAAACGCCGCTGCTCTGGGTCGTTAAGTGAAGGCCGTCGGCAACTGCGTTGTCTATGGTGAAGGGTAATGCCTGAAATTTAGTATTCTTGGCACGTTCTTGAACTGTGGATCTCGGTATACTGAATTCCCCAACTATTTCCGAAATGGAATATTCCATGCGCCCAGCTCCAGCTACCATTCCGCCTTCAAAGTCTCTTAATTCCCGTTCGCCTTACTTCCGCCCTCTGTATATGTACATGTCGCTATCCCTTAACTTTAGTCACCTCAGTGTATTCCCTTTAAGCACAAGTTACGGGAACTGATTTCCATAATAAAAGACGACTGAAAGCTTCTTCAGCCAATGAAACATGGACAGGAAGACAAACCTTTGATATCACGTGAAGGACACGTGTCGAACTGCCTAGGATTACTACGTGAAACACTGGACGTAAAGTCCTGAACTTGGGTAAAATGTCTCCTGAAAAACGGTGACGAAGTGACTAAACCCAATCACTTAAGACGTTGGTACATTTAAACACTTGAGAGAGGAACTGGATACTACCGTTACCCGAATTATGAAAAATGGGGTAGTAATTTATAGAATTTGTAAACTCTGAGAAATACTTTTTTTGAAACTGAATGGATAAGACGAAGATGGTCTTAAATTTCTGTCTACTTGGGCAGCTTTGAGGTCAATTAGTTTCTTTACATTACGTTTCTTAACATATTCACGTCGATGTACCTTATACACTTCAAGCATTCCAAAAACAGTATGAGCCTTAACTTTCCGTTCTTTGCTGAAATTTACCAATTTTCGCAAGATCTTCCTCACTTTTGATATCTTTCTTTCCGAAACAGACTTACCGAAAATAAAACAGTTGGTAGGGTGAAGCATTATTTCTCTCTCAGTCCACAGCAAAGGAAAGAGAATAAGTGGATACACTGTGTAACACAACAGACTGAACTTTTCGCACTGCCATGATAGATCGACGATATAAACTCAACTAAATTGGATACACTTTGGAAAAAACGGCAGCGACTGTGGTAGGGGAACGCTGAATGGAAGGGAAAGGAAATCTGGGGTTTTCGTTGTTGGACATATAATCCGGATTACGACTATACTGAACACACAAGAAATTTCATCAAGCTGAAAATATACGAAGTCTTTCCATACGCTTAATTCATCTATTCGTTTACAAAACTGAGTAAGCTACAAAAGTTGTAAATATTATGCATAACAGACTCCCTCTCGAACTATTATATCTATAAAACTATTCGTCTGACTTAAAATATGCACAAGATCTTTTTTGTGTAGAATTTTAGGAGAAATATTTTTTTTGTAATTACTTTTCGTTTTCTGAAAATGATCCATTTCTTGTAAAAATTTAAACAGGTAAGAAACTGCAATTTCATGGGGTCAAAATGGGGACGCGTGCTCCCTACTGTAGGGAACTTTTCTGTTTCCTGCTACTACACCCCATATGAGCATTTTCTCGAAGTTCCAGAACTTTATAAATTATTTCCCACATTTGTTGTATTTTTAACTAAATTTACTGAAGTACGTGGCACGTGGCGTGATCACCAACAAAGCATCGACACTAAGACCTAATCATTCAAATTAATCGCTAGAATTGTTATTGTCGTGTAAGCACTCCGCCACAGGCCGTGTATTATGAACAGGTGCTCGACCGTGTTGAAAGATGAAATCACCATCCCCGCATTACTGTTCAACAGTAGGAAACAAGAAGGTGCTTACAACGTCAGTGTAGGCCTGTGCTGTGAAAGTGCACGCAAAACAACAACGGGTGCAAGCCCCCTCCATGAAAAACACGACCACACCGTAACACCAACGCCTCCGAATTTTACTGTTGGCACTACACACGCTGGCAGATGACGTTCACCGGGCATTCGCCACACCCACACCCTGCCATCGGATCACTACACTGATTCGTCACTCCACACAACGTTATTCCACTGTTAAAACGTCCCATGTTTGCGCTCCTTACACCAAGCGAGGCGTCGTTTGGCATTTACCGGCGTAATTTGTGGCTTATGACCATGAAACCCACTTTTTCTCACCTCCCGCCTTACTATCATATTACTTGCAGTGGATCCTGATGCAGTGTTAAATTTCTGTGTGATGAACTGGATAGATGTCTGTCTATTACACATTACGACCTTCTTCCACTGTCGGCGGTCTCCGTCAGTCAACAGAAGAGGTCAGCCCGTACGCTTTTTTGCTGCACGTGTCCTCACGTTCACTTCACTATCATATCGGAAACAGTGGACCTAAGGATGTTCAGGAGAGTGGAAACGTCGTGTACAGACGTATGACTCAAGTAACACCCAGTCACCTGATACGTTCGAAGTCTGAAAGTTCCGCGGAGCGCACCGTTCTGCTCTCTCATGAGGTCTAATGACTAATGAGGTCGCTGAAATGGAGTACCTGGCAGTAGGTGGCAGCACAATGCGCCTAATATGAAGAACTTATGTTTTTGGGGGTGTGCGGATACTTTTGATCACATAGTGTACTTGTAAAAAAATTCAGAAATGTTGTTCTAAATGACACAATGGATTACTGAGACAATCTGAGCAACCATTGTGTCGGAAAACACCGTATGACACGCCAATACACACATCTAAGAATTTCTAACTTTTAAGGTACTTTACTAGTTCGTATTCGGACCCTACATTAGTTGGAGGTGGAGTACTTCTTGCATGAGAAATTGGAGGTATTGTATTTTTTTTTTTTTAATTTAAATGTAGCGCATTTATGCGAAAACCGTTTGATAACCTCCCAAATACTATTAATTTTTATTTTATTTCCTGGAATTTTTTTTTAGGCTTGTCACCAGTACTCTTCTGCAAAAAAGAACACTTGGTAGATGAATAACATTGATCTAGAAGAGCCGTGGATCCACGATCGAACATTACTCAACTTCATTTGTAGTTTCTCCCAATGCAGATGATGTACCTATCAGTGCTATACTCGAAGAGACTAAGGACATATTTTACATCGTGATTATCAATTAGAGACTGAATTTGGAATTTCATATAAATGTGATTTGTCTAATAACACGTAAAAACTCAGACTGTCAAATGTCTTCCATAAACATCAAGAAATGGCAACCGGTGATTCCTCGTAAATTAACTATTTTATAACATTCTCAATGAATGTGTGAGTAGCTGTCTTGGACCGACTAGCAATCCACGGTTAATTAACTTAGTATCTTGATCCTGAATGAGTTTCTCAAACGCTTCCTGTAGCACGAAATTGCACAGAAATGGGACGCAAGCAATAGGAAAACAAGAAAATAGGAATTAGGGGTGTATTTTATTTTTAAGGATGAGCAGCTGCTGGAGGAGGAAATAAATCTGTTCAAGACGTTTTTGCCGTACCCCTCCACAACCTTAAGAATGATTTGAGAATTATTGTTGTCACATTATTCAATACATATTCCTATTTAACGATTTAGACGTGAATATTCTTGTCAAGCAGCTGTCCTCTTGTCCAAGAACTAAACGTATGTATGTCTGGTAATGACTTCCACCTCGAAATTGCCTATTAGATAAGTATTTTGAATGAAGTGACAAACCACTTGCTGGAGTAAAAGTATCCACGAACATTTAGTCGAGAAAGATTTTGGAGCCGTGTTGAGAATTAACCCAAATTTTTCGTGGTTTCAAAACTCACTTCATTAGTGTGGAGCCCTAAATTGGCCCAATCACTTCCTCCTGTCATCTTTCACCAACTGAGTGGTTGTTGCAAATTTAGTGACTTTGCCGTCGACTAAAACTACCTCCATGTAAGGATAAATAAAGGAGAATCATTTTGGGACTGAAGTAGATTAAGCTGCATTAAACATATTCCTCAGCTAGAGAGGAGGAAGTTACCGCATCTATTAAAGAGTTGAGGGATGGTCAGTGTTGTGACTAGACGGAACTAGTTCCGTCCAGCCGTAACTGTAGGTTCGCCGGCCTGGGTGGCCGAGCGGTTCTAGGAGCAACAGTCTGGAACGGCGCGACCGCTACGGTCGCAGTTTCGAATCCTGCCTCGGGTATGGATGTGTGTGATGTCCTTAGGTTAGTTAGGTTTAAGTAGTTCTAAGTTCTAGGGGACTGATGACCACAGAATTTACATCTCATAGTGCTCAGAGACATTTGAATCATTTTTAACTGTGGGTTCTTTGATTGCTTGGGGAGAAGGGTTACCAAACTAGAATGCATGAAATATTAGTTCGCTTCACGTTATTACATAAATGAGTAAAAGATTTACTCAGCTTTTTTGCAAAACAAGAGTACTTGATAACTTACAACTGTCACTGACTGAGGAAGCACCACTTGATGAATTTAGTTACAAATTTGCTCTCTTGAGGTACAATGTTAGACGTTTACAACGACACATTTCATCAGAAACTTTGAGAGTTTTCATTATCCGACTATGATGTTGACTGATGTAGCTCTTGCATACTCGACGCTGGATGAATCTCAGCATGAGGGCGCAGCAGTGCTTGAGGAGATGCGTGGTCTTCAAGAGCGCTTCCCATACACCGTTGCCGATTCCAGCGAGCCCTCGCTAACATCTGTGGCATCGATACGCTTTGCTAACTTTGACGTGGCACCGCGATCTCTGAACGATACCACAGTTAGAAACCAGTGGAAAAAATACACATATTTACAAAAATGCATGTATATGTGAATATTCCAACGTAGCTCTGAAATACCTGGCACAAATTCGACCAAGCTTCGCGCACATACAGCTTAGTATCAAAAGGGACTGCATCGGTAACACATTTCTATCAAAGTTAGCTGTGGGGTGCGAATAATGGGCGTGGCAATTGAAATAATAGACATTGAATAATATCTAGAGTTTTCGGTGCAGCTCAGTGAGATTTCACCCTAGAAATATGAGTAATGGTGGAAAGGATGTGATATGTATACTGAATTTACACTTTTAAACACTTTTAGAAATATGTCATCAAATTAAGTTTGCTTTTGTATTATAGATGGGTTTGATTCCTTTACCTATCCAAATGAAGACTGAGAAAGTAAATAAATGAGCAACACCGTGTTATCAGCTAGGCTATTATAAACGTTTCAGAATTCCGAAATCAGTTTGTTGTGATGGAGAGAATATCTAGATCGGTATTTTATTGGAACTAAACGTCCGTTATTAAGCTGCAAGGCAACATTTGGTTTATTCTTCATTTTCTGACCTTGATCGGTAAAAATTATACCTGTGTCATGCAAAAGCTAAAGAGATCTCAGCTACTACCTTAATCTTCATGACCTGTATACTTCACTTGTTAAAAATATTACATTATTGACTTTTGACTTATATCTGTCTATGAGCAACTAAATAAATGCAATTTTCGTTTCGCTAGACGCGTTTCATCTTCCTTTTTGGGGCATCTTCATCCGTCTGATTTGCGTATCATTCTCATATGCAGGAGTTAGAGATTAGACATTTTGAGCTTTATAGCTATTATCTGGGGCAAGTCACACAGAGTAGACAATTCACTAACCTAGAATTCAATCATGGGCAACGTTCCACGTTACGGAACCTTGTCACGTGTGAAAGCAATAGGGAATGGTTTTTATTGATTCAGCTGTGGGTTCTTGTGAAACATTACATATTCTTAATTAAAAAAACACGTTTTTCCGCTTGGTTCATAAACTTTATTATTACTAGAAAACCAGTGTGCTAGAAAATGAGCTTATAACACCAAACTTAGGTCGTACAGTAATAATGAAGTTTGTGAAGCGGCTATAATTGTGTTTTGTTTAGTTAGTGAAAAAGACAGTACGAAATAATTTGGAAAGCATAGTTAATAATACACAGCTTCCAATTCCTAATGGCCTTGTTCCCTCTGACATTTAGTTTGAGAAATTCTTTTCGTGTTTAGTGAATTTAGTAATTATGGATTCTAAACCGAATTTCGTTGTTTTCTGGACTCGGACATTTGTGAGCCATTGAATGAATCGCGTCTTTGACGTACTGGTTCAAAACAACGGCAGCGACCGTGAAAAGGATGACGAAGACAGGAGACGGAGGTGCGTGTCGCTGCACCTGCGTAACGGTTCCAAAGCCACACGCAACTGACCACCTGGGTCTGACGCCGCAAGGCACAGTACGTGGTGGCTACGGAAAGGCCACAGCGCAGCGCTACGTCTGTCAACCACAAAAAAATTCTGACTGCTCACAGTTAGTGCAGCATTATCGTATTCTGGAGGATCGCAACCTACACCTATGTACATATTTCGCAAGCCGTTGTACAGTACATGGCTGATGATTTTTGTAACACCTCCGTTTTTATCCCGGCCTGATCTGATCGAATAGCAGCCCAATATTTCTTATTAACATGACCGTGAACCTAATGGGGCTGGTAATCGGAATTGACTGCTACGGAAGTTGTTACTTTCCAGTTCGTCCTGTTCAATACTATAATACTGAATGTCTGGTAATAAGGAACACCAACACAGTTTTACTAATTACGAACTTATATTCTTCTCAAACCACAAAAAGGGGACAGCCACTGCCTTCGTCATTCATATCTAATTACGGCTAATCTCAGCACGGGCTTTCTTCATTTTCCATTATCGTCACACGCTAATCCATCACTGCATCCAACACTGCAACCCAAGGTTAGGCCGGCGCGGTAGACGCGAAACCAAATATCGGCACTAGTAACGTCACTGATCACTTTCATAATCATACTTCAAAAATGGTTCAAATGGCTCTGAGCACTATGGGACTTAACATCTATGGTCATCAGTCCCCTAGAACTTAGAACTACTTAAACCTAACTAACCTAAGGACAGCACACAACACCCAGTCATCACGAGGCAGAGAAAATCCCTGACCCCGCCGGGAATCGAACCACGAGCTGCGGACAAATGATATTTCATCACTTTCTCGGCATTAATTTGTTATTTAGGGGTCTAACCACGGCGATGGTGACACCCTTCTCGGTTAAAGACCCTGTACTTCAATAATGGCCTCCACACACACGCCATTCCCGCCAACCACTCTGGCGCAACTCGACACTAGCTCTCGCAACACGTCACAATCGATGGTTCGCCCTATCGACCTGTGCCAAGCGCAAAGTTATAGTAAGGGCCTACGGACCCCTCACATTTTCTGTCATATTGTATTGATGTACTGAGCGAAGGAAGAGTGACTCCACCTACAAAATTTCGGAGGCTCTACAAGTATATTTTGTGAGCACTTTAGTGTAGGAGACCCATGATCTCAGTACACCGTTACAGAATAACAATGTAATTGTAAAAATATTTATTTTTCATCTGCCGATCTGATTAATCACGAGTTGTGAAAAGTCCAAAATATCTGTAAAATAGCTCTGTTACAAGCTGTAAAATACGAGGAATAGCTCTGTACAACAATTGTAAATTATTTCACCGAATACTGTTCCAAGTGTGCCAATGACTGACACTGAATGAGTTACTTGGCATAAATTTTTGACGTTTCGCAGCTCGTGATCTAAAGGCCGGCCGCGGTGGTCTCGTGGTTCTAGGGCGCAGTCCGGAACCGCGCGACTGCTACGGTCGTAGGTTCGAATCCTGCCTCGGGCATGGATGTGTGTGATGTCCTTAGATTAGTTAGGATTAAGTAGTTCTAAGTTCTAGGGGACTGATGACCACAGTTGTCAAGTCCCATAGTGCTCAGAGACATTTGAACCATTTTTGACTTAAAGACAAGCATTATTGGAACAAACAAATCAGCTACCACTGAGCCATGTCTCATGACAATATAGAAGTATCATCTGTTATATGATGTATTTCGTTCGTTACTCCAGTTAACTTTACACATCTGTGGAAATTCTTTCACAATCGTCAAAAAGCCTACAATACGCAGTCACCAAAACGTACAACAGAGAACACAGAGTTATGTGACAACCCTCAAACTTAAAAGTGCTCTAATGTTGTTGCCATCGCCTCGAGAAGATGTCACGTAAGTTCTTGTGCTCCTCTACTATGGCATTCAGTGAACAAATAAAATGCCGATTTTTCGACAATAAACCTATCCATATTGTTGCGTATCACTGTTAACATACAACAATTCCCGACAAGGCGAAGTGGTAATACGGCAATCACAGGCACTAACTTCGTCATGCGACTAGGTACAGTCACACTCCGGTATGTCGCGGTGAAAGCTTGGATGGTTGGCGGGGCAAATGTCCTCGCGGGCAGACGTGGCGATTTGTGGTTAACATGAATAATTTTGTCGTCGATGAGAAAGATGAGGACTTTTACGAGCCGGTGGACAAGGCAACGGGACGCGCAGCGAAAATGTTAAAATTTGAGCAACAGTATGGTCTGCATATTATGAAAGATGGGACATGAAGCCGAGCACAGCAGAATTAAAATTTCTATGCCAAAGAATGAAAAGCAAGGTGCACACAATAAGTATTCTAGTGATGTACGGATAAATATATCATCAGGCAACAATTTCTACGGTATTACGGACCTTATGAAGAAATACTATCATCGGCAAAACTGCACAGATTTTGTCCCAAAGAAATGAGCTTCAAGCTCAACGAGGAAACTCTTACAAAAGTTGCGATTTCGTTTTGAAAGATGCCAAAATAAGCTTCTTACGTGCGAACAAGAGGACACCATTGCAAAAAGGCCTTACTGCATAAGGTTTTTACGGAAGAGAGAAGAATCAGAATCATACTGGTCACTTGTTTGCTTACGTGAAACGTGGATTCACACATATTACACCATCAATAAATGTTGGGAACGAATGTGTGTGTGAACTACTGTCGATTGAAAGTGCCGTTTAATGTTTAATTATGCATGCAGGCAGTGACATGGATCGAGAATTAAGTGTTTCCAGTTCATGACGCAAAATCCAAAACGTCCGACGATCACTCAGAAATGGATCATGAACAATTTTCTTTATTTATTTGAGGACGATCACATGTTATCTTACTTTGCAAACCAAATTTTTTTTTAATCATGAGTCTTCTGAATGGTTTGATGCGACCCGTCACAAATTCCTCTCCCACGCCACCCTCTTCATCTCGTAGTAGTGCTTGTAACCAGTGTCCTCAATTATTTGGAGGATGTATTCCAATCCTGTCTTCCTCTATAGTTTTTACCTTTTACAGTTTCTTCCAGTACCATGAACATTATTCCCTGATGTCCTAACAGATGTCCTGCCATCCTGTCCCTTGTTCTTATCAGTGTTTTCCATATATTCCTTTCCTCGTCGATTCTGCGCGGAACTTCCTCATTTCTTACCTTACCAGACCATTCAGTTTTCAACATTCTTTTGTAGCACCACATTTAAGATGCTTCTATTCACTTCTTTACCAGTTTTTGCACAATCCGTGTTTCATTAATATACAGTGTAATAATCCAAAAGTACATTCTCAGAAATTTCTTCCTCAAATCAACGCCTGCCTTTGATGTTGGTAGACATCTCTTGGCTACGAGTGTCCTTTTGTCAGTGCTAGTCTGCTTTTTATGCTCTCCTTGCTCCGTCCTTCATGGGTTATTTTGCTGCATATGTATCAGAATTCCTAACTTGATCTATTTTCTGATCACCATTCCTGATGGCAAGTTTTTCGCTGTTCTCGCTGCTGCTACTTCTCATTACTTTCGTATTTCTTCGATTTACTCTCAAGTCCATATTCTGTACTCATTACACTGTTCATCCCATTTAACAGATCCTGTAATTCTTCTTCACTTTCACTGAGGACTGCAATGTCATCGGCGAATCGTATCATTAATAACCTTTCACCTCGAATTTTAATTCCGCTCCTGAAGCTTTCTCTTATTTGAAGCATTTGTTCTTCGATGTACAGCCTGTACATTAGTGGCGAAAGACTGTGTCGTTGTATTACACCCTTTTTGATTAGAGCACTTCGTTCTTGGTCTGCCACTCTTACTATTCCCTCCTATGCATGTTGCATATCACTCATCTCTCCCTGTAACATACCCCTACTTTCCTCAGATTATCGAACGTTTTACACCGTCTAACGCTTTTCCCAGGTCCACAAATCCACGAACGTGTCTTGAATTTTCTTTAGTCTTTCTACCATTATCAATGCAACGTCAGAATTACCTCTCTCGTGGCTTTACCTTTCCTAAAGCCAAACTGATTGTCATCTAACTCATCCTCAACTTTCTTCTCCATTCTTCTATGTATTATTCTTGTCAGCAACTTGGATGCATGAGCTGTTAAGCTGATTGTGGGATAATTCTCCCACTTGTCGGATCTTGCAAACTTTGGAATTGTGTGGATGATATGTTTTCGAAAGTCAAATGGTGTACTGCCACACTCATACATTCTACACACCAACGTGAATAGTCTTTCTGTTTCCCTCAGTGATTTTAGAAATTATTATGGACGTTTAGTTATTCTTTCTGCCTTGTTTGATTTTAAGTCTTCCAAAGCTCTTTTAAATTATGATTCAAACACTGAATACCCTACCTCTTCTGTATCGACTCAAACTTCTTCCAGCACGTCATAAGACATGTCCTCCCCCTCAAAGATCCCTTCAATGCACTCTTTCCATCCATCTGCTCTCTCTCTGTGTAATAAACAGTGGAATCTCCGTTGTAATATTCGGGTTATCACCCTTACTTTTAATATCACCGACGGTTGTACTTTTTATATGCTGAGTCTGTCCTTCGGACAATAATTTCTTTTATTATTTTCTCACATTTCTCATGCGGTCATTTCGTTTTAACTTCCCTGCACTTCCTATTTATTTCATTCCTAAGTGATTTGTGTATCTACAGTCCCGAATTTCCTGAAAAGTTTTGTGTTTTCTTCTTTCATCGATCGACTGAAGTGTTTCTTCTTCGCAGTTATCGTCTTTGTATCTACTGTTTTCTTTCCAACTTCTGTGACTGCCCATTTTAGAGATGTACTTTCCTCTTCTACCGAACTGCCTACCTGAGCTATTCCTTATCATAGTATGTATAGCCTCAAAGAACTTAAAGTGTACTTCTTCATGCCTTAATAATTTCACATCTCTCTTCTTTGTGCACAGATTCATCCTGATTGGTCTCTTAAACTGAAGCCTACTCTTCATCACCTCTAAATTGTGATGTGAGTCTGTAGGGAAGCAGCCTACTCACGCTGTAGTAAATTCACATCAGTTTCCATTGTGTGTCAGCCAGTCTGCTGTAACTAGCTCTGACGTCATAAATGTTGCGCAATACCTTAAAAATCAAGCAAATGACCTAAAACTTTTCTAGCATGTCAGCAATAATACTAAATTAATGTGTGTTAAATATCAGCTCGATAACTTCAGCCATTTTCGAAATTTGGACGTTTTTCTGGAAAAATCATTGGCGCAACAGAAAAGAGCTAGAGACTTCAAAATTTATATTTAGATTCATCTTTCATAATGATTTAATAAAAACAGTACTTTGGATTTCACAAATTAAGACTTTAGTGGAAATTCATGATTTTCTGGTTTTCGTCTCAAAACTGAAGGAAGCAAGATAGATTAAGTAGGTTAATAAATAAGGCTAGGATGTTTAGATTTAAATAGGTTGGAGGTCCGCTATGATTATGAAGATGTGTAAAGTTTCTTTTTAATACCTATAAAATTATAGCGATAGCGGATCTCAAAAGGGACAGTTCAGAGCTCATCTGCTGCGTGCAGGGTAATTTAATTAATTCTGTCGCCCAAAGTATTTAACTTAGCCACGTCAAAATTTTATTATCAATACTTACCTGCGTGCTGAATGCACGTTTAAATTAAGAGCTTCTTCGGCCATCAGCCAAAGAAGCTATAAATTATTATGTAACTTGAAGTGGTGCGTTACTAGCCCAGCGGCTAGTCGGGAGAGCGGATTTAATCAGGCGTTCCCTCAGCCGTCCGCACCGCGGCTTTATATATAAGGACGCTACGCGAGGAAGCAAGGCCCCAGTTCTCTCCAGACGCTGAATGACACGCCATCTGTGTCGGTAGTCGCGTCGCATCAGTGTATCTGCTACAAACAGCCTCGGGTGCCGTATTAAGTTACTAGAGATATGCGGAACCATGAAAACATTTTATGTGAAGTGTTAATTCTGGGATGATTTTCATTATCTAGCTTCAGTTTGCGTACCGTCGTATTTTCACGTGCCGTCGCGGGACAGACATTCTACCAAAAATTTAGCGTGGCGTTTGATGAAGTATTTTCATCAAATTATGGCGAGCATTCTTTTTAACATTTGATTCGGACATTTATAGTTGCATCAGCGCATTAGACTCTGAACTGTTCTGTTAGTTAGGTTGTAGGGATACTTGTGTTGTTTATTAGTGAATTTCAGAATATACTCAACTATTTTGGAAAACCGTTTTTGATTAGAAATCCCGGACAATCTCCTAATTCCTCAGAGCTATAAGCTGCAGCTATAAGAACATTCTCAGGTAAAGTGGGCACTAGGATATCTATTTACTGGCTCCAAGTTTTATTAAATCACTTTCTGGGGGTCACGGAGTAAATAGAGAGCCAGTATTGAGAACGGCAAAAGACAGCAATAACAACATTCTAAAAGCTAGAAACTGATTCAACACGCAAGCGTTTATACAGCAACAGATTTAATACTTTTTACAAACTTAAACATCCGCCGCCCCACATATGGTGCATCGGCCGGGAAATCAACTAAGTGAAAGTGATTTTAACTATTCGGATTCGCGAGTGGAATGCGACACGCAGCTGAGTATAAAACAGTGAATGTGTTACGTGTGCATGTGGACGACGCAATTGGATTAACAACGCATCTGGATTGACGGAGCTGGCACTGAGTCTAGCGGTGCTGCCAGCATCGCGAGAAGCCAGTTTCGCCGTACCGCAGTCGTCCGCTGGAGCAGCCGACGCAGAGCCTGCAATTGCGGGCCACGCAAACACACAACAGCCGTCGGAGAGCCGTCTGCAGTTCAACGTGCCACGTCGCATCAGGAATCCTGGTACGACGCGCCGGCAACGCCATACGTCGTGCAGAAGGAACTAAGTTAAGTGAAAAGCTGTTAAAAATTTTACTAACCTGCACTAAAAGACTGTCGGCGATGGAACCGCCAAAAGAAACTGAGTTTAAACTTATATCAGAACCTATGTCTGTTGAGGGAACTGTAAATTCAGACAACGTTTCAAGTATAAACATACATGAAAGTAGTAATGTTAAAGTGAAAAATGAAGTATTGTCTCCGGACAGTAGTGTGCGAAGGGGAAATGATTCAATAATAGAGACACCTGTAGTAAAGAAGAAAGTAGAAATTGTAAATTTATTGGATGATAGTTTCTCTGATGAATTAAAAATGAAACAGTCATCAGAGATGGTAGAGTTTAAGAAGGAGAAGTTAGATATGACTAATCAATCAGAAGTTTCATTTAGTTTTGATGATTCTGGTATTGGAGCTAGTTTTTCGTCACCTGAGTGTGATAAAAAGCCAGCTCGTGAGCAACCCAAAGATGCTGGGGCTGTTGATCTAAATGTTATATTACAAGCAATAGCTGCCAGTAATGCAAAAATGTCAGCCAGTAATGCACAAATGACAGCTGAATTAAAGTCTGAAATGGTGGCCAGTCAAACAAATTTTAATAAACGGTTTGAGGCAATGGACAATAAATTAGAATCCAATAAAGCTGAATTAGGAAATTCTTTCAAGGCTAATTGCAATAAGTTGAAAGAGGATCTGGACAGTTTGAATTATAAAATTGATTGCAATCATGAGGATATTAAGAAAAAGGTTGCTCAACAGTTTTCTGAAATGTATAAAACAGTTAAATCCGAAGTTGCTGAGGTTCGCAAAGACTTCCAAATGGAAGATGCGAAGCTGGAGCACAAGTTAACAGAAAAGATCGAAGCGGAATCTGAACTGTGCTCAGATAGATTTAAAGATGTTAATATAAAAGTAAACATATGTCAAGCAGAAGTAGAAGCAATCAAAACTGACACTACTCATATTGTGCAAAGAGTAGATAATGTTGAAATGAAAGTAGAAAATATAAGTACTAACATTGCTAACATTGAGAGTAAAGTAGCTTCAGTAATTTCTGGTAATGGTAACATACAACAAGTGGTAGCTGCAAACGCCGCTTTTATCGGGTGTCGGCAGTTCTTGCGGTTCGATCCAGATAAAAATATCCATCCGCTAGATTTCTGGAACGATTTTGAAGATGTGATTCCACCAACTTGGTCTGAACGAGAGAAAATCTCGTTTATTAGAAGTCATTTAGCAGGTGACGCCATGCGTTGGTCAGCTGATGTTATGTTAAAATGTAAAACATTAGCGGAATTTAAAACAGCTTTTATTAATGAGTATTGGTCTAGCAATAAGCAAAATGAAGTGTTGAGAGAATTTTGGAGTGGAAAACGCTTCAATGCAGGCAAGGAATCTATTAAAGAGTTTGCTAGGTCATGGATTTCACGTTTGTCACATTTGGCGGAAAAGCTAAAACCAGAAATGATTATACTAGGTCTGGAAGCCAAACTGCCATGGTACTGGCAAACTAGAATTATATCAGCCCCTAGAGACAATCTGGATCGTTTCATTGAATATTTGGAACGTGTAGAACGTGTTGCTGCCAATGAGGAGCAAGCACGTAATAATAGAAATGCTAATAATAATGGTAGTAATTTTAGGAACGAGCAAAATGGCAATGTAAACATCAGAACAGTAGGTGTTCGCCATCCTAAGAGAGGTAGGAATTGGGGAAATAATTATCAGAACCAACAATGGCATCCAAGGGATAATAATTTTGTTCCAAACAGAAATATGCATGTAAACAACAGTACGGAAAGTAAGGCTATGCCAGCTAACTATAATGAAAATAAAGGAAACAGTAGTAGACCTAGGCAGGAAAACTAGTTCCCGTCTATGAGGACACTGGCGCTCACCAGGCGGTTACTTTTCCTAAGCCAGTAGTTAAGGGAATTGGTAAGACAGATCAGAATACTCAAACTGAACAGATGGATGAAATGTCGGTAGCACCTAAGGATACAACAGAAATATTAGATCACTCACAGTATTTGATAGATACCGTGTTGGAGACGCTTTCTAAGTGGGAAGAGAAAGAGAAGGCGCAGCAGTGTAACAGTAGGGATGAGCTACAAAAGACTGAATTGTCAGTTGAAGAAGCAGAAGAAATTCATGCTTATATTTACGATGAGGATGATGTGCTCTTATCTAAAGTGCCTGTGCAGGATGTTGATAATGTACTAATAGATTTAGAACAGGAGATAAGTGGGAATGTAGAGGGTAGGCAGTTTGGGGTCGATGAACCCAGTAGCTGTGACCAGTTGTCACTTGAGAAGGAAACCGACGATAATGGTGAAAGTGGTTTAGCTGTAACTAATGTTATGCCCGGTCTGGAGGCGCAGAATCGCTCAGACTACAGTAATTTGGGTCATGTTCAGCAAACTAAATGTAATGAAGTCGTGCGGTGTTTCGATTTAAAATTAATAGACCGACTGGAAAAGGCAGCTGAAAATGTAATTCAGGAAACCCCTACACACTGTGACCTAAATGTAATGAAGACAGATGTTGATCACTTTAGTTGGAGACAAATCCAAAAGGAACTACTAGATGAATCTGAGGAACCACCTGTACAACCTAGAATAAGCCACCCTATAATAATAGTGAATATGTTGGGTATCAATGTACGTGGTCTCTTAGACAGTGGAAGTGAGGTGAGTGCAATATCTCAGTCCTTCTTTGATGCATTACCTGGTAAAGACAAGCCTACAGTAATGAGGGTATCAGGACTAAGAATAATTGGTGCTACTGGCAAGGTTTCAAAAACGATAAAGCAAGAAGCTTTACTACCCTTTAACATTAATGGTAATTTAATTGATCATCCATGTTTAATTGTAAACAATCTCAGTATTGAGGTTTTAATTGGCATAGATTTCTTGTCAAAATATCAGAGTGTTGTTGACTTTGAAAGTAGCCAGTTAAAAATGGTCTTGCCAATAATCGGAGTAATTATAGTACCTTTTAGTGATAAACATGTAGTAACTGATCATGAAACTTGGGAGCTGCTTATTCGAGTTCTGAAAAATAGGAGGTATTGGGACGAAGGTGTTAATCTTAGTAACAGTAAGCTGAATACAGAAGAAGAAGAAGAAGAAGCAATTGTTTTAGACAAGATAGAAGCTAAGTTGCAGGAAATCGGTAGGATTTCAGGCAATCAAAAGGAAGAACTGAGACAGGTTCTAAAAAGGCATCATAAAGTATTTTCAGATCGACCTGGCAGATTCATAGGTAGCCACTGAATGCTGTAGGGAGGAGGTTGTTCTGTAACCTCTACACAGTGTGGCAGCTGTGCAGTCCCAGCTGTGTGAGATCTTCTTTCCCTTTCAGGTCTCACTCATTCTTCATCTTTCCTATCCCCAAAAATTTCGACCTCTTCTTTCCAGACATGAAAATTTTCTGTCATGGCTATCAAGCCATGAGTTATGTAACCATACTATCTACCGATTAGTGACAAAAAAAATACCTAATGTGACAAACCTAATAGTGACAAACAATAGAGAAGTATGACGTAATTAAGATATAAAATGTATTTGAGTAACAAGTATGTATAGTACCCTGGTAATATAATAAGTACAAAGTGTTGTTTTATTGGAAATGGTCCCCCAACAGTAATTTAAAAAGATATATGAATTTATGTACAAGCAGGATCTGAAGTGGTAGTGAAACCTAGTGTATGCATTAGAGCTAACTAATTAATAGTAAGAAAGAGATTGCTTAGTGTTATGAAAATTATGAAGATAAGTTGTAAGAATGAACTCACCTGGTGTAGCAAGGAAAGGCAGTGTAATAGAATTGAGCAGTGTTTGTGGTTGAGACGTGAAGGACACGTCCCTGAAGTATTTATAAGGTTGGAGCTGGCCATTATTTTAGTGTAGTGTGTGACAGGATACACCTACACGTATTGAGGTTATGAGTTGGAGGCGTGAATGCGACCATAGGTACCCTTATGTTAGATGAGACAGAGCAGCTCATGGTGTCCTATAGGTTTAAGGAATTTAGCATTACGCTCGACCATAATTATTTGATGCAGTTTAGTGGTAGGTCCGAGAGAGACTACCTGAGGTTTCAGCGTCCGATCGAGTGGAAATGGATTGCCACGTGAGCAAACTAATCAGCTGCAATACACTATGAATATGAGATAAATGTGCTTTCCTATGCTTTAAATTTAAATGGAGTATTACTTAAGTTCATACCTTAGCAAAGTAAGTAAGTACATAATGACAGACGTGAAACATTATTTTAGCTCAGCATAAATACACTTCAAAGTAAGTAAGTACGTAATTGCAGATGTGGAACTGACAAAAGCAGAGGACCAATAAGTGGATTTAATAGTCAACTAAACGTAGTGTGTTTTGAACACTCACAACTGTACTATTACTAAAAGTTACTCACATGTACATGGAAGCTGAGAAAACAACCACTAATCATACTCATACTATCTCTAAGAATAAGGTAATCAAAGATGAGTCAGTTAAGTAAATAAGATGCAGATTTGTCAGGAATGTACCGAGCATTGGTTCAGTGTTCCGGCCCAGAAATAATAAATTCAGATTAAATATGAATTATGACTGTATGCCTTGAGCATAAATTTTCTCAAGTACGTCATTGACGGCGTTTTGAGCCACTTGTTTAACGATTTTATGACAGTTAAGTAACCGCGAGAGTAATACTGAAAAAGTTCTGTTAACTTTGTTCCAGTAACATATTGGAAGAGAAAATGTATATATCCCCATTTCATTGTGACCCACCCATAGATAATAAGTGAACAGAGTCTGAGGCACTCTTTTTGTTTGTTCTACAGGACAAACCAGGTAATGGCAGCCTGATAGCTGCGTGAAAGCGTGGAGTGACTTGGACACAACTCACAGTGACCCCTCCCCTTTCCCCCATGTAATTTAGAGTGAACGTGAAGGACGCACACCATAGCAACTTCCCCTCCTCTACCCTTGTGAATGGAAGTGTAGGACGCCAGCCAAAGCGGCTACAACTACGTGTGTAAAAATTATTTGTGAACCTTTCTTTCAGGTTTAGAAAAGACTGCTAAGAAATAATCATCTGTTTATGTGTCATGTTATTTTCTTTGAATTTGTGCATGTAAAAATGTATTTAATGTAGTTAAGATTTTCATAATTTTTTTCAATTTATATGTGTTTGTTTGTCTAAGGCAATATGTATGCCAAAATAATTCATTGACTTTGCTTAAAAATTTGAGTAATGACATTGTTTAAAAGGCAGTGAATATGCCTATAATTTAAATAATTAATGTAGGTAATCAGTTTTCTTAAATGTGTCTACAGGTTTATATTTCAATTTTGATTTTTCATAGGGAGTTAAACTGTACTCTTGCTTCCCTTTTTGTAATTAAATTTTTTTTTCATTCATTAACATTCATAAACAAAAAATTTAAGTAGAGGGTGATGTAGGGAAGCAGCCTACTCACGCTGTAGTAAATTCACATCAGTTTCCATTGTGTGTCAGCCAGTCTGCTGTAACTAGCTCTGACGTCATAAATGTTGCGCAATACCTTAAAAATCAAGCAAATGACCTAAAACTTTTCTAGCATGTCAGCAATAATACTAAATTAATGTGTGTTAAATATCAGCTCGATAACTTCAGCCATTTTCGAAATTTGGACGTTTTTCTGGAAAAATCATTGGCGCAACAGAAAAGAGCTAGAGACTTCAAAATTTATATTTAGATTCATCTTTCATAATGATTTAATAAAAACAGTACTTTGGATTTCACAAATTAAGACCTTAGTGGAAATTCATGATTTTCTGGTTTTCGTCTCAAAACTGAAGGAAGCAAGATAGATTAAGTAGGTTAATAAATAAGGCTAGGATGTTTAGATTTAAATAGGTTGGAGGTCCGCTATGATTATGAAGATGTGTAAAGTTTCTTTTTAATACCTATAAAATTATAGCGATAGTGGATCTCAAAAGGGACAGTTCAGAGCTCATCTGCTGCGTGCAGGGTAATTTAATTAATTCTCTCGCCCAAAGTATTTAACTTAGCCACGTCAAAATTTTATTATCAATACTTACCTGCGTGCTGAATGCATGTTTAAATTAACAGCTTCTTCGGCCATCAGCCAAAGAAGCTATAAATTATTATGTAACTTGAAGTGGTGCGTTACTAGCCCAGCGGCTAGTCGGGAGAGCGGATTTAATCAGGCGTTCCCTCAGCCGTCCGCACCGCGGCTTTATATATAAGGACGCTACGCGTGGAAGCAAGGCCCCAGTTCTCTCCAGACGCTGAATGACACGCCATCTGTGTCGGTAGTCGCGTCGCATCAGTGTATCTGCTACAAACAGCCTCGGGTGCCGTATTAAGTTACTAGAGATATGCGGAACCATGAAAACATTTTATGTGAAGTGTTAATTCTGGGATGATTTTCATTATCTAGCTTCAGTTTGCGTACCGTCGTATTTTCACGTGCCGTCGCGGGACAGACATTCTACCAAAAATTTAGCGTGGCGTTTGATGAAGTATTTTCATCAAATTATGGCGAGCATTCTTTTTAACATTTGATTCGGACATTTATAGTTGCATCAGCGCATTAGACTCTGAACTGTTCTGTTAGTTAGGTTGTAGGGATACTTGTGTTGTTTATTAGTGAATTTCAGAATATACTCAACTATTTTGGAAAACCGTTTTTGATTAGAAATCCCGGACAATCTCCTAATTCCTCAGAGCTATAAGCTGCAGCTATAAGAACATTCTCAGGTAAAGTGGGCACTAGGATATCTATTTACTGGCTCCAAGTTTTATTAAATCACTTTCTGGGGGTCACGGAGTAAATAGAGAGCCAGTATTGAGAACGGCAAAAGACAGCAATAACAACATTCTAAAAGCTAGAAACTGATTCAACACGCAAGCGTTTATACAGCAACAGATTTAATACTTTTTACAAACTTAAACATCCGCCGCCCCACAAGTCTATATCTATAACTGGGTATGCCTTACAATCCAGTACCTGATTTCGAAATCTCTACTTGACCATGATGTAATCTAACAGAAATCTTTTCGTAACTCCCACCCTTTTTCAAGTATACTTCTTCCTCTTTGATTCTTGAACAGAGTATTCGCTACTACTAGCTGAAATTTATTGAAGAACTCAATTAATCTTCCTTCTCTCTCATACCGAGTACCAAGCCCATATTCTGTAGTAACTGTTTCCTCTACTCTTTTCCCTACAACCGCATTCGAATCCCCCATGAGTATTAGATTTTCATCAACCTTCACGTACTGAATTATCCGTTCAATATCCTTATACACTTTTTCTGTCTTGTCATAATCTTCTTGCGGCGTCGGCATGTATACCTGAACTATCGTTGTCGGTGCTGGTTTGCTGTCGTTTCTCGAGAGAACAACCTATTCACTGAACTGTTCATAGTGACACTCTCTGACTTTCCTTTCTATTCAATATATACAAACGTCGACGTCGGTATGCATGCCACAACATGGGTACATAAAATGCTCCACAACACCTCGCATAAGAAGCGGATTTTCCGGTCCTCATACCTTGGGTTGTATTGGTAACAGAAAGGCAGTGTCAAGTGTTTTGGATAGCTATTGGGGTAGGGACCATTTGTATATGCAAGAGAAGGATCAGTTTAGTGTCACTATCATACAGTAAAGGGTAAAAAATGAATATTATACACTACCTCCTGCCAGGGCAAATGGAGTGAATCGGTCGGTTCTTTTTGCATTTGAAGTGTTCTACGGTGAGCTGGATGGGCCTTTTCTCGGTAAACCCCCAAAAGTGATTTTTACCATATTTTCGCCGTCATCAGCAAGTCAAAACCGACTCGAGGCTTGCAAGATCGCTATGCACAGCGAATGGTTGGAATTTTTGCAATATATTCCTAACATCCCGATCTCGAACAGTCTTGAAAATTTCCTTGATATCTTCATCCGTCTCCAAGATACGGAGTTTCAAAATTACCCTACGGCTACAGTAAAATTCGTTACGAGGCGAAATCTAAATAATAAAGAAGGGCAGCAAATTGCTGAAATTTTAATTGAATAGCCTCTACGCATTTATCTGGAAAGCCATATCTTCGTTTCAAAAATCTGTTATCGAGAATGACCGCAAACAAATTTGGTTTTTGGGTACCAATACGCAGCCGCATATTCCAAGAGGGCTACGCACAGCAATTAGTTTTAATGTCTATAATGTATTCCTAAGATCCCGATCTCGAACATTCTTGAAAATTTTATTTGTATCTGTATCCGTTTCCGATCACAGAAGTTCAAAGTTACACTACTTGTACACGTAAAATAAGCACCTAAAATTAGGTGTGAGACGAAAACGTACTTTATAAAGCGACGTAGCACGGAGAAATATGCTGTTAGGTGTCTCCATTACCATCTTGGAACCCCATAGTTTAGTATTGAAGCACATACAAAAGTGGGATACCAGTTGCATTATTCTACCTTCTTGACACCTATAAAAACTTTGTCAAAAATTTTGGCAAGTGAAAATTTTTGCGCTTTTTTATTCTGGGGGAGAAGAAGTCAGTGGCGGTGGTAAACAGACGGAAAGTAACAAATACTGGAAAACGTTGGTTAAGTTATAGAAAGAGCGAGGGTGACAACGGCAGGGAGAAAGAGAGAGGGAGGGGCAGAGTGGCAGTGGTGCATATTAACAGTGGCAGAACGGTGCTAGGAAAAGAGTGAATAAGACAGTGCCAAGGGTGTGGGGTGGGGGAGGGGGGGGGGGGCTGAGAGGAAGAGGAATAAAGAGAGAAAGTGGGACCGAGTGAGAACTAGTAACCTAGTAAGGGATTATACGACACTGACAGTGAGGAAGAAATAGATAATACAGAGACGAAAAGAGATAGTGACAGTGAGCTGGGCTGAATGTGTGACTGAGAAAGGAACATTGGAAGTGGATGGGTATGAGCGACTTACAGCGATGGACTGTTGGGTGTGAGTGAGTTACACTTATGGGAGCTTGTAGAATGAGGCAACTGTTAGTCCACTTTTCAGTTAGAGTATTTTAAATAAAACAGAACACATACGCATATTTTTTGCTCCAATAGGAGCATTTTTTCGCTTCTATACTCTAAATTAACAAAGTAAAACTAACGCCGACATCTGTTTTATCCACGGTAGCAGGCTAATTTGTAAATTATCATACCCACTTTCTCTTATTGGCAAACGCCCTCAATGATTTCTTGGTGACAATAATTCGGTAACTCACTAGGGAACATGGGAGGGGATTGGCTTTTGAAACCATCTATAAGGTGGTGGGCAAATAAACATTAATACGATAATTAAAATCAAGCGGCAAACAATTAGAAAAAAATTAAATACAAATAACTGGGCAAAAATAACAGAAAAACATATTTTGACAATGATTTAACAATAAAAGGTTCATAGCGCTAGAATGGATTCGGACTCACAACTTCTTGCCAATTAGGTATGTTTTACACTCCTACGCTACGACTCAAGAATCACTATTGGCTTTAATGTTCTAGAGTCTAGAGCATCACTCAGATTATATTTGTTGATTTCTCGCAATTCATACCCATACGGTATATTTCTAGCCATGGTAAGAATCCGAAATGTCTAATTACAATGTCGTTCAACCAGTGATCACCTCGTAATTTTTTTCATTATACACGTTATCTGATGGTAGTAACATATCAGTGTCACACGGGTAGAATCCATAAAATGTCTTCTTGAACAGCCTCCTCTCTCTATTAAAGCAAAATACTACGCACCGCTGACAGTCTCACTTCACAGGGTTGACTAAATCTGAACAGCACATTTATATACTCCAATCGTGGTAGACAAGTGACGCTCGGAAACCAATAGTTGCCCGGTTTAGAAAAGTAGATTCAAGCCTAACATGTAAAAATGACTACGGACATCGCAATCGGCTTTAGAAATTAGATTTTCGTCATCCAAGAATTGAGTCGCATATTAACATGGCGACAGAAGTGCGACGTGTGACACCGGCCACCTTGTAAGAACACTGGAGCGTACGCCAGCAGCTACTGCTCTACTTCCTCCTTCCTGTTTCTCGGACGTCAATACAACGATGTCACCATGGCGAGATTACCACTTCACTTTGTCAAGTAATATCACATCTGGAAACACAAACTAGTAACAGGGGAGATGTACTGAATGTAAGCTAGAGAGGAAAGAGTAAAGGGTGCATTACTGTTATCAACAACATGTTCCGCCAGTGAGTGGAACAAATCTGTTTCCCAAGGAGATCCGCTGTGCACGTCGCCGTCCACTGTGACCGAGCGGTTTTAGGCGCTTCAATCCGGAACCGCGCTGCTGGTACGGTTGCAGGTTCGAATCCTGCCTCGGGCATGGATGTGTGTGATGTTCTTAGGGTAGTTAGGTTTAAGTAATTCTAAGTCTAGGGGACTGATGACCTCAAATGTTAAGTCCCATATTGCTTAGAGCCAGTTGAACCATTTGCAGTGCATGCTGTTGACATTTGCATTGTTCTGCAGATAATTTGAGGTTTCTGTCTTAAAAACTTGCAATATATTATTCTTAAAATGCTTAGTATATTTAGTCCTAGGCTTAATCTTGCGAGGATACACAGTCATCAGACGACGAGATCTGCGACACAGGCGCATGCCAACCGCTGTACGATGGTAGCGGGGACGCCACCTATGAAGCACTCGCTTCTTCATTACTCTCTTCCGAAATCGAAATACACGCCTCTGTGCTCGAGTTGAGGGCATCATTTTCATACTCCTCAACCTCAACAGACAATTGGTTTGCAGTGAGTAATATGGCAAGAGGCATGAACAACTTTCAATCTAGATGCCAAAGGCTTGTCACCAATGGCAAATTCATTACTCACATAAATTACGAGATCGGAATGAACAATGTCCATAGGCGGCTTGCTCTTTACACTTACAGTAACCAAACGTCCCTCAGCTATTCGTTTCAAAATATACGAATAATTGCGCCATACGCGCCATTCGAAGTCTTCAAATAATATCACTTGTGTCTTACCAGGCTCATATCCGCTAAAACCAAACTGGTCAGATATAGGTAAGAACACACGATATCTAGCAATTATAGACTCAATTAAAGTAAGTTTACCAATATTAGTATCACCATAAAGATAAAGTTGATCTTTCCTTACCTTCCCCCAATGATACGACGCGTTATACCAGTGGACTACGTCACCAGTCCAATCAATATATGGACAGTCAAATTTAGTAAACGGACGCTGAACGTGACGTTTATCCTTAGAGGTACGAACGAATTGTTGAGTGTACCTCAGATAATGTGAAAACATACAAACAAGTGGATCAGTGTAGTCAAACACAAAAAAATGGTTCAAATGGCTCTGAGCACTATGCTACTTAACTTCTGAGGTCATCAGTCGCCTAGAACTTAGAACTAATTAAACCTAACTAACCTAAGGACATCACACACATCCATGCCCGAGGAGTCAATCACAGTTGTCTTTCGGCAAAACGGTTATTCTTCATGGTCCTGCAGTGTTTAGTTGATGCGTACTGAATTTTACACTTACTAATGGTAATAGTTGGGTAAAGTGGGGACTGTATCAGGGCTGGAGACTTTTAACAGCCGTGAAGTCATTGCTCATCGTACATTTCAGATATGTGAAGTGTATAGCAGAGGTCGTGCTTCATCTTACTGTATGTCCACAATGCTGTTGGTTCTTAGGACAAGGAATCGTTGTAAAGTAACTGAATCAGAATCTGTGTCCGAATGGGTTAAAGGTGCACTAAATTGTGCCAAGATTAAAGTTGTAGGTGCTGTAACACATTACTATAGAAACTGAAATAAAGTACCTGTCCTTTCCTTGAGAAAATAGAAAAATAATAATAAATATTACACAACAGCAAAAAAGAAACCTATTGACGTAAAAGTAAACGGAATTAGAAATGAAAAGAAATGCAGTTACTCTGTAACATGCCAAAATGTTAGAAATTAATCCTGAACAACCTCTGAAATCTGGTCAGTGCAGTTATGGCTCATCCTTTGTATACGTATATCTCCTGGTGGAATCAGTAGTGTCGAACAGTCTTCGCTGAATATCAGCTACTTTAACCCGTTCCGCGAGATAAACGTCGGGATTCCTCTAAAGATCCCCTTTTAAGTTTATACTGTAGTACGGGCTACAACGACCTGCCACGATCCTGAAGGCCTGTCTCTGAATTTAGTTAATATCTACTGTCATGCCTACTTGACAAGAACTACCATCGCCCTAGTATGACTCTTCGGGAGCAGCGCCTGTGCATTACGATATCCACATAATTTAATTAATTTTGGGACGCATCATCAGCGCCAAGTTAGGTCATAGGTTTGTACTTACAGACTACAGCCATCAGTAAATGCCATCAGCATCTCCTAGACAGTCAGCATTTTAAATACGCTTATCGTAGTAAAAAGAGCTGCACCTAAGAGGATGCGACGAGTCCACTGCAGTACCAATGATTACTTTTGCACTGTCGGCCATCAACTGTAGGAGCGTGGTAGGAACCGAGATTCATGGGCATGCCGGCCAGTACAACAGCAATTATCCTCACTAATCAACAGCCCGGGCGACTTGTTCAATGGCAAGTTAAGTAGACAGAGAGAGACCGGGAGGCTGCGTGATCCTATCGTCGTATTACTTGCCATACTGCTCGTGGGGTCACCATCACTGCCCGTTGTCTGTGGTCATGATTACAGGAAGCCCTGCACGCTTGTCGTATGGGATCTGGACATCCAAAATGCACCATGAGGAGGGAGGAACGTTGATTTGCCTGCCACGCGAGAACAGATTAGACGGTAACGATAAGGGCCATTCAACGGGCTGTCCTGCCTTCTATGCAACATCCTTCAAGTGCTTGTACCATTGGTGATTGCTTGACACAGGGCGCGCTGCACGCCAACCGCTAAGACTCCTGCCACCTCAGCAGCGTCGCATCCGATTCTGTAGTGTCGGCAACGACAGACGTGGGATGCTTGCTGCAAGCCGGTAGCATGTCATCTTTAGTGACGAGTCCCGCTTCTACCTTAGAGGCGACGACCACAGTGCCTCCGTCTGGAGGCGCAGTGGAAAGCGCCACGAAGATCAGTTTGTGGTCCTGTCACACATCCTACTGGCCTGATGTCGTGGTGGGTGAGAGAGATGTCCTACGGTCCATTCACTTTTAGCGGGTTCTGCAACCTGTGGCTTTGCCGTTCATGAATGTCCGCGCCCATGCCATACCCCAACAGGACAACGCTCATTCTCATACTGCTGCCATACGTCGTGTGTGTCTTGCAGCTATGGACACAAAACCATGGACAGTCGCATAACCGGATCTCTCCGCGATTTGTGGGATGCCATGAAGCATGTCACCAGGACTCCACCTCCACCCGCCAGTCTGCGGGAACTGGGCGCTCAGGTGCTTATAGCTTGGGATAGAATTACAGGACTACATCCTAGATCTGCACAACTCCGTGCTGCGGCGTCTGGATGCTTTTATTTACAACCATGTGAGCCCCACTCCATACTATCATGTGCATTTTGTGGCCGTGCAGCGCTATAATGCTGGTCCTTCGAAGCTGAAAGTATAATAATTTCGTACACGTGCTACCGTCTACCTGCCAGCCAATAGTGACCACAAACCGCCTTGTACTTCTGGATGTAGCTCTTTTTATGACCGTCAGTGCAGATTTTTATTTTATCCCGTACATCTCTGTTGTCGTCACGATTATGAAGCCCTGGTGAGGAAAAAAGTAGTTTGACCTCATGAGTAAGTGTTGAGTTCAGTAACGACATTCCGAACTGTGCACAGGTGATATGGTCTTTTACCTACGATAATCTTTCTACTGTGAGCATTGTCGAGAAGATAATGGGCAGTGCGCTACGAAATGAGTGGAAGAATGTCACTCAGTTGACTCCACGTGTACAGAATGAAGAACGACACTGAGCTACGAGACTTCGTAAGCTGACTGACAAGCAGAATATATCACTGGCTTTAGTGATGAGTCCACCGGAGGTCCGTCATTTCTGCAAGACATCTTCACAGGCCATCCAATATGGACCTTTCGTTTCGATTGGAGGGCAAATGACAGTGAGGGGTAAATGTCCCCTGTGTCTCAAAGAGAGTTCAGACAATTGTTTCCAGAAATCCAGAATCAATAAAATGTGCACCATTTTTCAAAGCAATATCATAATATGTCTAAAATACTTACAAAATGTCTATGTCGAATTCTAGGCTATAAGAACACCGATCTAACGACGGACAATGCTAACAGAAAAAACCTTTAATAATTATAATGCCACAATATGGTCACACAACCAGGGCATTTTTATTGCAGATTTGAACGACCGCGGAACCAATCGCTCGCACTTTCAATGAAATTGTTTGGAAACAGTATTTCTATTTCCGTTGTACTTATCCATTCAGACAGGCGCCGATACGTGCTATTCTAAATATTCTGCTCCACTGACACACGGGGTTGTGCAGTCCGCTTTAGACCATGAAGATACTATCTGAAACATGACTATAGAGTAAGCGCCGGCCGCTGTGGTCGAACGCTTCTAGGCGCTTCAGTCCGGAACCGCGCGGCTGCTACGCTCGCAGTTTCGAATCCTGCCTCGGGTATGGATGTGTGTGATGTCCTTACGTTAGTTAGGTTTAAGTAGTTCTAAACTTAGGGGACTCAAGACCTCAGATGTTAAGTCCCATAGTGCTCAGAGACATTTGAGAGAGCGTAAGCACAACAATCTCACCAATAATTTTTCACAGCATATCCAAAGCTCGAGACATGGTCCTGCATGGATTTTATAAACAATATCAGCGTAGTGCTGGTACGATAGATGCTACGGATTATTCCAAAATTCCGATTTTGCTATCGTATTTTTTGGAAAAGATCTGTGTAAGGAAGGTGGTGACATTTCTTTGTACTCTGATGGACAACTCCCTTAGCTAGAACGTCGACCGTTTTGTTCCTTATGATACCACATTGCTCCACCATCCTTATCATGGTAGCAACACCAAGCTTTTGTTGTTGTTGTTAACGATTGCATAATCGGTATGGGCAATAACGGTGACCATGGACCTGGCGGTATAAGTCCTTTTGTAAATCCTCTGGAATGACAATGAGCTCTTCCGTAAGCACAGAGGCTACCGGAGAGAGTCAGATCTGCGACTTTGGTGCGCATTTTCGCCATAATACTCCGTCACCTGTGTAGTGGCGATACACACGTCGCTTCCCACTACTCCCCAATTTTAAAATTCGTCGCATCTGAAACAAGTGCTGTCACACGTCCTGTGCATTTGACAGATTTTCGAAAGGGGAAGTCTGCTCCAAGCTCAAATACCTGCTTATTTGCCAGTGCTGGTCTGTAGCGTCCATCATCCTCTTCAGGCCCGACGTCTCAAAGAAATCTTGAAGGAGAAACCATTTGCTGACATACCGGACCTTGAAAGCTAATATCAATGACGCACTCAGTTCCAAAGGAAGTATTACATTACAGCTACCGGCAGTACTGTTAACATTGCCATCTTGGGATGACCGAACGTATTTCATCCCGATGCAATGGTTTTTTTTTTGTCATTTTTATACCAATAACTGAAATGAAATGTCCTTTCAGATTAAAACAGTGTGCTGGATCGGGAGTCGAAACTGAGACTTTACCTTTCGCAGGCGAGTGCCCTACCATCTGAGCTACACAAGCACGAAGCAGGATTTGTTTCACAGCTTTACTTCCGCCGATTCCTTATCTGCTACTTTCCAAAATTCACAGAAGTCGGCTGCTAGACTTGCTGGAAGAAAAGATAATGCAGGGACGTGGCTTAGCCACAGTTTAGGGGATCATATATAGAACAAATTTTCTCTCCGCAGCAGATAGAGCGCTGATCTGACAGACTGAAAGAATGTGACGGACCAGGACTCGAACCTAGGATAATACACTGAAATGATGGCCATACCTTCTATGCACTTTATTAATGAACGTTCTTCACGCCTGCTACAAGAACAACGACAGCAAAATGTTGTAATGATAACTGCACGCTCTGACCATTAGGTTTTCTCCAGCGCTGCTGGCAGTGTGGAACTGGTGGCATTACGTGAGCACGAGCACTCCGTTTTCTCCCTGCCGTGGCGGACCTCCGCTTACGGGGTGCGGAGGTCCTAATGGGGAGAGCAGTTCCCAGCCGGCGTATCGCGTTGCTCATTACGTTACATAACTGCACGCTCCAGGAAATGAGAGGGAGGCGCTCGCCGATGTGGGCCAGGCCGGGGGACTCGACGGGGGCTCTCCTCCAACTCGTCTCTGCTCAGCGGGCCACGTGACCGCTCTCCCGGCTTCCTGCCGCGGCTTTCACCGCACCGTGCATCAGGAATGCCGCCGCTGGCCGCTGGTTCATAGCCACTGTGGGAAAAACTCTACGCACACTGCGACATTCGCCGAGCAGTTCATAACTGCGCAGAAAAAGTCCTTGTTCATTTCTTCTTATTTTACACTGAGTGCGCAAAAGTCGTGGGGGGCCACTCGATGTGAATAGCGTGTCGGCCTTCCACGAGCCCTTGAAATAGTAGTTTCTTTCTGAAAACACAATTTTATTATTATTATTATTATTACATACGTTACTGCAGACCGGTGTGGCCGAGCGGTTCTAGGCGTTTCAGTCTGGAACCGCCCTGCTGCTACGTTCGCAGGTTCGAATCCTGCCTCGGGCATGGATGTGTGTGACATCCTTAGGTTAGTTAGGCTTAAGTAGTTCTGAGTTCTAGGGGACTGATGACGTCAGATGTTAAGTCCCATAGTGCTCAGAGCCATTTGAACCATACATACGTAACAGGCCTTTTATCACACCACGCGAAACATTCATGACTACTTGTTCTTCCTGTTCTTCCAGCAGTCCTTCATTCGTTCACTAAAGGCTCTCTTCCTTTCCACTTTGACCTTTGGGGTTTAGGTGTTGTTTTCTCTGACATCACTTCCCACTTATACACCTTGTGCCTATAGACGCCTTTGTCCAGGACGTCTATCTGAGCTCTTTCCAGATCAATGTTGACTTGTGTCATCCAGGGTGTAGTGGTCTTCAGTCCCTGAATGTAGCTGAGGATTCTGTTGGTGAGTCTGGTCTGTGGAAGTCTGCTGACGTGTCGATAAAATTTTAGTCGCCTCTGTGTAATGTCCACTTCGATGTTGGAGAACTTCTGTATGGTGTCCCTGGAGTGAAGCCTATATCCGCCGTCCGTGAGATTTGGTCCAATAATTTTCCTTATGATTTTTCTTTCCTGTGTGAGAATGTTTTCAAGGTCGGCCTTTGTGTGTAATATCAGTGTCTCACAGGCATATAGCACCTCAGGTTTTATTACAGTGTTGTAGTGACGAATTTTGGTGCAGGTGGACAGACATCTCTTGTTGTAAATACCCTGTGTTTTGTATAAGGCTCTCTTCATTTTCAATAACCTAGTGTTCTGGGCAATTCTTTCCTGTCGGTTCGAGCACTTCAACTAGGTACTTAAAGCGTGTGACCATGTTGATCTTTATTATTATTATTCTCTTGAAGTACAGTGTCTCTCGCCCGAAATAACAGATGCCATACCAACACCGATACATTTAGTGGTAACCTGAAATACTTAAACGAATGTAGTGCATTGTAGCCGCCACTTACAGCTAGAGTTGTAAACCTGACGTGGAAAAAAATGAGCGTTTGGCCGGGAGGCCCCTTACGTGGCAGGTCCGGCCGTCTTGGAGCAGGTCTTATTACATTCGACGCCACATTGGGCGACCTGCGCTCCGGATGAGGATGAAATGATGATGAAGACAACACAACACCCAGCCCCTGAGCGGAGGAAATCACCAACCCAGCCGGAAATCGAACCCGGGCCGCTTAGGACGGCAGTCCGTCATGCTGACCATTCAGTAATCGGGGTGGACTAAAACTGACGCAGGCTACCCTAAACTGTCACAAGTAAGAGTAAAATACGCTAGTTTTCCTAGTAGGTTTAGTCGTAACCGCGTTACCTGTATGTTATATGTGTTGCATACCTATCGGGTGTTACTTCATTTGGATCGCTTCGTTTGAATATGCGATCAGTGTCTTACAAGATTCTTCTAGAAACTGAGAGCGATGAACAGTATAGAATATATAAAACGTCTCGTAACCTATGAATTTTTCTTTCTACACAATTATCCTTCTGCCTATTACTAAAAAATGAACATCATTTATTGCAAAATTAAGACTGTCAACATTTAATTCTCGTTTTATTCGAAAATGGTAAATTTCTAACGCGACATTGTAGTAAAAATAAAAAATAAAAATACAAATTTATCAATAGCGCTACACATCGAAATTTCCTAAAAAGAAAATCATAATTTAAAATAATCCGCAAAAAAAACCATAGCCATAAACAGCTTTCGCGCTGATCAATAATGACAGGGACTTCTTGCCTTTGTTTACAATGAAGACCGTTCTATAGTATACATAAAACAACAATGGTAATGTAGTTTTTTATGTTTGCGCATGTAATTGTACTTTCATCAAAAGTAATTACTTTGGTTGCATAAAAGCGAAGAAGTTATGCATTCACCTAATTTTTTATTAAAATTTAATTTTTATTTTGTAACAGTATAAAATATACTATGGACTAACAGTGAACGATGTGCAGCTCTAATTATGTGCAAGACAAACAAATAAACAAAAAACAAAGACAAGTCGTCGGCTCCCAGCTTCTCCCAGACACGTTCATTTATGCTTCTTTCTGTATCAACGCTACAAGTACTACCGGATGCCGGCCGCTGTGGCCGAGCCATTCTAGGCGCTTCAGTCGGAAACCACTCTGCCGCTACGGTCGCAGGTTCGAATTCTGCCACGGGCATGGATTTGTGTGATGTCCTTAGCTTATTTAGGTTTAAGTAGTTCTAAGTCTAGGGGACTGATGACCTCAGATTTTAAGTCCCATAGTGCCTAGATCCATTTGAACCATTTGAACTACCGGTAATCCTACCGTTTACTACGTGTACCAAAACGACAGAAGCGTAGTTTTGGTTGCGCGCAACTCTGCTTACTGTGATAAGAGCAACAGTCGGAGCAGAAATTGTCCTGTGTCTCCGTTGGACATTGTGACATGTTCCTTTTTTTATATAAATATAGTGATCATATTGGTGAGATTGACAGAGAGAGAGCATCGTAAATTTATGTTCGTGCAGTTGTTGCTATGAGTGGTTCCGAAATGAAATCACTGGAGCGATATGTAGTTTCGATATAAATTAATTAAATTTTATGCCCATATTTGTTTACTGTTCAGAATCATAATTTGTTTTAGGTATTATGAGTTGATGGCAGTTCCGAGATGTGGAATTGTGTCTAGGAAAAATGCGAAATTGCTTTCAAGTACACCTCATGAAATGATGGATGACTAAAAACCTATGTCCAATGGTTCCAGAGTGAAACCACAACATTATGACAATTCATTATTTACTTTTTACAATTCTTCTTGTAGTCATTGCTTACTACGACGAAAGTGGTAACTTCGTGAAAACTTTAAAATTAAGTTATTTTATTTTGATGCGAACCGAAGTGTTAAAACTGCAGTAACATGTTGAGACATGGACCCTACTAGTTTCTTAAATTTTTTGGCGAGGAGTTGATCAACGCATTTAGCAGTGCAGCTCACGGTGGTCCATATGCTGTTGATGTTGGTTTTATAACAACTACATACTGTAGATTGTAATGAACAGGCATATATGAAATTTAAGAAATGTCAGCCTTATTAATATCACGTTGAGCAATTTCTTCCTTAAGCTCTTTTAGATTGTGAGTAATCATATCTAAGATAAACGTATGGGACCTATTACATAAGGAAACATTATTGAGAAGCAGTTCACATGTGAGAGAAAAATAATAGGGTAAGATCAGCAGATGAAACGCATTAGCTGGATAATTTACAATGTGAAGAGATACCAATACTTTATTGGACAGAAGGGAAACATCTTGGATGTGCCAATGATAAAGGTCAAGGTTTAATCTCCTCTAGAATGGAGAAAAAGACGGAGGAAGATGTGGTGCTATGCACAGGTACAGCCAACAAGCCGGAACCAGTGCCTTCAACACTAACACAAGTGCCAACTAGTTCAAATGACGCAGTGATTAAATATATAGATTATTCAGATAGTTAATGTAATTGTGATAAGGGACTGGAATTCGAGATAATAGGAAAAGGAAGGGAAGTAAAACGAGTAAAACATGAGCTGAGTGTAAACGATTGAAAAAGGAAGCCGTCTGGGAAAATTTTGCCCCGTCACTGCTTCCGTGGTAGCTTGAGCTCTTTCCACGTGCTGACTGCACACAGCAGCTTTTGCTCCAGATATATGACTGGCCTTACCGCGTTACTTACTGTTATCTTCCGACTTCGTCGTAATGCTCTCGTAATGATCGTTCCTCATATTTCACTCGCAGAACGTCAGTAATTTTTGAAAGCGAACTTAATTGTTTTGGGATGCAAACTCATTATGCTTTGTAACATGCACTGTGCACTTTCCACAGCGCACGCTGTTACAATTTCCAGTTTTTATGCACAAACGACATATTACAGTCACAGTGAGATCAAAGTTCATTTTCCACACAATTCTCAGTTTTCAATAAATTTCGGCACTTACGTGTTCCTTATTTTGAGCAAAATGCACTTCTACATTCAGTACAGGTATTCACCCCAAAGGGATGCCACATTGCAAGAGACTTTCGTGGTACTAAACTTACAGGAATATTTCCCAGTCTACCCACGAGTCTGTAGGAATACAACTGAAACTGCAAAAGTTATGCTAATCCTTTCCTGGATAGAATTAGTGATTCGGTGCATAGGGCGTCCCTCAAAGCAGTTCACATGGTGTACTGGGTTCGTCCGGAGATGCACTGGGTTTGTGTGGCTATGAATGGAAATGCAGCTAGCTAATTGCCTTCAACAAATTCAGAGATGCCATTTCGGTGCATTTGTTAAAAAACACCGTAAAGTAGTTCACAATTAAGCAGTTTGATACAGTCAATCTCAAAAATTACTGGAAGTTGAGAGCATGGTCAGCACAGAGATCATACTCGGATTACGCCATAAGGCCTACTGAAGAGCTTGGCACGTAACAGAAATCTTCAGTACACTTTAAATGACTTCGGAATGATTCGTACATTCTCAGCAGAATAATAATCGTCAACGGTTCCTGAAATAAACAGTTCACTGCACTGTTGAACTATGGTAACAAAACTTTAAGGCCGGCCGGTGTGGCCGTGCGGTTAAAGGCGCTTCAGTCAAGAACCGCGTGACCGCTGCGGTCGCAGGTTCGAATCCTGCCTCGGGCATGGATGTGTGTGATGTCCTTAGGTTAGTTAGGTTTAGTTAGTTCTATGTTCTAGGCGACTGATGACCTCAGAAGTTAAGTCGCATAGTGCTCAGAGCCATTTGAACCAAAACTTTAAGGCGCTCAGTCTCCCTGAAGCATTTAATATCTCGAAGTGGCTTCTAATTATTAGCATTTGATATAGGAAAGTTTTCAGTTTTGCGCTTAAATGTTGGTGCGTCCCAGTCATTCAGAATCGTCGAGTTAGATCTTCTCTCATGGCTAACTCATTGCATCCAACCGTGGGAATTGCTTGCCTACTCGCCATAGGGGCGATAATATTGCAGGTTAAGACTGGAAATCATTACTAATAACTGCTACGTTTCAATACAATGTTAAAATAACAAAATAAATGATGTTCGAAATAAGAGGAGCCTCGCAAGTGCTTCATTCCATTCGGTCTTGGACCATTGTTCTACATATCCGCCACATTCACATCAGTATTGTGGGAAAGAATTCCTCTTATGAGGCAGCCGCAACTGTACAAGTCTATCTAGAAAAATGAAAAAACCGCAGTTGCTTAATCCACATTCTTAAAGTTCCATCATCTGATGCAAAAAAAAAAAAAACACTTAATCATCTGAGGTCGTCCTCACCCCAATGTGGTCATGAAACAAAAGGTTCCGTGTCAAAAGGGTGAGAGGGACGATAATTCCGTAACAATCGTTCTACAGTGCTGCATAACCAGGAACTACATTCCACGGAAGTTGAAGCTGGGTAGCGGCTCGTACGTTCATCATCAGCATCTACGTGGCTAATAAAGGCAGAAGAGACAGAGTGTTTGAGTATTTATGATGATATTATCTGCGTCTAAAAATTGTAACTGAAGTGATGGCAGAAGGAGAGAATCCCAGAAGCAGGCCTACAGGTTGTAACAAAACTCTGCTGACAAACTTTTGGGAGTGTACAGAATGCCTTGACGAAGAAATTGAGGAAAGGAAACCGCATCCAGAATCGTAAGCCAAAAATACTGCAAAGAGGGTTGCCTCACTGGTCAACTACTGCTACTAGAGGCACACTTGCGCAGTGTGATTGCGATGGGCCTGTGTACTACGTGGTGGCCTAATTACAGGCGTTAGCACCTATAGTTCTGACTGTCTGCAGCGTCGTCGTGTGACGTTTGCCGACGTGGCTTCCTATTCTCGATCTGTTTTGCAAGATAACCTCTACAGTCCATCGAAGTTTGTCGCTATCGCTTCCTTACATCCCGTATATGACACATTCTTGGCGATGGACGCAGCATAAATTATTCTGAAATGAAGGTTATAGCTGGCCAACGACCGATATTACCAACTGCATCAAACGAATCTTAGCACTGATGATCGAAACAACAGCAACACTCGTCTTACACTACGAAGAGTTGTTGCCGCATTAAACAGAATATTTACTGTACCATCAGGAACTGTAAAAGTTTGCTCTAGCTACAACTCTGCGTCTATAACTGTGCTATGTATCCGTCGTACGGTGTCTTGTGTTATGTCATTCCCAACTACTTGGCGGGATTTAAGACTGTCAGTACCACTCTTAGCGAGTCAGAGTTTATTGTAGCACCTCTCACGGCACTTTGTATAGTATTTCTGTGTCTCAATAAATCCGAAACGAATCCTGCAGGCTTCCTTTCAATCTTTTTTTTCTATTCGTTCTGTCTATAAAATGTGGTAAGTGTCTCGGTCTGACGAATAGTACTCAAAGATGTATAGAACGACGATTTTGTAAACGATCACTTCCGTGCATCTGTTACATTTCCTTAAGATTGTTCTCTTAAATATGATTCTAGCTTCTACCTTCCCCACGTTTGAAATTATGTAATAATTTCACCATAAACCATTTCGTACAGAAATATTTAGAGATTTATTCCAGTCTGTAAATTACTACCGTTTGAGGTCTGCATGAGTAAAAAAAATCAGCAAAATCAGCAAATCTCTTATCCGGTTATGCAAGTCCTTCATCTACACTCGTGGAAGTAAAAAAGAAAAAAAAACACTTAAACCTGCGGAAGTGTGATGGTAGGCTCGAGCGAGGCCTGATTTTTCATCTTTTAAAGTCAGACCTCGTAATTCCGATCAATCTATTAAGCTAATAAACTACAATCGGATCAAACAACAATTTAGTACAGTACAGCCCGTCACAAACTTGATACTTTCCCTAAGTTGGAATTAACTGTCACAGTTGGTGCAGTGGATTTGGTAATATTTACTTGGAAATTTTCCGCGACATTGGGAAATGAAACGATGTCATGTTGTAACTTATGCTCACATCTTGCACACTATTCAATGTTTTTTGTACAGTTCGTCTAACAAGAGCACGTTCATTCAGCATCAATCGAAATTATTTCTACATATTACGCTTCTAAATTTAATAAGCGTTACGCTCAGTACCTGTAATACTCTTAACGAGCGACAATGACAGACCATTGATATCATCCCAATCTTTATTCACGCATGTGTAAGGAAAGACTCGTAGATGAAAATCGTAATGTAGACATTATACATTGAAATTTGAAAACGAGGTGATTATGTAACCTGAAGATGCATCTGCGAATGTCCACATATGAGCAGCCTTTTATCCAAAAAGTAGTTATCAACAGAAAACTGCGTCCACGCAGACCTCTAACAATCGTGTTCCAGCTGCAACGCACACTTTCACCTATACAAGGTGTCCCAGCTATCTTGTCCACCCAAAATATCTCTGGAACAATAACAGCTATTGGAAAACGACATTCACCGGTATCAATGTAGGGCTGGGGCCCATGAATTTACATATTTGGAAACATTCTAAAACGAAAGCATATGTGTTATTTAACACAAACTTATGTTTTTTTTAAATGGACCTCCTATATTTTTTCTTCAGCAATCCATAGCATGCCAAAGCACATACACAATGGCGTTGTTTGCATCGCAATATTCCCATTACATACCGATATATTAAGACGCGAAGTTGACGCTTGAAACACCCGACATGCGGTGCTAGCGCACGTCCTCAGGCTCAGGAGTGAACCAGATGCTCCCTGTAATCGCGATGTGATTGACATGCATAATCACACTTCCCTACTTATCAAGAGGTCTGAAACGAATAATACGGTCAGCTGTCATCCTGCATTAACGTCGTACATTCCAGCAGGTATTTATCCCATAGGCTAGGGGTGAAGCGGTTCTGTAACATATCTGTGTACCGCAACGTTAGTCACAAAGTTAACGTCGCTTATCGTTAACCCGTTACTAAAAAGGTAATGCCGTTCAACGTTAAAACTTTACTTTACTGTAGATCTAGCGCAAGTGACAGTTAATCATTCACTCGTAATAGTCAAATTTATGTTGATGGTTTTAGTGAAACGAGCAAGTGGACTAAGAGTTTTACCTTTGTTTAGGTAAAAATGTTTTGATTTGGGAAGTTCAGGTAGGACATAGAAGATGAATGTAAACATGCTTAACCAATTAGTTTTATTATCACATAATTATCAATGTTATGTTTATCTAATGCGTTAAATGACAAATTGTTGCAAACAAATGTTTCTTTACATCACTGGGTAAAATGGCCCTTTGTAGAAACTTCCATTGTGATACCAGCACTACATACTAAACATAACGTTCACATCTCATGCTCAAAGTGATGCCCATTGGCTTGCATACATAGGGTCACTCTGCGGATGAAGCATGCCCTACTTCGTGCTACTGTTTCCTCTTTGATGGCTGTACAAGCATCAATAATGCGTTGCTTCATGTCCTCTGGTGTTGTTGGTTCATGTTGGTAAACAGCATCCTTCACTGCTCCCCAAAGAAAATAATCCAGATCGGGCAGGCCACCTAACTGGGCCACCTCGTCCAATCCACCTACCAGGGAACTTACGGTTCAGAAGTCGTCGTGCTCGTAAGGCGTTATGTGCAGGGCATCCGTCATGCTGATTCCACATGACCATTCTCCGGTTCAGAAGTACGGTGTTCAAGACAACAGGAAGATTGTGTCGTAAAAATCTGGAGTATTGTCTGCCATTTTGGATGCCATTTATAAAGAAAGGTCCGGTAATGGTATCTCCAATAATCCCACACCAAACATTAACTTTCCACGGACGTTGATGCTCTACCTGACGGAGCCATTTTGGATTGTCTGCGGACCAATACTCCATATTCCTCATATTGACAATTCCTTTGTTGGAGAATGATGCCTCGTCGGTAAAGAGAACATCTGCAAAAAAATTTTGATTAGTCAGAAGTTTTTGCTGAACCCACCGACAAAATTTTACCCTATTGCGGAAGTCATTTCCATGAAGATCCTGGTGTAAATTAACATGGTAAGGATGAAATTTATGACTTTTTAGAATAAGCTGTGCACTTGATTTCGACACACCAACTTCACGTTCAATTTGACGTGTGCTGATTTGAGGATTCACAGCTATGGTAGCGGGCACAGCAACTTCAGCACGTTCATCTGTGCGTGTTCTAGGACGATGTTGAGGTCCTGGATTTAAGCTTCCCGTTTCACGTAGACGAGATGTGAGACGACCAAACATCCGGCGCGAAGGCGATGGCTTGTCAGGGAATCGTCTTCTGTACAGTCGTTCTGCCTGAACAGCATTTCGTCCACCTACAACAGGGTACAGTACAGGTATGTAGAGTAGGGTAGAAAACAGACATATTAACTTAATAATCATAATGTTCGCTAACAGAACTATCAACAAACAAGCAGTCTCATAACGTATTTCCCGTCAACGTACATTCTCCATAGATCAGCAGCATTTCTACCATATCTTCATGTGTGTACATTATACTGTACAGTATAAGTTCCACAACACAACGTTTATTCACAATGTGTACTACCTCCGTGCCAACACTAGATTACTCTGATGCACGACTACACTGGCAAGCGGTGTACTGCACGCCAAAGCAACAACAAATGGGATGCTCGGAGGGTGGTGGAGTACAGGAATTTGCATGGGTCGCAAATCATAAACAAGGCGAAGTGGTAACTGTGGCAGTAGTGGGAACTACGTTGGACACTTGACTAGGTGGAGCCAGGCCCTGCGCGACAGGCACAATGGGTTATATAACGCATTAGATAAACCTTATTTTGGGTGTGCACGATAAATAAGACAACCTGACGGGAGTACACCGATCGGTACTGGTTCATATTGTGTACGTAGATACGTAGAACGTGCAGGAGGGAAACCATTATGTGCTTATGAGTGTTGATGGCAGCATACCGTACTATTCGTTTCGGACCTTTTGATAAGTATGGAGGTGTGATTACACACGTCAATCATATCGCGATTACGGACAGCATGGGGTTCACGCCTGAGTCTCAGGACGTGCGCTAGCAGCGCATGTCGGGTGTTTCAAGCGTCAACTTCGCGTCTCAATATCTCGGGATGTAATGGGAATATTGCGATGCAATCAACGCCATTGTGTATGTGCTTTGTCATGCTATGGATTGTTGAAGTAAAAATATAGGAGGTCCATTTAAAAAAACATAAGTTTGTGTTAAGAAACATATATGCTTTCGTTTTAGAATGTTTCCAGATATGTACATTCATGGGCCCCAGCCCCACATTGATACCGGTGAAAGTCGTTTTCCAATAGCTGTTATTGTTCCAGAGATACTTTGGGTGGACAAGATAGCTGGGACACCGTGTATATACGCACTGCACTACATTTGTGTATGTTGAGGCTCAGCTGTCAATTTTCGCAGTAGAACTGATGATCTACTTTTAGCAAAATGCGTATACCGATGTCACTTTAGTGAATGCAACTTTGTCAAGTGCAAACATCCTAACAGGCCTACAAACTCTGTTCGCTAGGCCACCCACCACACGCAGCAGTGGCCCTGTCACATTACTTTCAGGTATACCGAACGCCACTTTCGCTTTTGGCGATGCCTCCAGACTATTTGGATAAAACCGATATAATTCTGTAGGCAAGGAAGTCCTCAACAAAATCTAATCTATTCGGCTGTTCTCTGAGTAAGCATATAGTTTACTTGCAGACAGAATTTTGGAAGCTTACAATCACTGTATCAGTTTGAGCTCTGCTATCTTCCGGTTACTGTATCTCACGACGAAAAGGAACAAGGTAAATACCACACAATCGGTTCGAACGAAAACTTACTGGTTTCCCCATAGGAGAAAAAGCATCAAATGAAAACACAATATGCTCCACAATTCAAGGAACTGATGTCAGCCAGTAAGGTCGAGAGTACCGTACACCAGTCTTGCAGCTCTGAAGATCCGATACATTTCATTTAGTATGACACTAGCGCTTGTCGCAAAGGCTATTAAACAAAATATGTGGCTAGGTTGGAGATTTCTTGGTAGGCGGGACGGAACGTATTATCTTGGATGGAGACTCATCGACAACGAAGAAGTAACTTCAGACGTGCTCAAGCCTTTGCCACTCATTTGTAATAGTGACGAGGCACACTTTTCGATGATAATCCGATTGTAATGAAACACTATTTAGGAAGTTTAAAACATGTCAAGACATAAACTAAATGTGTAGGACTTACACCAGATACGTATAACACGAAATAATGAAAGTATACAGAAAAAAAGGTAACTCGAGTGGCTACAGGTTTCTTTGACCATTGGGAGGGAATCACGGATATGCTGAAATACCTCTACTGGCTGTTGACAGAAGAAAGATGTCACTTAAACTATCCGACGGAAGCATACTTACAAAGAGTCAAAAATCTGTACAAAGTGAGTAATCTGTGAATAAACTACTACCACCTCTGTACCAATCTCATCCGGACTTCGGTGTGAAAATTATACTAATTAAGTGAGCCATTTACACTAATTCTTTCGCGCCTCAAGGGCAATGGAATGATAGAAACCAGGGTTCCCATATATTACGATTTAGGCAGGATAGTCCAATTTACAACTGAAAACCTCCAATGAGATCTTGACAAGATGCGTAAAAATCCAAGTTGCAACAAAACGGATAATTCTTCTTACAATATATGCAGCTCTTTACGCCTCTGTAAGAAGCGGTCTTGCTAACGAAACTGAAATTAAAAATCTAACTTTTAGTCCAAACAGAGCCACGTTGCCATACGAGCACTCAGAATTCGTTGAAACGTACTTTCGTTCAGTACGAAGTCAATCAAAACTATTGGTTATTATTATTGTAAAATTTACAGTTTCAGAAAAGATTCGTCATCAGACACCCACACTAAAGGAGTACCAGTGTGAAAAAAGAAGCAGAGATTGAAAAGTAAAAACAGTTTTAGTACTGAATAATGTAAGAATCACTCAGTACTGAACAGGGTTAAAAATCGCAAGTTTGTTTGCGTGGCCGTTATTTTTATTTACAAAACGTATACAAATTAAAAGTGTTTATGATGCTTACTCAACCGCGAGCACATCACGTTTAATTGTGTATCAAGGAGGAGAAAATTACCTTAAAACGTCCACGTTGGAAGCTAAATGCGGGGATGTAATATTCATTTACGAACCTCCGGCTTTGCCTTTTCTCGACAGTAAAATGGGGAAGTTTCTACAGACGTCAATAATTAAGCTACATATTATTATGGCAGGCCAAGTAATTTACATCGAATGCAACACTACATTTCAAAGTGACACACACCGATCGGCCAGAACATTATGACCACCGACCTACTAGCCATATAAACTCGTCCAGGCGATAACAGTGTCACCTGGCGAGGAATGAGTGCCAGTCAGACACACGCATGGAGCATATAGAATCAATAAGAGTGCTGTCTATGTGTAGAATGGAGAAGGTACACGATCTGTCTGAGTTTGTCCACGAGCAGACGGTGATGGCCTAGAGGCCTGGCACGAGGATTTCGGAAACTGCAAGACTTGAGGACTGTTCAAGGAGTGCTGTGATAAGTCTCCTGAACACGTGGCGAAATCAAGGTGGGTGGCGACCCCTCATTACAGACGTCGGATATCGTAAGCTGGATAGGCTGGTAAAACAGGACAGGCGGCGAACTGTGGCGGAACTAACATCACACTTTAATGCTGGGCAGAGTACAAGTTCGTCTGAACACCCAGTGCACCGACCACTCCTAGCGATGAGCCTCCGCAACTGACGACCCACGCACGTGCAAACGTTAACACCACGGCATCGACAACTACGACTGAAACGGGCACGTGACCATCGACAGTGGACGTTGGCACTGATGGGAGGCGGAGAATACGCCGTCTTCCAGGGAAACAGCTCCTTGACATCTGTACCTCAGGACCAAGGCAGGCTGGTGGCTGCCCATTATGCTCTGGGGAACATTCACGTGGGCATCCATGAGTCCAGTGGAGCTCTTGCAAGGCACCATGACGGCCAAGGAGTATCCTACACTGGTTGCGTGCACCCTTTCACGACGTTCCTGTACCCGGCAGCAGAGGCATTTTTCAACAAGATAATGGGCCATGGCACAAAGCCAGGCGTGTGATAGAGTAGTTCGAGGAACACAGTGGCGAGTACCAATTGATGAGCTGGTCCGTCGACTCGCCAGTTGTGAGCACTGAACATGACGTCAGTACTCACAGTCCCCCTCCACGGAATTTACGAGGGTTAGATGACTTGTCTGTGCCTCACTACTTCCATGCCAAGACCGGTCGCAGCTGTTACCCGTGCCAAAAGTGGACATACTGGCTTTTAGATAGATAGTCATAATGTTCTGGCTGATCACTGTAGGTATGTGATACTATTTTTCAAATCAGTTTTCAAAGTCTTCGTTTACAGCAGTCGGAAGATCCTACAAATCGTCCAATACCTCGACGGTTGAAAAACCGGTCCTGGGTCACTGTTCCATTCGAGAACCGCTGTATGTAACTCTTTCCCCACATCTGTTGTTCCTCGACTTCCCGGACGTTGTTGTCTGTGGACGATGTCGATGGCTTCCTTGCCGGTCAGCATCGTTCACTCCTCTGTGGCGTTGGTGTAGTTGTTGACAAACTATACTGCGACTGCTATCCTTTTTCCGACTGTCAGCAGAAATTAGAAGATATCAGCCACTGGCTGTTTTCGTGCAATTTCTTTGAAGCAGACCAAACAGTTTACTGAAAGACTGTCGTGGAACTGATGGTGTCCCTTTTAACAAGTAATCCATTTTAGGTATGTCACGGTGATCCTCAAATACACAAAGCCCTTCTCTGTTTTCGGATCTGTAACGTGTGTAGATGAAGATTTTTGATATATCTGTGGTTACATAAACACTCGAGTCTCCAAGAGTATGCTTCCCAATCTCTGTTTCTTTTCTGTCTCTCTCTCTCTCTCTCTCTCTCTCTTTTTTTTTTTTTTTTTTTTTTTTTTTTTTTTTTTTTGTCGTATTACTAAGTCACCTTTGCTTACCCCTGTGAACATCGCAAAATAATTTTAAATGATTTTTTCAAATTATTATATGGTGATTTCTCTGTACATACTTTTTATATTTGTGCCAAGCTATTGGCAGTATGCTTCAATAAAACAAATAAAAAAACGAGATGTGGGCAGCATTTCACTGCGGCTGGACGTGACAGAACATTGGTCCATATATCGTCAGAATATCATAGCGAATCTGTGTGACCGTAGACCCTTTGCCTACGAGAATCGTACTGCTCCGCGAACTTAAAATCTGGGGTACTTTTGCAGTTGCAGCGCCTTTTCACTCCCACGCTGTGATGGACTTTTATCCGCATCAGAACTGTGTGTGCAGAAAGTGCGGAACTTGTACTCTCTTCTAACAATGCGCCACCCTTTTCGAGCAACTGTCGTAGCAGGGGACGACGTGCGCAACTTATTTTCCAAGTCACTACGTACTGCGGAGGTTGAAAGGCGTGTAGAAACATCAGTAAGATAAAATGTACTCGAGGTAGTTCTCTTCATTTCGAACTTGTTTACATAGGCTATCACAGGAGGTATTGTCAATAGTCAGAGAAAAGGAAGCAACGTCAATTCGATGCGGAAAATCCTAGTAAACATGAGCTCTAAAATGCATACTTCAGGAACGATGAGCACTTCCCCACCTTCGGCACTGTGGCGCAGATCTTTTCTACTGCAAGCTCGCTGTTTTCCTTATTTTGTGAGAAAATAATACGGACCAAAACATCAAGAAACTGTTTAATAAACATGGGCTACAAAATGCATATCTTCTATCAGCACTTGTTCAGTGGAAGAGATGTGTTTCACAATAACGAACATGAACAAGTACTCAAAGATCTTAAGTCGTGCACTTTTTACAGACCATGTTTGCTAGACTTTTTTACGTCGATTGATCTCTCCTGTCTTCTCCCTGAATACTGGTCATATCTGCTGGGACAACCTGTTATCCGTTTCTAGGGAACAAGTAATGAATTGAAAGTAATTAACTGTTCATTAAAATGCAAAATGAAAAATGCTGAATAATTTTCGAACTCGAGACTTTTGCCTTTCGCGGGCAAGTGCTCTGCTAGTAGAGCACTTGCCCGCCAAAGGTCCTGAGTTGGAGTCTCGGTCCGGCACACAGTTTTAATCTGTTCGAACGGCTCTGAGCACTATGGGACTTAACTTTTGAGGTCATCAGTCCCCTAGAACTTAGAACTAATTAAACCTAATCAACCTAAGGACATCACACACATCCATGCCCGAGGCAGGATTCGAACTTGCGACCGTAGCGGTCGCGTGGTTCCAGACTGTAGCGCCTAGAACCGCTCGGAGTTTTAACCTGTCCCGAAGTTTCTCACTGTGTGTTGAAATACTTCTATGAAAGAGTCACGACCGGTTTCGCATCAGTGGAGATCCATCTTCATGTGATATGTATTTTTTTTTAATTTTTCTGTCATGGCGTGACATAGCAAATAATATGAGCCGATTCCCACTGTCCATCGTCAAGATTAAACCAATAGCGCCCTAAAAGCGGTTGTCTATGATCAGACTGATTGGAATCGCGCAGCGCCTTGCCGTAGACTGGATGGAATGCACACAGCGCCAGCGTATACAGTACAGTTTGCATCACACGACAGCTTTTAGCACGCTATTCGTTTAATCTTGACGATGGACCGTGGGAAATTCCTCGCAGTGTTTACTGTGCCCTGACATGACCGTTTAAAAAAATTAAAAACTTTGTCACCTGAAGATGCATCTCCACCGATGCGAAACCGATCGTGGCTTTTAATAAAAGTATTTCAACAGCTACCACGGAATGTTTTACTCGTCCTATGCAACTTTGACTGCAGATGTCGGTTTCGAAACTACCTCGAATTTGTTCGATTTAGGAGTGTTAGGTTCGAAAAAATCCCGGTTTTATTCTTTGAAAGCCTGGCAGCCCTGGGAGGAACTTCAGTATATGGTCCATTGGAAGTGCCCTCTGCCATGCTCTTGGCAGTGGTTTGCGGAGTGTGGGCACAGATGTAGGTAGGCCTACAGAGTGTGTGACGTGAGTGCCGACCGCAGACCGCGATGACTGACGCCGTGACGCGTGCAGCGACCGACTGCGGCAGCGGCGGCGGCGGCAGCGCGTGACTCTCGACACGTCCCGGCGGAGAGCAGCGGCCGCGGGCGACGCGTCGCGGCGATTCGTTCCGCCGCCAGAGGCGGGCCTTGCAGCGCCGGCACAGGAAGGCGGCCGTGGCGGGGGCGGAGGCGGGGGCGGCATTCCCAGGAGGGCGTCGCGCCGTCGTGGCTGTGCGCCGCTGAGCGGTGCGTCACGCAGCGGCGCGGCTCGCCCTTGGCCGCGGTTCACGGCCCCCGCTGGCGACTCTGTTCCTACGGGTAGGCGCTAAACGCTAAGTCCTTTTCCTCAAATGAATTCTTTATTGGATTAGATTCCTTATTGGCCTTTGAATACTCTACGAATACAGCCATCTGCATGTATCTTGTAAGCCTTAGCACACTGACCTAAATGGTAAAGTGTTACGTCGGGACAATCTTGACCGAATGATGATAAAAACTTCTGCATCGTAAGACCGCGTCAAATTCCTCTTCAAACTTCCTCACTACTCGACGTTTCTATCATTCTGCTGGGATCTTCTTCAGGATTTTACTAGTGTCACTGGATATCTTGATTGCTCGTGTTCAAACTTATACGGGCACCTGCGCAGTACTGAAAAAGATCCCAGTGGAGGCATCGAACAGTCGAGCAAGGGTAAGTTATAAGAGGAATATGAAGCTGTCTAACAACTCAGATTTTACCATCAGTAATAATGGCCACAAAAAACTGCCTCCTGCATGCTACGAAACTGATAACACAGCATTTCCTTGCATGTGGGATATACTGATTAAAATTTGGTCCTCATGGCTATTGAGTTAGCATAACGTAGCTGTAACTTTTCAGGAGAGGAAGTGCATGCACAGCACTACCGCCATCTTCCGGTTTTCGAAGTAGGTCCAATACTTGGCATGAGGGACATGGTAGCATTATGCCAGCCAATATCACAGATATGTTATTGCCTGTAATGCAACGAGTGCGGCCCAGTTGGTGACGAGATGGATTCAGAACAATCGTGTGGCAGGAAGAACAGTACTTCCGGAAGAAAACCACCGTTAAAACTCTCAGCACCGTACGGGAAGACCGATAAGGAATGAGAAGAACCTGAGCTGAGCTGATAATGAAAGAAATTTATGGAATACTCTGATAAGAAGATAGCACATGTTTAAAGGACGTGTGTCATGGCTTCAGGGATTAACTGTCATCGTACTAGAGGTATCTGCAGTGAAGACAGAATTGGCATACACCCAACAAATAATCAAGGACCTGGGTACAGCTATTACTCTGGTGAAGAAGGTGGTACAAGACCGGAAATTGTGTCAGTAAGGGGACTGATAAGGAAAATAGTAGAACGACAGAATATGATGAACTTGTGGATGACAGCGGCCGAAATCTAAATTGAACGCGAAGAGTGAACAGATTACTAGAAGCTACTATGAGATGTCAAGCTGCCTTGCCTCGTTTCCCACTGACACCTTACCACAGACAACAGAGTTTTGCATGCCAGAATCAACAATGACAATGAGTGCCATTCTATACTGTCTCGCTTCTGTTTCTGGCTGCCATACGGACGAAAACGAGTACGGAGACAATTTATGGGGAGGTGGTCAGCCGGGAAACTGGGTGCTGTGTTGTCCTCATCATCATTGCTTCACCATCGACACCCAAATCGCCCAATGTGACGTCAACCGAAATTCTTCCAGGCGGGGACTCCAAGCCATCATGATATATGATCTGGTGGAGAGATCCCAAGAAGGAACGATTCTTGATCCCACTCCTCTCGAACAACTGGAATATTTGGATAGAAAAGTTCTGGTTCTACCAAAGGACTCATCTGGTATTTGTCAAAGGGCAAATGAATGTTTGCCAGTATGTGGCAAGAATGTTAAGCCCTTTTGTCGTACCCAGTATGACCGTGGTACCAAATGAAATACTCTAGTGGGGCAATGCAAGGCTCCACACAGCAGTTCACATCAGAAACACTTTGACTAATGCACTGTTTCTTGACTAGCTTGCCAAATCCCCTGATTTGTCAACAACAAAGCACTGATCTCCAGTCAGCATTCGCCACGAACATTCAGATCATGTGTTTCAGATATGAAAACTAGATGACATTTGCAGGCTGTTTCCATTTCAAAATAAATGCATAGGTGTATTATTATCCGTAGTGCTCAAACGTCCTAATGATGTTGCTTATGAATGTCAGAACCGAAACGGAAAGTACAAGAGGTCTGCAAATATCAGCCTGGTACTTCAAGTTGTTCTGCCAACAGCTTTGTTGCAGTTTTGACACCAGTTGCCGTTTGACTACCGAAATTAAGCTCTGTCGGACTTGGCTTACAATTGGATGGGTAACCATTCAGGTGTGCCGAGAGCTGTTGGCAAGTGGGGTGCGCTCATCCCTTGTTAGGCCAGTTGAGAAGCTTCATAAATGAGAAGTAGCAGCGCGTGTCACGAAAACTGACAATAGCTGGGAGAGTGCTGCGCTGATCACATGCCCCTCCACATCTGCAACCAGTGACGCCTATGGGCTGAGGATGACACAGAGATCAGTCGGTACCTGTTTGCCCTTGTTCCTAAAATTTGTTAAGCGATTTTATAATACGGAGTTTAATTAGGTCAGGTACAGGTTATGTATATGTATATATGCACACCAGGCTCGAATGAACTCCTATGGGAATCTGCGACATGCCACGAGTATTAAGGCCAGTGGGCAAGGGGCATTATTAAATCAGTTATGTGTCGACAAGGTGAGAATCTCGGTCTGACGGGAGGCGTGCTAGTGTATAACGTGCAGCCGCAATGACGACTGTGACCGGGTTGGTTAGGGATCAGAGCATCTGCCTAGTAAGTGGGAGATCTGGGTTCGAATACCGGTCGGTCACAAATTTTCAGTTTACCTTTTTGATTTCAATCAGTACTCGCTTGCAGCCAGTTGTTGTAATGTCATCTTTCAGCAGTAAAATTGTCCGTGTCTCGGAGCCAGAACCGTGCTGTAGTTGTCTGAGGGGCATTTTCGTGAACTCACGTTGACGTCTCGGCGACCAAATTCGCCTGATGTGAATCCTATGGAACCCATCTGGGACGCTTTATCAGACGCCATCAACGCGTACGCGTATTAGTTGCCGATATTTACACAAATTACATGACCTATTTGTAGACGTCTAATGACACTTACCTCCACAGGCCAACTAACAAACTGTCGGTTCTCTGATATGCAGAATCAATGACTTCTTCCTTTGGGGTTTGTAAGAGATATGGTGAACCGAACCAAGGGTAGAGAACAACAGGACGTGAAAGCACGCATTCGGAATGCGTTTAAACATGTTACCGTGGCAATTTTGAACCGTATTTGGAGAGAAATACCGTTCAGAAATACCGTGCCACGAAAGCTGCACACGCTGATTTGTATGAATGAGAGAACAAAACTCTATGAGTTATCTTATCACATGCTGAAAGCTATTTGTTAATATTTAATATGGTTAAAAGGTATTAAGTTTTTTAAGTTGTAAAGGTAACATTGACAACCTGTAGTGCTATGTCACTGTAAATAATGTGTGAATCAACTTCCAAGTGCGTTGAAATCAGTCATGATACTCATGCATCGAGTTTTAGGGATACTGCTTTTAAAAGTCAAATACAAACTGGTGAAACAGCCGATCGGATGGGTGTCAGAATTCCAAACATTTTCTTGGAAACTGTCTCCAGGTTTTCACCAACAGAATAATGTATATGAACACATTGAAAGTGTTTCTATCGCAGTCTGTTGACAGTGAATGGTATCCAACCAATGTTACTTACCAGCTTTTTTATATAAAAAAAAAGGAATTGGAAACACTCTAAACTCCCAGTTCAGGTTTGGAGTTAAAAGGAAGTTACGAGACTTTGCAATAAAGTGAAAATATAATAAACGGTTTTACGTGGGAATGTGCAAGAAAATTACCGACAGCGATTGCAACAAAGATCAGTGATTAACCTTGTTTCAAAGAACTATAATTACCACTGCCTGTGATAAATTATTGTTGTTAGTACCCGGCAAATGAGCGTGTCAATCGTGTGTATAATAATATTCCATATTAAGATGCATTAAACGTGACAAATACTACTTACAATTTCTAATGAACTGAAGGATGTGGAATTATTTGAGAAAAACAGCGGACATACATCTGTGTATGTGTCTGTTCTGGAGTGGATTATTGTAGGAGGGAGAGAAGAACACGACGGAAAATATTTCAAAATGGTTCCGTTCTACGTCTCAAAACATCATAATCATGAGAAACACCTTAAATCTGTTAAGGCTGCAGGTGGTAAATGCGGGTAGTTACCATTTCTGTTACCTAAAAAACCTTTCGAAGTCACCGTGCAGTAAAATTTCTGCTCATCAGTATTCGTTTGAAGTACGTGAGCTCTGTGCTGCTTTCATTGTAAAACGAAGTTGGCTACGTTTGTAGTTGATTGTTCTAAGTTCAAACCAGTCAGTACTATCAAGCCAAAAACATGAGCAAATTCGAATTATATAAAGAGCAATTAAAGCTTCGATTTGTCTGTCATATATGCAGACATTGAACGTTTGGTGTAACCTAGTGTTTTACAGGCCGGTTTTGAGTAACTGGTTGCGATATCTCTAATATAAATTCTAGACCTTTCTCACGATTACGATGCTTATTTTATTATTATAAACCTACACAAAGAAATGGAGAAAACTCGCAATAATGAAATGTTGAAAATAAGTAGATGTTATGTTTCTGTCGTTGAGACAAACATGAAAAAGTATAAAATATTCACCAAATACTCTGCAGGGGGATATTCATTGTAAGACAAATTTCATTTCATAGATTCATTCATTTTTGTGCCGCTATCTCCAGAAAAGTGTCTGTCGTATGTAGAAACTGATGAAGTGAAAACAACAAACAAGTATCGCCCTCGCAGTAAACAGTTTACTTTGATGAATAAGTTAGATATGTTTCCATATGAGTGTATAACTCACGAATCCGTTTTGTATTGGATAAAGAGTTGTCGGCGATAGAAGCTCTCAAAAGCCTGCTGAGAAGTAGAAGAACAGTTAAAGAACTTATGCATCTGGCTGAGTGTTTGATCCACCCCATTAAAAAACTTCACCACACTTAGCATGGAATGTTCTGCTGAAAATTACTAATATTTCAACATATTACAGATAATGAACATTATAATTCGTTGAGCGTAGAATCAGAAGTCATGTTGTTTACTATTCACATAGATATGCAGATGCATACAATACATTTGTGGCTGATTATAACGTAAATAGCCATGAGTCTTATATACCTTAATTTTAACAGTCTCTACGGCTGAACCGTAATGTAATATCTACCTCTCTCTGACTTCGCACTGATGGCGATGGATGGTTTTTATGGAATGAGCATACCATATGACACAGACATACGTTACATTTTAGATGTAGGACATGAGTATCCATAAAATACACGTTAACTTCACACTGATTCATTACCATCACCATGCATCAACAAGCTAGGTGTACCAAACAAGCTGATTTCCACATTATATGATTAAAAAATTGTGATTCTCATCAGAAACTTAAAGCAATGTCTTAAAAATAAATCTTACTCAATGGAAAATACAACACACAATGTCACTGTGTCAAGCTGCCTTGATAAAGCCATACATCGATAATAATCCTGAAAACCGTATAACAGCAAACAGCGATTTCGAGAAAAAAAGAAATATTTTCGTAATTATGAATCACAGCGTTTAAGCAAAACTATGCACAATGTGCAAAAAAAGAGTGAAATTGAGAAGAGAGATATGGAGCTATGGCTCTGACAGCACGACCGAATTTCAAGCACAGTCGCACATTTGATCCTATTGAATTAAGTTGACCTAACCTTATTTCTGACAAGCTAGTTTAGATATTTCTAAGATAGTGCTGGTAGCTTTCCATTTTAGGTAAATGTTGACGAAATTTGAGCCAAAATGGTTCAAATGGCTCTGAGTACTATGGGACTTAACTGCTGTGGTCGTCAGTCCCCTAGAACTTAGAACTACTTAAACCTACCTAACATAAGGACATAACATACATCTATGCACGAGGCAGGGTTCGAACCTGCGACCGTAGAGGTCGCGCGGTTCCAGAGTGTAGCGCCTAGAACCGCTCGGCCACCACGGCCGGCGAAATTTGAGCCAGACACTTGCTTGATGGTGTTACACAGACACAGAGCTCAGTACACTGAGCTGACAAGGTCATGGGATAGCGATATGCACTCATACGTTCATAAGGTATAAAAGGACACTGCATTGGCGGAGCTGTCATTTGCTCTCGGGAGATTCGTGTGAAAAGGTTCCCGACGTGATTATGACTCCATGACGGGAATTAACGGACTTTGAACGCGGAATCGTAGTTGAAGATAGACAACGGGACTTTCACTTTTGGAAATCGTTAGGGAACTCGATATTCCCAGATCCACGGTGTGAAGAGTGTACCGAGAATACCAAATTTCACGCATTACCGTTCACCACGGACAACGCAGTGGCCTACGGCCTTCACTCGACGATCGAGAGCAGCTACGTTTGTGTAGAGTTATCAGTGGCAACAGACATGAAACACTGAGAGAAATAACCGCAGAAATCAACGTGGGACGTCCGATGAACGGCGAAATTTAGCGTTAATTGGCTATGGCTGCAGGTGACCAACGCGAGTGCCTTGCTAACAGCACGACATCGCCTGCAGCTCCTCTCCTGGGGTCATGGCCATATCTGTTGAATCCTAGACGACTTGAAAACCTTGGCCTCGTCAGATGAGTCCGGACTTCAGTTGGTAAGAGCTGATGGTAAGGTTCCAGTGCGGTGCAGACTCCACGAAGCCATGGATCCAAGTTGTCAACAAGACACTGTGCAAGCTGATGGTGGCCCTACACTGTTGTGGGCTGCAGTTACATGGAATGGACAGGGTCCTCCGGTTCAGCTGACTATAAATGTTTATGTTTGACTACTTCGAGACATTCATGGACTTTGCAGCCATTCATGGACTTCATGTTCCCAAACAACAATGCAATTTTTGTGGATGACAATGCGCCATGTCGCAGACCACACGTGTTTGCGTTTGGTTTGAAGAACAGTCTAGACGATTCGAGCGAATGATGTAGTCACCCAAATTAAACTATGTGAATCCCATGCAACATTCGGGGGACGTAATCGAAAGGTCAGTTGGTGCACATAATACTGCACCGGCAGCATTATTGCAAGTATGGACGGATATAGAGGCAGCAGGGCTCAATAATTCTGCAGGGAACCTCCAACGATTCAGTGCATGCCACATCGTGGCGCTGCACTACGCTGGGGAAACGGAGGTGCGACGCGGTAGTAGACGCTATCCCATGATTTTTTTCACTTCAGTGTATATTATTTAACTGCCTCAAATTTATGAAATGTAAAATACATGAGTTGTATCACACTTTGGCTTATCTCCATAATAGTATTTATAACATCTCATGTGTCAATAAAAATAAAGTAGGAGTAATGAAATATAAATTATCAGTTGAGATTACTCCAGAATTCATATGAATGAGAGCAAAATGTACTCTCAAACTCAAATCTGTGCCACAACGTGTAACACATAGATTGAAAGTGTGAATATGTCATCGGTAAAATAATTCATCATGATCCGTTATCAGGAACGTGTGTTAAAAATGATGATAAATTAAATGTGCTACATAATAAATTGATTCAAGCAGCATACAGTTTCTACTGCAAGGCAATGTAAATCAGCATTGCCAGTAAAAGAGGACCAGCATTTCATACTAGATGACAAAGTGGACACTAACGCATGGGGTTATTTCCGAGAAGACAGCTGTGTGCGCAGTGGGCGATTTAACACTAACTTATAGGTTAAAATGTAAAATACTGTAACTGTAACCTGCGTGTTGAGGTCACTGTACTAAAATTGTAATCTATATGTTGTATACACAAATAAGATGTAAACTGGAAACATAAAGTACATGTTGTAGACGTAATATGAAAATGCTATTGGTTGTACACAAGTTATGACAATGCAGTGTTCCAGCCACATATCTCAGTATTTTTCCTGCGATCTATACCTATCATACCGATCTGAACTTCCATGAGAGACTGAATATTCCATTTCCTTCTCTCGTTAAACAGATTATTTCACATGATAGCCATCAATGAGGGTATGTATTATGTGCGAACAAGCCAAGTGTTGGTATCACATTAGACACCTGTCATCACCACTAGATGAGAATGGTATCATATCCCTTGTCCATCCTTGACGTAGGAAGCTGATTAGCATATTTCCAACAAATAAAATAAAAAAAAGTTTGAGGTGTCATAGATTACAAAGAAGTTAAGATATTGGATAGAACGGTAAAATACTGGGCTTTGGTTGGGAGATCTAAATGTGTGTGTGTGTGTGTGTGTGTGTGTGTGTGTGTGTGTGTGTGTGTATGTATGTGTGTGTGCGTGTGTGTGTGTGTGTGTGTGTGTGTGTGTGTGTGTGTGTGTGCCAGGTATCTGCTATAAAGAACGTCCACCGTGCAATATTGGTACAAAGCACCTTCTGCATTGAACTCGTCTCTCCGAACCACCATTTGTCACATAATATTGATAGGCAGTACCCTCTGAGACACAGCACTTTAATGCATCACTCTCCATCCCCAACATTAGTAAGATGCACCTTTTGCCAAGTGACGTGGGTAGAAAGCTCACCTCCATGCCATTTCAGTGAGATGCACCCTCTTACATGTAACACTAACGTCATCATCCTGCTACCACCACCGCAACCCTGCCCTTGCAATTAGACATGCCAAAGATAAAAGGTTGTTAGGGGACTTTTTCTACAAAGTTGGCATACACACTATGACATGAACACCCTCTGCCACGCATCACTGGTAAGAAGTATTCTCTACCACTGTTGACGCCATCCGGCAGCCACAGCCGAGCCCATGCATCGAGGCAACCAACCCATCATCAAGGAGTTCTTTTTTCTACAAAGTTGGCTGCACATCCTACTTGGCCCATAGTCGCCACTGCATTCCTATTAAGAGAGAATACTTCATTTGATCAGCAAAAAAAAAAAAAAAAAAAAAAAAAAAAAAAAAAAAAAAAAAAAACACTTCAAAAATATCCCTGAACAGAATGGTCTAGTGAAATAAATGTCACTTAAGAATGGAAGTGACAGGAACTACTACGAAGCAAACGTGAAGTATCTAATGTGAATAAGAAAAAGTTCATCAACATTTTCATTCAAGACACAGAAAAATCAAAATAACGTTCGGTGAAATGGATAGATTTCACTCCTGTGGAATGTCTGAAATCATTGAGGAATGTGGTACCTGTATAAGTATTCAAGTTAGTATGTAGAAAATCGAGACATACCATGGAACTTTCGGAAGAATACCAGCTACACATTTCCGAAGACAGAAAAAAAGTTAAATGCATGAACTATCGCACACTGGGCTTTAACAGACCATGCATCGTAGATGTTGACCAAAATAAAATAGAAAAAAATGGAAAACAGTCTTGAGGATCTGTTAGATTAGATACGATTAGTTTTATTTCAAAAATGGAAAGGGCTCAGAGTGATAGTTTTAACGAAACGCTTACTAATCCGAACAAGACCTGAGAAAAATCACGACACCTTCATACGAGGTGCATTCAAGTTCTAATTAACTACTCACCCGAAATCGACGAAACTGGCTTTACTTCTCGACGTAATCGCCCTGCAGACGTACACATTTTTCACAACGCTGACGCCATGATTCCATGGCAGCGGCGAAGGCTTCTTTAGGAGTCTTGTTTTGACCACTGGAAAATCGCTGAGGCAATAGCAGCACGGCTGATGAATGTGCGGCCACGGAAAGTGTCTTTCATTGTTGGAAAAAGCCAAAAGTCACTAGGAGCCAGGTCAGGTGAGTAGGGAGCATGAGGAATCACTTCAAAGTTGTTATCACGAAGAAACTGTTGCGTAACGTTAGCTCGATGTGTGGGTGCGTTGTCTTGGTGAAACGGCAAACGCGCAGCCCTTCCCGGACGTTTTTGTTGCAGTGCAGGAAGGAAATTGTTCTTCAAAACATTTTCGTAGGATGCACCTGTTACCGTAGTGCCCTTTGGAACGCAATGGGTAAGGATTACGCCCTCGCTGTCCCAGAACATGGACACCATCATTTCTTCAGCACTAGCGGTTACCCGAAATTTTTTTGGTGGTGGTGAATCTGTGTGCTTCTATTGAGCTGACTGGCACTTTGTTTCTGGATTGAAAAATGGCATCCACGTCTCATCCATTGTCACAACCGACGAAAAGAAGGTTCCATTCATGCTGTCGTTGCGCGTCAACATTGCTTGGCAACATGCCACACAGGCAGCCATCCGGTCGCCCGTCAGCATTCGTGGCACCCACTTGGATGACACTTTTCGCATTTTCAGGTCGTCATGCAGGATTGTGTGCACAGAACCCACAGGAATGCCAACTCTGGAGGTGATCTGTTCAACAGTCATTCGGCGATCCCCCAAAACAATTCTCTTCACTTTCTCGATCATGTCGTCAGACTGGCTTTTGCGAGCCCGAGGTTGTTTCGGTTTGTTGTCACACGATGTTCTGCCTTCATTAAACTGTCGCACCCACGAACGCACTTTCGACACATCCATAACTCCATCACCACATGTCTCCTTCAACTGTCGATGAATTTCAATTGGTTTCACACCACGCAAATTCAGAAAACGAATGATTGCACGCTGTTCAAGTAAGGAAAACTTCGCCATTTTAAGTATTTAAAACAGTTCTCATTCTCGCAGCTGGCGGTAAATTCCATCTGCCGTACGGTGCTGCCATCTCTGGGACGTATTGACAATGAACGCGGCCACATTTTAAAACAATGCGCATGTTTCCACCTCTTTCCAGTCCGGAGAAAAAATTCGGAGGTCTTAGAACTTGAATGCACCTCGTAGATTAGAAGTAGGCCATTTGAGGGCCTACAACTAATCTGTCTGACATAGTGGACCTACACGGGGGGGGGGGGGTGTGGTCTTAAGTGCGATTTCGTATGACAGCAGAAGCACTCTTGTGGTTGTTTCACGTAACCCTAGTGTAATTTTGTACCTCATTCCGATCATTCGACCAGTCGCGCTGCCATTCACGAACAGCACTCCAGGGAGTGTTTTCCATCAAGATAACGCTCGGTTGTAACCCAACATTCTCTACGCAATGTCGACACGTTGTCTTGGACCGCTCTGTGATCAGATTTGTCTCCAAACGATCACACACGGACATCATTGGACGACAACTCGAGTGTCATCAACAAACAGCATTAACCGACCCTGTATTGATCGACCGAGTGCAACGGGCGTGGAACTCTGTCCCATAAACTGACATCCGGCGCCTGTAAAACACGACACACGCACGTTTCCGTACTTGCATTCAACATTCTGGCGGTTACTCCGGTTATTAATGTACCAGCATCTGACATTTGCAATGGCTTATCACGCCCTTACTTATTTTCTGGTGTTGTGATTTGTACCGTCAGTGTATTTGTGATTTCGTACCTCATTGATAGAGAGAACGATACTGTTATTAAATCAAAGACGGTGCCTCTTCTCTTGACTCTCAGCAGGCATAGGCGTAAAGAAACTATAATTAGAATTTACGATTCGAATCTAGCGCGTAAGTATGAGGGTATAACTTTAGTTTACCGTGAAGCATTAGATCAGAGGAAATCTCCCCCACAGCCGCTACTTCGGGAAGTCAGCATCTGTGTCGCACCATCCATCAAAGGCGAAATTAAGAGTTACAAGTTGTCACTTGAGGCGGGGGACGCGAGGCGAGGCCGAGAGTGAATCTCGGGAGGTGGAGTGTTATTCAATTCGAGCCACGGAGGCGCCGGAGGCGGTAACGAACGATCAATTACGGCCTCGCTGGGCCGGGCCGCGCCGCCCCCGTCGCAGAATAATTCCGCGGGCGGCTGCTTCTGCTTCCTCCTCCTCTATCAATCTTGCGACACCGAGGGGAGTGGGGGGAGGGGGCGGACACGCATTTCACGCGCTTTATAGGCTCATCATTCCGCTCCGATTCAGGCAGAATCCCGGCCCGCCGCGCCGTGATTAATTTTGCGCCAGATAAAGACTTTAGAAAACGCGGCAGTCGCAGCAGCGCGGGTCCCATTTGCGCAGGCCCGACCGGCGACAAAGCGCCGCCGCCGACTAATCGCCCCACATTTTGTCCGACGCCGGCTACCGGCGCCGCGGCCGGCGAGTAATGGCCAGAAATTTTTGGCCGAGCGTAATGAGCGGGTTACTTATCGCTGTTCTTAAGAATAGGAAAGTGGAGGCGTTGTCAAGCCCCGAATATCTCCAGTTTCTACAGTCTCGTTTTTCCGACTAAGCTTTCCTTATTTACTGCAGTTTCAAATTTTAGTTCGCATTGGGAACATTACTATGTGCATACCCTGTTCTAGATCTACAAAAGCTTGAGAATTAATCAAATTAAGATTTCCACGTCATAAATATTAACAGTTAAATGAGATATACTCGTATTTCAATTTACGAGGGTGGTTTGGAAAGTAAGGTCCGACCGATCGCGAAATGAAAACCAGAGAGAAAATCGAAAATTTTTTCTCCGCAACAGTTAACCACACCTTCCAGCTACTTCCCTAAATAGTCGCCGATTCGACTTAGACATCTGTCGTGGCGTTGTACAGACTTTCCGGTGCCTTCGTCACAGAAAGGAACCAAATGTGCTTTCCGCCAATCCTCTAAGCTGGTCTGACTTTCATTGTTTGTGCCAAAATGTTGTCTCCGTAGCCAGCGGCTCATGTGAGCAGAGCTGAACAATGTATAGCTTCAGGCGAAATCTCTTACCAGATCCACATACTTGGCGCGAGACACTGTTGTTTTAGGCATTTCTGCATAATCACTTTGCGCTCTAAACTGAGAAGAACGATGTGGAGCGATTGACAGACATACTAGAGACACTGCCAAACACATCTGTGCAGAATTCCATCGAATTTTCAGAGTGTTTGCCCATTTCGCACCTAATCGGGCGTCGCTTTCCACATATGCCTCGCAAAAAGCAAATAAAGTCTATCTTGTTCCACTAATATTTCTACATCTGCATCAGCACTCCGCAAGCCATCTGATGGTGTGTGGCGGAGGGTACTCCCGGTACCATTATCTGTACCCCTTCCATGTTCTATTCATGACTGGTGAGTGGGAAGAATGGCTGCCGATGATTCTCTGTATTACCTCAAACTTCTCGAATTTCCTTGTTGTGCTCAATTCACGAGCCGTATGTGTTAGAAAGTAATATGTTGTACTTATCTTTCCGGAACGTACTATATCGCCTCTGTTTAACTTCTGCCGCTCGAGCTTCTCTGTAATGCTCTTGCGCCAACTAAACAAGCTTGTGATGGAACTCACTGCTCTTCGTTGGATTTTCTCTATTTCCTCTATTAACCTGCCTGGTAAGGGTCTTATAATGATGGGCAGAATCGGTCGAATAATTGTTTTGTAAGCCACTTATTTCGTGGATAAGTTACATTTCGAAATATTCTTCCGATGAATCTCACACTAGTGTCTGCTTTCCCTACTAATTGTTTAATATGGGCAATCAGTTTAAAGTCTTTCCGGATGATTACTCTCAAATATTTCACGGTAGGTACTGTTTCCAGTAATTTTTTATCAATGGCGTAGCCATACAAGAGAGAATTTTTTCTCTAAGTATGCGCAGTATTTTACATTCTTTTATGTTCATGGTCTACTGACAGTCACTGCATCATTCATTTGTTTGTGTATCGGTTTTTGGCTTATTTTATTTCCTTTATTTATTAGGTTCTGTGATACTATGCAAGCAAAAACTACTGAATCATGGAAGTGGGTAAATAATTTGTGGGATATTAATTAGACCATCACTCCTGGATGTCTTTGCTGGTCGTCTGGGCTCAATTGAAAGTGGGGCTCATCAGTGAAGACAGTCCTACTCCAGTCAATACATTCCAGACTGAAAACGTGTGTGGATATGCCACTGTCTACAGACAGCGGTAGGATTCCAACCTGACTGTCGGCCGTCATATGGCCCGACAACCAATATTTATGTTCTGGACTGCCGTATCTTTCATAGCAGGACTCCTTTGGTTGTAATCCTCAGCACACATACAGCAGAGCGGTACGTCGATGATAATCTAATTCCCTTTCTGTTGCCCTTCATGCAAGCCATCCTGGATTACTTTTCAGCAAGATAATGCCCGGTCCTACGCAAGAGTTTCTACAAGTGCCGGACGTTTACCACGCCGGACATTTGCCACACTTGCCCCTTCGCCAGGTAGCGATCCCTCAGGTAAGGGACGCCCTTCCTCATATTACACCTGCCCGCTTTAAAACCGCCGTCTCCACATCTTACCCGATACAACCAGTCCATAAAGGACCTCCTTTTTCGACGTCTTGGCCAAATACAGAGCTTCTTTTCCGAAATCGAAATATTTGTAATTTTTGGAAACGAAAGCAATGCCGACGATTATGTCAGTATGTAATTAGTTCTGCCAAGTATAAATATAGATCCCCCTGTCCGTACGGTAGCTTCCTTTCACGCTTACTGATTGCGATAGAAACAGTTCATTACCTTGGCAGCAACAAGAAAGGAACGATGTAAAGAAAATGCGAACGTACGCTAATCATTTCCTTTTGATCACTGCATTTGTGCCTACTTTAATTACTACAACTGCGTGCCCTAAAGACAATAAGGAAAGAAGAAATGGGCATGTGAATGTTTGAAAAGAAGAACGACATACCCCATATTAATTTACTCTGTCAAATGCGATATCCCTTGCGGCGAAACATTAGTTAATAAAGGGTAGCGGGACAATGTTTAAAACATGACTGAAAATACGTTCACCAAATAGAGATAAGAACATCTATGACTGACATGTCATCTATAGTTCACGTACAATTTTAAAATGTTAGAAATAAGGAAATGAAATAATACAGAATGTTATGCTTCTAACGTACATTGCTATTCTACGGTGTTTAGCTCTGGTATTTACAGGGTCACAGAGGAAGCATCCTAGGTTTTGGAGGGAAAAACCTTAAATGTAATGATCTGCACTACAACAGAGAAAAGAAGCACAACTTAAGGAAAAGTAATGTAATGTGTGTTCCAGCTCACAAGTGACACCGAAGCGGATAGTTCCTGTGACTTAGTATGGGCAGAGGTTATATTCGACAACCGGAATAAGTTAATAACTGGCTCCTTTTACCGACTCCCGGTCTCAGATGAAACAATTGCTGAACAGTTCAAAGAAAACTCGAGTCTCATCACAAATAGGTACCCTATTCATGCAATTATAGTTGGCAACGACTTCAATCTACCTTCTATATGTTGACAAAAATACATTTTCAGACCCTATTGTACATAGAAAACAACTTCCGTAATTGTTCTAAATGTTTTTTTAAAATTTATTTTGAACAATTAGTTCACAAGGCCATTCAAATTGTAAATGGTTACGAAAACACACTTGACCTCTTAGCCACAAACAATCCTGAGCATCACGACGGGTACAGGGATTAGTGAACACACAGTCGTAGCGAGGCTCAATTCCGTAACAAAGAAATTCACCAAAACTAAACGCGAAATATATTTGTTTATAAAAGCAACTAAAAATTCGGTTGACGTCTTTCTAAGAGACAGTCTCCAGTCCTTCCGAACTATGTAAGGGAAGACCATATGTGGCTTAAGTTCAAAGAAATAGTATCAACAGCACTCGAGAAATTCATACCAAATAAATTAATAAGAGACGAAACTGATCCCCCATGTTACACAAAACACGACAGAAACCTACTGCAGGAGCACCGAAAAATGCAAGTGTAATTTAGACGAACGCAAAATCTCCAAGATCGGCGACGTTTTACTGAGGCTTGAAATTTAGTGCGGATTTCAATGCGTGGTGCATTTAATAGTTTCCACTACGAAACTATCTCTAGAAATATGGCGGAAAATCCAAAGAGACCCTGTAAATACGAGAGCTAAACCAGCGGAAATGCTCAGTAAGCGATGAGGAGGAGGAGGAGGAGGAGGAGGAAGAGGGGGAGACAAGGGACCCAACCTCCGGAGCAGGTAAAATCGTGGCAAATATCCGGCGTGGCAAATGTCCGCGCACCGTTTCTACTGCTTACCTTTGTGCTTGCCAAACCCTAACTTGCCCACCGAGGCCGTTGGATCTGTCCCCACTTATGGGCAGGGCCCTCCAACCAGCTGGGCATTTTGACGATCTAACACGCGAATTGCACAGAATGAGGCACAATATCCCTCAGGATGACATCCAAGCCGAATAAATGTATGCATAAGGGCCAGAATTGAACCAAAGCGTTATTGACGCCTCAATTTTTTAAACTCTTTCCGCTGGATAAGTCATCCCGCCGCTCCTTTTTTAAATTGTGTAATCATTTGTTTACCTTTACATGTACAGCACAGCCACAGACTTCTACTCCATTAGAATAGTTTCTTCGTGATGGTTTCATTTTAATTTTTTTCCTTAGAGTGTGTTTCGCTTTGTAGTAGAATACTGAGCGTTTCTTCTGTGGTAGGGATATGCGACGTCAAGCCACGAGGGTCATATTGTGAGTACGGGAGGGGCTGAGCATAACAGAGACTGTGCCCACTCTGTTTTTGGTGGTGATTAGGGCATCGTAGTCGACTAATACGTTTTAATAATTATGTTCAACACGAGTGGAACTTTCCATGGACCTGTAATTGCAATCGAGGGCACTCTGACAGCTTTACGTGCTACGTGAACCTTATTGCGGACCAGCACCATCCCTTCATGCTAGATGTCCTCCTCTTTCAACATTATAATTATCCGTGTCTCAAGGTCAGAATCGTGCTACAATGGTTTTATAAGTTTGATATCTTGGTAACCAAAATCTCTACCCAATGGAACACATCAAGGACGCTATCAGGTGATAGCTCCGCTCCAACAAACCCCCGGTAGTAGCTTATGAAAATTGCGTCACCTGTGCCTAGACTTTTGGTACTACATAACTGCTGGCCATAGTGTCCGTTCGGTTCTAGGAGCTACAGTCTGGAACCGCGAGACCGCTAAGGTCGCAGGTTCGAATCCTGCCTTGGGCATGGGTGTGTGTGATGTCTTCAGGTTAGTTAGGTTTAAGTAGTTCTAAGTTCTAGGGGACTGATGACCTCAGAAGTTGAGTCCCATAGTGCTCAGAGCCATTTGAACTACATAACTCCAGGAGTTACAGGATCCTCAGTGATCATTCAGAGGAAATGGTGGTAAATCTCTGTTCTAGTGAATGTGCTGGTCCGAATTGTCTGTCAGATGGTTCTGTTTCTTCAGATAATTATGCTTTTGTACATAGTCTTTAGCTTTGCTAACTTTCAAACAATGATTGTACAAAAATGCAGAGAAAATAAACTATCGATCGTTGTTTTAATCGTCTCAGTCTGACGGGTATTGGTCAGCGTCGTCCTACTTCAGATCATTTCTCGTAGTTACAGAGTAACCAGTCTTAACAGATCTATCGGTTTCACTGTCATATACTAGCATATAGGCTTCTGATAAAAATACGTTTCACACAAAACTAATCTTGATGACTGGTGGAATAGCTTGGGAGTTTAAAATCGTTTCAGCTGTAAGTATAGAGCCTGCTTGATGATCTAAACATTTTTTCTAAACAACAAAATGATCTGTCTGGATTACTGTACATGGTAGCGACCCAGCTTTTCAGACAAAAGTCAGTGCGTGTGCGACCGTTCTACTTCAGGTAACAGCGGAGAAATTGCTTGTGTTTAAAAGAGAAAAACCACCACAGGACAACCTGTAACGTACCGACTACGTCTCTCAGTCGCCTATTGATTGGGCAGCATTGTTTACTGTGGTAGTTTCTTCGACTAACAATTTCTGCTCACAGGTCGTTGCTCTCTAAAGCCCTGGGAGTGTTGTTATAGGCGCTTCCATTGATGGAACGCACCGTGAGAGCAGCTGCCGCGCTGACTGTGGCTGGCCACCGCAGCTGCTCGCATTGTCTTGTCTGCCACTCGAGCAGCGAGCCCGCCGCAGCTGCAGCTGCCGTCTTATCGCAGCCACCCGTCCAGGATGTAAACAAGGCTACACAGCGCTGGCGAAGTCTGTGCGCTCCGCTAGCAGTAAACTGATTTAAAGCAAGCGACCTCTACCATCACAAGTGAATATCCCAACATTGTTTAATAACATGGTGACGAGTCTGTAAAAGCAGCTCACAATCAAACAATACCACAAGACCAAATAAAGTTTGATGAAAGAACTGACCACGAAACATGTCTCCTTTACCTACCTACCTGTCAGGTAACGTCTGACGTAGGATTTCAACATCAAATTAAGCGGGCCTCCGCCATGTTGGAACTAAATATTGACTGCAGATGAAGTCATCTGCAGTACATTAAGAGAGTCAACAAACCCGAACCTATCGTGATGCTTGTCTCTACAGCTACCGAGTTTACTTACCTTATGTAAAAAAACAGGGTCATTTTCGAGATTACTTTTAGAAAAAATGACGGTGATCAAGTAAAGTTCTAATAATCATCAAAACACTTTCAGATTGAAAAAGAATTTGTCGAAAAATGTTAAAAAGGCCAAGAAGCAACTGAGCGTTACCACCTCTCGCCACACACTGTGGAACATGATCGTTTCTGTGGTCCAGCTGTTACGGCATAGTGAGGTGTAATGTTGCATGGGCGTACTGACATACAAATGTTTGAACACTGTACACTCACCGTGAACATTACTGTGACACCATACTGCTTCCCCAAGTGCAGTCGGTCCTGACTACATTTTAACGGATGATAATGTACGACCGTAACAATCTGCAAAGGCGGAGGAGCTCTTGGAACGAGGGGATATTCGACGAATGGATCGCCTTGCCCCTTCTTACCCTTTAAATGCCATCAATCGCCTGTGGGATGTGTTGGGGAGATTTATAGGAAGATGTCCATATTCACTAACTACCATCCAGGACTTGTCAACAGCGCTGTTGAAGGAATTGACACCCTACCGCAAGAGTTCCTTATCCATGTTGGTGCTAGCATGGAAGCACGTTGTAGAAGATGGACTGCCTCCGTCGTGATCGAACACCCTGTTAAGGTGGTCCTCAAATGGTTCAAATGGCTCTGAACACTATGGGACTTAACATCTATGGTCATCAGTCCCCTAGAACTTAGAACTACTTAAACCTAACTAACCTAAGGACATCACACACATCCATGCCCGGGGCAGGATTCAAACCTGCGACCGTAGCAGTCACGCGACTCCGGACTGAGCGCCTAGAACCGCTAGACCATCGCGGCCGGCAAGGTGGTCCTACCTCCTGTAGAGTCCAGGGGAAGATCGTGATTCACCCTGACGTCAGTTTAGTTAAAAACTAAATTTCGTCCTAACAGGCTTTGAAAGGCCCAACGGTATCGACCGGCCGCCGTGTCGTCCTCAGGCCACAGGCATTAATGGATGCAGATATGGAGGGGCATGTCGTCAGCACACCGTCTCACGGCCATGTGTCAGGGTACGAGACCAGAGCCGCTACTTCTCAATCAAGTAGCTTCTCAGTTTGCGTCACAAGGGCTGAGTACACCCCTCTGGCTAACAGCGCTCGGCAGACCGGATGGTCACCCATCCAAGTGCCAGCCCAGCCCGACAGCGCTTTACTTCGGTGATCTGACAGGAACCGCTGTTACCACTGCAGCAAGGCCGTTGGCTCAGTGTAGTTACCATATTTGTATTGTACTGCACTGTACTGTAGCAGTTTTTTCTTGGTATAGTTTCATGGAGCTGTGCTGCTTGACAGCAGTGATACGTCAAGCGAGACTGAGGTGATAAAGTCGTTGGATAGAGGTAAGTACACATACAGATGGCGTCAGTGTAGCGTACACACCTTATGAAAGGGCAGTTCGCCAGCAGATTTGTCATTTGTACTCACGTGAGTCATGTGAAAAGATCCGACGTGATTATGACTACACGACGGGAGCTAATAGACTTTAAACACGTCAAGTGAGTGTCGAGCATACCACATTTCGAGCATTAGCTCCCACCATGGACCACGCGGACGCCGATGGCCTTCACATAACTATCGAGAGCAGTACAACGGGGAGTTGTTAGTGTTAACATAAAAGCAACACTGCATGAAATAGCCGCAGAGATCAATAGAGGATGTAGGACAACGCGGTGAAATTTGACGTCAGTGGGCTATGGCAGCAGACAACAGACATGAGCCGGCCGCGGTGGCCGAGTGGTTCTAGGCGCTTAGTCCGGAACCGCGCGACTGCTGCGGTTGCAGGTTCGAATCCTGCCTCGGACATGGATGTGTGTCATGGCCTTAGGTTAGTTAGGTTTAAGTAGTTCTAAGTTCTATGGGACTGATGACCTCAGACGTTAAGTCCCATAGTGCTCAGAGCCATTTGAACCAATTTTGAACAGACATGAGCGCCTTTGCTAACAGCAAGACATCGCCTGCAGCGCCTCTTCCGGTCTCGTAAACATATCGGTTGGACCCTAAACGACTGGAAACTATGACCTGGTCAGAAGAGTCGCGAGTTCAGTTGACAAGAGCTGCCGGCAGTGTTTGAGTATGATGCAGTCCCCATGAAGCCATGGATCAGTGTTGTCAACAAGGCACTGTGTGGATTGTGTTTACATGGAATACACTGAGTCCTCTGATCCAACTGAACCGATCATTGACTGTAAATAGTCATATTCGGCAGGTTGGAGACCATTTGCAGCCATTCGGGGACTTCATGTTCCCAAACAACGATGGAATTTTTATAGATGACAATGTGTCATGTCACCGAGCCACAGTTGCTCATGACTGGTACGAAAAACATACTGGGTACTTCGAGCGAATGATTTTGTTGCCCAGATCGCCCGACATGAAATCCATCGAACATTTATGGGACATATTCGAGAGATCAGTTAATGGACAAAATCGTGCCCTGGCAACAGTTTCGCAGTTATGGACAGGGAAGCGGATGTCATTTGGGTTCCAGCTCTTAAGATGCATGAAACATTTTCCGAGGGCATTTTACTCTGCGCGCTCTACACGTTCATTACACAAATATTTTAAAATAGATTAAGAGAATGTAATCTTCTAAAAGCCAGATTTTCCGTTGGAAAACACTTCTCTTCGCACGATGATGCTCTATAAATCGCATTCCAGTAGCACAGCCCAGTAACCGTGATGTTCCAGGGCTGTGATATTTACATTTTCCTTGTCGGTTGATGTAAATTACGTCGACGATGTTAAAAAACTGTACTTCGCACAGATGAAGTATTGTCCTCTAACTTCACTCGGTTCTCAGTAACAATTTCTCCCCACTGTCCGAACAGTTTAGCTTTTATATTAATATTCTGAGATATTAGTCTACTTTGGAGCGAACGTTGTATCGATCTGCACTGCTCTTGCCGACATAATACTAACAAGGGAACCTCCTCATCGCACCCCCCTCAGATTTAGGTATAAGTTGGCACAGTGGATAGGCCTTGAAAAACTGAACACAGATCAATCGAGAAAACAGGAACAAGTTGTGTACAACTATGAAAAAAATAAGCAAAATATACAAACTGAGTAGTCCATGCTCATGATATTTAACATTAAGGATAGTAATACTTCAGTAGCGCCGTGGTCCTGTGGTTAGCGTGAGCAGCTGTAGAACCAGAGGTCTTTGGTTCGAATCTTCCCCCGAGTGAAAATTTTAATTTTTTATTTTCAGACAATTATCAAAGTTCAGGCACACACACACACACACACACACACACACAATCAACTTAGTTCTCCAAAATTCCAGGACATGTTCAGATTTGCTTGGACATATGCAGGATTTGACAGTCTACACACGGAAAAAGTTGAAAACGTTAAAAACATATGTTTTGACAGAGCACAGGGAAAACTGTGCGACTGTTGCAGTCATTTGTTGCAGTTTATGTGACAAACTCTTATGTTTTCATCACTTTTTGGGAGTGATTATCACATCCACAAGAAAACCTAAATCGGGCAAGGTAGAAGAATCTTTTTACCTATTCGCCAAGTGTACAAGTTAGGTGGGTCGACAACATATTCCTGTCATGTGACGCACATGCCGTCACCAGTGTCGTATAGAATATATCAGACGTGTTTTCCTGTGGAGGAATCGGTTGACTTATGACCTGGCGATCAAATGTTTTCGGTTCCTATTGGAGAAGCACGTCCTTTCGTCTACTAATCGCACGGTTTTGCCGTGCGGTCGCAAAACACAGAAACTAAACTTATTACAGTGAACAAAGACGTCAATGAACGAACGGACAGATCATAACTGCGAAAATAAAGAAATTAAATTTTTCACTCGAGGGAGGACTTGAACCAAGGATCTCTCGTTCGACTGCTGCTCACGCTAACCACGGGACCACAGCGCTCCTGATCTCACACTCTCCTTGATGTTGCATGTGTTACACATAGACTACTCAGTTTGTATATTTTGCTTATATTTTTCGTAGTTCCACTTCTTCCTGTTTTCTTGATTGATCTGTGTTCAGTTTTTCAAGGCCTATCCACTGTGCCAACTTATAACTAAATCTGAGGGGGGTGCGATGGGGAGGTTCCCTTGTAAGTTCTCTCTCTCATAGAACATTGACATAATTTCAACCGTGTGAACTGTCCATACTAATGTGCAGTTCATCCAAGCACATCGTGAGTACGCTGGACATGTAGAGCAAGACGTCCACTTTAGTCGGTATAGGTGTTTTTCATTCTACTGAACCTTCTTTAGTGAGTAACGCAGAAGGTTCACTGCAGAACTACTCGGGACGTCATTTCTCGTCTGCTGTAATGAAAGCATCTGAGAACAGGGTGAGTTTCTGATACAAATATTCATTGTTTAATTTCCCTTCAAGATATAGATTAAAGTAGTGTAATAATTTTTTTCAGCATCAGAGCTAAGAGAGAATGTTCTTTAAGTAATTTAACACTATGCAAAAGCAGAGACATTACTGTGATAGTTGCGCTCCTTATTCATCTGGTATAGTACGTGTATGATATCTGGGAACCTTAGAAACGGAAGAAACATTGAACAAGGGTTTCGATGATTTCGCGAGGTTCTACTTAAATAGTGCTCATTACTAATAATACAAGAGTTCGTGCCTCTGATCCATACAAGAGAGGACCTGCAGTGTTAGAAATTTCTCCGCAGAGACGACAGATGTTGCGCCAAGGAGTAGAAGGGTTAGATAACCTACTAAGATTTAACTTCTTACTATCATTTCTCGAAGGCGTACAAATGGTCGTGAATGCTGTTTGAGCTGACTGGATACACATATTGGGGAATGATCTGATCAGCGAAATTTTATCTATATTAATAAGTTATCTGCAGTACATGTACTATTAAGGTGACCGAACATAATGTTTACGCCTGTTGTACACCGTGTGACTGAGACCTAATGTCAATACTGCAGCAATAAGTTGTGCATTGGTTGAGACAATATACAGGGTGGTTGTAATTAAACTTTCGCTGCTTGAGCTATCGTAGACGGGAATCTGTTTACCGAACGGGTTCCCAACTTTATAGGAATGATGTTCAGACTGTGCGCTGCAAGATTTGTGTTGTTAGTAGTGTTACTGTCATGACTTGCCGTTAGGCGCCGTTACTGGTACGGCGAAGTCGGGCTAAACCAGTGATCTCGATATTACCTGGATGTTGAACTTCAGCTGCCTGATCGTGTCAGCCATAGACGCTCATACATACACTACGGGCCATTAAAACTGCTACACCACGAAGATGACGTGCTACAGACGCGAAATTTAACCGACAGGAAGAAGATGCTGTGATATGCAAATGATTAGCTTTTCAGAGCATTCACACAAGGTTGGCGCCGATGGCGACACCTACCATGTGCTGACACCTACAATGTGCTGACATGAGGAGAAATGTGTACCGTCACGTTTCCGACTTTGATTAAGGTCGGATTGTAGCCTATCGCGATTGCGGTTTATCGTATTGCGACATTGCTGCTCGCATTGATCGAGATCCAATAACTGTTACCAGAATATGAAATCGGTGGGCTCAGGAGGGTAATACGGAACGCCGTGCTGGATCCCAACGGCCTCGTATCACTAGCAGTCGAGATTACAGCCATCTTATCCGCATGGCTGTAACGGATCGTGCAGCCACGTCTCGATCCCTGAGTCAACAGATGGGGACGTTTCCAAGACAGCAACCATCGGCACGAACAGTTCGACGATGTTTGCAGCAACATGGAGTATCAGCTCGGAGACCATGGCTGCGGTTACCCTTGACGATGCATCAAAGACGGGAGCGCCTGCGATGGTGTACTCAGCGACGGACCTGGGTGAGCGAATGGCAAAACGTCATTTTTCGGATGAATCCAGGATCTGTTTACACTATCATGATGGTCGTATCCGTGTTTGGTGACATCGCGGTGACCGCACGTTGGAAACGCATATTGTTCATCGCCATACTGGCGTTTCACCCTGCGCGATGTTATGGGGTGCCATTGGTTACACGTCTCGGTCACCTCTTGTTCGTATTGACAGCACTTTGAACAGTGGACGGTACATTTCGGATGTGTTACGACCCGTGGCTCTACCCTTCATACGATTCCTGCTAAACCCTACATTTCAGCAGGATAATGCACGACCGCATGTTGCAGGTCCTGTACGGGCCTCTCTGGATACAGAAAATGTTCGACTGCTGCCGTGGCCGCCACATTCTTCAGGTCTCTCACCAATTGAAAACGTCTGGTCAATGGTGGCCGAGCAACTGGCTCGTCACAATACGCCAGTCACTTCTCTTGATGAACTGTGGTATCGTGTTGAAGCTGCATGGGCAGCTGTACCTGTACACGCCATCGAAGCTCTGTTTGACTCAACGCCCAGGCGTATCGAGGCCGTTATTACGGCCAGAGGGGGCTGTTCTGGGTACTGATTTCTCAGGCTCTATGCACCCAAATTGCGTGAAAATGTAATCACATGTCAGTTCTAGTATAATATATTCCCGTTTATCATCTGCATTTCTTCTTCGTGTAGCAATTTTAATGGCCAGTAGTGTAGTTTGTTAGAAACGAACTCGGTCTGTTTCCTTCACGCAACATTCGCGAATCCGAGCCGAACTGTCAGTGATCCGACAGCCATCTACAGAAGCTATTCCTTTGCCAAGATGTCAAAACATTGCAGGTATTTCCTGTGCAGCTGTGGCGCGTCAGCAGCTCTGCAGCCTCCCTTAGAGTACTCTAATTCTGCCTGACACCGAGGCGAGTTCCTTGAGACCGCGACGGAGGTGCGGAGATTGGCCGCGCCCTGTCGTCTGTCTGTCGCACCCTGCTGCCACAGCACCGTAATCTCCTCAGCAGGCGCCTACATCTCGGCGCGGCGTTCTCCTAAATAATATATTACCTCGCCGTCGTCACGAAGCTGTTTGTCCGCGAGCGCTCGCGTGCGCCCGCGCTCTCCGCGGTGGTTTTGACAAATGACCGAAAACCAGCCCTCGCAGACGCAAGACGCAGACGCCGCCGCCGACGCCGCCACCGACGCCGACTCTCGGGGCGCATCCGAGCGCGGTGGCGGCGCGCGCGCACACATACAGACCATCGAAAAAACATTAGGCGCCCGTGCTGCCGGCGACATTTATCTTGGTTGGTGGGCCAGCGCCTCGTCTGGCACCTCAACTTGCCGCTGATTTATAACGGAATCCTGATGTTCTGCTCGCGGAAAAAGTACACCTATATATCACACTTATTTCTCAACTTGGAATACTTTTGCGAGAGTTCCGCTTCTTTCTGGCGGAGTCTACTTTCGCTCTCCTCCTATGCGCGAGACTATAACGATGTGCCACCGTGCTGACAGTGGCAGTCTTAAATTAGGAGTGCGGAAATTCTTACCCACTGGAGGCTGGCCCGCGAGGGGAGTCGAGGGGAGTCGAAATCTGTCTGGCAGATTGCCTGTACGTGTCTGCTGTGATCCGTCTTCTCAGTGGAATGTAAATTACTCGTCATTAGCGTAAGGGAATTATGGGGATTCAAACAAGTTGCCATCGAACCTGGATGCGAAACATTCACATGGACTTGAGAATGTACTCGATATCTCGAACAGATAACTGGAAGAAAATCGTTGGTATAATGTAACTCTTTAGTTCAAAACTTCGGAGCTTACTTTAAATTTCAATGAAAATTTTGACTCGCTTCCAGTAAAAATGTTAATAAAGTAATTTCGCAGTGAAGAATAAACGGAGTATTCCTCTTTGCTTTGCTATAATAAATGGCTCTATTCTCCCTTACGTCCCCTGATCTTTCGATATGTTTGCGTATAATACAATATGTTTTCTATTACTTTGTTTTTTAAATACGAGGGTCGCTCCAAAAGAAATGCACACTATTTTTGTAAAAATAAAGTTTTTATTCTGCATGTGTGGACATTTTACGGTGTGTAGATACATCCTTCCCGCTTGTTTTCAAACTTAGTTCCACCTGTTCCCGTGAATGACGCCGTCTTAGCATGTCTTCAAGAGGGCTTCTACACTTGACGTTCGTCAGAAGCAACGTGCTGTCATAGAATTCCTGTGCTGTGAAAACGAGACAGTGGGAATCATCCACAAGAGGTTGAAAATGGTGTTTGGAGATACTGCTGTCGATTGCAGTACAGTTAGTCGGTGGGCAAGCAGGCTACGTGATAAAAGCGGGCACGGCAATATTGAGGATTGTCCTCGCAGCGGCAGGCCTCGTACTACACACACTCCAGGCAATGTGCAGAGAGTTACCGAACTGGTTACTGCCGACAGACGCATATGTGAAGACAATGAAGAAACTTCAAGCTCGACTGAGTCGTGTTCGACCACATCGGCAAAAGCAGGATGTTTTGCTGTTGGACGACAATGCACGGCCACATGTCAGTCAAAACACCATGGAAGCAATCACAAAATTCGGAAGGACAACAGTGAAACACCCGCTTTACAGTCCTGACCTGGCTCCATGTGACTATCATCTCTTTGGGAAACTGAAAGACTCTCTTCGTGGAACAAGGTTTGAAGATGATGACTCCCTTGTGCACGCTGCCATACAGTGGCTCCAACATGTTGATCCAGAATTTTTCCATGCGGGTATACAGGCGTTGGTACCAAGATGGCGTAAGGCAGTTGAAAGGGATGGAAATTATATGGAAAAATGAAAATATTGTTCCTAAAGGATGTATATACACGCTGTAAAACTTTCAAACATGTAAAATAAAAGATGGATTTTAAAAAAAGAGTGTGCATTTCTTTTGCGTTAGCGCAACAGGATGGTTTACAGAGATCTGGAACACAGCAGCTTATTAAGAGTCAGTGTCTGAACATCAAACAGTTCCTGCTATTCGCCCTTTGGATCTCATTTTCATTCTTCATCACCAACCTTCTGACCGATTTCATGTGAACCGTTACTTCTCGGGCACCAGCTTCTTCATCTCAGAATACTGCTTACACCCAACACCATCGGTTATTTGTTGATTATATTATGATTTCCGATACAGTTCTTTTGTTCTGAAAGTCTTTCTAGAATAGTAGAAGTTTTCCCGTATTTGTTAACACTATCCTATCATCCCGTCCCTTCTGCCTTTCCCAGTTTCACTACAGTACATGATTATAGCCGTACGAGCATATGTCAAAAAAAAAAAAAACACACATTTTCAGAAAATTATTTTTCAGATCAAAGCCAGCGTTTCATGTTAGTAATCTCCTTTTTGCCAAGAATGCCCTGTCTGCTTGTGATAGACTGTGATGTCTTGTTTGCTTCGTCCATCATGAGCTATTTTGCTACCAAGACAGAATTCCTCCGCTTCTTCAGCTTTGTGGTCCCCAATTTTGATGTTAAGTTTATCAACAGTCTTTTTTCTGTTTCTGGTGATTACTTTCGTGTTTCTCTGGTTTACTTTCAATACAGTTCTTTACTCATGAGTAGCTTGTAAATGGAAGCAACTCCATTTACAAGCCCAACGTCGGATCTGCCTCTCTTCTGCCTTTACCTTTGCTAAAGTCAAACGTAATCATATAAGAGAGCCTTAATTTTCTTTTCCATTCAGCTGTCTATTACCTTTATTAGAGACCTGGATGCATGAGATGTTAAGCTGCTGATGCAATAGTTTTCCTCGTATCTACCCTTGTTATCTTCGGGATTGTGTGGATGACGTTTTTCCGATGGCATGTCTCTCGTCTCACAGACCCTACACGCCAACTTGGTAGTCATTTCGTAGCTATTAACGTCAACGATTTTGGAAACTCCGAGGGAATCTTACCTATTACTTATTTCTTATTTGATGACAAGCTTTGCAAAGTTCTGTTAAACTATGAGTGTATTGCTGTGTCACTTAACTGTTTGAAACAGACTTCCGTTTCTTCTTCTGTCACGTCATCACCTAGTCCCTCCCCCTCGTAGAGCACTTCATTCAACTCTTCCACCAACACACTCTGACCTCTACTTCTACAGTAGAATTGCTTTTGTATTCAAATGGAAGTTGTTTTGATTTTTCTATGTGCTTAATCCATCTTTCTGACGGCAATTAGTTCTTCATCTTATTTTTCGTTAAGCTATTTCATCTTAGCTTCATTGAAATTTCTGTTTCTTTCGTTCCTAAGTGCTTTCGTTGCTGTAATGCTCTGTCTCTGAATATTCTCGTACTTCCTTTTTTCGTCGATCAGTTGCAGTATTTCTTCTGTTACCCAAGGTTTCTCCGTAGCCAACTTCTCTGTACCTATATTTACTTAGCCAACTTCTGTGATTCTCCTTTTTTCGCCAAGTCTTTTCTACTGCCTACGTGACGTTCATTATCGCTGTATCTACATCCTTAAAGAAAGCAGCTCGTGTTCCCTCAATACTTCAATATCCCCTTCCTTCCATATACTTCAATATCCCACTTCTTTCCATATTGATTATTTCGGCTGACTCTCTAAAACTTCAGCCTACGGTTCATCGTTACTGAACTGCTTCGTGAGTCTGCTCTTGTTGCGACTTACAACTCAAAATTTGATTTCCGAATCTCTGTCTCACATTGATGTAATCCAGACTTTGTCTTTCCGAGTTTCCACGTCTTTTACACCACTTCCTCCACCTCTGATTTCTGGACAGTCCGTACAACGTTCTAATCCATAACGAGCATTAGATTTTCATTTGCCTTTACGTACTGAATTACACGTTTGATCTTAATCTGTTTATCTTCTGCTTGTGACCGGTAAGTGTACCTTAACTACTGTACATTCCGATAAGAATAAATATCTCACTGCCCAACCTTCTTATTCATAACGAATCCTACATCTGATACACTCCTTTTGGTATTACCCCGTATTGCTCTGACCAGAAATCTTTATGCTCTATCTGTTTTTCTTCACTCTACCATATTTTAAATTTTACTTTCCTGTTCAGATTTTTTTAGTGTTAAAATTATAAAAAAAATACAAGAAATTTTAGAGAGGAACTCGCAGTTGATCGTCACAGTAAATGAGGTAACGTTATCCTCACAAAGAGACCGAAAGACGTCCTATTACAAGATAGTCCTTGATCCCTTGAATCAGTAATAACTATTGAATATCAAGGAATAACAGTGTAGATAGTCCTAAAATGTAAATACCATATAAAAATAGTTGTAGAAACAGCACATGTTACATCGAGATTCGTTGGAAGGCAACTAAGAAAATATAATTTGCCCACTAAATCTGCAAGTTGTGAATCTGATGTTCGCCGATTCTTGAGTTCTACTTATCAGTTCAAATGGCTCTGAGCACTATGGGACTTAACTTGTGAGGTCGTCAGTCCCCTAGAATTTAGAACTACTTAAACGTAACTAACCTAACGACATCACACACATCCATGCCCGAGGCAGGATTCTAACCTAACACCGTAGCGGTCTCGCGGTTCCAGACTGTAGCGCCTAGAACCGCTCGGCCACAACGGCCGGCTTGCTTATCAGTGTGAGTTCCTTACCAAACAGGGTTATTAAATGAGGAACACACAGTCTAAAGAAAAACGGAATTTTTCGTCATGAGATCATTTAGTAAGCTCTAAAATGAAACGGAAATAGTCATCAAACTATTGTGGTATGAGTTTGCTTATCAGGAAGAGGTTTGAAATTCCGAGCGTACACGTTTTGGGATGAATCAGACTACATATTATTTCCTCCCCATACACCTCGCAAAATGACCATAACGAGAAAATCAAAGGAATTTGAGCTTATATACGAATGGAAAAAGTAGAGGGGGTAGAAAATGCAAGTTTCAATGAAAAGAAATGTATTCATGAACAAGAGAAATTTGTTAACATCGAATATCTGCAATAGGTAAATTAACAGCACAAAAGAAGCGGCAGGTGTGACTGTGTGATGTACAGTAAGAACTGAAACGCTGCAGTGCAGAAAAATCTCCCGTTGTTCTGCTTCCTGCGACGTTCCATCTTGACAGCGTTCCAGAACGTCGTGAGGAGTAGGTGAGTGCTGAAACCCATTCTTAACGCACTCTGCACAGAAGCGGCAGAGGATATGTTGCAGCTGTGTCAGCCTGATCCTTTCTTCTGGGTGTATTACTATAGATTCTAGACAAACAAACAAAGCAAGTGTTGAGGAAACATGTGCATTCGCAACCCAACCGTCATTCGACAAAAATGAAGCTAAGTGTCGTAACATTTTCCAGAGACGTTTAGACCACGTTTCGAAGTATCTATAGCATTCCAGCCCAGTCCTTACACAGAAAGAGAGAGTAAAATAACATTAAAACTATTGTTCCAGTCCCAGATTCGGGTTGTTCAAATTTCTTTATTAAAAGGATGATAAATGAAATTCGCTAAATTATGTATTAAAAGTAACTTGTAAGTACAAACTACTTGCAAGGATGACGCTAGGGAAGACAGGCAGAACTCATTTATTTCTTACATTGCCTTCCTTCCGCATGCAAAATAAACGCTAGGGACATCATACACATCCATGCTCGAAGCAGGATTCGAACCTGCAACCGTCGCAGCAACGCGGTTCCGGACTGAAGCGCCTAGAACCGCTCGGCCACAGCGGCTGGCCCTTCCTTTTTTCTCGGATGAAGCAATCATTGCGTGACAAGTACATCTATAAGAACGACGGTGTGATTTTCGAGGTAGAACGTTTCCTGAGCAGCCATATGCTGGTCTTTGCTAGGAACGTCTCTGCAAAAATCATACATGAATATATTGAGAGGTTTCAAGGCCGCAGCACGATCTGTTCAAGATGACAAAACTGTGTGAATGCTCCTATTACGCATAATAGATACTGATAGAACAGTAGTGTAAACGCTTAGTAGTAAGGGGAGCCCGTCGACTAGCGACGCGGCCCGCCGGCTCCGCCGGCAGAGGCGGTGTGCGTGGGCGGCGGCTGGCAGGTGCTGGCCGCGATACGGAGGCGATAGCGTGCCAGATACGCCGCAGTGACGCGATCGCCCGCTATTTTAAGGAATGAAGTTATACCTTGCCTCCCAAGGCTGGACGTGTCCCGAACACCGCGAAAATAACGTTCATAATTAAATCCATCGGCGAGGACAGAACATAAATCTGCCTTCAAGGTTAGTTGCTTATTAGTAATTACGGAACCGATGTGTTCTGATAGAGCGAACCGTGAACGCTCGCGCACCGTTACGAATACAGTCGTTCGTCTGCTGGCGCGGCACCGGGCGACAGAGTTATGTCGGAACCGCGATGTTCCGCACGATAGCAGAGCTCGGCGCGTGGGCCGGAGAGAGTTATCTGGCCGTATTTATTGACTCCGGCGCGGCGTGGGACATAACTCGTCACTGCAAACGCTGCTATTATATCCGTCAGGGGCCCTCGGTCGCGGAGATGATGTCTATCTCAACGGGTAATCACTCGTTCATCAAAAAACCCAATAGAGATACAAAGTCGCGCCACGAATTAGGTAGTGTCCACTGTTCGTTGTCGAGTACTGCCGCTGCTTTACTATTTAACGTGATAGAAATGTCAGATTTCGTGGAATTCGACAGTTGTATTAGGAATTTAGTGTGTCTAGAGTGATGTCGTCTCAGAGAGCGACCTTCTACGCCGAAGCTGGTACATATACAGGATGAATTAATGCAACAGTTTAATTAGTTCCTTTGTACTGAATTCCACAGCTCCCCCCCCCCCCCCCCCCCGAGAGAATTTGTACAAATAATTGATCGTGAATAGTTGTCATACTCGTATAAACTTGTGAGACAGTTTGAACTGTTACTACAATGACGCACATATGTGACACAAGTATTACATGAAATTTGCGACATTGGTGAAACCAGGTAATAAGGACATCTACATCTATGTCTGTACTCAGCAAGCCACCTTATAGACTTAAAACGGATTTAGTCTAAGGTTATGGAATATACAGGGCTTGGCCGGAAGTGAAAGTGACAGAAATGGGAGCTCCATGTGGCCAAGCATTTAGAAAAAACAGCATTTTAGGCGCTGTAAGGTGAAGCAAGAACCATTTATGGGAACATACTTTCCAGAGAATGGATGTCGCGGCGGGGAGAGTAAGAACAGTAACCCGAAGGTCATGGTGTCAAATTCATATGTTGACAGGCTTTCTACTTTCTTCTACTTTCAGTTCTATTGCACTACAAGTAAACCGAAATAAATCACAGAACATTGTATTTAATAATATCTTCATACAAGACATGAAAAGCAAAAGGCAAACAAAATTTTATTATGCAACTAATTTCCAAGAAAGTATTGAACTTGCAGCGTTCGCGAGGACTCTTCATATAACTTTCCAACAGGGGGCTGTAGTTAAGACGCACAGGATTTTGTATTCCGTTAGGTTCATTTTGAACTTCGAGCATCCCTTGCGCAGCTGTACGCTGACAATAAGTTCCCTGGTTTTTACGTTGAATACCACCGCAGCACATGCAAAATAACTAAATAATCTAATTTTTGTGTTAGCAGAAGAGCCAACACCGTGTTACGAGTGGAGGCCGAAATGCACGCGTTTTAGCCCAAGCAGGCTGGCGTGAGGAGGGAAGAACTATACTGACGTGAGGTCTGGAACATGACAACGAATGAGAATTCAGAAAGCGGACGTAATTAGTTTGATACTTAACTTAAATCCATTAATGATGAACGTCGCTCTTGACGGTACATGATTCACAATATTATCTGTTCAGAATACATTCTTGAAGATAGTATTTATAGTAACTGAATATGGCGCCTTAATAGGTTGTAGGAAATGACGTAGCTGAAGCCTATGCTAAACTTTCGTCTCTGCAAATGAGAGCGTATGCAGACAGTGAACCATCGCTAGCAAAGTCGGCTGCACAACTGGGGCGAGTGCTAGGGAGTACCTCTAGAATAAACCTGCCGTGTGGGGGCGCTCGGTCTGCAGTCACTGATAGTGGCGACACGCGGGTCCTACGTATAATAAAGGACCGCGTCCAACTTAAAGGCTACCACCTAGCAAGTGTGGTGTCTGGCGGTGACACCACACTAATATTATATACAAAGTGCTACTTTACACCTTAGAAACTCTTCATGGAAATTTAATTGTAATCCTAAGTTTTCCTTTGAATATGTTTTTCATGCCTTTAATGGAAATATTAATAAATGCAGTTTAGTATTATATTTAGTTTTATTTGCAACATAAGTAACGTAGAAATTGAAGGTATCAAAAATTTTCGCATCGCGCTCGAAATCACAACTCTCGGATTACCGTTGTACAGTCTTACAGCTCCGCCAACTGCTACTAGAATACTTTCTTTTCTTGCACTTGCGCCCTGCGTCCTCGATTATTTGCTGGATGTATTTCAGTCTCTGTCTTCCCCTAGAGTTTTTACCCTCTATAGCACCCTCTAGTATCTGGAGGTTATTCCCTGATGTCTTAAATGTCCTTTCTTCTTGTCCCTTCTCCTCGTCAGTGTTTTCCTTATGTTCCTTTCTTCGCCGATTCTACAGTGAACTTCCTCATTCTTTTCCTTATGAGTAGTTCACCTAATCTTCACAATTCTTCTGCAGCACCACATCGCAAAGGCTATGATTCTCTTCTGTTCCGATTTTCCCCCAGTCAGTGTTCCTTTACCATACAATGCTGTGCTCCAAACGTACATTCTCAGAAATTTCTTTCTCAAAATACTGTTTGATACTACAGTAACGTGCTTGGCCATCTGGAACTTCCATTTCCATCACTTTCATTTCTTGCAAAGCCCTGCATATGCCAGAAAGCTGAACGAAATCAGTGACTGTCCTTATTTAGTCGCGAATAGTGCGAGGGGAGAAAAGGTTGTTGGTAAGCTTCCGTGTGAACTCCAGTCGCTCTGATTGTATTTTCTTAGTCTTTTCGCGAGATATACGTATGAGAAGGCTGTAAGTTGTTTGACTCTTCTAGGAAAGTATGCTCATGCAACTTTAACAATAAACCTACGCCGTGATGTACAATGCATCTAATGTAACGTCTGCCACGGGGTTGGATGAGTAACCCATGTGACGCTTTCTGGCTAGCTAAACGAATCTGTGACAATTCACGCTCCTCTTCTTTGGATAACAAAATTATAGATTAACTTGCTCAAGAGTAAAGCAACGTAGCTATAAGAAGATTTGGTTTTGTCTTTTGCAAGAAGTTATGATCGCGAATATCGTACCACTATTGCACCGTGTATTGTCGATGGCTTTTCTCATTAATTATTCTTCTGCAAGTAATAGTGAAAACATTCAATGCGACTCTGAACGTGCTATGCAGTAGCGGCATAATCGAAGTGTTGTACACGACTACGTAACTCCAGTCAGCATATCGCGAATTCCTTCAATACAAAAATCACGACCATATAACTTGTACCGTACTTCGTACTTGCTCCAGCATTTTTGACTAAATATTTCCACGAAGACGAGGTGGTACCCAACAACTGCATTAGCGAGGGGGGGACGGGGAAGGGGTAAGGTTCCGACGGAGTAAGCGAAGCAAAATTTCTGACAAAGCGAGTCCGAAAACTGATTAAAACTGACAACTTGAAAATTTTTACTTAAGACACACTCACACTTAGACACATTAAGTAAGTACAAACGTAAGCGTAGATCTTGTTAGGCCAATATTCGTGTGGCTTTTCGGTTTTGGCAGCAGTGTTGGTGGTTTAGATATAAAGCTGTGGAGTTTGCGGTAAGAGATGTCTATTGTACATTACTCAAAACAATGAAGAGCCATTACAAACTGCAATGCAAATGCCTTATCGTTTGTTGTTCGTTTATCCAGGTGGAATGAGAGGACTGAGGAAACCTCTTACACAGACCCTTTTCTTGTTAATATCTGTGACCATGTCCGGTTTATCGAGTCGTACCAGCAACTTGGTCAGAGTAGTATGTCTTAGCAAGTGCGATCTTGAATATTCTGGTTTGGAGAAAGACATAGTTGATTGAAACATTGTGACGTTTCAGTGGTCAGATACGTACATTAGAATTGAACGAGTATGGAGATAATAATATTGATAGTCCTGCAGCGAGATGAGATGCAACCAAAGCGAACATTCTTTAAACACATTGCTAAATAAGAGCTTGTCCTCAGCTGCTGAAGTCCTCGCATATGGTGTGTGTACGGACTAGGCAAAAATGTGCTTTGTTTTTGTTGGCCGAGAATTATCCGAATGGACGGAAATTGGTGGATGTGATATGCATGTACAGACTAACAAATGATTACAATTTCAGAAAAATTAGATGGTTTATTCAACAGAAAGAGATTCTCAAAATGAGGAAGTCAATAATGCATTGGTAAGCCTCTGGCCCTTTATCTTGTTGAAATATAAGCCCAGGATAGTTTGCCATGAAGGGCAACAAAACTAGGCGTGGAATATCGTTGACGCACCTCTCTGCTGTAAGGGTGCCGCGGATGACAACCAAAGGGGACGTGCTACAATGTGAGATGGCATCCCTGAAATCACTCCTGGTTGTCGGACCGTATGGCAGGAGTGATCTGTATCAGTAGAGAAATTTGAAAACTTCTGCCGGTCCGGTACTCGAGCCCGGGTCCCCTGATGGGTAGGTAGATGCTCTCACAACTGAGCCATCCGGATGCAGTGGTCATTGCTTTCCACTGACAGTCTTCCCGTCAGGCCCAAATTCTCAACTTATCTGCCCACTGCTAAAGTAGTTCCCCTGACTATTATACTCATTACTCGACGCGTTTTGCCGAGCGCTCGAGCGCGGTGCGCCTCTACTCTGACGGAATCAATGGCCAGTCTCTCCTTAATTATGTATGTAGTGTCTGCTCTTTCGGACATGTCCCAAAGAACAGACACTACCTATATGATACCCCACCGTTGTCTAAGGCGTATGGAGACACGTCTTCCGCCTGGAATCTCATTGCCTACAGTAGAATTGTCTTCATTGAAGAGTACCGCTTCGACCTGAACCCCGATGACTAGCGATAAAGTGTCGGGAGACGCCCCAGACAGTGGTGGAGTACCAACCTGAATATCACCTGCCACACAGCTCGACAACCATCATGAGTAGGGCCCTCCAACCAGCACAGAATTCTGACGATCTAACGCATCAGTTGGACGGAATCTGCCATGTTGTCCCTCAGGAGGACACCCAACAACTCTGTCAATACTAAGACGAATAATTCCTTGCATAAGGACGAGAGGCGGATCAATGCGTCATGTAAATCACTAAATCACTTCTAACACGTCTGCCGGTTTCCGTCCCATACAGGAAATTCCTTCTTGGTGCTCAGTTTCCTTTTTTTTTTTTTTTTTTTTGCCTGTATGAGGTTTGTGATCATATTGACATAAAAATTCTTACTAATAGTAATAGGTTGTTAATAACTGTCACAGGATGTTGGTTGAACTTCTGTACTGCATTACTCGTATGTAGTCGATCATCAGAGGATCAAAAGTACAAAATTTGACGAAAAATTTTTTTGACGCTATCAAAGTCAGACATAAAAATCTACTATGATAATGTTTCCTCAACTTTGTGTTTTGATTATCTGATGATGGGCTATGCCGTAAATCCGTAATGCGATAGACAAGTTCATCTAACGACTTGTGACTGTTATTAACGACCTGTCAACAGTAGTTATACCTTTTATACATGTATTTCAAGTGGTTGACTGCCTTTCTGGTTGCATGTAGACTTATTATTCAGCAACACTGATAGTGTATACTAGCAGCAACCACGTTTAAAGTCAGCTTTGTTCATCCGGCTTTTTGCACGCTTGGATACAGTATTCGGCGAGTATATGAGTACAGGTTTATTGATTTTAAGATGAACAATAAATTTAATTTGATTCTTTTTAAAGTAAAATCTTACTCCAGGAATTAATCCCTCTCGAGTAAGAGACTTCGGTTCTTTCAGTGTGACTTAATAACATTAGGGCACCACTTGTTCATACTGTCATTTACAACATCAAATTTAGGCCGACCATCGCCTTGTGTTATAATCTATTATTTGCATCTACTTAATTGAGGTTATATAGACCTAGTCATAACAAGGTTTGTATATATTGGCATGGTATCAGGTAAATAACGTTCAGATAGGTGTGAACACTGTGTATATTCACTTTTTCAATAGTTTTTTTTATATTGACTGTGTAGTATCACTTTTATCCTATTACTTTTTCTCTTTTGTTTTTTAATCTTTGTGTTTATTCCACCAGCCGGTGCAGTAATTTGGAAAATGGGTTTAGTTACAAATTCGCGTATTAATTCTCGCAACGAAGCAGCGTTGCGACACTAGAAATATACACAAGTCCAAACCATGCCACAGAATATTAATAAAAATAAGTAGTATTTAACACCAGACTTGCTGCAACAGCGAGAAAAGGCGAGTACATTCGAGAGTGACTAAGCTGACTAATAACTACTGCATCTGGTGATGATGGTAAGAAATTATAATTATTGTAGAAGTCACTCACATATGACGAATATACGGGAGAAGTAGACGCACGTATTTTCTTAGATTTACCGTTCCATGTGGCCTGGTTGCAAATAATATCGGTTATAGTGGGAATAAGATTCAGATAAAAATTATAACAAAAGCAATCGGACTTTGTTAGAAAAAGAGAAATGATGAAGACTGCAGGTATTAGTGTCTCGGCAAATGACAAAATTAAAAAAAAAATGGCGGCCACAAAGGAAGAAAAGGGCATGTTCATCTACCTTCATTTTTGTAATGCGCTGTCGTTGAGATCGCCGCTGCTATCTGTGTCCATCTCGTATAAATAATAACAATATTGGTCCAGGAGAATGTGTTATTAGGCTTCGATAAATACTGATAATCGGGGAGGTTTCGTTTTGACTTAAATTGGTAATTATTCAAATAACCTTTCATAAATATAGTATCAGGTTTCACATATACGTCTACACTTAATGATAAACAAGAACAGAAGAAAAGACTACTACTAAATCTAATACTTGAAGAGCGTAATTGTTTCATGGCCTCTCAGAGTGTATCAGTGCTCTTACTTAACGGTGACTGGCCGATGGATATCTGGCAAATATTTTACATTTTGGTTTATCAAGAAATAGTGAAAAAGTATCTCCATATGGCCCCTTGGGCGAATTTTCCGTTACATTTGCGGGCAATGAGTCCAGTCACTTTGCCCATAGAGGTAGTTCTGTCACTTCAGTTTCACAAGCTCTGTTTACGCTGTGTGTGTGTCTCTTTTACTCTATCCGTTTCTCATATCACAAGGTACAGTATTTTTTTCTTCAATTTAGGCACTTCATAATACACTTATTTACATAATTCTGTTTAAATATATAAACAAATAATTCGTACATTTTAGTTCATATCGTAACATTCTACCTTACGCACTATTTACAATATAAATATTACTAGGTCATGGCATCCTCTCTCTTTTACATATCTTTCTCTTTCATTATTTTTCCTTGTACTTTTCGTGGTTACATACAAATATATATCTTGCATGAATTTTTCATTCACAAAATTACACTTCACAAGTTTACATTTTACAGTTACATATACATACAGGGTAAGATAAAAATATAGTTTTTCGTGGATGTCGCTTGTTTTGGTCTGGGAATTTCAAGTTATCTTTACTACTTGCGTCTGTTCGCATGTATCCCAGTATGTGATAAGCATGTGACAAAACAACATTTATAAGGATTAATACTTAGTCTAACTTAATTCTGTTACATAAAATAAACATAGGTGCTGTTCAGTTTTTTGTTCAGAGAACAAGGATGTAACTTTATATTTGTTCATTGAGTGTGGATCATGTGCGGCAGTGGTATGTCCTATTATTCAACGGGTCATGGTATTTGTCTCTTTACATCTTGTCGCTGTGATGAGCATCCATAAGAAATTACGTTTTGCTGGTGATTCAAATCGTCAATTAGCAGCACTCGGTACGCCAATGAGGCGTCCGTTGTAGGTAAGCACACGCAACAATTAGTCTGGGCGCAAGCCACGCAGGGTCGAGTATCCGCCTTCCGCCGAGTCAGACGGATCGCGTATGTAAACAGTGCTATGCCCACAGGATTTACTGACTGACCATACCGACACCCATTACGTCGCTTACGTTGGCCGTCGAATGCAGCCATACATAGCCCCATATTAAGAACACATCAAAATGAGCATCAAACACTAATCTCTTACAACACTTTTTTTTTTTTTTTTTTTTTTTTTTTTTTTTTTTTTTTTTTTTTTTTTTTTTTGTGATATGTTACATTACAGCATCACCGTTCTATTGCGGTCTAACTGTGTTGGTGAGGCAGTAAATTTCCACAGGGCAGTGACTGCATCACTGCAATTCACTTTGGAGGTGTGGCGGTGGGACTTGTAGTCCCGTACCACCCTCTGACGGTGACAGTACTACATGAGTCAGGCAGAAAAATTTAGCCTAACATGGGCAGGTACGATTGGAAAGTATTGGACGTAGAATGGGGGCTAGTCCCGCCAAAGGATGCGTCCGTGGTGGGCGTGCCAGACCTATCGTTAGCCATGGTCGGAATCCGTTTCCTCTAGGATGGTTAGTGGAACCGGATGTCGATGCCAGCGGCGTGGAAGTGTGGTCCCAACGTGGCGTAACCCATGGACAGTGTCCCGCAAGGCATCCACTTTCTCATAGAGCCGCCGCGCGTTGTTGCGTATGGTCGTCTTTAGGGGGACGATATCTGCTTCCTCGTGGAGAGTAACAATTCTCGTGAGTGGCGGGGCGTTCAGGCTCCACCTGAGCACCTTGTTCTGCAGGCGCTGCAATGTCCGCATCCTGGTGACACTAATCGTGGCCCATGCAGCAGATCCATACGTGAGGGCAGGCAGGATAACTGTTCGGTAAATGCGGAGCTTGGTATGCAGGTTAAGATCCCTACTGCGAAAGAGCGGGTACAAAGCCCTGGTTAGCTTTTGCCCCTTGGTGGTGACATACTCCGCATGACAGTGGAAGAGCAACTTGTGGTCCATCTGGACCCCGAGATAGGTGGTTGTCGGGGACCAGGGCACCTGCACACCTGCAATTGAGATATTGCGGCGGAGGACTGGGCGCCGTTTCGTGAAGTAAACTGCCGTAGTTTTGGCGGCATTGAGAGCTATTTTGTTTGTCCGGCACCAGGTGATAGTGGCGTCCACCTGTCGCTGGAGGCGGGCGACGACGGCGTCGGTAATGCGGCCAGTGGTGTATAGCGCTGTGTCGTCAGCGTATTGTGCAAGGTGGCACTCGGGGATGACCGGTATATCATTGACATAGATATTAAATAGGATGGGAGATAGCACCGATCCTTGCGGAGTGCCTGCCGACAACTGGCGAATGCCAGAACGCATTCCCCGTTGAGCCACTAGGAAAGTCCTACCACGAAGGAAGTCATCCACGATCTTGACATAAATATCCGGTATAGGGGTCTGAGTCAGCATCTTGTGTACGAGGTTGTCTTGCCAGATTTTATCGTAGGCGTTTTGCAAGTCCAAAAAAACGGCAGCTGTCGACTTGGCAGTGTTGAAGCCTTTGCTGATGTGTTCAGTGATCCGTAGGACCTGAAGTTCAGCCGAGAGGTGCGAAGTGAATCCAAACTGTTCAGGACGGATCGTCCCAGCTGCTGCAAGAGGTTGGGAAAGTCGGTGAAGGATCACAGATTCAAGGACCTTCGCCATAGTGTTTAGGAGGCTGATGGGCCTGTTGTTGGTGGGGACTGTAGGGTCTTTGAACCTCTTGGGGATCGCAATCAGCTTGGCTTGTTTCCACTGAGGGGGGAAAAGGCCAGATGTGAGACAACAGTTTAAAATCTTGGTGAACAAGATGAGTGGTGTGCGGGGAAGGTGGCAAAGATGTTCATTTAAAATTCCGTCCAATCCAGGGGCCGACCGGCCACGTTTCCGTCGAAGGATGCGCTGAATTTCTGCCATGGACGTAAGAAGGGGAGCAGACTGGGGTGGGCGGTTGCGGAATGCAGCAGTAATGTATATGGCTGAAAGACTTATTACGACTGCGAGAGACAGATTAGGTCAGTCGTGACAAAAAAACTCGGTGGATATGTTGTGGAACATTACGTATATAACGGACTGATTGACTTCTGATTTAGATTTGAGGAAGTAGGATAGCAGCGGAACTGTAACTAGCGCAATTGATGTAAATTGCTATTCTGAATACTGAATGTAATTTAATTAATTATGATAACATTTCATCTCATATAAGAGGAGGATGTATCCTGAAATGTAGCTATGAAGCTCATTTATGGAAAAATATAACTTCATGTATCGAAAATATACATTTCATTCCTAGCTTATTTTAACTTCTGCCTTGTCAGTCGCTCGAGACATTATTTCATGTGTTTGAACTCTTTATTTCATGGGAAATAAGTAGAACCTGCACCACTGCCGTTTATACTATATTTTAAGAGATTAAATTCTGGATTTTATCAAAATTAATACACAATTTGTACACTGTTTCCCATGCTGCAGAGTGAATCCGTCACAGCACCACAAGACAAATTCTCCACGGCAGACAGTTGTGCCTCTGACTATTTTAAGAATTTTCAGAGTCGACGATCGCCGGAATTCTGGATAGCCACAAATATTTTATTCCTGGTGCTGACTTAGACATCAGGAGACAGACAGAATGTGATTATGAGCTGTAACTTCTAATTAACTAGTAATTTTGTACCTGGAAGTGCAGGAGATAACTGTGTAAAAATATTGGGGAAACGATCTCTCTCGCCAAGAAGTTTCCATTCAAGTGACTAGATATTATTGAGTGACAATACTTTAACTTCAATTTAATGGGGAGATAGGTTAAAACTGCTAACATGTGGTGATAAGTGATCATGAACTGAAGGTACAAATTTAAGGTAAGTGCCTAGGAACCATAACCATCTGACACTTTCAGTTGCAATGACAACAACGGAGACTGGAGGAATCCTTTTGACATTTCACGACAAATAGGTTGATGTACACTTTCTACTAATCACCGTATTTGTTGTAGCTGACTAGGAACTAACTGATATATCTGTATGTGTGCTGGGCAGAATGTGAGAACAGAATACGAAAATGTTTCGTTTTTTTTTTCGGAAGTGGGGGAGGGGGGGGGGTGGGGGGTGGAGGATGAGAGGCAAGAGGGCAGCGGCCCTCCCATGCCACTTGGTGGGTGCGGCTGGTCTGTGCCGTGTCTCATGCACTTCTAGTTGGGCTGACTCAAACAAAAGTCTGCTTTTGTAGTGACAGTGTCTAACCCAGACACTCGATTGAAACCAGCATGTTTGACTAAGTTTTTAAGTGTGAATCACACAATTTAGTGTCCGATTTAACAAGAAACGCTTCGACTGAGACGGCAGCTTCTTCGAGTACTCCAGGGCAGTCTTCAATGTCGACTTCCACTACAACCAACAGCATCACCATGGCAGAGGGAACCATTTCAGATCAGATAAGTTCCTGTGCAAATAGTGAGATGGTGTTCAACTCTGAAGTTCAAGCTCCACTTATAGATCTCGTTAATATAAAACAGTCACCCATTATGTGTAATTCTAAAAAAGGAACTGAGCTGGTTAGTCCAAAATCAGAGCGCGAAAGTGTAACTAGTAGGAATTCAGGCAAGGAGAATGAATGTCGGGGAGATATGATGTCTCAGCTAACACAAATGATCCAGGAATTGGGAAATAATATGAATAAAATAGCGAATAATATTAGTAAAATTCGAACAGATATGCGCACATTGCAAACAGTTACGAAAACAATTCTGACTGATACGGGTACATTGCGAACTGAAATAGGTTCCGCTGTGAAAGAGGAAGTTGAAAAAATTATGGGTAACCTGCAAAAAGTAACTGATGATAAATTAAAATGTGTCTGAGCGGATATGGGGAAAATCACAGACGAAGTTGTAATAGTAAAATCTAAAATAGAATCAGTGGAAAAAGCTCTTGGGGGAAAAAATGGATAAGATACAGACGAAACTTTTGGGCAAGGTTAGCGACTGTATAAAAGCGCAAGATGCTCATAAAGGCGATATAAATTTAGCAATTAATGACATTGCCAATCGTGTAGGTGAGGGGAAGAAAGAAGTGGGCAAAATTAAAGATAAAACATAGTCCAATATCACTAGTGAAAATGAATTTAAAAAACAAATGCAACAGATAAAAAGTGATTTAAATTCGTCAGCCTCCAAACAGGCCACGCCGGTTATAAATATCCCTTGCACAAATAACGGATCTGTGAAATGTTACACAGATGACTGAAGATATCACCCAGTAAATTTCTTGGCTGCGTGTAGGGATGCTTTTGTTCACGGCATGTCGGACGGGGGAAATTCGCGAGAAGTGCAATCGCGTAACAACCGGTCAGGAAACTGATGTTCGCCACATCTCAGGTCCAGGGATGGCGATCTGAACAGGTGATGAAAAGGACTTGAGATGATGGTAATGGTAGAAATGTTGATAGGTTTGGAGAAACGCAACAAATATGTAATATTGAGATATGTAATAATGAGAATATTATGAATTATTTTGGGATGAACATGAGATTGAGGGATGGATAGAACAGCATGTGTGTACAATAGAATTAGAAGAGAAGGGACGAGACGTAGAAAATGGTTTATTAAGGGAGATATATTTAGAACGAAGGTATATGTATAGCCAGTTATTGAAATTGAAGGTGGCAAAGAAATGGTAGATGCACTTCTCGTTACAGGTAGTAATGTGACAACGATGTCGGAAAGTTTTGTGAACATGATCAAAAATAGGAAACTAGTAATCTTCCCAGTCACTGGCGTTCTGATTAAAACAACTGTTGATGGTATGAGTAAGCCAATAATACAACAAATGGTTTCAGAATTCAGATGTGGAGAAAATAAATTCGAGATAGACTGTTTTGTAGTGAATGGTCTAGTAAAGGAGGTGGTTTTAGGTACTGACTTCCTGTGCAAATATAATACTTTGCTTAATTGTGTAGGAAAATGGCTAGAATTTGAACTTCAGAATGAAAATGGGCAAGCAAAATTTAAACGACTTTTAACAGGTGAAAATAAATTTGCTCATACCATAGTTACTGAGGATTGGAGTGAGGAAGTCGATATGCACAACAGAATTAAGGAAGTGATTGATGCAGTCAAGAGTGTAGAGAGAAAGGGGAGAAATGAAAAGCTGTCCTAATTTGTAATTAGTGGTGGTAATTTTAGAGGGATGATTTTATATGTTTTACTTGGGGATTCATTAGTAATATATTTGTTTATTGTGGCACTGTAGGTGTGCAATAATGGGAAGTTTAGGCACTGAGGGTGCGTGGAGGTCAGTGACCTCGTGTGTTTAAGTAAAATATGTATTGATTTATGCTTTGAATAAGAGTGTGGCAAAGAATTTAGTGGTCAATTTGAAAGGTATTAAAATTGTAATTGTAAGTGCATGCATTTTTTGGTTCATGGAGGTAGGAAGAATTTATTAAAGTCAATTAAATAGAACTTATGGAAATTTGAGCTTTCTGTGATCCAGTTATTTGCCTTGTGACTTTGTCCCAAAGTATCGTTTTCCGCTGGAGGGAATCTTTAGCGAGGGTCCTGGTTGGTTTTGGAAAATTGTTTGTTGATAGGTTTCTGCTTTTGGTTTTCGTTGTAGACAGATTTGTCATGATAAACGGTGGAGCTTGGCATTCAGAGGCAGAGGCGATTTCTGCGAGGCACTTGGTCAAAAGACTAATATTAGTTGATGAATACTTCGTGTTAAAATCCGTGTGAGCGTGTGTAGTGGGACAGAAAAATTAGTGCAAAAAGGTGCCTTAGCGCTGAATGAGTGGCACAAAAAGTGCTTACAAAATCGGACATAAGTGAAAGTGCATTTAAAAATTTTCTTCTTGTCCAAAAAGTTGTTTATGCATTACTGAAATGCAGGCGTTTATTTAATATGCCGTTTCGTTCGTAATTTGTGTTAGTTTAAGTTTATTTAGAAATTCGTGCTGCTCCCACACCACTACAAAAATTTTGTAAACACTATTGGCCTGCCATTTCAATCATTTACACTCCTGGAAATTGAAATAAGAACACCGTGAATTCATTGTCCCAGGAAGGAGAAACTTTATTGACACATTCCTGGGGTCAGATACATCACATGATCACACTGACAGAACCACAGGCACATAGACACAGGCAACAGAGCATGCACAATGTCGGCACTACTACAGTGTATATCCACCTTTCGCAGCAATGCAGGCTGCTATTCTCCCATGGAGTCGATCGTAGAGATGCTGGATGTAGTCCTGTGGAACGGCTTGCCATGCCATTTCCACCTGGCGCCTCAGTTGGACCAGCGTTCGTGATGGACGTGCAGACCGCGTGAGACGACGCTTCATCCAGTCCCAAACATGCTCAATGGGGGACAGATCCGGAGATCTTGCTGGCCAGTCCTGATTGTGGCGCTCACCTGCACGGCGCCAAACACGCATACGACCATCATTGGCACCAAGGCAGAAGCGACTGTCATCGCTGAAGACGACACGTCTCCATTCGTCCCTCCATTCACGCCTGTCGCGACACCACTGGAGGCGGGCTGCACGATGTTGGGGCGTGAGCGGAAGACGGCCTAACGGTGTGCGGGACCGTAGCCCAGCTTCATGTAGACGGTTGCGAATGGTCCTCGCCGATACCCCAGGAGCAACAGTGTCCCTAATTTGCTGGGAAGTGGCGGTGCGGTCCCCTACGGCACTGCGTAGGATCCTACTGTCTTGGCGTGCATCCGTGCGTCGCTGCGGTCCGGTCCCAGGTCGACGGGCACGTGCACCTTCCGCCGACCACTGGCGACAACATCGATGTACTGTGGAGACCTCACGCCCCACGTGTTGAGCAATTCGGCGGTACGTCCACCCGGCCTCCCGCATGCCCACTATACGCCCTCGCTCAAAGTCCGTCAAGTGCACATACGGTTCACGTCCACGCTGTCGCGGCATGCTACCAGTGTTAAAGACTGCGATGGAGCTCCGTATGCCACGGCAAACTGGCTGACACTGACGGCGGCGGTGCACAAATGCTGCGCAGCTAGCGCCATTGGACGGCCAACACCGCGGTTCCTGGTGTGTCCGCTGTGCCGTGCGTGTGATCATTGCTTGTACAGCCCTCTCGCAGTGTCCGGAGCAAGTATGGTGGGTCTGACACACCGGTGTCAATGTGTTCTTTTTTCCATTTCCAGGAGTGTAATTCTGTTCTTTCTAATTTGTTTTATATGTACTTGTATGAACTGAAGGGTGCTATAGTCTGGCAAGCCAGAATGGTTATAAGTGGAGATTTGTGAGGTAACGGGCGAGTTGTGGCGCCCTAAAAATATTCTAAGTTCGGAGTTGGAGTGGCCGTGCGGCGGCCTCTCGGCGGGCTGCAGCTCGTCGGCGGGTGTGCCGAACGTTAGCCGGGGCAAGAGGGGTAGCCCCAGTGCATGGTCGAGGCCGACCGCATGGCTGGGAATTCCGTGTTGACACTGTGACGAGGACTGTGCTTTGTGTCGATGAAGGAGATGTGTATGCCAGGAGTGCCAAAGATGGCGGACTTTGTGAAACCATAATGGTAGGCATTTCACAGCTCATCTAGAAATTAATAACAGCCAGAGGAATCATGATAAATCACAAAGAAACATGTTCATTACCATTATTTGCACGACACATTGTGCATTGGCCTGGAGACATGACGGGAGCACTCAAGCCAATCACAGCGCTCGTGAATGGAGTACTGCACAGGACGGCATGGCGTACTGTCGCAAAGGACCCGGAGTGCTGGACGGGAGGCAGCGACGCTCGGTCACACGAAAGATTTGGAAAGTGTAGCAGTTTGCATCTGGTCGCGGTACATAGAAATATTTGTAGTGCTGACTTTGCATCTGTGAGACTTCCATGGCCTCTGCAGTAAAGACGTAGTATGAATTTAGAACTGAATGCCTCACGAACTGTGTTGTTATTAATAACTAATTACTTGAAGTAGGAATCTATTGTTTCCCTGTTATCCAACTTATGTTTTATTTAAGTGGTGGACCATCGACACCAATAAATGTTTGCAGCAGTAAACGGTATTCTTGAAGGTACTTCTGCTATCATATTCATAATTTAAAGTCGTTAAAAATAGTACCTGCAGGTTTTATTTAATTGCAACCTTTCAAATGGTTCAAATGGCTCTGAGCACTGTGGGACTTAACATCTGTGGTCATCAGTCACCTAGAACTTAGAACTACTTAAACCTAACTAACCTAAGGACATCACACACATCCATGCCCGGGCAGGATTAGAACCTGCGACCGTAGCAGTCACGCGCTTCCGGACTGAGCGCCTAGAACCGCGAGACCACGGCCGCCGGCGCAATCTGTCATTTATAAATTTCAATGTCACATTCAAAATTCGCAATTGCCGAGTAATAGGAACCTTCGAACACTCGATTCATGTGTATATTCATATTGTATACAGTAGACTCAGCATTTCGTAGACTTTCTCAGCGTAATAACTGCTGATATTTTTCACGGGTTTGCAGCCGGATTATGTCGTCGTGCAGAAACAATATTTCGGCTGACCAGCTGGCCGCCATCTTCAGGTGAGTTAATGCTCGTGCACTGCCTAACCGTAATTGAATTCCAGCCACAACGATGGTAACCTTTGTACACCACAGACAGAGCTGCGTGTCTACTTGCCGCCATGAGGCGCTGCCCATCATCTCCCGCACGACGACACGGTCCGGCTGCAGACCCGTGAAGAATATCAGCAGTATTTGGCTTGTAATTTGGCAACTACGTATCATACATAGCCACTAGACAACGGAACCAGCTAAAACTTTCAGTATCTCAACTCTGAGTCAGAGGGTACATAGTTGGGGCCACTCACATCATTTAATTTGAAAGCCCGCAAGGGTCTATACAAGGGCGATGTACCTGAGGACAATATTATGGAAATAGAAGAAGACATTGGTGAAGATGAAATGGGAGATATGATACTTCGTGAAGAGTTTCACACAGCACTGAAAGACTTGAGTGGAAACAAGGCCCTGGGAGTAGACAAGATTCCATTAGAACTACTGATGGCCTTGGGATAGACAGTCCTAACAAAACTCTACCATCTGGTGAGCAAGATGTGTGAGACAGGCGAAATACCCTGAGACTTCGAGAAGAATATAATAATTCCCATCCCAAAGAGAGTAGATGTTGACAGATGTGAAAATCACCAAACTATCAGTATAATAAGTCACCACTGCAAAATACTAGCACCAATTCTTTAAAGATGAGTGGAAAAACTGGTAGACGCCGAACTCGGGGAAGAAAAGTTTGGGTTCCGTGAAATGTTGGAACGCGCGAGGCAATACTGACTCCAGCACTTATCTTAGAAGATAGGTCAGGGAAAGGCAAACCTACGTTTCTAGTATATGTAGTCTTATAGAAAACTATCTGGAATACTCTTTTTCCAATTTTGAAAGTGGCAGGTGTCAAATACAGGGAGTGACAGGCTATTTACAATTTGTACGGAAAGCAGACGGCAGTTACAAGATTCTAGGGGCATTATATTGAGCAGTGGATGGGAAGGGAGTGAGACAGGGTTCTAGCCTATCCCCGATGTTATTCAATCCGAATACAGAGCAAGCAGTAAAGGAAGTAACAGAAAACTTCGGAGTACGAATAAAAATCCCTGGAGAAGAAATAAAAACTTAAGAGTTTTCCTGATGACATTGTAATTCTATCAGAGACAGCAAAGGACCTGAAAGAGCAGTTGAACAGAATGAACAGTGTCTTGAAAGGAAGATATAAGATGAATATCAACAAACGCAAAATGGGGATAATAGAATGTATTCGAATTAAATCGGGTGATGCTGAGGGAATTACATTAGGAAATGAGACACTTAAAGTAGTAAATGAGTTTTGCTATTTGGGGAGCAAAATAACTGATGATGGTCGAAGTAGAGAGGATATAAAATGTAAACTGGGAATAGCAAGGAAAGCGTTTCTGAAGAAGAGAAATTTGCTAACATCCAGTATAGATTAAAGTGTCAGGAAGTCGTTCCTAAAAGTACTTGTATGGCGTGTAGCCATGTACGGAAGTGAAACATGGACGAGAAGTAGTTTAGACAAGTAGAGAATAGAAGCTTTCGAAATGTGGTGCTACAGAAGAATGCTGAAGGTCAGATAGTTGGATCGTGTAACTAATGAGAAGGTACTGAATTGAATTGGGGAGAAGAGAAATTTGTGGCACAACTTGACTAGAAGAAGTGATCGGTTGTTAGGACATGTTTAGAGGCATCAGGGAATCACCAATTTAATATTGGAGGGAGGGTAAAAATCGTAGAGGGAGACGAAGAGATAAGTACACTAAGCAGATTCAGAAGAATGTGGGTTGCAGTAGATGCACAGGATGGAGTAGCATGGAGAACTGCGTCAAACCAGTCTCTGCACTGAAGACCGCAACAACACAACAGGTGGAGAATATGATGGGCATCCATAAACAAGTATAGTTTCACTACTCAAAGCTGTTTGATTATTACTATAGCAAAGACTAACCCTAGAAGCTAATCATTCACTTCACTTGAAGTATTGCATAAATTACTTTGCAATACGATAAAACACAACACTGGGTTTAATTAACATCAAAAAAGGAACCTCTCATAATGAGTATCAAAAATACATCTTTAAATTGTACATAATTTTTCTTTTAACAATTATATCGTAAATCTCTTCATTATGCTTTATATGTACTTCAAATTTAATTAAATGTGAAGCAGCTATTCTTTGGAATAATATTTACACAATCTTGCACTGTAATCCTAGAAAACTATATTTTATTATCACTGGGAGTTGTTCATCAACAAAGCCTCCAAATGTTACTCTTACTTTAACTTTTGTTACTTCTTTTACTTTAGACAAAAAAAAAAACTTTTAAACACACAAATACAAGAATTGTTCATTTAAATCAGGATGCTCGGTTTTAGTAGTGATAATATAAGAACCCTGCATAGGATAATGATCAGGACACTAATTTATGTTTCATGTGCTTATTATTGAAACAACACACAAATTAACTTATGCATGCCCATATACATTACTTAGCTGAATGTATGAAGTTTGTGAAGCAGTGGCGAAGATAGGTGGCAGGTGACATGGCGACTAACTGTACTCATAGCTCTTGATGTGCAAATGCTCTATAAAATCACTTCTTAGTGTAGGAGTTTGAAAATATTACAGCCATTCCACTAAGCTGTGAATACCAAATAATAGCCAGATCCACATCCGAGTCTAATCCCTTCTAATTCCTCCCTTAGCAGCGTCGAGGTGTATCGTGTCAAGACTAGCCACCTACAGCATGTCGTTCACACTAAGGAGTCACTCAGTTTGACCGCCAAACCCACCTTTTATATTGTGCTGTGCCACTTACATTGTGGAGGGATGTCCCTATAGCATTTACATGTTACAAATACAAGTGCCCTAAGCATGAACCAGCTTTTAAAAGAAAACATTTTCAGAATATAATAATTTACCATGCTTTGCTTTTTTTTATATATATATACATTACAAAACTCTAATTTTCTTGCCATAGATCAAAGAGTTTAAACAATACAGAATATACACTTCATAAATTGCAAATACACAGTTACATAAAATAGAATTACTCCTAATCGATATAGTGCTACACATGCCCCATGTTTCATTAAGGTTTCCCAACAGTGATATATCAATGAAACATCAGTAACACTTAAAAATAGTGTCGGACTGTAAAAGTTTTTGTACAAATATATTACACAACAAACTCTTCATAAAACAGTTTATATAAAACACTGTTTCATCAAGTACTAAAACATACATTTTTGTTACATTCAGAAAATATGTACTATTTTCCATGTCATGAAAAATATATATAGGAATTTACATATTACTTACATACACAGCTTACATTACATAGCTTACATTACAAATAGTTAGTCCATACCTATTTGTTATTGTATGATCACAAAGAAACTATGTTTTTTTTTATATTCATGCAGTTTGTCATGAAGAACATAACACTCAGTACACTATACAAACTCTTCATCGCTGCTCTTGTCTGCCTATAGACACATTTTGCAGTCTTCCATTATTCTGAGCTTCAACACTTACCTGGCTTTTGATATTTGGCAGTCCTCCTGATTATGCTCAAGTATTCAATCAATGCAGTCCTTAGCTATGTCATAGCCTGGAGTTTACATATAATTTGTCTATCCAATTATATTACATTATATTACTCAGAATCCGAAACTTAGAGACATGAATCAGCAGTCTCATAACAGAAAAGTTTTCTTCCAATGGAACAACACTTGACAACACAACCTCATGAACAAGAATGTATAAAGTAAAATACTATTAGATTAATTCCATATACACTTTTTAATGATGCTCCTTATTGCTCATTTCTGTGGATGGAAGGTTTTAAATCTTCAATGTTACCGACACCTAATGGATTCTTTGACTTAGAGTAAGCAAGGTAATAAGCGTTAGTGTGCGGAGTTCCTTGCACTTCAAAAGGGTCATTATAAATATGTTTGAAATTAGAAATTTCTTTGTTTATTTCACTAGATTTTTCGTAAATTTTTTGAGAACGAAATCCCCAGTTTTGAATTTGGTCACTTTAAGTCCCTTATCGTGCCATTTAGATCTGCCTTCTGCTTATTCTTTTAAAATTTTCTTTGTAAGTCTTTCTTCGCCCTCAGAACCAGTTTTACATAGAGTGGAAATTGTAACATTTCGACAATCATACTTTTGCTCTTATGATTAAGTAGATTTTCCTAGGGTGTAAATCCTGTGCTTCCATGGTGGAGGGTATTCATTACAGTTTCAAAGTCTACAATAAACCTGCCCCATGCCTTATGATTGTGGTGGCAGTACGTTTGACACAATCGTCTACCTAATTTATGCTTATCGCTCCAATGGATTACTTGGAGGATGGTATGCCGAAATATACTTCACTTGAATGCCGTTCTGTTCCATTCCTTCCTTCCATATTTTGGAAATGAATTGAGGTACATTATCTGATAGTACCGCCTTTGGTTTTCCCATCACATTTAAATATTCATCATTCTATTAAATACTGCTTTTGCGGTAGCTTTCCTAATGAGAAAGAGTTTGATAAACTTCGAAAATACTTCTAATACCACTACAATGTAGGTACAGATTCCACAAGTTTTCGGGAGAGGTCCGTTTAAATCCATTGACAATAAGTCAAGAGTATCATCTGGCACATTATATTGCATGTTACCTTGGTTGGTTCGATTTGTGACCTTTGACCTCTGGCGAATATCACATGATTTAATTCGATCTGTTACTTTCTTTGTTGCACCGATATTTATTGTTATTATGTCAGAAAGTTTCTTGATACACTTTTTCGGATCACAGTGTCCTAAGGCGAGGTGAAAATAGTCAGTTACTTCGGCCTCAAACTGAGATGGTCAACACACTTTACACTCCTCTCTACTCACACCTTTTCGTTTGTACAGAATATCTTTCTGGATCTTATAATACTTACTAATTTGAGGATATTTGGTATTATTAAAATTTACTTTAACTGACTTCCAGACTTCGTCTTCATTTTGGTAGTACTGCATATTTTCGTAAATCTGCTAGATTTTCTTTCTCCTCTGTACTTCTTTGATGAATCTCATACGGAAAGTGCCATCTTCGTTATTTTCCTTTGGCACATTGTCTATCCCTTCAGGTAGTTTGGATAAAGCATCTGCAACATGATTGTCACTTCCTTTAACATAGAAAATTTCGTAGTCAAACTGCTAGATGTACAGTGCCCAACGGCTTAGTCTGCCAGTAAATAAATGGCAGACTTTAAGAAATGTCAGCGCTTTGTGATCAGTATGCATAATTGTCTTATGCCCCCACTAATAATTTCGACACTTTTTAAAATCCCATATGATGACTAGAGCTTTCTTTTCTGAAATGGTGTAATTTCCTTCACAGTTAGTCAAGGTTCGACTAGCGAAAACTATTGTCCTATGTTTTGGTTCTACTGTATCTATGTTTTCTTCGAAAATTTCTATGCCGATTCCATATGCACTGCTGTCAGTAATCATAAGTGATTGACTCAAAGCAGGTTGATGCAAGATAATGTTCCTTATTAATTCAATTTTCAGATTTTCTGAATCCTATTGGCATTCCTCTGTCCAAATAAATGCACTTGTTTTTCTTATGTAACCCATTTAAATGATGACTATTAAGGGGGGTGGGACGTCAAAAGGGCCTACTTGGAGCAGGAGAGGCACCACAGGACGTTTTAATTTCCACTGTCTATACTTTTACAAATAAATTCAAAAACCTTTGTCAGCATGACCAGGAAGGATTCCGAATTCACACTCTTAGCGGCGGAAGTTCTAAAACATAACGAAATAATTTTTTTATATGTGCAATTACATCATTTTTTTCACTTACTTATGGCAGCATTTGTTGCTATACGTACACTTTTCTTCATAAGTAAGAGAGATTCTTCTATGAATTTTGCACAACATACAAACCATACTTAAAGGTGTATGAAACTCTAGAATTTTCCAAATCTATTACAAACTGTGGTAAAAATTGAGGTAATTAACTACAAAATTTGTGTTTTTTCTAAACATGATGTTTAAAATACAACAGATCATCCGTTTTTTCATAAATTAAATAAGTTGTAGAGTTTTATACACCTGTAAGTATGGTATGTATGCTGTGCAAAATTCAGAATCTCTCTAACTTAAAAAGAAAAGTGTACCTATAGCAACAAATGCAGCCATTAGTAAGTGAAAAACGTTGAAATTTCACACGTAAAAAAAGTTGTTTTGTTATGTTTTCGAACTTCCACTGCTATGAGTGTGAATCCTGAATCCTTCCTGGTCATGCTGACAAAGTTTTATTAATTTATTTGTAAAAGTATAGGCAATGGAAATTAAAATGTCCTGTAATGCCTCTCCTGCTCCAAGTCGGCCCGTTTTTACGTCCTACCCCCCTTAAATGATTGCCCCATCGCGAATTTGTGGTGAAATCTGCAGAGACCGATAAGCTTTTAATTGCTTTTGGTTATTAGGTGGTGGGTATTTTTCAGTGGCATTTAACTTCACTGGGTCCTTTCCAATCCCAGAAAAGGTAATAATATGTCCCAAGAATTTTATTTCCAGTTTTAAAAATTCGCACCTCCTCAGTTTTAGTGTCATCCCTATTGCTAGAAGAGCAGAAAAGGTTCTGTCTAATAATTCGCAGTGTTCTTTCCAATTTCCCGTGGCGATCAACAGGTTTTCCGTATATATGGTCAACCATGCACTTATTTCCCTTCCTAACATCGAATCCAAAGCCTTAATAAAAGTGAGACAGAAGTATTAAGACCAAGAGAAACACCTTTATATTGGTAACATTTTCACACAAATTGAAATGCGATATACTTTCGAGACTCTTTATTCAATGGAATTTGCCAATGTCCCCCGTGAGATCTAAGCTAGACGAACAATACACATTGTGTAACTTTTGCAATAGTTCGTCTAAATATTCTGGATGATCCACTTCCCTTTTGACAACCTTGTTTAGTGCTCGTGCATCGATTTCTACTGACAGGGCCTCTGTCTCTCTTGTTTAAAATAATGAGAGGGCTATTATACTCACTATTGCTCCTTTCTTTAATTCCCCATCCAATCATTTTGCCGATTTCCGCCTGCACGGCTTCTCTCTTTGCTGGAGGTACTGGATAAAGTCTCAGGAAAAATGGTTCATGTTCTATTGCTTCATTGTGGTATTCAAAATTCTTCACTACTCCCAGTTTATTTGAAAACACTTTCTGAATATCAGTCAGGATGTTAAACAGATCTGCTTTCTGTTCTGACATAAATTCCTGTATCTCTTTAATAATTCCTTTAAGAGTTTCTACTTTTCGGTCATCAATCATTACGTTCTTCCCATGGTATATTTCACGTAAATTCGGCAAACCATCATTTCCCTGGTCTAATTCTAACAGCAATGAATCAACATTGGTGTCCTGTGAAATTTCCAAAATACCGGATTTATTATTAATTTTGACGGCTCCACTACCACAAACAATGAATGCTTTTTCCTTATCTGACCATTGCACACCTAAAATCATCTCAGTATTCAATTCTGGCCCGACCAGGAAGTCGTGTTCAAATTTTCGCCCATTTATTTCGAATTCCACCAACACTTGTCTTCGAACAGGCTTGCTGAATTTTTCAGTTGCTCCTACAGTTTTCACGCCATATTCTGACATCATAACTAACCCAGATTTATTGGAAATGTGTTCAAAGAAAGATTGTGAAATGGCACTAATTTGGGATCCAGTATCTAAAAGTACTTGTAATTTATTACTGAAAATTTCGACTAGGATGGTAGTTTGTTTGATCGTCCAATTTTCTGGATTTTCTTGTTCCTCCTGTAACAAATCTTGTTCGAGCATCAGATTGCTCCAAGGTATGTTAATTACTCGCAAATCACATACGTCTTGGGGCTTCTTTGGTTTTGTGATTTCGATGTCTTTCACAGCTCTAATCATATCTTGCCCTGGTATCATGTCATCTGGTTGCTCTTTCTTTTTCGGTTCGGTATTTACTGTCGGATTTTGTTTGGATACGACTTCATTTTGCTGTACAGATATATCTTCCGTTTTTCTTTGTTCCTTTTCCTCTATTTTTACATTTTCTTCAACTGAACTACCATTTATTTCATATTCACTGTCCGATTCTAACATGGACGCTACTCTTAGACAACGAGCAAACTCCTCTTTTCACCTTTCGTCAGTTTTCTGATTCTTTCCTAAAATTTCTATTTCGTTTTCAGTAACAGGAGTTCCTTCAATATCCTTTTTGATGACGTCAACTTAAACTTCATATTTAATATATTCATCATGGATTTCAGTGGCTCGCACATACTCATCTGAATCTATGTTCTCTTGGCCATCAACAACGGCTAATTGTAGGAGTCTTTCTTCAGTCAGGATCGTCTCATCCGAAGATTTCATCCTCCTCCAGATACCTATTTATACCGAACATTTTTCTGATTCTAGCACCAATTTCTTTAACATCGGCAGCTTGCGTGCTTTGCGTGGCACCTTCTTCTCTCTCGTACCAACCACTTCATCTGAAATCGCTGCTAGCGCATCTTGTGCGGCTCTAATTACTTTCATCTCCTTTTCATTTTTGGACAACACCCTCTTTTCGACGTTTCCACTTTCGTTTCTCACTTTTATTAATTCCTTGGCTGTATAGTCCTTTTTTTAAATCTTCCCACTCACATTGCTTTAATCCATAAAACAAATGATCGCGCCATTCCACGATCCCTGAAGATCCTTAAACAACACGGAATACACACTTCATAAATTTCAGATACGCAGTTACATAAAATAAATCTACTACTAATCGATATAAGCATTACAAACTGCTTTACGAGTTCTGCAACTGGGTTTTATTTCTCAAGTTGTAGCTTCCCGTTCTACATTTATATGCTTAATATGCACACATTTTCTTCAGTGATGCACTGTGGCCAATGAAACGTTACATCAGCAAGTCACTGAAGCTAAAGGTGTGGATAATGTGCCTATATATACAAAATACTGAACTACAATCCATGTAAAAGATGGAAGTTGAAGCGTTCAAAATGCTGTACAGGAAAACATAGTTTGATAAAAATCTAAATATGTTACCGTGGAACGAGTTGTCATCAACCAGTTTAGAAATCCAAATGGTCCTATTTTCTTAAATACAAACATACAGAAGACAACCAAAAAAACCAGAATATATATTTTTTTTTTTACTGTACGATCGATAAATGAATTTGAGTTTTCTAACGAATAACATGTGGAAGAAAAATATAAATGTGACTGATCAGTCTTAAAGCGTAAGTGGGGTTACTCTGACACCACCTTAGTTTGAAACTAACCACTTTAAGCGACACTTTTTCTGAAGAGTTAAAAAACTCTGTTAACTGTAGAAAAAAGGTTTATACATTTTTAAGAGTTTGGAGGTGGCATTGGTCAAGGCAATAAAAATGCTTTTAGAAAAGTCATATTTATTATTTACTACTCTATCATATCAACCATCAAAAATTCTAGAAAGATTAAACAAAACTCAAAACATTAATCACAGTTTCCTTGAAAGCTGAGATATTAATTGAAAAACATAATTAAGAAATATTATCAGTCATTATGTAACTATTAAATATTAATTTAAAATGGAAAACAAAAATCACCCTCTGTAGGTTTTGGTAAAAAAGATACAATATCGTCATGATCTTTTTCAGAAATATCGTTCTGAATCTTTAAAATTTTATTTTATTACCAACTGACTCGAAACTTTCTTGAAGTAAGACATCCGTTACTGTAATTTGTAGTTCTTTCTGCCACATCTCGGAAAGAATTTCACCAATAAGACTCTTGCTAAAGTGTATTCTGCCTCCTTGTCTTCACATTCGTGTGAGTCGGCTGTTTTCATTGAGTTGTCTCTCCAAGATTTCCTCACTGTATACGACTGCAGCTCCAGCTTGAGATGAAAGTGATTCAACCAGTGCTTGAGTTCAACTTCTTCATGACCGGAATCTGCGGTGTTCTCCGCTTTGATTATTGCTTTGCCGATTTTCAGATGGGACGTTTCCTCTCGGGGCGCAATACTCTTTTCGGGAGCTACATCCAAACGTCTCATCTTTGTTACAGGCTGGTTTGAAGTGCTTCCATATTTTCATTCTTTCAAGAAACCTGTCAGAGCGGCTTCAATTTCCTGTTCTTCAACAAGCTCTCTTGTAATGCGATTAAAGCTTTTTGCTTGTTAAAAGAATGAATACCGGTTGCACAAAATGCGCTTACGATATTCCATTTGAACACGTGAATTTGGTTTTGGTTGAACCTAATTCATTTAAAAGACAGCTTTTGTCAGTAGTTCCGAAAATGTGTTCCTTGAAGCAACTGCAAATTTGTCATTTTTCACCTTAAAAATTGTCAGCATTTGTCGCTCCAAAGGGTGGCATAGGTGCGTCGGATGTATTGTTTTCGCCACAAAGTTTTATGACCTCTTCATGTGAATGACAAAAAAGATTAACTGCAGTGAGAACTTCATGTCCAGGCAATTCTTTTTGCAAGAGTCCAAAAACTATTTACAAAGCCAACTCTGAATTTTGGGGCGTTGACCCAACCACTGAGTGTACGACTAAATCGTGATCCCGTTGAGCAACAAGGGTGCTGGCAAAATGGTGGACCGCGTGGACCTGTCTCTTGCCAGCTGTCATAAAAGTGTAGAGTTTTGTATATGATGTAGGATGGTAAAAGGACACCTTTTGTATATGATGTAGGGTGGCAAAAGGACACCATCAGCAGACCCACAAACCATTATCGATATGCCAGATTCAGAAAAATGCATTGCCTTTCCCGTGTATACAACACCTCTACAGTATATCCCTATTTTTTCTCCTGGATCATCACTTAAGATAGCTCGGGGGAATTGCAAATATTCAAGTGAGGCACATCTAAAGTTTTTCAAAGGTTGTTGAGATATTCCTTGATACTTTCAGTGGATACTAAAGCCCGAGCTAGTTTGAAGTTAGCAGCAACCCGTTTATAATACTCATTTTTGCGACGCTTCCGCAGTTAGTATGCCCAGTCTTGTCCAGAAAGGTTGTTTTAAAATTTAAAAACCATCATGTCTTCACTGTGTAAAAGAGTTTTGATAGACATGCGCAAATCCTAAACTGTAATGGGATATCTCCACTCAAAACATTTGACACCAGCTTTCAAAATATTTCTCTTCAACTTCGGAAAATACTGGCTGACCTCCTGGCCTTTTTTACAAATTTTCCTTGGCACTTATTGAAAACGGTACCATACAGTAGGTTACATTTTTCAGAATTTGCATGCACGGTCTTAAGACTTCCTGCAAGAGCATTTACACCTCGCTCCAGCACGACTTCACCTAACCGCTTCGTATAGATTCCTTGCACAGCGCTGAAAGTAAAAGTGAAAAGATATAAAGCAGCCATTGTTACAAATTAATTGTTATTTTATGTTAAAATGGCAAAAACAAGAAAATTGCTAGGTCTGGGGGTGAAACTGATCAATGATCAAAGAAACCCCATGACTATGATCAGTGACAAATCGTAAAAAAGAAAAACCGTTAGTGAAAGAAATTTTTGAAGCCAGAATACAAAACAAGACTTCTTTTTCTAGCTAATTAAACAAATAGCAAACATAAACTAGCATTTTTCTAGCCTATTTCATATCTAGTCTGGTACTCTTAAAGCTATTTACGGCTCTGAGGTAGCTGAAATGCACTACTCACAATTTTTTATGAAAATCTCCGATACTGATCCGTTTGCAGGTGCAGCGCTTGGGCACTGACAAAGAGTGACATTCAGTCTTGCCAACGCATAAAACAAAATCGTATGGTTGCCTTCAAAAATGAAACAATTCCTCTTTCAAATCTTTTTTCAAAATCACCCCATTCCACTTATCGAACGTATAAACTATATAGATGTTAATGATGACGATCTTTGGATTGTGGGGCGCTTAACTGCGCGGTTATCAGCGCCCATATAAATTTCCAAACTTTTCTCAGTCCAAAACTATATAGACGTGTGTTGTTGCTGTATTTATTCGTATAATTTAACCCATAGCCACACCACCATTAGTATTGATAAATTAAGAAATTCATTATGTATATTGTCTTAGCAAAATACAAGACAGAAAGAAATCAGAGTAGAGAAAGTAATTATTCGCGGGGGCTTTCCTGAATAAATGCTTCAGATACTTACAGCCGCGTCAGATTTGTGTGTAAGCTTTGGCTTTCGACGGCTTCCTCTCTCGTCATCGTCAGGAGTTACCTATAGTCCGTGAGGAACTGTATTAATTTGCCTAAGTCTGTCACGGAGACGTCACGACGTCTCATATGTTGTCGATGTCTATGATGGAGAAACTCTGGTAGTGATTATGTTTGATGAAATAGAAATCTTTTCCCATGCTTCAGTCTGCTGGGATTATGTCATCAAAGAAACCTTTGGGATCAGAATGTGCAGCAACTACACCCAAAGCAGCGGCTACGCTCTTAGTGGTGAATAGAAACGGGCGTTTGATGCTGAATGTCCAATGAGAAACAGGCTATGTTATCCGCCACGTAACGGAAACAGCATCTCTAAGCTGTTCCTCCATCGTAGATATCGAGATAGTCTCTGCTAGCACATGGAAGTTCCTTGATTCCGTGACGTTTCCATGATGTAATTTGGCCAACTAAATGACGTACCATACTACTTAGGGAAAACGATTGTCGTCGCTGAAAGCCTGCGTGCACTTACAGGTCAGACTCAGCAAGAAATACGTTAAGTATCTATCGAATTAAGAGTAGGGATTAGAAGAAGCGGTGGTGATATTGTTTTGAATGGGAAAACTTGTCATAGCTCAGTTTCCATCTCTCACCAGTCATGCCCTTCAAAATCAGTTGAAGGAGAACGTTTTGATACACGAGCAGCTCGGCTCTTGTCTTGACGCACGCCAAGGGAATAAGCGTACCGCCTGAGCACGCTGACAGGAAAGAAATACAGAGGCTCCTGTGTTTCTTTCCAGCTCGATTCCCCTCCGCCTGCCGCACTCAGACCCGCATCGGCAACTGGAGTAACTGGGAGAGGGGAGAAGACTGAGGAGGGGGGAAGGAGGGGGGGAAGGACAATCTGGGGTGTGAGGAAGTGCGATACCGGGGGCAGTAGCGAAAGGCAGAGTCGCTGCAGGTCTTCAAGCACCGGACAACTTCGCCCCAGAAACAAAACCAACTCACTATGGCAGGCGAACATTTGCCGGCAGGGCGGAAAGGTTTGCCAAACGGCCGACAAGTTTTCTTGCCGAGCTGCGGAAGTACCAGCAGCTAACTTATGGAGATATTTCCGTGAGTTAAGTCGCCCAACTCTCGTCGAAAGGGCCGCTAGAGAGGAGGCTACGGGCCGGATGTTCTGTGTCCCTAGGGAGAGACCCCGGGATGTCTGCAGTGTGTACACACCGCGCGCGCAATGGCACGCTGCCGAAGTTCGACCTTATGGTTCATAGTCTGGAAATTACAGGCCGGTCGTGAGCGGCTTAGCGCCACAGCTTCAGTAGCTGCTGGAAGTCACGGAATGGAAATCCAACATAATTTTTAACTTTTTTATGCAGCGACAGCAACTGATATTGTTTGTGTAAGAATATACAGCCTACAGTTGCAGGTTAATTTTATCGTTTACCTAGGTTTCAACGTTAGTAATAACGTCTTCTTCAGAACATAAAATATTATTCAAATGTTTGCGTAAAACAGGCCATGTCATAAGTCAACATTATAAAACTTAATGCATAACCATAAGGTTTTGTCACACGACGAGGCCCATACAACGGGCTTAAAGTGAATCTGCTACAGCGTGTTTAATAGAAGCGTCAATTTTTATGCAAGCCATATAATGACAGATTTTCATAAAGGCTACAGCGAACACGTCACTGAAGCCGTGTGAGGAACAGAATCAGAAATACAGTTCTGCAGACACTTTACAATAATGATTTTCAGATCTTACAAAAATGGGCACTACTCACATGGAATTGAAACATCTGTCGGTGCTGCAACACATTGATATGACGGATTGAATGACAGCTTTAGAGAACTGTGAATCATTTTGTTTTTGAAGCACATTCACTTCAGGGTTTATCTTCATGATTTTGTAACGGCAGCTTAGGTAATGTGAGGGTCTCCATATTATCCCCTTCATAACGTTATACGTTTTCCTTTCACATGTCCTTTAGCATTTTATACTTACGGCAACTGGTCATGCCACAATCGCATACATAGCTGAATTCACCCTTAATCTCAATCGATTTTATATCTGTGCTTCCTATTACTTTCCCCACTATTAATTACAACGAATTTATATTGTACCACTACCCTTCTTTCCCATCCCTAATATCTTAGGATGACAAAGTGAGTGAATGTGTGTGATTTTCATACTGTCAGGTGGCGCATAAACTACTGTGGCAGTTCAGCCAACTTCGGTGTAAGATTACAGGGTAGGAACGAGGTCGAAGCGCAACTGTGACATGGTGCGGCAAGGGTGTTCTCTGACAACTTCCGTTAGCTGTGTGTGTGGACCCCGATTAGGTCAGGATGCTGGATACTGACAACTTCCGTTAGCTGTGTGTGTGGACCCCGATTAGGTCAGGATGCTGGATACTCGGTCCTGGGATTTCGACAGAGAGATTGCTTGTGCCAGATCGTTTGCAGTAGTTAAGTGTGGTAACAGCGCCTGTGTAAATTTCAGCGTAGTCGATGTTTTAATCAATTTCTTTTCTAGCAACAGACCTGTATAATCATGGAGAATATTTAGTTCGGAGTGGGAAGCGGTGGGGCTTTTTTTAATTGCTCGACTTTATTCGTAGTTACTTTGTTCAACCAGAACTTATAAATGTGGAAACGTGTTGCGCCATTTCTGCTTACTTTCAGTCTCCAATCGTGTTTTCCAATGTGAATTTTTGTGTGTCTGTGATTTTCTTATATTATTTCTTTTTCCATGTAGTAAGCTTCGTCGGTATTCCATAATTTTCACCCGTTAGCGCGTGTGTCTTGGTTCAGTCCAACGCATTTCGTCGTTCTTTAGGTTCAAAATGGTTCAAATGGCTCTGAGCACTGTGGGACTTAACTTCTGAGGTCATCAGTCCCCTAGAACTTAGAACTACTAAACCTAACTAACCTAAGGACATCACACACTGTAGCGTCTGTACCATTTAAGTGAAATCTACTTTAAGAGACGCAAATGATTTACAAGCCCGTCAGGAAAGGTATCTGTTTACATTTTGCACTCACTTGGTTATTTAAAGTAGGCACTAGCAAACGTTAGTTTTCGCATAAATTTATAGTGCTTTTCTAATTCTATTACGTGAAATAAATGTCAAATCCTGTTTAAATTAAACTTCACTGTTAATGTTTTATCCCAATATCTGCTTCATAGGATACGTTCTACAACAGCTTGTCCCTTATGCTACTCACGCATTCATTTGCTTGTTAAGCAGAATCTGAATTTTATAAAGCACATTCCTTACGAATAGATCGACTGTCTGACTGAGAACAGAATGCACACTCGCGTTTGAAGAGACAGTCTTAATCTCCGTATAGTAAGTTAAAATCATATATTGTCCGCGGATTTTAATAGATACATATCATGATCCCTTACAATCTGCACAGTTACCACTAATGTGGCGACCCTATACCGTTCATAATCTATACAGATACCTTATACTCATTATACAGGGTGTAACGTGTCTAAGAGGAAATATTTTTATTTCTAGTGTCTTAATATGTACACAAATTAGAGTGTTGGTTGTATTTGCTCTGCATCGAATGGTCTTCCCACAAACATGTCACAAACTTTATGACATGGTGTTTCCTGTAAGTTCGTAACTGCACCTCTAAGTGAATTACACTTTGCAATATAGACACCCCATTTTGCGTCCATGCGCCAAAATGTCAAGACATGATCTGCTGCCCAGGATAAAATAAGCGTTCATGGCTTGCTGTTGCTACATGTACTTGCTTGGAGGTTATTACCCAACCTAAAAACATATGACTTGTAAAAGCTATAATTATTAGTCTGACATAAATGCTGGTATAATGTTATTTAGTGTGCCGTCCTCAGTCACCAACAGAAATATCTGCATTTATACCCGTTAGAGCTGCATATTTCTGTCGTATGCAGGTGAATGTTCCTCTAATACAGGGTTTCACAACATACGTGCTCGCAGAGCAAGCTGTGAGCAGCAAGGCGCGAGCACAGAGCAGTGCGAGCACGCTACCCCCACTACCGGACCAGAGCGGAGAGTGGGGAGAGTCACGTGGGGCACACAACAGCTGCCGCCAATCAATGTAAATCCGCGGCCACCTGCAGGGATATCACTCAGGAATTATTACTGCGACAAATGAAACAAATAAAGGAGAATGTACACATGCCACATAATTTTATTAGCTTAGTGTATGCCCCTAAATTCACATTAATTACGCAATAAAAGGTGTCACTGAAGTGTGGGATTCTCGGTTATCTTGTACTTTTTGCCCTTTACAGTTGCATCTATGTTCGGAGTAATTGTTCTTGTGCATTTTAGGCACAGCGTGCAGTTTAAATTTCGATCAGACAATGCGTTTCTCAGGCACGTCTTGTTACATTTCATTGCAGAGAACAGTTGTTCACAAACATACGTGGAACCTAACATTGATATTATTGTAGCCGCCAGTTTGTGCAAACGAGGAAATCTATCCTGAGGGAAGTGTCTGTAGAATTCCAAAATGTTTTTCTTGTTCTGAAATTTGTCTCTGTATTCTCTGTCACACTGCAGGTCAATAATTTCTTGCTGCAGCTCGGGACGAATCTCTTAAATATTCGCTGAATATGGAGAGAACAGATCAAAATCACTGTCTAGTGCTGTCAGATCTTGAAAGCGCTGATCAACTAAACTATGTGAATAACGTTCACAGTCGTTGTGAACATCTTGCATGGATGATAATTTAGGAAAATGAGCTAGGTTTCCTGTTCCCAGCTGACTCACCCAAAGTGTCAATTTCATTTTAAAAGCTCGTATTCGATCTATGAAATGAGTAATTAGCGGATCTTTACCTTGTAGTAAAATGTTCAAAGCATTCAGATGGCTAGTTAAATCTGCTAAGAACGCGAGATCACATTCAAACGTGCGCGCGCGTTTCCCCTCCCTCCTCTCCCTCCCTACTCCGCGGCGTTCGACCTGCTCGCGAGCACGCGCCTGAGCAGACGCGAGTACTCGCGCTCAAAATCGGCTAGTTGTTAAGCCCTGCTCTAATATTACATGTAAGATGAAAAACGTAGGTTGGTACGAACTAACTTCATTTATATTTTTCGAACCAGAGACGACAACATTTTGCTATTTAACATAACAGGCACATGCAACACAAGCGTCATGTTTCAAGACAGATTGGATCATTTAAAGACTGTACGTCTCTAAATTAAAAAGTGACCGCATGGAAGTGCGTGAGTGGTTTTGTTAATTTCGTACAATAGTCTTCGGCCTCCATTAATTCCATTTGCAATAAGAGTTCTGTATATTAAGGTTAAGAAAGGGATAATCAGCTGAAAATTCTATGTAGAATCTGAAAAGGGATTCGTCGTAACGTAGGACTTGTGCATTTATAGAGATTTCGGTTGTTTCTCAAGAACACTTCCACTAATAACTATATCAAGTCAGTTTTATAGCAGTGCCGGATTTAAACTGGATCAGTACTCCTTGCTCTTCTTCCTGATGGAACATTGGAAAACCGAGTTCAATGCGGGGATATCTTCAAGTTATTGACCATCAATTTACGGTGAACGTAATCAGGTTGTGGAATGGGAACTTTCAGGCTGCAGCTGCCAGATCCTGAAGATTAAACACACACACAGAGAGGGAGAGAGAGAGAGAGAGAGAGAGAGAGAGAGAGAGAGAGAGAAATATACATCACACTTACCAAAAACCACAATTGTTCACAAAAGTTGCCCCTGCTGAGGAAGGAGATTCATCTTCCCCAAAAAAGTGTAAGATCTAGATGAAATGCAACCCGTATCTGCGTTGTAAAGGGCTTATTTGACAGATGTTGCTGTACTGTACATCTACAACAACCAATCGTATGATGGTCTGCAAAAACGTTCTTGAAATCTGTATGAATCTTCTTTTTCTCTTCATCCCGTTTTTTTTTCTTTTTTCTTTTCGTGTTAGCAGTGCTTGTCTTGGATTTTAATGTCTTGGTGCGTATATACACGCAATAATATTTAAGGCAAAATCCATTTTGTTAATTATTGTGTAATGTTATTTCCATGTATGCATGTAATGTCGTTGAAAATTTAGGAGCTTCGGCCCATTTGGGAAATTAGTAGCTGTAAATAATATTACATAGGTACAGCTGAGATGCGACAGTGAATTAAGGAGAGAGGAAACTGTGACTGGAGCTAAGCACCACGAATAAAACGGACTGTTGTTCTAAGAGGCAATAAACTTCTAACTGTCTGGTTAGGTATGCTCAAAACTGTATCGGGATCTATGTGAGGGCCGGGATTCTGAACAGTTTAATTTTGGTGATGTGCAAATAAACGGACGGATTGGACGCCAGAGTTGATATTCGACCACCCGTCCACTGTTGCTTCTCAAAATTTAAGTCCTTAACGTTAAATTAACCCAAATAGCCCCGTTGCGTTTCGTTCACAGAAACTGGGAAACTTTATTATGGTGTATTCTGACGGACCAGAGATCAATTGGACAACGGAGCGTGGGCATCAGAGATCCTACAGCAGTCGTCTCAGGTAGGAAGCTGCCAAACGCACATCTCTGCCATCGTACTGTCGGCTGTCAAAACTGTAAACCCACATGTCTTTACAGCTGGGCATCAGCAAAAAGAAACTTTTATATGAGTATGCAAATATTATTAAATTGTGTTACATACATTAAATTCAGTTTTCGCTTTACCTTTCAACAGTTCTCTTTCAGCAGCACGTAAAATTAAAATTACATTTGTGCTGTGAAAGTCTATTTCAGTGTCAGAACTTTACGTGGTGCTTGACAATGTGTGTTGACTTAACAGTTATGCTGAGGACTCTAGTACTCTGTTACTTCCTTAATTCGTGGTAATACAAAAGCCATAATGTAACAAATGATATTCTGAAAAAATTGGGGATACAGATTTAACAATTTTGTTTTGTTGATACATAAAGGCGTGTATAATCACTTAACAACGACTTGATACCGAAACTATTTACAGCTGAGTCACTTGAAGCCAGGTCAACATTCATTCCTCAGCGCTGAAATTAACCTTATTCCGATCACGGATCATGTCCTTGTTCGTTGATTTCACAGATTAATAATTAAGGTTTCCGATTAAGGACATTCCGATTACTAACATAACTATGGTGCCAAAAGTAATAAGCCCATAGGCATCAAATTTACTAGCTTGGTAAAAGACTTTTTCGTAAAACAAATTTGCACCGCGTACCACATGTCTGTCTTCATTAGCAAACAGTTATCCAGAGATATTTAATGTGATTACTGCACTTACACAAACAATATTTGTGCCTATTTTATCTCTTTATGCGTCTCCCTTACGTGGTTTTATTTTGTATGTGATTGAAGCGTACTTCGAAGCCGTATCAGCGATCTCAATCAGTCTTTTTTAGAGACAGACGCTAACTAATAGAAAATATCATGGACGAATTAATTCAAGAAAGAAACTCTTTTCTTCAGATTGGATGGACACATACGTGGCGCTTTAATCTTGACTGTTTACGAATGTTATAGAGAACGTTTTGAAACGTCCCCTTTAAACAATTATACATGACTGTGCTTAAACTGATACACAATATTTTTTTTTAGCGCAACGCAATCTGACTTTCAAAAATCCCTACAAAAGAATGGCCCTGACTAACATTAAACTATACCTTTCACAAATCACTTACCTCACAAAAATCTTCGCTGCTCAAGCTACTGCAATACAGCAAGCGCCACTACTGCCAGCTAAATGAAAGATTCAAACTATGGAAGGCACTAACTACTGATAGGGATAGTTAGCAAATGAAAGATATTAGTAGAGAACAAACAATGTATTTACCTTGATATCATCATATATAAATATAGCAGTTCATGACAAATTACAAATCTCCGCCATCTCTCTCCCCACATCCACCACTGCTGGCGGCTCACCTCCAACTGCGCAACGCTACACGCTGTTAACATCCAGCTGCCCCTCTACAATGGCAGACAACAATGCAAACTAGCCACAGACTGCACGCAGCACAGCCAGTGATTTCATTTTCATACAGAGAGCGCTACGTGGCGGTGGCGTTACCAATATAAGAACCTAAACAGCCTACTTACATAAAGAAAACATAGACAGCCTACTTACATAGCCCCCATGCTCCCCACAAAAAATTTTTACAAATGGTGTTGGGCACTGGCCAATACAGATTTGACAAAAATTTTTCACAATTACAGTAACAAAGATATAAAATGCACACACTTATTGATACAATGTTGGTCAAAAGCTAAAATTTTCTCACAGTCCATAAAGACAGTCCTGATTCATCACAGTAAAATTACAGTGTTTTTCTTTTTTTTTCAAAGTCTGAACAGTAAAAGAGATTGCACACAGAAGTTGTGGATTTCCATGCAGTCTTGAAGAAGTAGTGTCCTTCCATCGGAAAGACAGTGCTGACTCTTGACATGCTGACAGGTAATGGGTCACAACAGAGCAAACCCACAGCAGAGTCATTCGAAGTTTTCAATAATATTGGTAGGCAGGTCATCACAGAGTAGACCCACTGTAGTCCTGGTAGAGATTGTGGTATTGGTGGGCCACCAGAAGTGCAGACCCACTGCAGTCCTTGTAGAAATAATGGTATTGATGGATCATCAAAGATGTAGACCCACTGTAGTCCTTGTAGAGATAATGGTACTGGTGGGTCATCAAAGGTGCAGACCCACTGTAGTCCTTGTAGAGACGGCCAGCAGCCATCTGTTGTGACTGTGCAGGTGCACAATCACCATCGAAGAGTCTTGTGGAGAATATAGCAAGTCCATAAACCACCACTTGTGCACTCACAAAGTTTTTGAAATTGTCCTTAGAACAAGCAATGCTGTTATCCAGTCCCTTGCTGAATTATTAACACACGTGCAAACACTAACAGTCCCTACTTCTCACATATTGTCCATATACTATGACCAACAGAAACGTGTGCAGTGAAATGTAACTTAATTTGAAGAACTGGTGTCTATACGATTATAAATTTACAACATAAGAATACAATTACAAAGGTACAAAATACATCATTAAAGAACATAACAATACAGATAACATTTGTAGTACAGGCTTTACAAAAGAATCGAACTAACATACACATCAGTGGAATTATGACATGAGTACATACATAAAAGATCACAATAACTTTTGAAACATCAACGGAATTAATAATGTCTAACATCTTTACAAAGTAAATAACATATTATTAATGCCAATTATATTCGAGGATAACAGTATTCCTCATCATAGTGAATGTAGCTTAATATTAAAAGAAGAAAAAATTCTATGAAACTACACAGAGACAGGAAGAAAACAAATACACAAGGGTACACAAACATATAGTGGGATAACACGAAAGGGAAAGGACAGGGTTTGTTTTACTGCAGTATTTTGCATGGAGATCTCCCTTTGTTCATCATTATTCCCAAAAAGTCCTATCTAAGCCTGCCTTCTGTATTTTGTTCACATCCTCTGTCAATAATAGTTTTTCTCCACTGTACAGTATCCTATTTCTTATAAATTTATAATAGTTAGTTTCTTATATAGTCTACCCCCTCTTAAGCTAACTTAAATCTACTGAGCTCAGATGCTAAACTAAGGGACGAGGCAATGCAGCAGCACATAAAACAATTAATATAAACAGCAATAAAAAAAATGGAAAATCGCAAAGCAAGCTACAGTAAATCTAAATTACCAAGCAATTCAACATTACAACTAATATGAGGCAATGCGCAGCAAACAAAAAAATAAATCTGGCTTAGCAGAGTAACACAAAGTAAAGTTCAGTGGCACTATGCCTGGCAAACAGCAGCTTATATCTAAACATGACATAGCTCAAGCAAAAAAAAAAATAGTACACTAAAGATAACAATGCAGATAAGGGAAATGTATAATCACATCTTAATGTCTAAGTAATTAAAGTGGTGCACCACAACAACTTATTGTAAAAAAAATATTACCATGTGCTTGAAAAGAAAATTATGTGTCCAGTTACTGTTACTAGTCCCTTCTTATTGTTCTTTCCTTTCCAAGTGCTCCTTTTTTTTAAAGAATGTGTATCACAAAATTATTATTTAATAGATCTGTTGACAGAAAGTGTTCACATTAGCAAATGCATTTAATTTCATTTTATGAAACCAATGCTGCAACACAGCTGGAAAACAGATGTCAAATGAAATAAGCAATTATGCAAACCAAAGCATAAAAATATCATTCAATAGTCATGTGGCATTTCATAAGTCAGTAGCTCTCAACTCTCGTAGAAAGACACTTGTCATTATCAGGTTTGCAGATGTAAGAATATTTCCCATCAATTCATAAGCATTTCAGTAAATATCATAAATTACGAGCTCCACAGTATGCTTTCGACAAGGAAATGTCAATAGCGAGTATAATGGCCCCCCCTTTTGTTTTTTTTTTTTTTTTTACCTGTGCCGCTGAAAGGCTAATGGCTTTTTTTCGGGCGGCTGTCGCCCAGGTGGGTGCCCGCGACGCATTACGTGCAGGTGGTCACTTAACTTTCTTACGGAAATATTTACGACAGTAGTTTCCGCTACAGTGACAGTCATATATACAAAATTTCACAGGTCGAGAATTTACGTTGCAAATGTGTAGAAACAAAATCCTATGAATATAACAGTGTTCAAAAAATTTTCAGTGGCATTGTGATACATTCACACATGTACACACATTTCATAATTCTAAAGTATGATTCTTGGTTTCCAACATCCTTTTCCATAAGTCAGAGTCCCTAATCACTACTCATTATTCCTTACCCTATTCGTCGACACTTCTTCAGTATTTCATCATAAGAAATACGTAGCATAATTAAACTCCTCATATACGGTATCATCATATTATTGATCATAAACATACCTCAACAGCATAATACACATCGTCGTCGTAATAATATCATTACACCTCAGTCAAATCTCAAAAACGTCGTAGCTTTCTGCATTAATGTCAAAACCTAAAAAAATTCTCTGCTCATGTCAAAAGTGTCATCTGCCTCAAATGTACTTTAAAAATCATGATCCCATACCAAATACATCATTCAAAGCTCTCATAATATCACAATGGGTCCAAAAAAATATGAACAGTTCACACAGTACAGACAAAATACAGTTTCATAAGTGTGAAGTTACCCAACTGAGTAATTGCGTAAACATGTGTCACTGATGTAGTAAAAAAAATGTTTATCTCTCAGTTAAATGATCAGATAGCTGGGTAATTTGTGTGTTAGAGAAATATGGTACCGATGTGTAAAGTTGTATAAGCAAATACCATATTAGCTAGGGTTCCTTGTGGTTGCCACACACATGGTACACAAAGTAAGCGTGTACCCCCCTGAGGGTTAATGTAATTATACCCTCAGGTGTTACAGATTACACCAATGAAATGAAATATATCACGGAAAACTTTCTTTGTAATTCAAAAATCTTTAAAAATAAATGTTTTAAGTATAAAATTAATCACTCAAATACGTGTACTGTAGCGCTAAATGTGCGTCTTGCTGTAAGATAATTCTGTGGAAGTGTCGTAGTTATCGTTCTCTGTAAGCAAAGTTCTGCTAAAGTCAATGTACTTACATCATAAACGAAAGTGAAATGCTTTGCATATAGATATCGTAGTTATTACGTACCTTACCGTGATCAAGAAAGTACTATAATGTAACGTATTGTTGTGCTATGGAAAAGGCTCTCTCACTGTAGCTATACCACAAAAGTTACTAATAAAACATGTTTTACTTCGTGTAGCTGTCACATAAACTAACCACTGTGTCATCTGGTATCTCTCAGAAAGTACTTTAAATCCAGAATGTATTTTCAAGTAAACCAAAATGTTGCATTAAAATCTCATTAGCCGTGCCAGTATATGTTCTAAGTATGTAAGCCTGATAGTCGTTACATAATCGTGCAACTAACAAGAAAGAATGTACACACACAATAACACTGTGACGTCTGTTCACTATAACAATGCATTCGCTATTTCTGTTTCAATAAGTTTTCTTGGTTCTTGAGTGGATATTTAACTTCAAACATTGTTGCATGTTAACAGATTCTAAGTCTGACAAGCATATTAGTAATGTGAAGCGAAAACTTTTATGGCAATGACAAAGTTAAAAAGCAGATTATCTTTCAATAAACGGTTTTACATGTGAAATGTGGTGTAAACCTTTACTCTTCCTAGTACGCAGAGTTTCAACTTTAACGCAATTATCATGTGGTATACGTCGGTAAAGGATACTGGAATTTTTCTCAAGGTTAGCGTCTATGTTATTTTTCTCTGAGCCAGCCTGCGCACGTGGCTGCCTGCGGTGCGAGTCATTGTCTGTCTCTTTGTTGGCGTGCGTCGTTATTGGGATTAGGAGACCTAACTTCTACAAATTCACCTTGTCGAGAGTGCCCTGCTCTGTTTGAATCCCGCCAGTTCTGATGGAATTCAGGTCTGTCGTTATGATTATCTCGTCTGTCGTCATGTCGGTAGATTTCATAATTTCTTTCTTGTCGGTCATGTGGTGGAGAATTTCTTCCTGAATCGTAACTGCGCGCTGAACTGTTGCGTCTGAAAGTATTCTGTCTCCCTTGATAAAAATAGTTCTGGTTACCACATTGTCTGTTTCTCTGATTGTCTCTGTGGTGGTCATTACTACGGAAATGCGATCTTTCTCTGTAACAAGTATTACTCTGCCAGTGGTTGTCATATGGGTGGTGTCTGTTTTGGTCACGATTTGTGTTGTGAGAATAGCCTTGTCATGTCAAGTTATTACTTCTTTCATCGCGGAATTGCGACGGATGTGACCTGTAATTGTTGTGTCCTTGTTTTTGCGTTCTGCGATTATCAGTGTCAATTTCTAGTTCTTGTAACAGTCCCTGAAATGCTTCAATGTCGTCCTTGCAACGTCCTGCCAAAATAATATGTCGTAAATGTTCAGGCAGTTTGATTAAGCAAATGCGGATGAGTTCTGAGGGGCTGTATGGGTTTGAAAGATACTGATTCTTATGCAACATGTCTTCAAAATATTTCATAAGACTGGAAAATTCAGATTGTTCGAAACGTTTCATCATTATGATGCTATGTTTTACTCGGTCTTGTGTGGCTTGAGACCAATATGCTGAGAGGAAAGCATGGTAAAACTCTCCTTCACTGTGGCAATCGTGAATTACCGATCGCATTCTTACAGCTGGTTCATTCTCCAAGTAGCCACACATAAATTCTAATCTGTGTTCTAACGACCAGTTGGGAGGAAAACAATGAGAGAATTGATGGAGCCATGCTTGTGGATGAATGTCGTTGCCAGAATTCTTATTTTGAATTTACGTGTAGTAATGAACAGCTTATAGTCAAAATCATCATGTCGGCGAGTCGCATATCGGTCATTGTTAGGTCGTGTCGGCCGTTCCATCTCAAAATTCGGTGCACATTGCCAATTTCTTTCATAACTTCCGAAATGCCCTGTGTTATTATTTTGCGGCTTTTCCGTGTTTCTAAGTCCCTCTTCCCGTGTTGGAGCGCCAGTGTCCTCTGAAATACGTAATTCTTGTACTACCTGTGTCAGCTGATCTTGTACTTCCCGGATTTCTCTTTGGTGTTGTGTATTAATTTGATTCTGATTTTGTTTGAATTTTCTTATTTGTTCATACTCTTCTGTGTCAGTGAAGGCTACGGGTCTTGTGTCATTCAGATCATCATCTACCTTTGTAGATAAGTTAGTGACCTGATCCGAAAGTTCGGCTACTTTCTCCGATAGTGAACACATTTCCTCAGTGTGTTTTTCTGAACCAAGTTTCAGAGTGTCCATTTGTGTTGAAATCGAATCTACTGTGTCCTTTAAGTTTTCCTGAGTTTTTGCAAGTTGCTTAACCGAATCGGTAGATGCAACTGAGTCAATTTTAGCCCACAAGGTCTCATGAGTTTCATGAACAATGGTTTGCAGTTCTTTTATGGCTGCTTCGTGATTCTGTAATGCATTTTCATGCCGCAAAAAAATAGGTTGAAAATGCTCACAAATTTGTGTTTTTACGTCATTACAGACTTTTTGACATTTCGATTCAATGTTATGTAACTCAGTAGTTAAATCTTCACGTGTTTGTTCAAGTGTGGTGTCTAACTTTTGAAGATTTTGTTCCATTGTGTCTAACTGTTGCTGTGTTTGTCTCTGGTGTTGTTCCATTGTGTCTAACTGTTGCTGTGTTTGTCTCTGGTGTTGTTCCATTGTGTCTAACTTTTTAAGATTTTGTTCCACTGTGTCTAATTTTTTAAGATTTTGTCCCATTTGTCACTGATTTTGTTCCATCTGTTGCATTAATTGTAATAACAATGCACTGGTGTCTGGAACATGTTCCTCAGTGCTTTTCGGCAGTGAATTTGCACCGGAAACATTCACATTTTGACAAGCAGAAAATGTGTCTTGACTTATTTGAGAAAACGGTGAGGATCCAAAACCTGAATCTACAGTATTTGCGAAATTGTTTCCTGTCATTTCGGATTCCTGAGGCGAGCTGTTGCCGACCGATCGAGCGATAATGCTTCCCTGTTCTCTAATTGTTTCACTGTCTACACCATTGTTTGCCGCCCGCTCCATTTCCCGATGCACAATTACCAAATTACTACTTTGAACATTAGTTAATTCATTACTCTGCGGCGCTAACACACTGCTTTCGTCTTCACTGTCATTTCTCAATTTACTTTGGAGCCTAGTATTACGTTTTTCACACGCCATTATTGTCACAGTATTTCACACGATAACACAGAAAAGCGCAATTTGAAGAGCAAAATAAAATAACATAGCAATGGAAATAATGTCTACTTAATTGCCAGCGCAGCTGCGAAATACTTGGTGCAAATCTACATGCATGCCACAACTGTCTTACTGTACAACAATGAAAAACTACAACTACAAAGGAAATTCTCTCTATAATTACGCGCTAGCAATAAACAATAGCTACACTAATTACACAAACTACAAGAAAAAAATCAGAAGATTCCAGTGAGGTATCCTAGGCTAAGGGTCGACATATGAAACGTCCCCTTTGAACAATTCTACACGACTGTCCTTAAACTGATACACAATATTTTTTTTTTAGCGCAACGCAATCTGACTTTCAAAAATCCCTACAAAAGAATGGCCCCGACTAACATTAAACTATACCTTTCACAAATCACTTACCTCACAAAAATCTTCGCTGCTCAAGCTACTGCAATACAGCGAGCGCCACTACTGCCAGCTAAATAAAAGATTCAAACTATGGAAGGCACTAACTACTGATAGGGATAGTTAGCAAATGAAAGATATTAGTAGAGAACAAACAATGTATTTACCTTGATATCATCATATATAAATATAGCAGTTCATGTCAAATTACAAATCTCCGCCATCTCTCTCCCCACATCCACCACTGCTGGCGGCTCACCTCCAACTGCGCAACGCTACGCGCTGTTAACATCCAGCTGCCCCTCTACAATGGCAGACAACAATGCAAACTAGCCACAAACTGCACACAGCACAGCCAGTGATTTCATTTTCATACAGAGAGCTCTACGTGGCGGTGGCGTTACCAATATAAGAACCTAAACAGCCTACTTACATAAAGAAAACATAGACAGCCTACTTACAGTTTTGCCACGGAACCTCTACGGGGTGTGCTTAGTAAGAAGCTTTCAGATATTACAAGCTAATTGACAAGCTGAGAGACGGTATCATCTGCGAATTTACTTGTACGATGCGGTGGAAATCATTATTAAACTGCTGAATGACAGTCTCTTCATCTTTTTATAAAAGGTGAAAAATCGGAATCAGCCAAAGTAAAGGAGATGTTAGGACCATTTTAGTGTTATTAATGATCAGTACTATTCAAGAGTACCTATCACCTTGGTATGGCTGTTAGGTTTGTTTTCGTTTTCGTATTACTTACATCAAAATTCTTGAACTTTTAAAATTAACTACATCAACACCTACATCAGTACTCCGAGAATCAAGTCCACGGCAGAGGAAGATTTGAGGTGGTGACGTAAAGTGAAATTAAAAATATTTACCGTTCTAGGTCAAACGTCTTGAGCGAAGTGTAGCTTTTCATTCAGTGGTGGAACATGGAACTGAGCCTCTCCCAGACCTATTGAGAGAAACGTCACTTCTCCAAATTAGATATGACTCCAAGTTGTAAGACAGGATATAAATAAAGATGCCACAAAGTAGAAGAAGAAGAAGAAGAGTATGTCTAAAATCTGCTAAATTCTGAGTTTCTTTTTCTTCGTACACCGACCCTTGTAAGCAAATGGTGTTCCTCTACAGTTGCAAAAACTCCCGTCATAAATCAAGCGACTCTTTGTGTCTGCGCAGGGAAAAGAAAACTGGGCGGAAATTCGGCCAGTGGGCTGGAAAATTGGTTTCGATCTGGCTGCGGGCGCGACGCCTGACAACGCGTACAGCTGCGGCCGGAGTAGCTCATTGGCGGGTGCGACTTTCCGCCCGCGAGCGGGATCAGCGGATCTTTCACGTTGGCGGGAGGCGGGCGGAAGACGACTGGGGTTGTAAAAGTAAGGTCTAAACTTTGTGCCGTGTGTATTCGGTATTGTCGTGACTCATACCAGTCGCAAAATTTTTTTATCCGTTACTTTCATCAGCGATACAGCCAGGAAATACCCTTTTTTGTGGAATACAACGCACTCTTTACTCACACGAAGTAATGAGTGTGATCAATATGGGATCTCAATCTGATTCCACAGTATTAAATTTTTAGAAGCGGGCCGGCCGGAGTGGCCGTGCGGTTCTAGGCGCTACAGTCTAGAGCCGAGCGACCGCTGCGGTCGCAGGTTCGAATCCTGCCTCGGGCATGGATGTGTGTGATGTCCATAGGTTAGTTAGGTTTAATTAGTTCTAAGCCCTAGGCGACTGATGACCTCAGAAGTTAAGTCGCATAGTCCTCAGAGCCATTTGAACCATTTTAGAAGCGGTTTCTGATCAAACTGTGTAGCTATGGAAGTATCGGCTACGTTGCACGTCTGATTTCGTGATTTCCTGTCAGCTAAGTAACTTACGAAAAATCGTTAAGTGAAACCGAAGTGGTTTCTTGGATTCCTCAAGGAAATGTTATAAGCCCTCTGGTATTATTAACATATTCTTCCTGATAAAAAAAAGTTAACCACTCGGAGCGGGGAGGAAAAACAAAATGAAGCTTCCTGTATTGAGAGTTTGTGTGGTGTTATTTGACTGCTCACATATATTTTAAGTTGTTCGAGTCGAGGAAGGATACTGTTATTGAAACGATAAGAGTGTAACGTAAATGTCGTTAATAATTTTCACAGTTGCATGGAGGAACGTCTCGTGGGCGTGAAGAGAATCACATTAGTTGGCTGAAAAGGTGACGGTAACTGTGGACTTTATGAGAACCAGAGAACAATAGAGTTACAGCTGGACCACGATGATAGATTTAAATACTGCAGTTATTCGGCCACATATTACAATGACTTTTAACTATCTTACAATTAAGTACATTGTCGTAAGGTAACTAAAGCGTTCTTCAATTCGAGATATTGAGATAATGAGAGTTGGTCAAGGTGTTTGGTCACGGTCTATTGACTTACGTCTATAGAAGACGACAGCGAATGTGGCTCTTATACAACAGTTTGAGGTAACGTATAAACCAGTGCGACGCTTAGTCTGTCCTGAATAGCCGTGGGTAGCATCCGAGTGTGTAGTTATATACTGGGATGATACTAACATAGGAAGGTCGCGCCTTAAGTGGCAGATTATTTTAGTTTGGTAGATTAAAGTGGTGCCTTCGAGTATATATATTGAGGGGAAACCAATAGCCAATGGCAGTAGCTGTGTGAATGAAACTCTAAAATTGTTCAAACAGCTATACCACTGCTGTATGGAAAGGCGACAGTAAATGTTATTTTAGTTTAAAAAAGGAAGAGGTTGTCTTTTCAATAAGCAGTTAGCAAATCTCCACGGTCTACAATTGAATTTTTACGCATATGACCTGCTACTTAATTTTATGTTGGCTCATACGAGAAGTGCAATTGAAAATAAAAGAAAATGTGTTTTAGGTTACTTCCATTTCGAGTTAGTTTGGTAAAACGTACAAGTGAAACGACATTACTTTGCGTACTGACCTCTAATTTGAGCAAATACAGAGGGGTCCAAAAAATGTATCCACTGTTTAAAAGCCCATGACTTGCAAACTTATTGACAGAGTTGTCTCATTTTTGGAGAACGTGTACCTTAAAGTCTAACTTAAAGATATCACTGTAAGTTTTCGAAATGGTCACCATTAACATCCACACACAAACGACGCCGCCGAACTGCAGCACAAACTATTGACTGCTACGTGTTCAGTTGGATATTTGCATAAGGAATGTACGATGGATTCTCGAAGTTCATCCAATGTGCGTGGCTTTTGTCGATAAACGGTGTCCTTTAGTGGTCCCCACAGGTAAAAGTCCAGAGGAGTTAGGTTTGAGAATGTGGTGGATACTCCACAGCACCTCTATGGCCTATCCACCTTCCTGGTAGATTTTCGTCGAGATACGCTCTAACATGATTTTGGTAGTGGGCTGGAGCACCGTCTTGTTGAAAATAAACTCTTCCGTCTCCATACGAGTCTCGGATGGCAGGTAAAATGGATGTCTGAAGCTTCTGAAGGTATACCTCACAGGTAACTGTGCCGTCAAAGAATAATGGCCCAATCAAGCCCCGGTAAGACAATCCACACCATACATTTACTCCTGGCAAATTCACGGATTTGTTTACATGGACGTTCGGATTTTCGGCGGCCCAGTTGATGCAATTGTGGCGATTTACTGTACCATTGAGTTTGAACTGTGCCTCATCAGACCACACAATCATCTCTGCAAACTCTTCATGGTTGCGCACCATGTTAGTAAACCACTCGCAGTACTCAATTCTGCGATCTGGGTCGTCCTCGTTCATTGCGTGTAGCAATCATGGGATTTAGCACTTCCACTTTGCTGTCTTCAAAATTCGCCGAACACTTGAGCGACTCACTCCGGTTTCACGGGCACACTGTCTCACAGACTTCTGTGGTAAGCGAGTGAATTGTTGTAACACACGACGGGAGTTACCTGGACTTGTTACTGTTACAGGTCGTCCAGATCGTTGTTTCTGTACATCTTTGACATAGCCTTCGGCTTCAAATTTGTCTCGAATGCAACAAATCGTTAAACGTGTCGATGGCTCTGTTTGATACTCATTTCGCCATTGCCATTGAAAATTATTAATGTTTTTCGTACCTAAAATACCACTTCAAAACTGACTTCCTTTCATCGAACGTAAGCCTTGCGCCAACCATGTTTACTCGAGTAACTAGGTGCAACTAAGAACAAAACACTAACTATCTGGCGACTGTCATCTGACAAGACAAAACAACGCAATACAACGCTTGTGTGGCGATTGCCGGAACTACAATTACACTACCAAAGGTGAGACACCTCCGTCAATTAGTTTGCCAGTTATGGACTTTTAAACAGTGGATACATTTTTTTGCACCTCTCTCTCTCTCAAAAGGGGTATTTAATTAAAAGCCAATTTCATGCTCACGATAAATGTGTTTACTGGAAAAGAACCCCAAAATATTTGTAACGTTCTTACAATAAAATCGCATTTATTCAAAAATATATGTAATGAATTTACTAAAAGAATAGTTCGATGAATAATATTCGAGACGAGTGGATATAATTCTTTTTTTAATATCTTTACATACAGGGAGGTAAGGTCACTGAAGTGGACTGGTGTGAAATTGCAGTAACAAGAACGCAGTGATTTGAAATATCGTTATCAACAGACGCAACATTATAGGAGGCGTATGTAGTATACGAAAACCCTCAAAATGAACTTACATCGATGGGTAAAGAGAGAAATAACAAATAATTTAATTAATGCTCCTGACATACTTATGTGAGGTATACTGACGTAAACGAGAAATGTCACAGTGGTAATGATGCCTAACGACGTGATGAAAGAAGAAACATGAATCGATAAGGAAGAGACAGGGGTCCAGTACGAGAAGCAGAATTTAAAAGATTAATAACATTCCCAGAGAATTTTTTATAAGCATTGGAGGAAGAGGGAAGAAAACGATTATTGACTTTGGCGTATAGCGTGTATGACTCCGGTGATATACTGACTTTGGGAAAACTTCATCCACACAATTCCGAAGATTGCAAAAGCCGACCAGCCCGAGAATTATCGCACAGTCAGCTTAACAGCTGATGCAGCCAAGTTGCTGACGAGAATAATATACAGAAAATTGGAAAATAAAATTGAGGACCCGTTAGATGAGCTGTTTGGCTTCAAGAAAGGTAAAGGCACCAGAGTGGCAGTTTTGAAGTTGCGGCTGATAATGGAAGCAAGACTGAAAAAAAAATTAAGACACGTTTACAGGATTTGTCGATTTGAAAAAATAGTAAAATGGTGCAATATGTTGGAAATTGTGAGAAAAACAGAAGTAAGGTACAGGGAAAGACGGGTAATATATACCATGTACAAGAACCTAGAGATAACGATAAGAGTGGAAAACCAAGAACGAAGAGCTCGTATTAGTATTACAAAAGATATAAGACAAGGATACAAGGATGAAGTCCTTCGTCTCTACTGTTTACTCCTTACATCGCAGAAACAATGGCGTAAATAAAGAAAAGTTCAAGAGTGGGATTAAAATTCAAGGTGAAGGTATACCAATGATAACATTAGCTAATGATGCTACTACTCTCAGTGAAAGCGAAGAAGAGTTACAAGATTTGTTGACTGAATGAACAGCTTAATTAGTGCGAAATATAGGCTGAGAGTAAATCTGAAAATAATGAGAAGTAGTAGAAATGAGAATACCGAGACACTTAACATCAGAATTGGAGATCACCAAGTAGATGAAGATAAGGAATTCAGCTATGTAGACAGCAAAAGAACCCATTACGGACGGAGCAAGGGGGATATCAAAAGCAGACTAGCACTGGCAAAAAGGGCATTCCTAGCAAAAAAAACCTTCTACTTAATGAAAATCAAAAAATATATATATTAATTATATATATATATATATATATATATATATATATATATATATATATATATATAAAAATGAATTGACGAAAAAATGGGGAAGAAATGGCTTTAAATATTTTTATTTAGTCTTTCAGTACGAACTTTGTTGTAGAACCCCTTATTTACGTGTGGTAATAAAAATTCATTTAGACACGGACAACAGGAGCCGTGTACCTCCTTCCTGGTTGACTGGAACGATTTTCGGACTCCCTCCGTCTAATAGGTGCTGATCATGCATGGTTGTTTACATCTTTGGGCGGGTTTAGTGACATCTGTGAATAGTCAAAGGGACTGTGTCTGTGATACAATATTGATAGTCAACGTCTGTCTTCAGGAGTTCTGGGAATCGGAGTGATGCAAAACTTTTTTTCGTGTGTGTATTTTACACAGGATTTTGTTACAATCACTTCTTGCAGATATATTACGATTTGTAAGACTTCCAGTGCGTTATTCTAACGGAATACAACATGTAGTCTAACTTTCCTGAGTTTTGGTAAGGTTTCTTTGTTTTGAAAAATGTGTCACGATATATTTGAACTGTTCGATTACTTTTACCATTATTTATAGCCCATGATGAACTATTACATCTAACGTGTAACGTACAGAATATGATCCCAATCTAGAAAACATGTTGTTGGCCTTGTGAGCTAACCGAGCAAATAATGAGTCAACCAAGTGCGCAGACACGGATGAATCGTTAAACCTTTGTTAAGTGGCAGAGCGATAGAGTTACGTGCTTATACGCGCGAGTACTGCCCTCTACGTATGCATGTGGAAGCAGCGATCAGCGAGACATTTATGTTTCGAACGGACATTTTACGTAAACATGGATAAATGTGAGGACATGACAGAGCGGTAAAGCGGGGAAATCGTGTTTGGCAATGTGCGTGGCCATATGGTATATGAAGTTGCTGGATTTGTTTGTATTCCGCGAGCTTTTTTAAGTAATGGTGTAACACACGTGGCCACGAGAACGCGACGTCACAAATGTGGTCGGAGAAAGAACCTGACAGAGACCGGAGACACGTTTCACTGCTTGTAAATAAAAATCTCTTCCAAACAAGACAGGAACTATTGCAGGCAGTTAATGAAGACCCATTCTCACCTGTTAGCCTGAGAACATTGCCACGGGAACCGCTTTCAATGAACATTTGGAGTCGGTCAAGAGGACATTAATCATGCAGGTACCTAAGCCATGCCTATTCAGTGGACTAGAAGTCATCGAACTTGGATAGTAGTAGCTAACTGGGAAATTAATGTGATCAGACGAATCAAATTTTTTTCTATATTCAAATGGCACACGTCGTCGAGTGCACCGAAGGTCAAATGGAACATTTCAGCTAGAATGCGGGCAAGGTCAGGTGCAAACGAGAGTTGTATGCGTCATGTTTTTGAGGTGTCAATTTTGTAATAAATTGGGCCCTCTCAATTAGGTGACCTGTAATATAAATCTGCGTGTTTATTTAAACATTATGAGTGATCAAGTGTTGCCATTCGGTCATCTGCTGACGTGTATGCTGCTGATACACTTATTTTTGAAGGCTACAAAGGCAAGTTCATCGGTTGGAAGAATATGTCACTGGTTTTCTGACAACTATCCCATCCCATTACAACTCGATTATCTTGCAAATTCACCTGACTTGAACCCCATAGCCGGCAGAGTGGCCGAGCGGTTAAAGGCGCTACAGTCTGGAACCGCACGACCGCTACGGTCGCAGGTTCGAATCCTGCCTCGGGCATGGATGTGTGTGATGTCCTTAGGTTAGTTAGGTTTAAGTAGTTCTAAGTTCTAGGGGACTTATGACCACAGCAGTTGAGTCCCATAGTGCTCAGAGCCATTTGAACCATTTTTTTGAACCCCATAGATAATTCATGGGATGTGGAACAGCGGGTAAAACGCCGATATAAGCATCCCCGCAATTTGATTGAACTGTGCGATCAGTTCCCAAGCTAGTAGCTTATCCTAGATTTGATGTATCTGCACAACCATGTGATTCATATCCTAACCGAAAGCAACAGAGTATTAAGACCAGGGGCAAAATTACACATTACATTATGCAAGTAACTAAATCTCTAGGGCTGAATAATTTTTTGTCGAGTGAACTTACTCGTCGCTTTATGTCTACAGATGAATTTTTCGTTGATTATCTCCCCCTTCATAATATGTGTCACTATTTTTTCCTTTCAGGTGTTCTACTGTATGCCACTCATTAAACTGAAGATACCCTAGAAGCGTGGAACGAACGAGTAACTCCCAGTCGTACTCTAGTCTGTAGAATGTTGTAACTGCTAGGTAACAGGTATCAGGTAACGTGCAGCACGAAACGTTCATCTATTTGCAATCAACGTCGCGTGTGAAGCACACATCACGCCATATTTTAACTTTTCCTTGATCAACATAAACTGAGCATCAAGTAAACTAATACTCAGTAAACCCTGTAGCAGAACTGTGTAATTAGGTCAGAGGTAATGAATCTTTTAGTATAGTAAAATGCTGGAGATGGTCATTTTTAGGACTAAGCCAATTTTTCCTGTAATAAATTTACTGTGAATTTTAAAAAGATCTGTCTGCCTCGATTCTTTTACAGAATGGCTTTGACACTGCATAACACTTGTACCAGTATCACTCTTCAGATACGGTTGACGTTGAGGACGAGCGAATTGGTACTGAGGGAACCTCCGTTAGTTGTTGCAGTTCTGTTGGAAATAAATTATCAAAATTTCTTACCAAACGTTTTTATTTTCAACGTTTGTTGATTCCTCAGTCTACCTATTACTGTCGAGGTACATCACATTTTACCTTATTTTCTGTTTCTTCCCTGAAAAAAGTCCACTGTCTGCTTCTTTTCTGCTTCATTATGAGTATATTACAGAGTGAGAAAATATACTAAATTATCGTTAATGTAAATTCATACAAGCCTTTGCAAAATAGGACTAATCTTTCCAAGCACTTCGAATCACAATTTAATTCGACAGTCAACGTGAACATTCTGTAAGAAACGTAGGAAGACTGATGGAATACTGATGTAGAAGCGCAGGACAGGAGTCATTCAAAATGAAATATCGAATCAAAACACCTTCAGTCGTCTAAATTACCAGTTGCCATTTTTTCGACCATCCAGTTTCGGCGCTAATTTACGCCATCTTCAGGCCCCCGGACCGACGTGTGGGAAGAATCCCACCTCTGGTACAGTCAAAGCAGCCGTCAGCATTCAGCGATCCATCATCATTACTTCCCGTAACGTAGCTCTGAAACTGGTTGCTCGGATGAAATAACACCTGGAAATTTATATGGCTGAAGTTGTTTAGTTTCCATATTTTATATTAAGCAGCCGAGGTACCGTAACCACCTGTAGGAAGATGGACTTAAGAAGAGTCGCTCACTGCATGTGCTGCACAGACATGACGTTTCCGTTCACAGGGCGAGCAAAACGACTACCTCCCATAGAACTACTAAAGTAGTTAGTGTTGGAAGATACATAGTTCCATTAGGACTCGCTTACTCTACCCAAAAAACCTGCATGTCATTCGATTTCACATGAACAACGAAACGAATCCATCGTGTAAGTCTACTAGATTAACTAATGTTGGACACGCACATTTCGCACAGGAGTTAACCACGTCGTCTGCTCGTCTGCTGTACGTGAATGCTGAGCGAGAATGTCCTACTAAATTGCAAATCGTTTTGAGATATTAGTAGTGTCACTGCCACACACCCTATGCCGCTGTTTTCTCCTGATAATTTTCGTATCAAACGCTCTAACCATGAAAAATTCTTTTCTTTAACAGTTATAGCTCTAGAACAGTCGGCATGGCCACAAACGAAGGCCTACATCCATCGCAGTCAACAGTGGAACAAACTAATAACAGCGTTTGACGAAACTAAAAAACATGTAGAATGTGTGATTCCAAAGAAACCACTAACCTAGAACAAATTCAAAATTTCTCCTTCGAGAATTCCTCTCATATTTCACTTACTGTCCTTAATCACATGTTTAATTACGTGCTATCTACCACTACAGACTGAAAAGGGTAGAAATTAACAACATAGTAGCAGTGAAGCACATTCATTGGTCAGCCAGAACATTATGGCCCTACGCGTCGTGGCATGGAAAGAATAAGGTTCAAATGGCTCTGAGCACTATGGGATTTAATTGCTGTGGTCATCAGTCCCCTAGAACTTAGAACTACTTAAACCTAACTAACCTAAGGACATCACACATATCCATGCCCGAGGCAGGATTCGAACCTGCGACCGTAGCGCTCACGCGGTTCCAGACTTTAGCGCCTAGAACCGTACGGACACTCCGGCCGGCGAAAGAATAAAGCCTTGTTACGTCGCTGGAGGGGGCTGACACCACATCTGGACACACGAGTCACCTAATTACCGTAAATTCAGGGGAGGGCGGCTATGAGCTTTGACGCCACGTTCAATCACATTCCAAATGTGTTCGATCTGTCGAATTTGAGAGGGGGAGGTAGCAGGCTGCATAGCAATTACAACTCGCTATTGTGTTCCTCGAACCACTCCACCACACTTTTGGCCTTGTGACTTGGTGCATTATCTTGTTGAAAAATGCCACTGCCATCGATCAACATGATCCTCATGCAAGCAGCGTACGGTAACCCTTGGCCGTCATGATGCCTTGCGTGAGTTCCATTGGACTTATGGGTGCTTATGTGAATGTTCCCCGGTTCATAATAGAGCTGCCGCCAGCTCGCCTCCGTCCCGCGACACAGGTGTCAAGGAGGTGTAGCACTGGAAGTCGTCGGATTCGTACCCCCCCACCACCACCACTACCATCATGATGAAGAAGGTATTTTGATTCATCAGACCGTGCAATGCTCTGCCACTGCGCCAACGTCCCGTGCAGATGGTCAATTGCCCGTTTCAGTCGTAGATGCCGATTTCGTAGTTGGTACATGCACGGGTCGTCGGCTGCGGAGGTCCATCTCTACGAATGCTCGGTGCACTTGTATCTGGCCAACATTAAAGTCTGATGTTAGTTCCACCACAGTTCGCCACCTGTCCTATTTTACCGGTCTGCCCAACCTACGAAATCCGACAACCGTAATTAACAGTGGCCGCCCTTCCCCAAGACGTCTGGACGTGGTTTGACTCACCACAGCAGTCCTCGAACACCCTGTAAGTCGTACAGTTTCATAAATGCTCGTGCCGAGTCTCCTGACCATCACAACCCGCGCTCGGTGTTACTCAGATAGATTGCGCGCCTTCACCATTCTACACGCGGACAGCACGCTCACTGATACTATATACATCGCGCATGTGTCTGACTAGCAATCATTCTTCTCCGGGTGACGCTGCTGTCACCTGGACGGGTTTATATCGACAGTATGTCGCCGTTCGTAATGTTCTGGCTGATCAGTGTATCTGTTAAAATCAATAAATAGTATCTTGTGAGTACTCCTTGACAGCATCAGTGCTCAACTGACATAGCCAGTGAAAGGAATAGCCTGTGAAAGGAAGACAATTTCAGCAATAGTTGGCGTGACGAAAAGTAATACCGATCACATCAGGCGTAATCTTACATGACGAACTATTAGTGAAAATTATATACTTAATTTAGATTCTATATGTAAAAGAATAGACTGGCAATGGCAAGGAAAGCGTTTCTGAAGAAGAGAAATTTGTTAACATCGAGTATAGATTTAAATGTCAGGAAGTCGTTTCTGAAAGTATTTTTATGGAGTGTAGCCATGTATGGAAGTGAAACATGGACGATAAATAGTTTGGAGAAGAAGAGAATAGAAGCCTTTGAAATGTGGTGCTACAGAAGAATGCTGAAGATTAGATGGGTAGATCACGTAACTAATGAGGAAGTATTGAATAGGACTGGGGAGGAGTTTGTGGCACAACTTGACAAGAAGAAGGGATCGGTTGGTAGGACATGTTCTGAGGCATCAAGGGATCACCAATTTAGTATTGGAGGGCAGCGTGGATGGTAAAAATCGTAGAAGGAGACCAAGAGATCAATACACTAAACAGATTCAGAAGGATGTGGGTTGCAGTACGTATTGGGAGATGAAGAAGCTTGCACAGGATAGAGTAGCATGGAGAGCTGCATCAAACCAGTCTCAGGACTGAAGACCACAACAACATGTAAAAGAAATATTTATTAGCAAATGGGATCAAATATTTTCCAAAAGGACCGTAGTAGCAGCAGTACAATTTGCTCGAATTCCAACTTAAGATAATGGAGCATATTTATTTACTTATTAATCTTACTGGCCAGATTACTTCTATTCCATAAATAAGACGCAGAATTACTGCTTTATAGGAAATAAATCCATATTTCTGCAGCTATTGTATATCTTTTGTGAATAAAACTTTCAAGATTGATAATAACTTTATTTATTTATTATGTCATCAGCAGATCAAACTTCAGAACTTGCAAAACAATGTTAAACTTCGTTATTAAAAACCTGTGCCTGAACGGGGCGTCAAATCTAACAAATGATGTAGTGTTTAGCCATAAGTTTTTAATTCTAATGCTCAAGTTTGTTTTCGGAGTTTTTAATCTCAGGATGGCAGTAACTCAAACGGCGTTAAGACCAAAAAAAATGTATCAAGTAACATATACGAATTTATTCACAAAATACGCACAATGGTCAACGACTCACACAGTAAATTTATGTCACTAATTAATATTATAACTACACTCCTGGAAATGGAAAAAAGAACACATTGACACCGGTGTGTCAGACCCACCATACTTGCTCCGGACACTGCGAGAGGGCTGTACAAGCAATGATCACACGCACGGCACAGCGGACACACCAGGAACCGCGGTGTTGGCCGTCGAATGGCGCTAGCTGCGCAGCATTTGTGCACCGCCGCCGTCAGTGTCAGCCAGTTTGCCGTGGCATACGGAGCTCCATCGCAGTCTTTAACACTGGTAGCATGCCGCGACAGCGTGGACGTGAACCGTATGTGCAGTTGACGGACTTTGAGCGAGGGCGTATAGTGGGCATGCGGGAGGCCGGGTGGACGTACCGCCGAATTGTTCAACACGTGGGGCGTGAGGTCTCCACAGTACATCGATGTTGTCGCCAGTGGTCGGCGGAAGGTGCACGTGCCCGTCAACCTGGGACCGGACCGCAGCGACGCACGGATGCACGCCAAGCCCGTAGGATCCTACGCAGTGCCGTAGGGGATCGCACCGCCACTTCCCAGCAAATTAGGGACACTGTTGCTCCTGGGGTATCGGCGAGGACCATTCGCAACCGTCTCCATGAAGCTGGGCTACGGTCCCGCACACTGTTAGGCCGTCTTCCGCTCACGCCCCAACATCGTGCAGCCCGCCTCCAGTGGCGTCGCGACAGGCGTGAATGGAGGGACGAATGGAGACGTGTCGTCTTCAGCGATGAGAGTCACTTCTGCCTTGGTGCCAATGATGGTCGTATGCGTGTTTGGCGCCGTGCAGGTGAGCGCCACAATCAGGACTGCATACGACCGAGGCACACAGGGCCAACACCCGGCATCATGGTGTGGGGAGCGATCTCCTACACTGTCCGTACACCACTGGTGATCGTCGAGGGGACACTGAATAGTGCACGGTACATCCAAACCGTCATCGAACCCATCGTTCTACCATTCCTAGACCGGCAAGGGAACTTGCTGTTCCAACAGGACAATGCACGTCCGCATGTATCCCGTGCCACCCAACGTGCTCTAGAAGGTGTAAGTCAACTACCCTGGCCAGCAAGATCTCCGGATCTGTCCCCCATTGAGCATGTTTGGGACTGGATGAAGCGTCGTCTCACGCGGTCTGCACGTCCAGCACGAACGCTGGTCCAACTGAGGCGCCAGGTGGAAATGGCATGGCAAGCCGTTCCACAGGACTACATCCAGCATCTCTACGATCGTCTCCATGGGAGAATAGCAGCCTGCATTGCTGCGAAAGGTGGATATACACTGTACTAGTGCCGACATTGTGCATGCTCTGTTGCATGTGTCTATGTGCCTGTTGTTCTGTCAGTGTGATCATGTGATGTATCTGACCCCAGGAATGTGTCAATAAAGTTTCCGCTTCCTGGGACAATGAATTCACGGTGTTCTTATTTCAATTTCCAGGAGTGTATATGCAGGCCCACAACAGTACTGAATTTCCTGGACAGTACTTTAGGTGATGAAATTCTCCAACACTGAACGTAAAACTTTCTGGGTTGTTAAGACGAGTCAAATTTCTTCTATATGACCGACGTTTCGACTCCTCTACTGGGATCCCCTTCAGGATCTTGCGTGCCCTCGGTTGACCGAGAACTGTCAAGACCAATGTCGCGATCTCTTACAGAAGTGGAGCAATCCGGCGCCTATGCTGGAGAAATGGCGTTATTGGGTAAAATCCCTGCGGCTACCATTGGTGGGCCATCGTCGTTGGACATTAAGTGAAATTTGCCGCGCTAACGCAGACGTAGTGGGGTTATTGGTTGAAATTCTTGTTGTTACCATTGGTGTGCCACCGTCATTGAACAGTGAGCGAAATTTCCTGTGCTAATGCAGAAGAAGTGGGGTTATGAACTAAAATTCATGTGGCCGTGGTAGACCATCGTTATTGAATATATAGTCATATTTCCTTCCGTTATGCTGGATAGGAGTTATTCGTTAAAGATCTTCCTGCTGCCACTAGTGCCCCACCGTCATCGGATAGAAGCGAAACGGGCAGAGCAAGAGAGGGAGAATATTTATCAACAATATTATTGTTCGCAGAGGTGACTTTCCTGGTTGTTGTTTGTATTCCTCGTACATCGCGGTCATACGCTAACTACGTTGATATCTTGAGGGGGGGAGGGAGGGGGGCGAAACTGCACCTCAGTTGTTGTCCTCTCTGTTGAAGTTACATCCTTTCTTCCAAATTTCAGTCAGTTCTTGGACTTTTCTTCTATTAATTTTAGTTTTTTTAGCCAGCACACGTCCTTTATTGAAATGAGTGAAGAACTTATTAAGGAACACGTACGCCACACGTGAGTAAAACAAAGTGGGGAAATTGCTGTAGCGGAACATCACGAGAGGTACGCATTTCACTGATTTCAATAACGTACGTGCGTTGTCTAAGTAAACCAACATTTAGTGAAAAGAAGGCCGAGAAGCGATTGAAATTTCTAAGAACGGATGTAAGTTCAGTACACAGGACGGCAATAGCCTTCTTGCTTCGCGGCTCCCCGCCATCAAGGCAGTAAATACGCTGCCACGGTGCGCGTGCGATACGAACAACGTCCATGTAGCCACCTCTACGTAGAATAATATTTTTGATAAACATTCCCCCTCTCTTGCTCTGCCCGTTTCGCTTTTATCCAATGACGGTGGCCCACCAATTGTAACCACAAGAACTTCAGCCAATAACCCCATTTATTCAACATTAGCGGGGATAACTTCACTTACCATCCTATCACGATGACCCCCAACGAAAGAAACAAGAATTTTACCCGGTAATCCCACGTCAACAAATACGCGCCCGAAAACTCCTCCTTCATAAGAGAACGCAGCACTGGTCTTCACAGCGATCAGTCAGTCGTGGACACCACAACATCATGAATAAGATTCTAGCAGAGGGGTCGAAACGTCGATCGTACAAAAGAAATATGAAGCGGCCTAACAACCCAGAAGATTTTACGTTAAACGATAAAGGCCACGAAAGCCTGCATACACACGTATACATTGTATCACTGTCAGGTCAGTTTTTGCTTTTAGAGAATAACTATATTGTGACGTAATCGGCATTCTGAACACATTTATCTGCAGGAATTTGGAAGTTACCTAACTAAATCACAAGATTTATTAGTGTATCTTTATTCGTGCACAAGAATTATTAGTGTATCTTTGTTCCCGCTCCATACAATCGACGTTATCTCTAGTCCTACCGAAAATTTTCTGAGGAGAATCTTACGGTGCAAAACTCCAGACCTCTAAAACCTCATATCCAGGTGTGGGCACACAGACAGAAAGCCGAAGAGGGAAGCCGCTGCCGGATGCCCCAGAAAGTTGAGGCTGGGGTTGCGCCAGGTCATTAATATAGAGAGGTTATAGGGAGGGGAGGGCATCCAGCGACCCGCCCTTTTTATCCGGCCACGTCCCCCGATGATGGAAACATTTTGTGGAAAAACTCCTTACAAAATATATGAGCTCGTAATCACCCGGCCATCAAGGAGCACCCCCTGCCGCTCTCTCCTTCGCCTTCATTCCAGAAGCCAGTAGTCTGCAGCAAGGAAGCACGGACCCGAGGTATCTGTGTAAGAGTGGTGCAACTTACAGAGACACACCCGGGATATCCATCGGACTATAATCTCTTCAATCTCTCTATCTTTTATTACAGACGGTTTACGCAAATTAAGCTCTAATTAACCCCACAAAGGATAACAAAGAACATCTGTGTTTGTATAATACGTGTTACTATATTTACAGTTCGCAACGATCTTTTGTCTTACAAGGGGAGGCTGCCAATTGTGAAATTCAGATTCGATTCATACTGCGCATAATAAAAGCTCATGGCCAGAGGTGTAATGTGGCAAAGCACCAAGATGCACTTCTCAGCCGTTGTCGAGAAAACAGACAGTTAAAAGAAACCGTTGCGGTGAAATACTCTCTACGATTTACGATTTTCTACAGCGTTGTGGCGCAGCGGTAAACGCTCGGGTTTGTAATCCGAAAGTCGCCGGATCGAATCTCGCGCCATGCAACTTTTTTTTTTAGTATTTGTTTTTTGTAATTCAAATGTGTATATATATATATATATATATACACACACATATATATATAATTCCCGGCAATCACTTGCAACAATTATGCATATAATAAGTTGTTGAAAGTCGTTTGTCGTGGAAAAACTGGCGACTTCGAACATAATTATATTTTCCGCAAACAAAGTTGTATTTCAAAAATGTTATTAAATGTCTTCATAATGTTAACCACGTATAGTTAACGGAAGACGTAGAAATGATATTCCGAAACGAATACGTATAGCTTAAGTCAAACGTTCGAATTAGAATAGAGACCCCACGAACACAAATTTGCTGTGGCAGGTATGAAATATGAACTCCGTTACTCGCTCGTTACACTTGATGGACAGACGTTGAATGGGCCGAAACGAGCCGCCCCATAACAGCGTAGTTGCCTGCTAACTGCGAAAGAAGGTAGCTGCTGTCCCTAGCGCAACTTATAACATCGTCGAAAATCAGTGCGGGCGTGAGAGCTTTGGTACACCCTGTTAAACAAACGGAAAAATGGAGGCGGTACAATTGGAGAGCGATCCGCCTTCACCAACATGCATAAGCAATTCATTAATAGTTTATATATATATATATATATATATATATATATATATATATATATATATATATATTTGAATTACAAAAAACTAATAATAAAAAAAGTTGCATGCCGCGGGAGTCGATCCGGCGACCTTCGGATTACGAACCCGAGCGCTTACCGCTGCGCCACGACACTGAAGCAAGTTATTAACCGTAGAGAGTATTTCACCGCAACGGTTTCTTTTAACTGTCGATTTTCTCGACAACGGCTGAGAAGTGCATCTTGGTGCTTTGCCACATTACACCTCTGGCCTTGAGCTTTTATTATGCGCAGTATGAATCGAATCTGAATTTCACAATTGGCGGCCTCCCCTTGTTAGCTGTGGTCTTCAGTCCGGAGACAGACTTGATACAGCTCTTCACGCTACTCTGTCCTGTGCAAGACTCCTCATTGCCGCACAACTACTGTAACCTACATCCACTTAAAGCTGCCTAATGTAATTAGGAAACCTCTAACCCTGGATGAAAATCCAAAGAGATTCTGATCATATGTAAAGTACGCTAGCAGTAAGACACAATCAGTGCACTATCGAAGACAGTGCTGCTAAAGCAGAGTTAATAACCACAGCCTTCCGAAAAAGAAGACGAAGTAAATATTTCAAAATCCGCCAACATTAATAACTTACGCATAGATATCCTCAGAGTAGTAAAGCCACGTAAACCACTTAGTAAAAGCAAGTCTTCCTGTCCAAACTGTATATCATTTACGTTCCTTCAGAATGCGCTGATTCTATAGCTCCTTACTTAACAATATACACAAACGCTCGTTCTCCCAAGACCCGTATCCAAAGACTGGAAAGTTGCACAGGTCACACGAATATTCAAGAAAGGCAATCTACAGTACTAAATTGCAGGCCTATATCATTAAGGTCGATATGCAGCAGGATTTTAGAACATATATTATGTTCTAACATTAGGAATTGCCTAGAAGAAAGTGGTCGATTGACACATAGTGAACACGGATTTAGAGAACATCGTTCTTGTGAAACACAACTAGCTCTTTACTCTCACGAAGTGTTGAGTACTGCCGACAAGGGATTTCAAATTGATTCCGTATTTCTAGATTTCCAGAAGGCTACTGATACCACACCTCGCAAGCGGCTTGTAATCAAATTGCATGCTTATGGAATATCTTCAGTTAAGCGAATGGATCCCTGATTTTCTGCAAGAGATGTCACAATTCGTAGTAACTGCTCGTAAGTCATCGAGCAAAACAGAAATGATTTCTGGCGTTTCTAATCTATATAGACGACTGAGGAGCCAATCTCAGCAGCCGTCTTAGGTTCTTGCCAGTCATTTATCATTTAGTAAAATCATTAGATCAAAACCAATTGCAAAATGATGTAAAAAATATGTCTGTATGGTGCGAAAAATGCCAACTGATCCTAAGTAATGAAACGTTTGAGGTCATCCACGTGAATGTTGAAAGAAATCCATTAAACTTCGCTTATACGGTAAATGAATCAAATCTGAAGGCCGTAGATTCAACTGAATCCCTCGGAAATAACAATTACGAACGACTTAAATTGGAAAGGAAACATATAAAATGTTGTGGGGAAGACGAACAAAAAACTGTGTTTTATTGGCAGAACGCTTACAAGATACACTGCTTACACAACGCTTGATTGTCCTCTTCTGGCGTACTTAGGGCACCGTGTGGGATCCTTACTAGACAGGATTATCGGAGGACGTCGTGAAAGTTCAGAGAAAGGCAGCAGGTTTTGTATTGTCGAGAAATAGGGGAGAGGGTGTAACGGACATGATACAGGATTTGAATTGGCCTTAATTAGCAAAGGTGTTTCTCGTTGCTGCGGGATCTTCTCACGATATTTCAGTCATCAACCTCTTCCTCCAAATGCGAAAATATGTTGTTGACGCCGACATACATAGGGAGAAACGATCATCATAATAAAGTAAGGGAAGTCAGAGCTAACACGGAAAGATAGAGCCGTTCTTTTTTTCAGTGCGTTTTGGAGACTAGAATGAAAGAGAATTATTGCGAAAATGGTTCAATGAATCCTTTGCCAGGCACTTTATTGTAATTTACAAAGTTGCCATATAGATGTACTCGTTAAAATTTAACCCCATCCCCCTGCCGTCCTTTACTTTCTACCACTGCGAAACTGACATTCCATTGACGTGTTAGGATGCAACCGATTCTTTCTTGTAGTCGAGTTGTGTTATAACAATGCTTTCGCCCAAATTTTTCGTAGATTCAACACTACCTCATTAGAAATCCAATGCAGCAACCACATTTTAAAATCTGCTATTTTCTTCTTGTCTGCACTGTTTATCGTTCACGTTTCTTTCACACAAGGCTAGATTTCAAACACATACTTTCAGAAAAAGTTTTCCTAATCCAAAATTTAGATGAGGCGCTAACATGTAAAAGTACCTGAAGTGTCTTGGACTCATCAGGAATGTCATCACATTCCATATCCACACATATGGCACTCCGCACAGCTTTCACAAACTCGGACAAAACTTAAAGTTTTTATTTCTTCTGCCTTAACTTTAATTCCCTTTCTAAATTACTCTTTGGTTTTATTTCTCGCCCAGTCATGTCCTTGTACTCTTATAACTGTAATGTGGTTTCTGTACAAGTTACAGAAACTCCTTCGATTTCTATATTTTATCTTTTCAGCCTACATAGTTGATTTGTAGAACAATGCTAGCCCCCTAACCACGATACTATCTATAGTTTGGGTTTGGTGGTCAAAATAATTATTATTACTGAGTTATGGCCAGCAATTATTTTTAAACGCTATGAAAATGAGATGTCATAGATTTGTGGAAGAAACGAAAATATAGCAAATCGGGTTAGGAACATAGTATTCCAATGAATGTATTTATACCACAAAACGTTTGATGTACCCAGTCGTGCAACAAATCAATCTTAATTTAATGTTACTGTTTCAGATGTGCCAACACCTCTCATATACAATTGCAGGGTTACAATTGAAATGAACAGTGGATGTAACGTAATCGTTGTATTTCTTGCTTAAAAGTACAACTTTAATGGTAGCTCCTAATTTTTGCGCCCAAATCCGTTGTATTATGATTTGCTGTGATTCAAAAGGAAAGAAGCGTTAGGATTTAATGTCAACTCTACGATGAAATCATTAACGACGGAGCACAACAACGGACTATTTCACATATCCGTTCTTCCTGCAGTACGGACAGAAGCTTCAAAATTACAGGTTCTAAGTTGTGATTAATACCAATTGGGGCAGCACATATGTTAGAGGTACAATATGGTTTCAGAAAGGGTGACCCCGTTCTGATTGTCTTTTCACTTTGGCACAAATAAATGTTATTCTCGATTACGAAAAGGTGTTTGACAAGGTAAAGGGGAAAATGGTATGGGAATCACTAAAGGAAATGCAGCACAGCTGACTGCGGCATTACTGTCATTATAAAGAAATGCAAAAATTAAGGAACCTCACTGTAAGGAATGAGACAGAACTTGCCGACATTAGCTAAGAAAGTAGACAAGGATGCTCACTGTTTGCTACCATTTTCAATGATTATATTGACGGTGTCATTCATAAATGGTTGTTTATATTAAATGACACATTAAGAAATGATTATTTTAATTTTATCGCGATGCTGTTTGTTGCCGGCCAGCTTATGACAGGAGAATCTGAAGCAAAACGTTTAAATTGCAGTACTAAGATGAGTCAGATTGCTGCTAGTTATCGACAGATAAAACAAAAGTTACGGCACCTCAGTGACTGGAACCCATTAGAGACTAAATAGTTATAAGTGGACAAGCAATTGGAGAATGTAACATCCACAAGATAAATTTTTGGCTACAGTGCGACGAGAGGAAATTATGCATCTAACAGTTATAAACATTATGTATTCGACGTATGAAAAAACAATGAAAACTTATAAATATTAATTATTTATATAATATTCTATGATGTAATTAGGCATATCGATGTGTATCATACAAAGACAATGATAATTATAAATTCCTTTTATGATCTGCGTTTGTCTTCCTTTGTTTCTACCTTTTGTTGGTTGGCTTTTGTAGATTGCGGGCGCATACCGAACTGAGGTCTGTTAAGAAATTGTAATTATTTGTTAATTATTACTTGAAAATAGAGTTCATTATTATTATAAATATGAGTGAATAATTATTTGTAACTTTAATTCCTCTATCAGTAAGCATTATCTGTGTTAATTATTTCTTTCCGCTGCAAGAAGCGCAGCCGTTGATGATAGCGATTTGTATGGCGTTTTTGTCTGTGTTTTCCTTAGAAACAAATCAAATGTTTGCTTGATGAGGTCTAAATAGTGCACAATACGAAAGTAGAGTTTCTGTAAAGTTTAATAAGCATTTAAAATACTTATTTGGTCTAACAATAGAAAGTCTCTATCAACTGTCTGCCGCAATCTTAACAATTGTCTCAGCGGCAAATTCAAATTACGCAACTCTGCAGACATAAATGCCGAACGTAATACAAATGTGTAAAAATAAATGTGAACCGGTGGTCCCGAACTCATTTTAATGAAAATAACTCGAATCAGTTTGGTTCTTAAAAAACAGTGCTCATAGCACAAACGTTATAACAAACTTTTCTAGCTGATGTATGGAGCCGAAATTAATTACGCACGAGTTGCGAAGAATATTGTTTCAGGTAACATATGTCAGTGTTGTGCGCGGCTGATATTCGGTTGTTTTAATGATCATTTTGCTGAAGATAACAGTTTCCATCATAATCCATAGTTGTATAGAATCTGTTGTATGAACTGTGATTTAGTGACACTTACACAACATACAGACAACACTTTAACACGACGTTAACTTGAAGTTCTTTAGCAACTTGACCAATTCTTTAGCCGGGAGAAAATTTATTTAGTAATTACTCAGTGTAATAAAATAAGATTATCATTTCCATTTACAAATTAGTTAAATACCAAACCACTGAATAACACAGCGAACGCCACAAGAAGTAAGAGATATTAAATATTTTGAGTGTAGTTTTAAATTTCCTAAACCAGATAACGTAAAACTATAATTTGCCACATTTATGCAATTCTGTGGAGCTATACAACATACATTTAAACATAAAGTAAAGAAAAGAACATTAATTAAATGTCATAAAGTAATAGCGTTGTCTTTCCTTCTGTGTGGTAGCGAATGCTGTACCCTAACATCTGATCAATTACTACGAATTGAATACTCAGAGATGAAGTACCTCCGAGAGATGTTCGTTGTTGAACCAATTAGATAATAACTAACTGTTGAATCCATTATAGATGTAACTGAAAATTAGGGACTGAACTGGAAAGATTGTATCCAACGTATGCCTAATGACAGGATAACTAAAGCTGCACTACACTATAACCCAAGCGGAAAGAGAAACGTTACTTGTCCCTTAAAGAAAAGGCTTGAACAACACTGGAGCGACATACAATATCTTTATATATTTATTTATTTATTTAACCTCATCAGATTAGGGCCATCAGGCCCTCTCTTACATCGGACCAGTGTTCCACACATGCAGCATTTCACACATCAGCGTTACATCATGAACATAGTTTAAATGAGAAAATTAGCTTACTCTAGTGACAATATGAATAAAGAGTAGTGACTAAGACCTAATAAAGTAAACGCGGAAGTATTTTTACAACAGTTGTTATAAATACAGATTATGATAAAAGCAATAATAATAACAGTAAAACAAAAAATCAAATAATAAAGATAAACATGACTAAGACCTAATAAAGTAAATTCTGGCAGTATTTTTACATCAGGTGCTATACATACAGATTATGGTGAAAGCAATAATAATAACAGCAAAAAAAATCAAATAATAATGACAAACATGAGAAAGATTGGCAATAGTAATGAAGGTTTGTGCAGATGTACATTAATATCTTGGTGTGTAAAGTAGATGTTTACTAGTATAGCGAGTTTTGCGTAAGGGAGGTTTAAGGAGGGGGAAAGAGGGAATTAATGAGATGAAGTGCACTCATGTACAGAGGAAGGCATTACTGTTTCTTAAGTAGATACGTCATTAACTGTTTTTTGAAGCCGGTCATGTTTTTAAGTTCTCTAACATAACGAGGGAGGTTATTCCAGAGTCGGGTTCCCGCTACTGTAAAGGACTTGGAGAAGGTGACAGAGCGATGCAGTGGAACGGAGAGGATTTTATTATGATGGGAACGTGTGTTTCTGTCATGTTGTTCCGACATGAGTGTTAGGGACGAGGAGAGATATGAGGGACAGTGTACATTTATAAGGCAGTAGATGAGACAGAGTGTATGGAAATCTCTGCGTTTGTCTGCACGCAGCCAGGACAATTTTGCATATGCTGGTGAAATGTGATCAAAAAGTCGAACGTCACAGATATATCGGACGCAGGCTTTGGTGACCAGTTCTAGACGTCGGGAATTTTCCTGAGAGAGGCCTTGTAGGATAATATCACTGTAGTCAATGATTGGGAGTATAAGCGTTTGTACTAATTTCTTTTTCAGATCGAAAGGGAAGAGTTTTTTATGTTTTTGTAGGACATGAAGGGATGCTGACGCGTTTTTTGCACACTGCAATTACGTGCTCTGTCCAATTTAGATTTTCATCTATTATTACTCCCAAACTCTTTGCTGAGGGCGAGAATTTAATATTTGTTCCATTTAGGATAAGAGGTGGTACGGATTTCCGATGTTTTGGGCTAATGAGCTTAGAGTGACCAACAAGTACCGCTTGGGTTTTAGATGGGTTTAGTTTTAGACCTATGTCCTGTGCCCATTTTGACAGTGCATCGAGGTCAGTATTGAAATTTTCAATAGCTTTCTTGAGATTGCTTGGTTTCGCACTTAGATACAACTGAAGGTCATCAGCATACATATGGTATTTGCAATAGGTCAGGACCGATGACACATCATTGACATAAAGAGAGAAGAGTATAGGACCTTATACTGAGCCATGGGGAACGCCTGACACTACCTGCCGCCATTGTGATTTTATATTTCCAGACAGGACGCGTTGCTGACGAGACGTCTTGTATGAGCGAAACCATTGCACTGCGCTTGGTGAGAAATTTAGACCGCTGAGTTTGGCTAGTAAGATGTCGAAGTCGACAGTATCAAATGCTTTGCTGAAATCTAAGAAGCAAATGATAGTCGCTTCTAGTCTGTCCATGGCAAGTTTCAGGTCATCTGTCACCTTTATCAGAGCGGACGCTGTGCTTCGATGTTTACGGAAACCTGATTGGTATTCGTCTAGTAGGTTGTTAGTAGTTAGGTAGTTGGTGAGCTGGTCATGAACTATGTGTTCTAAGGCCTTTGATAGTGCCGGAAGAAGGCAGATGGGGCGGTAGTCAGAGGGTGCTGTGGTGATGTCCTTCTTAGGCAGTGGCTTAATTTGTCCCAGTTTCCAGGCCTCAGGGAAAACACTTGTGATTAATGAATCGTTGAAAATGTCTGTTATAGAGGGCAGTAGTTGGTCAATAATAGGTTTTACCATCTGGATAGTGATACCATCATGTCCAGTAGATGCTGATCTAATCCGCATTATGGCTTTCTTGACAGTACTGCAAGTGACGTGCTGTAGATAGAATTTTTCTTTGCTACAGTCGTTCATCCCCATGAAGTAATGACAGTACTGCAAGTGACGTGCTGTAGATAGAATTTTTCTTTGTTACAGTCGTTCATCCCCATGAAGTAATCAATGATTCTGTGTTTTTTTTGCGGATCAATTTTGGTTGCAGGTAATGTGAAGAATCGGTTTAGTTCTTCAGCTGGGACCATGGGATTTTCTGCAACTTTTATTTTGCCTAAACCGAGACTACGGAGATTTTTCCACAGGATAGCTGGTCTACATCTATTGTCAGCTAATGTACGGGCATGTCTGAGCTTAGCGTTTCTCACCGCTTGACTGACTTTGTTTCGTTTCTGCTTGTATACAGCGTGATTTTCAGGTGTAGGGTGTATCTTGTATGCTCGATGTGCAGCATCTATGAGATTCTTGAGCTGTTTTAGTTCATCAGTCAGCCAAGGTGCCGGTTGCCTTTTTACTTTTCTGGTCTTTATTGGAGCATATTTGTCATATAGTTGAGTAATTTTGTTAGTGAAATTGTGGAGTTTGTCGTTTATGTCCATGAGGGGAGTAGAGGTCATCCCCTAAACTATTTCTTGTGCCTCAGTTTCGAGTTCAGGCAAATTTACCGTTTGAGGTCTCGGTATGTAGACAGTTTTTGTTTCTTTCTAGGGCATTCTAGTGAATACGTCATTAAAATAATGTCATGGCCAGACATGCCAGGCGCAGATATTTGAGAGGTGCGGATTATTCTGTTCGGAGATTTCGTTGCGAATATATCTATGAAAGTGTGACTGGTAGTCGTATGATGAGTAGGTGCCAGCTGAAGTAGCGTCATATTTGAGGAAGAAAGCATCCTCTTAAATTTCCCAGTGGAAGGACTATTGCACAGAAAATTAATGTTAGTGTCACCAGCAATAATTACATGTTCATATGACGATTCGAGACTAGAGAGGGCAGTTTCGAAGCAGGCGAACCCACCTACTTTAGGAGGTTTGTAAAGGACACATATTAAGCACTTTCTGTTAAGTGATTTGATCTCTATGAACATATATTACACTTGTTTATCTCCATTGTTGTCGGATGTGTGTAGTACTGTAGGTGACAAATCAGAGCGTATGTACGCCCCTACTCCGCCCCCTCGTCTGTTGCATCTGTCGTGCCTGAGAAAGATATAGCCATCTAGGTTTACGGAAGTTGTAGGAATACTTGGCTTGAGCCAAGTCTCTGACAAAAGTATTACGTGTATATGAGCAGTTTGAAATATATATTTGAACTCGTCGAAGTGAGCTGGCAGAGACTGTACATTTGCATGTGCAATATGCAGCTTGGTGCGTTCGGGTGTTGATTGCCCGAGGAGGCTGCCGATCGATGTTTGCGGGTCGTGGTTGGCGGTGACAAGAGGGTCTGGCATGAGGAATGCGGAAGGCGTGTGAAGGAGAGGGGGGTGAGGGAGTGTCCTCCCAGTTCTGTGCAGTGAAAGCGGCTGGGAGGGTGAGGGGGTAGGTGCTTCAAATGGCTCTGAGCACTATGGGACTTAACATCTGTGGTCATCAGTCCCCTAGAACTTAGAACTACTTAAACCTAACTAACCTAAGGACATCACACACATCCATGCCCGAGGCAGGATTCGAACCTGCGACCGTAGCAGTCGCGCGGTTCCGGACTGAGCGCCTTAACCGCGAGACCACCGCGGCCGGCAGGGGGTAGGTCCCCGGGGAGACAACGGGATCTACGGCCAAGGTCAGCGAGGTCTGCAACGGTTCTGGAAGTAGCCGTGGGCTGGCAGGGGAAGGAATTTCGCTAAACACAACGGGAGTAATCTGCACGTTATGACAGAGTGTGATATTAATTGCACTTATGAGGATAACAACTAAAGTATGATGGTGGGTTGCTAATTAAGGATGGAAGTGAGACTACCTTATGTAATAATTAACAAAATTACATGAGAAAAACAATTAAAAATTAAAATAGTTATGTGTAGAAACGAAAAGTTGATAATACAAATAATAACAAATATTACACGAGAAAAAATAATTAGAGATAAAAAAAATAGTTATGTAGAGAAACGGACAATTTGATAATACATTAGTTACGATATGGTTGACAGTGTAAACAATATAAACATACAGGTTAGTGGCAGCAAGGTTAGACATGATTTAGCTTCTAAAGCACAGGCTTTCGAGTTCATTAACACTGCAAATTGTTTTCTTTCCGTTTTCGGTCTTAACCATTATCCTGCCGTCATTTGTCCATACGTTATGTAGCCCAAATTTCGAAATCGCGCTCTTCAAAATGTTTATTCTTTCAGAGGTCAGATCCTCGCGTACTGTCAGACCCGACTTCGCGAGATTCTCCTTTGCTCTGAAGATTTCAAATCTTTTCCTATACGACATAAATTTCACTATTATAGGTCTTGGTTTTGTAGAACCTGGCGACTCACGACCCACTCTATGACTTCTGTCAATGTCACTCAGAGTCACCTGCACGCCTAGCTTTTCTTGGACAAGGTTTATCACAAGTTCATCTGTGTTCTCTCTGCTGCTCTCTGGAATGCCGAACAGTCTGAGATTAATGCGTCTCTGATATTGTTCGAGCTCGTTCGTCTTCTCGATCAATTTCTGTTCGAGCAATCGTGCTTTCTCCTCACTTGCTTTTAACGATGTGTCCAGTGCACGGATCTCGCTGGCATTCGCCTCCAGAGTTTTCTGTATTTTATCCGTCACTGCTGCAGTGACAGCATCAGTTAAGGTTTGAACAACGAGCCCGAGCGTCTCCTTAGCCTGCAGCGCGGCACTCGCCTCAGCCTTCACGAGTGCGGCGACGTCAGCGATGCCGGGCGGAGCGGCCGCAACTCCCGGTGTGCACTCCACGCCTGCGCTGTCGCCGGCCTGACCGTTGGCTGCACTGCGCGTTGTTCGGCGATTTTCCATTTTTAGTGCGATTCCGTGTAATTTGTGCTCAGTATGTGATGTAAAATACGGCACTCGGCAGTAGATATACGGCTTTAGTATATGTAGACTAGCCTAACTGCTTAAAACACCTGCCCGCATCTCGTGGTCGTGCGGTAGCGTTCTCGCTTCCCACGCCCGGGTTCCCGGGTTCGATTCCCGGCGGGGTCAGGGATTTTCTCTGCCTCGTGATGGCTGGGTGTTGTGTGATGTCCTTAGGCTAGTTAGGTTTAATTAGTTCTAAGTTCTAGGGGACTGATGACCATAGATGTTAAGTCCCATAGTGCTCAGAGCCATTTGAACCATTAAAACACCTCCAGATTTCACGTAAACTTGCGAGCCAAGCTAACGCACGTCACTCACTCGCCACCATGTTGCAGGAAAGAGAAGCATTAGACGTCCTTTAATGAGATGGTGCGAACGATTTTAATTTTCATCTCCTCCTGAATGCTGTTTTCTCAAGACAGGTAAAATCTGTTTCTGTCGACATTAATGGTTGCATTAGCAGACCGAATAGAAGGGATAGTAAACCTCGTAATATGAACAAGAGGCCTAATAAGTGTAATTGATAAGACCTACCGAACGCGATGATATATTATACTTAAGATAATTTATTAGCATTAGTTTGATTTGAGCTAAAAGTTCCCATCTAGGAAACAGTGATTAGAATGTCCTTTCTTACCCTAATTCGCAAGGTGGACTTGCTCATGCTATGAGACTATATACAGCTTACTTTCCGCTGCTTGTCCGACGTGCCTTCAGCGGAAACTGAGTATACACTTTCTTCCAGTCAAATCATTGATACTTTTTCATTGTTTTCCTGTTTCGTCTTAGTCAAGTGCCGTCATTTACTCTTCTTTACTGTACCTTCCAAACTTGTATATTAACGTAAATAACTAACTGAAAGTGTGCTTACGCCACACAGTGTAGCTCTAGTTACACTAACTCACGTAGGAATACACACGGCAAGTATAGGGTAATAAGTGTCCTTTCATATAACGACACGTTTGCGACATATTCTTGAGAGAAAACAGTTACCGCAGAAAACAGTTACCGTAGAAAACAGTTACCGTAGAAAATAGTTACCGTGGAAAATAGTTACCGTAGAACATGTTCCTTACATCAGTAATTAGTACACTCGAAGTAAAGGTAAAAGATAACAAACGAGTAATAAATACTACCTTGAGCAGCCTGTCCCCACTTTCGTCGTTGCTCATTCGGTGATAACTATACTAATTGCACGAAAAATTACTGGCACGTGGGCAGAAAGACAAAATTTTACAAGAACTTCATGTCATGTAGTGAGTGAGTCAGAACAAAGAAAAGTAAGAAAACGTCCAAGTGTGAATAAAACTGCAATTTAGATATGAAATAATTAAGACAGCACGGCTACGGCTCCACGTGGGCATTAGAGTCTTACCGACCTGTGAGTTACAATAGTGGCAAATCTATTCACTATAAATTAGAAATGAAAACGAGCGAAATGGAATCGGGTGACTGCCAGAGAATATAGGCATTTGACAGTAAGCTAACGAGTGATGTAGGTATTTGGGTGGTTATCATACGCTGTCAAGTGCTTCTTCCGGAACGACTCTCTTAAAAGACCACAATCACAAAACCATTTACGCAACTGATCAGTAAGTATCCAAGATTAAAATTTCTCATTCACATCCGTTGGCTCCGCCAACTCACATTCAGACTTGCACCTCCCAACCTTAAATTTCGGACTGAGCTACTAAGCAATCTTCACAACGTACGTCCTAAAAAAACAGTACATAGGCAATATATACATTGTAGGTTCGCAGGAGAGCTTCTGTTAAGTTTGGAAGGTAGGAGATGAGGTACTGGCAGAAGTAAAGCTGTGAGGACGGGGCGTGAGTCGTGCTTGGGTAGCTCAGTTGGTAGAGCACTTGCCCGCGAAAGGCAAAGGTCCCGAGTTCGAGTCTCGGTCCGGCACACAGTTTTAATCTGCCAGAAAGTTTCATATCAGCACACACTCCGCTGCAGAGTGAAAATCTCATTCTGGATGTATTGTACGTGTTCTGCTATGTTTCCACATGTATGACGTCACACACCAAAGCCGAAGTCTGTTATTGGTAGGTACAGCGTGCCCAGGATAATCAAATCTACGGTCCACAATTGAGTCCCTAGTGTAAACTGGACTGTGTCGTAAGCTGAGGGGTTTCACACTTGACCGAACAGAGGACAGTACATGGGAATGGCAGCTGATAGCAGCTTATATTCAGTCCAGCACCAACATTGGTTGAAAATAGAAGACTGTAGGCTTCCGCAACCTGAATCCAAACGGTGACATGTGTGACCGATTCATATACGATGAAGCTACCATCGTTTCGGCTAATGGTGCAGGCAGCTTTCATCAGGGAGAATGCTATTGGTAGCAGCAGCCAAAGCGACCAGATAAATTACAGTGATGCTGTGAAAGAGTCATTTCCACAAAATGGGAAAAAATGATAGTGTACCCAAACTTAGGGCGCATCCGAGGAAATTACAAGCCTCTATATCCTTGAGAGACACTCCGTGTCCCAAAATTCTAAGCTCTCATTGGTAGAAGCGACAATAGTGACGCAATATCGCCCAAGGGTGGTCCTTTCTGATGTCCCAGTAGAATTCAACAGAAAACACATACTCTTCTGTAACCAGAACATTACTGCCAAATGAGAACATATATTTTCAGCATTCCATCACTCTTATATACGAGAAATATGTCTGCACAACGTGATTTATATTAATCAAAGCAGATCAGAAGAGAGTAAGCGGTGTTGTACCTCGACATATGTGAATTGTTTACGTAATGAAACAGTCTGCATTGCTCTCTACACCGAAGAGGACGCAGCAAATACAGAACGAGAATCCATTTCCTTATTAAAGTTCCATATCCGTCAAGGCACCCCGGCATGCCATGGTCACGACCTTCTTCGTCTGCCATGCTTCACTTGTTGCCGAATTTCTAGAGCGTAACGATTCAGGAGCAACACTACTAATAAGCACGGCATAAACGAGGCAGCGCAATGAAATCACTATGTCGCAAAAATCTATAGAACAGAAGTATGATTTCTTATCAGAATAGCTCATGACACATTCAGTGGCTGTTATGTTGAAACGCATAGGTTTTTAGAGACTCGCTATGCAGTAACTTTGTCCAAGTGTGTGGCTGATGCATTTGACAATCCGAGGAAACTTAAGTGTGGACAATGGGAGATGCATGTCGCGGGGTTGACCTTCAACAACCGCATACATCTGTTAGAAAATGACCGTGTCTTGAAACTACTGGAAAATAACAAGTAAATCTTTCATGCAACTGCCATTATTTTACACTATGTGCCCTAAATACAGTGTATTTATATTGGAGGTCACTTACAATGAACAGAGAGGTTCGCGTGACAATGGCTATAGTAAAACGATGCTCTTCACCGTGGGAAGCTAGAGAACAGTAGCAGTTTCGAAAGAGTTCGTAGAAAGTGCTTGGCCGTGAGGTCTGTTATTTCATTACGTCATTCAATGAGGTAGCTTTCCGACAAGACATGTGAACTCCTAACTGGAAAGCTGAGATCACATACAATTAAGACTGCTAACTGCGCAGACAATGTTCCACGAAAAGAACAGCAGCCGCACACTGTCGCTTGGGCTTGCCTCATCTAGCATTTTAGTTACTGAGTGCTAGGTACTTAGTAACAAAGCAAGACGTACGATATATAAAAAGGAATTCTACCAATCTTCCTTTAAAGACATTTCTTTTCTCTAAGGCCTACAGGCGTCGCATATGCACAGTGAAATGGTAAAGTCTATATTTCAGCAAGATAAACGCCGTGGAAGATGATGAAAAACCCGAAAATACTGTTTTTCAGGTGACAGTCATTATCAAGACAAATTCACAGGTCTCACTAAATTGCGTATTTGTCTTTAGCTCTTTATATGGTAAATACTGCAAACAATAATCCTCGATTAATTAAGTAATGTTTATATTGTAGATAGAAAGTTCGGAATTTTTATGAGGGTTTTTGAGAAAACGTTTTTCAATTTGGTTTTTGAAAGAAATGGTTGTTTACGTAAGGGCAAATACTTTGTCGTTGAAATTTGTTGAAGGCCTACCACGTCTGAATAAAAACCATAATGGCTGTTCAAACCAATGTTGAAAAAGGTTCACCCTGAATTTCATATCGATTCAATCATATGTAACCCTGGTTAACGCTAATCTCATAATTACAGCTTATATTCGTGAAGTGATAGAAATGTCGTAAGCACAAGGTATACGTTTTCTCTACAGTGTTTTCAACTAGTAGTGACTGAATACTGTGCATACATGGTACCTAACCAAAGAACAAACGTGGAATAAATCTTGCGTTAAAGGCTCGATTCGTGACTGGAAAATATACGTGCGTTTGTTATGGTTACCACTCCAAAATTACTAACCAGGGTACTGTAGTGCACCTGAAAATTATTCATCCGCTACTCCAAACTGCGTCTTGGCATCGCCCTGCTGTGCATTGCAAATCATAAAATTGCCTTGGATTTTAAACAAACGCCCCAGGAAAATGTGGTTAGGTGCCATGAGACCATCTTCTATCAGTATGAATGAATATTGCCACTTAGCTTGTAAGGTGTCAGGCAAATCCAACACCTTCCATGAAAACCCTGACATGATAAGCAAATCCAGTAGTATGTCACATAGCTCCGAATAAATCGTGACATTAAATTAACCAAAGTAATACGAGTAACGAGTGAGCAAATGGAATACCACAGATTAACACAAGAATGCCTAAATGCATGTCATACCTTCCCACCATGAGACAGACGCAGTTCCGAGGGGAGAAACGAGAACAGAAGCCGAGAGCAGAACCGTGTTAAGCTGGAAGGCCCTACGATAAGGAACGGAAGGACACCCACGTCGCCAGCTAACTGCTAGGACCACACTACCCGCAAGTTTTAGCATGAGACTTTTTCACCTCTGTTACGTTAGGACCACCTCCCAGCCCATGTTAAAAGATAGAGCCCTCCAGAAGAACAGTATAGATCTTAAGATAACGCTAAAAGGACCACACCAGCTGCAAGTTTTAGCGTGAGACTTTTTCGCGTCTCTGTTGCGTTGCAAACTTTAAAAATATTGCCCCAATACGAAAAGTATAACGTTTCTCATTGGATGGACAGAATTTTTGTAGGCGGAGCTTAAGGTTAACATTGAGACCCTGATTGGTCAGATGAAAACACGGCCAAATTGTTTTTTTTAAACCAACTTCGGTAAATTATAGTAAGGAGAAGTTAGGAGAGAGTTGCTTGAGAGTTGCTTCCGAGAAGGCGAGCTGGACGGAGCTGTGCTGCCCACCGCCCCCTGACGTACACCACAATATAATGAACGCACGTGATGCCGCATTTTTGAGCGCATAAGGCTTCACTCAGAACTGCAGAAGTCTCATCTGTTACATCCCCTTTACGTAATATTAGTGTCGATCGTCAATTAAAGGGCATGGTGTTCACATTTGCCACTTGAAGTAAAAATCTGAAAAGCGATGATTTTTCTGTTATATGGTTATTGAGAAGCCACATCAGCCACTGTAATTTACGACAAGTTAGATAAGTAATTAAAGATAATTGAGGGTCACTGTAGACCATTTTGATAGTTTTCTCTTTTGTGAAACTTAATTTAAACCTAGATTATAGATGTGATATGGCGTAGGTCATCCTTCGATCCATTGTAGAACTTGGAAACCCATTCAGGGAATATTCGTTCACATTTTTGTTGAACGCAGTTGGTTTTTACCATCGTGTATTAAAACATTTCCTTTTGTCAATAGTGCAATTTATAAACGATGTTTTGTGAGTAGAATAAAATTTCCAGTGGTAAACTTAACTGCTTTTTCGACGTTATTTTACCAGCTAACTAAAAATAGGAAAGCCTTGAACCCCTTCCACTAAATTTAGTTAGTATTAAGATTCCTTTACAGGGAGTGCAGTGGAGCTGACGCTGAAATCATTAAGTATTTGGTTGTATCATCGCTAGTCTCACTGAACTCTTCTGAATTCTACATGTCATGTGTGGTCTGGCGCCTCCTTACCAGCAACAGGCCCCAGGTTCAAACTAGTCAATTCCCTAAAAAACACGCTCAGAGCGTCGTTGTGCGAAAGTGGTAGAGAGACACGATATAGAACAAACAGACACCACGCAGAATGTTTAGAAAATGGCGACCCTGCCAGGATGGTAAAATACCATGATTGAAGGTCGACCACATGCCTAACTAGGTCAGAAAAATATCCTGTTGAAAAATTTTCGTAGTAAAAAAAATTTTTTTCCTAAAGTTTTAAATACTCGATAACAGTAGCTGCAGCGATAGATAGTAAGAAAGTGTCAGAGACAATAGCATAATTAAGTTGTGAATTTTAATATTGTTAGAATTAAGTTTTCTCCTCAATGCAAGCGCACAGGTGGCGGATACATCGCTGACAAGTTGGTTCTGACCCAACAAGTAAGTGAATGGATTGTCAGTCTTGGTAGTGTCAAGTCGTGTGAACAAAAAGTTTATGAAACGCGTGAGATCGTAGGAGCGCATGTTGGCTCGAAGTAGGGCGCGTGAATTGCTTTTAAAACAGAAAATAAGGGATTTGGAAAGATTAGCAATGGCAGATCGAGAGCTTGACCGAATTGAGGTAGAGACTCAGCATGAAAATGGACAGAGAATAGAGGACAGTACAACAGACAATGCAGTATCGCGAGAAATAGGACATATAACGCACCATAACGAGGTTAATGTACGCCAAGGCATAGAAAACGTAAGTCAGCATACGACAGAGGAGCAGGAAAGTAGAGAGACAGTCGATAAGGATTCTAACTTGCGTCTTAAATACGTAGAACCCATAGTACAAGTAATCAGAGCTCCATCATCACAGAGTACAAGGAATGCGAGCAGAAACGTGTCACCGCACAGTTCAATGCAATTGGTTGCAAACCAACAATTGGGCGAAAACACAGAGCGTAGGACGTCGGAAGAAAACGCAATAGGACCCACCAATCTGGCAGAATTACTACAACAAATTACGGAAACCATGACATGGCAAAATAAAGACATAGCGAACCAAATTCAAATTCAAATTGCAGGAACCACGGGACAAATGCGTGAGATTAAAGAACAAAACAAGAAAATTCAGTTACACCTAAGTCATATTGAAGACGAGGCAAAAGAATCTCGAGAAGTGATAGGAAACTTAATAACAGGTCACAATCAATTGAGAACAGACATTGACAAGGTACAAGCGGACATACAAACATTGCGTAATGACACTCAGGACGAGATCAAAACATTACGTAACAACATCCAGGGAGAAGTCAAGAAACTAGAGAAACAGATAAACGAAATTACTAGACAAGCAGCAGGTACAGCGCGTAAAATTGTTGAAAACAGTGTGTTACACAAACGTATCACAAAAGCAGCGCTGAAAAGATATGATAACCGCACAGTCAAAATAGAAGCGCAAACGAAGCCTCAATTTCAGAAATTGCGAACAGAGTTGTTGCAACCATTGAAGAGCGTAGTGAACAGGACCGAAAAAGCACAGAGTCTGCTACCACATCCGTATCTGTAACAGCACCGGAAAAAGAAGCAATTAACGAAGATATCACACATTTGCGATTTCAGTCACAGGCGGAAAGTAACATACTTGAAATCAGACAGCCTGCACCGCGGGTACACGAAAGTTACAGTGGACAATATCCAATGGATCTACCACAACCGGAAAGAACGACGGGAGCAATGATCAGAAACAAAAGTGGCAAAGAATCACGAATTTCATATGGAACTATGACGAAGTACGACAACGATTATTTCCTCACAGTCAGAAAATTTCAACACTTTCGAGAAGGAAACTCATTTCATCCACGAACTTTTATTGATCAATTTCGAGTAGGATTACCAGAACACTGGACGCTAGCACACAAATTAGACTTTATATGTGCACACATGTCAGGAACAGTCGCAGAAACCATGCAGAATGTTGCAGGGACATGCCGATCATACGAAGATTTCAGAGAGAAGTTTCTCTCACGATATTCGTCCAGCGAAGCACAGAACAGAGTGAAGTACGAATTATTACAGAACCCATATTTTGAAAATTCAGGAGAGAAGAGTCCCATGAAATTTTTCGAAGTAATGGCAAAGAAAAATCAATGCTTAGATGCACCATACAGTGACGGAGAGTTGATAAAATTATGCACGATAAAGTTACCATTGAAATACCAGCAATCATTAGTAGGTCGCGGAGGCAATGACGTCGAAGCATTTAAAGGTATTCTATGGGAACTAGAGTTCATATTTTCGGAAGATGACGCAAGAAAAAGACGAAGCGCGCGTGAAAACGAAAGCAAAAAGCAGTGGAATCCACAAGACACAGTACGAAGAAACAATAATTACGAACCACGCGATAACTTCGCACCAAGGAACGACAACAGATTTCAACAAAAAAACGGTTACGGATTTAGAAGAGAATATGGCAATAACTATAATTCACCCAGGAACGGCAACAACTATTACAAAGGGAATAACGACAACCAGAACGTTTATTTGTGAACCAATAGACCGACAAGTTATCAACAAAGAAACCAATATCAAGAAGCGGAGCAAGAAAAGAGAGTACAGATAGAAGAGGTAGAGGTAAGGCCACCAAACCCCGATAAACGTTCGAATTGACAACTAAGCGCACATGCCAAAGAGAATGACGCACCTACCCAGAACAATTGCAGCACCTTGAACAGAGAAGTAAAAATCTTATCACGAGAAGAGAAGAAGGTAGAAACAAATCCGCAGGGACCAGATGAAAACGAAGACAAGAAAATAACAATATCGTGTTGGGACGAAATTAATTGGGAGAATACTGACGAGGAAGATGGATTACCAGAGGCATGCACAACGAATGTAGGAGGAAAGGACGAAGTAATGAGTATTGCAGATCTATTTGAGATGGAAACCAGGGAAAGCGAATTCAATGAGGATAATGCGCAGTCGATAGAAGTTGAGAATAAGTTACGAGTGGGCCCACAACCCAACATATATAATGAAGGACGTTATGAAGCGATAATTAGAGCATTTAGATGCGATTATGTGGAAGTAGCGACGAAGAAGGAGAAGATAGACGAGGATGAGGAAAAAGTAGAGGATGTTGAAGAAAGAGTAAGTGAAGGAAGAAATAGAGAAGAGGAAATAAAAGAGAGAGAAGTAGCAGTCGAAGCTTATCCTACAGAAAGTTCGAATTCACAATGGAAATTCCTAAAAAGACTCATGTATGATTCAGTGGAGGATTCGTTGATGCAAGAAGAAGAAGAAGAACAGAACCAACCCTTTCAAATTCAACCAATTGTGAAGGCCATGGTAAAGCATATCCCAGTCAATATTGTAATTGATAGCGGAAGTGAACTGACTGCGATCTCAGAAAATTTATTCATGCAGTGTAATGCCAAAGAGGAATTGCCAGTTCTCAAAACGCGTAAGATTAAAGTAAGAGGTCCTATTAGAAACAATGCTGCGGACGTTGCGAGACAAACAAGGTTAACTCTTTCGTGCCAAGGTCAAAAGATCGAAGCCAACTTCGTGATTATACCTAAACTAACTGTAGATTTGATTATAGGTGCAGATTTTTTAAATGAGAGACGAGCGATAATAGATATGGGGAAAGGTAGCGTAACTTTCTGGAATGTCACACTTCTCTTTGAGCAAAAGCTAAAATTAGAAGAAATACCAGTTATAAACAAACGATTAAGAATGACGCGAGATAAAGAGGATGAAGAATTAGAATGGTATGCACAAAAGGGGGAATCGCGTCAACTCATGTTAGACGTCCATATAGAAATCGACGAAAAATGGCAAGAAGTTGAAGGTATTTCGGAACACAGTAAAAGAGAACTAGAGGGTATTTTACGAGATAAAGCAGAGGCATATTTACCTAAGACTGGCAGTATTAAACACTTTCAGTACAAGTTTGAAGTAAAACAGCACAAACCATTTAGAGTGCCACCCTATACAATCCCATTAAGCTACAGGAATAAAGTATCCCAGGAGATATCTAAAATGTTAGATGACGATATTATTGAACCAGCGACCACCACATATAACAGCCCGCTCCATATTGTACAAAAACGAGATGGGAGCATCAGGTTAGTGCTTGATTCCAGACAGATCAACACAATCATAATCACTGAGACAGATCGCCCAGAAAAATTAGGGGACTTGATACAAAACTTCCACGGTGCTAAGATATTTTCACAAATTGATTTACAGAGTAGTTTCTGGCAAATAGAATTGGCCCCAGAATGTAGAAAATTTACAGCATTTATCGTATTCGGTAGATGTTAGCAGTTTAAACGATTGCCACATGGTTTAAACATATCATCAGCAGCGTTTATTAGGGGATTTAATACTATACTCAGTCCTGAAATTTTACAAAAAATTACTTCTTATGTTGATGATCTGATTATAGCAGAACCCTCTTGGGAACATCACAACGACACATTAAAACAATGTTTACAGATCATGAAAGAGCATGGGGTCACAGTAAATATAACAAAATCCAAATTTGGAAGGCGAGAGGTCAAATTTCTACGACACATAATTTCAGAGAAAGGGGTAATGCCCAACCCAGAAAGACTAACGGCAGTCAAAGAATTCTGTACTCCAAATAATAAGAAAACTCTCAGAGGATTTCTAGGTCTCACAGGATTCTATAAAAAATTTATTTGGATCGACTCTCTCGCAACACCACACCTATGTGCATTGACTGGAAAAAACAAGCCATGGGTATGGGATCAACAAGCCAGTGAAGAATTTTTAAAAGTGAAAAACGCACTAACAACAGCACCGATTTTAGCACATCCTGATCTAACACAAAATTTTTGTATGGCCACTGATAGCGCGAAAACAGGTTTAGGAGTTGTTTTGTTCCAAGAATACGAACAGGCAGGGCTAAGATCATATAGAACAATTCCATTTGCCAGTCGGGTACTCACAAAAAGCGAGAAAAACTATTCAGTCACGGAACTGGAAGCATTGGCCACTGTATGGGGCTTCCAACGTTTTCGATACTTCCTATTGGGAAGAAAAACAAAAGTATACACTGACCACAAAGCATTAGAATTTCTGTTATCCACCAAACTAACTCATGGGAGGTTAGCCAGATGGATGTTAATACTACAAGAATTTGACTTCACTATTACACACATACCAGGACCAGAGAATGTATTAGCAGATGCTTTATCACGATGTCCACAGGGTGCATCCAATAACATAGGTTTGGAAGCAGCAGAAGACCAGTTTACAATGTACTATATGAAACAAGTACCTTTCGAAAACTACATTACGACAGCATTGAAAAACATAGGCAAAGAACAGGACAAGGATCCCGAAATACTAGGAATCAAACACAAGTGGAGAAGTAAGGATTTTCCAGACATTCGACAGCACTATCTCGTAAAAAACAACGTTTTATTTTTTAGACGAAATGTTGCAACGAATGAATGGTTAATTTATATCCCAGATGAACTAATTAATAAGTACATATGGTATACACATTTAAGTAATGGCCACTTTAGTCCAAAGAAATGCTTTTTAAAAATAAACCAAACAAGCCATTTTCCTAATATGGAAAGACGAATTAGAACAGTATTAGTCAAATGCAAAAAATGTATGAGGGCTAAACACGTCACTATCCAAACCAAACCACCTATGTATCCAATAATCCCTAAAAGATTAAAACAAATAGCTGCAACAGATTTGATGGGGCCCCTCCCACACACAAAAAATGGATATATTTTTATATTTGTCGTTTTGGAACTTACTTCTAAATATGTTACCTTGCCACCATTAAAATGGGCAACAGGTCTTACTATAAGTAAAGTACTTGGACAAGATTTTCTCAGACAAGTAGGTCGAGTGGAACGAATAATTTCGGATAATGGGCCACAATACAAATCAGTGCAGTGGCAGAACACATTAAAACAACACAAAATAAAACCCATCTACATATCTAAGTACAAATCTAGCATACATCCAGCAGAACGATCTATGAAGGACATAGGCACTCTAAGCCGATTATATGCAGGCAAAAGACACAACACTTGAGATATATACCTTAAAGATTTTCAAGAAGTAATAAATGAAATGCCACATAGCACTACACTACTACCTCCAGTTGCTGTACTTAAAAATATTGAACCCCCAAACATAACCAGAGACAATGTTACATTTCCTATTGTACCACATAGACAGCACAAACAAGTCATAGCAACAGCACTCTCCAACATCAGAAAAGCAGGCATTAAAAGAAAAGAAAGAGGAGATGGAACAGCAATTAAAAGAACATTCTCAGTAGACCAGAAAGTATTTGTAAAAACACATCATCTCTCCAGCAAACAGAAACACAAAATACATAAGTTTTATGCTGCATACAAAGGACCTGTCATAATTAGCTGAAATGCTCATGATAATCAACCCAAAAACAGGCAAAACTTTAGGACTTCACCATGTGGGCCATATCAAAAAGTTTGAAGATTAATTTTATTACTGGTACATAATCAGCACAATATTTCAAGATTATGTTGCAGATAAGATCGTCAGGAGAAAGAAGAATGAAGAGAGAGGAAGGTGGGAAAAAGAAAGTAGTTTCACTAATAACACCAATAGTACCATAAATTAAGGTGAAGGGATAAAGCGTAGATAGCCTAACAGCATGAAATACTAAAATGATATACACCATGACACTACACAAAAATAAAAAAACGAATTTGAGGTTTCTTGTATAAGTTAAGACTCAAAATATCTTAGAATTGTAACATGGAAAGGGCGCCGAAATTTGTAAAGCTTTTAAGAAGGCGTAAAACAATATAGGTACTAGACATATGTTAGATGATTATAAGTAAAACTTTTTGTAAGAACCATTGTAAAAACTCCAGCAAAGACCAGATGCAACGACCCACAAGTTGCAACGCGAGAAGTATCAAGAAAGATGGTGGTGGTGGTGGTGGTTAGTGTTTAACGCCCCGTCGACAACGAGGTCATTAGAGATGGAGTGCAAGCTCGGGTTAGGGAAGGATTAGGAGGGAAATCGGCCGTGCCCTTTCAAAGGAACCATCCCGACATTTGCCTGAAACGATTTAGGGAAATCACGGAAAACCTAAATCAGGATGGCCGGAGACGGGATTGAACCGTCGTCCTCCCGAATATCAAGAAAGAAAAGGACGTAATTAGCAAGACACGATTCCTACAAGGCAGAAGTGTTGAGAGAAGGGAAAAGACAGTGAGACCAACAGAAGGCCCTTGTAACTGAAGTGGGCAATAAATTTGCCCACTAGGCGGAACCCTGCTAGGACAGAACACCCTGCAGTGAGGGGACGGGGCCGAATGCCGGGTCTCGAGCAGCCCGAATGAACGGAGCGAGCAAAAAACGGCCCGATGAGAAGACCGCTTGGGCAAGCCACCACTGGCAAAAAATGTGTAAAAGTAACGCTACCACTATTAAACAGCATGCTGATGCACGAAACTGAAGAAAACGTCCACAAAGTAGAAATGACATGTCCAAACCATTTATCAAACTATTACTAAGAGGAGAACTTCAGAGGGAATAGTTATCAATAAATATTTCCATATCCTGCCCAGAGAAGAACCAAGAATCAAGTAAGAAGCAGCAAAAAAAGCAGGAAGAACAGAAGTTCAAGATTCGCAAGATTGAGACCAAGAAAGAAGATGGGTGAAGAATAGACGACATACCTTCCCAAATCCCTATCCTATTGTAAACTAGTCGTCTGCGAAGTATTACAATGAAAAACGACCACTTTCAGCGACACACAACGATGACTTTCACGCATACAAAGCCAGTAAACCACGAGATTCTGCACTCACAGCTCCATTCCATTATGGGACCTCCACAACAGCAACACACACTTGCAAAGCCAACAAGGAATGACGAACGAAGCTGTACATCAAATACTTACCCACATTCATCTCGCTCAAGTCTATCACCTTCATGCAAAAACATTCGCCAACCTCATGCTTAATCATTGTGTGAATGTGTGAAAATAAATTATGTGACATAGGAATTGTGAAAAAGAAATGTGTGAAAAACTAAATAAGTTAAGCACACCAGACAGCTAATAAACTACAATTTAACAGTCATTGACTATGGACTTAAATAAAAAATAGACTATCGATAAAAATAAGTCATTAGTTCTGAAATGGACAGTATATAAAGAACAAAAGTAGGGTATAATAAACACTAAAACTATATGCCACTTATTTTCTCCTCATAAAAATAAAAGAATAACTATATATTACTTATTTTCTCCTTATAAAAACAAAGAATAAAAAATTATCTTGTTGGATGTTTTGCCTTTTTTTAACATTTGTACCATTTGTTAGGATAATATCTCAATACTTGTGTATGTATATTTCTTTGTCAAAGCAATTCTTGGAAATAATTCTTAATTGTTAGTGTAACAATGTTGAAATGAGTGTCTAGAAACAAAACATTTTACTTGTACATGATATTTAGAAAATCTGTTAGGAATAGATTTTACTTAATTACTACATTTATAAAAAAATATATTTCTAAGAAAATCGATGTGAAAGACTCCTTACTTTCGATAACAAACTTCTTAAAAAACAAACTTCACACTTAAATAAAGAAAGAAAATAATTAAAAATTAATAATAGCATAAAAATATTCTTCTCTTGTCATTTTTAAGAATAATGTGGAAGAATTTAAAAATATAAATGTAATACAAACTAGCATAGAACCAGAATAATGTGGCTGAACAGTAGGCGACAATATTTAGATAAAGCAATAATTTTTGACTGACTTAGACAACGATTCAATCATTGCCTAACTTCAGTGCAAAAATTAAGTTCGAAGGGTGGTGATATGTAAGGTGTCAGGCAAATCCAACACCTTCCATGAAAACCCTGACATGATAAGCAAATCCAGTAGTATGTCACATAGCTCCGAATAAATCGTGACATTAAATTAACCAAAGTGATACGAGTAACGAGTGAGCAAATGGAATACCACAGACTAACACAAGAATGCCTAAATACATGTCATACCTTCCCACCATGAGACAGATGCAGTTCCGAGGGGAGAAACGAGAACAGAAGCCGAGAGCAGAACCGTGTTAAGCTGGACGGCCCTACGATAAGGGACGGACGGACACCCACGTCGCCAGCTAACTGCTAGGACCACACTACCCGCAAGTTTTAGCGTGAGACTTTTTCGCGTTTCTGTTACGTTAGGACCACCCCCCAGCCCATGTTAAAAGATAGAGCCCTCCAGAAGAACAGTATAGCTCTTACGATAACGTTAAAAGGACCACACCAGCTGCAAGTTTTAGCGTGAGACTTTTTCGCATCTCTGTTACATTGCAAACTTTAGAAATATTGCCCCACCACGAAAAGTATAACGTTTCTCATTGGATGGACAGAATTTTTGTAGGCGGAGCTTAAGGTTAACGTTGAGACCCTGATTGGTCAGATGAAAACACGGCCAAATTGTTTTTTTTAAACCAACTTCGGTAAATTATAGTAAGGAGAAGTTAGGAGAGAGTTGCTTGAGAGTTGCTTCCGAGAGGGCGAGCTGGACGGAGCTGTGCTGTCCGCCGCCCCCTGACGAACACCAACAAGGTAATGAACGCACCCGATGCCGCATTTTTGAGCGCATATGGCTTCACTCAGAACTGCAAAAGTTTCATCTGTTACATTCCCTTTACGTAATACTAGTGTCGATCGTCAATTAAAGCTTATGGTGTTCACAATTGCCACTTGAAGTAAAAACCTGAAACGCAATGATCTTTCTGTTATATACTTATTGAGAAGCCACATCAGCCACTGTAATTTACGACAAGTTAGATAAGTAATTAAAGATAATTGAGGGTCACTGTAGACCATTTTGATATTTTTCTCTTTTGTGAAACTTAATTTAAACCTAGATTATAGATGTGATATGGCATAGGTCATCCTTCGATCCATTGTAGAACTTGGAAACCCATTCTGGGAATATTCGTTCACATTTTTGTTGAACGCAGTTGGTTCTTACCATCGTGTATTAAAACATTTCCTTTTATCAGTAGTGCAATTTATAAACGATGTTTTGTGAGTAGAATAAAATATCCAATGGTAAACTTAACTGCTTTTTCGACGTTATTTTACCAGCTAACTAAAAATAGGAAAGCCTTGAACCCCTTCCACTAAATTTAGTTAGTATTAAGATTCCATTACAGGGAGTGCAGTGGAGCTGACGCTGAAATCATTAAGTATTTGGTTATATCATCGCTAGTCTCACTGAACTCTTCTGAATTCTACATTTCATGTGTGGTCTGACGTCTCCTTACCAGCAACAGGTCACAAACGTGGAATAAATCTTGCGCTAAAGGCTAGGTTCGTGACTGGAAAATATACGTGCATTTGTTATGGTTACCACTCCAAAATTACTAACCAGGGTACTGTAGTGCACCTGAAAATTATTCATCCGCTACCTCAAACTGCGTCTTGGCATCGCCCTGCTGTGCATTGCAAATCATAAAATTGCCTTGGATTTTAAACAAACGCCCCAGGAAAATGTGGTTAGGTGCCATGAGACCATCTTCTATCAGTATGAATGAACAATGCCACTTAGCTTTATGGAAGGATAAAGGACAATACTTTACTGCAATAAATATGTGAACTGAAAGTCTGAGAAAATGAATATTATAATTTTCGAGAAAAAGGAAATTAGAGATTGCTACTTACAGTATGTCATTCCGGCTCGACCTGCTGTACACGGTTGTCACGGTTGCATGAGGTGTGCTTGCTTGTGTGATTGAATGTGTGGTGTGTGTGTGTGTGTTTCTTTTTCTGAGGAAGGCTGTGGCCTGAAGCTAAGTGTAACTGCCTTTCGTTGTACGTGTCCCCAACTTAACGTGCCACCGTTACGGTAAGTAGCAATCTATCACTTTTCTTAAGTCATCATCCTCAGACTCGTTTGATGCGGCCCCTCACGAATTCCTGTCCTGTGCCAACCTGTGAAACTGTTCATCTAGGAGTCACACTTGTAGCCCACGTCCTTAATTATTTGCTCATTTGCTCCATGTACTCCAATCTCAGTCTTCCTCTACGACCTTTACCCTCTACAGATCCTTCTAGTACCATGGAAATTATTCCCGGGTCTCTTAATAAATGTTCTGGCACCCTTGCCAGAGTTTTCCACATGTTCCTTTCCTCGCCGATTCTGCGTAGAACTCCTGATTTCTCACCTTATCAGTCTACCTATTTTTCAACACTCGTCTGTAGCATCACAATTAAAATGCTTCGATTCTCTTCTTTTCCGCGTTTTCCACAGTCCATGTTTCACTACCATTCAAGTCTGTGCTCCAGAAGTACAATCTCAGAAACTTCTTCCTCGATTTAAGGTCCAACTGCGATACCAGTAGACTACTCTTGGGCAGGAATGACCATTTTGTCAGTGCTAGTCTGCTTTTATGTCCACCTTGCTCCATCCTTCATGGGTTATTTTGCAGCCTAGGTAGTAGAATTCCTTAATTACATCTACTTCGTGATCACCAATCCCTATGTTAAGTTTCTCTTTGTTATCATTTCTGCCATTTCTCATTGTTTTTGTCTTTCTTCGATTTACTGTAGTGAATATTTTTTACTCATATAACTTTTCATTACATTCAGCAGATCCTGTAGGTCTTGACTTTCATTTAAGATATTAGTGTCATCAGCAGATCTTATCAGTGATATCCTTTCACCCTGAATTTTAATTCCAGTCTTAAACTTTTCTTTTATTTCCGTCATTGGTTCTTCGATGTATAGACTGAACAGTAAGTACAGAAGACTGTATCCCTGTCTTATCATCTTTTTAATCCTAGCACTTCATTCTTGATCTTCTACTCTTACTGTTCCCTCTTGGACCTTGTGCATAATATACATTACCCGTCTTTTTCTATAGTTTATCCCTAGTAGGCTCAAAATTTTCCATTATCAACCGAAACGTCAGAATTGCCTCTCTGGTGCCTTTACCCTTCCTAAAGCCAAAGAGATTGTCATTTTAACACGTACTCAATTTGCTTTTCCATTCTTCTGTGTATTATTTCTGTCAGCAGCTTGGTTGCATGAGCTCTTAAGTTGAACGTGCGATAATTCTAGCAATTGTCAGCCCTTGCAATCTTAGGAATTGTGTGGATTATATATTTCCGAAAGTCAGATGGTATATCGCCAGATTGATACATTCTACGGACCAATGTGAGTAGTCGTCATGTTGCCACTTCCCCTAAAGAATTTAGAAACTGAGATGGAGTGTTAACTATCCCTCCTACCTTATTTGATCTTAAGTTACCAGAATTCCTTTAAATTGTGATTCTAATAATGTATCCCCTATCTCTTCGAGATCGGCTCCTTTTCGTTCTTCTGTCACGTCATCAGGTAAGATGCCTTCAATGCACTCTTTCCACGTATCCGCTCTCTCCTCATGGTTTAACAGTGGAATTCCCATTGCACTCTTAGTGTTACCACCTTTGCTATTAATTTCATCGAAAATTGTTTCACCTTTTCTGCAGGCGGAGCAGTCCTTCTGACCATCATTTCTTATTCGATTTCTTCCTATTTTTCATGCAGCCATTTCACCGTAGTTTCCCCCCAGTTCCTACTTATTTCATTACTAAGTGACTTATATTTCTGTATTCCTCCATTTTTCTGTTTTTGTACTTCCTTCTTTCTTGAAGTATTTCTTCTGTTACCTGAAGTATTTCTTCTTCATACCCATGGTATCTCCGCAGTTACCTTCATTGTATCGACGGTTTTCGTTCCAACATCTGTGACTGACCTTTCCAGAGCTATGTATTCCTCCTCAACTGAATTGATTATTGAGCTATTCCTTGTCGGAGCATCTATAGCCTCTGGGAACTTCAAGCATGCCTCTACATTCCTAACTGCTTCCATATACCACTTCTTTGCCACTGATTCTTCCTGAATAGTATTACATTTCAGCCTACTCTTCATCAATACTAGATTTTGATCGGAGTCTTTTTCTGCTTCTTTATAACCCAGTACCTGCGTTCGGAGTCTCTCCCTGACCATGGCCTAATCTAACTTAAATTTTTTCTGCTGTCTCATTCCTAGTATCAAACTCATATTCTCCCGTAACCCTGTCTTCTACGTCATCCCCTTCAATCGCACTCCAATCCCCCATGACTATTAGATTTTCATATCCCTTTTCATAGTGAATTACCTGCTCAATATTCTGATATACATTCTTGACCTCTTCATCGTCTGCTTGCGACGTCGGTATATATATCTGAACAATTGTTGTCGGTGTTGGTTTTGCTGTCGTTTCTGATGAGAGGAGCCCTGTAACTGAATGTTCGCAGTAACTTATTCTCTATCTTGCCTTCCTATTCATAACGAATCCTACTCCCGTTAAACCATTTTCTGCCGCTGTAGATATAACCCTGTAGCCATCAGACAAAAGAAATCCTTGTCTGCTTTCCTGTTAACTTCACTGACCCCCACTATATTCATACTGAGCCTTAGCATTTCCCCTTGCATATATTCTAGCATCCTCTTCTACGTTCCCCTTCTGACTTTCCTCGCCTTGACTTCTAAAACATCCTTCTTTGGTTATTCAGTCTTTTTCTCACAGTCCTTTCCCGAAGATCCGAATGGGGGACTATTTCGGAATATTTTGCCAATAGATAGATCATTATACACTTTTCGTTACATTGTTGACCCTCCAACCTGGAGTTTCCATTGTTTGATGTTTGAGACAGTAAAGTTAACTAATACACTCAAGTGACAAAGGTCGTGAGATACCTCCTAATATCTTGTCCCACCTGATTTTGCCGTGCACAGTTCAGGAACTCGAAGTGATATGGATCAACAATTCCTTGAGAGTCAAAAATGGTTCAAATGGCTCTGAGCACTATGGGACTTAACATCTATGGTCATCAGTCCCCTAGAACTTAGAACTACTTAAACCTAACTAACCTAAGGACAGCACACAACACCCAGTCATCACGAGGCAGAGAAAATCCCTGACCCCGCCTGGAATCGAACCCGGGAACCCGGGCGCGGGAAGCGAGAACGGTACCGCACGACCACGAGCTGCGGACCTTTGAGAGTCCCCTGTAGAAATATTGACCCATACTGCCTCTATAGCCGTCCATAGTTCCGAAACGGATACCGGTGCAAGAATTTGTGCACGAAACGACATCTCGACTATGTCTCGTAATTATCCGATGGGATTCATGTCGAGCGATCTGACTGGCCAAAGCAGTCGCTCGAATTGCCCAGAATGTTCCTGAAACAAATCGCGAGCAACTGTGGTCTGATGACATGGCGCGTTGTCATCCACAAAAATTCCATAGTTATTTGGGGTCATAAAGTCCATGGAGGGATGCAGATGGTCTCCAAGGTTTTTTTTCTTTTTTTTTTTTTGAGTCATCAGTTTTCTAATTTGATTTGATGTGACCCCCACGAATTCATTTGCTGTGTCGACCTCTCTCTTCATCTCAAAGTAATACTTGCAACCTACATCCTCAATTACTTGTTGGATGTATTCCAATCTGTGTCTTCCTCCACAGTTCTTGCCGTCACATCTCCCTGTATTACCGTGGAAGTTGAGCCCTGATGTCTTAACAGATTTCCTATCATCGTATCTCTTTTTCTTGTCACCGTTTACCACATATTCCTTTCCTCTCCGATTCTGCGCAGTACTTACTCATTCCTTACTTTATCAGTCCACCTATTCTGCTTTTGATGTTCTCCTTGCCCCGCCCGTCGTCAGTTATATTGCTGCCTAGGTGGTAGAGCTCATTAACTTGAACTACTTCGGGAACATCACTCCTTATGTTAAGTTTCTCGTTCCTCTCCAAGTAGCTGAACATAAACATTTCCAGTCAATGATCAGTTCCATAGTACCAGAAGACTCAGTCCATTTCATGTAAACAAGCCCACACTATTATTGAGCCACCACCACCTTGCGCAGTGCCTTGTTGACAACTTGGGCTCATGGCTTAGTGGTATCTGCTTCACACTCGAGCTCTATCACCATTTCTTACCAATTGAAATCGGGTCTCCTTTGACCAGGCCACGGTTCTCTACTCGTCTAGGGTCGAACCCATATCGTTACAAGCCGACGACAAGCGCCGCCTGCCATGTCGTGCAGTTAGTAAAGGCTTTCGCATCGGTCGTCTGCAGCCACAGGTCAAATTTCGCTGCACTGTTTTAACGGATACGTTCGTCGTACTTCCCACACTGATTTATGCGGGTTTTTTCAAGCAAACAGTGCAGTGATCGGTCGTTAAATTAGGGCCTTTGGTCACTGCGCTGTCCATGGGGAGAGGTAATGTGTGAAATGTAGTATTCTCGGCACACTCTTGACACTGTGGTTCTCCCAATATTGAATTCCCTAACTATTTAAGAAATGGAATGTCCCGTGCATTTAACCCCACTTGTTATTCGGCCTTTAAAGTCTGTTAATTTCTGTATAACTAGTCCTCAAAAACATAAATCACGTAATTCCCAATAATAATGAAGATTTTAACATTTTACAAAGGACTCAAGATGACACAGCAAGTCGTTGATCTTTATACGAAATATATTCACGAACGTTGCCCTTGTTCTAGTGGACAATATTTGGAGATAAGAGAACGACTTGTATGAATATCAAGAGCTCAGATGGAAACCCAGTTCTAAGCAAAGAAGGGAAAGCAGAAAGGTGGAAGGAGTATATAGAGGGTCTATACAAGGGCGATGTACTTGAGGACAATATTATGGAAATGGAAGAGGATGTAGATGAAGATGAAATGGGAGATATGATACTGCGTGAAGAGTTTGACAGAGCACTGAAAGACCTAATTCTAAACAAGACCCTGCGAGTAGACAACATTCCATTAGAACTACTGATAGCCTTGGGAGAGCCAGCCCTGACAAAACTCTGCCATCTGGTGAGCAAGATGTATGAGACAGGCGAAATACCTCAGACTTCAAGAAGAATATAATAATTCCAATCCCAAAGAAAGCAGGTGTTGACAGATGTGAAAATTACCAAACTATCAGTTTAATAAGTCACAGCTGCAAAATACTAACACGAATTCTTAACAGACGAATGGAAAAACTGATAGAAGCCGACCTCGGGGGAAGATCAGTTTGCATTCCGTAGAAATGTTGGAACACGTGAAGCGGCACTGACCCTAAGACTTATCATAGGAGGTAGATGAAGGAAAGGCAAACCTACGTTTCTTGTAGACTTAGAGAAAGACTTTTACAATGTTTACTAGAATACTCTTTTTCAAATTCTGAAAGCGGCAGGGGTAAAATACAGGGATCGAATGGCTACTTACAATTTGTACAGAAACCAGATGGCAGTTATATGAGTTGAGGGGCACGAAAGGGAAGTAGTGGCTGAGAAGGGAGTAAGGCAGGGTTGTAGCGTACCCGCGATGTTGTTCAGTCTGTATAATGAGCAAGCAATAAAGGAAACAAAGAAAAATTCGGAAGAGGTATTAAAATCCATGGGGAAGAAATAAAAACTTTCAATTTCGCCGATGACATTGTAATTCTGTCAGAGATAGCAAAGGACTTGGAAGAGTAGTTGAACGGAATGGGTAGATCACATAAATAATGAGGAGGCACTGAACAGAATTGGGGAGAAGAGAAATTTTTGACACAACTTGACTAGAAGAAGGAATTGCCTGGTAGGACATATTCTGAGGCATCAAGGGATCATCAATTTAGTAATGGAGGGCAGCGTGGAGGGTAAAAATCGTAGAGGGGGACGAAGAGATGAATACACTAAATAGATTCAGAAGGATGTAGGTTGCAGTAGGTACTGGGAGACGAAGAAGCTTGCACAGGATAGGTTAGAAAGGAGAGCTGCATCAAACCACTCTCTGAAGACCACAACAACAACAACATCCAGAATGAGATTTTCACTCTGCAGCGGAGTGTGCGCTGATATGCAAGCAGCAGTCTTATCCAGACAGTACGCTGTAACTCCGAAATATCACCGTAACTACACCGAACCAGGGCTCAGCAACAAGTAAATGTTTGACTGTCTTGTGCAGGGAATGCCGAATAAAGAATTTTGCCAGCCTGTCATTTATTGGCTTATGCCAGTCCAAGTATCAGAGCTCACGAAGCCACTACAAGAGATGCGTCAAAGAGATCTTTGCAATTTGCCTGTCATCCCTTGTGGCGCATTAAATTAGCAAAACAAGTGACTTGCGCTGAGCGCGCTTGTGCGTTATGCGTGAATTACGTAGCAAGTCGGATCGCTTGGCGCCGACGTGTTTCAGTGCAACATTTTAGGTTAATGGGAGCATTATGTTGCCTCACAAGTGTGGCTGTGAAAGACTGCAAAGCTGCTGATCATTAAAATCACAACTATATGAAGACAGCAAGCCAACAGTGAAACAGGCGTGCAGTGTTCTGCATTCTTGCTTATGCAAATGATTAGCCTTTTAATACTGCAACATATGGTAGGAGTAACGCCATCAAGCTTCTGTATAGGAAAGACTACAAAGTGTGTTTCTCAACCAGAAAGCATATTTGAATTTTATTATTTCCTTGTTTTTTCATCTCAGTTGCACTGAAACATTCGTATAGTGGTGACTATTTTCGAACTTCTCCCGTCATCATCGAACCATTATCTGACTGGTCTTGAAATTAAGAATAGTAACACTTGTAAATTCTGAGCTATAAATAATCGCTCAGCTATGAGCATTCTGTCCCAGAATGTAAGCACCTACTACATATTAAGTCTTCTGTCAGCGCAATACCTGCATCTTCGTTGTTTTCGCGAATATCGTGTTATGCTTCACATAAGAAGGAGAAATGTTTTCCAATAAGTGGAGAAATTTGTCACCGCAAGATGATTCCGTCCGACAACATTCCGAACGCCCAAGGCCGAACGGCCAACAATGGAAAGATCTCATATATTCTCCGACAAAGCAATCCAAAGCTATTCATACAAGTGCAGGTAAGGTCATGACGATCTTCTTCTTTGACTTTAGGGCCCTTCTGCTCTTCGAGTTCCTCAGGTGTGGAACCAAAATCAAGCGGCAGCGGTCTGAAGACGGTTTGCAGAAAATACGAACGAACCATGGAATCAGAACATTCAAAAAGGCTGTCAGATGCAATCATTCTATTGCACAATAACTCCCGCCCCCACACTGCTAATCGGACGACGGCTACACTTCGGCGATTTGATTGGGAAAGACTGGAACATTCTCCCTACAGCCCGAGTAATTCACCGTGTGATTTTCACCGTTTTGGTGACCTCAAGAAAGGAATGCGTGGACGTCGGTTTCAGTCGGAAGAGGAAATGCAAGGTAGGGTGCGGCCGCGAATCCGTCAGCGGCCGGCCGCGTTCTACAAAACAGAAATTTACCGTCTCTTCTCCCAGTAGGATAAATGTCTTAAAGTGTGTGGTGATTATTTCTGCATGGAACCATTCCATGGCTCCACTGTGGCGGGTGTTCGGTTTTCATTTGACTTTCCCTTCATAACCTCGCGGATGAAGACAATTACAAGTGTACAATAGCACTATACCTTATTTCCAAGCCGGCCGGAGTGGCCGAGCGGTTAAAGGCGCTACAGTCTGGAACCGCACGATCGCTACGGTCGCAGGTTCGAATTCTGCCTCGGGCATGGATGTGTGTGATGTCCTTAGGTTAGTTAGGTTTAAGTAGTTCTAAGTTCTAGGGGACTTATGACCACAGCAGTTGAGTCCCATAGTACTCAGAGCCATTTGAACCTTATTTCCAACTTCAACTCATTTCACGAACACGAACCCCATCTGGAATAACATGGACGAATTTTTCTCCACTGATTGTGTGTGTGTGTGTGTGTGTGTGTGTGTGTGTGTGTGTGTGTGTGTGTGTAGCTATGTGTTGGGTCCTTGTGTACAAGTGTCTTAACTACACTAAGGTGACAAAAGTCATGGGATAGTAATTCCCTCATATAATGGCGCTATGATTGCGTACGCTAAGTATAAAAGGCCAGTGCATAGCGATTTGTACTTAGGTAATTCGTGTGAAAAGGTTTACGACATGATTATGGCCCGTCGGCGGCAACAAACTGACCTTGAACGCGGAATGGTGGTTGGAGCTACATGCATGGGATATTCTATTTCGAAAATCATTAGGGAATCCAATACTCCGAGATCCACGGTGTAAATTGTGCCGAGGATACGTGCCCTACATTTCACCACGAACAACGAAGTGGCCTACGGCATTCACTTACCGACCGAGAAGCGCAGAGTTGGCTTTGCTTACAGACAAGCATCGCTACGTGAAGTAACCACGGAAATCAATGTGAGACGTTCGATGAACGTATCCGTTAGGACACTGTAGCGGAATTTGGTGTCAGAAGCCTATGGAATCAGACGACCGACGCGAGTGTCTTTGCCGACAGCACGACATCGCCTGCAACGCATCTCCTGGGCTCGTGACCGTATGGGTTGGGGCCTAGACGAATAGAGAGAACCGTGGCCTTGTTAGATGAGTCTCGATCTCAGTTGGTAAGAGCTGATGTTAGGGTTCGAGTTGTCAACGAGGCATTCTGCAAGTTGGTGGTAATTCCATGATAGTGTGAGCTTGTTTACATGGAATGGACTGGCTCCTCTGGCACAAGTGAACCCATCACTCACTGGAAATGGTTTTGTTCGGCTACCTGGAGACCACTTTCGACCCCTCATAGAATTCACGTTCCCAAACAACGATGGAATTTTTGTGGATGACAATGCGTATGTCACCGGGCCGCAATTGTTTGCGACTGGTGTGAAGAACACTCTGGACGTTTCTAGCGAATGGTTTGGTCACCCATACGGCCCGACATGAAACCCATTGAACGTTTTTTTTTCTTTTTTTTTGTCATCAGTCTACTGACTGGTTTGATGCGACCCGCCACGAATTCCTTTCCTGTGCTAACCTCTTCATCTCAGAGTAGCACTTGCAACCTACGTTCTCAATTATTTGCTTGACGTATTCCAATCTCTGTCTTCCTCTACAGTTTTTGCCTCTACAGCTCCCCTTAGTACCATGGAAGTCATTCCCTCATGTCTTAGCAGATGTCCTATCATCCTGTCCCTTCTCCTTATCGGTGTTTTCCAAATATTCTTTTCCTCTCCGATTCTGCGTCGAACCTCCTCATTCCTTACCTTATCAGTCCACCTAATTTTCAACATTCGTCTATAGCACCACATCTCAAATGCTTCGATTCTCTTCTGTTCCGGTTTTCCCACAGTCCATGTTTCACTACCATACAATGCTGTACTCCAGACGTACATCCTCAGAAATTTCTTCCTCAAATTAAGGCCGGTATTTGATATTAGTAGACTTCTCTTGGCCAGAAATGCTTTTTTTGCCATAGCGAGTCTGTTTCTGATGTCCTCCTTGCTCCGACCGTCATTGGTTATTTTGCTGCCCAGGTAGCAGAATTCCTTAACTTCATTGACTTCGTGACCATCAATCCTGATGTTAAGTTTCTCGCTGTTCTCATTTCTACTACTTCTCATTACCTTCGTCATTCTCCGATTTACTCTCAAACCATACTGTGTACTCATTAGACTGTTCATTCCGTTCAGCAGATCAGTTAATTCTTCTTCACTTTCACTCAGGATAGCAATGTCATCAGCGAATCGTATCATTGATATCCTTTCACCTTGTATTTTAATTCCACTCCTGAACCTTTCTTTTTATTTCCATCATTGCTTCCTCGATATACAGATTGAAGAGTAGGGGCGAAAGGCTACAGCCTTGTCATACACCTTTCTTAATACGAGCACTTCGTTCTTGATCGTCCACTCTTATTATTCCCTCTTGGTTGTTGTACATATTGTATATGACCCGTCTCTCCCTATAGCTTACCCTTACTTTTTTCAGAATCTCGAACAGCTTGCACCATTTTATATTGTCGAACGCTTTTTCCAGGTCGACAAATCCTGTGAAAGTGTCTTGATTTTTCTTTAGCCTTGCTTCCATTAATAGTCGTAACGTCAGAATTGCCTCTCTCGTCCCTTTACTTTTCCTAAAGCCAAACTGATCGTCACCTAGCGCATTCTCAATTTTCTTCTCCATTCTTCTGTATATTATTCTTGTAAGCAGCTTCGATGCATGAGCTGTTAAGCTGATTGTGCGATAATTCTCACACTTGTCAGCTGTTGCCGTCTTCGGAAATGTGTGGATGATGCTTTTCCGAAAGTCAGATGGTATATCGCCAGACTCATATATTTTACACACCAACGTGAATAGTCGTTTTGTTGCCACTTCCCCCAATGATTGTAGAAATTCTGATGGAATGTCATCTATCCCTTCTGCCTTATTTGACCGTAAGTCCTCCAAAGCTCTTTTAAATTCCGATTCTAATACTGGATCCCCTATCTCTTCTAAATCGACTCCTGTTTCTTCTTCTATCACATCAGACAAATCTTCACCCTCATAGAGGCTTTCAATGTATTCTTTCCACCTATCTGCTCTCTCCTCTGCATTTAACAGTGGAATTCCCGTTGCACTCTTAATATTACCACCGTTGCTTTTAATGTCACCAAAGGTTATTTTGACTTTCCTGTATGCTGAATCTGTCCTTCCGACAATCATATCTTTTTCGATGTCTTCACATTTTTCCTGCAGCCATTTCGTCTCAGCTTCCCTGCACTTCCTATTTATTTCATTCCTCAGCGACTTGTATTTCTGTATTCCTGATTTTCCCGGAACATGTTTGTACTTCCTCCTTTCATCAATCAACTGAAGTATTTCTTCTGTTACCCATGGTTTCTTCGCAGTTACCTTCTTTGTACCTATGTTTTCCTTCCCAACTTCTGTGAGGGCCCTTTCTAGAGATGTCCATTCCTCTTCAACTGTACTGCCTACTGCGCTATTCCTTATTGCTTATCTATAGCGTCAGAGAATTTCAAACGTATCTCGTCATTCCTAAGTACTTCCGTATCCCACTTCTTTGCGTATTGATTCTTCCTGACTAATGTCTTGAACTTCAGCCTACTCTTCATCAATACTATATTGTGATCTGAATCTATATCTGCTCCTGGGTACGCCTTACAGTCCAGTATCTGATTTCGGAATCTCTGTCTGACCATGATGTAATCTAATTGAAATCTTCCCGTATCTCCCGCCCTTTTCCAAGAATACCTCCTCCTCTTGTGATTCTTAAACAGGGTATTCTCTATTACTAGCTGAAACTTGTTACAGAACTCAATTAGTCTTTCTCCTCTTTCATTCCTTGTCCCAAGCCCATATTCTCCTGTAACCTTTTCTTCTACTCCTTCCCCTACAACTGCATTCCAGTCGCCCATGACTATTAGATTTTCGTCCCCCTTTACATACTGCATTACCCTTTCAATATCCTCATACGCTTTCTCTATCTGTTCATCTTCAGCTTGCGACGTCGGCATGTATACCTGAACTATCGTTGTCGGTGTTGCTCTGCTGTCAATTCTGATTAGAACAACCCGGTCACTGAACTGTTCACAGTAACACACCCTCTGCCCTACCTTCCTATTTATAACGAATCCTACACCTGTTATACCATTTTCTGCTGCTGTTGATATTACCCGATACTCATCTGACCAGAAATCCTTGTCTTCCTTCCACTACTATATCTAGATTGAGCCTTTGCATTTCCCTTTTTAGATTTTCTAGTTTCCCTACCACGTTCAAGCTTCTGACATTCCACGCCCCGACTGGTAGAACGTTATCCTTTCGTTGATTATTCAATCTTTTTCTCATGGTAACCACCCCCTTGGCAGTCCCCTCCCGGAGATCCGAATGGGGGACTATTCCGGAATCTTTTGCCAATGGAGAGATCATCATGACACTTCTTCAAATACAGGCCACATGTCCTGTGGATACAACCGAGCGAGGTGGCGCAGTGGTTAGACACTGGACTCGCATTCGGGAGGACGACGGTTCAATCCCGCGTCCGGCCATCCTGATTTAGGTTTTCCGTGATTTCCCTAAATCGCTCCAGGCAAATGCCGGGATGGTTCCTTTCAAAGGGCACGGCCGACTTCCTACCCCGTCCTTCCCTAATCCTATGAGACCGATGACCTCGCTGTCTGGTCTCCTTCCCCGAAACAACCAACCAATCCTGTGGATACACGTTACGTGTCTTTAATGCAGTGGTTTCCATTGCCTTCTGCATCCTCATGTCGTTGATCATTGCTGATTCTTCCGCCTTTAGGGGCAATTTCCCACCCCTAGGACAAGAGAGTGCACTGAAACTCTATCCGCTCCTCCGCCCTTTTTGACAAGGTCGTTGTCAGAATGAGGCTGACTTCTTATGCCGGAAGTCTTCGGCCGCCAATGCTGATTATTTATCAAAATTTAGGCAGTGGCGGGGATTGAACCCGGGACCGAAGACGTGTTGCTTGTGAATCAAAGACGCTACTCCCTTTTTTTTTTTGCTCATTTTGTTCGATATAGTTCGTTGCGTTTGGTCGGGGTGGACGTCACAAGACATCCGTTCAAATTGATCGTTGGTTCCTTGACTCAGTTTTTTTATTACAGAGAGCACGCAGCCCTCTGACCGAACGCGCTGAGCTACCGTGCCGGCACCCCTAGATCACGCGTTCACTCGTTGAATGTTAGTTCACGCACAAAATCTTGCAAGCGGCAACACTTTCGCAATTATGGATGGCTATAGAGGCAGCATTGCTAAATATTTCTGAAGGGGACGTCCAGCGACTTGTTGAGTCTACATCACGTACAGCTACTGCGCTACGCCTGGCAAAAGGAGCTCTCATGACTTTTGCCACTTCCTTGTATTGTAAGTAATCAAAGACGTGGTCAGCTGTCGGAGGCTGCATACCGAAAAATCAGTGTACAAAAGAAAATCGAGATCATCTTATTGTTCTATTTGTACGAACTGTTTAACGAAAATTAAGTAACTCTTGTAAAATATGTAGATTTGCGAAACTTTTAGAATGCATTCCGTCTGCTGAGACTCCAGTAGGCTTCTCTCGGCGAGGAATACCGTTTTTGCCAGTGGTAGTTTGCTCCTTGAGGCCGCACGGTTTAAGGCGCCATGTCACAAATCACCCGGCCGCTCCCGCCGGAGGTTCGAATCCTCCCTCGGGCATGGGTGTGTGTGTTGTCCTTAACATAAGTTAGTTAGTTTAAGTAGTGTGTAAGTCTAGGGATCGATGACCTCAGCAGTTTGGTCCCTTAGGAAGCCACACACATTTGAGCATTTTATGCTCCTTGCTCCGTCCGTCATTAGTTATTTTGCTCCCTGGGTAGTAGAATTCCTTAACTTCATCTGCTTCGTAAGCATCAATCCTGATGTCAATTTTCCCGCTGTTCTCATTTCTGCTACGTCTCAGTATTTTCTTTTTTCTTTGATTATTTTTAGTCTCAATCGACATTCTGTACTCATTAGACTGTTATTCCATTCAGCAGATCATGTAATGTTTCTTCACTTTCAGTGATGTTAGTAATGTCATCAGCGAATCGTATCATCAGTGTCCTTTTGCCTTGAATTTTAATTCTACTCGCGAAGCTTTTTTATTAACACCATTGCTTCTTCGATGTATAGACTGAACAGTGAGCGCGAAAGAGTAATCCCTGTTTTAAACCCTTTTTAATCCGAGAAATTCGTTCTTGGTTTTCCACTGTTGCTATTCCATCTTGGCTCTTGTACACACTGTATATTACCCGTCTCTCCCTATAGCTTACCCCTCTTTTCCTCAGAATTTCGAAATTTTGCCCCATTTGATATTGTCAATTGCTTTTTCCAGGTCGACAAATGCTATGAGCGTGTCTTCATTTTTCTTTTGTCTTGCTTCCATTATTAATCGCAACGTCAGAATTTCCTCTCTGGAGCCTTTACCTTTCCTAAAACCAAACAAATCGTCACGTAACACATCCTCAATTTGCTTTTCCAGCATTCTGTATATTATTCCTGTCAACAACTTGGATGCATGGGCTGTTAAGCTGAAGGTGCTATAATTCTAGCACTTGTCAGACCTTGTAGTCTTCGTGATTGTGTGGATTTAATTTTTTCGAAAGTCAGGTGGTATATCGTCATATTCATACATTCTACACACCAATGTGAGTAGTTGTCTTGTTGTCACTTCCCCCAAAGAATTTAGAAACTCGGGTGGAATGTTAACTATCCCTTCTGCCTTATTGGATCTTAAGTCCTTCAAAGCTCTTTCAAATTATGATTCTAATATTAGATCCTCTGTCTCTTCTAAATATAGTGGTGACTCTTCTTCTATCGATGAGAGAAATCTTCATATTATAGAGGCCTTCAACGTACTCGTCCCACCTATTCGCACTCTCCTCTGCATTTAACAATGGAATTCCAGTTGCACTCTTAATGTCGCACCCTTGTTTTTAATTTCATTGAAGGTTGTTTTGACTCCACTATATGCTGGGTCAGTCCTTCCGACAATCATTTCTTTTTCGATTTCTCCACATTGTTCATCCAGCCATTTCTTCCTAGGTTCCCTCTGCTTCCTGTTTGTTTCATTCCTCAGTCACTTGTATTTCTGTATTCCTGAACTTCCCTGAACATTTTTATACTTCCTTCTTTCTTTTGTTAGCCACGGTTTCTTCGTAGTTAATTTCTTTGTACCGATAGTTTCTTTTCCAGCTTCTGTGAGTGCCCTTTTCAGAGACATCCATTCCTCTTCAACTGTATTGCCTACTGTGCTATTCCTTTAAATGAGAACATTTTAGGTTAGGCTTTACGTTGACTGTTATTGACATTAAATGAAGCAACAAGTTTACTGGTACCAGACATTATTTATTTGTCTCCACGACGCGTTTCAAAGGTTTAAACCTCCATCATCAGTGTTAGGAGAAACTTGTGGCACTGTCTCCAGTGGTCACAGGTTTCTTTCACTGTCTTAACACATCTCATGTATACTGTCAAATTTTGTAAACAAATATGGCGCCTGGAAACTTTACTAAATATGAAGAATATATTTGTGATGTGTTACGACAGTAAAGAACCTTTGACCACTGGAGACAGTGCCACAAGTTCCTCCAAAAAACCGTAGCAAACACACACACACACACACACACACACACAAGTCATACTAACAAATGTAAATCCATTCCTTTGAAACGCAACATGGAGATAAACAAACAGTGTCTGATAACAGTAAACTTCTTTCATTTAGTGCTATTCCTTATTTCTGTATCTTAACCATACAGAACTTCAAGTGTATCACGTCATTCCTTAGTACTTCCATATCCCACATCATTGCGGAATGATTTTTCCTGACTAATCTATTAAACTTCAGCCTACTCTTCATCACTATTACATTGTGATCTGTCTACATCTTCTACTGGGTACGTCATACAATGCAGTATCTGATTTCGGAATCTCTGTCTGACCATGATATAATCTAACTGAAAACTCCCCTATCTCCGGGCATTTTCCGAGTATACCTCTCTGTGTGCAGTCATTATGCTATCTGGAGAGCTGGTTGAAATTCACGAATGTTTTCTCCCGGTGGCATCTTGAGATTTTCTATAAACATCCTCCGCAGTGCTCGACAATCCTTGTCCTTCAGTACATGAGATCTGTCTATTCTTTGTTTAAGTGAGGTTGTTCCTTCGCATTTCGACTGCACAATCACATTGTCAGAAATCGAATTTGGCAGCTTTAGAAGTTTTGAAATGCCCCTGATTGATTTTTTACTCAGGTGACAGCCAGTGACTATTTAACGTCCATTCACTGAACTCTCTCGATTGATCTATTCTGCTGTTACTGCTTCTCTACTAACAATACTCACCACCTTCCTTTATACTGGTGAGTCTGCCTCTGGTGACATCTAACGGCCAATTTTGCATTACATACAGCTGTCTCGGTACTTTTGATCAGGTAGTGTACACATGTTCTTCTGTGATTACGTAAATATCACACCACAATTTCGCATCTTGAAATTAAGAACGCCTCAAAGCCCCATGCCGATCGTAGATTAATGTTGGCTTTCGAATGCTTCGTTCTTTCGGTTATTTTCGTATTGATCTTGATAGCTCTGGCTCTGTATACAACGTACCGTTGATGACCATGTAGCTTTGTTAGAAATGAAATGATAATCAATGGACACCCTAGCTGCAAACAGGCGATGATGTACTTCATTAGGAACATGTTGAATATGTGTGCCCTGACCGGGACTCGAACGCGGGGTGGCCATTTAATTATCATTTCATTTCTAGCAAAGCTGCATGGTCATCAACGGTAACTATTCTTTCGGTAACAGATACTACCGTCATATATAGTTAAAATATGGCATCCCGGCCATTGACCTTCTTGTGAGAACGCACACGCTATGCCCGAACTCTTACAGGACTTGGTAGATTAATCTGCCACGAGTAATGAGTATGATGGGCAAACATCTGTTAGGCGCCCTACGAATGTAGTGGTGTGGACATTTTGGGAATGTGGGTCTCACGGGGAGCGTGCAATGGATAAGTCCCTGCTGGCGCACTGTCCTCTGTGCCCTCGGTGGCTCAGATGGATAGAGCGTCTGCCATGTAAGCGGGAGATCCCGGGTTCGAGTCGCGGTCGGGGGACACATTTTCAACATGTCCCTAATGAAGTACATCGTCGCCTGTTTGCAGTTAGGTTCTCCATTTAATTATCATTTTGTTCCTTCTATTCTTAAAAATCGTTGACAGTATATTAGCATTTACTTGAATCCACAACTCCACTCGAGTTAGCTATTGCTTTTCTGAGTCATTCCGGTTACAGGGCATCTCACGTCATGCAAAACTAACCTGAAGGAACAATTATCCACTCTCGCACATACTTTCCACATTCCGATTCGAGATTGTGTACGCCGGGATTGTCTGCCGACTCATTTTGTCAACTCCCTCAGACCAACTGACGTGCACCAAATCGGCAGGCGCGAAACCGTTCCTGTGCTCGGGTGATGGGACACTCCCTCCCCACCTATGGGCCCTGTTCGCCGGTGGAGATGAGTAAGGGCAAGAATCGATACGTAGAAACAGTATCGATATATGTACAATTACAAAGCATCCCCCACGAATACGAGTTTCCAGAGCGTTGGCATGGCAATAAAGGTTGTTAGATACCACCTGAAGTCCTGATCGTGTTACTGTTTCTCATAAATGTACATTACTGAAGTAATGACTTTAGAAGTAGACGGATTTTATTATTTAGTTTTCCATTGATTTCATTGTCTCGTGTTTGTCAAGAACAGCCGCTACGGTTACCATGAAAGAAATACACTAATGGCCATTAAAATTGCTGCACCAAGAAGAAATGCAGATGATAAACGGGTATTCATTGGACAAATATATTGTACTAGAACTGACATGTGATTACATTTTCACGCAATCTGGGTGCATAGATCTAGAGAAATCAGTTCCAGAACAACCATCTCTGGCCGTAATAGCGGCCTTGATAACGCCTGGGCATTGAGTCAAACAGAGCTTGGATGCCGTGTACAGGTACAGCTGCCCATGCAACTTCAACACGATACCACAGTTCATCAAGAGTAGTGACTGCCGTATTGTGACGAGCCAGTTGCTCGGCCACCATTGACCAGACGTTTTCAATTGGTGAGAGATCTGGAGAATGTGCTGGCCAGGGCAGCAGTCGAACATTTTCTGTATCCAGAAAGGCCCGTACAGGACTTACAACATTCAGTCGTGCATTATCCTGCTGAAATGTAGCGTTTCGCAGGGATCGAATGAAGGGTAGACCCACGGGTCGTAACACATCTGAAATGAAACGTCCACTGTTCAAAGTGCCGTCAATGCGAACAAGAGGTGACCGAGACGTGTAACCAATGACACCCCATACCATCACGCTGGGTGATACGCCAGTATGGCGATGACGAATACACGCTTCCAATGTGCGTTCACCACGATGTCGCCAAACACGATTGCGACCATCATGGTGCTGTAAACAGAACTTGGCTAAAATGGTTCAAATGGCTGTGAGCACTATGGGACTCAACTGCTGAGGTCATTAGTCCCCTAGAACTTAGAACTAGTTAAACCTAACTAACCTAAGGACATCACAAACATCCATGCCCGAGGCAGGATTCGAACCCGCGACCGTAGCGGTCTTGCGATTCCAGACTGCAGCGCCTTTAACCGCACGGCCACTTCGGCCGGCAACAGAACTTGGATTCCTCCGAAAAAAAACGACGTTTGCCATTCGTGCACCCAGTTTCGTCGTTGAGTACACTATCGAAGGCACTCCTGTCTGTGATGCAGAGTCAGGGGTAACCGCAGCCATGGTCTCCGAGTTGATAGTCCATGCTGCTGCAAACGTCGTCGAACTGTTCGTTCAGATGGTTGTTGTCTTGCAAACGTCTCCATCTGTTGACTCTGGGATCGAGACGTGACTGCACGATCCGTTACAGCCATGCGAGTAAGATGCCTGTCATCTCGACTGCTAGCGATACGAGGCCGTTGGGATCCAGCACGGCGTTCCGTATTACCCTCCTGAACCCACCGATTCCATATTCTGCTAACATCCATTGGATCTCGACCAACGCGAGCAGCAATGTCACGATACGCTAAACCGTAATGGCGATAGGCTACAATCCGACCTTTATCAAAGTTGGAAACGTAATGGTACGCATTTCTCCTCCTTACACGAGGCATCACAACAACGTTTCACCAGGGAACGCCGGTCAACTGCTGTTTGGTTATGAGAAATCGGTTGGAAACCTTTCTCATGTCAGCATGTTGTAGGTATCTCCACCGGCGCCAACCTTGTGTGAATGCTCTGAAAAGCTAATCATTTGCATATCACAGCATCTTCTTCCTGTCGGTTAAATTTCGCGTCTGTAGTACGTCATCTTCGCGGTGTAGCAATTTTAATGGCCAGTAGTGTACGTAGAGCTAAATTGGTATTCAACAATATATTAGTACTAGCTGACCACTACATTTGAACGTCGTGTCAGTTAGGAGCACGGGAGTAAGACTAGCCACCCAGAGCACTCGGCTGGGACGAGATGCAGCTTACCTTCTGCCGCAACGTAACCTCTCTCGGCCGCGGCAGCTTCACACGGAGCACGGGGCGATCCCTGCAGGCACATTACTTATTCAGTGTCGCGAGGAACCTGCATTCTGGCACCGGCCCCGACAGGTGCTCCATAACCCTCTTTTATACGTCTCTGCGCTCCCTGGCGAGTTGCAGCAATGCAGTCTCAGTTTACAAACCGATTTATAATGCAGCTAATGAAATATGGACACTTCCATCTAGAAGCTGCATAAAGTTGCTCACTATGCGTTTTATAGTTCCTATTAGAGAAACCCTAAATAGTATAATGTACCAGTGGCGACTACATTTTCATCAAATCCGCGGGAACGCTGACCGTGATACTGTTTCCGAAAAAGACTGGCGTTCAACGATTTAAATGGCGTTTGTCGTTGTACTACGGTGAAAAAAAAATACCAAAATTCATATGTTTGTGTCAGCATTGCATTATCTACGAAACACCAGAAAACGTTTCATTCTGAAACGAATGATATATTGTAACGTCAGTTCCTGGAGTATCAAAATCATTTGCTGAACCACCAAGCACATTTCGGAGATCTTTTAATGTGCCAAACAGTCTGCAGCCCGAAAAGAGACTGTCACTTGTGTGTATCGCTTCAGCTTAGTACCAACTTTTATGTTCTAGGAGAATGAAGAGTTTGTTAAGTTGTAGTTCTCTTATATTTTTGTCTTAAAATGTTGTGTATGTGCGACACCTGATGGCCAAGAAAAGCTGTATCGAAATTATATCAATTTTTGTGTGTGTGTGTGTGTGTGTGTGTGTGTGTGTGTGTGTGTAGAAAGACATATTTGTAACGATGATAGGGTGGATGAAACATTCTCGTCACAAGGACTTGTTGCTGGTGACAGGTTCTATGAAGATGCAAAAGAAGACCTGAAGAAGAAGAAGAAGATGATGATGATGATGAAGAATGGAATACTCGCTCCTGATAATGTACGAGCAATTATTGTTGGTCCATCCAGTTGTGGCAAGACTGCTGCTCTCAAGACGTTACTAACACTTGTAGATGGAGTCCAATTTGAACATGTTAGTGTATTTTCAAAATCGCTGTTTCAGCCCAAGTATCATCTCTTATAGGAGATAATGTACGATGTAAAAGGCTTTACATACACTACATTCAATGAAAGCGGTCATATCCCCTCACCTGAAAATGTAAGGCCAAACACCAATGTCGCTGGGAAAAACGAAGTTCGAAAATATTTCTGTTCAGTTGTCATACGGCTGCTAATGTATTTCATCTAAGCCAAACATATTACAGAATCCTGAAACATTTGGTTAGGGATAATGCAATCCTCGTTATAGCCTTCAAAGGGACAATCAGAATTTAAAAAACATTTGCCAAGCACTTCTAGGAACTGACTTGTTCAGTGACTTCGTAATGATATGCGCTGATTGCTGGAATCATTCATAGTATTAGTTATTCATTATCGATAAAGCAAGAAAACTGAATGACGTAGGTACAGGCGAAACTTCCAAGCGTTCTGTATATACAGCATGAAAAGGGAGGTGAGTACATCAGTATACGCTGCAACATGGACAAATTCGGGAGCATGTCTGTCTCTCAACCTGAGAGAATGGGTGTACATACACAGAACATTCACTTACACATGGATGCGATGATTCAGACTATCATGCGTTAAGTTGGAGGTACGGGCAGGGAGCTAGAGACATATTATTGGACTCTCCTGAGAATGATCAACGCATTAAATGAGTTAAAGAAATCAATAAGAAAATAACTGCCGGCCGCGGTGGTCTAGCGGTTCTAGGCGCTCAGTCCGGAACCGCGCGACTACTACGGTCGCAGGTTCGAATCCTGCCTCGGGCATGGATGTGTGTGATGTCCTTAGGTTAGTTAGGTTTAAGTAGTTCTAAGTTCTAGGGGACTGATGACCACAGATGTTTAGTCCCATAGTGCTCAGAGCCATTTGAACCATTTTTGAAAATAACCGACATAACTGAAAAGGTTGACGCTGTTGAGGGAAAGCAGCTGTAGAGGCCCTTGCTGTTGAGAAGGGGAAGCAGACACATTATAAGAGGAAGAAGATTGGATATATAATGCCTCACGCTGCAGAGAACTCTGCTTAGTATACACTGAGATGTCAACGAAGCAGAAAGAGATTCAGGTGCGGAAAGCCATTCGAGAGAAATGACGGTTGCTAAGGTTAGGGCACATGGATCAACAGTAAGCACTAAGAGGGACATTTAAGCTGATTAATGAATCTCTGAGGCAGCTCTAAGCCAAAGCAAAACCACACGTTAACGATGTTGTTGCCATTGACGAATTCATTATCCGTCACGCCCCTGGCCAGTTAGAACATTCGACGTCAATAGAGAAAGACCGTACATGCTGGGAAACAGATGACACAACACAGATTGGTGGTAGGCAGTTTGAGGTAACACCTGGCTTAATGAAACTAATTTTCCTAAGATCCACGAAAAATCCGACAAATTATTCAGTTAATGGTAGCGAAAGTACCGTGAAATACTGCATTTGTTTGATATACATAAGTTCCCAAAAAGCATGTGCAACAAGAAACATAAAACCATTAAAAAATCACTACTTGATGGCAAAAACAACAACAGCAACAGCGGTGTCGGTATTCACATTGAGCATGAAGCAGTTAAAAATGGGATCCTGCAGTGTATATATTTTGAAGACCCTAACGAATTAATAGAGTGACTATATCTGCTCATGGCATCAGCTGCCACAAGTAATACAGCTCATTCAAATGAGGTTGTTTCAGTAATCTGTGATCTTAGAGAGAGAGTACAAAGACAGTAGTTCTAGAACTTCACAAACCTGCACACAAAACATACCTCAATAGGCATGTTATGATTAAATGTTTGGGTGACTTATGGCAGGCTGATCTTGTAGATAGGAAGGAAAATTCACATGTGAATAATGGATTCAAATATATTTTAATGGTTGTTAATACATACTCCAAATTTTCCTGGGCGTTACCAGCTAAGACCAAATCGGGAAAAACTGTTGCAGGTGTGTTTGGGCATTTGTTGCAGACAGGGACGATTCAACGCCAAACCTCCAAACCGATCACGGTGGAGAGTTTTACAACAGTTATTTCAAGACTGTGATGCAGCGCTATGGAATACATCACCACTCAACATCCACTCACCTCATAACGAGTACCGTGGAACGTCTGAACAGAACAATAAAGCATCAAATGCGAAATGCGCTTTAATCCCCGCGGCTCATACAAATGGAAGGATGTCCTCCCTTAAATAATTGCTCAGTGTAATCGAACCAAACGTAGCTCAATAGAAATAGACGAATAGATATTCGTGATAATGGACTCATGGATACTGTTTACTATAGCATTGAAATGCTGGATCCAAGCCAACAGAAATTTAACGCAGGTGACTTGGTATGTATCTCGAAACACAAGATATCATTTGAGAAATCATACTGCCAAATTGATCAGCAGAGATATTTACAGTTTCAGAAATGCAGAGAATGAATCCTAGAACTTATATCTTGATGGATAGTAAAGGTGAAGAAATTATAGATTGCTTCTACACCGAAGAGCTGCAGGAAAGCTCGGAACCGGGTGTGTTCCTCGTGGAGAGAGGCATAAGACATCGGGGGAATAGAGCGCTAGTCAAATGGCTTGGTTTTTTTACAGCACAAAACGGATTGATGTTAATGATTTGGTATATAATTGGGTGCGTAGTGCACAACCACCGCAGTAGCATATCAGGTGTGCTAGGAGACGCATTAGAGCAGGTGGAGGTATTCTAGGCAAACTCCCAGTGAAAACACACATATTGTGATGTAACTGCTGTAGACCTAGAACAAAGCTTAAAAAACGATTGGCACAAGTTGATGAATTGGTTAATCTGCTCGACGAAGCGAGAATGAACAAGACAATGCATACGCTGCAAGTCGTCACATTGCAGACAGGATTTTAGCTGATTAGGGTATGGCGATACGCAGAAGAAAGCATTGTAGCATTTTCAGTTGATAAAATCATGCATTGAAAAATTAAACTCGTTTTAGGAGTGATGAATTTCAAGCGTTTTATGAAAGTCGCAGGTTGTGCACTAAACAAGAAGAAGAAGGAGAAGGACGGGGGGCAGAGTTGTTTGAAGAACTGTATCCTGACAGTGATGTATGCAGCTAAAACGCACAGAAGCAGAAGGGTGCGCGAAGAAGAAGAAGAGCATCGGTTAAAGCACCTCGAGTTCCACCAATACCCAAGACGTCTGCTGGTTTTCTTTCATTCCTCATCCAAGTCCTCTCCACTCTTTCGGTGGTAGGGTCCCTCACAGGTGGTGCTGCAACTATTGTTCGAACAGTCAAGAGCACGCAAAACTCACAAGCGCAGTTAGAAGAAGCAAGAAGACGTAGCTGCATGATGGAAGCCACAGTCACTGGAAAAGAACTATACTTGAAAACGTACAGGAAAGTGTTTGGTCTATTCAGCAATAAAAGAAGCCCATTAGCACTCCTACTAGATCATTCACAAATACTGATCTTCTTAAGTTTTTTAGGAAAAAAATTAAACATTCCAATATTCCGTGGTGTGTTTATGCTGGGCCATAAACAAGTGTCAGCGTTCGAACCATGCTACGTGGAAAATTGTTGAATGTAGTATTGTGAATTTACATGTTGCTGGAGGTCCCCGCATCCACTGGGTGTCTTGTGTTACGAGAAACGCAAATACCCTCTGTTATTTCAACTCATTTGGTGACATGGAACCGCCAGAAGAATTACAACAACAATTCACTTGCAGAAGTCGCTTGTTCTACAGTTTTCGGGGCTATCAGGACTTTAATACTCACTTCTGCGGAGATCTCTTCATCACTTTTAGTGGCAAAAACCTGGTACACTTGCTTAATACCGTGTAGGGCACCCGCGAGCACGCAGAAGTGCCGCAACACGACATGGCATGGATTGGACTAATATCTGAAGTAGTGCTGGAGGGAATTTGCACCATGAATCCTGCACGCCTGTCCATAAATCCGTAAGAGTACGAGGGAATGGGTATCTATTTTGAGCAGCACGATGCAAGGCATCTAAGATATGCTTAACAGTGTTCATGTCTTGGGAGTTTGGTGGCCAGCGGAGGCGTTCAAACTGACAGAAATGTTCCTGAAGCCACTCTGTGGCAATGTTGGACGTGTGTGATGTCGCATTGTACTGCTGGAATTGCCCAAGTCAGTCGGAATGCACAATGGACATGAATGGATGCAAGTGATCAGACAGGATGCTTACCTACGTGTCTCCTGTCAGAGTCGTATCTAGACGTATCATGAGACCCATACACTCAAACTACACAAGCCTCATATCATTACAGAGCCTCCACTAGCTTGAACAGTTCCTGCTGACATGCAGGGTCCATGGATTCATGAGGCTGTCCCCCGTACACGTCCATCCGCTCGATACAATTTGAAACGAGACTCGTCCAACTAGGCAACATGTTTCCTGTCATCAACAGTCCAAAGTCTATACTGAAAGACCCAGGCAAAGTGTAAAGCTTCTTATCACGCAGTCATCGAGGGTACATGAGTGGGCCTTCACCTCCGAAAGCTCATGTCGATGACGTTTCATTGCATGGTTCGCACGCTGACACTTGTTCATGGCGGATCATTGAAATCTGTAGCAATTTGCGGAGAGACTGCACTTCTGTCACGTCGAATGATTCTCTTCAATCGTCGATGGTTCCATTCTTGCAGGATCTTTTCCCGGCCCCAGGGATGTCGGAGATTTGATGTTTGTCCGAATTCCTGATATTCACTATACACTCGTGAAATGGTCATACGGGAAAATCCACACTTCATCGCTACCTCGGAGATGCTGTACCCCATCGCTCGTGCGCCAACTATATCACCAGGTTCAAACTCACTTAAATCTTGATAACCTGCCTTTGCAGCCAATGTAACAACCGCTATCTTACATAGGCGTATTCTGCCAGTTTACATAGCTCTGTATTTGAATACACATGCCCATACCAGTTTCTTTGGCGCTTCAGTGTATAAGAAAGAGCCTTAACGATTCCTTCATCAATTGAGATTCAAATGCAGTGTCGTACACTTTGATTTTAAAAGAACGATCATCTGTATTACGTGCAAATTACTTCCCGCCAATTGATTTGAGTATCGGTGAATGGAGTACTGCATTGATTTGATTGGATACGTATAATAGCATCCCAAATATCACCGTGGTTGACAACAAACTGCATCTGGATATTAATGGCGAAAAAGGCTTTATAGAAATAGAACCTGGTGCATACGATATCGACGATTTAAACGAAGTGTTAAAGCAGTGTGGGCCTGCAGCGGTGGTCTCGCGGTTCTCGGCGCGCAGTCCGGAACCGCGCGACTGCTACGGTCGCAGGTTCGAATCCTGCCTCGGGCATGGATGTGTGTGATGTCCTTAGGTTAGTTAGGTTTAAGTAGTTCTAAGTTCTAGGGGACTGATGACCACAGCTGTTAAGTCCCATAGTGCTCAGAGCCATTTGAACCATTTGAAAGCAGTGTGGAAAAGGTGTTGAACTACCTGCAGACAACAGAACACTTGAATCTGAAATAAGGACTGTGAATGCATCGATTTACTTCAACCAGAAAGGTTCAGTAGGGCTCCCACCACGTTTCACAAAAGGATACGTTTTGATGAAGGATCCTAGTAAATTTTACAAGTCAAATCAGACTGTGGACATACTGCCTCTCTGCACAATCCGAGTCGAATGTAAAATCGGAACGAACTCCTACCTCAACGACAGTCTGATTCATACTTTTTACGGATTCTTCCCCTCAGTTACAACAGGGCTTAAGATTGTTGAGACTCCCACAAATGCAGTGTACCTTGCAATGACAGTTCAGCCATTGGACTATTTGGAGTTGCGTATTGTGGACCAGAATAATCAACTTGTTGACTGTCGCGGTGACGAAATATTTGTGCGAGTACATCTATGGGAGACTGGGCGTACAGTATAAAATCAGTGTATGCAGTCCACAGCGTCACTTCGCTGTCGATGTTACACAACACGTGCGAACTACGAGTTTCTTAAATTAGTTGGCTTGAAACCTCGCAATGACGTTCTCACTCAGTATAACCACTCCTGTAGAGAGTGATGAGCGAATTATACGTCAGTAATACGCCTCGCATAAACATTATGCTTCAACCACAATTAACAAAAATGATGACATTATGATTGTCAACCAGCACCAAGACGCACTGACGCTTCCATGCAAGAGTTTCATATATTATGAGGTATCATTCAAGATAAATGACGGCATTGCTACATTGGGTTCCACGCATACACGTAACGCTTTAGCATTCTTACTTCGAGAGATACACTATGAACTCATTGGCTCTGTAATCGACCGTACAAGTAATTTCGGCATAACAACAACCCTTAAAACAGACATCTCTGCATCACACATGGATTTGAATGGTTTAGAAAATGTAAGATAGCTCATAGACGATCCAGTGCATAGAAAAGTTACAGAGTACTGCATGCGTACCTCTAAAAATTCCTATGGGCTACTTTGAGGACAAGAGGTGGATTATTATGAGTATCGAACAGAAACTCATTCTGCTACGGAGTGCATAGATAATAACACATATATTCAAGGAGCTCAAGAGGAGACTAATATCACAATCAGCAAGATAATATGGAAAATGACTCACATCAGTGCATCAGACGAGGAGTGTTTGAAGCTTTTAAAAGTAATGAATCCCAGTGCATACCTATCACTAACATTTCACTCTTGGGAGGTTTTCGAGTACTCAGTGCTACTGACTGCAAGCAGATAAACATGGGCTATTAAAACCTCTTTTCAGCTGGAGACTCTGAGATTCGTTATACTTGCATTTCAAACTGATAGAAGAGTGAATAAAGTAAATGATTCCATTGTATTCTACAACAGCAGGTTAACTCATGCTAGAGACTACCTGAATTAATAGTTCTACCCATGTGACAATTTACATGTGCGCTTGGATGAAAGTGTGTACAGTCTAGCGTATGATATGTATACAAGGTTTCGTGCTCCTTACTATGAAAGCGCTGATGAAGGTGGAGGAGGGTGTCTACTCAGTTCACGGAAATTCAAGGAGCTATCACTGATCATCGAAATAGACTGCTCGAAAGAGAACGAGATAATAAGTCTGCACCTATAGATGTATGAATTGAATTTGGGTCTTCAGCGAATGCTCTAGTTCTACATGACCGTGTGATTAACTACTGCCCTCTTACCGGTGTTGTGCAGAGAGCTGTGTAAATGATTGGAAGCTGTCCCATACCCAGAGCATTCCACATTAGCATCTCAACAAGTGAACATCATTGCAGTCGCTCAAGTTTTCAATGATGATGAGTGTAGGTGGTTTACGTTTAAAGATGTCTCCATTATTCTGGCATCACGAGTATCCCATGCTCAAAGACAAGGAAAGGCTGTTGTATTTCCCAAAAAAGCACATGAAGTAACTCAGGGAGGAAAGCTGGGAGTTTCACAAATGTGCCACGATACTTTTGGCGTCTATGTTCAAGTGTTGCGGTATACATCGCTAAAAGTATTGTAAATTTGTGGTCATTGGTCCCTAAGCTTACACACTACTTAATATAACTTAAACTAACTTACGCTATGGACAAGACACACACCTGTGCCTGAGGGAGGACTCGAACCTCCGACGGGGGAAGGCATGCAGACCATGACAAGATGCCTTAGACAGCACGGCTACCCCGCGCTAGCCAAGTGGTTCTAGGCGCTACAGTCTGGAACCACGTGACCGCTACGGTCGCAGGTTCGAATCCTGCCTCGGGCATAGATATGTGTGATGTCCTTAGGTTAGTTAGGTTTAAGTAGTTCTAAGTTCTAGGGGACTGATGACCTTAGAAGTTAAGTCCCATTGTGTTCAGAGCCATTTGAACCATTTTGAGCTACCCCACGCGGCACATCGCAAAATTGAAGCAAACTCCTGTGCAGCGACATTTATGAAAGTGTTTTTAAAAACATATTCAGTTATATTCAATAACTCCTGAAGCAGCTTGTCCTCAAACACAAGGGAAGAATGTGGTATTTCCCACAAAATAGTGGGAAATGTCCTTGGGAGGTTTCACAAGTATGTAATGATTTTTCTAGAATCTGTGTTCAAGAATGGTGGCAGTGTTCCTCGAAATAAAACGTGTAATTACATCACAAATTGTTTAAATATTCTTGCGTCATGTGCAAAGCTCTCTCTCTCTCTCTCTCTCTCTCTCTCTCTCTCTCTCTCTCTCTCTCTGCCGCGTGGTGTAGCCCCATGGTCTGAGGTGCCTTGCCACAATTCAAGCGGTTTCCCCCATCGTAGGTTCGAGCCCTCCCTCGGGCATGGGTGTGTTGGCATAAGTTAGTTTGAGTTAGATTAAGCAATGAGTAAGCTTAGGGACCGATGACCTCAGCAGTTTGGTCCCATAGGAACTTACCACCACCACCACCATCTCTCTCTCTCTTTGAGCAGTGGTCCTTTCAGTTCTGGTGAGATCTTCAATATATGTATGTGACAATATTCTGCACATTGCTGAAACACTAGATCTAATATCTCCTGATGCAGTTCGTGTTCAACAGAAAGGGTTAGCAGTGTGTCACGGGTGAGGTGGAAGCCTCCGGGTATTTCCAGCGGACAGGAAGTCCTTAGTGAACGACGGCAATGCAGCTGCCGTGTGCCGCTGTTGTGAGCACTTGTGCTGGTGTCGGCATACGTCTTGCCTCTTGTGCTTTGGAAGACTGGCCGGACCTTTATCGATCGATCTAAAGCTACAGCATATGCACTTATTAGCATGAGTTGCGAAGTCTAACTTAGCCCATTGCTTCTACATCTTCATTATTTGATGAAGCATATTCAGCTTCTTCATACATTTACCAAATATCATTGCTTTCCAAGCATTGTGCAAGTGGCAATGGAAGCAGTTGTCAGCTGCATGAATACAGCTAATATGCCTATTAAACTCTTCTTTCTACAGTACAGACATCTCGTCCATTGAACACACAGCAGACAGTAAACAATTACATCCGTCCTGTCAGGAATTCTGCGGCATTTTCTTCTCAGGCCGCCATCTTCGGTTATGTCACAGGAGGGGACCCCAAGGGAGGGGAGAGAACCAACAACGCTGACTAGTGGCTGGTGTTGTGAACTAGGTCAGTTGTACTCTGGAACTCAAGGTGAACACGCTGAATGGAACTACTGTTTAGTGCTCAACCTGTGACATATCAAACTGTTTAAATAGCCAATAGCCTGCACTGCATACAAAGTAATCTGGCAGCCCAGCACAGACTAGGTCCTTTTCCTGCCAAGGTGGACTTAGGTTAGTGGAGGCAGCACAATCGACCTATTTTCCCGCCTAAATTTGAAATTCCCATCATGACGTCAGGGTGATATTGCCACAACTATGGCCGCCATCTTGGATCCACATTTTGAAAAAAATTTGCAACAGTGCAGAGTGAGACTATGCCACCATTTCCCCATTAATTATCTCTGTCATAACGGATTTTGGCTCATGAACCTTCATACAAACATTGCATACAAGTTTAATTATGTTTACAGTACCTTGTTGATCATGATATGAAACTGTGTCATGAAACTAATTGATTTGGGACTTTAATGTTAAATGTCTGCAGCTAGCCAGTGGTTCATTAACGGTGACTTGAGAACAACATGGCTGTTATCAGAAATATCAGTGAGGAGGAAAAATGGAAGAAGGCACATTGTTTTGGAATGAATATCTTTTTCTCCGTAATTAATTTTAGGCTGAGGCTCGTCATCGGAAAGCATCGCGGATCTCTCGTACAGATTTTAGGTATTGGAGCTATAAGAGAGTATAAGTGATTCTGTGGCTAATGAAAATGATTTCAATGTGAACCGGGACTACACTGATAAACTTTCGGGGAGTGTTCAGGGATATTTTCTGAATACTTTTGGTTTAAGGGACCCGTGGTGACCAGCGGCTTCGAACAAGTTAACTACGTTTGAAAAATTTTGAGGTTTCCGTGACCGCTTGTGGACGTATTGCCTCTTGGCTTTCGTCTCAGGATCCTCGGCTGACCATTTCTTAATGATTTTTGTCATGTTTCTCCAGAACAAGTGGCTGACATTGTCAAGGATTCAGCATCCGTTTCTGTTGGTGGACTAGCATTTCAGAATCGTATTTCCTTTCATTTCTTATCCCAATTTATATTTCCATTTGCGTTGTACTGTAAACATCTACATAACAGTCCAAATGCTGACTTTATGCACTCTTTTTGTCCGTTTTTCCGCAGTGTTAGTCGTACATCAGCAATTGTGTACAGTACTGTGGACAGATTTACAGAACAAGAGATGGCCGATATGCACCTCGCGTTCGAGTTTACTATACTGTGCTGTACATTGCCCGAGAGCACTGAGCGGAATGAGATAACAGTGTACATGTTTCGCCTGAAGGCTGTCACATTAGTCTGTGGTTTGTGTTGTGCGTTTTGAGGATCCATCACCAACCCGTCAGCTCCTACCAGCATCTTACTAAAGCAGCTTTACCAGCAGCTTTCAACATTTGAATTTTTACATTTGGTCCCTCTCTGATACAAATTTCGCAGGATACTTGAACTATACGTGCTCACTGCTGCGGACGAGGCGTGGAGATAATAATTTGATGGATTATTGAGTAGTGTAACATTAGATTGGTTCCTGAATTCTTGACTTCACTACCCTGCTTCGAAGTTACGCCCATACGTTTGAACATTTCTGTCCAGTCCAGATGTAAAAATTTCCTGTAATGGCCCATGTGACGAAAGGGCTAAACTGTCTGACTCGCATTCGTGAGGCTCGAGTTTCAAAATCTGGGCTGGTCGGCTTGATTATGGTTCCTCGCTACTACCATTCGACGTCGTATGGGTTCTATCAAAATGACGGCGGACGATTTCCAACCGCATGCTCTTGGATGCCACATCCAAAGGATAGCGATAAAACTGTATAATTCTTTACCCCAAAGAAAATGAAACATTTGAGGCTGAAAATTACTTCAGAAGCTTCAGTGGTTCATAAGTGGAAAAATTCCCATTTCAGTTATATGTGTGATGCAAGAGAGGCTGTGAGACGACAGATAATGGTGATACATAGATATATTTTTCCGTGATTTATCAGAGTCAACATGCAGACGTATTAAAAAGTTACCAGTTGCCTCCACGATGACGGTTTCCGTTAAAACCAGCTCTTTGTAGTAACTAGGAGACTTTCACAGACAGCAGTACACATGGAAGCTGAAGTCAGCTGTTCCGCAGTACGCTTGCTTCATAAAACATCAGAGTGGTTCATCCATAACTGATGCAAAAGAGGCAGTATCATCATAAAAAAGTAGAGCCAATGTGATCTGTCGAGCAGTAGGTACAGTCAGCTCCCGGGTCGTATGGACCAACAATTTGGGAATGTCATAGCAGTATGAGTTCTAAATCCGCAGAACTGTAGTAAAGGTCCTTCGTTTTGAGCAAAATGTTGTTCTCTCATCATGACACTGTCATCAATAAATTTTCTGCTAATATCTCGAAAGTACGAGCACAATTGCGCATCGGGCTTATGCATGCTGTCTCCCAGCTAACGCTAACAGTTCTCCCACCGTAGTATAAACGACAGAATCTCTCTCTCGGTCGTCTTGAGTTTCTCGTGTATTGTAGCACCGACTGTGTTCATTTTCTTTTTATTTCTCCCGTGGACCGATGAGTGACTGAATAGCCCATTCTTTACATTATCAAACTTCCATGTGTAAAACAGCTTCAAACGTCTGATTACTTCGCAAATTAGTTAACGTGTTAAATATTGGACGTTAAACACGTAAGCGAGAAAATGTTCGTGATTGGTTCAATATAATACATATAATTTAATGGAAGTCTCTAAGTAAACTCATTATGAAACACTAAATGAATACAGTCTGTTTAATTTGCGCTCCATTTTAAGCGAAAGCAAGTTTATCACGCATCTAAATGTTTATGATGCCAAATCTCCGTAACTATCTATCACGCAGTTATGTAATTTTGCAGATACATTCGGTGGTTTACATGGATACTTCTGCAAACTGTAATGCGAATAGAGTGGTTTGTAAGGAAATAATAAATTAAAACGCCATATCTGCATGAACAGTGGAAATGTAGTTAAGCGATAAATTTTTTCCTTCTATTTTTTATTGGGGGTGAGGGTGGGGAGAGGGGGTTTCAACGAGAAGAAGTTTGAAATTACGTGTAAAGTTTGCTGGAAATCGCTGACTGCTCTCACTCTCAAGTACTGTGTGAATAAATTCCTGGTATTTGTGCGCCTTCAATTGTGGCAGCTCAAGATAACCACTCAGTTTCTAAATACGGAACTTGGCTTATAGTGCTAAGCTTCTCACGAAAGATTATATTTTTTAATGAGTGGATTGTAAGACTTTAAATTTTTAAATTCAGTCAATAATTACGTGAAATACTTATAAAAAATCGTGGGCAGGCAACAGTTCCCCAACCAGGCTCACTTCCTACAATGTCGTCTAGCTGACAGTTACAGGGCCTGATGCTGTCTATAGTTCTCCACAGACCACGCTGCTGCACATTAGTTCAGAAGTGAAAAACTGACCATAAATAAATTTTAAAAAAGCAAGTTCGGAGTTAGCAAATTTCGTTTGCTTAGAATAATGTTGGGACTATTGAATCCCGTCTTACAATGGAATGGTCCAGACCGAGATGTCGAAATATAACCTGAAATTTTTCCTACACTAACAATACGCCGGAAGAAACACACACTCAGAGTTTCAGTTTATAAAGCGCACAAAAAATATTCTCAAAAAAATGTAGAAGTTACATTTTCCACAAGAAAAACCGTTTACAACTGCGGTTTGCAGAGTTCTTACTGCCTGGCGCTTGAATCAGCGAATAAACAGACGCAGCTATGTCAAGAGGAAGCAACGCCGCATAGCTCGAAATCGAAAGTTTCACACGGGGATTTTAAGCACTTAAACCATTCCAAAAATGTCTTAAATCAATAATAGTTTGAAAAACAACTCATATAGTCAGGTAAATTGTTGCAGATGTAATTGTTACACAAATGACTAGCAAAGAGAATAAAATGAAGGCAGTATAGGATGTAATACTGCAGACGACTTCCGTCAATCGGGAATTCAATACGTTGACATGAAATATTTTATACTAATTTCTGTAGCACGACTGTTTTGATAGTTTTTGAATAGTATATATTTTACTAAAATTTAAACAGTTCTTTGATTATTTCCAACAGTCGTCACAAAAATGCGAAGCGAATACTTGTGGGACGGGCCGATTCGTGCAGAGAATCCTGCACTGGCAACAGTTTGGTAATTATGGACGGCTACAGAGGCAAGCATGGCTCAGTATATCTGCAGGGGACTTCCGAAGACTTGTCGAGTCCATGCCGCGTCGAGCTGCTGTACTGCCTCGTGCAGAAGGAGTTCCGCCACGGTACTAGGGAGATATCCTATGACTTTTGTCACTTCATTGTATTGTAAGAAGTCAAAGACATTTGTCAGTTCACTGCACATCTTTGTAACACATAAACGAATCAAAATTGTTTCCTTACTGCAGCGTGACGGTGAATGGAGATGAAGAGAATGAGAGGGCTCGATTAACTTCTATGATCTTAGATCATAATTCTCCTTCCCGGTAGTGCAGAGTGTCGCTGGCTGCGTCCCACGCTACGCTAAGGAAAAGGCAGAAAACGTCATTTCATCCAAGGATGTGAGCACGGTGGCCACTCGCGGTCGTCAGTTTGAGGAGCGCGTCCAGTGGCGAGCGGGCTCGCCAGCAGCAGCGGCAGCGGAGTCGGCGGACGGGCGCGGCGAGCGGCTGCCGCCGGCGGTCGTGACTGCGCGCGGAGGTCAGCGCGAGGTCGCGCCGTGCAGCGCCGTGCGTAGCGGCGGGACACACGCCCCGGCTGCGCGCGCCCGCCCCGCGACACGGACCATTAGCCGCCGACGTCGACGCGGACGCCGCGGGGCCGGGTTCAAGGCCCGCCGCCGCCGGGGCGGCGCGTGCGGCGCTCCCCCTGCTCCGGCTCACCGGCGCTCCGGTATCTTATCGATCTGCAAACAGCAACAGCTGCCGCCTCTCCTCACCACGCGGACGGCCCGCGACACGTGCGGCGGTGTGGGCCCTACCTCGCCTCTAGCACTGGCGACCGCGAAGTTTACCCGAGAGGGGCAAGATTCTAAAATTACTGTCTTAGATAAAGTTACAAACAAAACTCGGTGTATCTCACACCATTAACAGTTATCCACTGACAACGTTTAAGACATATAGTTTGACGTCCAGACAGTAAGCATATTTCAATAATATACGCAATTTATAATATTTTGTTTTCAGTGTACATTCGATGTAAAGTTTGTTTTATGTCATAATCTGTTTTTGGTTAAGAATATGTAAATTAAGCTAATGTACACTCTTAGCTGTCAACACAAACTGTGTTGAGATGGCTATATGGGCATGTTACGAAAGCCAATAACAAAAATAACATCAAATTCTGCCTTTGCACGAGTAGCAGTAAGTATCTACACTTATGCTCACAAATTAAGGATAACTGCAGAATGTGGTGCCACACAACTTGGCACTACACAGAACTGGACCTAATAGCATAGGCACATAGGGAACACACGACACGGTCTGTAAGTCCACGGTATAGGTTATAAGTTGAGAAAACCGTCCCGAAACAAATGTGCCACAAAACTCCACTGTTTCCTGCGCATGTACCCCGACATCAATATGAGATATGATCACCATGCGAGCGTACACAGGCCTCACAACGGGTTGGCACACTCTGGATCAGGTGGTCGAGCAGCTGCTGGAAAGAGCCTCCCACTCCTGCACCAATGCCCGTCGGAGCTCCAGAAGTGTCGTAGGGGTTTGAAGACGTGCAGCTATACGTACACCGAGACCATCCCAGACGTGCTTGATGGGGTTTAGATCTGGAGAACAGACAGGCCACTCCATTCGCCTGATATCTTCTGTTTCAAGGTACTCCTCCACAATGGCTGTGTTATGTACTGTGTTATTGACACCAGGCATTACGGGCTGGCCTGAGACCAGGGGTCAGTGGAATGGACCTTGAAGGTCTCCAAGCGAATAAACCATGTCTGTTCATTCGTCTGTAGACTTTGTGTCTGGAGACAACTGTTCCCGTGGCTGCGGTAATGTCCCAAGCAAGGCTACTTGCAGTAATCCGTGGCCGTCTGCGGGCACCGATGGTGAGATACTGGACTTGTTGTGGTGTTGTACACTGTGGACGCCCGTACTGTAGCGCCTGGACACGTTTCCTGTCTCCTGGGATCGTTTCCATAATCTTGAGATCACACTTTGTGCACACGGAGGGCCCATGCTACGACCTGCTGTGTTTGACCAACCTCCAGTCGCCCTAGTACTCTATCCCTCATAACATCAATATGTGCTCTTTGTGCCATTTTCAACACATAGTCTAAAAACGTCTGCATACTTACTCGCTGCACTGTACTCTGACATGCACCAACTCGTCTCTGCGTATGTGGACTTCAGCCAGCGCCACCGTGCGACGACCGCAGGTCATATGCATCGCATGGTCATACCCCGAGGTGATTTAAACCCGCAAACCGCCCACCAGAGCGTTGTTTCACCATGTTTCAGCATTATCCTTAATTTACGAGCATGAGTGTATTTCCAGGTGTCTTCTGTGGCATACTGATAACATATCACAGACACAAAAAGTATTTGTGAATCGTCTACCTATTAGTGAAAACTGTATTATAATCCTGCCAGTGATTCCTGAGATTAACCTTCCGTTGCAGATAGGAAAACTTGGTGGGGGAGCAGACTGCGCTAATAAATACAGTAACTAGCCAGTTTTTCATGTGGTTTTGTTCATAACAATACGAGTTTCTGACTTTATCCAATCATCGTCTGGTATAATACACATTTAAATCTTCGATTACCATATCATCAAAATCATCGACTGCAATTTGGATGCTACAGCTACATGTGTAAAATAACATTTTTGTTTTCGCCACAGTTTGAGAATTATATATTTGGAATAGTTCATTCATTTCATGACCATACTTTACTGTACTATATTGAACATGCAGTTTATTTTAGTTAACCATTCAATACCGCACAGTACATTGCACGCTAATTAGTTTAAATCTTCCGTCATTCAGATGCTTAAATCCATACACATAAAAATGGATGTACATATTTATATATGTATCTTTTTATGTATGCTCCACATCTCATAATCTACTATAAGGATTTCAACGAAACTCAGTACACTTACTGTTTGGAAATAATCGCTGTGGGAGTAAGAAGCCTCTACCTGTCAGAGGGGATGGGGTGTTGGTGAAAGACTATCGTAGCTCACGACGTGCTAATAGCTGAATGGTATTCATCCATTATTTGAGAATGAGAGCACTTACTGACTTGCGAAAACTTTTACATATAATTTCAAACCTTTACGAAACTTTTTCTTGCTGACAACCCCCACAAAATGATGAAAAGAAGGAAGTTGGTTGCTTACTACATCTCCGTTGTTCATGGAGTAAATTTGTCACTTCAGGCACGGTATTTTAATTAATTACTTCTTCACTGCTCTTTCCCTCACACATTTTGCCAACTGCAATCATAGCAGCCGGTTAGTGTACCGACAAAATTATATCATTGTCACAAAAATTGAGCTGCTTGTAAACAGAATGGCATGGCGAATTCTACACAGCTACAGGTGAAACATGAATACAATTATCTGATAAAGAAAATACACATGACATGCACATAGTTGGGCAAATCCGTGGGTAAAATCCTCCATGTAAACCAAATTTGCTAGAAACAGTATTAACTATCTGGGAAGAAATACTGTGGTGATAAGAACAAGCAACTTCCTATTGGAATGTGGTGTTGACGTGGAGAGAGAAGTGGGTGGGAGCAGATGGTAGACAGAGAAGAGAAGGAGGAGATAGATCGAGGTAGGCTGGAGAGGAGAGATGGACAGAGAGATGGGTAGCGAGAAGTGACAGAGAAATGGAAGAGGAGGAGAAGAACAGAGAGGGGGATGAGATGGACAGTGAGATCGTAAACGGAGATAGAAGGAGGAGAAGATGGACAGAGAGAGAACGGAAAAAAGCAGATGGATAGAGAGAGGGGAAGGAAGAGATGGACAGCAAGAGGGGCAGGAGCAGATGGGCCGGGAGCCGGGAGGTGGAGGATGAAGAGAGGCTCACACACACACACACACACACACACACACACACACACAGAGAGAGAGAGAGAGAGAGAGAGAGAGAGAGGGGGGGGGGGGTTGGAGAATATGGGCAGAGGAGGGGGATTGATGAGACGGAATGAGGGAGAAGCAGGAAATCGACTAATAGAAGATTGGAATAAATACATGCTAGAGCAACGCACGGTATTCACTAATTAATAACATTTAAAGATATCTTTGCTGCCTTTGTTTCCGGCGCGGACAGGACCAACAGCTGGATTATAACAACTAAAGTGAGCAGACAGTGCTTATCAGAAGGCGGCAGTAGTTTCTATGATGTCTGTTACTGTATTCAGTAAATATTATGTTTTAAATTTGATTCTTGCACGGATAAGTGCTTGCTTTCACAACTGCTGTGTCCACTGCTAAGAAAGCGGGTGTGTTATGACATTTTATATCCAGTGCAAACCCGGCACTCTCGGAGCACCGCTCTCCACCACCTCCTAAAATATACTGGCGACACCGCCTACTAGTCACTCACCACACCAGCAACCTCTCCCGTGCCTCTAACGCCATTTGAAGCTCCTTGTATAGTGGTGCAATACGTGGAAACTGGAATTACATCGACAGAAATGTCAAGCCACCGTCTTCGATCTTACCACTGTTTCTGTCATCCAGATTTGTCTTTCAGTCTGCAACTAACCCACTACTCTGAGTAGATGCTTTGAAATATTTAGACTCGACAGAATACTGACAGGGAATACACATCTTCTTACCATTAAACAACTCGAAATCGGCTAAAACTGGTAACTGAGTGCACTTGGGGTCTACAGCCTTCTACTGTTATCCTCACCAAATCTCTCGTCTGGCCTGTCCTCACCTATCCCAGTGTTGCATGGATCTCCACCTCCTCTATATTCTAAAGGGTCATTGAAATCGTGGAAAGGTGTACAGTCCATCTCACCTTACGCTTCTGGTTACCTTCGCCAACACGTAACCCATACCAATCCATTCACTCCCCTCATCCTTTTCCCATTCCTAGCGAACCTTAGAATTCAGTGCAGTAGACTAAATACCCTATCCCGTCTCCCAATATCTCACCAATCACCAGTCCATCCAGATACTCTTCTGCTCCATTACTTCCATATTCCTCCTACCATGCAACTTCGCCTTTACCATCACCTGCTGCCGGAGCTTCAACCAACTCTTCAACGATGAAATCCATCCCGAGATACTCCCACTTTTTCCATTCCTAGTCACAATGCTCCACCTCACACCCTCCTTCAATTTTTCCCCTCCCCCTTCTCATACCGTTCTGACTTTTAATCTCTGCCTGGTGTTCCGCAGGGTCCTATAGCCATTACTATCTTTTTCATGCATCATCAGCAACACCTTACGCAACAGCATCATTAGTGATTACTTACAGTCCAGTCACAGAAATGTGAGTACTGCCTTTGTTCGACGTCAACGTGCAATAACCGCTCAGAGCCGGCAGATAGCGTCACTAGTAGTGGAAGCTATATAAAGCGCATCGTTGGATGGGGAAAAAGGCAGTCGCTGTCATAATGCGGAAACGGAGCGATTTATCTTATGGCCCAGAGCGCATGATCGTTAGCTTTCGTGCAAAGAGAGAAAGCATTTCCGAAAAGGTGAAGTTTGTAAATTGCTAGTGGGCCACCCTGGTTAAAGTGTATCTTGCTTGGCAAAGTGGTGCTATCCAAAACCGGCGCCGAGACAACTATGGTGCACCAGGGACCACAGATTACAGAACAACAGTTGCGAAGAGGTATATAGGCCAACGGATGTGCTACTACAGCACGTGACTCCCCAGTTGTGCCAAGGACTACCAACAGTGTCTCCTCAACGGCAGTTCAGCAAACGTTGATGCATATGGGCCTACGCAATAGGCATCTGGGCCATGCACCCATGCTGACTGCTGGTCATCTGCGACGAAGGCTGGAATTTGCGCGCCAATACCGCAGCTGAGCGTCCACTGACTGGCGACAGGTGGCCTTTCAAGAGGGACTGCGTTGCATACTCTAGTAAGGACCGATGACCATTGGTGTGTGCGGCATGAAACGTCTAAAACCAAAAGCACCACAGCAATCGCCAGAAGTGTCCAGGCCAGAGGAGGGAGCGTTATCATGAAACAATACAAGTACGCATCTACGGCTCGTTTCACACTGGGACACTTGTGACGGTCACCGGTGACGGTCACTGATAGAGATACATTCGTTTGAATTGGAGCATTCACACCGGGACACTGCACTGAGTCACCGAGTCACGGTGACCCAGCAGTGTCTCACCCTCGCCACATGTGACGGACACCGACACTGTGTTCGCTGCGGTCACCGCCGGACATGCATTAGCTTGTATTGGAGTGTTCGCACTGGGACACCGATCACAGACACAGCAGTGAAGAGTTGCCAACAGACAGGCAGCCGTTGCTGAGCCCAGTGGTTCTCCACACAGTGCAGCCATGAGTTTAGAGTTCATCAACACAGAAGACTTTATAAGTGAAGTGGAAAGTCGTGCCGTTATTTGGGATATGAAAAGCGATGACTACAGTAACAAAGTCATGAAAATGAAAGCGTGGCAAGAAATTATTACGAAGTTTGTGCCTGATTTCGATGAAAAGAGCATAGATGAAAGAAACAAAATTGGTAAGTTCTATTCGGACCACAAGAATAGCGAAATATATTTTCTACCCCTGTACGAGGCTAGGGGGTTAATAACCTACAAGGAGAATGCTATCCCTCAACCATTTTCTTTTACGTTACCAATAGCAAGTGTACTGTTATGCAGTCTCAATGCGAGAAGAATGGACAAAATGGATGAGCGCAGAAACCATGTACTCACCCCTACAGGGCGAATGAAAGTAAAATAAAATAGTTTTATTTCAACATTTTCATAACAAAATTAAGGGTACGCCTTTTCGTAGTCTAATAAGGAGCTCCGCCTTATGGTCCGAAAAATACAGTTAAAATATTATTCAAAACAACAATAATTTACGCATATGTTGTTACTATAATAATGAATTTTATTTATTTACCATAATACTATTGACCTACAAGTTTTTGACACGCGAATGAGAACAGTGCTCGTGCTTGGGTTCTGTTCAATTAGGTACACACAACTGTAATACAAAAAAGTGCATTGTAATTATAATTTTAATTGCAAGTTTTAATCAGTTCAGTGAACGCAACAGTATGGTTTGTTGCAGTTAACATGGTAATAATTGAACACTGCACATTTCAAATACAATTCCAATGAACGTTTAGGCCTAACGACATTAATGTTCACATAACATTTCTAGCACTTGGATTTTTTGCAGCTGCCATGGCACTTCGCCTTCAGGGCTGATGAAGTAGTTTGCGAAATCTTCTCTGATACCGTTCGCAATATTTCCTCCACGGACCAAGCAAGGTGACATGTCCTGCAATCCCTGAATAGTTAACGTATCCTCAAGCTGTATTCCATCACGATCACGCACAAAGTTATGGAGGAGGCAACATGTCTTCACAATAGACTCTGCTAAATCTAATTTAACATCCAGTGGTAGATAGAAAATGCGCCACTTGTTTGCAAGAATTCCAAAAGTACACTCGATGTACCTTCTAGTTCTGCACAGTCTATAGTTGAACACATGTTTTTTAATGTCTAAATACTTTCCACCATAAGGGCTCAAAATGAATTTTGACAATCCGAAACCTTCATCTCCTACTAACATGAATGGCATAGGTCTTTCAAACGATAATGACAGTTGTTTTGGTGCAGGTAAATCTAGCGTACCATCTTGTAGTTTATTATTTAACACTGTATTACGAAACACAGATGAGTCGGACGATTTCCCATATGCTCCAACGTCTATAAATAAGAATTTGTACGTGGAATCACAAACAGCTAACAACAGAATGGAAAAATAGTTCTTATAATTATAGTAGAGTGAACCACTGGAAGTGGGTTTTACAATTCTGATGTGTTTTCCGTCCACTGCACCCATACAATGAGGAAAGTTGGCCCTTTTACGGAATCCTTCAGCTGAGGCAAGCCGTAGATCTTTCGAGAGGTCGTGAAAACATTTTGACTTCATTTTACATCATATGGCAGAGCAAACGTCTCGTATAATATACGAGATAGTTGATACTCCAATTCTGTACTGAAAATGTAAGTCCATCATGGATGATCCGGCCCCCAAGTACCTGTAAAAAAAAGATTAAAGCATATGGAGCAAAACTACAAAATTATGCAGGTTACACACAAGCATGCACACGTAGACATTATAGATAACCAGCTGAAACACCTGGCAACTATAATTTTAATAAATGTTAATAATTGTACTATGCCTATAACTTTCGCGCAAGTGACAAAGTTTCATCGCAATCGGATGAACGGTACGGCTGTGCATAAAATACGAACAAAACCAAACAAACATTCATTTTTATATATTATACGAGGGCAGTTCAATAAGTAATGCAACACATTTTTTTTCTGAAACAGGGCTTGTTTTATTCAGCATTGAAATACACCAGGTTATTCCCCAATCTTTTAGCTACACAACACTATTTTTCAACGTGATCTCCATTCAATGCTACGGCCTTACGCCACCTTGAAATGAGGGCCTGTATGCCTGCACGGTACCATTCCACTGGTCGATGTCGGAGCCAACGTCGTACTGCATCAATAACTTCTTCATCATCCGCGTAGTGCCTCCCACGGATTGCGTCCTTCATTGGGCCAAACATATGGAAATCCGACGGTGCGAGATCGGGGCTGTAGGGTGCATGAGGAAGAACAGTCCACTGAAGTTTTGTGAGCTCCTCTCGGGTGCGAAGTCTTGCGTGAGGTCTTGCGTTGTCATGAAGAAGGAGAAGTTCGTTCAGATTTTTGTGGCTACGAACACGCTGAAGTCTTTTCTTCAATTTCTGAAGAGTAGCACAATACACTTCAGAGTTGATCGTTTGACCATGGGGAAGGACATCGAACAGAATAACCCCTTCAGCGTCCCAGAAGACTGTAACCATGACATTACCGGCTGAGGGTATGGCTTTAAACTTTTTCTTGGTAGGGGAGTGAGTGTGGCGCCACTCCATTGATTGCCGTTTTGTTACAGGTTCGAAGTGATGAACCCATGTTTCATCGCCTGTAACAATCTTTGACAAGAAATTGTCACCCTCAGCCACATGACGAGCAAGCAATTCCGCACAGATGGTTCTCCTTTGCTCTTCATGGTGTTCGGTTAGACAACGAGGGACCCAGCGGGAACAAACCTTTGAATATCCCAACTGGTGAACAATTGTGACAGCACTACCAACAGAGATGTCAAGTTGAGCACTGAGTTGTTTGATGGTGATCCGTCGATCATCTCGAACGAGTGTGTTCGCACGCTCCGCCATTGTAGGAGTCACAGCTGTGCACGGCCGGCCCGCACGCGGGAGATCAGACAGTCTTGCTTGACCTTGCGGCGATGATGACACACGCTTTGCCCAACGACTCACCGTGCTTTTGTCCACTGCCAGATCACCGTAGACATTCTGCAAGCGCCTATGAATATCTGAGATGCCCTGGTTTTCCGCCAAAAGAAACTCGATCACTGCCCGTTGTTTGCAACGCACATCCGTTACAGATGCCATTTTAACAGCTCCGTACAGCGCTGCCACCTGTCGGAAGTCAATGAAACTATACGAGACGAAACGGGAATGTTTGAAAATATTCCACAAGAAATTTCCGGCTTTTTCAACCAAAATTGGCCGAGAAAAAAATGTGTTGCATTACTTATTGAACTGCCCTCGTATATTACAACACTATGGTGGTTTTTGTTCGTTGCAGGGACAATCCTTCAAAGGAAATCGAAGAGGTTAAGGGCCAGCTATACCAGAGAGTTATTAAGGCAAAAAACAGAAAAGAGTGGTTCTGCAGCAACTGGTAGGAAGAAGTATATCTACTTCGATCAGCTGCGATTCCTAACAACTGACTGTAAGAACACTACTTCTAGTGTTGACAATGATGATGATGAAGACAGAAATGAGTTTGATGAAGGAGAAAATTTAGAGCAGGAGGCACGTGAAAAAACTGCTGAGTGACGGCAAAAAAAGCCACGTGAAAAGAAGAGTCTTGAAGAAGAAGATATCCTATATAATATTTTGAAGGAAAAGTGCGCCAGAAAAGACAATTCATCACAGCAAGCCGACGAAGATAGCTTGTTTATGCAGTCTTTAGTACCTGAATTTAAAAAATTACCCAGTCATGCAAGATTGAAAGTGAAATTAGATTTGATGAATGTCATTATTAATGCCCAACAATATTACAGCGCTTCTGCTTCCTCTTCGTCCCAAATATGATTTGCGCCAGTACCAAATTACGCTACGGGGGATCCGCATCACGACCGTGCATATCATGGAACAGTTCAAGGCTACACTGGAGGACAGTCGAGGTTGTCCGATCGGTTACCAGCTGTGTGCTCGCCAGCGGCCTCCGTGTACAGTGACGAGTCCTTAATATACTTTTCAACAGTACAGGCAGAGAAACAATGAACTTAAGACTATCAGTGAAAGTTGTACAATATTTTGTAATGTATATTAATACCAGTAAAAATCTGTAAAATGTGCTTTCAATCAAATAAAATAATGCTACAGTACCTACCTTAATGTAAGAGCAAGTTTTTCCTCTGGTGGGATAGCCTTCCTTAGTATAGTGTCTTTTCCTGTGATTGCTTCTTTCACATTTTCTAGTAGTTCATATAATGAAGTTTTTGACAATCCAAAATACTGAAAATACTTCTTCTCAAATCGTCATAAAGTGTGTAATACAATCCTTTCTCCAGCCGATCACGTAGCAGTGGATCTATGTGTAATGAACGTTTAGTCTTCATTCTCCTCCTCCTCCTCATTACAAGTACTAACAACAGGTCCTTCTCGCCCGAGTCCATTTCTTTTTTTTTTTTTTTTTTTTTTTTTTTTTTTTTTAATGGACTTGTAGTCCGGGGTGATATGTTACAATACAGCATCACCGGTCTATTGCGGTCTAACTGTGTTGGTGAGGCAGTAAATTTCCACAGGGCAGTGACTGCGTCACTGCAATTCACTTTGGAGGTGTGGCGGTGGGACTTGTAGTCCCGTACCACCCTCTGACGGTGATAGTACTACATGAGTCAGGCAGAAAATATTGCCTAACATGGGCAGGTGAAAGTGAGTCCATTTCACCCTGTGGCGAAGTATTATTCCCGAAAGGAGTATAAACTGCCTGCGAGAACTGGACGTTTCGTGCTATGGACGCATCTCTCTGGAATAAGTAACCAAGGATGTATAATTGAGGACTCTGTGTGAAGCGATTATAGAGATCGGACTTGTTTTATGTTGTTGCTATTGTTGTGCGACGCTATTAAGCCCCATTGTGAATGTTTAGTTAGTCGATGGCACAATAAACAAATTCAAGAAAATAATACGCATTAAGGGTGTGTATTTATCAATTTATAAAAGATTTGACAAACATTCTTCAGATATCACGTGACGTAGATCGATCGGAGGTGCAGTGTCGAATGATAGTGCGAGCCTACACCTTTTCACTGTCAATATTCTTCGAGAGAATATCAGAAGCAACAAACTTTTCGCTGATAAAAAAGTTAAGACACATCAATCCGTACGCATCATACAACATAGCACCCAGTTCTACCGAACGATCTTCGTAGCGAAATAAACATTTTAGAGATTTCAGGTGGAGCAGTTCCGACGAGTATCAGCGAGATCGACCCTGAAGGATAGATATCTAGCTGTCCTGTGGTATTTAAAACGAAAGACTTAATATTCTTTAGCCTTTAAAAGACTGAAGCTAAAACCTAAATAAGACTACTGGAAATCGTAGCTGAAAATAAATAAATAAGAGCAGATAATTTTCTTAAACATAATTTCTTAAATTAATTAATTAATTAATTAACATATAATAAAATGGCGTCCGAGGACAAGACGGCCAACAATTAAAATAATTGTATATATATATATATATATATATATATATATATATATATATACTTCATAAATTTGTGCATGTACTAATCCCTATAAAAAATGGTTCAAATGGCTCTGAGCACTATGGGACTTAACATCTATGGTCATCAGTCCCCTAGAACTTAGAACTACTTAAACCTAACTAACCTAAGGACAGCACACAACACCCAGCCATCACGAGGCAGAGAAAATCCCTGACCCCGCCGGGAATCGAACCCGGGAACCCGGGCGTGGGAAGCGAGAACGCTACCGCACGACCACGAGTTGTGGGCACTAATCCCTATATTGTGTGTGTGTTTCATGTATAATATAATTGGTGGAGTCCGGTCGTGTGAGCTGAGTAGTCCCGATCTCCACTGCAGAACTTCACATCGCTGGAAACTGGATGAGGCAAGGACACACAACTATCAGCAATCTCACCTCAATCTGGTCTTTTAAGCTGAATAGTCTCAATCTCTATAGCGTAATACAGTTCTATATTTTCACTTCATTTCCGTATTTTCTTCAGAAGTAGTAATAGACATTTATTTGTTGCATTCTTTTCAGGAGAATTCTTTATATGAGACTGTATAATTAAATGTGTATAAACATATAGGTATTTTGTATTGTATAATTTTGTTATGGTCAAAACCAGGTCACAACTTAAAATGGATAAAGAGAAAGTGTTAGATGTTCAGGAAACTGGTGAAAATACGAGTGTAGAGGAGATAGCAACCTCATCTCAACAGGAAACAAATTATATTGCTCAAATCTTAGAACAACTAAGACTTTTGACAGTATCTGTAACGACAACGTCAGGTGTGGTACAAGCAGTATCACAAAAGTTGGAAACATGTCACAGAAGCAAATTGAGGTGTCACTGTTGGTACAAACAATATCACAAATGCAAGAAGACTTGTGTCAAAAGCAAACAGACATGTCAGCTCAATTCAGGCAGTAGTTAGCCAGAGCCGTTCTCCTACCTGAGGATCAACCCTGTTTCTGACCATCCCTACCATCCCACACACACTAGCAAGAGGGCCATTCTCCGTCTCTACACACACCTGTCCTGCAACTTCTATCAGACATCGTGCTGACGTCGTTACCAAGACATCTTCACATTTACCCGACTCCACCAATGCAAGAACACCCTATATAAAGACAATGTCATATCTGTTATTTAGACTTTTAATTAATTTTAGTAAATTACTGGCTGGAACATAAGGTTAAATTAGCCTCGTTCCAGGTTTTCTATGATTTCCCTCAGGAACTATTTCCCGAATGGAAAGGCTCCTCAGATCGAAAGTCCATGACCACATGAGCCGTTTACAGAGTTACTTAAAAGGCTAATGTCAAAATATTTAAGCTTATGAGAAGTAGAGAGTGATTATGAAAGCTACATAAAGTTCATAAGCGGCAAAAGTTGTCAGTCGCCAACGTATTCCGCACAGTAACATTGTAGCAATGGGGTGCAGAAAGCGATGCGCAGGGAGCAACGTGTTTTCTCAGTTGTGCGCATGACGTCACGGTGGAAGCAGCTGTGCCAAACAGTACACGGTTCGAATTGTATGTGATTGTTTTTGTTGTGTTGTGTTGTGTCTGAAGGAGTATTTTGATTGAGTTCTTTCTTCTAAGGTACTCAGTCAACAGCGGAAACATTCGGAATTCGGGAGTGTTACGGTTTTTGCTGTAATTGATATTTGATTCGGAACTGAAATAGTTAGCGATAGTGGACAGCGGGATCAACATTGTGTTCGCCAGCTCTATAGTTTATGGTTCGTCCTGTGAAATTCTTATTGGAGAATCTACAACTGAGTGAGACAATTAATTTTTATAATGCCAGGCTGTGCTGTTACGGGCTGTTTTTCCTACAACCGGAACACAAAGGGAACCGACGTAATGTATCACAATTTCCCGCGTAATGAAACATTACAAAACTATGGTTGCCGAAATGTTGTAAGAAGGACAGTGTAAATGTTGCGCATGCACGAATATACTCTCACCAGGATTTACAGTCTGAATTGCTTAATTTACCCGAAAAAGAATGCTCAAGCCAGATGCAGTTCCTTCGTGCAATTTTCCGTGCAATAGTGCGACTGTCAATGTGTCACCCGCAACAGAAGACAGAACCAAACGGTAAAAGAAACGAGAACTACATAAGAGATATCTGGAAACTCTGGAAAAGCAGTCATCAAATAAGAAACATCATAATAAGAGCACATGTACAGATGACAGTTTTTTTTTTCAGACACAGATAAAGTTACTTTGATGAATACTATAGCGGCATTAGAAAGAAAGAATGTTGTTCTTACAAACAAGTGTGTGCAACTTCGAGCCAGCAATAAAGATCTTCGGAATCAGCTGTCTAGAACGCGACGACTTACGCGCGAGGAAGAAATTAATAAGGAGGTTTTTGTGTGTAAGGAAATTACTCGTGTGCTGGGAAAAATATTTTCACCCAATGAAATAAAAAATTTATTAAGTGACAAAAAAGAATTGGATGGAGTAATGAAGACATTTGTAAATCAATTACTCTCCGTGCCGTATCTCGGAAATGCTATAATTTTCTGCGGAAAAAAATTGGATATCCTCTACCAGCTGTGTCGACGTTGAGGGCCTGGATAAACCGCTCTTTTAGTTGCAGTCCTGGCATTTTGAAAGATGTTTTGAGTATGAGGAAAATGCAGGCTAAAACATTCACAAAGGCAACGTGTTTGCGTTTTGTCCTTCGACGAAATGAACATCGACAGTAGGATTTGCTATGATCAACAAGAGGACAGGGTGTTAGGACCCCACAGTAATGTTTTAGTTGTTATGGTGCGTGGACTGTTTGCAAGTTGAAAACAACCTGTTTATTTTGATTTTGATGTTTGCACGACAGGTGCCCTCTTGAATGAAATTATTGTCGCTTTAGACAGTAATTCGTATAAGGTTGTAGCTTGTGTAGCAGACATGGGAACAAAAAACGTTTGCATTTGGAATGAGCTTGGCGTGACGCACATAAACAGTTGTTTCCCTCATCCTAGCGACACACGGAAACGTGTGTGGGTGTTTGCTGGTGTCCCACATTGGCTTAAGCTGTTACGGAATCATTTGCTGGATGAAGGTATTATTGTAGAAAATAAGGCAGTGACGAAATCCGTGTTTGAAAGACTTTTGGCTTTAGACAGTGGGGAAATGGAAATTTGCCCAGAGTTAACCCAGCAACACATCACTGTCAAGAGAAGAGACCGACAGAGTGTGCGTTTAGCAGCCGAATTGCTATCTCACACAACTTCACAGGCCGTTCGGTATTTAATGCCGGAAGAAGGACACGCTAGTGACTTCATACAGCTGGTTGACGATACTTAAGATGTCCTCAATTCAAGGACCTCCGAAAGTAAGAAACCTCGGGCATGTGGATTCGGAATTCATTTTGAAGCACCAGAACAATATCTGCGCAAGTTCTACAACTGCTTTGAGAGGATGCACGTTGGATCATCAAGGCATTTGTTACCTTTTCAGAAAGGATTCATGAGGTGTATTCGGTCAGTTTTAGGTCTATTCAGTGACTTAAGAGAATACGGTGTCCAATACATACTTACTGCCAGGCTGAATCAGGACTGTCTCAAAAACTTCTTTTCTCTTGTAAGGGGCCTGGGCCATTTTTATGACCATCCAACTCCGATAGACGTGAAAAACCGAATCAGGCTATTATTGTTAAGTGCAAATGCTTCCGATATTTCTCTGTCTAATGAAGAAGGAACATTTGTTACTGCAGCAGTGTTCAGCAGCGTTCTTCCTGATATGTCTGAAGCACTGTTGATGATTGAAGGGCAGAAAGATTTGAGGGGATAGAACTGACAGCAGAAAACTGTGGGAGTTCCTCAGCATCCATGGGTTCGGACTGTAGCGTGGAGGGATTTCAGTACCTGGCCGGATATATAGCCCATCGGTGCAGGCAGTACGACAGAACATTAGCACACCCACTGAAGAGCTAATGTCGGTCCCAGGGGAGAAACCAGTCAGCTGGCTGTGTTCGATTTCTAAGGGAAGCTTACTTGTGCCATCAGAAACTTGGCTTGAGACAATAAGCCAATTCGAACTGACTTTTACTCAGCTCCATGGCAGTGAAAGTTTGTTTACAGAAAGAGGCATAATTAGTAAGCTGTGTGCAGCACTTGGTGAGCGGTTCCCCAATATACACTAAGAAATAATTAAAATATATGCTAGAAATCACACATTTATTCGTCTGCGCTGGCTTTCATCAAAAGACAGAGCAAGAATATCTGAAGCAGCCCAGAGAAAAAAAGGGAGAAAAAGGCATATGTCATCAAAGTAATCAATCAATACATAGTGTAACTGTTTTGCAAATAAAAGTTGTGTATATAGGTACGTACATTTTTGACAGAACAATTGCATATAGAGTGTCGTTGCATGTGATATTCTGTTTGCGAAACTTCTCCCTAAATTGTCATGGTGCTACAAGACATGTTACGAATGCTTTTGTATATTTGTAACACTGCTTCGCAGCTTCACTGCAGAGGAGAAATGGTGAGTAAACTTCTTTTTTTCTTTATATGAAGCTAATTTAAAGTAATTATGCTCTTAAGTAAATTCATTTCAATGCGAATAAATTAATAGTTTCTGATTTATTTGAGCCGAGGTTTCGAATTTCAAGTGTGCCTCAGTGTGGTTCTGATCTGATATTTTACCGATGTGTAAGGCATAAGCTGCGAAAGAATATAACTCATCAGTTTTAACTGTAATATTTTAGCAGCAGAAAAGCAGTTTAGACATCTCAATTCTGGTATAAACAGAATCTTCCGCCAAAAACCTGACGTAAACGCGCATGCCGTGTTGTCTGCTGGTGAGTGCTTGCTTCCACGCTGACATCACCACGTCAGCCAACGGCAGAGCAGAGCGCTTTCTACCCAACCTTATGTACTAGCCTTGCAATGTAAGAGACAGTAGAGCTAAATTTAATTCTTATAGCTACGAATTTCCTTATAAAGACACTCGGAGCCCAGAGAGCGGCAGTGTATTGAATTGAAATCGATGCAAATCGTAGACTTCCGTGCGGCAAAATATTAATGCTAAAAGTATTATAAACTGCCTGCGAGAATTAGACGTTCCGTGCTACGTACGCATCTTTCTGGAATAAGTAACCAAGGATGTATATTTGAGGACTCTGTGTGAAGCGTTTACAGACATCGGACGTGTTTTATGTTTGAGAGATTTTGCTATTACTGTGCGACGCTATTAAACACCATTGTGAATTTTTAGTTAGTCGATGGCACAATAAAGAAATTCAGGAAAATAATACGCATTCAAGATGTGTATTTACCAATTTATAAAAGATCTGAAATACATTCTTCAGATATCACGTGACGTAGATCGATCGGAGGTGCAGTGTGGAATGATAGTGCGAGCCTGCATCTTTTCACGGTCAAAATTCTTCGAGAGAATATCTCAAAAGCAACAAACTTCTCGTTCATAAAAAAGTTAAACACATCAATCTGTACGCATCATACAACATAGCACCTAGTTGTGCCGAACGATCTTCGTAGCGAAATAAATATTTTAGAGAGATTTCAGGTGTAGTAGTTCCGACGAGGGGTATCCGCGAGATCGACGCTGTGGGACATAAATCTGGCTCTCCTGTGGTATTTTAAAATAAAGACTTATATTCTTTACCTTTTAAAAGACTAAAGCTAAAACCTAAAGAAAACCACTGTAATTCATAGCTAAAAATACCAAAAATAAATAAGAAGCAGAGAATATTCTTAAACAAAATTTCTTAAATAAATAAATAGATAGATTGAAACATAATAAAATTGCTCATACGGTTAAGCGGAAGGGACTTTACGTCTTTGAGTCAAACACTTGTCGTTATACTCTGGGGCAATTTACGCACTGGGAAACATTGTCTGTTCAGTGGTAAAGATCTACCCTTTTTTCGTTTTTTTATTACTGTCTTGTAACTGGATTGATGCGTTCCACCACGGATTTCTTTTCTTATTTGCTTCGTGTGTTCCAATCTCTGTCTCCCCTACAGTTTTTATCTTCTGCAGTTTCGTTTCAGTACCATGAAAGTTATTCCCAGATCTACGAGGTGCATTCAAGTTTTAAGGCCTCCGATTTTTTTTTCTAATTAACTACTCACCCGAAATCGATCAAACTGGCGTTACTTCTCGACGTAATCGCCCTGCAGACGTACACATTTTTCACAACGCTGACGCCATGATTCCATGGCAGCGGCGAAGGCTTCTTTAGGAGTCTGTTTTGACCACTGGAAAATCGCTGAGGCAATAGCAGCATGGTTGGTGAATGTGCGGCCACGGAGAGTGTCTTTCATTGTTGGAAAAAGCCAAAAGTCACTAGGAGCCAGGTCAGGTGAGTAGGGAGCATGAGGAATCACTTCAAAGTTGTTATCACGAAGAAACTGTTGCGTAACGTTAGCTCGATGTGCGGGTGCGTTGTCTTGGTGAAACAGCACACGCACAGCCCTTCCCGGACGTTTTTGTTGCAGTGCAGGAAGGAATTTGTTCTTCTAAACATTTTCGAAGGATGCACCTGTTACCGTAGTGCCCTTTGGAATGCAATGGGTAAGGATTACGCCCTCGCTGTCCCAGAACATGGACACCATCAGTTTTTCAGCACTAGCGGTTACCTGAAATTTTTTTGATGGCGGTGAATCTGTGTGCTTCCATTGAGCTGACTGGCGCTTTGTTTCTGGATTGAAAAATGGCATCCACGTCTCATCCATTGTCACAACCGACGAAAAGAAAATCCCATTCATGCTGTCGTTGCGTGTCAACATTGCTTGGCAACATGCCACACGGGCAGCCATGTTGTCGTCCGTCAGCGTTCGTGGCACCCACCTGGATGACACTTTTCGCATTTTCAGGTCGTCATGCAGGATTGTGTGCACAGAACCCACAGAAATACCAACTCTGGAGGCGATCTGTTCAACAATCATTCGGCGATCCCCCAAAACAATTCTCTCCACTTTCTCAATCATGTCGTCAGACCGGCTTGTGCGAGCCCGAGGTTGTTTCGGTTTGTTGTCACATAATGTTCTGCCTTCATTAAACTGTTGCACCCACAAACGAACTTTCGACACATCCATAACTCCATCACCACATGTCTCCTTCAACTGTCAATGAGTTTCAATTGGTTTCACACCACGCAAATTCAGAAAACGAACGATTGCACGCTGTTCAAGTAAGGAAAACGTCGCCATTTTAAGTATTTAAAACAGTTCTCATTCTCGCCGCTAGCGGTAAAATTCCATCTGCCGTACGGTGCTGCCATCTCTGGGACGTATTGACAATGAACGTGGCCTCATTTTAAAACAATGCGCATGTTTCTATCTCTTTCCAGTCCGGAGAAAAAAAATCGGTGGCCTTAGAACCTGAATGCACCTCGTATAACAGATGTCCTTTTATCTTGCTCCTTTTTAATGTCAGGGTTTTTCATATGTTCCGTTCTTCAATGTTTCGGTGGAGAATCTCATTCCTTAGCTTACTGCTCGACTTAATTTTCAACGTTCATTGTAGCACCACATCTCAAATGCTTCTGTTCTCTTCTTTTCCGATTTTCTAAAAGTCCGCGTTTCACTATCATGTAATACTGTGCTCGAAACCTATATTCTCGGAAGTTTCTTCCTCACATTAAAGCCTATGTTTGGTATGAGCAGACTTCTCTCGACCAGGAATGCCCTTTTTTTCCATTGCTTTTCTGCTTTTGACGTCCTCGTTACTCCATCCATTATGGGTTATTTTGCTGCCTTGGTAGCAGAAGTCCATAATTTCGTCCGGTTCGTGATCGTTAAATCAGATGTTAAATTTCTCGCTGTTCTCGTATTTGATACTTTTTATTGCTTTCGTTTTAAAAAAATGATGAGTTGGGGTATAGAATAACAGATTCCAGCTGGAACAGTTACAAGTAGCCCACATGCTGGCTGAATTTAAAAGGTAGACAGAAATTAATATGTCAAGCTCTACGCCTACACATACGCTAAAAAACTTAACCAAGTACTTAATGAACCACTCAAAGCACAATTTGATACAGTTTCTCATTTTTCTTAGTACTAATTGTTCCTGTATTATTTTATTATGTGTTTCATGCTATGTACATTTTTGTTATTGTCGTTTTTGCATTATTCCTAGTTCTGTGAGAACTTCCATCACGTTTTACAGTCCACTGTGTCTCGTGCTGGCATCCGAGGCTAAGACCCTTCTGTGACAGTGATTTGTGTCCTCGCTAGTTAGTGACAAAGTGTCGTATCTGTTGTAGCTAACTCCAGAAACATGTAACGATGATGAAGCGGTATGGGGATGTGGCATACAACCAGCCGTTCTAAAGGACTGCCGCAGGAGAAATTCACAGTGCTATGGACAAGAGGTCAAATGAGCCTTTCATGAAGAAATATGAAATATATTAGTTGTTAGAATGCTTGGGTAGCTCAGTTGGTAGAGCACGTGCCCGCGAAAGGCAAAGGTCCCGAGTTCGAGTCTCGGTCCGACACACAGTTTTAATCTGCCAGGAAGTACTAGTTAGTACTATATAAAGTGTAAAATTGCTGTCAGACTAGTTCCGTTTATAGTTTCTTCAGCCTGTTATCATTCTCATGCTCAGATACTAACTGCTGGGCTTTTGTAACAAAGCTGGTCTGACTACACTGTGTTGTATATACCAGGTGAAATTTCAGATACAAGATGTTTTAGCACGCATTTTGTGATACCCATTTTCAAATGTCATAAATTCTGTAAATATTTGTTATAAAGAAGTTGTTTTTATTATTTTAATGAATGTGAATGTCAAAGAGGTGTGTAAGTGTGGAAAAAATGTAGTAATCTATGACTAAAGTGTTATTATCTTTGTATTTATCTATTCAAGGATTATCAGTAAAGTAAGTTAGTTGCTGATGAGTAGTTTGCCAAGAGAAATTGCGTATGACCGTATTTGGTTAAACTTTGGCGAGTGTTTTCTGTTATGTCCAAACAACAATTCTCAGAAGTATCTTTTAAAATTTTGAATCACAAAGAAGAAGTGTAATTTAAAATTTGTGCAATTATTTCAAGAATATATCAACAAAATGAAAACTGAGACGTTTTCATGGTTTTGATTAGAATTGATACAACAAGTTCAAAAGCACAAACTCCTGCAAATTCAAATATTTTGTCAATGTTCTACAGGAAAGACAGAAGGAACACTCCTAGGACATGAACCAAGAGACAAATAAGAAGAATTTTACCAGATGAGTAGCAATTAATTTGATCAATCGACATGTCTGAACTCTCTACCTTGTTTGCTCGGTGCGCTGTTACGAAGGATGAAGTATATATCCTGAAAATCAGCAGAGACAGAATAGAAATAATTAATTTGTATCAGTAATTGCAGGGTTTGTGTTCAGAACCCTCAGCATCCTCGTTAACAATCATGGTAACACAAGAAAATTTCTGTTCGACCGTATTGAGCCTTATGTCAAAACTGCACCACTCAGTCTCGTCTCATTAATACCCGGTCACGAATACTGGTCCGTGCAAATGCGCCTACCAATGGTTATTGCGCTCACCTGCCTGCTCAGAGAATTCTATAACTTTTTTATGCCAATTTATTGACTTTCAGGTCGTGCGCTTTCAGCCGTCTCACAGGCCATACGATAGCGTATTGGAGACTATTTTCTTGTTTGTTACGTCAGTTGAAACGTTAGGACAACACGACGCCCAGTCCCTGAGAGGAATAAATCTCGGAGCCGGCAGGGAGTAGAACCCGGGTCCTTCCGGTTAGTAATATACTGCTCTGACCGCGAAACTACGGAGGGGGGCAATTCTATCATTGCCGACCGGTGTGGCCGAGCGGTTCTAGGCACTACAGCTGGAACCGCGCGACCGCTACGGTCGCAGGTTCGAATCCTGCCTCGGGCATGGATGTGTGTGATGTCCTTAGGTTAGTTACGTTTAAGTAGTTCTAAGTTCTAGGGGACCGTTGACCTCAGAAGTTAAGTCCCATAGTGCTCACAGCCATTTGAACCATTTTTGAACTCTATCATTTTTCTGGATGGCGGATGGACGGCATTGTTGGTGAGGGCGATTTAAGTGGCCGGTTTTCCTTGTTTTCCTTGTAGCTGGTGGCTAGTCATAACACCGAGAGTCGGCTTGGCCGGTGACTGTGTATGAGACCGCGCAGCGGACTTGGATTTACATCGGGGCTGATTTTCAAACGGCGCTTTATATATGCACTGTCTCTCAGACTTATGAACGTTGGTCAACTTCTATAATGAATGTGGAGAAAAATGCATAGCGAGCAGTTTGCGAACGTTTTACTCCCTGTGTTGTCGAAGGTAGTTCACGGGTCTGTTTCATAATGTTCAGTATGTCAGACGTTTGCAGTTGCCGTCAGCGGAATAGTAGTTGATTCGCCTTCAGTATCGAGTGGATAGGTTGCTAAAACAATAAATAACACTGCGGTTCGGTTATAGTGATAGCACTACTTTCTTCTGGGTCTAATTAACCAGACTTAGTGTGCCATTGGATATATGTGCTTATGCGGATTTGGTATTTCATATCTATAGAGTTTTACAGCGCATATTTTAAGCCTGTGTGTAATTGTGTTTCGTCTGTTGTAGTACTGTTCACTATGCCTGTTATTACTGTTATTTTGAGGGCTTTACTGGCAGGTCATTCAATCCCAGTTAATCTGATGTTACGAGAGCGGATGATACTTCATATCTATAGAGTTTTACAGTGCATATTTTAAGGCTGTGTGTAATTGTGTGTTTCGTCTGTTGTAGTACTGTTCACTACGCCTGTTATTACTGTTACTTTGAGGGTTTTACTGGCGGGTCATTCAATCCCAGTTAATCTGATGTTACTAGAGCGGATAGCGTCTTGAAACACTTTTGGCCAGGAGTCACGTATTTCATTGTATATTTTGAACTGTCGGCAGTAAGAGGAACCAGTCTATAGTGACCAGATTTGAATGTCCTTACAGGTAAATTAAAAATTAATGTTTTTGTTGGTCCTAGTTACGTAAGGTATTTAATATTCAGCTCGCTGAAACTTGGCGATTAGCTAGCTTTTGTGTTTTTCCATGTCCTTAAAAAAGAGGGGGGGGGGGGGGGAAAATACTAGTTTTCTGTTTTATTCCTTATGTTCACAACCTTCATAACATAATTTCTTAACGCCATAAGTTGGCTGCTGAGCAATTTTGGCAATCCCGTATTTCAGTGAATTTGTTTTGCATCAATTTTTTCTTTCAAGAATTATTCCTTGCACAATTTTAATGGAATAACAGTGCCTTCCATTAATAGCTTTAGCTGATCAGTCGTTGTATTTTCTTTCGTTATGCCTGCTTGTTGTTAAACTGTTTCGTTCTTATGGATGTACATCCACTAAAAATTTTATAAGTGTTTTATTCTCTCAAAGCATTAGTAGACTTATGCACAGTCTTGGCAAATAATGGGTATTATATAAACTGCACTGTCTTCTGGCTACATTGATTCCCTTGTGCATATTCTGTTATCGTTTAGTGAATTTAGTCCAGTGATTTTTTTTTAAAAAGTTCATCAACCGATCTTTTGATTAAAAAATTTTAGAACTGTGGGTCAAACTTTTATCAATTGAATCTTGTGTGATAATTCCTTCCAAATATATTTAGCGCTGTCAGTTTCCAATCTAACCCCCTGTTCTCAGAAACGTTACTTCCTCCGGTCTCGAGTCCAGCAACATAACCGATAATTATATATGAGGCGAAATGGCTCAGATTCAAAGCGCTTTAACAAGTAGCTCTCGTCCAGGGCGAAAAGTATAACGCATAATTCACCCTTTACTGAAAGATTAATACGTTTAATTTCAGTTTTCAGTTTATAATTCTTATCGAAGTGATTCTGCAGACTGCGGAACAAGCAGAAAGTTTAAAATCTATTTTCATTTATAAACTATACAACAGTTTTCACAGACGTATTGTCTACATTTTTTGGCTGCGTACTTGCCATTCAGATGTCCACTATTGTGTTTTCGCAGTTTGTAAACAGTGGGAGTGAAAGTTACGTAGAGTAGTTTTTCACAGTGAAAATAAGGGAGAATCCGGAAAAAGGAAGTTAAACGTATTACACACACACACACACCAAAAATTGGTTACTATTAGGCCTAACCATAACATAGATAACTTCTGTACATGAATTTCAATATGACTGCAGATGACAAACTGTGAAAGAAAATAATTGCAACAAAAAACGGGAAAACCATAGCACGAATCAACAAGGTACATTTACAAAACTTTGTCTGTTCCTCGAATTTGTAAATACCGTATTAGAAACTCAAATTCATATCTGTATAAAAAGTAAAGAACATTTTTTCTGTTTAACAGAAAGAAAATAAAAACCCACTGATGATGCTGAAACTTCAGCGAAACATGTCTGGAAACCGAAGGGAAAATAAAATTGTATTTCTCTCTAGTCAACCCACTTCAAAAACAATTCTATTTGTAAGCAAACATAGGGAGAGGGGCTTCAACCTCAAGATGTTTAACTAATCGTTGCAGTTCAGGCAGGCTGCCTGGAGTGTTGGTGGACAAACAAACGAGGGACGCCACTAGCAGGAGAGCCTTGTCGGCGAAGTTCCTGGAGGAGATAACGGCTGGAAGCAATGAGCACACGAGAAGTTCATTAAATGCGTGGTACGAGTTCCTTGGTCCCCAACCGTGTCACTGGAACGTCTGCTTAGCAAGTCTGATGTGTACATTCATTAACAGTTGGGTATTCACTACGCTTGTAATCCCCTCTCCCCCTTTTCCAAACTATACACAATTGTCCCTAGCCAATACTATGCCTTAACAGTCTCATAGACAGCCTCTCATAGCTGACTCTCTTTCTCCGGTTCCTGATTTCCGTTCCCGTGCTCTTTCATAGGCGCAACAGCATGACCGAGTAACGTGTAGTAAGAATCATGTTTACATAGGCGGAGTGCCCTCCTCTCCTCGTATGGCCTTCACTGTTTCTGAATCTTACTTCACGAAGCTGTTTCTCTGCATAAGATCGTAGTATGTATCCACCTTTCAGCTATCTCGCAAATCTCGACTAACAGATTTTGAGGTATTTGATCGAAGAACAGTGAACCAACTAAAGTAAATCAGCATTATTCTTTATGGATTACGTGAAAAAAAATGTTCAAATGTGTGTGAAATCTTATGGGACTTAACTGCTAAGGCCATCAGTCCCTAAGCTTACACACTACTTAACCTAAATTATCCTAAGGACAAACACACACACACACACACACACACACACACACACACACACACACACACACACACACACACACATGCCCGAATGCCCGAGTGAGTACTCGAATCTCCGCCGGGACCAGCCGCATAGTCCATGACTGTAGCGCCTGAGACCGCTCGGCTAATCCCGCGCGGCGATTACGTGAAAGAAATTATTCTAGTTCTTGTATTTTACCACAGGTCGCTGAAACGGCGGAGCGTTCCAGGAAATTAGGAAAAGGTGTAAGTTATTCCTAAAGTGTTGTAAGAACACAAAGCTGGTTGTAGGAAAAGCACATGCCAGATAAACGGAAATTGAAAAAAATCCTAACGAAATGTTCTCGCCCACGAATGAAATAACTAATCGATCGGTTGATGGATTCTCTGGGAACTTTGCCGCATACCGGTAAGACTAATGAACGAAAGATGGAAGCATGGTGATTTTGTGTCGACTTCGTTTAGTGAGCGCACCTTAATCTACAGTAGCAGACGCTGCGGGATAGGTGTTCTATATGACGGTGAAGTTCACTGCTACAATTTCGGGACCGTATATTCCAAGAAAAGGCAGGCAACTTACTTCTCTCTCCCACAGAAAACATGACAAGGAAGTCAAAGATATACCACTTCCCACGAAGGACTACCAACAGTTCTCCATGGGTGCACCATACCCGATGACACAGGAAAGTAGGAAATAACAATGGTGACGGAATTCTGTTTCGTCGTTCGCATCCCGTGGTCCATTCGTTAGTATTGTAGCGTCTAGGTCAGGGATCCGGGTTAGATTCCTGACCGTGTTGTTGATCTTCTGCGCACTATGACGTGTTTCTCTCTTAACCACTTTATCGCCGTGCAAGTCGCCGAAACGACATTTGGGTATGAATGTAGATAAACATATACATACTGCTTCTGCATGTTAATTATCCATATACACTCCTGGAAATGGAAAAAAGAACACATTGACACCGGTGTGTCAGACCCACCATACTTGCTCCGGACACTGCGAGAGGGCTGTACAAGCAATGATCACACGCACGGCACAGCGGACACACCAGGAACCGCGGTGTTGGCCGTCGAATGGTGCTAACTGCGCAGCATTTGTGCACCGCCGCCGTCAGTGTCAGCCAGTTTGCCGTGGCATACGGAGTTCCATCGCAGTCTTTAACACTGGTAGCATGCCGCGACAGCGTGGACGTGAACCGTATGTGCAGTTGACGGACTTTGAGCGAGGGCGTATAGTGGGCATGCGGGAGGCCGGGTGGACGTACCGCCGAATTGCTCAACACGTGGGGCGTGAGGTCTCCACAGTACATCGATGTTGTCGCCAGTGGTCGGCGGAAGGTGCACGTGCCCGTCGACCTGGGACCGGACCGCAGCGACGCACGGATGCACGCCAAGACCGTAGGATCCCACGCAGTGCCTTAGGGGACCGCACCGCCACTTCCCAGCACATTAGGGACACTGTTGCTCCTGGGGTATCGGCGAGGACCATTCGCAACCGTCCCGCACACCGTTAGGCCGTCTTCCGCTCACGCCCCAAAATCGCGCAGCCCGCCTCCAGTGGTGTCGCGACAGGCGTGAATGGAGGGACGAATGGAGACGTGTCGTCTTCAGCGATGAGAGTCGCTTCTGCCTTGGTGCCAATGATGGTCGTATGCGTGTTTGGCGCCGTGCAGGTGAGCGCCACAATCAGGACTGCATACGACCGAGGCACACAGGGCCAACACCCGGCATCATGGTGTGGGGAGCGATCTCCTACACTGGCCGTACACCACTGGTGATCGTCGAGGGGACACTGAATAGTGCACGGTACATCCAAACCGTCATCGAACCCATCGTTCTACCATTCCTAGACCGGCAAGGGAACTTGCTGTTCCAACAGGACAATGCACGTCCGCATGTATCCCGTGCCACGCAACGTGCTCTAGAAGGTGTAAGTCAACTACCCTGGCCAACAAGATCTCCGGATCTGTCCCCCATTGAGCATGTTTGGGACTGGATGAAGCGTCGTCTCACGCGGTCTGCACGTCCAGCACGAACGCTGGTCCAACTGAGGCGCCAGGTGGAAATGGCATGGCAAGCCGTTCCACAGGACTACATCCAGCATCTCTACGATCGTCTCCATGGGAGAATAGCAGCCTGCATTGCTGCGAAAGGTGGATATACACTGTACTAGTGCCGACATTGTGCATGCTCTGTTGCCTGTGTCTATGTGCCTGTGGTTCTGTCAGTGTGATCATGTGATGTATCTGACCCCAGGAATGTGTCAATAAAGTTTCCCCTTCCTGGGACAATGAATTCACGGTGTTCTTATTTCAATTTCCAGGAGTGTACATACGTATCATTATTATTAAAGGCAGTTATTAATATTGTGAGTGATTGCGCTTATTGTATGCGTATGTGTTTATATGAGTCAATAGTGGTCCGATGAGAGAGAGCCTTAAAGCCCTAATCTGGTCAGGCTAAATATACAATAAATCAACTAAACTGATTTCGTGTTTTAGGACTCACATAAAAACAACGTACTTCAACTGCGTGTATAGTTGCGTTAGTGACCTAAGTTCATTTTCATAAAACCACTCCCAGAACCAGAGCTGGTCGTAAATTTACGATTAAGTAACACGTAGGTGCACCTGCTTTCATTCTGTAACTTATAGCTCCTATTTTCGTATTTATATGGAGAGCACACAAGCTTCGCTGATGCAGCGCAACATTCACCATGTACCAGACATATGCTTTGCTTACATCGGAAATTACACATAAGGCTACAAAAAAAAGTGGCCAGTTGGTGTATTCGGTCAAGTAATTCCATCCACAGTCATTGAGCTGGACCACAGTTATCGTGATTGAATTACTGTCCATAAAATTCTTTTCGGTTGTAGACCGCATCATGTTGGATGTATAAACTACGCTGGTGTACATGGCTTGCATTAGTGGACGGAAAGTTTATGCATCTTTTTACAGCATGGCGCGGTCTACAACACAGAAGAACTGCGTGAAAATGTATTTCCACTCCTCCACTATGTTACGTCAGCTTCCAAGCTCTAAATTACCGTGCCAGCTCCTAAATTGGAATGATGACGTAAAGCAAATAGTACGAAAAGCAGATGCCAGGCGTACATTCTAGCAATGTTAGTCATACAAGAAAGCAGTGGTTTACAAAACACACCTTTGACAGTTTTTGGAGTATTGTTCATCGGTGTCGGTCCCTTATCAAGTAGAATTAAAGCAAGGGCTCAGTAGGTCTAACGAAGAACGACGTGTCTCCTCACGGAATCGATTAAGTAGCGCATGTTGTCTAGAAACTCCAGTGACAGATGTCACAAGATATCAGTTGTGGATCACGTAGAGGTTTCCCGCAAGAATTTCGAGAGCATGTTCCAAGAACAGTCAGGAAACATATTATTTTCTCATACATACGTCGTGAAAATTCAGCGCATCGAGAACAGCAAATAAATCACTTGTCATACGGAGATTTACTACCCACGCACCATTGGTAAAATGGAGAGGAAAAGGCTTGCAGATAGATGTAGATTAGTAGTAGAAACTTAACAACATCCTATGCGTTACCTACTGAGAATTAGTCGAGGAGCAGCAACGGACGGGGCACCAGATTCGTGTTCTGTGCCTGTCATTGTAAAAAGGAGAAGTAGCGTGCATTCTGGGTGATGAACTCTGACTATAGCAATTTACGCCTATATAAGTGGCTGTCAATGCTCTCTTGCATGAAGCGCCCTGGAGACGTCTGTCCACAACGCGTGATGCGTCAAGTTTCAGTGGAAGCACTATAGGCTCCACATGCGCGCTGGGCCTCCCAGCTCCGCCGCCGCCTGCGCAACACCGCCCCCGCAACCTCGCCACCCCCACAGCAACCGTTCCGTTTGACGACCGCCGTTCGCCAGGCAGCCGAGGCGATAAAACGCCGAACGCTTATGGAGCCATTGCCGCCACAATCAGTGCCGGCGGTGCTTCCCTCCCCCCGACGTCTCCCCCCCCCTCTCCTCTCCTCTCCCCTTACGGACCCACGAGCACACAGACCACACCCCCACACCCGTCACCTGCGAATAAACTACGGCGCCTGTCAGTAGCGGGCTTCCAATCAGCTGACAACAAGCTACGCCCTCGCGCTCTCCCTGCGGGCTCGCAGATAACATCCACATCCACCGCAGCAGCGCGGCGCGGCGTCTCCACGGCGACCCCAAAACAAGGTGCACGCCCTGCCGGTATAGGGTGAGGTGTTCCGCTGCAAACAGATTTCGGCTTCGCCGGCGGCGCCCCACGCTGCGAACTCGCGATAAATATTAAATCCCCTTTTCGCCGCAGCCGAGCCGTCGGCCACTATAAATTTCGCTCGTATCTGTTTCGCATTCCCTCCGCCGGTTGAAAGTATCCACGCTGGCGAAAAATATATATTTATCGACGCTATTCCCAGCTTCCTGCAGCACTTTGCGCCAGCTGTGGGTGGAAAACGTGTTGCATGCAGCGAAAGTTATCGTCGTTTCCGGCTTCGACGCTGCTCGTGTTATTCTGCGAAAGAGACGTAAAAACCGCCATCCGCTTGAATTCCTCAGCATAAATTGCCAAATTCTGTTAAACTCGCGTTGCATTGAGTTTCCCTGTCTACAGAGCGTTGGGATTACTTCGAATTCCAGAGTTGTCTTGTAAGGTAAAACCAGCTCTCCCAAAGAGAGACCAGTCCCTTTGGACCGTGTCACATCTGCGAAGCTACCAGGAGAATAATGCGAGAGTCAGTGCTTTCGATGCAGTATGATACAGTTTACAATAATAATATGATATGGAAATGCGAAATTATATTCCTTTATTCTACGCACAAATAACACCAAGACCAAGTCATTCTGTAAAAGTCTGATTAAATGGCACTGAAAGTCCACTTTATCTTATTACAGATTTCAGACTGTAAGAAGAGTCACAGCACAGACATCCAAGAATATAGACTCACCCATTGATATCGAATAACTGTATACTTAGCCGGCCGGGGTGGTCGAGCGGTTCTAGGCGCTACAGTCTGGAACCGCGCTGCTGCTTCGTTCGCAGGTTCGAATCCTGCCCCGGCCATGGATGTGTGTGATGACCTTATGTTAGTTAGCTTTAATTAGTTCTAAGTTCTAGGGGACAGATGACCTCAGATGTTAAGTCCCATAGTGCTCAGAGCCATTTGAACCATTTGAACTGTATACTTACGAAACAAATATTTTGCTCGTGTGTCACGATTTTTCTGGTGGCTGAACAGTTCCTCTGCAAGTAAGTACATACAGTGAAACCTAAACTGTTCGTTCATGAGATCCACAAAGCAAAACTCTGGTTGACGCTGTATTTCTTTACCACAGTGCCGGTAAACAAACGCACGTACGAGATGTCAGGTCTCTATGAAAGACTTCTTAGTAAACATAACTCGTTACGTCATGATAAGTGGTCGTATCTGCCATCTATTCTTTTGGTTTTTTTGTTCAAGCTTATTCACTGATAGGCGAAAGAGGGCAATTAGAGAGCTTAGTGCTCATTGGTGCCTTATTTTGCTCTTTGGGCTCCTATTTTTATTTATTTATTTATTTATTTAATTTCTGAGCGTCTACTGCAACTGCTGTTCGCGAATTATAATAATGACGAAGCAAATAAAGACTATAGTTCTGTGGCACAGTTTGGGAATGACATATTTGCGTGCAGAAGGGTTTTTTCCTTAGGAAATTGTTTAGAAACGAAGAGGTAGGTGCATATCATCAGAACCTGACGCACATAGCGGCAGTTAACTCTCAACACAAACAAATGTTCTGTTATACGTGTAAATACACAGGTGTTCAAAAATAAAACAGCAAACTGTTATTTCCCCGTCCTGTGTCTGATTCACGATGTAATAACAAAAACTGTCAACAGATGTCGTTACGATCGTGTTCTGAACCGAAGATGGCATTTCGATCAACGGCCAGCCACGCCAGCAACGACGTCAGGGCACGTATCAAGCGGGGTAGTGTTTGCAGGGTAGTCCCAACTCCAGAATCGCAGTGTATACAGTCACAGATAGTGCGGTAAGGCACACAGAGGACGTCTACAGACTCCCTGCTGTGAGGGCCATAGGAAGAATGGAAGCATGAGAGTCGCAAACTGTTGTGGCCGATGGCTTAATTTGAATCGTTCTGTTGTTTATGAGGTGAATGGTTCAAATGGCTCTGAGCACTACGCGACTTAACTTCTGAGGTCATCAGTCGCCTAGAACTTAGAACTACTTAAACCTAACTAACCTTAGGACATCACACACATCCATGCCCGAGGCAGGATTCGAAACTGCGACCGTAGTGGTCGCGCGGTTCCAGACTGAAGCGCCTAGAACCGCTCGGCCACTCTGGCCGGCTCTAGCGCCTAGAACCGCACGGCCACTCCGGCCGGCGTGTCTGAGGTGAGGTGACAGTTTATATACACGGGAATTATATGCTGGAGACCAGGACAGTGTCGGCCACGTGTGACATCAGAAAGACCTGACCGTTATTGGGCTGTAAGGGGACGACGGTATCGCCTTAGTACATACATACATTAATCCTTGTTCCATACATCATGAATACGACATTTTGTAAGGATTTGGAACGTGTCCTTTTAACGTAAGTTTTCTTTACACAAAATAATTACTTTTTTCTTTAAACGGAAGACATTGCACGCATGGCATGGTCTGCTCACTCTCTCGATTTGAATCCCATAATGTCTGGGATGCACTGAGGAGACGGGTTGCATCACGTCAGCATCTGCCATCCGCTTTCCAAGACTTGAGAGAAGCTCTGCAGGGAGAATGGCCTTTTAGCCTCTACACGAGATTGGTGACCTCATACACAGAATGTCCCGTCGTTATTAGACCTGTGCTGGTGCCAGAGGTGGTCAGGTGGACACACCCCAGACTGAACACGTTAATCAGCAGTCAGAATGTGTGCGCAAATACATTAAGTTGGGAAAAAATGAAGAACATTTTTGTCTACCGTTATGCATTTTGCAGATGATTACATTCTTTCTGCATTCTTCACATATTTTCTGCTGTAATATCACTTATTTGTACTTTTTTGTGGCAAAATAAACGCAACCTTGCAAAATTTTCGTTTGTTGTCTTAATTTTGGGCACCAATGTAGACGAGAAAAATCAATATCAATTAAGTAAGAGGTTCGTGATCTGGCTATGACACCAACCATAACGGTCTAATATCTAAACCGTCTAGTATCATGATGAAGGCAAGTAGAAAACCCATATTCATTATAATAAAACTAAGGGACCGTATTTCACACATCATTGAGGCACCAAATCCTCGCTCGCCCGCTTCTTCAGTAATGTGATAAACTCTTACATGGATCAATGAAAGTAATACATAGGGTGTGCGAATCAATGCAAACGAGGCACCGATTCATATAATTAATAGCAATTAAAGACGGTACAGAAAATATCAGCTGTTTCGGGGGAACGTTACGCATCAAATTCCGAAAGCCCTAGTTTCGAAACGAGTCTATAAACTTATTCAAAATGGCTCTGAGCACTATGGGACTCAACTGCTGTGGTCATAAGTCCCCTAGAACTTAGAACTACTTAAACCTAACTAACCTAAGGACAGCACACAACACCCAGCCATCACGAGGCAGAGAAAATCCCTGACCCCGCCGGGAATCGAACCTGGGAACCCGGGCGTGGAAAGCGAGAACGCTACCGCACGACCACGAGATGCGGGCTATAAACTTATTATCAACTTTAATGTACACTGCATGTAACGACGACGGCGCTGACACTGGAGTATATGTGGAGAGCGCACAATCTGTGAATAAGAAGGTAAGGAAAGGACATTGTTTTGGCATGCTACACGGCCTCCAACACACACCGTATGGTAACTTACAGAGCGCTCATGATAATATCGTTGCGCTACAGTTACTTTACGTCGCACAGCTGCGTAAAATTGAGTCACTACCTATGGCTAATACAAGAGGCAATGGAAGCAGGTCAGTTCAATTTTCGTCGGTGGCTACCTGGTGATATGGCATCTACTGTGTCCGAGGTGACGAGGCGGTTTACCACATGCTACAGCCAAGCAGAGGGACCAGAGGAGTAATAGCACTGCCACAGCAGCACGGCAGTGCCGCTGTGAAGTGGGTGACCAGATTGCTCCATCCCTGAGCCTTCGTTCTGTTGTGACTTATGGAATAGGAACCGATGCTTTAGCGAAACAAGGATGGGCCAAGCCCTTATAGGAATTCGCCATTTCTTCATTTGTAGACAGGAGAGTCAGCTACCATCTCTTAGGGAGCGACCTACGCCGGCCTGCCCATGGATGAGTCCTCAAGGGTCAAAAAGTCAAAACCTCCACAGTCTGTCGCTGCTAGCTGCAGCCTCGTTACTCGTACTGAGTCGACATATTGCCCTCCAACTGGCGTGCCACCTGCAGACCAACCTCAGCCTCTGACGGCTAAGGTTTCGAGCCCAGGACCCTACAGCCGCTCAGCTGCCATCGCCCGCGTAGGCAAAACCCTTGCTGCACGCCACTACTCGTGTGGACAAGGGCTCGTGCTGCTGATGTGAATCTTCACATCCGCACTGGATCTACGGCGTGATTTTACTACTACCAGGCACCCACGCATCGTTCCACTGCTACCCCACCCAGGACTGCATTTGGCCGTGGCATTTTATTACGAATGACGACGCCCGATCACATCGTACAGCCCAAGTGGAGGAGCTCTCGCAACGAGCGGATACTGCACGATTGGACTGACCTCTCCGTTTCCCAGTCTTAAAACCCATTGGACATGTCTAGTATGTGTGGGGTAGACATAGCAACGCCTTCACGTGCACCAGCGACCATCCAGCTGTCTTCAACAGCACTGTAGGACAAAAGGAACGCTCTACCACAAAAACTCTTTACCGATCTTGTGAGCGGTATGGGAGCAAGTTGCAGACCACGCAATGCCGTTCTTGGTCCTAATACACCTTTTTAAGAACCGTACCCCGCCTTTTGTAATGCCCAGGGGAAAAATCATTACTTGAAACATGTGACTTCAGCATAGTTAGTTGCTTTGAATAAAAGTATCATTTCTGTTCATCTAATTGCGTATTGCTTTTGGTTATCTTCAGTATTTAATATGTAGCTGCACTTTCTATACATGGTCAAGTCATGTATGGTTCACATCATGCCAAACTTAACTCGATCCTCAAATTTTCAACACCAGTGTACTTACTGCACCATTGATCCTCCACGCTGGAATCATGCGATATTTTGTTCGGAAAGCTGGGGTGAAATTCAGGCATCCATCTCCAGCTGCCAAGATGCACATCCTTCGCACAAAATGTACGCGTGGTCCATCGTTGATATCAAGGCACATACTTGCTGACCAACAGATCTTAGTGCATGGGTTGCATTGCTGACGGAGATGATTCTGCGGTAAGTGTTCGTGTGTGTGTGTGTGTGTGTGTGTGTGTGTGTGTGTGTGTGTGTGTGCGCTTGTGAGTGTGTTTGGTCGTTTTAGTGCCCTCTCGGGAAATCAGCCGACGACGGCTTTTTTAAGTTTATAGCGTCGTTCCACCCTGTCACTTGGAGGTCACCAAGACTTACTGCGACTGGCATTCGGTTCACTACTACGATTCTTGTCACTGTCTTCTAGATACTATTTCGTCGCAATAATGTCAATACGAACACTGTTTCCTTGCGATTACTGTAGTCTCGACTAACGCAAGAAAAAATCAAAAATCTGGCCGTAATTTATTGATCTCATACCTTCTGTTTTGGTCTAGTACCCTCCACACAGGCAGCTAACGAAGTTGTAATTAAGCACAAGAAGCGAACAGTCTCTTCTAGATTCAGTCTGCTGGCGTGGCGATTCGTTGCTAAAAGTAAACTTGTGAACTGATTATGAGTGTGAGAAATGTAAGCTGAAGATTGTGCCAAGGAGGTTTTTGTATAAATGAGATACCAAGAGAAGCGGAAATTTGATAACTGCTACCTAATGAGGTAGTCATGAACCTTAGCTGAGGCTGAGTTAGAGCGCTATTATGCATCCTGCAGAAGGTGATGGCTTCATTAATGCTCGGTCCCGCTGTATAACAGCTGTAGCGATCAGTATGTTACAAATGAGGTCCCCTATCCCACAATACCATCTGGCTTGGCATCTGTCTGGAAAGCCCCTCACGCTCTACCTAGAATATTTTCTTAACGTGTTTAACGCTTCATACCAATAATCTATAGCTTGTACTTTCGTAAATTTGCAGTGAAGTAAGCTTACAGAGCCGGACGCTGTGGCCGAGCGGTTCTAGGCACTTCAATCCGGAAAGCGCGCCTGCTACGGTCGCAGGTTTGAATCCTGCCTCGGGCATGGATGTGTGTGATGTTTGATGTTCTTAGGTTAGTTAGGTTTAAGTAGTTCTAATTCTAGGAGACTGATGACATCAGATCTTAAGTACCATAGGGCTTAGAGCCATTTGAACCTTGAGTTTACAGAATACTGGAAGTTCAGGATACTGGAGAATAAGGGCTAGAGAAAGGTAAGAGATGGAAAAGAGACCTCTACAGTTCTGTCATAGGTTTCAACTCGTTGTAGGGTAAACGCTACCTAACCACAAGAAGAAATACTCTAAAAAAACCGCGAGACGTAGAATTATATCGTGGTCCAATTCTGCACTGCATGGCATATCCCGGGGTGGACGTAGACGCAGGTCACAGTCATATTCATGGCGATTGGGAAAGATTAGAAAACGATGAAACTGAGAACTGTAAATTTACCACAGAACGAGAGAAACTGGAAACCCTCTGCGAAAATACCTGCGTCCTGAGGAGAAACACCGAGATTGGTTCATTATAAGAATACTGGAATATAAATGAGAAGTAAACAATAACGCCAGGGGAGGGCTTCACATATATAGCGAAAGCAAAGGCAAATTAGGCGTGGATAACTAGGGAAAAATTTGATTAGTTGAAAAAGAATATACTAGGGGCGATCATTTTCCGTTAGAGGGATTAATGCAGCGTATATGCAGCATAGCGTGACTCCGATACGGGTGTACAAACATCGTCAGGTAGGCAAGCGTTTAGTACGGCATTCGCGTCTTTCCGACCTACGTCCATTAAATGCGGAAACGTGAACTTTGGCGACGTTATTACCAAATGCCTCCAAACCCGTCCGAAGTGCTGTTACTCTTTTCTTGGCTGCCGAAGGACGAACACCGGCAAACATCTATCGGAGAATGTATGGGACAGTGTGTCTGTCGAAAACCGAAAAAATTCGTTCGTGTAACGCACGTCCTCATATCGGAAATATCGTAACGCAGAGGTTACGCCACCTCAACTGGGAGATACTCGAGCACCCGCCCTATAGACCTGATCTCTCCGGAGGCGATTTTCACGCCTCCGGTCTCTTAAGAAAGGCTGTGATGGACTAACGATTCTTGTCGGACGAGGATGTGCAGCAGGTAATTACAGACTTCTTTGTGCAGTAGGACATAGTTATGTTCAACCTGGTGCGTCGGAGAGACGATAGCCTCAAGCCTCACAGCGATTTTGCCTGATTGGCGTGCCGATTCTGGACCGTATGGCCTACAAACAGAAATTTTTTGATCGCTCCTTATGCAAGAATCTTAAAACAGACGTTGGTAGGTATAGGTTGCTTAGTAATGAAAGTACCAGGATGTACAAACAAACAAAACCAGAATGTATTACAGAAAAATGTGAAAATAACCAGGAAGATTGAAAAAATATCTGCTCAGTATATACGAATATTAAACGTAACTTCGTAAATATAAAATACGCAGCTATTAATCTTTCAAGTGCTGGTGGAATTTTTATAAGAAATGCAATGGAAGGGCAGATAAACGTCAGGCGACGTCATAGTCCTGTACAGTGGAGAAGAACTACCCTAAAACTTGATATAAGAGAAGGGAAAGCTGATGTGGAAGGCGTAGGTAGTCCAGTCCCAAAGTCAGAGTTCACCAGAGCACTAAATCATCTGAGCTTAAAGGAATCAAATGTAGTCAGTAAAAAACAACACAATGATATTACCATATAAGGTACATGCTGACAATGTGAAAACCACCGGAGGCTTAGTCCACGCTTCTAAACTTCTGACACGAAAAATATATAGAAGAATAGAAAGCAAAAGTGAGGACGTGTTTGATGATCAACTAAGATTCCAGAAGGCCAAATCCAATAGAGGAACAGATCTGGCGTTGCACTTACAAGGGATATTCCCCATCACACAATCCTCAGATTTAGTCGTAAGATGTTCCAGCGGACAGCCCGTCAAAAACTGAACACAGATCAAGCATGAAAACAGGAAGAAGATGTACTGAACTGCGAAAAAGGAAGCAAAATAGAAACAGTAAACGGTCCAAGCTTAAGACGTGCAACATCAAGCCAGATTGAACAGCTACGACGTTGAGGCTGTGTGGTCACGGTGTAGGACGGTGAAAGGGGAGATCCGTGCCCAAATCTCCCTCACACTTAATGTTTTTTTCTTCCCAAAATTATGAACTGTCCGTCTGGTCATTGATGTGTCTGACGCTGTGTTCAAATTTATGTCTGTACCGTGGTGTAACGTCCGTTTGCAACAGCGAGTTGTAAGAAAGACACGTCCAGACATACGTACCTCCTTTTTGTTCTGCACATGTACTTCATGTTATGAGTCTTGGGTTGGTTTGGGAAGTTTTGACTCTTGAATTCCTTTGTTGTAACTTAGTTAACGCCCGTTTATTTGTTGTTTTTATTTCTGTGAGAGGTCTATGCTGCAAATCGCCTGCTCTTGCTGTTCGTCACATTTACTTGCGACGGTAATATATTTTACCACGTAAATCATATACTATAGCCAACGGTATAGTGTGACAACTGCTAAGACTAGAGAAAGAGAGCAGACACGTCAATGACCGGACGGACAGTTCACAGATTTGTGAAAGAAGAAGGGGAGTTACGTGGGAGATTTGAACACTGACCTCCCGCTTTGCAGTCCAACACCGCGATCACACGTTCAATACACGCTCTTCCAGTTTTCATGCTTTGTCTGTGTTCAGTTTTTGACGGGCTAAGCACTGTACCATTTTACCATTAAATCTGTGGCGCGGGGGTGGTGGTCACAGTGAGGTGTTTCTTCAATTAGAAATCAAAGACATACCGAAGAAAATCAAGATATCTTTCTTGCATTTGTGAATGTAGATAAATCCTTCGGCGATGTAAGGTGAAATAAGATGTGGACAATCCTTAGGAGACTGGCGCTGAAGTATATAGGCCGACGAATAATCAACAAAATCTACAGAATTCAAGTGGAACAAATGAAAGTTTTTGGACAGGACGGCACGTTCCTATTAATAAGTGTAGAAAGTAAGGAATGCGGATTGTAAGCACCGTTTTTCAAAAAGGAAATACTCCAGGGACAGATCAACGCTCAGGATAACAGCTGACAAAGCCCTCCTGGGCGGCTTACAGACGTCTCTTGAAAAGAAGCATCCTTAAAAAAAAAGAAGCCTTAAAAGTAAATAAACCCACACAACGTTTATGAAAACTAGTGGTAAGGAGGTTACCGACTTCCCTAAAATCAAAATTCTAAACGATAAAGCAGTGAAATAAGTGAGGCTATTCTCTATTCTAGGAAACGAGATTACTCAGGTTAACTGAAGAAAGGAAGATGTCACAAGTAGATCGGTACAGATCTGGAAAACTTCCGTAAGTAAAGGAGTTTCCAGGAATAACATAGAGCAAATGAACTTCTTTTGGAATTATTTGGAATATGATGCTATCGAAAAATGTTGAAAATAGAAAGTCCAACAAAAAAAAAAAAAAAAAAATTGAAGACACACAGTCAGTGACAAGTGAGAGTGTAGTATGGAGGACCCTTACCGGGAGAAAGGACGGGTTAGGATTGAATCTCCTACGTACGTAATCTAGGAATAATTAAATTGGGACTGAAATGAGGGTAAAGAACAGTTGTGCCAGGCAAAAAAAAAAGACTACACAAACAGATTATGTAGGATGCTCACTACTGTAGAAATGTAGAGGTGTAACATTATGGGATAGAAGCAAAAATCGGAGTCAAGATGGAACAGATGGCTGATCCAGCGTTAGAGCCAGAATTTAAAAGAGTGATGGTAGATTTTAGATCATATAAGGCATCAGAAATAGATAAGATTCTATCGGAATTTCTAAAATCACTGAGAGAAGTGGCAAACAACAGCAGTTGGTCTGTAGAACCTATGAGACTGGTGACATACTTTCGTTATAACTTCATCCACACAATATCGAAAATATCAAGAGCCGACGAGGGTGATAATTATCGCACAGCCAGCTTAAAAACTTGTGCATTCAAGTTGCTGATAAGAATAATAACAGAAGAATAGAAATACAATTGAACGTCTGATAGATAAAGAGCACTAGAGACGGCGTCCCGACGTTATGCTTGATCATGGAAGCAACACTGAAGAAAGATCAAGACGCGTTCATAGGATAATCGGATTCGTCAGTGTAAAATGGTGCAAGATGTTCGAAATTCTGTGAAAAATTCGGATGATAAACAGTAAGTACAAAAAGCGAGAAGGAACAAGAACACTAGAAGGCCAAGAGCTATTAGAGTGGAGGACCAAGAACGAAGTGCTCCGATTAAAATGGGTGTAAGACAAGGATGTAGTCTTTCGCTCCTACTGTTCGATACATACATGGAAGAATGGTATTAAAATTCAGGATGAAAGGACACACACTAACAAATAGTTACCAACTGGAACGTGTGACAGGGCTGGCATCCAAGAAGTCATACTATCTTGAAACATCTTGCTACGAGCTGCAGGAGTCTCTATCAGTAACGCGAATCTCAAGTAGTCTCACGTGACAGTGATTCTGGTGGTCGCAAGAACGCAAAGACAGTACGTTGTTGAAGTAAAGTCTCAGTTATAGTAGCATCTCTTATTCACCTACTTAACTGTAATCAGTGGATTCCTTATTCTTTTATTTAACATTGTCATAGCAGTTGTTAAATAGTTGTTGTTCAGGAATTGCGCACTGCATGGCTCTTACAATAATTGTTTCCAGGTCTGCAAAGAGATCCGTCCACTTTTCATGAAAATTTTTGTTTATTTGTTTTCATGTGGGGTAATTCGCTCCAGTGTGGCTATACAGGCACAAAACGATGCCGCAGGGGAACATTTCGTGTGTATCTACCACGATTATAATGAATAGTGTTTGCATAATTAATTCATATTTCACTTTTATTACACGGAAAAGTAATGACTGACATTCCACAAGCCTAAAGGGGTCTTCATTTTCTGAATTAGACTGTTAAGCAAGGAAAGAGAAAGGTCTTACACGACTGACTTATTGATTTAATGATTTTCCCCATCTAAACTGAAGGTTGGTCTTGAGTGCATCTGTTTCCGGTAGTTGACGTGGCTAGTATAACGGCGATATTTTGTTGTTAATGGTGACAGACACGACATGAGACACATAGTGTGTTGAAATGCAGTATGTAAACTACATTTTTGAAGAAGACAAAAGGGCCACTACTATTTCTGTACGCACTCGGCTATTTATACTGTTCCATGTAAACATTATATAAAATAATTCAGACCTTTCCTGGCACAATACCAGTACTTCTCATTAGTAAAGTCTGTGATGCAGAGCATAGCAACAGAATCTGCTGGACTGAGGCAACGTTTAACCGTATGGTTGACCATTTGGACTGACTGTATAAATAAGCAAATGGTTGCTTCGACATGGATCGAGAAATAAATGGATTACAGCTTTTACAAAGAATATGTTAGCGATTCTCCTACAGAAATTATTACTAAATCGTGGAAAACCAAATTTTAAATGGAATCTCGTTTCAATTTGACAATCTCCAATGGAAAACCCGTTTTATAATAACCGCAGTTTTGTTAATAAGAGTAGCAAATATCGTCAGAATCGTTCCGTGTCGTAATATGGCTTATTCTATTTTGACACCTCGAACAACATCAATGGGAGTACCTGGAGTAGAGTTTCGTCAGCACCAGAAAACCCTGTAATGCCTGTTTTGATTTCTGGAAAAAGAATACAGTGCACCTGTAATTAATAACTGTTTCCAGAGGACTGTGATGTTATCTCTAAAACACTTTAAATATCTAACTTATGCATCGCTACTGACATATGTCGGCAACTGACGATTACCTTGTACTACAAAGCATTGCATACGGTATTTTTCACCGGGATGATATGAACACGTAAGACGACGACTGCTGGCCACAGTCTTGCATGGCAGGCATCGACATAACTACAGTTCCTCTATGTTCGTCAATTCTTGCAATGTTCTTAGCACAAATGTTTTTTCAAGAGATTGAAAATACATCGTAAGTTTTTCATGAATACTAGTCGAACTACCTCTACGGTGTTCATTTAGCATATAAGAGCACAGGAGCCATAATAAATTCATCATCATCATCATTCGGAGCAGTATTTTAGGATAATACTCACCTCTTGAGTTTCCCATGTGTCACGTTCTTCAGCTATAAGCATCCATGCTGATATTCTCTGCCTACCTGCTATTAACTCTTCTTCTCTTTTTCTCATCTCGTTTGATTTCAAGAAAGAACTTCCTTGATCCATTTACTATTCATTCACCTGGCTAAATTTCAAACCTTACATATTAGGGACGGTATAGCCACCATTGTTGTGCCCCTCTCATCTCTTTCTTTCTCCTCTCCATCATAGCTTCGAAATTTACCGTTCTATTTCTCTTCCTCTAACCTTTATATCTCTTTCACCCCATTCTATCGTCTTATCTCTCTACTCGATGAGAATAACTCACAAGCTGCAAGAACATAACGAGAAAATTCCCAACTAGCAATAGGACTGACATTCATAAAAGAAAAATGTTTACTTTCATATACATAGTCATTATTATTATTATTATTATTATTATTATTATTATTATTGATTGTTATAATTATTTTTTGACTGTTATAATTATCATTGTACTACTGTTATAATCTCTATTTTTTACTTTATCATTAATACTGTATAACACGTTATACGTCCTTAATGTAGAAACTGAAATTCGTTCAGTCTGAGTATGCCTGGTTAGGTGTAAGAGAGGGCCTGAAGGCCCTAATCTTGCCAGGTAAAATAAATGCATAAATAAATAAATAAAAATTAATAAATTTCCCTCACATTTCATTCTTCTGTATTAGTACCTATGTCTTCTATTCCAGTATGTCTTCCGATTCATTTCCGTTTCTGTTCCTGACTCTAGTAGTAATTCTCATCCAGCATCTCTTCATGATACGCAGAGCAACATTGAGTATTGAAACTAATTACAAATTATATCCGTAGTTTTCATAACTCTATTTAGTTTACCAAAAGCACTCTGCACCATCATATACAAGGGTGGGCCACAACGCTTAACCATTTGCTTAACATGACGTTGTTCCACTTTTCGAATGCAAAAGCAGCTTCGATTCTGCGTGGCATATATTCAAGTTTCCGGAACTGTGTGACGCCATCACACACGTGACAAGAAGGGGAGGAAGAATTGGGTTGGACGAACTGTCGACATCGAGGTCATTAGTGACGGAGCAGAAGTTTGGATTAAGGAAAGACGGAGAAGGAATTCACCCATGCCCTTTCAAAGGAGCCATCGCAGCATTTGCCTGTAGCGATTTGGGGAAATCACGGAAAACCACGATGACCGCACGTGAATTTGAAGTCACACTCCCGAATACGAGGCCAGTGCGGTAACCACTGCGCAGCCTCACTAGTCCCGCAGAGGTCAGAAGATCCTGTAAATCACTTGTCAATGATGTGTGGGTACAAAGCTGGAGCCCTATATCATCCTACGTTTGTTTCATCGGATTTATATCAGGAGGATTTGGTTGCGAAGTGGCCAATACATCAACATGAGACTTTATCATACACTTCAAACCACTATGGCATGATTTTGCACTTGTAACACGGACAGTTATTTTGGCAGATAATGCCATCGTCGTCAGGACATTGGTATTAAGGGAAAGGAAGTGGCAGATCTAGCAACCAAGAACGTGTGTCGCGATAGTCTTGTGTGGTCTTGCGGTAGCGTTCTCGCTTCCTGCGTACGGGGTCCCGGGTTCGATTCCCGGCGGAGTAAGGGATTTTCCCTGCCTCGAGATGACTGGGTGGTGTTGTGTCATCATCGTCGTTCATCCCTATTACTGTTGAAGGAAGGCAATGGCAAACCACCTCCGCTAGGACCTTGACTAGTCGGCGGTGCGGGTTTCCCGCATCGTCCCCTGCGCTTCTCGGAGTATGGGACCTCATCATCAGTGTTGAATCCTCCTACATACTATCACCCCAACGTCGACATACAGAATCAAATGTAGACAGGAATAAGGACGATTGGAAGCGACAGTGAGCTGCCTGTTTTAAATGAAAATGACATGTGATTCGACTGTTAAGAATCTGTGCAATGCCCTACTTCTTCTGTAAAATTTTATGGAGAAGTTCTCAAAAAGTTGTCAGGTTGGCTGGCTCAACCAAGTTTTTCTAAGTGGTCAGCTAGCTACGTATTGCTATGTAATTATTTTAGCTTCGCTTTGAATCACTTTGTTTTAATTGGCAGTTGTAGAATATCAGACGATATTTATACTTTCTTAAAAGATGTGTGGTTGTCTGATAGTGTGTGTGGCGGTGAATCAGATTAAGGGGGAATGAGTTCGGTTTTATACTTTATGTCACTATTACTTATTTTATAACTTTTAAGACGTTTTAGACACGTTTGTTTCTGCCGATATTCGAAAGGTTGATAATCTCGGCGTTGAATGATGATAAATCACACACACTTACACAAACACACAAACAGACAAGAGCGCGCACGGACACACAAACAAACACGCACAGGCGCACACATAATATTATGATTGGCTTAGAACTAAATATTTTCTCCATGGAATTCAGCATTGTTTCCAGAAACATCTGAAAACAACCGGTTTGGGGGCGCGTTGCACTGTTGGAACAATAACAGACCATCAGTATATATTCGAATATATGTCTTTGTTAATAGCAGTGGTAATAATTATATTAGATACTTACTACTAGTCTTATTCCTATTATGACGGGGGGCACGGGATGATTTCCACGGATGCTGCTGGTGCTTCGACATCCTCTGTGAAGTTCACGGTTCAAATGATGGTTGGGCTCAGCCTAACGGAATCATATTATCGTAAAGGGAGGGGAGGGAGCAGTTGGAAACCTATTTGTCCAGCATAGTTCCCCGGTGACTCCCCTGAGTGACACTGATTAACTCCCGGTGGTTTCCCAGGGGAGAGGGAGTGGAGGAAGGAAGGAGTCTAAATGTGTAACCCGACACAGGATGTCTTCATCAGTAATCTTGAGATAAGATTGTTATCACAGCCAGAAACAGCAGTTTCTTCCTACTAGTGTGACATAGAGATCAGTGTCGGTCGTGGAAGTGTGCTTAGAAAGCCCGAGCTTTTAAGGCAACCGCTCGCAACAAGTGGGAAATCCGAATTCGAGTCCCAGTATGAGGCAAATTTTCATCTTCATACCTAAGGCAGCTGGCATCAGAAAGATTCAGAAGTTGCAAATAAATTTCATAAATTTAATAAAGCTGGAAGCTCATCGACAATGTCTTTTTCTTCAGACATTGTTAAAAATAATACTACCTGCTTTGACATCGACATACAACATGATGTGGAAAAAAGGTTTACCCACTGATTGAAACACAGTTTGTGTCGAAACCTGGCTACAGCTGGTAAATACAAAATATCTTCGTATATTTGTTTACTGTTAACAGCAATGGTATGTGGTCGTATAAGTGGCCGTACGTTGGAGTCACGGCCGAAACTGATGGAATGGAGCACGTTCACTACATTAAAGGACAATCGAAAAATCTGTTTATAAAGCACCAGTCTCACTTCGATCTGCTTAAAAGAATGGGCTAGATACGTAAAGGAATTCGACAACATACTTTCTTTGTACCTGTCAAGTTACTGGATGGGGAAAGAATAAGAAGATTACAATGCATATTTAAATTATAAGTTAAAAATTAAGCTGGATGTTATTAAAACTAAACCAAACAAACAGAAAGAAAGTGTTGTTTTCTTTATGCAAATGTATACATTGGAATTAAAAAAAGTTTTTGTAGAAGAATATTTTCTTGTCTTATTCGCTAACCTAATAAAAATCTTAAGAATTTTCTCTATTTACGAAGATCTGTGAGCAATTATTTTGGATGTGGGCTGTGGATAGTTGCCTGACCTTGAAAATTAGTCGAAATAAGGTTGATGAAAATATTGTAAACCTCGTTGCGTACCTATATAAGTACTTACATATCTGCCTAGGTGAAACCTCTGCTGGTGCCACGTAATATTGTTATTAACAAATGTAGCCTAGACTGACGTAATTTGTTGTAAACTAATAGACACATCTCTCCCTATGTTCCAGAGATCTCCAGTTACGAAACTGGAAACCGGTGAATAAAAACTGAGGAATCTACGACAAATATGTAAAAATGAGAGTACTTTCAGATCTGCCTGGGCGTGGCCTCCGCTGCTGTCACATAATATTGGTATTAACAAACAGAACTCAAGTGACATAATTCTCCCTATGCTGTCCAGCTCGAGTTATAAAAGATGAAGGTGGGAAGAGACGGGATTGTTTCTCATCGGTCACATGACAAAACTGCTTGATCTATTCCTCGCGGTTCCTAGGGGGAACGGGAGTGCCGAAAGCAAGGAGCCGAAGTGTGTAAGCTAACAATGGATGTCTTTATCAGTAACCTTGAGATGAGATGGTTATCTCAGCCAGAACCCTTAGTTAATTCCTACTCACACTACGACCCCAGTGCTCGCAACTTTACTTGTGTTCCCACCACAGGTTTTCAAGGAGACAAACGTATTCGACTAGAATCTCAAATTTTTCGGAGGTGATATATCCACCCACGAGGAAATTCTGTCCTGTATGAAACGCATCATGATCGCAACACAACGTGGCCAATTGCTCTTACACGTAGTGTATCGGACTTTACGTGAAGTAAATGCGCAGGTTCCTTTCACTACGGAATTACTGAAACGCAATTAGGTTTATTCATATCAAACAAATATTTGAGAGTAATAATATATAATAATAAAAAATGAAATAATCGTCATGGTTTGTAAAACAAATGGCAAGTTACGATTTATTGTATGATAGTGGGAAACTGCGGTTTGTCTCCAGAGCATATTGCATACAAAACACTTTAACAGTTCACATTTTCGTACCGCTCCATTATATGGATTTTATTTAACGTATTACTAATTAAAAACATGGGGTGTATAGAATTAAGGGCGAAGCGAATCGTCTCAGGCATGCTTGGTTGGCAGAAATGTTGAAAGCACTCAAGAAAGGTTTGAATCTCACGAGGTACTACTTAGAAAACCAGTGAGCTTTTACAGCGCAGCAACTACGAATACGCTTTTAACACCTACAAATATATCCCGTTGAGTCCATCCGGATAAGGAGTGGTAAATAATAGTTCCCAGTTTGGCGTACAAGGAATAATTCTTTCCACGATACACTTGTGAATGGGATTGATGGAATCTTCTTATATGATACAACGAAGCGTTTCCTCTGCTACTGCGTGATTCGCAGTATGTAGATATGGATGTGAATGTAGATGCTCATCATTGGAGCGTCATTATTTCAAGACACAGATTTCAGTACCGATACATAGCGAAGACTGAACGTAGCTCATGTCGGAAAATGGCACAGCGCTGTTACCCTGAAACTTGTGTTACGAACAAACTGCTGTAGCATTCGCTTTGGTAAAGCTTGGCCGTGGAGCCCCAGTTACAGAAGACTTCGCCAAGTAAAAGGAAAGCACAGCCACAAGAATTTCTCATGGGCAAAACGAGAAAGAAGTACGGAATTACTTGGGCGATATGGTAATTAGATACATGGAGTTTTTCTACGCTCGCATTCACAAGTCGCCGTTAACGAACGGAAACAGCCGCTGATACCGGCCTGTCTGCTTTATTTTATTGGTAAAACGCCCCACACCGCAGTCTCGTTAGCCAGTATTTATTGCTGCGTTTGCCAGCTTCTGCCCAGAACAGGATCTCATTAAATTTACTCCTACGCTAACTGATGCAATCACATGACGATCACGCCCTCGTGGAACCCAGACTCTGGGGCACAGTCTTCCTCAAAAACTAAAAAACATGACAATGCATACGAGTCTTGGTTAGAAAAAGAAAGGGTTATTTCTTTCACAATGTTCGAAAAACGGGCAAAACGTCAAAGAATGACACATGAGCGTAGTTACAGCAACATGTACCTTACTACACGATTCTAGTTAAAAACTCTTTTCTCACTTTCTACCATACAATTTCGGCCTGCCCTTGCGTTATATACATTTCTATCCGATAAAATTGTCACTTACAGTGTATGAAAATATTTTTACTAAGTAAGAATTTGTTACTTAAAGCCCATAAAAAATTGTTAGTAAATAAGGTTATACAAAGCTCCACACCAGAGCATGACAATCACGATAATTGTAACAATTAGTGAGAGAATTTATTCGCAAAAAACTCAGGAAAGATCTATCACAGAGGCCTAACAGCACATTCATGTAAATTACGTATTTAACTGTACATCTTCACAGTTAATGCAAAGCGTTAATGGCAGAGGTTAGGCCAACAGACTACCAGTTTGTACTAGTGATGTCGCAACGATCAACTGGAAATTTTACTAAAAAATCGGCTGATTGTGTTTGTCTGAGGCATACTTCATGACAGTAACTGCCCATGTTCAACACTTTCAGTTTTACGTGTGAAGTATGGGGTGCACCAGTCGAAACACACTCCTTCCTGTTTAGAAGACTCTGATAGAAATTTTGGGAATCAGCAGCCTTCTTCACTAAAAAATTTTTCATGCGAACATGTTAGTGCTCTTAAATCTTCTTACCCCGTCTATACCTAAGCCTTTTACCACTTCTCTCTCTCTCTCTCTCTCTCTCTCTCTCTCTCACACTGCCACTGTCTATATGTGTCTCTCTCCCAATGTCTCCTTATTTTCCCATTGATTTACAGAATATCTCATTACCAATGTCTTCTCTCTCACTTACATAGTCTCCTTTTGTCTCTATTTCGCAATGCCACTGTCTCCACCATACCTCGGCAGTTCAAATATTCTGAGGGTCCAACTGCCGGCCGAAGTGGCCGTGCGGTTAAAGGCGCTGCAGTCTGGAACCGCGAGACCGCTACGGACGCAGGTTCGAATCCTGCCTCGGGCATGGATGTTTGTGATGTCCTTAGGTTAGTTAGGTTTAATTAGTTCTAAGTTCTAGGGGACTAATGACCTCAGCAGTTGAGTCCCATAGTGCTCAGAGCCATTTGAACCATTTGAGGGTCCAACTTAGTTTTTCCCCCATGCCTACATGTAAAATTTTGTAAGAAAGTCTACATTTTAAAGTCCGCTGGTCTGAGAGCATCTAGACGCCAAAAGCCTATGTGTGGTCTCCACTTACCCTGCATTTTTCATTTTCATTGTCTCTTATCTCCTTTGCACCCACTGTTTCTGTCTCCATCCCTCTCTCTTTCTCTTTAACTGCTCCTGTCTCTCACTGACCATCTATATTTTCGCTGTCTTTGGCTTTCACTGCTATTATCTTTATCCACCTCACTTTCTCTTTCACTGCCACTTTTTCTCACCCACCATTACTGCCTCTCTGCTGCTGACGTTCACCACCAAAACGCCGGAACAAGTTCGGATGCCAAAATTTTTGGTGAGGTAGTCGAGACGAGGATTGAGGGAGCTGGTTCCCCATTTTTCTGCCACTCTTCTAAAGAGAATCATATTCTCCTTTTCGTGCTCCGACAGAAGCATTTTCACTACTACAGCAGGGTGCACTGCGTATATAAAAGGAATTGTACAGGTCGTTAGACAGTTTATTTACGTACTTCGACACATTTATACACCTTCTCAAATATAAACTACAAATAAGTACGCCTTTTATAAGGTTAACACAAAATCGTTTGCTTTACATTTTCTCTGGATATTTTGCTCATCGATCGAAATTTGTTGAAAACGCCCGGTTTATTACTTGTACCTTAAATCGTAAAAATGTTATTAGAAATATTTTACTGAATGTGCAGACTTTCCAGTGTGCGCGCGACGCGAAAGCAGGAAACTTGCCTTTTATGGGCAAGTACTCTACCAACTGAGCTACCCAAGCTCAACACACAGAGTGTCTTCGCTGCTCTACATCCGTCTTTACTTCGTCTCCTACTTCCCAAACTTCACAGAAGTTCTCCATTTGACTCAGCACCACATCAACGCAAATAACGAAATTACGATAATATGTGGTATCAAACGACGTTTCTGACAAGATGAGGGTTTATTGGTAGCGAGGAACCAGCATTTTATCTTGGACGAGGAGACAGATCTAAAAGTAGCTTCGAGGGTTCTCACGGATTATTTACCTGGTGTTTAACTTTGTATTATTACCCACGACTGAGCGAGGTGGCGCAGTGCTTGGCACACTGGATTCGCATTCGGGAGGATGACAGTTCAAACCAGCGTCTGGCCATCCTGATTTAGGTTTTCCGTTATTTCTCTAAATCACTTCAGGCAAATGCAAGGAGGGTTCCTCTGAAAGTTCACGGCCAGATTCTTTCCCCATCTTACCCGAATCCCATGGAACTGATCACCTCACTGATTGGTCCTCTCCCCCAAACCAGCCAGAATCCCATGGAACTGATCACCTCGCTGATTGGTCCTCTCCCCCAAACCAGCCAGAATCCCATGGAACTGATCACCTCGCTGGTTGGTCCTCTCCCCACAACCAGCCAACCTTATTGTCCAAGATTTTATGCCTTTTCCTTTGAAAAGATATTTGTAAGTCAATTAGGTCTACTACTTCTTTTAGTACGTTAATCTGTTGTGCTACTATTTCAGAACAGTCTGATTTTATGCTTATTTCATGAGCAGTAGCTTAAGCGTCTATTTCCACATCATGCATTTTAGCCTCAATTTCTAAACCTTCAAAGAGGTTCCAAAGTTTTAATTCCTTGCGCTGTTCATGTGTTATTTTTTCTAATAGACTACTGATATTTCTGATGTGAGGTTTAACCTCAGTGAAGAGCTCCTGTATCGATTTCGGAGTGTTTCGAGAAGCATCGCTTGAGTTTTATTTCGGTGTCAGTCACAGTTATTCTAACAATCCGTTGAAGTTTTTCATCAACTTCCATTTCTGCCAGTATGTTACGTAGCACGTCATCCATTGGAGTCACATGCATTTTCAAAATATATGGTCCCTTCCAGCATATTTGTCGGGAAGTTTTTGAATTCAGTACCTTTTCTAATGTGAACTAACTGTTTTGGAAACATCTCTGATATTTGTCTGGTTCCAGTTATTTTAAATTGAGTAGTTACAGGATCTAGTAGGTTTTTCTTGTTTTCAGTCCGAAGACTGATTTGATGTAGCTCTCTGCCTTAGCCTATAGTGTGTCAACCTCTTCATCTTTGCATATCTAGTTCAACCTACATCCACTCGAACCTTTTTACTTTATCAAGCCTAGGTCTTCATCTAAAGTACTTACACCTCGCCTCCCCCCCCCCCCCCCCCACCTCACCCAACTCCCCAACACAACCCACGCACACGCACTTCCCTTCATGATCAAAATGGCTATTCATTGTTGCCTTTGTACGCTACTTATCAATCGATCCATTCTTTTAGTCAAGATGCGTCGTAAGTCTCTTGGGTCCAAATTTCGATTTAGTATGTTGTCATTGCTAATCCGACCTATCCATATAATATTTAGCATTTGTCTGTAGCATCATATTTTAGAAGCTACCATTATTTTCTTCTGTGAACTATTTATCGTTCATGTATCACTTCCGCTGTTGTCAGCCTGCATTAATATCTTCTCTACTTAGGCCACCATCAATTCTTTTGCTCCACAGAGTGCAAAAACCATTACTTTCAATCTCTAAATTCTTAATATAATTCTTTCAGCATTGCTTGATTTCATTCGACTATATTCCATAGTCGTAATTTAACTTTTATTGATGTTCACCTAACAACCTCCTTTCAAGTAAATTATCCGCTTCGTTTCAGTCCGTCTCTAAGAGAATTACTATAACATAAGTAAACCTCGTCCACCTCTAATTTAATTTACTTTCCAAACTTTTTCTTGGTTTCCTTCACAATGTTTGCAATGTACAAATTAACTGACATCGGAGATAGGCTACGATGCGGTCTCGCTCTATCCCCAACTACTGCTTCCACGTCACGTCTTTCGACTTTTATAACAGCAATTGGCTCCCTTACAAGTGGCGGATGACCTATTGATCTCTGTATTTATTCCTTATTTATCTGCACAACAGCAACCAGTTCATTCCTGTCAATATTTTTAACTTACACATATTATAAATGAAAATTTACCATTTCTCATTCTCTAACATATTTCGTATTCCGATTACCCCGTACATTACTGGAAGTTAGGAGATGGGACGATAATAATGCACCTCTGTAGCATAACCTTCTTGACGTAGAGGACGAATCAACGTTAATTTCCAGTCATGCGGTACGAGTGGACTTCAAAAAATAAGTTTACATTGTTACTGTAGGCCAGCCACGTAACTTTTATTGAATCCTGCATTTCATTTCAAAGTGACACAGATACCAAAGGCTAAACAATCGAACATCCAGGATGGAATGTAACAGAATTATGAAAAGGATAGTTGCTACTAATCATATAGCGGAGATGCTGAATCGCAGACAGGCACAAAAAAAAGATGTCACAAAATGATCTTTCAACCAACAAGGACTTTGTCAAAAATAGAGAACAGACACACACACACACACACACACACACACACACACGCACGCACGCACACACATGCACACGCAATCTAACTAACCCACGCATATAATCACAGTCTCTGGCAGCTGAAGCCGCTGTCTCTTGTCTAATTTTGACAGTGGACTTGTTGGCCTAAAGCTCATTTTTGGTTGTGCCTATCTACTCATCATCTCCACCATATGGTTACTAGCAACTATCCTGGCACCACACATATACCAAACTCTATTTTTCAACACAGCTACCAAGTGTTTGTAAACAATTATCTGAACATTCTATTAATTGTTCAGTTCCACGACGATGTAAACCCACTCCTTGGTAAAGGAGCCTTTCGAGAACCGTGGCGATGTCTTCATTTTTGGAAAATCTCTTTCCTCCCAGGTGTTCTTTCAGCTTGCCGAAAAAATGGATATCACCTGGTGCTATATATGGGCTTCCGATCAGCATCCAACACATCTGTGTGCTCTTAGTCAGACTGTTGGCATCATTCAGCTGTGGCTGGAGGCCTGATTGCATTTGGTCCAAATATTGCCAAAATTCCAGTGTGAATCTGTTTACAGTCTCGACGTTTCGTCCACAAGAATGACACTGTCCCGGTACTCCAGCTGTGGAGCACGCTTCCAGTTGCCGCACCGTTTCAGTCTCACACTGTGGTGCATTGCGACCCTCGCCACAGCAGAACTGTGTGTGCGGGAAACTCCAAACATGTGCTGTACTGTCATCCGACAATGAGCCACTCTTTTTGTGCGATGATCTTATGGTCGGCCGGCCGTTGTGGCCGAGCTGTTCTATGGGCTACAGTCTGGAACAACGCGACCGCTACGGTCGGAGGTTCGAATACTACCTCGGACATGGATGTGTGTGATGTCATTAGGTTAGTTAGGTTAAAGTAGTTATAAGTTCTAGGGGACTGATGACCTCAGATGTTTAGTGCCATAGTGCTCAGAGCCATTTGAATCATTTTTTCTTATGGTTGGACGACATTGACACATGCATCTTACTTTCTAAAGTTTCAAGATAGTTCTTCTTTTTACCATAAGTTTACTTTAGTTGTTATTATTCTTCTCTTATTGCTGTAATTATTATTATTTGTTCAGTACTAGTAGTGAAGGTAGTGGTACTAGAGCTATCAGTATCCGGTTATTGGATTAATTCTCAATTATCTTACAGAAAAGCAGATCTTGTCTGTAATCTTTTCAGTTCTATTATTAGAGGTATTGTTACTATTCCTACAGCAATAATTATTTCCATAAACTGTCTTGTAAAACTTGGTTCAATATGAGAGAGGGACTGAAGACCGTAATTCCATCAGATTAGGTAAATACTCCAAATGTGGTACTCTCTCGTTAAAGCATACTCACACACACACACAAACACACACACACACACACACACACACACAGGCGCGTGAGCGCAGAAGGGTGAAGAGAGAGAGAGAGAGAGAGAGAGAGAGAGAGAGAGAGAGCGGGAATGGGCTCGCGCCCTATGGTGTACCACCCAAAAGCAGAATAATTTTATACACGCGAATGACCCAAACTAATTTTCGTTGCAAAGTGTGCATTTTTTGCTGCAACTGCGATGTGAAAGTAGCGCCACATGTACCCTCATTACACGGAACCAGACTAATTACTAGGTATCGTCAAAAATATGTTGATGATCCGTCAGTATGTAACTGTTATATCACATTTTTTCTAAAAAAGTAAACGTTGTTCGTTTATTATGGTGGTGGTGGTGGTGGTGGTTAGTGTTTAACGTCGCGTCGACAACGAGGTCATTAGAGACGGCGTTTATTATGAAAATCTAATTAAGACAAACACTGTGACGAAGTTTACGAGACTTAAGGAAGGTCACAAGAGCAGGCAACAGAAGCTGACCACGCAGCAACTGCCATACAATTCTACATCGATTTCTAACAATAAACATAATAACCTTCATTTTTAAATGATCAGATACGTTCTGGTCATTACTTTACAGGAGTCTTTACAAAGCTTTAAACAGCCCATACACTGTTATATTTCTTTTTATAACAGCTAATATTACCGTCATTTATAAATCATATATTTTTCCTGGTAAAAATATGTAATTTTTGTATCCACACTGAAGCGCTAAAGAAGCTTGTATAGGCGTGCGTATTCAAATACAGAGATATTTTAACAGGCAGTATACGGCGCTCCAGTTGGCAACGTCTGTGTAAGATATCAAGTGTCTGGCGCAGTTCCTACATCGGTTATTGCTGCTACAATGGCAGGTTATCAAGGTTAAGTGTGTTCGAACGTGGTGTTATATTCGATGCACGAACGATGGGACACAGCATCTCCGAGGAATGATGAAGTGGAGATTTTCCCGTACTACCACTACAAGATTGTACCGGGAATATTATGAATCCAGTAAAACATCAAATCTTCGACATCGCTGAGGCGGTAAAAGGATTCTGTAAGAACCGGACCAACGAAGACTGAAGAGAATCTTTTAACATGACAGAAGGTGCAACCCTTCCGCAAATTGCTGCAGATCTAAATGCTGGGCCATCAACAAGTGTCAGCGTGCAAACTATTCAGCGAAACATCATCGATGACTGCATTTTTGACGTTGGACTGTTGATGAGTGGAATCACGTTCCCTGGTAGAGTCTCGTTTCAAATTCTATGGAGCAGATGGATGTGTCCGTGTATGGAGACAACCTCATGAATCCGTGGACCCTGTATGTCTGCAGGGGACTGTTCAGACTCGTGGAGGCTCTGTAATGGTGTGCGGCGTGTGCAGTTGGAGTGATATGGGACCCGTGATACATCTAGATACGACTCTGTCAGGTTACACTTTCGTTATCATCCTATATGATCACGTGCATCCATTCATATCCATCGTGAATTCCGACGGACTTCAGCAATTCCATCAGGTCAATGCTTCCCTGCACAAGACCAGAATTGCTACAGAGTGACTCCAGGAACACTCTTCTGTGTTTAAACACTTCCGCTGTCCACCAAACTCCCCAGACATGAACATTATTGAGCATGTATGGAATGCTTTGCAACGTGCTGTTCAGAAGAGATCTTCACCCTCTCGTACTCTTACGGATTTATGGACAGTCCTACATCATTAACGGTGTCAATTCCCTCCAGCACTACTTCAGAAATCAGTCGATTCTATGACATATCGTTTTGGGTCACTTCCGAGGGGCGTTTGAAAAGTCCGTGCAAAAGTAAAAACTACTTACTTGTTCGGGGTAAACCTCTTTTATTTTTCGACATAGTCTCCTTTTAGACTAATACACTTCGTCCAACGCTGTTCTAATTTGCTAATCCCTTCCAAATAAAAGGATTTGTCCAAGTCTGCAAAATAGCTATTAGTTGCTGCAATCACCTCCTCGTTTGAATAAAATCTTTGTCCCGCTAGCTATTTCTTCAAATTGGGGAACAAATAGTAGTCCGAGGGAGCCAAGTCTGGAAAACAGAGTTGATGTGAAACAAGTTGGAATCCTGTTTCCATTAATTTTGCGACCACATCAGGACTTTTTTGCGGTCCAGTCGCCGGCCTTTTTCTAGTAGCTCCGTTTTCAATCGGTCCAATAATGATGAATAATATTCACCTGTAATAGTTTTACCCTTTACAGATAGTCGATGAGGATTATCCCTTGTGAATTCCAAAAGACAGTCATCATGGCCTTTCTGGCTGAGGGAATTGTCTTCGCCTTTGTGGTGCAGATTCTCCCTTGGTAATTCATTGTTTAGATTGTTGTTTGGTCTCAGGAGTACAGTAATGTATCCATGTTTCATCCAAAGTGACGAAACGATTCTTAAAGTCTTGCAGATTCTTATTGAAGAGCTGCAAACCATCTTTGCAACACTTTACATGATTCCGTTTTTGGTCATGTGTGAACAATCGCGGAACTCATCTTGCAGATAGCTTTCTCATGTCCAAATGTTTATGCAAAATATTATGTTCCCGTTCATTCTAGATGCCCACAGTACTCACAATCTCAGGAACCTCACCACATCATGCATTTCATGAATGATTTCTGGAGTCGTAACCTCCACAGGGCGTCCAGAACGTTCTGCATAACTTGTGCCAATGTGGCCACTCCGAAAATTTTGAAACTACTTATAAGCTGTTATAATCGAAGGTGCAGAGTCACCATAGTGTTTAACAGTCTTCTCTTTAGTCTCCTGAGGCGTTATGCCTTCCATAAAGTAATGTTTAATCTCCACACGGAATTTTTTTTCGTCCATTTTTTGACAGTCACTCGACTTCCTTGATTCACATGAATGCCAAACACAAAGAAATATACCAAAATAGCTGAAACTTTGTGTGCGTTCTTTCCAAAGATGCTACTAACTAAACATGACCTCGATACGTGCCAGTGGTGCCATCTCTCGGACTTTGCACCAAGTTTCCAAACGCCCCTCGTACGCGTGTTCGCGGCGGTCCTACACGGTATTGGGCAGGTGTACCATTTCTTTGACTCTTCAGCGTAATGCACATTACATTTCTTTCACATATTTACCAATTATTTTGAATTTTTGCACTTACGCATGCATATTCAGTGTTACTGTTTTCCTTCTGATAGATCACACATATGCTTACCGTTGAACAACAAAGTAAACAGCACTTGTGCATTATGTAATACAACTACCTCACACATTTAAGTAAATGACCCCTACCTTTTACAAATCCCTTCAGATCCTTGAACGCCATGCTCTCTGCCTCGCCTATCACATCCGTCTCCCCTCCCCCATTCCGTTCCCCCACCTACTCCTTTTCCTCGAACGGATACGGATCCTCTACACCTCCCGTAAACTCGACCCTCCTCACCCGCTTGTCTCACCCATCCTCTCCCACCCCCGCCTGCTGCCGCACCTGTATTCCCACGTCCCACCTGCTCTCCATCTCTCCACCCTCCTTACCCTCTCCCAAGGTGGCTTCCGCCAGCTCCCCCTCCCTGATGATGTCCTCCTCCCCTCCATCTACCCCTCCTATCAATTTTGATCCTCCCCTCCCACTTACTGTGTCTTTTCCTTTGAGCACCCTCCCTCCCTTCTCTCTCCTTTTCCCCCCATCCCCCCTCCTCCACCCCTTCCCCTGGGCTCCCTCTCCCCCTTCCTCCCTTCCTTCCTCCCCCTATCTCCCCTGCCCGTGGCATCTCTGCTCTCCCCTCTCCCTCTCCCACCCCCCCCTCCTCCTCTCTTGGCAGGTTCCTGGTCTCGTACACACTCAGTGGACATCCGCGCGCTGGAGATCATCGCCATCAGTGTCTAGTGTGTGTGCCTTCGTGTTTGTGTTTAGTGTTCTTTCGCCGTCACCCCACCACCGTTCACCTGTGCCATCGCAGTCGTCCGTGTTTTTGTGCGCCGTGCCAACAGGTTTTAGTGTTTTTGGTTGTCCAGCGTGAACGGCTTCATGTATCTTGTTTTTACCCGCCATTTTTTGTATTATGTGTACCTACTTTATGTCATCTATTGTACCACTCGCGGCTGAAGAGCAGCGTACTATGCTACTGACAGACCACCTTTGTACAAGGTGTTTAAAATAACAATAAAGAAAAAAAATTAAGTAAATGGATTACAGAATGCAAAAAGAAACCTCGAAGTGGCATTTACGTTTACATTCGTCATCTCACTACCCATTAGTGTACGTAAGACCAAGCTCCCGAAGAGACAAGCTCTCGTAACGAAATACGCAGATATCGCACACTTAATGATACAGAGGGATCGAATCCCATTCTGAGCCGCAGTTCAGGCAGTAACGTTTCATCGTGTAGTCAGCCTCAGCATGCTGTGACGTACGTGCGTAACACAGAGACGCTCTGTGAAGAACGAGAAAAGCAGAAAGGCCACGTGATGTGTGGGTGGGGCGTCACGGCGAGGCGGGGCCAGGCGGCGGGGCGGCCGTGATTTGCGCTGGCGACGTCCTGCCGGCGGTAATAGCGTCGGCTGGCAGGGCCAGCCGGGGGCGGCCTAGGGCCACACGCTTTAATAGCTCTGCGTGGTCGCTCGTCACCGCGAGGCCACCCGGCACAAGCGCCTTTATTGCTGTCGGGGTTTCCCGTCTTCCTTTCCAACGCTGCTAACATATGGAGAGAAAAATATCGCCGACCTCAGTTTGGCACCGCTTGAGGCTTAAAAATATTTTTCACTCGCAAAGCGATGATTGTAGAAAAACAACAAAACAACTTTCCGCATTAAAACTCTAGTCAGCCAAATAGAATAAAGAAATCTTGTCATTTCATCAGCAAGGCAAAAACAATGTCGTATAAAAATAGAAACTTAATTCTCAGGATAAATTCAAACCATGCTGTCAGTCGTGAAGTAACAGTCTGGTCAACAGCATCAAGACGACGATATAAAGTCAATAGGCAGTAAAAATGGTTCAAATGGCTCTGAGCACTATGGGACTCAACTGCTGTGGTCATTAGTCCCCTTGCACTTAGAACTAGTTAAACCTAACTAACCTAAGGACATCACAAACATCCATGCCCGAGGCAGGATTCGAACCTGCGACCGTAGCGGTCTTGCGGTTCCAGACTGTCGCGCCTTTAACCGCACGGCCACTTCGGCCGGCAATAGGCAGTAAAAATATCTTCCTTACTGCTAAGTCAGAAACAACGGCAGTGTTTAATAATCACCGTATAAATAAAGGAGGTGAATTAAATAAAAACAGCTCAGTAAAACGGCTTTCCTAGACTGCTGTCTCAAATACACCTTCATGCTACTACCTAGAGAGGAACTGAGTGAAAAAAAATGGTTCAAATGACTCTGAGCACTATGGGAGCACTGAGGTCATCGGTCCCCTAGAACGTAGACCTACTTAAACCTAACTAACCTAAGGACATCACACACATCCATGCCCGAGGCAGGATTCGAACCTGCGACCGTAGCAATCGCGCGGCTCCGGACTGAAGCGCCTAGAACCGCTCGGCCATCAGGCCGGCAGGAACTGAGTCAATAATTAAATCACTCGCTGGACACATTGAGCAGGAAGTTCCTAACATTAGTCGTCTTCTTTCGTTCAGCTTAGACATTTGCTTGTGCTGTTCACAAAATATTACTAGTGAAGTCGGACCATTGTAAAATGAGTCGGTCGGAGTGGCCGTGCGGTTCTAGGCGCTGCAGTCTGGAGCCGAGCGACCGCTACCGTCGCAGGTTCGAATACTGCCTCGGGCATGGATGTGTGTGATGTCCTTAGGTTAGTTAGGTTTAATTAGTTCTAAGTTCTAGGCGACTGATGACCTCAGAAGTTAAGTCGAATAGTGCTCAGAGCCATTTGAACCATTGTAAAATGAGACTAATAACTTCGTCTCAAACATTAAGAACAGACCGCAAAAGGTCATTCTTAAATGTAATGGGAACAGCTTTCAGGAGGCATCGGGAGTGGTACACAATCAAGTGGGAGTCCCCTTAGGCATCAGTGCTGGGACCACAACAGTTCTTAATTCTCAATTTTTTCTGTTTGGTACATAACACTAACTTGGTAACGAGGGATACTGAGTGCCACATAGACAATTTATCAAACAGTGCAGTCCAGCACATAGGTTCTTGACTTGTAGAAAATAATTGATGGTAAATCACGGAGAGAGTCAGTTTTGACAGTTCATAGTACACAGTTCAACTAACACAACACAACAGTTCTTAATTCTCAATTTTTTTCTGTTTGGTACATAACACTAACTTGGTAACGAGGGATACTGAGTGCCACATAGACAATTTATCAAACAGTGCAGTCCAGCACATAGGTTCTTGACTTGTAGAAAATAATTGATGGTAAATCACGGAGAGAGTCAGTTTTGACAGTTCATAGTACACAGTTCAACTAACACAACACAACAGTTCTTAATTCTCAATTTTTTTCTGTTTGGTACATAACACTAACTTGGTAACGAGGGATACTGAGTGCCACATAGACAATTTATCAAACAGTGCAGTCCAGCACATAGGTTCTTGACTTGTAGAAAATAATTGATGGTAAATCACGGAGAGAGTCAGTTTTGACAGTTCATAGTACACAGTTCAACTAACACAACACAACAGTTCTTAATTCTCAATTTTTTTCTGTTTGGTACATAACACTAACTTGGTAACGAGGGATACTGAGTGCCACATAGACAATTTATCAAACAGTGCAGTCCAGCACATAGGTTCTTGACTTGTAGAAAATAATTGATGGTAAATCACGGAGAGAGTCAGTTTTGACAGTTCATAGTACACAGTTCAACTAAAATCGACATTATGATTACACAAAATGAACGTATGATTAGTAAGTCTGAACAATCCAGACTACTTGGTGTTAAGCTACCATGAAGTCCATGTTCGAAATCTTGCTTAGAGACTGAATGCTGCTCTAGGTATTTACCGTAAGAATAGACTCTACAGTAAGTGATAGACCACCACGAAAGTTACTCCCCTTTTCTTATTGTCATTCGCATATGTCATATATCATTATTCCCGTTCGCAATGGGCATTTTTGGCACAGAAACGGGCGGTTCGAGCTATAAATATACATGGGGACTCACAGACGACAGTACTTTTCGTCTCTTTCACTCTTTCTTTCTTTCTATTTACATTAACATCTTCATGAGTGGTATTAAAAACCAATACTTTTAAATGTCCTCAGAATAGGAAGTAATTTGCTACTGTAGTAATTTTAATGTGTGGAGTAGCCGACGCATTAAGTTCTGGAGGTTCACCTTGTTTGCGTGCATCATCTTTCAGTTAAACGTCCATTTCAGACCACATGATATTTTGAATTTCAGTTGCTGTATCACATTTTGTTTTGAATGTTATGGTGCAGTAAACAGCGCATAGGCGGAAAGAATGCATTGAACGTCTCTGCGAAGGAGGGGAAACGTCAGCTCACATTATAGAGGAGAGGAATCAATATCGAATACATAGGGGATCAAGTGTTACCGTCAGCGTTAGAAGACTGGAAATCAAGTAACGCAGAAGGCAAAGACAGCATATCTTTAGAATTTCTAACATCATTCGCGGAAATGGAAACGAAACGCCTGTTCAAGCGCTGATATGTGGGTCTTATACTGCCTGACAAAAAAAGTGAAGCACTCATAGGACATGGTCAGATGTTAGCGTAACTTCGCCACGTACAGACATCGGTGGGTATGTAAGTGATTAATTATTGTTGGAAATCACTGAGACAAGTAGAACGGCCTTAAGGATGCACAAGTGCTTTGTATGTTAGTGTTGTTAGAAGGCCTTATGTGAACAGCGTCAGATGTTGACTGGTCACTGTAAAGGACATAGAGGTACCGCATACTCGTGGGAGCTAACGTTTATCACCACCTGACAGTTTTTAAAAGGGGCCATATTGCGGTTCTCCATTTCCCAGGCTGAATGAATCGTGCACTGTCTGTATTTGCAGGGCAATAAGAGGTAGCATCGGTCTGATGTTGGACTGTATGGCAACGTTAGGAGAGGCATACATGTCGTCAAAGGTTTCGTGCGACCTCGTCTGACCACCACGATAGGGGGAGGAGGGGAGGGGGAATCGCAGCATTGTGTTCACTAAGCGCATAGCAATCCCTTCACATATGAATCTGCCATCCGAGAACAAGTAATGGACTCCCTGAAACGTCCTGCGTGATCTCGCATCAATGGTCAGAGATAAGCAGCTGCCGGACTAGGGAATTATCGACGGATGCGTTGGCTGCCGTTTGGGCTGCCGTGTTTGGGCTGTCGTGACCAAGAAATACGGACTCCTGGTGAAGGGTGCATTATTTAAGCAATGATTCGTGGTTCTGCACGACAATGAATGGGCATTAATGGTAAGTATGGTGTCAACGGAGGAAGAGGTCCCATTGTTTCAATGATTTGGAGAGGTACAGCTGTGTACGACCTGTCGTCATAGTATGCGGAACGGTCGAGTATGGATTCAGGTCAGGGCTAGTAGTGACTGAGGACACTGCGACGGCCTAACGGTACGTCACTGCCATCGTGAATTCTCAGAGCCATTTTTCAACAGGATGGTACTCGTCCACAAGTGGCACAAGTCTCTACGAGCTGCCTGTGTGATGTTAAGGTAATCCTGTGTAAGAGAGATCGCCATATTTGCCCGCAATGGAAAATATATTGGATTCGCTTGCACGTAAAGTCAGTCCCATTGTTGGTATCCAGGATATGTAGGACCAGTTACGACAGTTATGGGCTACGACATCATACAACATCTCGGGGACACCATCCTCAAACGGAATCATTACATGCATTAAGGCCAGAGGGTTGCTACGTACGCTCATTCTATCAAGTTCTTCGTAAAACTGACTCGACTGTGTAATAAGAATAAGTACTCTATTAAAATCACGTATATTCATTTCGTTTCTTCCTCCCTTTCTGCGAGCTTTACTCTTATTGTCAGACACATATGAGACTGGAGACGTATAATCATACAATTGCGAATATAAGGACAGAAGATATGTGTGTATGAATAGTACAATCAAATTAACAACTGATGCATCGAAGCTACTGACAGGAAAAGTATACAGAATAATGGAAAAGGAACTCCAGAATCTGTAAGCTGACGATCAGTTTGGCGTTAGGGAAGATAAAGGCGCCAGAAATACACTTCTGACGCTGCGCTTGATAATGGAAGTAAGACATAAGAAAATTCCTTCGTCATTGTAAAATGGTACAAAACGCACAAAATTCTCAGTTAGATACCTGTAAATTCTATGGAAAGATATTTAATATAGAATATGTGTAAAAACGAAGAAGGAAAAACAAGAACCAAAAACCACAACGAAGTGCTCGGACTGTAAAGGGTGTGAAAAATGGACATAGACTTTCGCCACTTATGTTTTATCCATACATAGAAGATGAAATGTTATTATATTGAAAGTAAGGGAAAAAAGGAAGGAAGAGTAGGATTTAACGCACAGTCGACATCTCGGTCATTAGCGGCGGAGCGCAACCTGCTAATATTTCAAGGATGGGGAAGGAAATAAGCAGTGGCCTCTGAAAGAAACTATTCCGGTATACATCTGGAGCGATTTAGGGAAATCACGGAAAGCCTAAATCTTGATGGCTGCACGCGGATATGTACCGTCGTCCTCTCGAATGCCAGTCCAGTCTGTCAACACTGCGGCACCCCTCTCGGTAAAAGAAATGTTCATGATGCGATAAAAATTTAGAGTGCAAGGAAATCAGTGATAACATTTGTTCATGATATTGCTGTCCTGACCGAAAGTGAAGAAGAAATACGCGACCTGCTGAATGAATGAATAATCCCACGGGTGAAGAATATGGATTCGTAACAAACTGAAGAGTGTCGAAAGTAATGAAGAGTAGCAGAAATGCGGTTACAGACAAAATTAACGGTAAAATTGGTGACCACGAACAATAAGTGAAAGAATGAACAACATGACGGATGAAGCAAGAGGACAAAAAAAGCAGAATAGCACTAGCAAAGACGGAATTCCTGCGCAAAAGAAGTCTACTAGTATCAACTATCGACCGCAGTTTGAGGAAGCAATTACTAAGAATACACGCATAGAGAGTAGAACTGTATTGCAGTGTAGCATAGCTTATGGAAGAAACTGAACAGAAGAGAAATGAATGATTATTGAAATGTGGTGCTACAGAAGGATTGAGAAAATTAGGTGGACTGATAAGAAAGGAATAAGGAGGTTCCCCTTAAAATTGGTGAAGAACATAACTGGGGCCTGGGGTACCTGCCTCAAGAAACACATGCAACAATACAATACAGGGTGAGTCACCTAACATTACCGCTGGATATATTTCGTAAACCACATCAAATACTGACGAATCGATTCCACAGACCGAACGTGAGGAGAGGGGCTAGTGTAATTGGTTACTACAAACCATAAAAAAATGCACGAAAGTATGTTTTTAACACAAACCTACGTTTTTTTTAAATGGAATCCTGTTAGTTTTGTTAGCACATCTGAACATATAAACAAATACGTAATCAGTGCCGTTTGTTGCATTGTAAAATGTTAATTACATCCGGAGATATTGTAACCTAAAGTTGACGCTTGAGTACCACTCCTCCCTGTTCGATCGTGTCTATCGGAGAGCACCGAATTACGTAGGGATCCAGAGGGAACGGTGATGGTCCTTAGGTACAGAAGAGACTGGAAAAGCACATTACGTCCACTTGCTAACACCTTTTTATTGGTCTTTTTCACTGACGGACATGTACATTACCATGAGGGGTGAGGTACACGTACACACCTGGTTTCCGTTTTCAATTACGGAGTGGAATAGAGTATGTCCCGACATGTCAGGCCACTAGATGTTCAATGTGGTGGCCATCATTTGCTGCACACAATTGCAATCTCTGGCGTAATGAATGTCGTACACGCCGCAGTACATCTGGTGTAATGTCGCCGCAGGCTGCCACAATACGTTGTTTCATATCCTCTGGGGTTGTAGGCATATCACGGTACACATTCTCCTTTAACGTACCCCACAGAAAGAAGTCCAGAGGTGTAAGATCAGGAGATCGGGCTGGCCAATTTATGTGTCGTCCACGTCCTATGAAACGCCCGTCGAACATCCTGTCAAGGGTCAGCCTAGTGCTATTTGCGGAATGTGCAGGTGCACCATCATGCTGATACCACATACGTCGACCCGTTTCCAGTGGGAAATGTTCGAGCAACGTTGGCAGATCATTCTGTAGAAACGCGATGTATGTTGCAGCTGTTTTGGCCCCTGCAATGAAGTGAGGATAATGTTTCAAGCGTCAACTTTAGGTTACAATATCTCCGGATGTAATTAATATTTTACAATGCAACAAACTGCACTGATTACGTATTTGTTTATATGTTCAGATGTGCTAACAAAACTAACGTGATTCCATTTAAAAAACATAGGTTTGTGTTAAATAACACACTTCCGTGGATTTTTGTATAGTTTGTATTAAACGATTACACTAGCCCCTCTCCTCACGTTCGGTCTGTGGAATCGGTTCGTTAGTATTTGATGTGGTTTACGAAATATATCCAGCGGTAACGTTAGGTGACTCACCCTGTATAAAGAATGTACTTGTAATAAGGTGCGGCAAATAAAAGTGGCCCAGAGAACAGAGTATCAGGTACAAGGAAACTCAGCAGAGGAAAGGAAATACAGTACTACCCTCACTACAACAGATGTTGAAAGTGACCGCCATACATCTCTTGGTACTCTTGGGCCCTGGTCATCAAGTTACCATAGACGGACCGAATCCGAACTCGTGGAATTGCTGCAGTCTCATTCGACATGTGCTGCTGCAGTTCTTGAGCTCTGTTAAAAACAATAACAATAATATAATATTAAGATACATTAATATAAATAAGTACTATGTATATAATTTTCCGGTCTTTAATGAAGCAAAATTTACAAATTACTTCATCAAAGTCGACCAGTTTTTCTCTTTCCACTACATCACTGAGGCGATCTTGTCCCATCGCTGATCGCAGCTATGTGAAAATTAATTTTAATTTGCTGAATGAGCACAGTTAGTAATACTCTTTCCACTACGTCACTGAGGCGATCTTGACCCATGCGAAAATTAATTTTAATTTGCTGAGTGACCACAGCTAGTAATATATTTGCGGCAAATATCAACCGATATAGATTCGTCGCATTTATTACATGTGATTTGTGACTGGGCAGTCTGTTGTTGCTTCCCATCGCGTATAGTACATATTCTTTTGTGATGTGAATCAATATTACTGATTCTGTAACGAAGGACACTGGTTTCCGATCTCTATTTCATATCAGCTTGCTTAGACCTGAGCTCCAGATTAATGATTAAGTGTTATTACATTCTATAATGTGTTGAGTTAACAGTCTGAGGCTATCATTCGAACTGGTGTGTCATTATTTGAACGAATTAATCAAGAAAAATCTAGGGTGTTGAGCTCACACTATTATCTTACGGGTAGTTTCTTTACGTTTTCCTTTTAATTATCGCTATCCATTTATTTATTTTATTACTTCACTAATGTCTTTGCTAGTTAAGGTGGTTCATGAATAATCGCTCCAAGGGTATAACGCAACAGTGCATCATAGAACCGCATTTGACCAGATGCACCATATTAAAATCTAAGCTTGTCTACATCTACATCTACATCTACATGATTACTCTGCAATTCACATTTAAGTGCTTGGCAGAAGGTTCGTCGAACCACAATCATACTATCTCCCTACCATTCCACTCCCGAACAGCAGGCGGGAAAAACGAACACCTAAACCTTTCTGTTCGAGCTCTGATTTCTCTTGTTTTAGTTTGATGATCATTCCTACCTATGTAGGTCGGGCTCAACAAAATAATTTCGCATTCGGAAGAGAAAGTTGGTGACTGAAATTTCGTAAATAGGTCTCCCCGCGACGAAAAACGTCTTTGCTTTAATGACTTCTATCCCAACTCGCGTATCATATCTGCCACACTCTCTCCCATATTACGTGATAATACAAAACGAGCTGCCCTTTTTTGCACCCTTTCGATGTCCTCCGTCAATCCCACCTGGTAAGGATCCCACACCGCGCAGCAATACTCTAACAGAGAACGAACGAGTGTAGTGTAAGCTGTCTCTTTAGTGGACTTGTTGCATCTTCTAAGTGCCCTGCCAATGAAACGCAACCTTTGGCTCGCCTTCCCCACAATATTATCTATGTGGTCTTTCCTACTGAGGTTGTTCGTAATTTTAACACCCAGGTACTTAGTTGAATTGACAGCCTTGAGAATTGTACTATTTATCGAGTAATCGAATTCCAACGGTCTGCTCGACTTCTGTTGCTTAGGCAGCAAAAAATCGATAATGATTGGGATTAATTTCATATTATTGTTGCCATGCCTGCAGCTGACTTGCACTCTGGCTTCCCCTACAACTCACTCTATCATGGAAAACGTCCTGTTGGACTGATCCTCTTTCTTGCCTGTGTTTTCCATGTGTTCCTTTCTTCGCCGATTCTTCGATGAACCTCTGCATTCTTTATCTTACGAGTCCACTTAATATTTAACATTATTCTACAGCACCGTATTCTCCACTATTTCATTTCTCCCCTATTTCGTCTTTTGTCACAGTGTATACAGTTCTGTTCTCTCTACATACATTACCATAATTTCATCCTTGGCATTTAATTATAGTAGACTCCTTTTGCCCACGAATTCCGTCTTTGCTAGAACTGTTTTGTTTTTTGTATCCACTTAGTTCATCCGTCATGTTACTCACTCTTTCACATCATCTTCTTTGTTGTCACCAGATTTACTATTAATTCAATCAATATCCTCATTTCCACTACACTTCGTTGCTTTCTGCTTTCTTCAGTTTACTACCAATCGATGTTCTTCACTTATGAGACTATTCATTCCATTCAACAAGTCATTCATCTCTTTTTCACTTTCGCTCAAGACAGCAATGTTACCTGCAAATCTTACGACTGATGACGTTAACAGTCGGCTTTACCTACGCTCTTTGTCATATTCAGAGATGCATCAGATAATAATCACTACATCGTATTTGCATTCACTGGCGATGCAGTCCTGCGTTAAATGACCATTTCATATTTATAAAGTTACCAAACTCTCGTTAAATAAACATATGGACTGATGAGCTAATAGGAAGTGAATCCCATGCTGGCAATAATCAAAAGTACGCGTGTGGAGGAATCGTGGTTTTGGTATTATTCTTGAAATAGTTAATAACTATTTACTCATTTGTTTAGCAATATCAGAGACTTTTTCATTCTTTAGTTGACAGCAAGAAGTACTTAATATGTCACACGCATATAATGCATGTCTGTATCACCTTTCATTAATTTTTTAAATAACTATTGTGTTTAACATCGGTAACTTCGTTAGTAATAATTTTACAAACATGGTAATAATTTTAGTGAGCTCGTCTCACTATCACGTATCAGACATTGCCTTTAGATTTTTCGTAGCATTTCTGTAAGCAGTTTTGATATTTTTGATGAATTACTGAATTTTAATTTTAACATGTTTCCCAGACCATCTGGCCTCGTTTCCTCTAGCACATGGCAGCACATTCTCTCCCCCTTCCATTTGGGCGTGACTGCTACGGTCGCAGTTTCGAATCCTGCCTCGGGCATGGATGTGTGTGATGTCCTTAGGCTAGTTAGGTTTGAGTAATTGTAAGTTCTAGGGGACTGATGACCTCAGATGTTAAGTCCCATAGTGCTCAGAGCCATTTGAACCTTCCATTTGGAAAATGAAATGAACGTTTGGGATTGTTGGCCGTGAGGCCCCATCAACGGGAATTCGGCCGCCGAGTGCAAGTCTTATTTCTGGCGACGCCACACTGGGCGACTTGCGTGCCGGTGATGAAAATGAAATAATGATGAAGTTAACACAACACCTAGTCTACGAGTGGAAAAAATCTCCAACCCGCCCGGGAATCGCACCCGGGCCCACCGTATGGAAGGCAAGCACGTAATCACTCTGCTAAGGAGGCGGACTTTCCACTTGGAATTTCCATGTCACTGAGTCGCTGTAACCTGCCGAGCAGCCCCCAGTAGCTCACGGCTCGCTGTAATAGCCTGCGTGCTCTACCCAGCGCCAAGCCTGATAGCTGGCCCAGAACTTTCCGGTCACACACCGCTTACCCAAGTATTCGGCATAGACACAGCTCACATAGTAGATTTGCTGCACATGATCTAATAAGACATTGAAATATATCTAATCAACAGTTAATCGCGTAGAGTGCAAAAGCACCTCTTAAGTTGAAAAAATTGGCCAAAGATAAACTGTTTACTAAAGAAATAGTTCTTCTTGTGTCTAGTGCTAAGGCTGTAAACAGGGAAGGATAACTTAACCACTTAGTTTGTACATGCTGTGTACATTACACCAAACGGGAAATGCCTTGACCCTTTACTAACATGATAAATACCTGTATAGATATGAGTGAATGTATGTATTTGTGTGTGTGCGTGTGTTGTTTGTGTGTGTGTGTGTGTGTGTGTGTGTGTGTGTGTGTGTGTGTGTGTGGTTGGGTGTGTGGTTGTGTGTGTGGTTGTGTGGGTGGAGGGTGGGTGAAAGATGGGTAGCTGGGTGGATGTGGGTGTTCTAACAAAGCTTGAGAAACCCTATATTTTAAAGAAACTTGTTGGGGGATCACTTACTTGGTGGAAAAATGCATTCCGAAACCATGATATTCCCAGCGTTTGTGAACAGGGTAGGAGGAAGTGGGTGACATTTAAATGAAGCGAAAAGAGTGGTCCAACTAAAACATTCATATTTCTTTACGCACTACACGAATATGTAATAAAAATGGGGGTTCCAATTATAAAAAAAACGCAGTTGATATCCGTTTGACCTATGGCAGCGCCATCTAGCGGGCCAACCACAGCGCCATCTGGTTTCCCCCTTCATGCCAGACAAGTTTCGTTCTTTGTAGTTTTTTCGTTTGACGCTTATTTCGTGAGATATTTGGTCCGGTCACGATCAATGGACCACCCTGTATACAGATAGAACATAAATTATCATGTAGCTGCTGTCAAATGTTTCAGCACCATTGTTACAATATTACATCAGAGGAATTACAGTGCACTTCCATCATGCGATTGTTGCTAGCTCACTCTTTTCTTGCAGTAATGTAGATTTTGTGTTTGCGCGTGCGTGCGTGTGTGTGTGTGTGTGTGTGTGTGTGTGTGTGTGTGTGTGTGTGTGTGTGGAAATGGTAGAGCTGTTGGTCTCACATTCATATCTGACCAGTTTATTTTCGCAAATCACCATTGTATGTTGATTTCCCACTCGATAGTACTCCATTTACTTTTCCAATATATGATGAAGTGTACCGCAATGTCATATCTTACTAAGTTGGAAATGCATTGCAACCACCGTTTTCCTACTCGTCTGGATGACGCACGTGGCGTCGTAATTCATTGCCGAGTTGATACTGTCAGACTTTTGTGCAAACGTACAAGAGTGGTTTGTTCCATATACCAGTCACTAGTGGAAGGAAAACGGCATTGCCTCATATGGTTTGGTAGACGCCCAAGACCTTTCCATTCTCAATGGCCGCTCCTAGATAATATATTGCACCCTAGACTAGTACTGATACAAGTCAACTCCTTGTTGCATCTGTTTCCTTTCTGAAAGTGTTGTCTTCATAAAAAAATTCATAGGCAATTCTCCTATGTATAAAATGGTGGCACATTCTGAATTCAAAGTAGCTCAGCTGCGCTATGTGTAAAACTGAGTTGTCCACCCATCCCTCTGATGTCTGAGTGAAGTAGTATGAAATGGAAGGTTCAAATGGCTCTGAGCACTTTGGGACTTAACTGCTGTGGTCATCAGTCCCCTAGAACTTAGAACTACTTAAACCTAACTAACCTAAGGACATCACATACATTCATGCCCGAGGCAGGATTCGAACCTGCGACCGTAGCGGTCGCGCGGTTCCAGACTGTAGCGCCTAGAACCGCTCGGCCACTCCGGCCGGCGAAATGGAAGGAAACTCCAAAAATCCAAGATAGGTAATTTTCTTATCGATGGTAAATTCCAAATATCTAAGATAGTGGAACTCGGCCACTTGTGTTAAGTACAGAATCAAGATGGTGGACCTGAGCATACTTTGCGTGGGTGGGACATTCAAAATACCCAAGATGGAGGAATTAGGCCAATTGTGTTAAGTACAGAACGAAGATAGTCTGGGTTTTCCCCATCTTTATAATTCCACAGCTCACTGGCATGACCAGCAGGATTATCTGACCAGTTCTCCAGTACAGAGTTAGATTTCATGTTGCATGTCAATTCAGTGTGATCGAATTGGCACTCTTGCTCTCAATAAAAAACTGTAAGAAATTCAAAAATTGAAAACAGTACTTCCGATCACTGGCACTAGCACGTTATTTGTGCTGGAACTGCAGTCACCTACCCACTCTCTGGGCGTAACAAGTAACTTCTTCTAATTTAAATTGGTGGAAAATTCTAAATTCTCGGACACACGGCGAACTATGACCCTGGAACCGGAAGGTTCACCACAAGGGATTAATGAGTTCGTGGGTGACAAACAAGCTCTAGTTGTTCACAATAAAGGATGGCAGCCAAAAACAGTTGCAGGATAGAATTTTTTTATTAAAATTCTTGACCAAGGTTTCGGTACATATAAATATACCTTCATCAGAAGTAAACTTCTAAAATTACATCATGCACTGGAGAATAATGAAACAATTATGCCAAAAGGCGTCGTCAGTATTATTGTGAAGAATTTTAACAGTTGCTGCTGCAGCCATGTTTAAAATCTTGAAGCTCTAGTTGGTCTGGTTGCATAAAAAATCAAGGTGATAGCTATGGAACTAGAACTAGTCGATTTCATCACTGACCAGTCCCTGATTGTCAAAACACGCGAAGTGCTTCAGGCATCTACCCTCTCTGTTTGAGAGGTAAACACTTTTATATGAAGTGGGAAGTCGAACCGCTGCCATTAAATACTTCGCAAATACTGGTGACGAAAAAGGACGACATGGTAAGAGAGCGTCGGTCAACAGCCTAGCTAGACATAGTATTTCGAGACAAGGAATAGTCAGCAGTGCTAGGTGCCGGGCCCCAATGCCTCAGAGTGGACGAGGGCCGCATCAGTCCAGTAACTCACATGGTAGCGTACCTATGCGTCATCTAGAACAAAAGTGAGCGGCCAGTTCCGTAAGCGAGATCACGCATCATCCTCGTAGGGCAGTGAAGTCACCACTCCTCGCCGCCCAGCAGGGTGTTGCAAGACAGCGACCGTGAAATCCAACTGGGCCGTAAGCGCCTGCTGGCCTAGCATCGATGTCTCCACTGCCTTGGAAGTCAGACTCCAACACACTATGTAGTCGCTGTGCTGCGTCCCATTTCACCGAAGTCAACTGCCAGCACTACACTCCATGCGAATGTCGCCCCCCACGAGGTCCAGTCAACCTACTGTCCATGCGAATGTCGCCCACCACGAGGCCCAGTCAACCTACTGTACGTAACCTTCACAGTCGCTGAATCAGTCCACGTAATCACTTGTCTAGGAACGTAGTTTTAGTTTGGTAGTCGTAGCGGGAAATGCTTACTTACTCCTACTTTAAGTGCTGCAAATAGTTTTGTGCGTGGCAGAGGAACCATTGTGATGAGTGAAAGCAGTGCCTTGCTTCGTACGAAATGAACGGTGACAAGTGTCACATGCTTGCTACCAAACATAGGTAGCAGCACCGTAAACCCATTCTGAAGCGTTGTAGAACAATTTTCTATCATTTCAACTTACGAAGGTACCCGCCAAGTCATTTGTGAACTGTAATGGATCTAGAACACTGACCCTAAGTGGCCCAAAATTATCTCAGCGTCTTAAGATCACTCAGAACGACATAGGAAAATTGTGTTGAAGATAAGCCTTGGTGTAGGCACGTTCCCCGCAACAAACAACACCATCTGAACCGTTTTATCCATGCTGCCAGAGAAACTTCAAGATGATATTAGCACATTCCATTTGCTCGAACAAGTATTAATGATACTTACATTCTTAATGGCCATGTAGAAAGATCAACGTGGGTTAACGAGATCCATGAAGGAGTGAGCCATGACGGATCTCTTCCGCTTGTCAATATACGATATATGAGACAGAGGAAATACCCTCTGATGTCAAGAAGAATGTAGCAATTCCAATTTAGAAAATGGCGGGTACTGACAAGAATGAATATTGTAGACTAGTCAGTTTGACGTTGCAAGATACTGACACGAATTATTTACAGAAGAATAGAAAAAGCGGTAGAAGCAGGCCCCAAGAAAGATCAGTTAGGATTCCGAAGAAATTTAGGAACACATTTAGGAACACATTGTCCGTATGACTTACCTAAGAATTTATATTAAATAAAGTGAAATCAACAATTTTTCATCTTTAAGTTTAAAGAAATTGTTTAATAATGTTGACTGAACTATCTGCAGTTCTGAGGTAGTAGGGATAAAAACTCACATATTCAGTCACACATTCAGTCTGCGGTTACAAGAGTTGAAGAACATGAAAAGAGACTGGGAGCGGTTGCAGCCTATCCATGATGTTACTTAATTTGTACGTTGAGAAGGTAGATAGTAAAGGATACCTGCTGTACGATAATGACGGGAAAGGGTGGGGGGGGGGGGGGGGTGCATTGTAATGATTTACCATACATTTTAAAATTTTGAAAAAATATGTGTTGTTTTTAATGAATTATCTTCTAGAACTTCCATAAATAATTTAAATTTTTCAGTAAAACTTAAACCAAAAATGTATGTGTTACTTGTTATCAGTAGAGATCGCTTTCCATAATTAATGTCACATTCAGTACTTCCCAAGTTCAGCACCTTACTTACACATAATATCTCTCTAAAAATAGGTTGTGAGTAAAAGTCAGCAACAGTTAACTAAACTTGCATTTTTGAAGTTTTTTTTGTGGTGTTCGTAAAGTAACTCCAGATTGGTAGTACACTTTATTGAAAATGCGTTGCTATTGCTAAGAGTGTGCTAAAATATATTTTCTGGTTCCGAACCCTACTTACATAAGCACCAAAATATGTTTATTAAAAGTCAAGAGCAATTAACAAATTTTGCTTTTTTTTTTTTTTTTTTTTTTTACTTTTTGAATGTGGCCATAAAGTAACACCCCCGCTCACTCCACACCGGTAATGCGCGTTACGGAAAATGAGTTTGCCTTTGTATTGCATGGTTAGAGTTCAGAGAGAAGAAATAAGACGTTTTAGATTTCCCCTTGATATTTGAATTATTTAGATGGTCGCAAAGGACTTGAAAGAGCAGTTGAACTGACTGGGTACTGCGTTGGAAAACGGTTATGGATACAACACGAACAAAAGTAATAGAATGTAGTCGATGCAGAGAGAACAAATGAGCAAACAAGATTCTAATAGCAATTATGCGTTAATCTGCCTAGGTCGCAGAAAAAGTCATACAGCACGTGAAGTATAACAAACTGATCATAAAATGACCGTTTCGGAATTATTTGTATCTTCAAAGTCCCAGGTGCAAAGGTAGGACAAGGATAACACCGTTAACGGATGTAAATTTGGATATCTGTGGTAACTTCCTGTGGGACCAAACTGCTGAATTCATCGGTCCCAAGGCCTACACACAACTTCATAGAACTGAAACTAGCTTAAACTAAGGACAAAACACATGCCGTGTGGGATTAGCCGAGCGGTCTGGGGCGCTGCAGTCATGGGCTGTGCTGCTGGTCCCCGCGGAGGTTCGAGTCCTCCCTCGGGCATAGGTGTGTTTGTCTGTCCTTAGGATAATTTATTTTAAGTAGTGTGTAAGCTTAGGGAATGATGACCTTAGCAGTTAAGTCCCATAAGATTTCACACACATTACACAAAACACACACCCATGCCCGAGGGAGAACTCGAACCTCCGACGGTGGTAGCCACGCAAACCCTAGCAAGACGCCTCGATCGTGCGGCTATTCCGCGCGGAGTTACCACATGTATTCGTCACATGTGATGACAACTTGGCTACACGTAACTACTACGTGACTGCTTGTCACGCCTTTGTTAACACTAATTGTAGTAGATGAGATATTTGGTCGCAGAAATAGCAAGATGGCGGAGGATGAGAGCGTATAAAATGCAGGCTACTACACTACTGGCCATTAAATCTGCTACACCAAGAATAAATGCAGATGATAAACGGGTATTCATTGGACAGATATACTATACTAGAACTGATATGTGATTACATTTTCAAGCAATTTGGGTTCATAGATCCTGAGAAATCAGTACCCAGAACAACCACCTCTGGCCGTAATAACGGCCTTCATACGCCTGGGCATTGAGTCAGACAGAGCTTGGATGTCGTGTACAGGTACAGCTGCCCATGCAGCTTCAACACGATACCACAGTTCATCAAGAGTTGTGATTGGCGTATTGTGACGAGCCAGTTGCTCTGCCACCATTGACCAGACGTTTTGAATTGGTGAGAGATCTGGAGAATGTGCTGGCCAGGGCAGCAGTCGAACATTTTCTGTATCCAGAAAGGCCGTACATGACCTGCAACATGCGGTCGTGCATTATCCTGCTGAAATGTAAGGATTCGCAGGGATCGAATGAAGGGTAGAGCCACGGGTCGTAACTCATCTGAAATGAAACGTCCACTGTTCAAAGTGCCGTCAATGCGAACAGGAGGTGACCGAGACGTGTAACCAATAGCAGCCTATACCGTCACTCCGGGTGATACGCCAGTATGGCGATGACGAATACACGCTTCTAATGCGCGGTAACCGCAGCCATGGTCTCCGAGCTGATAGTCCATGCTGCTGCAAACGTCGTCGAACTGTTGGTGCAGATGGTTGTTGTCTTTCAAACGTCCCCATCTGTTGACTCAGGGATCGAGACGTGGCTGCACGATCCGTTACAGCCATGCGGATAAGATGCCTGTCATCTCGACTGCTAGTGGTACGAGGCCGTTGGGATCCAGCACGGCGTTCCGTATCATCCTCCTGAACCCACCGATTCCATTTTCTGCTAACAATCATTGGATCTCGACAACGCGAGCGGCAATGTCGCGTTACGATAAACCGCAATCACGATAGATTACAATCCGACTTTTATCAAAGTCGGAAACGTGATGGTACGCACTACTCCTCCTTACACGAGGCATCGCAAGAACGTTTCATCAGGCAACGCCGGTGAACTGCTGTTTGTGTATGAGAAATCTGTTGGAAACTTTCCTTATGTCAGCACGTTGTAGGTGTCTCCACCGGCGCCATCCTTGTGTGAATGCTCTGAAGAGCCTATCAATTGCATATCATAGCGTCTCCCTCGCGTCGGTAAAATTTCGCGTCTGTAGCACGTGATCTTCGTGGTGTAGCAATTTTAATGACCAGTAGTGTAATAACGTGAAAAGTTTGTCTGAGAAAGCAAAATTTGCTAACACCGATGTAAATTTAAATGGTAGGGTGTCTTTTCGTCCTACGCATGCGAAGGCTATCGGCTGTTTGCTTATTACACGAACTACAGAACTCGAACCCAATAAAACGCACAGCTTTCAGTTACTCAGCCCCCAGTAGAGCACACTGTAGGCACTTCATTTGACAGTTTTGTGATAACAGTCATAACATCAAGTGCTGCCTCCTGCCAACCTTCTCTTAAGTTTATTTCCCAAAAAACCGCCTTAAAAACAGCATGGTGGGTTCAGACCACCACCTTCTCTGCACAGATTAAAGGAAAGCCATCTCATTACCTCCAGGCTGGAGAATAAGCTTCTTCTCCGGAAACTGGAGAACCAGCGCTTGTGTTCACAATACCAAGCCGTCTTTTGGCAGTAGTTTATCAGTGTACCATATACCTGTGAGGTGTTAATGTGACAGAGCTTATGTTTGCTGCAATCGAGATACGAGTCTCTTAAGGCCCTTAATTAGCTACACTTTTGTCGGTAAGCGGTTAGCAGAGCATCGGCCCGGCGGGGCGCTTGCGACATGACGCGTGGAGTAGGCGGCCGCCCTTGAACCGCCGCGAGTGCGCAATCCGACCAGGAAGCGGCAGGACTGCGCCATCGGTGGCAGCTGATGTGGCCTGCCGGCTCCAGAAAGCCACGCGGCGCTTGGCCTCCACGTTGCGACACCAGCGGTCGCTGATGACGGAGCCGAGGCGAGGACGCCGTCGACGCAGGGGCTGACAGAGGCGCCCCGCCGTCTCCTGCTGGCCCGAGACGGACCTGACTCATCTCGCAGCACTGTTCTCTCTAAACACCGAACACGTTACTACAGTCCGATTAAAATTACTTGATAGCTTGCACTTCACGCTAGGAGCTAGTTTCCTTCAATCAGAACGCTCAACGTCACGGTCGAACCGTTCACCGTTGCCAAACTGCCACAATAACTGAACAGTTCACTTCCAGTTCCTTGTACCGCTTTCTTTCTTGATCATTTTTATCCAGAAATTCTAGGTCTTTCACTTTTATTTCGTATTTCATCACATACAAACCAAACACATACATACATACACACACACACACACACACTCAACGCTGCTAATGAAATGACCTACAAAAATGTCATACGCATTAGCGATGCTGCATACTTCCACACAAAACGCGATTCAGCGTCACGTACACAGTTATTACAAAGACGGAAATCGTCTTACATTACATGAGCTTACAATGCAATGAATACCCCTAGCTGCATACAAGCGTTGATATAAGTCAACGAGGACAGTTGAAAATGTGTGCCCCGACCGGGACTTCAGCCTGGAATCTCTCGCCTACATGGCAGGCGCTCTATCCATCTGAGCCACCGAGGACACAGGGAATAGCGCGACTGTAGGGACTTATCTCTGGGATACATCCCGTGAGAACTACTTTCGCAACTTACTGGCCCGCACTGTATTCATAGCGTCCCTGCCCATTATACTCATTACTCGTGGCTTTATTGCCGATTCCTGTAAGAGTTCGGGCACTACTTGTGCATCTGCACAGAAAAAGATGGTAAAACTGCCGGTGAGCCGTAACTATATATATGAAGATGTTATCTAGTCCAGTTACGGCTCACCAGCCGTTTGACCATCTTCTTCTGTGCAGATGCACAAATAGTGCCCGAACTCATACGGTAATCGTCAGTAAAGCAGCGAGTAATGAGCGTAATGGGCAGGGGCACTAAGGGGCACTATGAATATAGTGTGGGACAATAAGCTGCGATTGTGGTTCTCACGGGATGCGTACCAGAGATAAGTCCCTGCAGTCGCACTATCTTCTGTGCCCTCGGTGGCTCAGATGGATAAGGAGCCGAATAGCGCAGTCGCTGTAGTGAAGTGCTTATCACACTAAATCGTTGCTGGCACGGTAGCTAAGCGTGTTCGGTCAGAGGGCTGCGTGCTTTCTGTAATAAAAAAACTGAGTCAAGGAGTCAACGATAAACTCGAACGAACGTCCTGTGACGTCCGCCCAGATCAAACGCAACGAAATATATCGAAAAAAAAAGGATGGATGTAAGCAGGAGATCCCGGGTTCGAGTACCGGTCGGAGCACACATTTTCAACTGTCCCCGTTTACTTATATCAACGCCTGTATGAAGTTAGGGGTATTCATTTCATTGTAAAAGCATTCTAACGAGCTGCATGGTCACCGATGGTATGGTATATATATTTACATGAACTTCACACTACTTTGCACGAAGCCAAATTTTTCGAAAGCTGTAATTCATGGTTGTGACTGGTGACCAGAGCTTCAAATATAATTATTTAACCTGTTGTGGCATACTGCAGTTGTTGGCATATTAATCTGATGTGTACAAAGTCGTAGGTTCCAATCTCTTCAAATGTTGCGATACTTTTTTTATTTCAGAATCTAATCGACAGAGTTTCCTGTTTATTTTTATTCAATTAATTGCTTTAAATGTAGTTTTCTTATTTCTAATACCTTGCCACATCATTTTCATTAATGTATTTGTGATATTACAGAACTGCAAGTTTCTACGAGACGCCGACAGCGGTCGTACAGGATCCATGGGACCCAATGCAGCACGCCCACTGAGCCACGCCTCCAGCGGCTGTGTACCACAAGCGCCCTCTACACAGTTGTTATTTTTAAACTGAAAAGGAGGCTCTCGCCACTGACCATAGTGTCACTAAGTTTCATCAGTACTGTTTTGGAAGAAAATTTTATTTGGCGACTGACCATAGTGCTCTACAGTGTTTCTTTAGCCATTCTCAGTGAGTCCCAACTCGCACAGCACAGAAGCTGCAACGAGTGGCTCTTCTTCAGTCAGATTATCAATATGAGATTGTGTATCCACCCACTTCTAACTATTCCAAAGCTGACGCTCTTTCTCGACTCCCTGTTAGCCCAGATTCAAAATGACATTTGCTTCTTGTTGGTACACTGATGCGCAAGACATAGATGTTTAGCGTAGCTTTCTGCTTAATGACCGGAAAATTTCCCAGGCGAGAGTAGCAAATCCCGATTTGCAGATTCTGTTGCACTACATCAGCTCTGGTTGGTTGCGTTCAGCCAGCACCCACAAACTGAACGCTTGACGTTTCAGTGCCAAGTGTGTGCTGAACATCCGTCAGCCCACCTCAGCGAGTCTTAGAATGGCTCGCACCTCAAGCACCTTGGCAATGCTTGCACTTGGATTTCTTGGCTCCTTACTGGAATACACGTTGGCTCACTGTCGTTAACGCTTTCACAACTTTCACTTCGTGGTTCCTATGCACTCTTCTAAGGGTTGTTCCACAATCCAGCACTGCCGAAAGTCCCTTGCCTTGAGGGATTGCCAAAATGATGGCGACTGACAATGGACCTTAGTTTGTTGCCACTGAGGCTGAGCAGTTTCGCACGGCCTCCAGCATCAACAGCGTCATGAGTGCTCCATTCCACCCGCAATTCAATGGCAAAGCTGAACGCTTTGTATCAACATTTCAGCAGTGGACGGGCAAACTTCTCACATACGGGGTGAAGTTCCTCTTGTCATCCTACTGCTCCCACCCACGCAACAGACCATTGCTGGCAGAGTTTTACAGGAACGGCACCACCGCATCTTGCTTCAGTTGCTGCACTTGCCCCAGCGAGTGGCGCCCACTCCGCCCGGAGAGGCGAAATATCAAATCAACGATTCGGTGTTCTACAGATTTCATGGAGTATGGAAGTTTTGGGAGCGAGGTACCATTGTACGACATATTCGATGTTCTATGTTTCTCCCGGAGGGACTTGCAGCGTTTCTGAGACGTCATCAGAATCAAATTCATCTGTATAAACTTGGTGACCATGCCGCAGATTTTGTGCTTTCATATAAAGTCGTCACCCTTTCACGGCCAACAGCCACCACCGTCTGGATCGGGCTCGTCTTCCCGACAATCCGACTTGGTTTCCGCTGCAGTCACCGAGATGCCTCGATCTTCATTTGCTGCTCTGACTCTGGATGTGGGTGCGCACCCCCTGCTTAGTTCGTTAGCTTGTGTTCCCGGTTAGGCTGAGGGCGTAAACCAGGGGAAAAGTGGATGCTCGGCATCAGCGTGTTCTGGCTCCAGTTTCCTCATTGCCACCTACATCCGGCCCTCCCTCCCTCCCAATCGCCGGTCGCTCATCTCCACTAAAAGATGAAGGTGAGAAAGTTTGGAGAGCGGCGCGAGGCATGCGGTGTTACGTTTCAAAACGGGGAGCCAATGGTGCACAGCCACAGAGACACTCTAGTGGCTCCTTACCTTGAACACCCTCTGCCGGCGCGATATATGACGGCCAGTGGTAGTCACTCAGCCCACTCGATCTCGGATCCACTACACTATGAGACCTTCGTCCATGCTTCGTCGTTGAGACATCGATAGCTTGACCCTATTTCTTGTTCCACCCTTTGTAACGAGACTTTGAACGTTTGGAGAAAGACAAGTTGAGTAAATCTTTTGTTTGATATGTTACCTTTTCACTAACCATTCATGCTCCTGTCCAGCTTTCCTACGACGAACTAAGCTAATCCATTACGGACATTTTAGAACCCGTGACTGTTAATTGAATGTAAATAAGCAACCAGTCAGTTTCTTGAATAATTATGTTTTATTCCATGAACCGGTTTTCGAACCTTTTCAGATTCATCTTCAGATGGTTTCTGGAGGTTACATAATAATTTTTAGCCTAATGCTGGTATAGACGGTTTTTTTTTCGTTAGTGTCCATCTGTCTGTTTCTATTTTGATGGTTAGTTGGTATATACTTCGCACACTTTGGCTCAGTATATATTAATTTACATTTTGACAGCGAAACTTTGCCAGAATCTAGCATGCGCTGTACAACTGTTGCTCGTGATCGGGTTTTAGTTCTACCACAGATTGTTGACCGCCGTTTTCACGGATACATTGCACGTCGTGAGGTTGTGGTTAGCTTAGGACATGTATTTAAATTCAGTGCAACAAGAAACAACGTCTGAAGTAGTTTAGTCGCTGGTCTCTTGAAAACAGCTGTCGACAGAGCATTTCGCAAATCTGATTTACCTCGCGGTGACCACTTCCAACACTGCGCCAAGTTACACGTTCCTGGCGTTTGCGAAGTGACCTGCCATGTTTGTGTGACATCAATAACAGAAAGGCAGCCTGCAGCTGTCGTGGTAACACCGTAGTGGCAAGTGATACACGTCAGCTTTCAAGTTATTTTAATGGGAGTGTTATTTATTACCTACTGTTACCCACCAACTGTGCATCAACAGGTTGCTTTAAATAGAAACGTTATAAAATGTGTCTTTAGAGCAAAATAAACTTACATCGCCAGTTAACTGTTTTTAAAAGTGTAATTGCAGCATTCAGACAGTAAAGCAAAATCTCGTGGGGCTTCTGAGTAGTGTTCATTTAACAGAAAAGTTCGTTATACATAATATTTCAGGCTGCATGTGGAGCGTTCAAATCCACCCAATACTACTTTCCTAGGTAGCAAGTCGTACCTCTCCACCATGAACCATGGACCTCTTTCACTTGGGGAAGTTTGCGTACCTCAATGATACAAATAACTGTGCAGTAGGTACAACGACAATGGAATGGTGTCTCTGGCAACATCTGAGGAAAGGTGCTTCGTGAAGGCAGACAGCAGTATTTCCGTAGGCAACAAATTGGATGACTGATTGATCTGGCCTTGTATCATTAGCCAACATGGCCTTGCTACGTTGGCACTGCGAACTAATTTAAACAAAGGAGAACGACAGCCGTTATTTTTCCCGATGGCCAGTAACTCTTCTGTATGGCAGCTATTTTTGAAATTAATATATGAGTTTGACGAAGCAGCCTTGTCAAATTGTGGGTAATGGTGTACCATATCAAGCGATTGAAAGGAATCCTCTTGTTTGTTTGCACACTGCAAATTGCATGAACATGTAATTTGTATATTCTATTGTTACTCCATCACGTTATCAAGTCGGATTATTTCGCAGTTGTTTTCTGTGAAGATAGCACCGGCAAGTGTGGCCGAGAGGTTCTAGGCGCTTCAGCCCGGAACTGCGTGACTGCTACGGTCGCAGGTTCGAATCCTGCCTCAGGTATGGATGTGTGTGATGTCCTTAGGTTAGTTAGGTTTCAGTAGTTCTAAGTTCTATGGGACTGATGACCTCAGATGTTAAGTCCCATAGTGCTCAGAGCCATTTGTGAAGATGGCTGGCTATAACTCCTGATTAAATATTGTGCGAAATAACGAATTTATAATTTGTTGTTCGTTGTAGCAATATGGAACAGGTTGTTGAGTGAATGTAAGGCTGTTTCGGTCTATAATATTTCGCACTGCAACGTTTTGTTACTTGATATTCATATTCTCATTGGCATCTTACGCTTGTGTATAATTTAGTCCTCAGGTCTGATAGTAATTTGATACTTCTTAATGTATTCCCTAGAGTGTCATTTTCCATCAGGTCCATGACTATATCATTATCCTGATTGCCCGTGTCCTTTCCATGACTATATCATTATCCTGATTGCCCGTGTCCTTTGGTCCACATAAAGTTTATCTTGTTATCGACATCTTAATTTGCCTTTGTTGCTTTCATGCTGTTCTTTCATCTGGAGAAGGGCTGGGGTTTGTGTATTTTGTACCAAATTTCTGCAATAACTTATTGTACACCTTTATACTGTGTGGTTTTGTGTTTATAAGTATAGCTGATCCTTAGACAGAAAACCAGAAATTTCACTGGTAAGCGAAATCAGTTCTTTTTAAACAGATGTTGGCCCCCAGAATGCACAAACATGCTCCCTTACTGTGGTTTACGAGCCGTCTCAATGCATCTCAAAATATTTCGGGAAACTGCAAGCATTGTATGTTTTCTTCTGTATTCTGCTGAATGTTTTTGTTCGAATATAGAAAACATCAACTGTTGAAGTTATTTCTTTGTTTTGGCTGTCCTGTTCAGTATATCTTAGTGATCTCCAAAGAATAAGCAGAAGTTTTAAGCTGGAATTGAATCCTGATTACGTCATTAATAGCTTTAGGTATAGCGGCCTTTGTTTTAGGTGACTATTTGGTTGGTATTTCCAGTTTTAGTTTGTAATCGAGACTGTTCCTAGATATTTTACTTGTGGGGATTGTACTACAGTGGGTTGTCAGGTGAAAATGTTAGGGTTCAAAGAACGGCTGTTTTTCCCTGTGATTATTGTTTGAGTTTTGGTAAGGTTAATGGAAAGATAGGAGGAATTGAATTTTTTGCGGTATAGTTGCAGAGATCATTGGGATGAAGAGTGTTGTAAGTGTGCACGATAGGCAGAGTTGTCAGCAAATTGGAGTAGGCACGCACAAAGAGAAGAATTTTGAAACGTTAGCTGTATGTATATTAGAAGTAAAGGAGCAGAGACAACACGGATCGGATCACATATCAAGTAATACGTGTTCTTGAGTCTGTGCACCGTTGTAGAGGTGAACCAATTAGAAGTTTATTTATTAGAAGTTTTACGAGCAACCTACAGTCACGATAACATTCACTTACAACGAGGTTTAAAGCGTACACTTTTCTAATTAACGCCAATGATCACGAGGCGTGTATTATACACAGCGCGCTTCCACATAGTCACAGCAGCGGGCGTCACCATTAAGGCAGCTTTCACGCTGTACCTGCTGCAAGATGGCGCCGCTGCTTGTTTCAGATGAACGCCGCAACTGACGCTGGAGCCAGCCAGCTAATTCAAACACGCCACTCGCTCTGTCTCTCGCCCGTTATCTACACAAGTTGCTTCACCAACAAAACCGGGCTCCCCGTGATGAAGCAGCGAGCGAATTAGCCGCTGTGTGTGTGTGTGTGTGTGTGTGTGTGTGTGTGTGTTTGTGTGTGTTTGTGCTTGTGTGCACCGGTGAGACAGTATACCGAGTGCCTCGCTTATCAAAGCTATCCTGGCGCCGCTCCATTAGGGACACTGTGGCGTTGCAAGGACACCTCGCCACTAAAACAATGGCAGACTCCTCTCCCAGCGCGATAAAAACTTAACCACATTAATTCACAGTTTTTAGTTTCTCGTAGTTTGGAGGAGTGTCCTCAAAGCGGAGTGTCAGCAGTATCATTCATACGTAACTGATTATAGAGGTTTGAATAATAATGTGCTCCTCCTGACAAACTTACGTTCGTAGCAGCTCTTCAGAACGTCTCTGAACGCTAAGAAAAGAGGTACGATGGATATAAAATGAAACAAAACAATGTCAACCAAGTTTCAGGGGTTGTAGGGGTGTCTTGAGGAAAATTCTGTGCCGAGGAACCCAGCTGTAGAAGCAACCCAACGACACTGCAATGCATCAGCGCTCAGTTGACGTACTCTCATAAGTGTCGGCCGTGGTTGCCTAGTGGCAGGCGTTGTTCCACGTAATTTCCAAGCTGTGTAGCTTCCTTGGACGACGTTTGCGGACATGGGCACCTACTTTCAATGTTTTTCTTAAGACAGCCACCACAATTCGCCGACGTTTACTGTGGTTAACAAGTGCGGGTAATATATTTGATAAATATCACTTTTCTAAAAGGCAGATAATTCGTTGGGGAGGGGCATTTTTCACAAATCACACCTCAGGGAGGTAAGGCTGTAATTTTATGGATAGTCACAAAGATATTGTTCATATAAGCGAAATACTGAATTTATTATGCTCAGGCTCCTACACAATAACTGAAATTTCAGGCTCATCTGAATAACATTGATTTTATGAGAGTTTTTAAAGTGCTTGTGTAGTGTGCGTTTCTATCAAATGGATAAACTGGAAAAACATTCTTTCATACACCTTGTTTCGAAAAGGAATTGGTGACTCTACTTCTGAAGACGATCCACGTGATGGAAGCCGAAAATTTCCATCCATCTTTTTGCAAACAACTTTGTCGAACTCTCTGACACTTTAAGGCATTTAGATTCATTAGGAACAAGCAATACCTTAGTACTGTGAATTGTAGTAAAAGTTTCCCTCTCTGTCCTTAGTTCTGTCCCATCTGAAATCTTAACCGATGAAATGTGATACCAGCTCAACCTTAGCCTATGCTTTTCCGTCACCCTTTTGTTGTTTTCAATAGTTCTTCTTATCAGATTTTCAGTGTACCTCCACATATTTTCTCAGAGAGATTTACGATTTGCTTTATTTATTCGGCGTATTTTTTGTGTTCCTATTACTGCGCTTCAAACTCCAGAGTTCTCTTTAGTAAGTTCCTCGTTCCATATCAAATTTTCTTCTTTTTTTTGTAGCTGTTACACGTATCATGTTTTCATAACGACCGCTTTTTAATAAATTCGCCTTTTGCCTACGTCTGCACAATCTGCATTCTCAAAGAAGCTAAATTTGTTGCTTAGTTTAATACGGTATAGCTCCACATTTTTTGATAAATCCTATAACCCCTGCCTATTACAGGGTGACAATTATTGAACCATATGAAATAAAACCGTCGTAACTTCTGAATTGTTTGAGTTAGGACGTTCGAACTGCACGGTTGGCTGCGGGGCATAATGAGAATTAGTGTGCGCATTATGGTTTGGCTTAGCGACGAACCCCACTTTCATTTGAATGCGTTCATCAATAAGTAAAACTGGCGCGTTTGCGGGACTGAGAATCCGCTTTCGCATTCGAGAAGTCTCTTTACCCTCAACGGGTGACTATATGTGTCACGGAATAATAGGTGCCACATTCCTTGATGGCCCGTTGACTAACGAACGGTACGTGAAGGTTTTGGAAGATGATTTCAGCCCCCATTATCCAAAGCGACCCCGATTTCCAAAAGATGTGGTTAATGCAAGACGGAACTCGACCTTATCGAAGCATCAGAGTGTTTGATGTCCTGGAGGAGCATTTTGGGTATCGCATTCTGGCTCTGGCGCACCCAGAGGCCACTGGTAAGAGCCTCGCTTGGCTGCCATATTCTCCGGATCTGAACAAATGCGACCTCTTTTTGTGGGGTAATGTTAAAGACAAGATGTACAGCAAGTAACCCAAAACAGTTGCTGAGCTGAAAACAGCCATTCAGGAGGTCCTCGACTACATCGATGTTCCGACACTTCAGCGGGTAATGCAGAATTTCCCTATTCGTCTGCGCCACATCATCGCCAATGATGGCAGGCACTTCGAACATCTCATAACTTAAATCCAAAAATCTGTAGTGAAGTTTACATGTTGAATAAAATGTGTGCACACCGCAGATAGTTACTGCTTTATGTTCTTATCGATGTAGTTCATTAATTGCCCCGCTGTATGTCCGAGATTCTACATTTTTTAATTTTTGATTTAGATGTTTCGAGTCTGTAGCCACTTACAGCTCTGAAGTGCTTAAGGATCGTCAGGGTGCACTTGGGGTCGTGATGGCAATAGCGGCTAGACGGTCTGGATAGACTGCAAAACAGCGGGAAGATCGCAAAGCATCCGCCTGACGCTGCAAGACAGAGGATGACTCGGCTACCGATAGATATATCTTGGGCCTTCACGGCCTGGAGAGGAAGTTACTTTTTTTAAAGTTCTTCGCGTTTGCTATAATTTATTTGTTACTTTTCGAAATGAATCAGGTTCATTTTTTTTCAATTAGTTCTTTTTTATTATGTGGAGGAATGACGTAAGGACAACTAACTTGTTATTCTCGATCGACTCTAATAAATAGCCGGCCGGTGTGGCCGTGCGGTTCTAGGCGCTACAGTCTGGAACCGCGTGACCGCTACGGTCGCAGGTTCTAATCCTGCCTCGGGCATGGATGTGTGTGATGTCCTGAGGTTGGTTAGGTTTAAGTAGTTCTAAGTTACAGGGGACTGATGACCACAGATGTTAAGTCCCATAGTGCTCAGAACCATTTGAACCATTTTTCTTTCTAATAAGGTATCTCTGAAATCAGTTCTGATATCGTAACAAACGTTTACCACTGCAGAGTAGTTTAGTTTCACTTTATTTTTTACATTAAAATCTCCCATTATTGTCTTTTGGTAGTATCTGAAGCATTAACGATTACCGACTATGCAGGCTTTCCCGACATATTAAAAGAGCAAATTCTTGTTAGGTCTTCAGCCTGATCCAACTGTCATCTGCATACAATACTTCCACGGTCCACTTGGCCACCATTATCAGGTGAGAGAATCTAAGCCGCTCTCTCCGATAATTGGCTTCAATCTTGCACGATGGCACCTTTATATGCAGCGAAAATACGAAAGTGCATGAACTTAGGTAATGCGAAAGCGCTTAACGGTTGCTCCTGCCTCCTGGCGCAATAAGAGTTGCAGCGCCTCCAGTGGTGAATGTTATCGAAAAACGGTATATCGTTAAAGATTATTACACATAGCCGACCGATACAGATGCCATTGTGTCTTCATATCTGGTAAAACAAGATTCCAAGTTTTACCTAGCGGGTATCTGTTATCACGGTTAATGATATTATCTGCTGGGAACGTGTCTGCGAAGACAGGTAGGGTTTCGAAGAATCCTGAAATCAGATAAATATTCCGTCCGCCCGCTAAAATCATAGCACTTCTTAGTTCTGTTAAGAACGATTTAGGCTTGAGAAAACTTGGAGTTTACAAAATACCACCTGTGTGCGGTAAAATATATATCGGCCAAACTATTTGTACCGTCAATGACAGGTGTGTGTTTAATTCATCGCCATACGCGATTATTAAAACTTGACAAATATGCGGTGGCAGAATATTGTCTTACAGACTCAGGATGTTATAAAACGGGACACAAGCGGTTGCAAACGCCCCGCACTAGTGGTACTGTGTTTTAAAAGATCTGTCGAAATCACACTAACAGATAATATCATTAACCGTGATATTGGATACCCGCTAAGTAAAACCTGGAATCCTGTTTTATCATACGTGAAGAAACAACGGTATCTGTATCGGCCGGCTAATAATCTTTAACGATATACCGTTTTTCTACAGTTTTCATCACTGGAGGCGCGGCAACTCTTCTTACGCCAGGGGGCAGCAGCAAAGACTAGGCGCTTGCCATTTTACCTTAGCGTATACGCTTTCATAGTTTCGCTGCATATAAAGGTTCCGTCGCTCACGGTTAGAATGAGACAGTGAGACCGTAAGCCACCGGCGAAGCTGTATTTCGACCTTCCCCACCCCCCTCCCCCCGGCCTCCCTCCCCCCCCAAAAAAGGCTAGAATCAGTTGTCGGAGAGAGCGGATTAGCTTTTGTCACCTAGTGATGGTGGCCAGGTGGACCGCGGAAATATTGTGCGCAGATGACAGTTTCATCAGGCTGAAGACCTTGTAGGAGTTTGATTAATGATTACTCCTCAACATAAAAAACTTCAAAGGAATCATTTTGGTGCATTTTTTATACATAACATGTTGCAGGTTCACTTACACGTAAAATGAAACTCTGCATACCAAGGATCGAGAAAACTCCCTGTCGGCGATAGTACTAAAATAATGATTATTTAGTATTCTATAAAATGAAACACTAGATTTTTTAAATGTACATGTAACGTACTGCTCAAAATTAGGAGAAAATTCCCTGTAACAATGTATCCGGAAACCAGTGATATGGGCCAATCTGACCTTTTGTTACCACTTGTCTGTAACGCAGACGCTACAGTCAGCGCCACTGGACTCGCATTCGGGAGGACGACGGCTCAATCCCGTCTCCGGCCATCCTGATTTAGGTTTTCCGTGATTTCCCTAAATCGTTTCAGGCAAATGCCGGGATGGTTCCTTTGAAAGGGCACGGCCGATTTCCTTCCCAATCCTTCCCTAACCCGAGCTTGCGCTCCGTCTCTAATGACCTCGTTGTCGACGGGACGTTAAACACTAACCACCACCACCACCACCACAGTCAGCGCTGACATTTTGCTTTTGTTCCCACCTGTCTGTAACGTAGACACTACGGGTAGCGCTTACATTTTTCAGGCCCGTTTCGTAGTAAATCACACATTCTTTCAAATACTGGTTTCATTTGGATTGTGTCACATGCGTTGACCACACGCTCCTTTAACGTGTGCACAATGTCGATGGGTTGGGCAGACATCGATGCCTTTAAATGATTCCATGACCATCGATTCAACAGATTCAAGTGTGGTTAACGGGGAGGCGATGCTACCGTAAGATCAATCGCCCGTCAGAAGTTGCGGTGAGGTACAGTCACATGATCCGTAGAAAATAGGATGGTACCCCGTCGTACATAAACTAAGTCGTTGTCCTTCTGCAAGAGTGACGTTGCCCAATGGCGCTGGTAACTGACAGCGCAGAAAATGATGATAGACAACACCTAATCTGGGAAAATCTTTGGCCCTATGACTCTGTCACCGAGGATTTGCATCTGCCCACATGTGCATATCGTGATAAATTAATGTGTCTTGTCCTGTGACTGCCTACACCACCGAGTACTGCACATTATGCGTCACAGTCAACATATCCCAAAATTCAACGGGTATTGCTATGTGTACAGATCATTATAGCATGTCTTTTTTAGTTTTGACAGCCGGCCGCTGTGGCTCAGCGGTTCTAGGCGCTTTAGTCCGGAACCACGCGGCTGCTACGGTCGCAGGTTCGAATCCGGCCTCGGGCGTAGATGTGTGTGATGTCCTTATGTTAGTGAGGTTTAAGTAGCTCTAAGTCTAGGGGACTGATGACCTCAGATGTTAAGTCCCATAGTACTTATTGCCATTTGAATCATTTTTGTAGTTTTGACCATTACTAACTATTGTGAGAATATCTGACATATTGTTTCAAAAACTACCCTGTAGAAAAAAGCGGTAAAGTCAGATTGTGTTTGTTTTTTGATAAATTTATTGTTGCTCATTACTTTTCTGTTCTGAGTCATTCACTCTTCATGCTGACACTATTTCCAACAACAAATTCTGTGCCCGCATCTCGTGGTCGTGCGGTAGCGTTCTCGCTTCCCACGCCCGGGTTCCAGGGTTCGATTCCCGGCGGGGTCAGGGATTTTCTCTGCCTCGTGATGGCTGGGTGTTGTGTGCTGTCCTTAGGTTAGTTAGGTATAATTAGTTCTAAGTTCTAGGCGACTAATGACCTCAGCAGTTGAGTCGCATAGTGCTCAGAGCCATTTGAACAAATTCCGTTCAGTCTACGCGTGACACGTATGCAGTTAGAAACGAAAGAAAACTGCTCATCACAAGTCTTAAGAAGTCAGTTTGCTATGCTATTTTGAGGAGTACTCAACAGGAAGTGAAAAGGGGAGCGACATGAAACTGGCGGCCTTCACGATGTGTCGCTGAAATTTATTCTACTATTAATTCCGCAGGTGTGAATTAGAGTACAGTGTAAACCCCTTCTCGTGGCACAAGTGTTGCCTGACAACTCTCGGCGGCACCGAGGCTTACGCCCGACTTGGCAAATCCGCGGCCGTAAACAGCTCCCACTGGAGGCCACCGGTTCTGTGGGAGACTGGCCCTGGAGCAGTCCGCAGCGTTACAGCAAGAAACGGCAGCCGCATGTTTATGACGTGTTTCTGGTCGGACTCGGGCGTGAAGAGAGTGTGACAGCCTTGCACTTCCGAAAATAAAAATAAACGAGGTCAACGAGGCGAATAAAAAGAATGGGAGGGGGGGGGGGGGGGGAGGAGTCGCCTTTGGAGTGGCCGTTGCCGGTAAAGTTTCCCGCTACTGCGTATGTGACCAGCATTGAGACGGTGAGGCAGACCGTAAATTACTCTAAATCGGGAAGAAGGCGCTGGCGGCCCAAGGTCAGCCGCGGAGGCAGCCGCCGCCGCCGCTGCCGTCGAGGACAGCGCGGCGTAACAGCTCAACACAGCACAGCACAGCACAGCGCTGAGCGTGAGCGGAGAGCCGCCGCGCCTCCAGCCGGCGGCCGACACTCGACACGTGCTGGAGCAGTCGCGAGCGGTGTCACCTACCGCGCCGTCCCGCTCTAACACTGTAGCAAGGCGCTACTGCTCGAATGGAACACAGAGGAAGAAACGAGGATAAGGGACCAGTGGAGCGTCCACGAACTGGTCATTAGGGATCTACATCTACATCTACATCAATACTGCCCAGTCCACCTTACGGCACTTGTCGGAGGGTACTCTCACCACTACTAGTCATTTCCTTTCCTGTTCTACTCTCAAGTAGTATGAGAGATAAAAGATTGTCTACACGCCTCCGTTTGAGCTCTAATTTCTCGTATCTTATCTCCGTCGTCATTGTGAGCAATGTGTGTTGCAAGCAACAGAATTATACTACTTCAAATTCTGGTTCTCTAAATTTTGTCAGTAGTGTTTCTCGGAAAGAACGTCACCTTACCTCTAGGGATTCCCATTTGAGTTCCCGAAGGATCTCCGTAACACTTGCGTGTTGTTCGGACCTACCAGCAACAAATCTAGCAGCCCGCCTCTGAATTGGTTCGATGCCTCCGTTTGATCTGACCTCGTGCGGATCTCAAACACTCGAGCGGTACTCAAGAATAAGCCTCCTTCATTAATGAACCACATTTTTCTGCAATCCTACCAGTAAAACGAAGTCGACCACTCGCCTTTCCTGCCACAGTCCTCACAGCCTCGTTCCATTCCACATCGTTTTGCAACATTACGCCCAAATATTTAAAGAACTTAACTGTGCCAAGCAGGACACTGCTAATGCTGTAACCGAACGTTATGAGTTTGTTTTTCCTAGTCATTTGCGTTTACTTACATTTTTCTATATTTAGAGCTAGCTGCCATTCATCACACCAACTAGAAGTTTTGTCTAAGTCATCTTATACCCTCATACAGTCACTCAACCTTGACACCTGACCGTACACCGCAACATCATCACCAAACAACATTAGAATGCTCCCCACTCCGTCCGCCAAATCATTTACTTATGTAGAGAATAATATCGGGACTGGGACACTCCCGATGATACACTTGTCTCTAATGAACACTCGCCGTCGAGAACATACTGGGTTCTATAACTTAAAAGTCTTCGAGCCACTCACATATCTGTGTACCTGTTCGACGTGCTCGTACCTTGTTTCATAGCCTGCAGTGGGGCTGCGTGTCAAACGCTTTCCGGAAATCTAAATATATGGGATCTGCCTGTTACCCTTCATCCATAGATCGCCACATATTATGTGAGAAAAGTTCAGGTTGAGTTTCCCACGAGCGATGCTTTCTAGCACATTGCTACTTCGTGGACATAAGCTTCCTGGTCTCAAGAAAGTTTATTATATCCGAACTTGGAACATGTTCAAAGCTTCTGCAACAAACCGATGTTAGGTATGGAGCAAATTCTGGGACTGAGGAGGAATTGCAATAGAAATCGTCCGTGCTACCCAGCTGAAAGGGAGTGGGAGAACTTTCCTGATTGGGTACAATGTAGTTTATTGTAATTCACAACTGATATATTAAACATTTAACTCTAAAAATACAGTTAAAATATTTATCCTTGCCAGCTTAATTAGATCCAAATCGAGGATTCCAAATCCAAACAAATAGAGAAATGAAACGTTGAGAAAACAATAAATTCAGTTTAATTATAATGACCTCCAGGAACAAATATGGACTGTGGCCATAATTTATTCGTTACGATCCACTTACTAAAACTGAAGAAACTGTAAAAAGGTAGAACATTTACGAGATGCGACCTAAATAATTGAAAGAGAAAGAGACTGTAAATTTCAGAGTGAGCATTAGACAACTATTGATTGAAACAGAGGAAAAGAGTACAATAGGAGACGACTGGGTAGCCTTCAGAGATGAAATAGTGAAGGTACTAGAGGATCTAATATGCAAAAAAGAAAATTAACAGTGTAAATCATTGGATAACACAGATTTTGAATTAAATTAAGGAAAGGAGAAAGTAAAAAAAAAACGAGCAAATCAATCAGGTTAAAGGAATACATACGTCTAAGAAATGAGACTCGCAGAAAGTGTAAGATGGCTGAGCAGGGATTGATAGAGGAAAAATTGCTAGGCTGCGGGAAAGATGTATGGCGCCTTTAGGAAAATTAAAGGTACCTTTGGAGAAATGAGAAGCAGCTGTATCAGTATCAAGAGCTCAACGGCACACGAGAACTCTCAATGGCACGCCAGAACTTAGTAATAAACGAGAAACTGAAACATGAACGGAGTATACAGAATGGCTAGACAAGGAAAATGAGGGCTATTATATAACGGGAAAAGGAAGAAAATAGATATGATATGCGAGATACCCGTATGATTATGAATTTAATACAGCACTGAAACTCGAAACCAGGGCACTGGAGTAGATAGAATTCCTTCAGAATTGTGGAGATCCACGGGAGGGCCAGCCATGACAAAACTATTCCAACTGAGGTGTCATACGTACATAGAATGACGAAATAACCTCAGACTTCAATAGGAATATGATCATTCCAGTTCCAAAACGGACATGTGCTGGCAAGTTTAGTAAGTCATGGTTATAAAATAGCAGAACGAATTATGTACAGAAGAAGAGGAAAACTGGCGAGATCCGGCATCGACGCAGTTCAGTTTGTGTTCCTCAGAAATCTAGAAACTGCGTGTCAATATTGACCCTAGTGAAAGAAGAGGAGACCTACATTGATAGCATAAGCATATTTGGAGAAAGCCTTTCGAAGTGTTGATTGGAATATACTCTTTGAAATTCTGAAGATATCGGGGTAAATTACAGGAAGTGATGTTATTTACAACTTGTATAGAAACCAGAATGCAGTTATGAGAGTCGGACATCAAAGGGAAGCAACGGCTGAGCAGAGTGTCAGACAAGGTTGCAACCTATCCCCGACGTTGCTCATTCTGAAAACTCGGTAGGCAGAACTTAAATCAAAAAAATTTTGGAAGGGAATTGAAATCTATGGAGAAAGAACTGAAAGTAGTCGATGAGTTTTGCTATTTGGACAGCGAAATAACCAGTGATGCCCGAAGTAGAGAAGAATTAGTATGCAGATTGTCTACGGCGAGGAAAGTGTTTCTGAACAGCAGAAATTTGTTGACGTAGGTTATGAATAAGAGAGCTAAGTAATGAAACATGGAAAACGCATCTAAAAATAAATAAATAAATAGATAAAAAGCTAAGAGCATGGTAATATCAAAAGCAATTGAACTATGCAAATTAGAAGTAGATGGTGTGTCAGTTGAACAAGTGATCGGCTTTAATTACAGGGAAGTGAAAAATCCACTGGGCGCCGAACCGCACAATAACCCTGGGTTCGGTGTGTGGTGGCAGTGGGATGAGTGGACTACTATAGTCTGTTGTGAACCACCGAGGGCTACACGCGGGACGAAGCCTCTCCATTGTTTCTAGGTCCCCAGTTTAATACACACTAGATACAATCGTCTACCTAGGCCAAGACGAGAAAACAGCGCCCTCGAAGTCACCCACTTGTCAGCCGCCAAGAAATGGAATTTGGTTTCGCGTTCATCACGGCACGAATTAAACGATGCCAAGCCCATCATGGCACAAGTAGCAACCCAACATTTTCCTTAATCAATAAGTGAAGAAAACGTAAATGGCCTTAATCCAGATGTCTGATGATGATTAGACAGCCAGCCTCATGAATGTGAGTCCAGTGCCTTGGCCACAGCGCCACTTCGCTTCGTAGAATGCAGTGTACTCTAAATCTATAGTACAAGTACCAACATATTTTTCCCGGTAACAGTGCGTTCGAGTGACTTAACTTGTTAAGCAAGGCTTTAAGGATGAGCTAAGCCTTACGGCAGATTGATATCCTGTTCAGTGACTCCTGGAAGGCGTTCTGTACAGTTCCTCTATGTAATAACGTTTCTTTTCCAGGCGTCTCCTGTCTACTAGTCCGGTGTATTTGCTACGCTAGAACCGGTTTCCGATATCTACTGGAAAAAGGCTTACTTCAGTCTACAGATGATGGGCCAATCTTTTCTTAGTCCTCCTGGGTTGTGGAGGAGGCCTACCAGGCTGGCTCAACCGCAGATGACTTCACTGGATGGCATGTGCCTCTTAGCACCGTCGCTACTAAGCTACTGAAAGGTTCTGGGACGAAATGGCGTTTTGTCGTGGAGTGTTATTAGAGCTAGCAGGAAATGAGTAATGAAAGCGGCAGAACCCGGCTACTATGTCTGACTGGCTGATAGGCCTGATCGTTAAAATAATTTCTTGGAGCTGTTTTGAAATATGCGATTCTGGAAGCCACTTTGGTGGGAGGCGACTCTTGATCATTTAACAGTGTTAAAAGTTTATGTAGTTTGCACTGTGTCAACCTTCGGGATCCATAACTTGTTCCATACGGAAAGATTAAAACGTTTCACAAGGAATTACATACCCGTTTGTGGGCGTAACATTTTTATTCAGCCATTTCCACGTATCAAAGCGAGTGTTACGAGTTTACGAGTATGCACGTGCTCGACAATAGCGGTTTTACGTCAGATCAGATCAAGTATTTAGCAGTCGATGGTCCTCAGTGTGCGAAACGGATATGGAAAGGTGTAATAGATGACAGCAAATTTCGTTTATGCCAATAGAAACTTGACGTATAGTGCTTTTGTGTCGTTTTGGCTGTTGACTTTCAACTGTAATCTTTTTCGGTTACTGTGTAGATTGTCGACGGTAGTTGGTAAGAGCTCGCTGTAGGTTATGAATGAACTGTTATCGGTGTACACATTGTAGTCCAGTAGGTGGATCTCGGGATCCTCGTGAGAGTAGTTAGGGACCTACAGGGTAGTAATTGCTGACTTCGGTATGACCTCACTCCGAAGCTGAGCTGGAGACACTATAAGTTAGAAGCGCAGAGAATTAATCGGCGCCGGCCGAAGTGGCCGTGCGGTTAAAGGCGCTGCAGTCTGGAACCGCGAGACCGCTACGGTCGCAGGTTCGAATCCTGCCTCGGGCATGGATGTTTGTGATGTCCTTAGGTTAGTTAGGTTTAACTAGTTCTAAGTTCTAGGGGACTAATGACCTCAGCAGTTGAGTCCCATAGTGCTCAGAGCCATTTGAACCAAGCCAATTAATCGGCGTCCGCCAATAAACGTTTACGATGAAATTTGTCTCGCGCGCCACACATCGCTTAGGGTTCGGAGTCTTTAGCCGTGGCTGTGAAAGGGAGGCCACACGACGCCTCTTAACCTCCGAGATTGGACGATAAGAACGTTTCATTGTCAGCTACTCAACAAAAAAAGAACTTAAGGACTGTCCGGTCAGTTTGCGGTTGGATTCAGGGCTTTCTAACGGAATGAACTCAAAATGTTCTTTCTTATGAGGCGAGTCCGCCAACTGTGAAGATGTAGTCAGACTAAAAATATTCCCAAAGTGCCTCGTGACATTATCGAAAGCTCGACAGCTGTACAGGGAATCGAAAGTCGATTTCTTGCTCACGACGAATCGAAGAGGAATTCTGATCTACCTTTCCTTTACCTCTCCAACTTTCTGTTCCTGTAAAGCGAATTTTTGAATGGTTCTTTCGAAACACATCAGATATGAAGGGCGGAGTACTGCATGTGAGCCCACGCCAGCCTGCCTAGTTCAATTTCTCGTGAACATTCATTTCAGCGTTCTGGCGTCAGCAGACCAAAAACCATCTTTCGGAACCAAGAAACCAGTTTCTTGTTACATGCTCTTTAAATGAATCGTTTTACAACTAGCACACGTACGGAAAACGCCCTTGACAACCTTCGATTGGGAATGTCTGTCATAGATAAGATAAAAAAGATGAATGTATATATCACCGTATTTTTTACGTTCCCATACAAATAAATAGTATAGTAACACAAATACGCCCTAAACGAAGAGAGCGCCTCGAAAAGCTTACGTGTGTGTTCGCCTTAGTAAGGGACAATTTTTTTTATATGTTTGGCTTTGTATGCTCAGGAAGAAGGACTTGATGACTATGGTTGTTTCATCTGTTTCCCATTGTAATGAGGAAAACCACAGTCACACTGAAATAAAACCAGACATAGATGTGTTAATGACGGAATGAAGAACATTTTCACCTTAAAGGCAGAGTACTTCGTACAATATCATCAGAAAATTTACAAATTACTATAAAATAAAATAAAATATTTAGAAAATTTAAGAAACAGATAAATATTAGCAAAAAATATATATATATAATTCTGAAATACAGACACACATCACTGGATGCGCAGACTATCGTACTACTCAGCATTTCTCCCTCATTACCGTCTGGACACGACTCGTATTCCATCCTGTCTCCCCTGCCCCAACCCAAGCCTCGTAACCCACTCCACTTTCCCCTAATATCTTCAGATCTACCGATATCTCTTTGGTATTTTCGAAACTTCACAGAATCTCTCTGGCAAAAACTGCTGGACTAGCACCCCTGGAACTAAGGATATTGCCGAGGAATTTCTTAGCGATAGTCTAGAAGTCGTTCCTATGATTAACCTTTCACCCAAAAACCGAAAGTGCATTTTTTCAAATTCTGTGCTTGATGAAAACAATGTGCCGTACACGGACTCGAACACAAATACTCTTCTCTTGCGACCTAGCAGTCCCGGCACGATTTACGATCCAGGATCAGAGATTCAATTCTACAAGTAGTTCTCTCCACTTTCCAACTGTTGGAGAAGCTCTTTAGCAAACTTTGCTGGACAATCACTCTTGGAAAACAGGATTTGGGAGAAAGAAGCATATTGTCAGCTTAGAAACTTATCTCCAAACTGAATTTTTCAGTTCGCAGATGAGTGTGGGCTGTTTTGAAACGTCCTAGCTGATTAAAACTATGTGGCAGATTCGATCCTGGAACCTTCCCTTCGCATCCGTTGTACTTACCGGTTGACTTATCCAGCCACGATTCACAAGTCTTCCTCACAGCTTCAATTCGTGACATTAAATCTTACTTTCCTGACTTCACAGAAGCTCTCCCACACACAGCGCTGGAATGGCAACTCTGGAAGAAAACATATCGCGTTCCCACAGCTGGAGGTAGATTCCAGGGTGAATCTTTCACTCTGAGTGAGAGCTGTTTCGAAAATGGCGAATTAGGAGTGAGCCCTGAACACGAATCCTTGTCTTTCACAGCCAGTGCTCTTACGGGCTGCATTATTGTTTCCTTTCCTTAAGGTCCTCGTCCCGTAATTTCCAGTCCCCCCTCTCTGACCGGATTTCTCGGCCATCAAAAGTTCTTCTCTAAACTATCTCTTGGTAGGGAAAAACTGTTATTAAAATCGAAAAGCCTTTCTCGAACTAAATCCTGGAAACTGCAATGTTTTATCAAATAAAATGCTTTGGGGAAATTTCCACGGACTCTTCAAGGCCCGAACTCAAAGCTTCTGATCTACAAGTACATGCAAAACCCTTTACACTCACATTCGTTATCTGCTTTTTTGCAAACACGTGAGTTTGATTTCAAGTGCAGTGCTGCCATCTGCTAACAGTACGCAGAAGCCGTAATGCGTTAAAGCATCACAAAGCGCGTCTTTTGTTGTGTTTGACGAGAAGTGATTCGTCAATTCATGGCGGTAGAACTATGAGGTTGCACTTCAGGGTCTTTGTTTAGAATGCCGGGCAGACGGGAAGAAAATGTGTCGACTGAGGCAAAGAACCGTGTATACGAATGACGTATTCATTTGAAAGAAAGATGGAAGTTTCGGATCACTGTGAGAAAGGCCAACGTAATGTTGACATTTTGTGTGCTTTGATCTGTGAGAACTCTTCGTCACATACGAAGTAATTTCGAAAATTCGGTCACCATATAAGTGACTTAAATCAGTCTAGAGAGACCACATCTCACTCGGATATGTACATATGGAAAAATTGCTACAACAATGGACTGAGAACCAAAACAGCACATGCCCCCTCTCTGAAGCTACAGTACAACCTAAGGCTAAGAGCTTGTATACAGATTTGAAGAAAGAAGAAGACGATTCACCACAACTCAGGTTGGTTTGATAGCTTAAAGCATAATTTCACGTCATTAAAATGACAGGAGAGGGAGGTTCAGAGGACGAAGTTCGAGCCGCGAAATTTAAAAGAGGTTTAAGAAGACGGTGAAAAAAAACTGCAATCTGTGCAGCTTGTTTGCTTTATGAAACGGGAATATTTGGGAAACGAATGCCTAGCCGCACATTTCGTTCCTATTTAAGAACAAACTGCAGCCAAATTTAAGGCTGACAAGGATAGATGTACCCTTACATTCGGAGGAAATGCTATAGGGAATTGTAAATTATATCCACTTGTGATATGCCACTCTCAAAGGCCATGAGCACTAAATGGCTCTGCCAAGAACGGGCTGGGAGCTCATTAGAGATGGAATAATGATTTTAATGTATTATTCAGTATTTAAGCGTTAAATTTTTGATATGTAATGTTTGCATCGAAATGTGTTTCACAAAGATATAATGCTAATTTTTGGTAAAAGCTTTGGTGCAAACTTACTGAGTAAACGAGAACCTAACCCCATATTTTACATATGAAATGCTTTACGCGAATTCGGTATGCGCAGTAATTCGGTGGAGCATAACTACATCGTGTAACGAGATTTACTTAGAACTGTGTGCCAGACCACGACTCGGCCCGACCTCGTGTCACAGCCATAGCTACTGGCCGACTGTAAGCTGTGTCACTAGAGGATCCGGAAAGGAGGTGAGCAGCAGATTTAGTTCAGTTAGTTTTGTCCGTAGAAATCTGTTAGGAAATTGGCCTTGGTGGTAAGGTTCATGGCTCAAATCCCGGTGCATCACACAATATTAAACTGTCAGTAAGTGTAAAAACACACAGCCGTTGAAGATTGTAACATGTGTTCTGGATGTGTGGTGGTACGCGACGCATCGTGATGCTGTGACAGACTGCACGTCTGCCGACAATCGTCGCGGCCTGACTCACCGCAGGCGGCAGTCCTTGAGAGCCGGCCGCTAAACGGGACGGCGAATTACTGGGGAATGCAGACGCCGCCGCCGCCGCCGCCGCCGCCGCCGCCGCCGCTTCAGCTTCAGTTAGGCAGGGCCCGCTCACGGTACCGGTGCTCCCACGGCGTCGCTCACACAATTACGACCGTCGCCCTTCACGTTGAAGTACCCCAAAGAAAATCCGTGGGCGGTATTCGCAGCGGTCGCGATCCTTCTACGTCTGCAAGTAGTTCGTTCGCTTTTTATGGTCAGAAACTGGTGATACACAGACATACAGATTTCCCTTTTTAATTTTTTTTTTTTTGTCGTTTCGGCCACGTGTATTTTTTGCTCTGAACCTCTCTGTTTCCTGTCTTATTTAGTGACCCAACACTTCCGTAGATCCTGACGTATTTATTTGACTTACGTTATTGTATTGTATGGAACTGGGGACCTAGAGGCTTAGACGGAAAGGCTGAGTCCCAGCCGTAGCCCGCAGTGGTACACAACCCCACAACACGCTACAGCAGTCCACTCACCCCACCGCCGCCCTACACCGAACCCAGGGTTATTGTGCGTTCGACCCCCAGTGGAACCCCCACCGCCTTCCCCCCGGGAACGTCTCACACCAGACGTGTATAACCCCAACGTTTACGGTAGAGTAATTATGGTGTACGCGTAGGTGGAGAAAGTGTTTGCGCATCAATCGCCGACATAGTGTGACTGAGGCGGAATAAGGGGAACCAGCCTGCATTCGCCGAGGCAGATGGAAAACCTCCTTAAAAGCCATCTACAGACTGGCCGGCACACCGGACCTCGACACGAATCCACCGGGCGGATTCGTGCAGGGGACCGGTACGCCTTCCCGCCCGGAAAGTATTGCGTTAGAACGAACAGCTAACCGGGCGGGCTTCACTTACGGTACTTATGTCCTCCTGTTCTCCTGGTAAGTAAATATATTGCGTGCACTACTTTCTGGTTTCATGTTTTATAACGTTTCCACAAAAAGCGAGCCTTTTCTTCTTATATCAATAAAACCGTATAGCTCGCTAAATAAAATTATATATTACGACGTTGTGTCGTCTGCCGCCATTTAATACCTGATGATGGCAGTTACCGAAACGTCGTAATAAAATACCCGAGATCAACGGCTCCAATTATAAAACATGAATGATAATCGCTGCCTCATACTGGAAATTTGTCTTTCAAGGGTACCATACCTCAGTCTGTGAAAATGAAACCGTTATAGCAGGCTGTTCCAACCGAGCTCCAGGGAGCCGGAGCGCTCCGGAGCGCTCACTGCTGCAGCTCGGAGCCCGCGTGGAGGGGGAAAGCGAACGCACTGTCCCCTGGCCGCATGCAGCCGCAACTGACGCAATAATCAGTGTTCAATGACAGCTATGACTAGCCGCGGGAGCCCTGTACCTCTATTGGAGGATACCTTTCTATTCATTGAGAGGGATGGTCGTCTGCAGTGTCTTGTATGTCATAAAGTATTTAATTCTGCGAAGAGGTACAATATACAACGACTTTATACACGTCTTCTCGCAACGCACTACTATCAGGTGGAAGGTGTTGCACGCAGAGAACTGGTAGTCAGGCTTAAGAACGACATACTAGGAGACGTAAGTTTAAAAACGGTTTCGTAATACGGAGGGTATCAAAACATGCAACATAGTTCGTGTTCTGTAATGCGTTTATTATTTTCAGGTGAATGAGAGCGGAGAAAACACTACAGAATCTGCAATTCAGGCAAGCTACAGGGTCGTTCACATCATTGCGACGAGTGGCAAGCCGTTTTCGGTGGGACCACTCGTATAATCGTGTATGGTAGCAGCTGCAGAATGTTTGTTTCCAAGGGAGGTGCAGGCAATTGAAGGGGTTTGCCTGTCGAAGCAGACAATGTGTTCAGCACTCCTTTTTCAGTTTCCCATGATGACTTGTCATCGTCACTAAAATTGGAAATTATTGATTTGCAAAATTCAACTTTGTTTAAAGAGAGGTACTACAATGCGTTGGATTTATCACGATGGTATCGTTCATTACAGCAAAAAACGTTTCCAAAGCTTCACAGCAATGCCGCTCAGATCACGTGCGTGTTTGGATCTACGTATTGTTGTGAGAAGCTTTTCTCAGCAATAAAAAGAGTAAAAAGTAAGGATCGATCGTTTCTTCAGGATGCAACAATGAAGGCTATGCTCCGCACTAAAGCTGCGAACACTTTGACGCCTGATATTTCCGATCTTGGGATGAAAAGAAAATGTCAAGCTACAGAGGTCCAATAAATTTAGTATGCAATTTCTTGTGAAACAGTTGTTTCTTATTTATTTCCTGAACATCGTATTTTCTGGTGTAGCATGTCTCCACGTCTTAGCGGCTAAGAGTATGAGGTTGTCGATTTAGTAAGACGCAGCTGGCACATCAAAACACTTGCCTTGCCGCCTGCCTCAGCCAGCCGTGCCGCGTGCCGGCGTGCCGGCCCACTTGAATGGTCACCGCGAGCGACACGGCTCCCTGGAGCAGGGAGCGCTCCGCGGCTCACAACGGAGCCGACGAGCTGGAACAGCCTGCCTTATAGGATCGCTTTGCTGTCCGTCTGTCTGTCAGATAATTACGAACCTTTTTTGTAATGAATGGATATATGGGTCAAACTCAAAGCTTTATCGTATATTAAGGTCTATGGTCTCTCGGCAGGTTTAACATTTTAAGCTTGCAAGTCAACTCAGTCAAAATATACGGCCATTTATGTTACATTTTTTGATACTCACTCATCATGTCCTACATGGTACTTCCCGCTAACCTAGAATCGTAAAATTTGGCAAGAAGCAAGTGAACTAAAAAAGCGAAAATTGTTAATTTTCAATTGTGTAACACGAAAAACTATTTTTTTTTCGTTTTTTATTGGTCTGTCTGTCTGTGAAGATCCCTTCTACTCTCGAACATGTTGGCGTATCATATTCAAATTAATGTCGCAGACTAATGTCTAGTGCCCTTGGTCGAGTAAAAATTTTAAGTTTCTAATTCAGTGAAAGCAAAAGACTCGGTCATTTATGTCACATAGTTTGATTTTCGAAACCTCAATCAGCAAAACCTATAGGCTACTTCCCGTTGACCCGGGATCATGACATTTAGAAAGAAACAACGTTTCACAGTGCAAATAAAGTAAAAAATCTGAAAATTGTTAAACTGTACTTGGATAATACAAAAAGAATCTTTTTGCAACTAGAATTTACGTATAATTCAACATCCTTCAGAAACGTACGAGACTAAAATTACTTGTTGCAAAGAAAAATTTTAAGTTATAGTCATGTCTCAGTAAGAAATAAAAATGTTTCATTAAATCTTCTGTCTATACATATATAAATTGAAGTTCCCTGCTCACTTCGTTTTGTATGTTCAAGCAAGTCTGAGGAACTGTTGTCGTGGTTTTGATACTTTGTTGGAATACCCGGAATCGATATCTTGCCAGTCTCGATATCGATAACAGGCAAAAATCGTGCAGATTCTCCATTCTCAGGATGGATGAGCGATATACATACATATTTAATTTTGTACGAAACCGCCAGAGTGGGAGGCGCACTCGAACTTGGTCGGTTTTCTTTCTTCCTTCTGTTTGAGATCTTGTCAAACGTTTCGTACTATCTTTTGTTTGATCTCTAATTAAACGTCATCTTATCTGCTGTTACTGTTCTTGGTCCCAGGATCTTCCTTAGAAAGTTTATGTTTATTTTTATCTGTTTCTGTCAGCCCTTCTCTCTCATTTGGCTGTGCTGCATATAAACATTTAGCTTTAAGTACGGTACCGTAGTGTCTAAATTTGACGTTATAAGATTATTATGACCACATTCTAGACGTGACATCATTTAGCCCATTCCCGTAACGTGCACGAGCAAAGTAAGTATGTGGCAGGTGTTATACATAAAATCGTTGTTGCTTAGTTCATTCGGATGACTAGTTTAATGCCGTCTATTTTGTGCATCTCTGCATAACTACCGCAGTTAACATCCGTTGAAACTGCTCCCTCTGGTTTGCATCTTAAGATGGGCACATTGCAGGCCATTACCAAATTAACTACAGCTAGAGTACTAAATTTATCACTGCAAATATTTTCGATAGGAGGTGGCCAACCGAGCAAGGTGACGCAGCGATGAGACGCTCAGCTCGCATTAGGGAGCAACAGGACTCGAACCTCGTGGAGCCATTCAGATTTAGACTTATAGTGTTACTCTTACACCACTTGGGGACAGTGTGGGAACGTTTCTTTACAGCAGAGAAATATTCGATTTACTTTTCATCCTTTCCGACTCAGCTTGTATGCTCCGTCTCTAACGACCTTATCACTGATGGGTCAGAACGTTAAACCATAACCTTTCTTTATTTCGAAACATGTACAGCTCATGCTCGTTTTAACTGAATGGAGGTACAGAATGTGGTTCATAAAAGCCATCCACACAATGAATGTGAACATTGGAGGAAGGAATATTAGTTGGTATCAGGTATTAGTTTGCTAAACAGCATACTGATCCCTTTACCACGCAAGCAAGAGAACGGGTGATTTGGGTTTAATGGAATCTACTCTAAATTTTTACATCAAGCTATTGATGAGGCAACGTTACAAAGCTCCACATAAATAACTCAGCATAACGTCTTGCACCACTCTTCCATTACGTTCAGTAAACCTGTTAACAAGGTCCATGTCGGCAAACTCCTCATCAGTAAACGTATCTCTTACAGTGATGGACAAACAAACCCAAAGCAGAACCGAGCAGTAACGAATGTAATCTTGAAGACAAAGAGTAAAGTGGGAATTACTCTTGACAGCAACAACGACTGAGGATCGATGGAACAGGTTTGCGTTCAACCAAATGACCCAACGCAGACCTTCAACATTTGCACTTGTGTGCAGCTATTTCCAGTGCCGTGTGAATACAACATGAATGGTGACAGAAAATCAAACAAAATGGAAATAAAATGACACAATTTCAGTGACTTTACTGGTCTCGCACAGATATGATCTTATGCATGTAGAGTGAAGCGGCGAGTGAACATGGAGAACGTCGGCAATCCTGTTAAACGTCAGGCGGAATTTGTGGTACACAGGAGCCGCGGTGAGATTTTCGATCGAGGAGGAAGGTCTGCCAGTATAATCAGTGTGGCTGGGTGAAGTGCTGTGCCAAGGCGGCTTAGTGGTTAACGTATCTACCTAATAAGCAGAGGACGCGGGTTCGATATCCAGCCTTTGTACAAATTTTCATTTGCAGCTTCAGCCTATGTAAAGAAACTCATATCTGTATGAGGCCAGCAAATTCTCTAAAATCGCGTCGTTTCATTTGTTTAAATAACTGCACCTGAGTTTCGGGCTGGATCCCCCATTTACATTCGATACTGATTTGTTATTCCAGAACATGGAGAACATCGACAATACTGTTCTTGTGTAAGGCACAATGTAAAGTACATTGGGGTAGCAGTGATAATTTGGATCGAAGTGGCAGGCGCGCCAGGGTAAACTGTGCAGTTGTGTGAACCGCTGCGGCAAGGTGGATTAGGCTAACGCACCTGCCTACTAAGCAGGAGACCCGGGTTCGATTCCCAGATTTGGTACAAAGCTTTAATGGCCCTCCAGTCAATATACATAAAAACGGAAATACTCTGCGTAAGGAGCCATCGGAGACAAGGTCTACTTTGTACTTTCTACCGAAATATTCAGAATACACTTCTTAATTATCTCCGAAATTTTGTTTATGGTGACTGGGATCAAGCTGTACAGAAGTTGCCATGTCAGCTGCAGTAGAACAAACACTTCGGATGTAGGTCTCTCTATAACCTGCAGGCTACGGTAGTAACATCATGGACTATACGGTGCACAGCCAAACATTGTGACTACTGCCCACAGCGATGCCGGCACATGGAACGGCAGGAAAAATACACCAAGGTAAATTAATTGCAATACGAAAGCATATTTAACGTAGAGTAATGAAATTCGGGAAATACGTTTTTCTTGGTAACATATTTAAATAATTAACATTACAAGATCGCAGGTTAATGTATGCACATGATAAGTCATTGTAAATGTGAAATCCTTGTACAGTAATAGGCTGGTGTAACCGACAGAATGTTAAATGCAAGAATGCAACGTGCATGCATTGTGTTGTACATGTGTCGGATGTCAGTTTGTGGGATGGAATTCCAGGCATGTTGTACTTGGGCGGTCAATACAGGGACAATTAATGCTGGTTGTGGACTAGGCTGGAGTTTTCGTACGATGATGTACCATATGCGTTATGTTGGACACAGATATTGTGATCGAGGAAACCTAGGAAACATGTCGATGCTCTGCAGAGCATGTTGGGTTACAACAGCGGTATGTGGACGAGCATTATCCTGTTGGAAAACACCCCCTGACGCATTGTTCAAATGGTTCAAATGGCTCTAAGCACTATGGGACATAACATCTGAGGTCATCAGTCCCCTAGACTTACAGCTACTTAAACCTAACTACTTAAAACTAACTAACCTAAAGACATCACACACATCCATGCCCGAGGCAGGATTCGCACCTGCGACAGTAGCAGCAGCGCGGTTCCGGACTGAAGCGCCTACAACCGCTCGGTCACAACGGACAGCGACGTGTTGTTCATGAATAACAGCACTACCGGTCGAATCACCAGATTGTTGTACTAATTTGCTCTAAAACTGCATGGTATAATCGCGAGAGTGTCCCTGCTGTCATATGAAATTGTACCCCAGACCATAGCTCCATGTATACATGATACGCCCATTGTGCCTAGCACGCAGACAGGTTTGTCGCAGGCCTCCAACAGACCTCCTTGTAACCAACATACGGCCATCACTGCCATCAAGGCAGAACTAGCTTTCATCAGATATTACAACAGACCTACGACCTGCCCTCCAATGAGCTCTCATTTGACACCACTGAAGGCGCAAGTGGCGGTTATTTGGGATCAGTGGAATGCACGCTGCGGGCGACTATCTCGGAGCCGTCCTTGAAGTAACCGATTTGTAACACTTCCTTGTGTCGCTGTGGAGCCAACTGCTGATCAAATTGCCGCAGCAGATGCTGTACGCTGTGCCGGAGCCATGTGCCGAACAAGACGGTGTTTCCTCTCGGCAGTGCTACGTGGTCATCCAGAGCCTGATCTTCTTGAGGCCGTAAATTCCTGTGAACACTGAAAACCGCTGTCAGCAATCATGTACAGTGACTACACTCCTGCAAAGTCTTTCTGCAATATCGCAGAAGAAAACATCCAGCTTGTCGTAGCCTATTATACGACCTCGTTCAAATACAGTGAGATGTTGATAATGGCACCTTTGTCGCCTTAAAGGCTAGTCCAATCTCAAAGGTAACTAACGCTCACGACCGTTACAGCGTGTAATTAAAACAAACGTGATTTGCATCCTGATAGTGCTGTTACTAGCGCCTCTTATGCGACTGGCGCGAAATCTGAATAGACATCATATTTTAGATATGTTGCTGTTGATGTGCTTTTCAGCCCAGAGACTGGTTTGATGCAGCTCTCCATGCTACTCTATCCTGTGCAAGCTTCTTCATCTCCCAGTACCTACTTCAACCTAGATCCTTCTGAATCTGTTTAGTGTATTCATATCTTGGTCTCCCTCTACGATTTTTACCCTCCACGCTGCCCTTCAATACTAAACTGGTGATCCCTTGATGCCTCAGAATATGTCCTACCAATCGATCCCTTCTTTTAGTCAAGTTGTGCCACATAGATACAGAAACACGGATACCAACTTTAGTTTTGTCGCACAGCTCCTTCTTGGTGTTGAGTTTTTTTGTTTTAATTAATGTGTATAATCCAAGCAGAAGCAGACGCGGAATCATTCTAGCGATGATAAAGCCCGAAAATGGGGATTTCCACTGATACAAGCGACTTTGACAAAGATCGGATTGTTATGACCCTATCCCTGGAAGCAGCATCTCGGAAACGGCAAAACTTGACCACTGTTTACGTGCTGCTATCGTAATCATCTATAGAAAGTGGTTGGAAGACGTTGAAACCACGAATAGGCGAAAAGGAGCTGGACTTCCACGCCTCATCGCAAAACGTGGAGGTTGAGTGCTAGCCCCCTTTTTAAAGCATGATAGGCAGTCAGCTGTGATACCTACGGCACAGCACAGTGCAGGTGCAGACACAAATATTTCGGTGCACAACATTCAGCACCTTTGCTGAACCTTGCGCTCTGCGGCCGGCGACCCTTATGTATTCGCCTGTCAGTTCAACGAAATCGCCAGTTGTAGCTGCATAGGGGACGGGTTTATCGACATTAGACAGTGGATCAGTGGAAATGTGTCGCCTGGACAGATGAATCAAGCTTCTTTTTCAGCTACGTTCATGATGTTGTCTGCATATGCTGTCATTCAGGCAAACATGTCGCGCGGGGTAGCCGCGCGTTCTGAGACGACCTGTCACGGTCCACCCGGCTCACCCCATCGGAAGTTCGAGTCGTCCCTCGGGCATCAGTGTATGTGTTGTCCAGCGTAAGTTAGTTTAAGTTAGATTAAGTAGTGTAAGGCTAGGGACCCATGACCTCAGCAGTTTGGTCCCATAGTCCTTATCACAAATTTCCAAATTTTCAGGCAGACGTCGAAACGTGCATCGCGCGACGGACGCAGACCTGTGGGTCATTATTATGCTGTAAGAGACAGCCACCTGCTCTTGTATTGGACCTGTGGAAACAACTGAAGGTACCTTGCCTGCTGTGGATTAGGGAGCATTATTCTGTATCACCTGCAGTTCTTCATGCTTGATATGTGTTCCAACAGTGATGATACCTTACAGCAAGATAATTCTCATCGACATAAGGCCAGTATCGTACTATATTGGACTTAGAAGTATGGTAATGAACTGAAGTTAATGTCTCGACCGCAAAATTCGCCTGATCGATCTCGAGGGAGCCCATCTGGAATGCTATAGAACGCTAGCTATGCACACAGAACACGGGAACAGCTCGAGCAATGCTTAGACATTTCGGGCCACACGCTTGCAGAAACCTATTACAGACTTGTCGAATCCATGTTACGCATAGCAGCTGCTATATTGCATTCTAAAGGTGGACGAACGCGCTACTACGCAGATGCTAGTAATGTTTTGGCTCATCAGCTTCGGTTACCAGTTCCTCATCTGCGACGTCCAACTGAACACTCCAACTAGCAGCTCGAGTGCTTCCACTTCTCTCATCAGCTTCGGGTGGGTAAAAGTCAGAAGAGGCCTGGACGGTCTTTCGGAGCGTGGACCGCGGTCTGCCCGCTAACAAATTAAACGTCTCTTGCCGGGCTGCCGGGAGCTCGTAAATTCGTCCCGGCCGCTGTTACTCGGTCCGGGCGGGAAAGAGGGCGACCGACCTCTGGGAATTTACGGCCGCTCCTCCAATAAGGCTGATCCGTGACCTCAGGACGCACCTCCGTCCGGAGGGAAGGCCGCCACCGCACCGGCGCGCCTCCAATTTACTGCCCGCCCTCGGATCAATCGGGCAGTGCGCGGCTCCATGCCACAGCTCCGCTGTGCGAGGCATCTACATGTTGGGTTCAGAGCCGATCACAGCCTCTAGCCGGCGCTTCTCCACTAGCACGTTCGTGGTTTGCTGGCTCCATCACCTGGTACGATCAGATTCTGCTGATGCGAAGAGTGCTCTGGTGTGGGTGAGGTACTGCTATCACAATTCGCCCACGAACTATGCTTTCAGAGACGGAGTTGGATGATGAGAAGCAGCACACAACTATCTGGCTTCACATTGTGGAGGGTCGTGACTCGATTTCCGAATGAAACGTTCTGTTTTACGTTCCTTAAAATTCTTCTACACTTCTCGAGCAGAGGAAGCAGGCTCTGGTGTCCCCTACAGCTTTCGTGCTCCGTAACAGCATCTCAAGCTGAGTTTGCTGAACAAGTATACTGTTTAGGACGCAACAATTGGTGAGGGAACTGGAGTTAAGAGTTTCGTCATTTGCTGTGGAATTTTCTTTCTTAATTTAAGAATGGAAGAAGATTATGACGCAAATGTCCCGCCAGTGACGAGGTCATCAGAGGTGGAGTACAAGTATCATTAATGTCTATACTGAAATTAAGTCTACAACCACAAAAAACACAAGGTCCGTCGACAAGTGCAGTAGCAGCAACACGCTTCACTGGTATGCGGTTCTTCTTGTCCCCAGCTGTTGTGGCGAACTCGAAGTTCTCGATCGTTTTATAGACTGACCGTTTAGAACGGCGACGAATTCTCCTGTAAGGAGAGAACATCGAGTTCGCCACAACAGTATGGAGAATTCGTCGCCGTTCTAAACAGATTGTCTATAAAACGATCGAGAACATCGAGTTCACCACAACAGCTGGGGACAAGAAGAACCGCATACCAGTGAAGCGTGTTGCTGCTACTGTACTTGTCGACGGACCTTGTGTTTTATGTCGCTGTAGACTTAATTTCAGTATAGACATTAATGATACTTTCTCACATGGTAATGGTTGGCTTACTGTAGCCATTGTACGTGGAGGTACAGGAGTACCTACTGTTCCTAGACTTGAAAGTTTTGTTGATAGAGACATTATTGCTTATCGTCCTTACCATGGGGGTGTGAAAGGAAATCGGGTGTGTCCCTTTCAAAATAAATATCACAATATTTGTCTCAGATCAGGGGCGGCCTACAATTCTGCCCACGTGTAGTGCTCTCGTTTCCGTGCGTAGTTCTGTCGCTTGCAGATTTCTCCCACTATCAAGCCATGCTGAGAGGGAAGAGTGGGAAGACGGTCAAGCTGTGAATGCACCACCTTCGGATGACAGTGAAATCACGCAAGGTATGTTGAATGTCTTATTTGCGGCTTGGTCTCATGTTTCACAAAAACATACGTCTAAATCAAGAAAAATGTCAGACATAACAAAATCAATATCTAATTGAAACTGTCTGCATACAGAAAGATACAAGGAATTTCACAGGTTTTTGTCACTCAGGTTGACACACAATCTTGACTTAATTAGTTTCATAATCGAAATAAAAGGCTTTCAAGCAAACATATTGACCAAAACTGTGTATCACGTGTGCAATCTCGTTGTGGAGAACTCCTCGACAGTTCTACAGTAAAACAATTTGTCTTTTAAATGGGATTTGCACTGCAAACCGATCGGTTCCTCCTTCTGCATGTGCACAAGCCGCTTTCAACTGAAGTGGCTGACAGTCACGAAAATAGCACAAAATCGGATGGTTTAGAAAACTATTCATGCAATTCTTTCAAGTCCACAGTGAATTCCTCAAAACTCGCTTATTTATAACTATTCTTTCTTTTTTGATGTATCCGCACCAAATCAGATAAATTCTTTCTCACTTTGCAACGACTTAACTGCGGATCGTGTGCCGCAAAATTCATTTAAAGTGAAGGTCTGCAGTCCATTCTGAATGTTCTAATTTTCATTCCTGCTTTCCTCTAAGCCGCAGAGACTCAACGGTAGCGGATCTTAAACCGATAAAATTTTTCCAGGCATGCCCTCTGTTGCAGTTCTTGATGTAATAGTGTGCTCAACCTCAGAAAATTTATAATTCGTACCGAAAATTTCTGCGCCTGCTCCATGCCTGTTAGTTCAACATAGTGTGCTTCTTCATGCAGAGAAAAATGAATCCCGTACAGATTTTCTGTAGATCGTCTTGGGTATCAATAAACCTCTTCAGCTCAGTTCGGTTCTTTGTTATTGGATTGCTGCCGGTTTTGCGGCTCTAAAAATCACGTCTTCAGGTGAACATAACTAAGACATCAGAAATGAAAAGTTCGGAACTTTGTACCCAACATTCGTTGGCCGTCAGAACAAAGCTCAACTAAAAGGTGGTATGTCACAGAATAAAACAACCGGATTTCGAAAATATGTGGATAGGTTAGCTTCGCAATGGCGAACCGGGAAGGTGGCCGCGTGCTGTGTGATACTGACCTATCAGTTTTTCTTCTGTAGATCGTTTTATTCTTTGGTCTGTCATAGTCAACTAAGTCTTTAAATTTTGTTTGCATGGTGCTCTATTGCTGTTTCATAGTTAATCTACGGAAACCATCGACTATGTGACTGCATAATAAATACTGAGAGTCTGCATTCTTCCCTTCTGTTAGTACCACTCACTTTTAAATGTTGGGACGACGGATCTCAAGACTGCTTCTTTTTGTGCAAACAACTACTAGTCCTATGAACTTCCTTTCTGCCACTAATAAAGAGCGATGGACCAACAGCACTCTGGCTCCAATACTCCAAAACTGAAGGAGTCGCTTCGACCGCATTACACAGCGCCAAATGGCGGAATTAAAGTTTTTCACACCGCACTGCTAACCGAAATGTCGCGATGTACGCTTGAAATTTTGCATGCCATGGCCGAGCGTGAGTTAGATGATTTAAATAAATCACGGAAGTCCTATATCTCGAACGTCATCCACCCGAAAGAGATTCCAGTCTTACCACACCACTATCTCAGCTGTGTTCAGTGTTACTACCGTCCACGACCAACAGCGAATACTGCATCTTCATATGGAGCAAATCTTGGAACTGATAGTGGTCCACCCATTACACAACCGCTAGCCGCTGCCACGGTATATTACATTTGCTGTCATCTTTATGTCGACGGCTTAGTTAATAACGGGGATCCAAAAATATGTTGCTGTTGAAAAAATTTTAGTTTTATCACACTCGACTGAATGTCCGGCGCATATACAGCGTTCAGCAATAGCAGATTTGCTTGATTGGAAATGTGTGGACAGTGTTGACTTTAGTCTGTTACACTCCACGTGGTCAGGTCTAGACAGGGTGTTTCAGCTGACCCTACTGATCCATTTTATGCAACCCACACTGCATCTATATCGGTACCAGTATCCAGACAGGCGACAGCCACGTAATCGAAACAAATTCCCGCTCAAAGCTTTGTGCGACTGTTAGCAAAGCGAATCATACTGTAAAAAATACTAGTGATGAGTAGCCATGAGTCACAACATTTTTGGTCAATATTTACCTTACTTCTTCTATGGTTCAAATGGCTCTGAACACATCTGACGTCATCAGTCCCCTAGAACTTAGAACTACTTAAAACTAACTAACCTAACGACATCACACACATCCATACCCGAGACAATATTCGAACCTGCGACCGTAGCGGTCACGCAGTTCCTGGCTGAAACTCCTAGCACCGCTCGGCCACAGCGGCCGGCCCTCTGCTATGTGACCCGCTGCGCTAAATGTGCTGAAGTATTTTCATCAACACAATAGGTCTAATATGTGTTGGTATACTTTAACAGTTAACCTGCGACATTTTCACAATGTGCTTCACATTTCCAGAACGAACTGACCAACACCATTGTTCTGTCGTGTGGGGTTGCCTAAATCGACATTGCTAGGAGCGGCTGAATTACCTCGCATATTAATCTTTTCATTAGGTTATATAACTGGAATGTTACTTCCACGTTCCCCACGTCGATGTCTCTTGTTAATTTCGTTGCTTCGAATGGCGAAAAACACTTTGCAAGCGAATGTATCTGAAACACGAAAAATTAAGAACTATAAACGGAATAAGCTTACAGCGACATCTAAAAGCAGAATGAAGACTGGAGTCACTTGAATAAATATAGTGGAATTAAGGTGTATTTTTGTCCAAAAATACTGTGTAACTCATGGCCAGTCCACTCTTGTAGTTTTTACGGTATCACTAAGAGAGAACTTTCATCGATGGCATGCTGTCACGAGTTTGGATACCGTTCCTGTTACAGACGTAGCGCGGGTTACATAAAGCAAATCGGAAGGGGCAGAAGAACCATTTTCTAAAATTCCAGCCTTCGGCAATAACAAATCGTTCTGCACTAATTGCATAATGATTATTAGGCCGTTGGCGGTAAACCACTTTAACCTGAAATTCCTGTAGGATTGTTTCTCTTCGGAAAGAAATATTGCTTGCGGATGGAAAAACAGCATTGGATTTTGGAGTGTACTCTCTCCTATATTCTCTTTCTGGCTTCTTGGTTTAACAATCGACGCCCTGTTAGTGTATCGGGTAGAATATTGAATTTCTCTGAAGGCTGTCTTTGGCGAGTTACCTCTTTAGGCAAACTGTTTGGATCAGATGCTGTGTGAACTCTGTGTGCAAGTGTTGTAAGCACCTTACCGTTTTTGATGTTTGATAGACAGCAAGCTATGGTAAATGCAAATTGATAAGAGTGTCTTGTGACAAACTGAATGCCCAGAGCCATCGTTCTTCCACCTAACCAAAACATCCGGGAAAGGTAGACAACCAACTTCCTCCATTTCCATTTTCAACTGAATGTCCTTATGAACGAAGTTACCCTGATATGCGGCCAGATTATACAAGTATCGTCCACATACCTCCAAACAACAGTTAATGTAAGAGTTGCTGATTCCAGCGCTACCTCCTCGGAGACCTCCATAAAGACTTTGGCCACTTGGGGAACGAGAAGGACTTCCCTTTGCGAACACGTCGGTTTGCCCAAAAAATTCAACATAAAACTGGTTAAGGAAGCTACGTGTCGAAACAAATTAATTTATTACTGTTTACTGCCAAAGACTCTGCAAGAGGGACCTTTGTAGAAAGCGATATTGCATCCAAGTCTGTGTATGTAAAATCAACCAAGTTACATGTATGATGTAAGTATTCGCCCTCCAATCGTCTCAGCAAGTAATTACTTTGTGACAGAGAGTGCTACCAAGGTTTTAATGATAAACTGTGGAACAGAGCGTGAGTAAGAGGGATAGAGAAAGAGAATCGGAGAGGTAGAAAGAGAGACACAGAGAGAGAGAGAACGACTGTCATTGCAAGCTCCCAATGTAAGCGCGGGTCTGCGAGCTGACTGTTTCTGTAGTATGTTTGATGTACACGTTCCGCAGTATGCATATACAATTTAACGTGTGCATCTAGTGATTATTTCATAACACTTTTTTATTTTTATTTATTTGTCTGTTATCAAAGTGGTTTATATTGTGAAATGTGTCACGTTCAGCGAGTGCTGAATGCAATGTTCCAATCCATTATCAAGCGCTACAGTGTGTTAACGACAGTTGAATGGAGAAGCAGCAACTGTGGATAAAGAAATAATATCTACCACTAAGGTAAATATGCTGAATTCAAGTGTACAGCCGCGTATACAGTTGAAAGTAGTGAGCATACTTCATTGTCCTCTAGTAGCCAGCTTAGGAAGACGTCTCCTCATCTGGTGCAGCTTAATGATTCACAACAATCAGCAGTTACTGGCTTAGCCAGGTGCCATCTGCCGCCAGGTTATGTACCTCCTGCTCAAAATGGTTCAAATGGCTCTGAGCACTATGGGACTTAACATCTGAGGTCATCAGTACCCTAGAACTTAGAACTACGTAAACCTAACTAACCTAATGGCATCACACACATCCATGCCCGAGGCAGGATTCAAACCTGCGACCGTAGCGGTTGCTGGGTTCCAGACTGAAGCGGCTAGAACGCTCGGCCACATCGGCCGGCCACCTCCTACTACGCTAAATTTTCACCAGTGCAGGGTCATATAATAGCGGATTTATCTTAATATCTTAACAGCAAAAACGTTCCAGTAAACATTGGTCAAAGTTAACCTATAAGTGCCATTGTGTGGTTACGAACTGCCACTGACTGCATTACGAAATGACGCCCTATTTAGTACAAATGTATCTGAAATGAAAACTTCTCGAATAAGTCTCCATCTACTTGGACTCAAGCACAGCACATATTACACTGCACAATCGTTCCTTTTAAAAGTGGTTTTATTGGTGTCTTCTTCAAATTTGGATGCAACACAGCAGTTATCTTCGCGAATCACCTTGTTTATTTTGACAAGGGGGTAGGATTATCTGCTACAGTTCTTCAACAGTACTTACGTGGGTGCTACACAATTCACGTTTGAAGTCATCTGACGCAGAAAAATCCAGACGTCTTCCAGGTGATCTTGTGGACTAATGTACAGGCCCTACTCGATTTTTTCATCTTGGGTCATATTAGTTTATTAGGTTTCTTCCTCACATTTGGATGCAATATTGCATCAGCAGCAAAATGCACCAGTTTCCCACGAAGTGTGAACCTTATTTCCCAAAGTTGCAAAAGGGCTGTGGGTAAAATTTGAACACAAAAAGTAGTGTAGTTTGTATGTTCTGCTCCACTTTGGAATACAAGCAATGATGGACTTCCCTGACCCCTCATTTGAAAGAAGGAAAGAGTCATTGTGGAACAAATCCCAAAAAATTGTCAGGCACAAATGTGGATGAAAGTTGGATTGACGACTATTATAAGCTTCCTTTAAGCGACTGAATGAGAGATAAGCTGGTTCCTTCCTCATATTGCATTTCTGGAAATCTAAGTAAAGTCTTCAGTACCTGCTAGCATTTAGAACGAGTGAGTGTAATAGCTCTGGAGCTGTGTGAGGCAATTGCTATTTGATAAAAAAAATGCCTTCGCAAAGAACACTATCTGTTGCAAACAGTACTTTCAAGTGCACTTGAGAGACCTAAATAAAAATTAACATTTTTACCACAGCGTGAGCTGTCTAGGTGCAACACTATATGTGTAAATTTTTCGCATTGGTAGATCTGATGTAATGTGTCAGTCCTTTGGTTGACTGATTCATCTCATATTTCGTTATGTTTAATTCGATCTATCCCTATGTGAGCTCACATTTCAATTAATAAATCGAAGTTTGATGCAAGTTATGGCAAACGATTGAGAGGATCAAACCATTAATCTTCTATCTTGGATAACTACTATTATGTCCCATATATCTGTCTGTGCATGTCAGCTGAGTCTTGATGAGCTGTGGTAGGAGGAAGGTGAGGCCAGAAACTCTGAGCCCCATGGGCCACCTCCGAGAGCATGGTCTAGCTTTCTAAATGTTAAGGCGATAGGGGCTGAGGACGAGTGTCCTGTGTGATGGGCAGTCAAGTAGTTAGTTACGGCATTCACCATTGCCAAGTAAGGACACTAGTCAGATGGCAGACATTCACCATTGCCAAGTAAGGACACTAGTCAGATGGCAGATGCGAGTTTTTGTAGTCTGCGTACAACACAACGTGGGGTCCCCAATTCTAAGTAAAACGGCAACTCAGGAGAAAGCCTGGCCCTGTGCAGATCAAATATTATATTTCTGTTACCAGACCGTCAACTCATAGAACAGTTTTCCAGAGCTTGTTTTCCGTGCTCGTAAGGCTTCCAGAAGGCGAGGGAGTTAAAGCCAGTGGCAAGATTGTTACCTCTGTTTTCTTATATGGGAAGGCATATGATTGCGTTTGTTAAGAAATTTTTCCTTCTTTGTTGGACGACACGCCGGTACCGAAGGGTAGCAGTACATGGGGTGAGCGGCATATGCTTGTGTTATGGGTGGTAAACAGGCTCATTGGTTGACTTTACAAAATTTCATAGGAGGAGTTAGCGGGCCACCTTCTGAGAATTTCAGGATGGTCGAAGGAAACTCAGTCTCAGGGAGTCATGATTTGACACCGGAATCTTTTGAGGAATTGGTTTTGTGGGAAGAGAGAGGAATGGCTGCCGCCTAAGACTTTTACTAGGAGAGGAATCTGGCAGCCTGTTTGTAATAATCTCATTGACGAAGCTCTCTAATTGAAGAGTTAATTTTTCACGAAATTGTGGACAGCAGGAAGAGAACAGTTATGGACAGGAAAAACGCTGAGGCTTCAGGTGTGGACACAAGAGTGTTAAAAAACGCTTAGCCTTCAGCTTCGGGAAAGAACAATTAGTGTTCAGCTGCAGATGAGAAGAATTGGTCTTCAGCTTCTGACAACAGAGGATTTGGGCTCCATCGTCTGCAACTTCTAGCGACTTACGTGCCGCTGTAGAGAACTGACCACGCCACTCCAGCACTCCACTCTCCAGCGTATAACGCATGATAAGAACTCGCAGCATCAGGAATTGAGAAATGAGAACTGTTAGCTGTCGATAGGTGCGTTGTGTTGGCAGGATGAAGTTAAATATTTCTACGTGTAGTTTAATTGATTGTGGGCTCATCAATACCTAGGTGATTTATATTATTTGCATGTGGTTGTCATACGCAATCAATGAGTATCCACCGTACTCATGGGTTTTCGCGAATGACTTGTGAGATGATAGAAATTCCTATTTCACCGACCTGTCACAGTCTTTACATTCTTAAGTGTGTAAGTTTTCGCTTTCTTGTTCTTGTCTTCTGTTCTTCTTAATGCATGTATGCACAGAGATTATTGTAATAAACTGGGGTCAATTTGGACCGGTGTTTCATTTCAGTAATTAGACCATCCCTTGTTTATCGATTCCCTAATGCTTCTTGAAACAACAAATACCCAGGATTCACTTACTAGGGCAACTCCTTTCATGTCGTTTTCAGTTTCGAAACAGTTTCATTACAGTATTTGAGTCCATGTGGAGCTATCTGCTTCTTAGCCGGTCCAGGCGACGCGGATCTTTGTGAAGTCAAGAGGCGTGTCGATCTCAGTTGGCGTCTTCCAGTATTTCTTCCCTCTTCTTCTGATTTGTCCTCGAAATGTAGTTCCTTTGAACGCTTTTCATTGTCATTGTCACTTACGGTCTCATTTTCATCTTCCTCTTCTCTGTGTTTCGTGCTACTACGAGGCTCACTCCAAAAGAGATGCACACTATTTTTTTTTAAATCCATCTTTTATTCTACATGTTTGAAAGTTTTACAGTGTGTAGATACATCCTTTAGGAACAATATTTTCATTTCTCTACATAATTCACATCCGTCTCAACTGCCTTACGCCATCTTGGAACCAGCGCCTGTATGCCCGCACGGTAAAATCCTGGACCAGCCTGTTGCAGCCACTGTTTGGCAGCGTGCACAAGGAACTCATCGTCTTCAAACCTTGATCCACGAAGAGAGTCTTTCAGTTTCCCAAAGAGATGGTAGTCACATGGAGCCAGGTCACGACCGTAAGGTGGGTGTTTCAATGTTGTGTATTCGAGTTTTGTGATCGCTTCCATGGTTTTTTGACTGACATGTGGCCGTGCATTGTCCTGCAACATCAAAACATCCTGCTTTTGCCGATGTGGTCGAACACGACTCAGTCGAGCTTGAAGCTTCTTCAGTGTCGTCACATATGCATCAGAATTTATGGTGGTTCCACTTGGCATGACGTCTACAGGCAAGAGTCCTTCCGAATCGAAAAACACCATAGCCATAACTTTTCCAGCAGAAGGTGTGGTTTTGAATTTTTTTTTCTTGGGTGAATTTGCATGGTGCCACTTCATCGATTACCTCTTCGTCTCTGGTGAAAAAAGATGGAGCCATGTTTCATCACCTGTCACAATTCTTCCAAGAAATTCATCTGCACCATTCTCGTACTGTTCCAAAAGTTTGCTGCATACCGTTTTTCTTGTTTCTTTGTGAGCCACTGTCAACATCCTGGGAACCCACCTGGCACAAATCCTTTTTAACGCCAACACTTTCAGTATTCTGCAAACACCTCCTTGCCCTATCCCAGCGTAGCGTGACAATTCGTTCTCCGTGATGCGTCTGTCAGCAGTCACCAATTCGTTAACTCCCTGCACATTGTCTGGAGTGTGTGCAGTACGAGGCCTGCTGCTGCGAGGACAATCCTCAATATTGACGTGCCCGCTTTCATCACGTAACCTGCTCGCCCACCGACTAACTGTACTGCGATCGACAGCAACATCTCGATACACCTTTCTCAACCTCTTGTGGATGTTTCCCACTGTCTCGTTTTCACAGCACAGGAGTTCTATGACAGCACATTGCTTCTGACGAACGTCAAGTGTAGCAGCCATCTTGAAGACATGCTGTGACGGCGCCACTCACGGGAACTGGTTGAACTAAGTTTGAAAACAAGCGGGAAGGATGTATCTACACACTGCAAAACTTTCACACATGCAGAATGAAAACTGTATTTTTACAAAAATAGTGTGCATTTCTTTTGGAGTGACCCTCGTATATCTATGTTTATTACTTTCATTCTCCTCCTTTTATTCCAAAAATCCTACCCTAATGCCAAGTTCAGTTTTCTCTTCCTGAGACGTGTTATACAATGCATCGTTTACAGGCCGTTTTCAATTTCTTTCTCCTCTTTCGCAACCATCACATAAAAATACGATAATGCATCACGTTCTCTTACTAAACAAATCAGGTTCCTCCTTTTTCTTTTCGAATTAGTCTTCTAAATGTTCTCAGTTTCCTTGTTTCCATTATCCTCATTTTGCGTCGCTATTGATTAGGTTATTACGCTACCAGCATAGTCGCTTACCTCGCTACCATTATTAATTTAACCGTGAACGTGACGGTAATGAACGGAAAACGACTTTTGTAAACGTTACGATAAAACTAAGTACGTTGACAATTCAATCCAAACGCAAACCTTACAAGCACAGAAGGTTCGTAATTAAAAGTCATGACGAATAAATGATATAATTTATTTTATTCTGTTAAAATTAAGAAAACTGTTACGTAAAAATTACACAAACGTCAATTTTCCAATCTGCAAGAGCTCGGCTAAGCAGGTGAAGCAATACAGCACTCAATGAACACCAAAAATGATTGTATCTTGGAAATAATTCGTGTAGTCGCAAATATTTGTACAGTGGTAGGAGGCAGTGCCATGAACAATGTACGATTCGTACAAATACAGACTGGTGGAGGCTGAGTGTGGTAGTGGGGGTGCACTTCAAGGTCACTTTTGTATGTTCTTCTTGAATAACTTTAGAACTACAGCCTCCGGCGAAAACGTATCCCAGTACAAAATTTAACTACATAAAATTTCCTTCGAAAAGTCTTGTTCATTTTTTCTGTAAGACTAAGACAATGAAGATCCAAAGAAACTGGTACACCTGCCCAATGTCGTGTATGGCCCACACGAACACGCAGAAGTGCCGCAACACGACTTGGCATGGACTCGACTAATGTCTGAAATAGTGATGGAGGGAATCTCTTCTGAACGCCATGTTGCAAGACATCTCAGATGTGCTCAATAATGTTCATGTCTGGGACGTTTGGTGACCAGCGGAAGTGTTTAAACTCAGAAGAGTGTTTCTGGAGCCACTCTGTAGCAATTTTGGTCATGTGATGGGTCGCATTGTCCTGCTGGAGTTTCCCAATTCCGTAGGAAAGCACAATGGACATGAATGGATGAAGGTCATCAGACAGCATGCTTACATACGTATTAACTGTCAGAGTCGTATCTACACATATTAGGAGTCCCATATCATTCCAACTGCACACGCCCGACACCATTACAGAGCCTCCACCGGCTTGAACAGTTGCCTTCTGGCATGCAGGGTCCATGGATTCATGAGTTTGTCTCCATATCCGTAAACGTCCATCCGCTCGATACACCACGCAACATGTTTCTGGTCATCCACTCTTCAACGTCAGTGTTGACGGGCCCAGGCGAGGCGTAAAGCTTTGTGTATTGCAGTCATCAAGGTAACACGAGTGGGCCTTCGGCTCCGAAAGCCCTTATCGATAATGTTTCGTTGAATTGTTCGCACGATGAAACTTTTTGATGACCCAGCATTAAAATCTGCAGCAATTTGCGGAAGAATTGCACTTGTCACGTTGAACGATTCTCTTCAGTCGTCGTAGGACCCGTTCTTGTAGGATCTTTTTCCGTCCACAGACATGTGAGAGAAGATCTGATGTTTTAGCGCATTCCTAATATTCACGACATAGCTCTGAAATGGCCTTTTGGGAAAACCCCACGCCCTCGCTACCTCGGCGATGCTGTGTCCCATGGCTCGTGCGCCGACTATAACACCACGTTCAAACTGACTTAAATCCTGATAACCTGCCATTGTAGCAGCAGTAACCGATCTAACAACCTCGCCAGTCACTTTTTGTCTTATGTAGGGGTTGCCGACAGCAGCTCCGTTTTCTGCCTCTTTCCATATCTCTGTATTTGAATACGCATGCCTATACCAATTTCTTTGGCGCTTCAGTGTACTTCACGTGTAGCGATCTAGAGAATACGAAAATCTCCTACGTGGTTTATGAAGGCGAGTGAGAACGTTGCAGATAGTATAAAATGACAGCTGTAGGGGCAGCTGAATCACCCTGTATATTTACATCCATTTTTGTAATACGTAAGGTTTTATTGCTGTTGATAACCGCCTTTTTAAAAAAATTGAAAACCACATATCATTTCAGGAACAGTAAAGCAAAGACGAAGGTAACAAAGAGGAGAATAAAAAACTTTAACGCCTTGCTTAACACCAGAATTGCGAGGGAGGCAATAGTGAAAGATGTAGTAAATTTCTCTCATTTGGGAATGAGGCTACTCAGAATGGGCGAAGCAAGAATGATACTATGAATAGATTAATACATTCTATGAGTTCTTCTATGAAATTGGATTAGTGGTGTAATACGAGGGTTGTCCAGAAATTAAGTTCCGATCGGTCGTGAAATGGAAGCAACAGTGAAAACCAGAAACGTTTTATTTGCAACAGTTAGGTACAGCTTTCGCGTACTTCTCCACATAGTCGCCGCTCCAACTTCGAGTTCTGTCGTAATGTTGTATCAACTTTCCAATATCCTCGTCATAGAAAGCATCCGCCTGTGCTTTCGGCCAGTTTTCTGCACTGGTCTGCAGATCGTCGTGTGTGGAAAAATTTTGTCTTCATAGCCACCGGTACTAGTGAGCAGAGATGAGTCTAAGGAGGAGCCAATTACGGACTGTATTATGGTTGATCAAACACTTCTCATCGGAAACGCTGCAGGAGCTTCTTCGTTACCCCTGCAGTGTGAGTCCGAGAATAGGCATGAAGAAGGAACTGCTCGACAGATGCGTTACGTGGGCTGCATGACACAGGCGAAATCTCTAATGGTTCAAATGGCTCTGATCACTATGGCACATAACATCTGAGGTCATCAGTACCCTAGAACTTAGAACTACTTAAACCTAACCTAAGGACATCACACACATCCATGCCCGAGGCAGGATTCGAACCTGCGACCGTAGCGGTCGTGCGGTTTCAGGCTGAAGCGCCTAGAACCGGTCGGCCACACCGGCCGGCTAACGAAATCTCTTATCAGGCCCTCATAGTTGGCGGAAGACGCTATTCCCTGCGCATCTTTACGTGCTCACTGTTGCCTCAGAACTGAAAAGTGCGACACGACACGATCGACGGGTATACTAGAGGCACTGCCCAACATATCTGTGCAAGGTTTTACCGGATTTTTCCAGCGGTCTCCATTTCGCGAGCGATCGGACAACCCTCATATATTGTTATGGGAGGGAAGTTCACAAATGTGTAAGTTTGAAGGACGTTCCCAGAAGTAGATTTTCACTCTGCAGCGGAGTGTGTGCCGATGTGAAACTTCCTGGCAGATTAAAACTGTGTGCTGGACCGAGACTAGAAACTCGGGACTATTGCCTTTCACTGTCAAGTGCTCTACCATCTACCCAAGCACGAGTCACGCCCCGTCCTCAGAGCTTCTGTTCTGCCAGTACGAGTCTCGGTCCGGCACACAATTTTCATCTGCCAGGAAGCTTCATATCAGCGCACACTCCGCTGCACAATGAAAATCTCATTCTAGAAACATCCCCCAGGATGTGGATAAGCCATGTCTCCGCAATATCCTCCCTTCTAGGAGTGCCAGTTCTGCAAGATCCGTAGAAGAACTTCTGCGAAGTTTGGAAGGTAAGAGACGAGGTACTGGCAGAACTGAAGTTGAAGGACGTTGTTGTACCGAGGTGTAAGCGTGGAGTATCAGAAATCCGGACAAAAAGCAACTGGATACCTTTGGAACGCGGTGGGATATAAGAATGTTCAAAGTTAAGAGAACAGGTAAGATACGAAATGAAAAAGTGCTAAAAAGAAGAGATGAAGAAAGAACCATGAAACAGCCTTACTAGAAGAAGGGACGCGTTAGTGGAATATCATCTACGACAAATAGGCAAATCGTACTGGAAAGAGTAGCAGAGAAAAATCTAGTAGGGACAGACAATGTAAAAGATGCAAAAAAAAAAAAAAATAGACGATGCTGCGCATAGTGATTACAAAGAGATGGAAAGGTTAGTAAAATATGGGAAGAGAGGGTGGACAGGATCAAACTAATTGAAAGACAGCAGGCTAAAAAAATAGTTTGTCATAGCGTTATTCTCATAACCTACATGACTACATTGATGTTAGGCAAACTTTCATCATCTTAAACCATACTGAATACTATGCCGTTGGCATATCAGGAAACTATGTGGAGAACGGTGTTGGACGGTCCCCTGCGTTGTCGGCCGCCACGCCCACGAGCATTAGCGTCACTTCAGATGCACGTGGAAACCCGCCTTAAGCAAAAGTGTTTCTGGTGTAGATGAGGGGCAACGATAAGGAAGTTGAAGGGAAGTCCCACCGCTACCTTCTCCCGCAGTCGTGTCTCTGCAAACATAGTCGGACTCTGCAGTGTTCAGAGGTAGGCGTCGGCGTCGCAGAGGGAGCTGGGCGGAACCGCCGAAGCGCGTGGAGTGGTGTCGGGTCCGGCGGCGTCCACAGAGCGCCGGGTCCCGTGGCGTGATGAGGACAGCTCGCGGATTTCCCCTGCGAGGCCTGGCGGAGCAGACGGCCAGGAAATTGCCTCGGTAATCTGCCAACTTAGTTTCGTGTATTCGGCAAACTCGACCGACATCGGAGGAGGGCGCGCAGACGGCGGACGAGAGAGAAAGAGAGAGAGAGTTGGAAAGGGAGAGACATAGTAGAGAGACATAGCGGGCAGGAAAGGGGAGGCGGAGAGAGAGGAGAGGGTCTGGGCTTCGCCAGAACTTGCCAACGAGCCTGCCCAGTGCTGCCTCCCTGATTAGCGCGCGGAGCCGTTGCCGATTAAAATCTAATAGCGTACGGCATATTCAGCCAGCTGCCGAGGTGCTGGCGGGAGCCAACTTGGGCTTATTCCACTTTTCCAGCATCGCCAGGCTGAAGTGTGCCTGTTAAGTTCGCCTCTGATAAGACGTTCATTCGCGTTGTAATTCTGGGACGTCTCCGGGTACACGGCTGAATACTATCAGTGAGAATTAGAGGAACACTGTTCCTCTCCGGGGTGCGCAAAGTCGGCTCCCAACTCCAGTTCCTTTCTGTGCTCTGCGACTATTACTATCTGTGTTAGGCGTTTACTGCATGAGAAAAGAGTGAAATTGTTACAGTCCCTCACGAGCAACTACCACGCTGAGAGTTTCTGAAGTTGTTCTCATCAACTGTTATGTTGTACCTTTCTCAACATGAATTCTTCTAGAAGTAATGTCACTCTGTTTTATTAATGGTTCAGAAAATGGCTCTAAGTAATATGGGATTTAACACCTGACGTCATCAGTCCCCTAAACGTAGAACTACTTAAACCTAAGGACATCACACACATCCATGCCCGAGGCAGGATTCGAACCTGCGACCGTAGCAGCCGCGTGGTTCCGGACTGAAGCGCCTAGAACCGCTCGACCACTGCGGCCGGCTTTATTAATGGGAGCTAGAAAACGTTATTGAAATCGTTATCGAGCTAGAATCTGGGAATAGTAAGGTGACAGGCCACACAAAACTTAACATCTCAGTCAGAAAAGATCAATCAATCTAACAAGTTGCGCAAGTTGCGTGAAATTTGATTACCCCAGAGGACGTATATTACAACCATGCAAAAAATCAACAATAAAGATTTAATACATCAAATTAGCTAAATGGAAATTTAAAATTAAAAATCGTGAATTCGTGTGAAGTTTCACGTCACTCAGGTGGTTCTGTCTCAAAATAAAGTCATCAAAACGCTGCGTGAATTCACGTACCACTAGAATAGACCTCCAACATTTCAGTTAACATATTTTCCAGGATAACACATCGGACATAAATAAATATTTGGTTAAATTGTCGCCGGTCGGAGTGGCCGTGCGGTTCTAGGCGCTACAGTCTGGAACCGAGCGACCGCTATGGTCGCAGGTTCGAATCCTGCCTCGGGTATGTATGTGTGTGATGTCCTTAGGTTAGTTAGGTTTAATTAGTTCTAAGTCCTAGGCGACTGATGACCTCAGAAGTTAAGTCGCGTACTGCTCAGAGCCACTTGAACCATTTTTTGTCAAAATGTCAGTTAGCTCCTATAAACACACTAGAACGCAACAGGCAACGAGCAGCAATAGAGACGATATAGAATTTAATCTGTACGTACTTCAAATGAAAAATTTTTGAACTCTCATAAATAGGTCGCCGTAGTGTGCTTGAAGATCCCGAGATTAGGAACAAATAGCCAAACATGGAACTGGGCAGAAAGGAAACTTCAGCCAAGATGGAATCAGCCCATGAACATAGCTGGATTTTATGTCCTGATAACTCAGACTAGTTCTGTAAAAGAATATATAAATAAGACTTAAAGCACCACATGTACACAGAACAAACCAAGACAGCACAACCAAATAAATTACATATAAAAAACACAAATAACAGTCGTAAATTATCACCAGCGCTCGAATCCGATATACAACCTTGCGTACCAGAGTCAGATTAGATTAGATTAGATTAGATTAATACTAGTTCCGTGGATCATGAATACGATATTTCGTAACGATGTGGAACGAGTCAAATTTTCCAATACATGACATAATTAAGTTAATTTAACAACATACATAAGTTAATATAACAACTTTTTAATTTTTTGTGCTTTTTTAATTTTTAATTTTTTTATATTTTTTTTCTTAATTTATATCTAAAAATTCCTCTATGGAGTAGAAGATGTTGTCATTCAGAAATTCTTTTAATTTCTTCTTAAATACTTGTTGGTTATCTGCCAGACTTTTGATACTATTTGTTAAGTGACCAAAGACTTTAGTGGCAGTATAATTCACCCCTCTCTGTGCCAAAGTTAGATTTAATCTTGAATAGTGAAGATCATCCTTTCTCCTAGTATTGTAGTTATGAACACTGCTATTACTTTTGAATTGGGTTTGGTTGTTAATAACAAATTTCATAAGAGAGTATATATACTGAGAAGCTACTGTGAATATCCCTAGATCCTTAAATAAATGTCTGCAGAATGATCTTGGGTGGACTCCAGCTATTATTCTGATTACACGCTTTTCTGCAATAAATACTTTATTCCTCAGTGATGACTTACCCCAAAATATGATACCATATGAAAGCAATGAGTGAAAATAGGCGTAGTAGGCTAATTTACTAAGATGTTTATCACCAAAATTTGCAGTGACCCTTATTGCATAAGCAGCTGAACTCAAACGTTTCAGCAGATCATCAATGTGTTTCTTCCAATTTAATCTCTCATCAATGGACACACCTAAAAATTTGGAATATTCTACCTTAGCTATATGCTTCTGATTAAGGTCTATATTTATTAATGGCGTCATACCATTCACTGTACGGAACTGTATGTACTGTGTCTTATCAAAATTCAGTGAGAGTCCGTTTACAAGGAACCACTTGGTAATTTTCTGAAAGACAGTATTGACAATTTCATCAGTTAATTCTTGTTTGTCAGGTGTGATTACTATACTTGTACCATCAGCAAAGAGAACTAACATTGCCTCTTCATGAATATACAATGGCAAGTCATTAATATATATTAAGAACAACAAAGGACCCAAGACTGAACCTTGTGGAACACCATTCTTGATAGTTCCCCAGTTTGAGGAATGTGCTGATCTTTGCATATTATGAGAACTGCTTATTTCAGCTTTCTGCACTCGTCCAGTTAGGTACAAATTGAACCATTTGTGCACTGTCCCACTCATGCCACAATATTTGAGCTTGTCTAGCAGAATTTCATGATTTACACAATCAAAAGCCTTTGAGAGATCACAAAAAATCCGAATGGGTGGTGTTCGGTTATTCAGATCATTCAAAATTTGATTGATAAAGGCATATATGGCATTTTCTGTTGAAAAACCTTTCTGGAAACCAAACTGACGTTTTGTTAGTACTTCATTTTTACAGATATGTGAAGCTACTCTTGAATACATTACTTTCTCAAAAATTTTGGATAAAGCTGTTAGAAGGGAGATTGGACGGTAATTGTTGACATCAGATCTATCCCTCTTTTTATGCAAAGGTATAACAATAGCATATTTCAGTCTATCAGGGAAAATGCCCTGTTCCAGAGAGCTATTACACAGGTGGCTGAGAATCTTACTTATCTGTTGAGAACAAGCTTTAAGTGTTTTGCTGTAAATGCCATCAATTCCATGTGAGTTTTTGCTTTTAAGCAAGTTTATTATTTTCCTAATTTCAGAGGCAGAAGTGGGTGAGATTTCAATTGTATCAAATTGCATAGGTATGGCCTCTTCCATTAACAGCCTAGCATCTTCTAATGAACACCTGGATCCTACTATATCCACAACATTTAGAAAATGATTATTTAAAGTATTTTCAACTTCTGACTTTTTGTTCGTAAAGTTTTCATTCAATTTGATGGTAATACTGTATTCCTGTGCTCTTGGTTGACCTGTTTCTCTTTTAATAATACACCAAATTGTTTTAATTTTATTATCAGAGTTACTGATTTCAGACATGATACACATACTTCTGGATTTTTTAATAACTTTTCTTAATATAACACAGTAGTTTTTATGATGTTTGATAGTTTCTGGGTCTCTACTCTTCCTTGCTGTCAGATACATTTCCCTTTTCCAGTTACAAGGTATTTTTATACCCTTAGTAAGCCATGGTTTGTTACAAGGTTTCTTACGAGTATATTTAACTATTTTCTTGGGGAAGCAGTTTTCAAATGCATTTACAAAAATGTAATGAAATAAATTATATTTTAAATTGGCATCAGGTTCATGGTACACCTCATCCCAGTCTAAGTGCTGTAGACTTTCCCTGAAATTTGCAATTGTTAAATCGTTGACTGAACGTACTACTTTGGAGGACTGTTTAGTATTGCTGAATGGAGCTATGTCATATATTGTAACTAGCTGTGCACCATGATCAGAAAGACCATTCTCAACAGGCTGAGCATTTATCTGGTTAAACTTATCTTGGTCTATAAAGAAGTTATCTATCAGTGAGCTGCTCTCCTTTACCACCCGAGTAGGAAAATCAATAACGGGTGTCAAATTGAAAGAACCGAGTAATACTTCAAGGTCATTTTTCCTATTACCCTCTTTCAGAGAATCTACATTGAAGTCCCCACAAATAATAATTTGCTTCCCCCTGTCTGACAGATAGCACAACAAGGAGTCCAAATTTTTCAGAAATAGATGAAAATTTCCTGATGGGGACCTATATACAGTTACAATTATAAATGTGCCTTTATTTAATTTAAGCTCACAGGCACATGCTTCTATATGTTTCTCTACACAAAACTTGTTTGTTTCTATACTTTTTGCACAATGATAACTTTTGACATATATGGCAACTCCTCCTTTCTCCATATTTTCTCTCATTACATGTGCAGCGAGCTTATATCCACTTACATTTACCTTATCCAAATCAGTAACAATGAGATGCTCAGACAGGCATAGTATATCTATTTCATCCTCAACTTCTAAATCTTCTAAACAAACCAGAAGCTCATCCATTTTATTCTTTAAACTCCCAATATATTGATGAAATATACTTACATAATTTGTAATTATACTTTTATGAGAACCTTTCCTTATTCTAACATTTGCAGTACTCTCCTGTCTGAGTTTCTCATTGTGCTTAGGCCTAGTTCCTATACCAGTGGTCACATGGTGTTCAGAGAGGCAGATTATGTCAACTGGGTTGGGTGACTTTAATTCATCAATGCAATTACCTAGGACTGAGATACAACTTGGTGGAGATAAAATTTCTGGTGATTGGTGAAAATTTATAATTGACAGCTGTGATTGGTGATCCAATGTGCTAGAATTGTGATTTTTAATTTCTTTCCTAAACTGAAGATTTGTTTCAATCATGACCTCTCGTAGAACTTGACATCTTTCTGTCTTACCTATCCTAAAAAAGGTACTGCTCCAACACCTGTAACCACTGGTATTTTACCATTCATGGCAGTGCCTCCCCCCCTTAAATTTCCTGCTATTTCCCCAGCCAGTTTCCCCTTCCCTTTACTGTTGAGATGTAGGCCGTGCCTGGTATAGTCCCACCTACTGAGAGAATCAACAGGAACCACACCAATATGAGCCCCTTGCGTTTCCTGTTCCCGTTCGCGGGAGGAGCTATTGTTAGTAACCTTCCTTGTGGGCTCTAATCATTCTAATCTGCGACACTAGATATAGGTATGTACTGGGAGATTCTTGTAAGAATCTTTTGTGTTGTTGTTGTTGCGTTGTGGTCTTTCGTCTGAGGACTGGTTTGATGCAGCTCTCTATGTTACTCTATCCTGCGCGAGCCTCTTCATCTCCGAATAACAACTGCAGCTTTCATCCTTCCGAATTGGCTTACCGTATTCATCTGTTTGTCCCCCCTCTACGATTTTTACCCGTATACTTCCTTCCAATGTTGAACTGGTGATCCCGTAATGTCCCAGAATGTGTCCTTTCAACAGGTTTATTCTTTGGTCAAGTTGTGTCACAAATTTCTTGTCTCCTCAATTGTATTCATTACCTTCTCGTTACTTGCGTCATCTACCATTCTAATCATCAACAGTCTTCTGTAACACCACATTTCGAAAGCTTCTATTCTCTTTTTGTCTAAACTGTTTATCGTCCATGTTTCACATCTATACACGCTAGACAAATATCTGCAGAAAAGGCTTCCTAACACTTACGTCTATAGTCGATGTTGACAATTTTTACTTGTTCAGAAACACTTTTCTTGCCATTGTCAGTCTACATTTTATATCTTATTTACATAAAAGAATGGTTCAAATGGCTCTGAGCACTATGCGACTTAACGTCTGAGGTCATCAGTCGCCTAGAACTTAGAACTAATTAAACCTAACTAACCTAAGGACATCATACACATCCATGCCCGAGGCAGGATTCGAACCTGCGACCGTTGCGTCGCTCGGTTCCAGCCTGTAGCGCCCAGAACCGCACGGCCACTCCGGCCAGCTTTATTTACTTCGGCCATCATCAGTTATTTTGCTGTCCAAATAGTAAAATTCATCTAGTACTTTAAGTGTCCCATTCCTTAATATAATTCCCTTAGCATCACCTGATTTAATACGACTACCTTCCGTTATCTTCGTTTTTCTTTTGTTGATGTTCGTCTTACTTCCTCCTTTAAAGACACTGTCCATTCCGTTCAACTGCTCTTCCAAGTCTTTGCTGACTCTCACAGAATTACAATGTCATTATCAGATCTCAAAGTTTTTATTTCTTCTCCATGAACTTTAATTCCTACACCAAATTTTTATTTGGTTTCCTTTTCTGCTTGTTCAGTGTACGGTTTGAGTAACATAGGGGATATGCTACAATCCTGTCTCACTCCCTTCTCAACTACTACTTCCCTTTCATGCCCCTCACCTCTGGTTTCTGTACAAGTTGCAAACAACATTTCTCTCCCTATATTTTAGCCATGCTACCTTTACAGTTTCAAGGAGAGTATTCCAATCAACATTGTCGAAAACTTTCTATAAGTCTACAAATTCTATAAACATAGGTTTGTCTATCTTATCTTTCAAGATAATTCATAGGGTCAGCATCGTCTCGCGAGTTCCTACATTTGTCCGTAATCCATACTGATCTTCCCCGAGGTCGGCTTCTACTAGTTTTTTCCATTCTCCTGTAAAGAATTCGAATGTACGCTCCAGGAACTTTAACAGTGGACCATAATGTAACGCAAATCGCCTCCCTTGTAGCGTCTGCCTCTAGAGATAGCTCACCATCTCCGTGACGTTTCGCCCTTACTGAATGAACCTGTATCGAAATGTGATGCTCTTCTTTGGACCTCCTCTGTTTCCTCTATAAATCCTATCTGGTTCGGATGCCATAATGACGAGCAATATTCGAGTACTGGTCAAACGAGACTTTTGTAAGTTTTTTCTTTGTAGATGTACTACATTTCCTTTTGGTTCTTCCAATGAATCTCATTCTGGCATCTACCTTACTCACGATTGATTTTATGCGGTCGTTACACTTTAAATGGCTTCATACGAATGGAAGTAACCGTCCGCTGATTGTTCTGCAGCTTTACAATCAAACAATAAAGGGTCTTTCGGTCTATTTATTCCCAACATGTTACATTTGTTTCTGCTGAGTATCAATCACACTCACTGCACCAAGCGACGATCCTCTGCATTTCTTCCTCCATTTTGCTACAATTGGCAACGTCTCTGTACACAAGAGAATCATACGTGAAAAGTAACATGACACTTCCGACGTAATCTAATAGGCCACTTATATATGTATTTCGAAAAGTAATGGCCCCATAGCACTCGCCTGGGGCATGCTCGAAGGCACTTTTACGTCTCCAGACTTCTTTCCGTTCAGAATGACATGTTGTGTTCTGTTTGCTAGAAACTTTTCAATTCACACGGTTAGTTTGACAATTCATACGGGTGTATGGGAAATAGCCATCCCCCCCCCCTTCCCCCCCAATAACAGCGGCACAAACAATTTTAACATTGTAACTTAGCCAAGTGTAACTGTTAATTGTTTAAATAAAATCGGAGTTAACTCAAGCCTAAAACAATAGAACACCAACATCAACTGCATTCCCTGCAACTCAAAGAACACTATGTCAAAGTGGATGCCTTCGAATAAGAGCTCATACAGTCTGCACTTTAAGATGTTCACCAAATAAGTCCAAAAAGCTCACTATTCCCAACCTGTCCGTGGATTCTGTAGGAAAAAGCAGCACTCAAAGTTCCATGGCTGTTTCAGTCAATTCCGAGCCACGTTTATATAGATAAGTAACAGCAGAGTGTCTGTAACACTACACTGGGGAACGCAAGGAATAATTTCTGTTTTACTCAATGACTTTCCTTCAGTTACTACGCACTGTGACCTCTCTGACAGGAAATCGCGAATCCAGTCACATAACTGAGACGACATTCCATAAGCATGCAATTTCACTACAAGTAACTACAAGTCTTCTGGAAATCTAGAAGTAAGGAATCAATTTGAAACCCCTTGTCAACAGTACTCAGCACTTCGTATGTGTAAAGAGCTAGCTGTGATTAGCAAAAACGATTTGATTTGGCTGAATGGAGCCTGGGACTTACGCCGGAGGAGGGCAGTGGTGGCCGGTGAGAAGCGTATTTAGAGGCATCCCGTGCTGTGTCTGGAACAAGTCCACCCTACGAAACCGTAGTTGGCGTGGTTCGTGGACTTTGCGTTCTGCAGGTCCGTCCGGCCGGGGCCAGTGGGCAGCTGGCGTTCATACGTGAGGCCGTCAGCGCAGCAACAACCGTTGGGGAATCCTCACATTGTCCTGTATCGGACACACGGTTAGAATAATGATGACTGAAGATAAATTTGCTCGTGTAAGAGCACCCCTTAGTGTTCTGTGTCTGACTTTGTGTCGTTCGATTACGTCACGGCTTTATTAGCGACGGCATGCGCCCTGTGTATTATGATTAAGATCACCATAACTGCCTATTATGTGTATTACAGGTTTCAGGTAGTTACGGAGACGATTATTACAATAATCAGAGCGCATACATACACTCCTGGAAATTGAAATAAGAACACCGTGAATTCATTGTCCCAGGAAGGGGAAACTTTATCGACACATTCCTGGGGTCAGATACATCACATGATCACACTGACAGAACCACAGGCACATACACACAGGCAACAGAGCATGCACAATGTCGGCACTAGTACAGTGTATATCCACCTTTCGCAGCAATGCAGGCTGCTATTCTCCCATGGAGACGATCGTAGAGATGCTGGATGTAGTCCTGTGGAACGGCTTGCATGCCATTTCCACCTGGCGCCTCACTTGGACCAGCGTTCGTGCTGGACGTGCAGACCGCGTGAGACGACGCTTCATCCAGTCCCAAACATGCTCAATGGGGGACAGATCCGGAGATCTTGCTGGCCAGGGTAGTTGACTTACACCTTCTAGAGCACGTTGGGTGGCACGGGATACATGCGGACGTGCATTGTCCTGTTGGAACAGCAAGTTCCCTTGCCGGTCTAGGAATGGTAGAACAATGGGTCCGATGACGGTTTGGATGTACCGTGCACTATTCAGTGTCCCCTCGACGATCACCAGTGGTGTACGGCCAGTGTAGGAGATCGCTCCCCACACCATGATGCCGGGTGTTGGCCCTGTGTGCCTCGGTCGTATGCAGTCCTGATTGTGGCGCTCACCTGCACGGCGCCAAACACGCCTACGACCATCATTGGCACCAATCCAGACGCGACTCTCATCGCTGAAGACGACACGTCTCCATTCGTCCCTCCATTCACGCCTGTCGCGACACCACTGGAGGCGGGCTGCACGATGTTGGGGCGTGAGCGGAAGACGGCCTAACGGTGTGCGGGACCGTAGCCCAGCTTCATGGAGACGGTTGCGAATGGTCCTCGCCGATACCCCAGGAGCAACAGTGTCCCTAATTTGCTGGGAAGTGGCGGTGCGGTCCCCTACGGCACTGCGTAGGATCCTACGGTCTTGGCGTGCATCCGTGCGTTGCTGCGGTCCGGTCCCAGGTCGACGGGCACGTGCACCTTCCGCCGACCACTGGCGACAACATCGATGTACTGTGGAGACCTCACGCCCCACGTGTTGAGCAATTCGGCGATACGTCCACCCGGCCTCCCGCATGCCCACTATACGCCCTCGCTCAAAGTCCGTCGACTGCACATCCGGTTCACGTCCACGCTGTCGCGGCATGCTACCAGTGTTAAAGACTGCGATGGAGCTCCGTATGCCACGGCAAACTGGCTGACACTGACGGCGGCGGTGCACAAATGCTGCGCAGCTAGCGCCATTCGACGGCCAACACCGCGGTTCCTGGTGTGTCCGCTGTGCCGTGCGTGTGATCATTGCTTGTACAGCCCTCTCGCAGTGTCCGGAGCAAGTATGGTGGGTCTGACACACCGGTGTCAATGTGTTCTTTTTTCCATTTCCAGGAGTGTATGTTTGACGAGATCTGTGTTGTGTTATTATCTGTTTCTCAAGGATCTGAGTAAGTTTGTTTTTTAATATAATCTGTTTGCCTTCGTATCTGTCTGGACAGTGCTAATTAATTTGTTCAACTCAGCGTTATTGGTTAATCAGATCTTACGAAACTATGTTCTTGAGGTTTTGCATACAAAGTCATCGTAATTAATAAGGACTGTGAAGTGTTAAAGTGGCCCTTAATTGGTAACTCTGTAAGGTTATTACGTAGAATGTTCTAGTTTGGTCCACTTCTGTTGAGTATGTTGAACTGATAAACGAAGTTTTTGAGTAAAGAGTTCTTCTTATAGGGCAGTGCCATCCGTACATGTCCATAATGAAAAATGAAGAAACTGCAGAGCAGTTGCTTGCTCCACAATCTTGTATTATGTATACGACCAGTTTCGCAACACTTATAATTCCATCATCTGGTGTAAACTGTAGTAATAAAAACATTCTGTAACACGCGAATGGGATTGGATCCTCAAGTCTGAAATACGAGGTAAGGAACTGTGCGGCTAAAGTTTCTAATTAAAAACAATTTTAAAGAGAGAGAACAGGACGTTATTTACAAGTACAATCATTTAATCATCTGAGGTCGTAATCACCCCACTGTTGTCTTGGAACTAAAGGTTCCGCGTCAAACGCGTAAAAGTGACCTAAGAAATCAGAAAAAAACATACATCGCGGCCGTAGATTAAAAGTTGCCAAAATAATGAAACATTTAGAATTTAAAAAACAACTTTTTTTGAGGCGAGGGGGAGGTGAAAAAAATCACATACTGCGTGGAATTACTTACTAAAACTCCATAACAACAGTCCCCCACGCTGCGTGACCGGGAACACAAACTGGAAAGTTATGTAATAATAAATACTAGTCGTTGAGTATTGAAGCCGCCTACGACTCAAGCGGAGGCGCGGTACGAAACAGACATTAGATTGGTGAGTTGCTTAAAATGGAAAGGCGGGAAGCAAAAGCAGAAAGGGTACGGAACCATCACAACATTAAGAGGGAAGAGAGCCTGTACATTTAAAGAATAAGGAAAAATATTACGTTACATGGATACCATAATCTATCGGGGCAGTGTGATAATTAACTAAAATATTTTTGTAATATATGTTTATTCGTTAACTAATTGTATCGAGAGGATGGGAATGAAGATTTCTTAAAATTTCAGTTTCTTCCAGAACATTGAGTATCTGACCACACTGTGCAGTGTGTAAGACAGTTAATCTTTAACCTGCTGCAGTTGATGCTGGTTGTCAATCAAACAAATTGTCAGATCTGGCCTCTAATTGACCAGGTCTTTGTGTTCTTTAAATCTTGTATAAAAATTCCTGTCTATGTGGTCAATGTGTCTGCTCTTACTCATGTGTCTTTTGTCGCATTCAGTACGATAGATTTCGGGATATGGGAAAATATCCTTTTTGAAGACTTCACTGTTTCTAAATCTACTACCCATATTTTGCGGTATGAAAATGCAGATGGTACGTTGGCTGTCAGCAGTTTCTTTCTAATCCTCTGTGATACGTATCCATTGTGCTGGCGTACGCCTTCGCCCGCACACCAGTCAGCACTAGGAAATATTGTAAAACAGGTGCTGAACTAGGCGCGCCTATGACTACAGGAGACCAAGACAGGCACCCAGGCTACGCGCCGGTGACGCACCTCGGGCAGCGTGCATATAGGCCGCCGCCGATCGCGCTGTCTCAGCGTTTCGATCTCAGTATCTCAGTACGTCACATCGGAACTTAGTTTGCATTGCGCCTTAATACATCTCTCTGTGCTCTAGTCTCCGTCGGTGAGGGAAAGTTTGTCACTGTACAAAAGTTGTGATATGGACACGGACAAGATTCACGAATTAGTACATGTTATATGATTGCTGTTAACCACAGAACTGAAGACTGGACATCAATGAAGTTAAGTACTCCACTGGTTACTGTAATAAAGTGTATTTTAACCACGTGTGCATTTTGTGCTGTGAGAGGGAACCGGCCACGCACGTATCATACCACCTTCCCCTCATCTAGCCAGAAACCACAAAACATTTCAACAGGACACAGCCACAACCTCCATGACATGGAATCTCACGAAATTTGTTCTTTTTCTCTAGTACCTTCAGAGTGATGCCCTTCCATGCTCCACTTCGATTCACTAATGTTTTCTTATTCTGTATCTCAGTCATACATCCCTGATATATACTACCACAGCAATGTACTTGATTATACAGAACTCCATTTCATATGCTTCTGACGTGAGGGGAACATTATTTAATCTATTTAGGATGGACTCACTTCTGTAAGCGTCAAACTGTACCTTGCCGCCATTTAAAGTGACTTCAGAGTGTAAATATGGCAAGGCCCCATTAATCTGATTCTGAACAGAGAAAGATATCTTTCCATGGAATGTATTAAGCCTGTTATGAAAAATGTCACAATCTTCCTTGCTGCCTCCTTAAAGAATAAATATGTCATCAACACAAATCTCCGACATACCACCTTAGCGGCCTCATCCGCAAATGTCTCAAAAAAACTCATACTGGAAATGAGATATACGAGGTATAAATATTCGCTAAAATGCAGGCTACGGGGAACAACGGCCAGACTCTGTTACTGCCTGTTCACTTGATCATCCAATTTAAAATAATTAAGTCGCAGGATCAAAGTTAAAACACCAACAACCTCATGATTTAGTCCGATAGCCTGTCGCTAAATCTGCTGAGATTATCGAGCACAATGTCACATATTTCGTCTGTAGGTATACTGGTATACATATTGATAATGTCAAAAGTAGCTATTTGGCTATCTAGTGGGATGCTGGAATTTTTAAGAACTGTAATTAGATCTTCCCTATTTTTATTCTAGTGACCCTGAAGCAAGAATGTTCTTTAAGGAAACCTGCAACAAATTTCTCAAGTTTGTTACGTGCACCACCCCATGAGTTGACAATCGGTCTCGTCGAATGTCTTGTTTATATAATTTCATTGCCTCCCGGAGTGTAGATGTTTTAGAATTCATCATTATAAGCTGTTTCTGCTGTTTCACATGCGGAAAAATCCTAGTTTCTTTTAGTACCTCTCTGTTTTCATCAGAATACTTTTGTCTCATCTCTACCGTTAACAATGTCATTAGTAGCAATAAACTACTTAGCTTTTCCCACATAATCCTGCTGAGAAAGGACAACAGGGGCTTCCCCTTTGTCAGTACAGTATAGTATCGTTATCTATATGTCTTTTATCAAGTCACTTCAACCTCTGCCATTCTCCCCTGCGATTATTCCTAAGCCCCCTGTTATTGTTTAACATGTTGTTAGTTTGCAAAAACATCTCATTTTTAGTCGGAATTGGAACGTCAGCGCTCTCTAAAGCCGCTGCTGTATGAGCAATTATCACAAATTCTTGATCTTCAATTATATTCTCTCTTAGATTACATGATAAATACATATTTTTTAACTACTCTCATCATCATTAAAAGCAAAAGCTGTCTTATTAAGTGTATCGTACTGACTGCGGTAAAAGCCAGTTGTGTACGACCAGATAATTGGCCAGACATACAGAAAATTTTACACGGGATTTAAAGAACATAAAGGCCTGGTCAATACGAAATAAGCTCGACAGTGGATTTGATAAACAACCGGTATCTGCTGCTGCAGCGTAGTACAACTTAGCGGTGTTACACACTGCGGAGAAGGATCGGATACTCAGTGTTCTTGAAGAAATTGAGAACTTAAGAAGTCTTCATTCCCATCCTCTCGATGCATTTAATGAACGACCAAACTAACTATTTTAGTTAATTATCACATTATCCAGGCAGATTAAGGTGTCCATATAACGTAATAATTTATCCATGTTATTTAAATGTACAGGTCCACTTCCCTCATAATGTTGTGATGGTTTCTTCTCCTTTCTCCTTTTAGTTCCCGCCTTCCCACTTTAAACAATTCGCCAGTCTCATGTCTTTTTCGTACCACGCCTATGCTTGGATCGTGTGCGACTTCACTGCTGAACGGCTAGTATTTATTATTACACGATTTTCCATCTTGTATTCTGGATGGATCAGCGTGGGGGAACGGTTGTTGTGTAGTTTTTGTAACTAATTTTACGCAATATGCCATTCATTTCCTGCCCCCTCCTTTTTTCATTGCATTTTGTATGTTGCATTATTTTAATAAAGTTCGGTGTCCGGTAACGATGTTTTTTTTTAAATAGGAACCCCCATTTTTTTACATATTCGTGTAGTACGTAAAGAAATATGAATGTTTTAGTTGGACCACTTTTTCGCTTTGTGATAGATGGCGCTGTAATAGTCACAAACATATATGTACGTGGTATCACGTAACATTCCGCCAGTGCGGACGGTATTTGATTCATGATACATTACCCGTGTTAAAATGGACCGTTTACCAATTTCGGAAAAGGTAGATATCGTGTTGGTGTATGGCTATTGTGATCAAAATGCCCAACGGGCTATATATGCTACTCGGTATCCTAGACGACATAATCCAAGTGCCCGGACCGTTCGCCGGATACTTACGTTGTTTAAGGAAACAGGAAGTGTTCAGCAACATGTAAAACGTCAACCACGACTTACAACAAATGATGATGCGCAAGTAAGTGTTTTAGCTGCTGTCGCGGCTAATCCGCATATCAGTAGCAGAAAAATTGCGCGAGAGTCAGGAATCTTATAAAAGTCGGTGTTGAGAATGCTACATCGACATCGATTGCACCCGCACCATATTTCTATGCACCAGGAATTGCATGGCGACGACTTTGAACATCGTGCACAGTTCTGCCACTGGGCACAAGAGAAATTACGGGACGATGACCGATTTTTTGCACGTGTTCTATTCAGCGACGAAGCATCGTTCACCAACAGCGGAAACGCAAACCGGCATAATATGCGCTACTGGGCAACGGAAAATCCACGATGCCTGCGACAAGTGGAACATCAGCGACCTTGGTGGGTTAATGTATGGTGCAGCATTATGGGAGGAAGGATAATTGGCCCCCATTTTATCGCTGGCAGTCTAAATGGTGCAATGTATGCTGTCTTCCTACGTAATGTTCTACTGATGTTACTACAAGATGTTTCACTACATGACAGAATGGCGATGTACTTCCACCTTGATGGATGTCTGGCACGTAGCTCGCGTGCAGGTAAAGCGGTATTGAATAGCATATTTCATGACAGGTGGATTGGTCGTCGAAGCACCATACAATAGACCCGCACGTTCACCGGATCTGACATCCCCGGATTTCTTTCTGTGGGGAAAGCTGAAGGATATTTGCTATCGTGATCCACCGACAACGCCAGACAACATGCGTCAGCGCATTGTCAATGCATGTGCGAACATTACGGAGGGCGAACTACTCCCTGTTAAGAGGAATGTCGTTACACGTATTTCCAAATGCATTGAGGTTGACGGACATCATTTTGGCCATTTAATAATGTGGTATTTACAGCTAATCTCGCTGTAACAGCATTCGTTCTCAGAAATGATAAGTTCACAAAGGTACATGTATCACATTGGAACAACCGAAATAAAATGTTCAAACGTACCTTCGTTCTGTATTTTAATTTAAAAAACCTACCTGTTACAAACTGTTCATCTAAAATTGTGAGCCATATGTTTGTGACTATTACTGCGCCATCTATCACAAAGCGAGAAAAGTGGTCCAACTAAAACATTCATATTTATTTACGTACATCACGAATATGTAATTAAAATGAGGATACCTATTTAAAAACAACGCAGTTTGTAGGGAAGCAGCCTACTCACGCCGTATAAAATTCACATCAGCCTTTCCACTGTGTGCCAGCCAGTCTGCTGTAACTAGCTCTGACGTCATAAATGTTGCACAATACTTAAAAAATCAAGTAAACAACCTGAAACGTTTCTAGCATGTCAGGAGTAATACTAAATCAATATGTGTTGAATATCAGTTCAATAACTTCAACCATTATCGAAATTTGGACGTTTTTCTGTGAAAACCATTGGCACAACAGAAAAGAGCTAGAAACTTAAAAATTTGTATTTAGATTCCATTTTCATAATAATTTAGTAGAAACAGTATTCTGGATCTCACAAATTAAAATTTTAGTTGAAATTCATAATTTTCTGGTTTTTGTCTTAAAAATTAAGGAAGCAAGAAAGATTAAGTAGGCGAATAAATAAAGCAAAGATCTTTAAATTTAAGTAGAAGGGAGATCCGCTATAATCATAGAGATGTGAGGAGTTTCAACTGAATGACTATGAAACTATAGCGATAGCGTATCTCCAAAGGGCAAGTTCAGAGCTCGTCTACTGCGTGTAGTGTAATTAAATTAATTATCTCGCCCAAAATATTTGACTTAGCCACGTCAGACTTTTATTATGATTACTTACTTGTGTGCTGATTGCACATTTAAGTTGAGAGCTTCATCGGCCATCAGCAAAGGAAGCAATGATTTATTCGATAACTTAAAGTGGTGCATTACTAGCCCAGCGGCTAGTCGGGAGAGCGGATTTGATCAGGCGTTCCCTTAGCCGTCCGCACCGCGGCTTTATACATAGGAATGCTGCGCGAAAAAAAGGCCCCGGTTCTCTCCAGACGCTGATTAGCGTACCACCTGTGCCGAGCATTGTGTCGCGTCGGTATCATTGCTATAAACAGCCTCGGATGCCGTAATAAGTTACTAGGGATACACGTAAACATGAAATCGTTTTCGAGTGAAGTGTTAATTCTGGGATGACTTTAATGATCTATCTTCAGTTTGCGTATGTCGTATTTTCACGTGCCGCCGCGGGACAGAGATTCTACCATTATCTAGCGTAGCGTTTGATGAACATTATCATCAAATTATGGCGAGCATTCACTTAAACATTTAATTTGAACAGTGATAGTTGCATCAGCGCATTAGACTCTGAACTGCTCTGGTAGTTGGATTGTGTGGATTCTTTTGGTCTGTGACTTTCAGAATATCGTGAACATTTTAGAGAGAATCGTTTTTGATTATGAATCCCAGACAATCTCCTAATCCCTCAGAGCTATAAGCTGTAGATATTAATGTATTTTTCAGATGAAGTGGGCACTAAGAATTCTAATTACAGGCTTCACCTTTTGCTAATAACTTTCTGGTTGCCAATATTGTAGTTAGAGAGCCAGTGCTGAGAACGGCAAACAACAGCATTAAATAAATAATAGGAACACATTTAATAACAATTATTCCACCCAGCGCCCCACAAGCTGATACCCGTTTGACCTATTGCAACGCATCTAGCGGGCCAACCATAGCGCCATCTGGTTTCCCCCTTCAAGCTAGACAAATTTCGTTCTTTGCAGTTTTTTTCGTTTGACGCTTATCGCGTGAGCTATTTGGGTATCCGAGAATTTATTTCGATGTTCATAATATGTGTTTAAATAACGCTCTTATTGTTTTAATGTGGACGTAAAGAATGGTTGCTAGATGTTAACTGTATATGAATACTTGACTTTTCTTTGTAATGATGTTGGTCTGTGTTAATACAGTAACTTTTGTTAACTTCTAACATTCTGCATGGTGTCTGTCTGTCCTAAGTCGTGTCTCCCTACCACTTTCGCGCAACGACACTCTGAGCGTGTATTTTAGGGAATTGACTAGTTTGAACCTGGGACCTGTTGCTGGTAAGAAGACGCCAGACCACACCTGACATGTAGAGTTCAGAAGAGTGAGACTAGCGATGATATAATCAAATACTTAATGAATTCAGTGTCAGCTCCACTGCACTCCCTGTAAAAGAATCTTAATACTAACTAAATTTAATGGAAGGGGTTCAAGGCTTTTCTATTTTTAGTTAACTGGTAAAATAACGTCGAAAAAACAGTTAAGTATTACGTAAAAAGGGGATGTAACAGATGAGACTTCTCCAGTTCTGAGTGAAGCTTTATGCGCTCAAAAATGCAGCATCGCGTGCGTTCATTACCTTGTTGGTGTTCGTCAGGGGGCGGCGGCCAGCGCAGCTCTATCCAGCTCGCCGTCTCGGAAGCAACTCCTTTCTAACTTCTCCTTACTACCATTTACCGAAGTTGGTTTAAAAAAACTATCTGGCTGTGTTTTCATGTGACCAATCAGGGTCTCAATGTTAACCTTAAGCTCCGCCTACAAAAGTTCTGTCTATCCAATGAGAAACGTTATACTTTTCGTGATGGGGCAATGTTTTTAACGTTTGCAACGTAACAGAGACGCGAAAAGGTCTCACGCTAAAACTTGCGGCTGGTGTGGCCCTTGTAGTGTTATCGTAAGATCTATACTGTTCTTCTGGAGAGCTCTAGCTTTTAACATGGGCTGGGGGGTGGTCCTGGAGGTTAGCTGGCTACGTGGGTGTCCGTCCCTTATCGTAGGGTCTTCTAGCTTAACACGGTTCTGCTCTCGGCTTCTGTTCTCGTTTCTCCCCTCGGAACTGCGTCTGTCTCACGGTGGGAAGGTATGACGTGCATTTAGCCGTTCTTGTGTTAGTCTGTGGTATTACATTTGCTCACTCGTCACTCGTATTACTTTGGTTAATTTAACGTCACGATTTATTCGGAGCTGTGTGACATACTACTGGATTTGCTTATCATGTCAGGGTTTTCATGGAAGGTGTTGGATTTGCCTGACACCTTGCAAACTGAGCCTAGAGGATTGTTTAATTTGTAATTTTGGAGGCACTGCGTTGTTCTGATGATGTTAACACAAAAGAGGAAATTAAAATTGGCTCGTGTCAAAATGAAATAAAATGTTGTTTAACAAGTACCAGCACCTTACCCCCCTCAATCCAACCACTGATCTACAGCTTCAAATTATAACTAAAGATGAGGCTCTGAACAGAATCGGAGACAAAAGAAATTTGTCGCACAACTTGAATAACATGAGGGATCACTTGACAGACACATTCTGAGACAACAAGGAATCGTCAGTTTGGCGCTGGAGGGAAATGCAGGGCGGAACCAAGATAGTAAGCAGTTTCAGAAGGATGAAGGTGGTAGAAATTATTCGGAGGTGAATAGGGATGAACAGGATTGAGTGGCGCGAGAGCTGCATGAAATCAAACTTCCTGGCAGATTGAAGCTGTGTTTCGGGCCGAGATTCGAGCTGGGGACCTTTGCCTTTTTAGCACCTGCGCGCGAAAGGCAAAGATCCCGTTTTCGAGCATCGGTCCGGCACACAGTTTTAATCTGCCAGGAAGTTTCATATCAGCGCACACTCCACTGCAGAGTGAAAATATCACTCTGCATCAAACCAGTCTTCGGACTAAAGATGACAAGTCAGATGGGGTCTGTGAGAACCTGTGTGGCGTTTACGGCTCTCCTGAACCGATCGGTTCTATATACTCATTATGTAAACGATCACTTTTACGGTGTTGCGCTCAGATGCTGATCATTGGCCTCCGAACACTGCTTGTGAACTTGTTGTTTGTTGCATTTTTCCTAGCAAGCAGTTCATTGTCTCATCTTTATTTTTTTGGAGATGCACGCAGTTTCCATCGGCGGATGACGAGATGTGAATGCCGCGTCGCGCGTTCTATGCAGCTCCAGTGTGCAGGGCACGCCGTGCAATCCAGCGAGCGGGCTTGGCCCAGCGCGTCGGCGATGGCATCGGGGCGGACGCAAACCAGATGCTCGTAAAACGGCCGTAAACGCGGCGCGGCCCTCCCGCCAGAGCGCGAGAGCCCGCGTGGTGCGCCCATTGTTGTCGGGGCCGCGGGTTCTCACTAATGGCGCACTTTGTGGCTCAGTATCGGGGCCCGGCTTGAGTGCGCCCTGTCTCGTAAGTCGTCCCGCCGTTAAAACGGTATTGCCGTATAACTCGCCCCATTCCAGGCGAGTACTTTATCTAGACGCACGCAAGTTCTGTCAGCTCGGTCCGCCGTTCGGGGTCGCCCATGAAGGAACGTGCATAAACCGCGCGAGCACCGTGGAAACAACGGGCTGGCCAGCGCTGCAGCTGGCTCTGTTCATTAACGCGGGAGGACTGCACCGGGCTCGTTCCAGAAGTTTTGCATACCGCACCGCGCCGCCGGTATGGTGACGCCATCGCTGCAACTGTCGCGCCAGCTGCGACACTGTATGCAGGGTCGGCGAAAGAAAATCCTTGACGGCTGCAGATGGCTTGAAGCGGCTGCTCCCACGGCGCCCCTAATTCAGCAAAGTACGTAACGCGATTCTGCATACGTCTCTACGGCAACGCCCCATTGTTGTCGCAGCTCTATGGATGGTAGTCGTTTTCGCCTGGAGCCTTCTGCGTATCGCAGTTGAAACCTGCCAGCACTGCTAGCTGTCAGCTACCTTCGTTCGCCAACTTCAGCTTCGGCTGCTCCCACGACGGAGTCTCAAACGACCTGCAGGGATCCACAACTGCGAGCGTCAGCATACATAACACTGAAATCTTTCGTAGAACGATTCGTATGTGAAGAGGTATCAAATCGAATTGGGAAATAAATTGTGGTACACCTAGACAAAAAGAAGAGACCAGTTCATATGACACATTTTGCAACGTGAAGGAAATGCCAGTTTGGTAATGGAGGGCAGCGTATGTGTGTGTGTGGAGTGGGCGGGGGGGGGGGGGGGGGGGGAGGGAGTGGAGGGTTAGAAACTGCATAGGGTGCCCAAGGGATAATTAGAGTAGGCAGATTCAAATGAATGTAGGTTGCAGTAGATATTTGGAATATACTTGCGCCAGACAGAGTCAAGTGGGGAGCTGAAAGAAAACCGTCTTTAGACAGAGGACTACAACAACGACAACATATACTTATACGTTTTTGATGCAGGGCCAGAAATCTTTTCTTATATTTCATGAGCCGCTTACTATCGAATCTGTACGCAGTACATTTGTAGGGCGTTTAGAGGACAATGAAGGCTTTCGCGATAGCACTGTCGTATAAAACATTCTCTGACTTCTTTCCGTGTCAGATCAGGGTAAAATATTGAGCTTTCGACGACTACCTCCATTGTCTTCGTCAGGACCATTAGTTGCTCCTAACGAAGACGAAGGAGGCAACGGTCGAAAGATTGATGTTTCATCCTGAACTGGCGCGGCAAGAAGTCCTACAATGTTTTATACAAGAATTTTATAAATTAGAAAAGTAGCCTTTAATTTCGAAAAGCCCGCCCCTGGTAGCTGAGTGGTCAGTGCGACGGAATGTCATTCTTAACGGCTCGGGTTCGATTCCCGGCTCTGTCAGAGATGCTCTCCGCTAGGGGCTCTGTGTTGTGTTGTCCTTATCATCATCATTTCATTACCATCGACACGCAAGTCGCCGAAGTGGCGTCAACTCGAAAAGACTTGCACCAGGCCACGGTCTACCAGACGGGAGGCCCTAGCCACACGGTGTTTCCATTATTCATTTAGAAAAAGGTGAATAACTTATACAAATGTCTGATACAGTACTGAATGCGTTATATTACACAGTGTTGTTTATGGTTTCATGTATTCATATCCGTGCTAAAGAGAATCGGTGTAATGATCAGATATAGGGTGAGCAAAACCCGCGTAACCCAATCGAACATGTGCGGGTCACGCCTAATATAAATTTTTTGTGCTGTAAGCTTTAACAAAATTTACAGACCTTTTTTTTCTTTCAAGTTAGCTGTAAGCAGCATATCATATCCGACGTGCTTGAACATTACCTAATGCCTCAATTACAGCAGGATATAGACACGAAAGTAATTTTCCAGCAAGATGGCGCGCTACCACATTGCAATCGTGAAGTTATCGCTTGTCTGCGTAGGAGTATCTCTCCTTAGATTGGGCTTGGTGGAACAACATCCTCACGACCACGATAACATTTAATCCCAAGTGACTTCTGCCTATGGGGCTACATTAAAGACAGAGTGTTTGTTCCTCAGATTCTGGGAAACGTCTATGAGTTGCAGCAACGGATAATACAAGCAGCTGTGAGCGTACATCAAGCCCTGCTTCATAGAATTTGGCAGGGAACTGATTACAGATGGAGCATTTGTCGTGTTACGAAATGTAACTACATTGAACACTTGTTTATAAAACTTGAAGGAAAACTGCATTTAGTGCCTATAAAATATTGAAAGTGAAGAATAATTACAGGTTTTGTTGAGTGGAACGAACCATCCGATAAATATAGGATATAGATTGAGAGCAAGTTGAAGAAAGACAAAAGTAATGAGGAGTAGCAGAACTGAAAACAGCGAGAAAATTAACATCGGGAATGGTGATCATGAAATAGATGAAGTTACGGAATTCTGTGACATAGGCAGCAAAATAACCCATGGCAGATGGAAAAGAAGATAAAAGGCAGAGTAGTACTATCAAAAAGGGCATTCCTGACCGAGAGAAATCTACTAATATTAGATATAGACCTTACTTTGAGGAAGAAATTCCTCAGAATGTACGTTGGAGCACATCATTACGTGGCAGTGAAACATGGACCATTGTAAATCCGGAACAGAAGAGAACTGAAGCATCTGAGATGTGGTGCTACAGAAGAATGCTGAAAATCAGGTGAACTGACGGGGTAAGAAATTAGCAGGTTCTTTGCCGAATCGGCAAGGAAAGGAATACATGGAAAACACAAACAAGAAGAAGAGACAGGATGGTAGACATCTGTTAAGACTTCTGTGGTATTAGAGGGAGCTGTAGAGAAAGATAGAGATTGGAATACATCCAGCAAATAATTGAGGACGTACGATGATTTTGGCATAAGGGAGAAATTCGTGGTGGGATGCATCAAAACAGTCAGAGGACTGTCTACTCAAATCAAACATTTATATAAGTTATTTACCTTTTTCCCTATTAAAGATTATTTTTATATAACTAATATATAAATATTTGTACTCCATGTTCATGTATTTCTTGATACAGACAGTTAATGTGAAGGTGTCCAACATGCTAGCACAAAACTACAAATCTACACTTAAGGGTCAGCACCATTCCACTGCCATTCCTCATCCATCCTGTCCTAATTTACAGTAATGTTCACTGGATCTCCAGCCCTTCAAATATTTACATATCGCTTTACAGGCACTTGTTTCTCATTCCAGATCTGCCTGCTTACCTGACTCACATTATGTTCCAGCACATCTACATCTACATACATACTCCGCAATCCACAATACGGTGCGTGGCGGACTGTACCTCGTACCACAACTAGCATCTTCTCTCCCTGTCCCACTCCCAAACAGAACGAGGGAAAAATGACTGCCTTTATGCCTCTGTACGAGCCCTAATCACTCTTTTCTTATCTTTGTGGCCTTTCCGTGAAATATAAGTTGGCGGCAGTAAAATTGTACTGCAGTCAGCCTCTAATGCTGGTTCTCTAAATTTCCTCAGTAGCGATTCACGAAAAGAACGCCTCCTTTCCTTCAGAGACTCCCACCCGAGTTCCTGAAGCATTTACGAAACACCCGCGTGATGATCAAACCTACCAGTAGCAAACCTAGCAGCCCGCCTCTGAATTGCTTCTACGTCCTCCCTCAATCCTACCTGATAGGGATCCCAAACGCTCGAGCAGTACTCAAGAATAGGTCGTATTGGTGTTTTATAAGCGGTCTCCTTTACAGATGAACCACACCTTCCCAAAATTCTACCAATGAACCGAAGACGACTATCCGCCTTCCCCACAACTGCCATTACATGCTTGTCCCACTTCATATCGCTCTGCAATGTTACGCCCAAATATTTAATCGACGTGACTGTGTCAAGCGCTACACTACTTAATGGAGTATTCAAACATTACGGGGTTCTTTTTCCTATTCATCTGCATTAATTTACATTTATCTATATTTAGAGTCAGCTGTTATTCTTTACACCAATCACAAATCCTGTCCAAGTCATCTTGTATCCTCCTACAGTTACTCAACGACGAAACCTTTCCGTACACCACAGTATCATCAGCAAACAGCCGCAAATTGCTATACACCCTATCCAAAAGATCATTTATGTAGATAGAAAACAACAACGGACCTAGCACACTTCCCTGGGGCAGTCCAGATGATACCCTCACCTCCGATGAACACTCACCAACGAGGACAACGTACTGGGTCCTATTACTTAAGAAGTCTTCGAGCCAATCCCATATGCTCGTACCTTAGTTAGGAGTCTGCAGTGGGGCACCAAGTCAAACGCTTTCCGGAAGTCAAGGAATATGGTATCCGTCTGATACCCTTCATCCATGGTTCGCAAGATATCATGTGAAAAAAGGGCGAGTAGCGTTTCGCAGGAACGATGCTTTCTAAAGCCGTACTGATGCATAGACAGCAACTTCTCTGTCTCAAGGAAATTCATTATATTCTAACTGAGAATATCTTCTAGAATCCTGCAAGAAACCGATGTTAAGCATATTGGTCTATAATTTTGGGGATCCGACCTACTATCCTTCTTATGTACAGGCGTCACCTGCGCTTTTTTCCAGTCGCTCGGGACTTTACGTTGGGCAAGAGATTCGCGATGTATGCAAGCTAAGTAAGGAGCCTATGCAGTAGAGTACTCTCTGTAAAACCGAGTTGGAATCCCATCAGGACCTGGCGATGTATTTATTTTCAGCCCATTCAGCTGCTTCACAACGCAAGGGATGTCTATCGCTATGTCCTCTATACGGGAATCTGTACGAGACTCAAACGGCGGTATGTTTGTACGATCCTCCTGCGTGAAAGATTTCTCAAATGCTAAATTTAACATTTCAGCTTTCGTTTTGCTGCCTTCCGTTGTCAGGCCAGAATGATCAGTGAGTGATTGGATGGAAGCCTTCGACCCGCTTACCGATTTTACGTAATACCAGAATTTCCTTGGGTTTTCAGCAAGATCTTTTGCTAAGGTATTACGGTGGTAGTGGTTGTATGCTTCGCGCATCGATCTTTTTACAGCAGCACGAATCTCTACTAACTTTAGCCTGTCCTCATTCTCCCGATCTTTCTTGTACCGCGAGTGCAACTGTCTTCCTGAGCATTCTCCGAATTCCGCTGTTAAACCACGGTGGGTCTTTTACGTCCGTTACCCACTTTTTCGGCTCATACTTGTCCAATGCGTGATTTACGATGTGTTTAAAATTTGCCCATAATTCTTCCACGTCCGTCGTATCGGAAGTAAATGAAGTCGGTTCATTTACTAAGTGGGATGCTAACAACTGCTTACCTGCTCTATCTAGTAAGAATACTCTCCTAGACTTCTTGACCGACTTTTTAACTTTCGTAACCATGGTCGTAATGACAACATCATGATCACTAATCCCTGTCTCAACACTGACACGGTCGATGAGGTTTGGTCTGTTCGTGGCTACCAGATCTAAAATATTTCCATTACGCGTTGGCTGTCGATTTAGTCGCTCAAGACAGTTTACGGATAATGTATCGAAAAGTAATTCACACGACGGCTTGTCTGTACCACCTGTAATGAATCCATAGACATCCCAGTCTATACTAGGTAGGTTGAAGTCGCCTCCAACTAATATAGCATGATCCGGGTACTTCTGCGATACAGAGTGTAGACTCCTTTTGAATGATTCTCGAACTGTCACGGTGGAACCTGGTGGCCGGTAATAACACCCAACAATTAACTTTTTTTGTCCTAGCGCTGTAAAACGTGTCCAGATAACTTCACAGTCACACCCTACTTCGACCTCAGTAGACACAATATTTTTGTCAACTGTAATGAAGACACCACCTCCTATGGTGTCTTATCTGTCTTTCTGATACACGTTCCAACCCTCACTAAATATTTCAGAACTTCCTATCTGAGGGTTCAACCAGGTCTCAGTCCCGAGAATAATCTGCGCACCACACGCTTCCTGGAGGGCAGTAGATTCAGGAACTTTATTCCGAACACTCTGAATATTTACTGCTAATATCTTGATAACTGAAGTGTCCTTACACTGAGCGCGTCCTGATTCCCCTGCCTGCACGTCGACTGCTGAGTGTAATTCAGGACACCTCGCACTACTGCCTAGCCTAAAAAAACCGCATGTGCACGCCACAAGTACTCTACGACCCGAGTAGCCGCTTCCTTTGTGCAGTCCACCCATGACCTATCTAGGGGCCTCCTACAATTCCCCACCCAATAGCACAAGTATAGCAATCTGCAGCCAAGAACATCACAGAGTCGACGAAGCCTCTGGTTGAGACCCTCCACTCGGCTCCAAACCAAAGGACCCCGATCCACTCTGGGGACGACGCTGCAAATAGAGGTCTGCTTGCACCCCGCGTGCGAGGCCAGCGGTCTTCACCAAATCCGCCAGCCGCCTGTACGAACTGAGAAACACCTCAGAACCCAAGCGACAGGCATCATTGGCGCCGACGTGAGCAACTACTTGCAGTCGACTACACCCCGTGCGCTCGATAGCCGCGGCAAGGCCGCCTCCACATCTTGGGTGAAGCCTTCGGCAGACAAATCGAGTGCACGTTGGAATTCTTTCCAGCCCTGTACGCTATTTCCCTTTTTTTTTTTTTTTTTTTTTTTTTTTTTGCCTCAGTCTACCGACTGGTTTGATGCGGCCCGCCACGAGTTCCTCCTTATCAGTGTTTTCCACATATTCCTTTCCTCTCCGATTCTCCGTAGAACCTCCTCATTCCTTACCTTATCAGTCCACCTAATTTTCAGCATTCGTCTATAGCACAACATCTCAAATGCTTCGATTCTCTTCTGTTCCGGTTTTCCCACAGTCCATGTTTCACTACCATACAATGCTGTACTCCAGACGTACATCCTCAGAAATTTCTTCCTCAAATTAAGGCCGGTATTTGATATTAGTAGACTTCTCTTGGCCAGAAATGCCTTTTTTGCCATAGCAAGTCTGCTTTTGATGTCCTCCTTGCTCCGTCCGTCATTGGTTATTTTACTGCCTAGGTAATAGAATTCCTTAACATCATTGACTTCGTGACCATCAATCCTGATGTAACTCTTCAGGCTTTACCGGCGATCTAATGACATTTTGGGTTGTCGGGTGTTCTGCCGGATGTCATCAATCCTGATGTTAACTTTCTCGCTGTTCTCATTTCTACTACTTCTCATTACCTTCGTCTTTCTCCGATTTACTCTCAAACCATACTGTGTTCACATTAGACTGTTCATTCCGTTCAGCAGATCATTTAATTCTTCTTCACTTTCACTCAGGATGGCAATGTCATCAGCGAATCGTATCATTGATATCCTTTCACCTTGTATTTTAATTCCACTCCTGAACCTTTCTTTTATTTCCATCATTGCTTCCTCGATGTACAGATTGAAGAGTAGGGGCGAAAGGCTACAGCCTTGTCTTACACCCTTCTTAATACGAGCACTTCGTTCTTCATCGTCCACTCTTATTATTCCCTCTTGGTTGTTGTACATATTGTATATGACCCATCTCACCCTATAGCTTACCCCTACTTTTTTCAGAATCTCGAACAGCTTGCACCATTTTATATTGTCGAACGCTTTTTCCAGGTCGACAAATCCTATGAAAGTGTCTTGATTTTTCTTTAGCCTTGCTTCCATTATTAGCCGTAACGTCAGAATTGCCTCTCTCGTCCCTTTACTTGTCCTAAAGCCAAACTGATCGTCACCTAGTGCATTCTCAATTTTCTTTTCCATTCTTCTGTATATTATTCTTGTAAGCAGCTTCGATGCATGAGCTGTTAAGCTGATTGTGCGATAATTCTCGCACTTGTCAGCTCTTTCCGTCTTCGGAATTGTGTGGATGATGCTTTTCCGAAAGCCAGATGGTATATCGCCAGGCTCATATATTCTGCACACCAACGTGAATAGTCGTTTTGTTGCCACTTCCCCCAATGATTTTAGAAATTCTGATGGAATGTTATCTATCCCTTCTGCCTTATTTGACCGTAAGTCCTCCAAAGCTCTTTTAAATTCCGATTCTAATACTGGATCCCCTATCTCTTCTAAATCGACTTCTGTTTCTTCTTCTATCACATCAGACAAATCTTCACCCTCATAGAGGCTTTCAATGTATTATCTATCTGCCCTCTCCTCTGCATTTAACAGTGGAATTCCCGTTGCACTCTTAATGTTACCACCGTTGCTTTTAATGTCACCAAAGGTTGATTTGACTTTCCTGTATGCTGAGTCTGTCCTTCCGACAATCATATCTTTTTCGATGTCTTCACATTTTTCCTGCAGCCATTTCGTCTCAGCTTCCCTGCAATTGCTATTTATTTCATTCCTCAGCGACTTGTATTTCTGTATTCCTGATTTTCCCGGAACAAGTTTGTACTTCCTCCTTTCATCAATCAACTGAAGTATTTCTTCTGTTACCCATGGTTTCTTCGCAGCTACCTTCTTTGTACCTATGTTTTCCTTTCCAACTTCTGTGATGGCCCTTCTTAGCGATGTCCATTCCTCTTCAACTGCACTGCCTACTGCGCTATTCCTTATTGCTGTATCTATAGCGTTAGAGAACTTCAAACGTATCTCGTCATTCCTTAGTACTCCCGTATCCCACTTCTTTGCGTATTGATTCTTCCTGACTAATGTCTTGAACTTTAGCCTACTCTTCATCACTACTATATTGTGATCTGAGTCTATATCTGCTCCTGGGTACGCCTTACAGTCCAGTATCTGATTTCGGAATCTCTGTCTGACCATGATGTAATCTAATTGAAATCTTCCCGTACCTCCCGGCCTTTTCCAAGTATACCTCCTCCTCTTGTGATTCTTGAACAGGGTATTCGCTGTTACTAGCTGAAACTTGTTACAGAACTCAATTAGTCTTTCTCCTCTTTCATTCCTTGCCCCAAGCCCATATTCTCCTGTAACCTTTTCTTCTACTCCTTCCCCTACAACTGCATTCCAGTCGCCCATGACTATTAGATTTTCGTCCCCCTTTACATACTGCATTACCCTTTCAATATCCTCATACACTTTCTCTATCTGTTCATCTTCAGCTTGCGACGTCGGCATGTATGCCTGAACTATCGTTGTCGGTGTTGGTCTGCTGTCGATTCTGATTAGAACAACCCGGTCACTGAACTGTTCACAGCAACACACCCTCTGCCCTACCTTCCTATTCATAACGAATCCTACACCTGTTATACCATTTTCTGCTGTTGTTGATATTAATCGATAGTCATCTTCCTTCCACTTCACTTTACTGACCCCTACTATATCTAGATTGAGCCTTTGCATTTCCCTTTTCATATTTTCTAGTTTCCCTACCTCGTTCAGGCTTCTGACATTCCACGCCCCGACTCGTAGAACGTCATCCTTTCGTAGATTATTCAATCTTTTTCTCATGGTAACCTCCCCCTTGGCAGTCCCCTCTCAGAGATCCGAATGGGGGACTATTCCGGAATGTTTTGCCAATGGAGAGATCATCATGATACTTCTTCAATTACAGGCCACATGTCCTGTGGATACACGTTACGTGTCTTTAATGCAGTGGTTTCCATTGCCTTCTGAATCCTCATATCGTTGATCGTTGCTGATTCTTCCGCCTTTAGGGGCAATTTCCCACCCCTAGGACAAGAGAGTGCCCTGAACCTCTATCCGCTCCTCCGCCCTCTTTGACAAGGCCGTTGGCAGAATGAGGCTGACTTCTTATGCCGGAAGTCTTCGGCCGCCAATGCTGATTATTTTTCAAAGTTTAGGTAGTAGCGGGGATCGAACCCGGGACCGAAGACGTTTTGCCGGTGAATCAAACACGCTACCCCTAGACCACGGGTACTACCCATTTCCCTAAGGGGCTTCATCATCCATCTAACGTTGGAGCTTCCAATAGCCAGGAAGCCTTTGCCCCCGTGTGCCTGCTTGGGCCCTGCTGAAGGAGCGGCCACCTGCCCACTTGACAGGATGATGGGTGAAGCCAGTCGGCCAGCCTCCACATTGACCCTCCGCCTCGAGCGACGCGAACGCATGGCAGTCCGCCACTCACCCTGAGCTGAGGGCGGCCCCAACGCGCCGGGTACACTAGAAGGTGCCTCGGCTGCTGAGTCAGCGGACGCAGCAAGCGACACCTGGGGTGTCTCAAGCGACACGCCAGACCCTCTGCCGTCGCTGCACCTCGAGGCAGCAGCCTGAAGGCGGCTGGCCGTGGCCAACAGCACGCTCAGCTGCTTGCGAACCGCGGCCAGTTCCTCCTGCGCCCGCATACAGCACGCTCACACCCTATCCATCCTACTGCTGATATCTGGACGTATAGAGTTGCGACAAATAAAACAGCAATATACGACTGCACAGTTGCGTCACCAGCGCCAGATGGAGCTGCGATATATAAACAATTACTTACGAACTAAGCAATCAAATGACTATGACTACGCCACTATACAGATATAACAATGCGATCCTACCCCTGTCTTAGTACAAATGACAACCGCCTACGCGATGTTACACTCTACAGTTATTAAAATTTGATACTACCCTTTTCTAATTCGAAAATACGCAAAGATCCGAAAAATCTCACCACGCAAGCACACAAGCATACAAAGTGATTTGAATTAAACCTGCGGCACTAATACGAAAAACTGAATATACGACTAGTTTCTGCTACTGCTGCTCGCACATGTCACTCTCCAAGCACAGATGAAACTGCACTCATCTGTTTCTCCTTTTTCTTTAGTACTTACAAGTCAGTAAATTAACCTAAAAATCCAAATCCCTTCCCATTAATCACCCATTCAGGTGCCATACTGCATCACCATATCGATATCACACCTTCCATGCACCTACATGCTTTGTGGTGTGTCTACACAAGTGGGGCTATAGAGACAGAGAGTGAGAGAGCTGTGAGAGCCTGCATTGCTGCCACATTTACTCAAGATGGTGGCTCTCCCTGGTTTGTCCCACCACCTCATATCTGTAGTGGGTCACATTGTTGGCTTCACCACTCCACGTCTCACCTATCACCGAGTTCCAGCCAGTCTTTGAGCAAGGGATACTTGGGGACTTTGCCAGTGTTTGCATAGACACACCAATGTGAATAACCCACATATGGGTGAGAGGTTCGATGAGTTCCTTGATTAGAGCTACACCATGTATCTGGATGAGAATAAGGGCATACCATGCTACAATCACTGCCAATTAGCGAGTTTTGATGCCTGTCTGGTGCCAAACGATCTGTGGTGCCTGACACTGGTGTACGGTATGTTGGGTAGGCAGACCTCACATACCATAAAAGTTTGCAGTACACGGAAAGCGATTTGCCACTATTTCCAGAGCAACTAGTTCTATGGTGCGGGAACACCCCAAGCTGATGACAACGCTGGGGAAGAAGCAGAGATACATCATGCATTACCGAAACATCCAGCAGTGTCTTGATTTAGTGACTGAGTTAATTGCAGTTACGTGCACTATCTCCTTCAAGCAGTCACATTGATTGAAGAAGAATATTGATTTAAATACCAGAAGGGGGCATGCACGATAAATGATTTTGAAAAAGACTCTTATAAATTGATAAGTGATACTGTTTCCAGCAATACGATGTAAAATTTGTGAAAATACTGCGAAATTCTTATAAGGTCATGTTGGGATGGGTGTTTGGGGCGCAAGTAGCTGTATTATCTGTTCAGATTTCTAATGGGTTATTTATTGTCTTCAACAAGAACTTAGTTTCTGTGGAGATGTTGAAGACCTCATTTCGCTGAACCTAAGTTAATTATACAGATACAGGTAGCATCATCTAATGGATGAAGAACTGTGATCCATATCAAGTAATGAGGTGCCACACTGAAGAATTCGACATGTCTTTATACACAGTCGGCAAATCTTCCAGTATTGTTCCACAGAACCAGAAGGTTATTGGTCTAATGAAACACGAGGTGAATGGATCACCAATTGTGGAATGCGTACATCTAAGGTCCAAGATGTATGCATGCTGCATATGGAAAGTGTCACCCAAAGGCAGACAAAGGCATGTGTCATGCAACATCAAGGGCCCTCAAGACTGAAGACTATTTGCAGTGCCTGTACAGAGCTGTTTACAATGCTCCACGACAGCCACTGCACATGGTGGAGCAAACTAATATTCAGTCTCGATCACATGAGGTGTACATTGTGCAGCAGTCTAAAATTGGTTTGTCAGCTCATGATGATAAGAGTCATTTGTGATGACAGGAATGAAACTCACCTGTGTACATATTATTCACTTGATGAGAGTAGTGTATGAATGGGAGAGTTTGAGAGCATGTACATACGTATGTAGAAAGCATTCAAAATAGTATGGCTCATTAATCATAGAGCGCACACACACACACACACACATATATATATATATATATATATATATATATATATATATATATATATATATTCCTGGAAATTGAGATAAGAACACCGTGAATTCATTGTCCCAGGAAGGGGAAACATTATTGACACATTCCTGGGGTCAGATACATCACATGATCACACTGACAGAACCACAGGCACATAGACACAGGCAACAGAGCATGCACAATGTCGGCACTAGTACAGTGTATATCCACCTTTCGCAGCAACGCAGGCTGCTATTCTCCCATGGAGACGATCGTAGAGATGCTGGATGTAGTCCTGTGGAACGGCTTGCCATGCCATTTCCACCTGGCGCCTCAGTTGGACCAGCGTTCGTGCTGGACGTGCAGACCGCGTGAGACGACGCTTCATCCAGTCCCAAACATGCTCAATGGGGGACAGATCCGGAGATCTTGCTGGCCAGGGTAGTTGACTTACACCTTCTAGAGCACGTTGGGTGGCACGGGATACATGCGGACGTGCATTGTCCTGTTGGAACAGCAAGTTCCCTTGCCGGTCTAGGAATGGTAGAACGATGGGTTCGATGACGGTTTGGATGTACCGTACACTATTCAGTGCCCCTCGACGATCACCAGTGGTGTACGGCCAGTGTAGGAGATCGCTCCCCACACCATCATGCCGGGTGTTGGCCCTGTGTGCCTCGGTCATATGCAGTCCTGATTGTGGCGCTCACCTGCACGGCGCCAAACACGCATACGACCATCATTGGTACCAAGGCAGAAGCGACTCTCATCGCTGAAGACGACACGTCTCCATTCGTCCCTCCATTCACGCCTGTCGCGACACCACTGGAGGCGGGCTGCACGATGTTGGGGCGTGAGCGGAAGACGGCCTAACGGTGTGCGGGACCGTAGCCCAGCTTCATGGAGATGGTTGCGAATGGTCCTCGCCGATACCCCAGGAGCAACAGTGTCCCTAATTCGCTGGGAAGTGGCGGTGCGGTCCCCTACGGCACTGCGTAGGATCCTACGGTCTTGGCGTGCATCCGTGCGTCGCTGCGGTCCGGTCCCAGATCGACGGGCACGTGCACCTTCCGCCGACCACTGGCGACAACATCGATGTACTGTGGAGACCTCACGCCCCACGTGTTGAGCAATTCGGCGGTACGTCCACCCGGCCTCCCGCATGCCCACTATACGCCCTCGCTCAAAGTCCGTCAACTGCACGTACGGTTCACGTCCACGCTGTCGCGGCATGCTACCAGTGTTAAAGACTGCGATGGAGCTCCGTATGCCACGGCAAACTGGCTGACACTGACGGCGGCGGTGCACAAATGCTGCGCAGCTAGCGCCATTCGACGGCCAACACCGCGGTTCCTGGTGTGTCCGCTGTGCCGTGCGTGTGATCATTGCTTGTACAGCCCTCTCGCAGTGTCCGGAGCAAGTATGGTGGGTCTGACACACCGGTGTCAATGTGTTCTTTTTTCCATTTCCAGGAGTGCATATATATATATATATATATATATATATATATATATATATATATATATGTGTGTGTGTGTGTGTGTAAATATTTCCTGTATATAGTTAAGTGTTTAAGTGTTATATAGTTAAGTGTTTAAGTTCCATCTACTACCAACTATCCAATCTGATTAGTTCTTAGTGTAGACAGAACGCAATCCATCTATAAAATGTTCTCATCCTGTGCTACTATGCCCTGGAAAATTATATATATATTCTCAACAAGTTCTACAGAATATTCTAAATTTTATCAAGCAGTGCTACTGTTGGATGGACTGTGGAAGGTTTTTTTCTAGTCATATTTACTAGTAATAGTAATAAAGTGTAAGTTTGAAGTACCTCTGCAATGAAAATATTAGAATCAATCTGTCTCAAGTCATAGTTATTAGTATCTCTGCATTGAAATATTGTAGCCAAATTGTATCGCAAGAATCAACTTATATCTGAAGAACCAAACTGTATCTACGAGCACTGAATAAATGAAAAACTACTTACTGTAAGTATTTGTAGTTGTTATTTATGGAACCTATCCCAACTGTACAAATAAAAGTTGTGCAAGACACAAATAGCATTGGTTTTAAACATGAGCATTGTTAAGGAGGTGAAGTTTAAACACGAGAATAACAAAATGCATGTAATGGTTGCATGGGATTATGCCTGTCATGAAGCATGTGTTTTGCTACGGGAGCAGGTAGCAAGTGACTGTGTCCACTTCCAGAGACATGTGGCACACATGTCTAAAATTGCTTGTCCCGTGCTTGAGGGGAACCATAGACGTAAAATCCGGGTAAAGTTACATACTATAAAGTGCGAAAGAAAACACAGTGGTGGTGAGGTAAAAATTGATGTTTTTTTCATCCAACCTAAAAGCAATTTTATGTCTACAGAAGGAGACACAACATTATTATCACTGATCTTCTTTTTCTTGAGTTGATGGAGAGCAGGACGCAAGTAGAATTCCAGGCCTTGAATAGCAGCGAACTTGACGATTCAATACATCCATGTGATCTTCTCATGGCCTTCGACATAGATTATGGTACCAACGTGGCCGAATAATCGAAGTGGCGTCTCCATATCGTTATAGGGTACACCAGGATCATCCCAGTGAGTTCCATAGTAAAAACATGTTAACCATTTTGCATTCCTCTATGTTTTAGCACACTTCACATCCTTGAAAGTCCTCGATGATGCAATGCTTGCGCAGAACGTCTGTTATCCCAGCATCTTCTGTGTATGCTGTGAATGCGAAATCTTTAAATATGAACTGTCTACGCTCCTCCTCATAAAACCTTGAGCTTTTACAATGATGTTCACACCTTGAGATGTCAATGTGAAATGCTCTGGATATGATTACTTGTTCACTTACACAGCTCATTGCACAACACCACTGAGCAGGCAATAATTAATCATGCAATTGTGCAGAACTATAGAATATGCTGCAGCGTGTTCTGGGAAATTTTCCGAAGATTCAAAACCAGTTCGAAAAAATACAGGACCAGATTTAATTATCTCATTGTGTTTCGGCAGTCTATTACGGTGATTGCTGCGAGCTCCTTGAATTTCTCTGCACTTGGTAGACAGGCCTCTTCTTTATAATAAGAAGCAGTGTATCTCATAAACATGACAAATGCTTGATTGTATACATTTTCGTCCCACTGCAGATATAAATTATCATACAATTAAAATTACGATTTCACGTAGACTCTGGCCTTATTTAGGTTGCAACTGTCAAATTTCGCGTAGTCATTTGTTATATTCCCTTTTCTATTGCTCTGAAAAGCAATTATGATGAATCTGGGCTTCTACAGCTGAACAGACGTTTCAATAGCCCACAGTGGTCTGCTTGAAGTCGGTAGCTCTGGGTACTCTAAAATCTCCCATGAACAGAAAATTAATGGTAGAAATACACTGGCATTCAGAACTCTTAAAGGCTTCAAACGCTGCCATCTAATAGAGTTATATGTGGTATTTTCCATATTATTTTATTCATGGTGATTTCATTCTCCTCTTGAGCCCCTTGAAAGTGTGAGTTGTTATATGTTGCGCTCTGTACCAGAATGTCCCTTTTTAGCATTCATAACAAATCATCACATGTCGTCAAAGTACCCCTACTGATTTAAGAAACTCGTAGCACGTATGTGTAATCACCTTGCTCTTCTGTTGCCAAGTGCCACTCTGTGATTTGTATGTAGTGGCTTAATATCGTAGACCTTATGCCTATCCTGTCTTAGTTGAAAATAAGCAGACGTTGGGAAGCTGGAGGCTGCTGCAAGTTCTGATTGGTTGAAGGTTACCACCACTTGGAGTTCCAGCAAGTTGAAGGTCATCGTCGTCCCTTCTGCCTTCGAAAGGTCCTAGCTGATTGTAGGTCGCCGCTGTTTCTGGTCCTGACTGGCTGAGGGTCGCTGCACTTTCGAGGTCACTGCTGGTTCCACTTTAGACGCACAACGAGTTCCTCTCCACGAAGGCAACTAGTTGATTATCCTGGTCCGCAACACAGCTCCAGATAGTCCAATGTCTGAACTGTTTTTGGGAGGTATATAGCGTTGATAGGAGTCTAATGATCTTATACCAAGTTCCAGCTGATGGGAAAAATCCTTAAATTTTAGAAATCAATCTATTGTTGAAATGGGAGTTTGCTGCAGTGTTACACTCGACAAGGACTCTACTGACAGGAATTATATCCACTGATGGGTCATATCTGTTATATTTATTGGTAGTCTTCAAAATCTGTCCTTTTGAGAAGCGCAGTAGGGCGTCCTATTGAACCTCATTGGTTAAAGCATTGAAGAATTAACCGTGAGAGGGGGGGGGGGGGGGGGGGAATATCTCGCACCTAATACTGACGATTGTTCTTTTAAAGTCATTGAACACACTGCACCTGAATCTTTACTGATGAGTGGGTGCTTAATGCACCTCCTTCTACATGCTTCTTCGTAAACGTGAGGAACATGATGCGCAGATGCGCTGCGAATGAGTATTAATGTCGTGGTAACAGTGAAAACTGATGAACATGCGTCTTTTGTACGTGAACTATCACTGTGGACATCACAAGGCCCACGGTTATACTTCAGAATGTGCAATTCTAATAGAAGTTTGTCGAGTATATCACTATAATACATCCCGTATCGTGCATTACGTTGCTGTGCTCTGTGCACTCCATTATATAGCAGATCGTCAGCGTTAATTCGGCTATTTTGAACTACAGGAAAACCAAGCCATTTAACTAGAATTCTATTCCCTCGACGTCTTATGACATGCTCTATGAGAAACACTTGTGGTTCTGAACCATTCTGCAACTCCTCTCCGTAAAAGCATCCTGAAATATCTGTGTCACTGCTATCCTTTAAGATGTAGGTTCACGGATTTGTTCTCTGCACTCTGGAAACTGTAAATATCTCACTGGACCAGTTTGAGAGGAATAACCTCTCAAGTGATTACTTGTGTTTTGAGATACACACAAAATCACCCACATTAAATTTCTGTTATTTCCATACAATAGTGTACCATATCCACAAGTTTATTATCATGAGTATCCATTCGTCTCATTTTTATTGTGTTTTGTTTGGTTCGGTTTACTGTGGAATTCTTTCAGGGAGGATAACTACCCATCTGTACGAACTGAAAAGTTTAAAATACATTGACATCTGAGCTTTTATTCTGTTTAGACGCCCCACGATACTCGCTTTCAGGTGGGTAAATGTTGAGTAGTGATCTACTCCAGACCGCTGCCTCATTGTCTTGAAACACCTTTTGTAAAACTCTTCACTCTAAACTTTGGAGGTTGTCCTGACATAGATTCGTCCTTGTCTGCAACGAACACTCAAACATCTCTGTGACATATTTCCCCGTTTCTAATGGGTAATGTTTTTAATTATAACATGTTTTGCGTGCACATTTGTGTGGTTCTCCAACTACCGTCTCCATACCTATTTGCGTAAGTATCTCTCTCTCTCAAGGCTTTGATATTACACAAACATTCTAATTCGAATGAACATTATTACCACTAGCAGCTGATGATATGAGCAATCGTAGTCAGTCTGTTAACTCATTGGTATCTTTATAGTATATACACTGTAGGTGCGGATCGCTCACTTTTCTATGCTGGATATCAATACAGTCACCGACACTGTATTGAGCATCTAATATAGGTTTTATAATGGTTCTTTATTTTTTACTGTGCTGGTTTCCCACTTTCCTATGTACACCAACCAATTGCAATATTTCACAGTACAGCTCCAGAAATTTGGGTGAATAATTTAGAGTCGGGGGGGGAGGGGGGTTTAGGAAAATGAGTTTCATTAGATCAGTTGTTCTTTAGAATTCTCTATCACCTACGTATAATGTTTTCTTTTGTTTTTTTGTGACTTACAGGCTGTGTGTCCAAAATTTATGGATTTTCGTCACTGACATCTAACATCACTGTGATGTTCAATGAAATCAGCAATGTCTTCATTATGGTGTAATTTTGCTGAAAGTTCATCGAGAGATTCAGTAACTGGTTAAAGGTTTCTTGATGCAAATGTCCTAATGTTAGCTTCATAACCTCTCTTGACCAGTCGTCCATGCCACGGTGGCCTTGTCCTTAGTCGACACCTTCTTATATACTAAGTGGATGTCTCGACAGGCTGTACCTTATACACGTGTTGTACAATTCTGTTAACGTTTATATTTAAGTCTTTTGTGTTCTTTTTCAAGTGGGGCAACCCGAGCATATAATTCGTTGACCAGTCTAAGAAAGGTTTGGATACACGTCTCTAGGTCCTTAACTTTACGTTCGAGAGACTGAAATTTTCCTTCTATGTAGAGACGAATTCTTTGTCAACGTATATCCATCCTCTCAGATGATGTGCCTTCGATGCTTGCGAACTTGTAAACGGCGTGATGTGTACTAACGTCCATAGCCATATATATAGAAACTGCTGAAAGTTGCGTCTATACCTACAGTCTTTCAGTTTTCTTGTTTTTTGAATAACAAGAAACGTGTACTGTGTGTGATTCCAGCAATCTCCACACATCTCCACAAATTCATTGAATGAGATGTCAGTTCGTATATGAGCCCGGTGAATGCATTTTAAATTCAAATTGTCTTGTTTGAAAACTAGGCTTGGTTTAAATTATCCATTGACAACTCTTTTGGGACTATGGAATATGTTTTGCTCAAATAAAATACGCCAACAGCCATATAAATTTTGTACAATATGATCCTGGTTTTCCACATCAGCATTTGGCTTTACTTCCTCTGGTGTGGGGTTTCACTGCTTTGACTGAATATTGTGTATGTTAAATGTTGTATTTTACACCACTGACACCTTTCACTACGTTTGCAGCACAATAAATGTCTCGAGGTGAACAAGATTGACATACTCAGAGGTCATCTGCTGATTGATGTAGGGCTCTGCATAACGCAGTTCATCCCATTACAATTCTGTACACTGCCCTTCTTGATGCATTTTCAGTCTATAACAAAACAGGAAATTCGTTGATCACTGATGCTGGGCTGAAATAGCGTTTTTGAAAATATACATACATGCTCAAAGCAGACTCCAGCTAGATGTGTTAGCAGTGACTTGAGATCATTTGTCTTGCCACAGTTGGATAGACCTACAGTTATCGCCCATATATTATTGTGTAGAAGTATCCTACTCTTCTTCTTCTTGGTCATCTTCCAGACCACGACAAGACCAGTGACTCTGACTGAGGTTCATCTGCCTTGTATAAACATACGTCATGATCATGTGATCGTATGTAGCATTGCTGCATTCCTATTGGCCCCTGCTAATTTTCAGGTGGGGGAGAGCAAAAATGCTGCAATCGTATTGGTTCCCATGGGAAGTGGTGGGGAAAAATTCTGTTTCAAGCTCAATCTGTGGCAGTTTTGTGAAACAGCTCAGTTGAGGCCCATGCATCAAAGTGAACACCTCTGGTACATTCTCTCTGGGATAGTGGAATAGGACAAAATTGTCTAGACCACTATATATTGAGCAGCCATTTCAAAACATGAACAGCCACAGAAACACAATAGTCTCTTTGAGCTATGAAATGAATCTTCAGCCCATCCTGCTACTTCACCATTATTTGCTGAAAAGTATTCAGCCCACACTCATCGATTATCATCTTCTTCCATTCTGCATGTAGCAGGCTATGGACATAATCCTCAACTGTATGCTTACAGGCAATATACTCATTCAACTCCTCTCTTTGCTACATCAGCATCTCATCAACTGAACATGACCACAAATACATAAATAAATGAATAGCTACCTTACATTCTTCCTCTCCAGCAGCTCATCACAGGCTGAGTCATCTTCCCACTAACTCATAAGCTGGAGGAGGAGAGGTGAAGTGGGGGAGGGAGGGGGAAGTTGGAGAGAGAGGAAATGGAGCAGAGGGAGGAGTGAGGGTGGTGACATCAACTGTGCAACATCGACACATCTACTTCCCACAGTGAGGAGGTGGGGGGCCACTTGCGAGATCCACCTACTTGAATAAATTTGGCAACAACGCAAATTGTCCCAGCTCTCTCTTTATATCCCTACTCATGCAGGATCAGAAGTGCATACATATGCTCTCTCTTGTCAGCAGATAATATGATGGTGACTATGAGTAAAGCAGTATCTAAACAATGGAGCTACTATACGCAAGAAATACAAGGTGACAGTGATGTTTTTGTTGCAACTTTCAGAAAAACGTGACAGCGACTTTCTGATTGTCTGCTTGACAAATTGAGAATTTGTCTATCTAGTCAAGATACTATTATGCATAATGCTATTTCTTCAGTGATAAGACTGGTAATAACATTTTACATGTCATCCAGTGACTCATATTTGAAGTTCTTGTTTCGCGTTTCAAAACAAAGATTTTTAATGGTTATTGTTAAAACTGCAAAATGTTCTTAGCCGTTGAGTGAGGCTTATGTGGCTTACACTACATCAACTTATAAAACTAGCTTCGTTATACACCACTCTTTCCTAAGAGGCTAACCTCAAGTCCTGTCATAGGAAAAGCTATGTATAAGATTAGCCTGTCGTGACACAAACTAAAGTTACCCTCTGAGAGGATTTATGATTTTGACCGTGTGTGTATGTCTTACAGATAAAGGTATCAGACAGTAATTTTGTATATGGTGCATTTAACAGAAAAACTTAACAGGATTCAAACTTTGGGGTTTAATGAAAGTAGTAAAATTCATATACGAATCAAAAATCGAACGGTCGCCAGCCCAATTAAGCACATTAATTTTAAAATATATGTTTAAGAAAATTTAAAATTTGTTGTTGAAGTGACTTTCATTAACATTCCCTTTGAATAGCACACTGGATACAAACGGATTCAGTGCAATCGAAGCTGTGGGTAGCAGTAGTTACCAACAATGCACAATCCAGTAAACATAGAAAGCAAAATTATTGTGCCCAACTCATAATAATAAGTTACAATCACCATCATTACGTGACTCAGTACTGAGATGTTACTGCAGGAAGCACCGAACTAAAGTTTGACATGGAGATTCTTCTGACTTAACTGGCATATAAATACCACATATAAAAATAAATAATACCACAATTACATTGTTTATACTCCCATTTTTAGAAATGTATCGGATGTCCTTAGTAGCGATAATATTCCAATTCTCTTTCTGATACGAGAAGGATATGGTGGGGACCAATAAACTGATATTGTATCACTAGTCAAACTCTATGATCGTTACAGTAGCAAAATTCAATTCTAAGCTTAACTTAGAGTAGTTTACGGTTTTACTCTTTTCAAGGCAAATTATTCAACACTGATGCTCAATTAACTTCAAAAGCTCGTTCATGATAGTAATCAAAGCTAAATTATGTTTCAAATTAGTACAACGTATTTGCCTTTTTTCATCACGTGTGAAGCAGGAAATATTTACAAAAACTGTCAATGAATTTTTGGAAAACAATACTTTGCAATAAACTGAGATCACATTAGCAACATTTTAACTAACTTCAACTCTTGCTAGTCCTTGGACATTTATCAAACATAAATGTATCACTAGTTCATTTGAAATGGGATACTCGGTTTTCTGAACACTTTAGGATGTGATCCTGCGTAGGTCCATGATCAGGATAAAATTTAGAGTTCTAAATACAGGTTTATAGCACTTGGATTACTATTCAAATCACTCACACACATTAACTGGTCCATGCTCTGATACATATCTGTATGCATGAAGTTGGTGGATCAGTGGCGAAGTAGTGGTGGCAAGCGACGTTGCCTCTAACTGTACTCACGGCTCCTGATGATTGAATACTCTATACAATTTCTTCTTGGCGACAGATTTTTTATGGGTTAGAGCCATTCCTTATTGCCGAGAGTACCATGTAACAGCCAAATCCACAACCGAGACAAAATCCCTTGCAAAGCGGTTTCCAGTGGCCTCCCTTAGCCCTGGCGATGTGTTCCGTGCAACGGCTAGCCACTGACTGCATACCGTTAACACAAAGGAGCTGCCCAGTTCGACCACCAAAATCATATTTTACATCGTACCGAACCACTTCCGTTGCGGAGGGACTTCCCTACGTCTTTCACATTTGATAATACAAGTGCCCTAAGCATGAACCAGCTTCCAATATACAATGTTTTCTTATAAACATACATATACTGCAAAATTTCATTATTTTAACTGTTTTTCTTTGTCCCTATATACATCACAATACTTTAAATTTCTTGTCACAAATCAATGACTTTGACTAACAAAGAACACACACTCCATAATCGTAGATTCACAGTTACCTAACATAAACCTGCTATTAACCCATATAAGTGTTACAGACTTCACTAAAACAGGTTACAGATTAACTTCGTCGGACTCAGTAAATTGGTGGATGCTGTAGACCACAGAGTTCATTACAACGGAGGTTTTGTTTTTCAGATTCGCATTTTTTCGTAACCTCATTGTCCATGTTAAGTTCTATTAGTTTGCAAATGAATTCAACCTCTGTCATCTTTTTCCGTTGTTCACACGTCAGGCTCCTTTTTCTTCTGTTTAGCAGCCCAAACACAAATATTTGTCCACAGCTTTCATATGCACTTTTCATAGATATTTGTAGGCTACTTTGTCACTGTTTTCCTACTGAAAAACAATAACAGGCACTCAGGATAAAGTATCGTAAATTTTTGTTGTAATAATATTTATAAGTCGAGTTCTGATTGTAATTGCCTATAAATTTCAGTATGCATTCTTTGAAGCCAGCAGACAGTATTTCACATAAATCGCTTTGAAGCATGACTATAACATTTAATAAGGAGACCTGGACGGGCACTAGCAGCCTGTCTTCTGCTACACAGTGGAGGTGGTTCCTACCAAACTCCGGAAGCAGGACGCTGTGACACATATTACGCATAAACAAAGGTGAACAAAAAAAGGCATCGTATGGACGCACCTATATACATCTATCTCTGCCGGAGTTAAATCCAAGTCCTACTTCTTAAGCCGAAATTTTTCCAGAGAATTATGCATCGCATTAGCTGTAACTTACTGTGCTCTGTTCGGACCTTATCGCAATGTGTTACGTTGTTTTTCCCTCGTATTACCTGTTCCCCGATGGTTATCATATACGTTCTGATGTTCTTTTATGGCTCAATTACCGTAAACACTTTTTCATCTCCGTCAGAAACACTGTTTTGGACATACACCCGGATCCTTCGTAACATTACAGTAGAATAACACGCAAATCATAATCTCTACGTATTTTTACCTGTCATTTTATAATGTGTCAGTGTTGAAAATTCACTAGTTGGTCATATACGTTTACTTTGTTGACCCATTTTTTTACACAGTAAAACACTTGTAAACCATGTAACACGTTAGAGGAAGGGCGCTGTTGTTCACTTACAATATAGAACTGATATCAAAATACATAAAAATAAATTACTCGTAAATGAGGTATAATTAAATTTTTAAGGATCTCATGTTTGTGTAGAACATTGTTATCGTCTGTGCAGTGATCCTAATCATATTTCAGAGGGAAGAAAGTTATATATTTTTGTTGATTCTTAACCCAAATCTGTGTTACACAGTTACGTTCTACACAATCACATTTCTTTTAACACTTTTGATTAGAACCATTCTACTGAGCTTATTAAAACTGTTGCCCTGGATAGAGAAAGTAGCTTTGAAATTACCATGAAAGATGTATGTTATTAAATATTATGTTTTTAGGTCCCCTTCCGTTCAAGTTTGTTCTGCAAACGAAGTTCGTTGCAAAGATGACTTAAAAGCAAACATCATCGGGCAGATATGAGAAATATCCAAGTGTTAACGAGAGAAGAAAACCAAGGTATTTATCTCCGATTAGCTCTGATTGTTCAGATATATGCGCCGTATCGATCACTCTGGCCAAGGTTAGTATAGCAGGTGATGAAAGAATCGGTAGCGAAAATTTACGTCTAGCAATACAAGTCACTTTGTACCAGAACTCAGTGCACCAGGCGAGACAGCATAGTGACTGAAGCAGTGGACACACACAATAAAATATGTCTTCAGGTTAGTAAATTTAACTATTTAGAATTATTTGTCTCCTATGTTCACAATGAATTTTTGAGGGATTAATATGACAAGCTGTACGGCAGTAGAAACAGCTCGCTTGCCAACAAACCACGAAATGGTTGTGGATATTGTGTCCTGAGTTGAAGGGAGGAAAGAGATATGAAGGAGAGAAAATTTTTGAGAACGACAGGTAGGTACACCCTTTCAGAAGAACTGGGAAATGAAAGCATCTCAAATTTAAGAACTTTCAGCATTGCAGCGCATCAGCAATCGTAAGTATCGAAATAATTATGAAAAATCCGCCTCGATTGCACAAACTACCTGGTGTTTACCTAGGTTTGAGCGTGGGTAACCACGCCTTCTTCAGAACGAATATAAAACAGCTTGCCTAAATAGGCATAGTCAAAGGCTAAAATCAACACCTACAGCGACAAGACCCCATACAAATTTTTACAAATACACGGTACGTATGTATCAAGTCAAAAATATTACTTATCTCAACCCTGTGTGTGCTGCCTCGCCCCAGCCAACGTACGAAGGTCACAGGCTCTCCACCGAACAGTTGGGTTACATATGTACCGTGTATTTGTAAAAAAAATTTGGGTTCTTGCCGCTGTAGGTGTTGATTGTAGCCTTTGACTATGCCCATTTAGGCAAGCTGTTTTATATTTGTTCTGAAGAAGGCGTGGTTACCCACGCTGAAACCTAGGTAAACACCAGGTAGTTTGTGCAATCGAGGTGGATTTTTCATAATTACATCTCAAATTTGTAGAAATGAGAAAGTCTTACGAGAGGAAGACAAAATCCTGTGAAATGTTTCTGCTCTACAAACTGACCGAAGAGCTGTTGAACTCTCGAAGAAGACACGAAAATTCCTTTTTCAAAGGAATGGTTTGTGTGGTCCATCAAGAAAATGATAGCGACGCGAGTTGGGAGAAATTGGTTGCCATTTCATATACGGGAAATGTTTCTCGGGGTTTCTCCTAATGCACTGAGACATAATCATGTGATTTTTCTTATGCAGCCACAGCCAGTTTACTCCGTATACTTGTCCACTCAAATGGTATAGGTCTCAGTGGTCTGCAGCAAGAAGACTCCGTGGAGGAAGGACTTCGAGACGAACGCATTCAGATCATCGTAATAAATCTACGCGAAGACATTGAAGACAGTTCCAGTGACGACGATGACGACGAAGGTAGCGAAGACAGTGTCTAGAGTCATGTATAAACATACTGCAACGTGTGAAACTAAGTACATTAAATGCAATAAATTAATACTAAAGGCCGAAAATGCTTATTATTGTTGGTACCTTGCTTGAGTGGCAATAGCTGTCAACTGTGCGGTGTGCTTACAAGGAACTGGTGCAGAGCGTGTAGAGTGGTGATATAAGCGACGTGACCTTGAGCAGCCTGTGCGGAATGAGCAGAAACGATAACACTCACGAAATCGTACAGCCGCCAACATGCAAATTTGGTCGCGAAGTGTTCCTCTCTGACGTCATCCACACAGCTGCAGAAAAGCGTCTGCTTCTGCGCAGAGTTTGCTGGCAGCCCCCTGGGTTCTCTGTCGAGCAGCATACAATCAGCCGTCAAAACAATCCTTAAAAGGGCGGCTGGGGGTGGAGAGGGGCAACAATTGACCCTGTGGTGGTGTTACGACATGTGCAACGTGTCGTGACGTCAGACGCGTGGCAACCATCGGCAGCCGTGGGCCACCCAGCGGCCTGGCTTCGCAGCCGCCAGGCCGGCTCGCACGGCCAGTGTCCGCTGTCGGCGCCTTATGGCCGCAATTAATTCTCCGGGCTGCGGTGCGGCAGCCGGCCCTGGATATAAATTAGCGACGCGGTGATAGCGCCGCCATTACCGACTCGGCCGCTGCAGGTCGTTAGGCGGGGGCGCGTGCACCTCACCTCTGGCGTGGCTCGCAGCCCCACATCTGGTCCTTTTACGGCGACGCCTCTGCCACTGCACTCTTCCGTAGTACGTGAGTCCGCAGCCATCGTCACCTACAGACAGGTATACAGGCAATGAGGCAGACTGACGTGTTCACACCCGAGAAGCAGCAAGGGGAGGCAGTGACCCCGTGCACTGCAGCATTCCACCAAGTGACATGCTGACACAAGCGTTCTACTGTCGTTGTGTCCAAGCCTCTGAATGAAGTCGTTATTTAGAACAATACATCTCACTACGGATGCTCACGACACTTTTCTAGTAACATCTGCAAAGCTTTCTCCGGTGATGTTGTTTTCGTCAGCTCTTTCTGTTTATTGGTAGTCTGTTATTTCACTCGCGGATGATAGTGAAGTCTCATTTGCGTACTCTCGTCGCCAGTTTTGTACAGGCCTCGTCGCTACCGCTGTGGAGGCCGAGTTGCCAGTGTTGTTACGGTAGGCCGAGTTCGTGAAACAGTTTCGGGTGCAGTACACCGCTAAGACAATTTCTCCCTGCCATTATTACACAGCTATGCCCCAGGGTCAGGTAACAGGATAGGAGAGCGTAAGTTCTACAGCACTCCAACAAATTAGTAACAAGGTCACATAAATGAGTTAAAAGCTTTACTTACCTTTGTGACTTGTTGAAATATGAAGTCTGCAACACTGTAATATAACACAAAAAAGGCCCGCAATGGCTAAGTGCAAATAATCGTAAACTTCACAGAATATAGCAAATGCAATTTATAACTACTGTCTGTTCCCTTCTAAGAATTCACTAAAATACGTTCCCTGTCTAGGGCAGCATTTGACGATGAACTATAATGAAGTGGGAGAGAACTGCTCTTCTGTCTTCCGGGCAAGCTTCTGTCAGTTGTCGTCCGGTCATTGGCGGATTGCTCTAGGCCAGCAGTTGGTGATTTTTCTCATAATTTATTTCCTTTAAGTAGACTTTATTTTGTTAGATTTACTGATTCTGTATGAAATCGGTATCTTCATACTCAGCGCCATCCATACCGCTGGTGCAACTCGCCTCTTTGCGCCTGCGGTCCTTTTGCTCTGGCTGTGTCTTATTGGGACGACACAGCAGTCCTTCTATGCCGAGTGATGTTATTATACACTGCCAGAAAAAAAATGCAACATCCTCATGGACATAATCGTTGTATAGGAAAGTGATGTGACAGGTGGGTCATGATTGTAGGAGTACATGATAACAAATTCAGACCAAACGAAAGACATATGTCACAGTATAGGGACCCAAAATGTCATATCAGTACACACCGCATCTCCCTCTGAGTCAGCTCAGGCGTGTATTCTCGCGTGCAAATGATCATAAAGATGCCGAATGGCACCCTGCAACTGATTGTAGCAGGCATGTTGCACTTTTTGCTGTAATTAGGCAGTGGTTCTTCCTGGCTCTGGACAGCGATTAAATTACCAGTTTACCATGTCCCCTATGCGTTTAATTGGCGAGACATCTGGGTGATCATCTTCGACAGGAAAGTAGTTGTACACAACGAAGGGCATATTGCATTGCAGTAGCCCGTACATGGACGTATATTTTGAGTGCTGAAAAAGATCATCATCTTCCTACCGAAGAAATGACATTGGCAGGGGAATAATAATATTTACAATATAGCAGCCACTGGTAACTTCACCCGCCACGAGCACCAAATGTAACTTTGGGTCGTACCTGGCGGCTCACATCACCACAAATCACGGAGAGGTACATGCGTCTCATGGGAAAATACACTCCAGAATAGGCCTATGCAGTACACCTTCACACCCATCACTCGCATACAGACAGGAACCGCTCTTTTCAGTAAAGAGAAAGGAGCGCCATTCCAAGACTCTCCAGTCGGCTCTTTCACGACACCCGCGTAGCCGTGCTTGGCAGTGTCGAGATGTCGGTGGCTGCCTGGCCAGACTCACATGTGAGCTTAGTTCAAAATGACTCTGAGCACTATGGGACTTAACTTCTGAGGTAATCAGTCCCCTAGAACTTAGAACTACTTAAACCTAACTAACCTATGGACATCACACACATCCATGCCCGAGGCAGCATTCAAACCTGCGACCGTAGCGGTCGCACGGTTCCAGACTGTAGCGCCTAGAACCGCTCGGCTATCCCAGCCGGCGGTGAGCTTAGTCCCGCTGCAAGAAAACGGTTCCAAATGGTCCTTGATGATGCAGCGGATAAGACATGGGCCCGAATTTCTTCCGTTTATACTTCTGTAAACCTCTGTTCTTAACGAGTTAATAAATTAATTTTCATTTCTCTTACATATACACTACCGGCCATTAAAACTGCTACACGAAGAAGAAATGCAGATGATAAACGGATATTCATTGGACAAATATACTGGAACTGACATCTGATTACTTTTTCACGCAATTTGGGTGCATAGATTCTGAGAAATCAGTACGCAGAACAACCACCTCTGGCCATAATAACGGCCTTGTTACGTTTGGGCATTGAGTCAGACAGAGCTTGGACGGCGTGCACAGGTACAGCTGCCCATGCAGCTTCAACACGATACCACAGTTCATCAAGAGTAGTCACTGCCGTATTGTGAGGAGCCAGTTGCTCGGCCACCACTGACCATACGGTTTCAACTGGTGAGAGATCTGGAGAATGTGCTGGCCAGGGCAGCAGTCGAATATTTGTGTATCCAGAAAGGACCGTAAAGGACCTACAACATGCGGTCGTGCATTATCCTACTGAAATGTAGGGTTTCGCATGGATCGAATGAAGCTTAGAGCCAATGGTCGTAACACATCTGAAATGTAACGTCCACTGTTCAAAGCGCCGTCAACGAACAAAAGGTGACCGAGACGTGTAATCAATGGCACCCCTTACCATCACGCCGGGGGATACGCCACTATGGCGATGATGAATACATGCTTCCAACGTGCATTCACCGCGACGTCGCCAAACACGGATGCGAACGTCATGACGCTGCAAACAGAACCTGAATTCATTCGAAAAAATGACGTTTTAGTCATTCGTGCACCCAGGTTCGTCGTTGAGCACACCATCGCAGGCGCTCCTGTCTGTGATGCAGCGTCAAGGGTAAACGCATCCATGCTCTCCGAGCTGATAGTCCATGCTGCTGCAAACGTCGTCGAACTGTTCGTGCAGATGGTTGTTGTCTTGCAAACGTCCCCATCTGTTGACTCAGGGATCGAGACGTTGCTGCACGATCCGTTACAGCCATGCGGATAAGATGCCTGTCATATCGACTGCTAGTGATACGAGGCCGTTGGGATACAGCACGGCGTTCTGTATTACCTTCCTGAACCCACCGATTCCATATTATGCCAACAGCCATCGGATCTCGACCAACGCGAGCAGCAATGTCGCGATACGATAAACCGCAATCGCGATAGGCTACTGTCCGACCTTTATCAAAGTTGGAAAAGTGATGGTACGCATTTATCTTCCTTACACGAGTCATCACGACAACGTTTCACCAGGCAACGCCGGTCAACTGCTGTTTGTGCATGAGAAAACGGTTGGAAACTTTCCTTATGTCAGCACGTTGTAGGTGTCGCCACCGGCGCCAACCTTGTGTAAATGCTCTGAAAAGCTAATCATTTGCATATCACAGCATCTTCTTCCTGTCGGTTAAATTTCGCGTCTGTAGCACGTCATCTTCGTGGTATAGCAATTTTAATGGTCAGTAGTGTATCCTTCCAGTTTGTCACACTGTTACAAAACCGTAGAGAGTTTGAAGAATGCCGAGTCCAAATATGGTTTCAGAGCCTAAAAACAGAAGTATACTGTTACTTGACAAAAATATTCAAAAATGTTTCCTTGGTTTATGTTATCAACAAACTTCCAACACATGTAAGGTGCTGGAAGGTATAAACGTTCCGCGCGAGAAACAGTGGCATCGATGACTCCATGGTGTTTGTAGAGGGGTTTGATGATGTTGTTGGGAGATCCAGAAATAAATCGTATATGATTATGTAAATCGCAGCTGTTAAAAGAAAATAAATTTTGTGAGTAAAGAGAAGCGTTCCCGACTACGCTCCAGTTTTGACACATTCTGACATCCACCTGCTGAGAACGGGGTGCGCAGTACCCAGAAGATGTGACAGCCGCAAAGAATGGTACTCTGCAGACCATGCGTAATCATACTTTAGGTGCGAAATCTGTTGACTGTAATAGGTGCTGGACGGTGTGATAAAAATGATAGACCGAGTGAGGTGGCGCAGTGGTTAGACACTGGACTCGCATTCGGAAGGACGACGGCTCAATCCCGCGTCCGGCCATCCTGATTTAGGTTTTCCGTGATTTTCCTAAATCACCCCAGGCAAATTCCGGGATGGTTTCTTTGAAAGGGCACGGCTGACTTCCTTCCCCAATCCGATGAGACCGATGACCTCGCTGTGTGGTCTCTATCCCCAAACAACCCAACCCGACCCAAAAATGATAGCATCAGAAAATTATTACATTTATTATCTAAAAATAGCTTCAGTTGCTTTCTGAAAACTTAACACCTTGGCGTCGTATGTTCAAGTTCTGTTTTGCCCTTTTTAAGCTTTAACCCGCTTACCCTGTCACCGATTGTTATGTGCCTCTGCTGCCTAAAACCCCCTGTACCAGTCTCAGCAGATATGCAGAAACCGCCTACTGTGAAGCGATAACTTGGTGGCGAACGCACTTAACAGTCTGCAGAATAAGGTAAAAGCTTTCGATGGCAACGAAGTAGCAAATTCAGTCATTAAATTTGAAACCCACAGCACCAACTGGCAGCTAGCTGCTAAACTGAAAGGCTTACGTAGGGCCAGTTTCATAATTAAATTTCTGCCCGTACTGAACCGAGAAGTTCCGAGCAAGTGAAGTTATCGGTGCGCAGAATTTTGCCTCGGCGATCCCGTGTTTCTGCGAGCTCGTCAGCGCGGTCGTTTCCAAAGCGGTCACGTAATTTCCTGACATGTTAACGCGCGCAGCGAGCATGCGGTATGGCCGCCGGCTGAGCTGCACTGGACTGCCCGGTTAGCCGTGACGCAATAAAATATTCGTTGCTGTGACGTCGCCTGTACCTGGCCCGCAAGTGTAATTTACTGTTGCTATACGAGCGCCCCGATGAACAGCTGCCACCCCGGTACAGAATTTATCGCAGAGCGGTACGGGCCGATGGCGGTGTGAACGATTGGGAGCGTTTCTCCGATCTGAATTACAGTTACGTGATTAATGGACTGTTGGCCACAATTATTCACTGACTCCAAATAGACTACCCGTTTTGCTCACTCACGCGAATGTGTCCTTAGTGTAACAGCAAGCTCTTATTCTGCGTTATAAACTCCACACAAAGAAATGAAGATGGTATACAGTACAGTACCTACTTTTATTAATCATTTATTTGTAAATGTTTCCTCTAATACAACCTCCTTAGGTTGGTGCATAAATTCGTAGTGTTTTTGGTTTGAATATTGGTATTCTGGCTTCTATGGATTTATTTATCATCCGTCTTTTCTCAATTGTAGTTCTCTGTTCGTATTTGAGTTTTGTCATTTGGAGATAGTGAGTATAACAATGGATGCTAGAAAGTGGGGAGCCAAGTGGATCCAAAATGGTTCAAATGGCTCTGAGCACTATGGGGCTTAACTTCTGAGGTCATCAGTCCCCTAGAACTTAGAACTATTTAAACCTAACTAACCTAAGGACATCACACACATCCATGCGCAAGGCAGGATTCGAACCTGCGACTGTAGCGGTCGCGCGGTTCCAAACTGTAGCACCTAGAACCGCTCGGCCACTCCAGCCGGCAGACAAGTGGAGAAATCGGTACATTTCTGACGTATTCTTCTGTTTGAGTTCAGAAGATGGGTGGCAGAAACATTTGCGCATCGTATGAGGATAACGCCGTTGGACAGAGCACGGCAAGGAACTGGTTTTCTCGTTTTAAGGAGGATTATTTTGACATCAGTGACTCTCCACGTTCAGAAAGAGGTTCAGGGTGTGATGAAGATCGTTTAAACCCATTACTCCCCAATAATATACGTCATTATACTCGAAAACTGGTAAATGTGATTAACTGTGTTCATTCTGCCATCGTCCAAGGTTTGCGTGCCATGGGAAAGGTTTGAAAATCATGTGTATGAGTGCTGCATTCCCTAAGCCAAGCAGGCCGGGGTGGCCGAGCGGTTCTAGGCTCTACAGTCTACGGTCGCAGGTTCCAATCCTGCCTCGGACATGTATGTGTGTGACGCATTTGGTGGAACACCGACGGTGTGGTGTAACGATCACTGCTGACAATGAGAAGTCTTGCAGACGCAACCCAAAAATAACGACGAGGAAGACTGCGTGAAGTGATGCTACTGCACCACAAAGCATGCTCTCATTCTTCCAGACTGACAAAAAGACACTAGACAGGATTTGGGTTGGGAAGTCATTCGGCACCCATCTAATTCACCTGATGCTGCGTCCTCAGATTTTCAACTTTTCCTCTTTCTATCGAGCAACCTCCAAAGAACTTCTTTACAAGATGAAATTGTACACTGAACATGTCTCGGCGCGTTATTCGCCTCAAAACCACGGAATCGACAGACTGTCGTTAACAGTGAAGGAGAATGTATTATCGATGACTAAAGTCTCTGTTAGGTGTATCTGTTGTATTTGTTAAACTTATGGAAAAATCTACGAACTTACGCACCAAAGCAAAGTAAAAATTCATATTCTAATTGTGGTTTACAATCCAAAAGCTACAATTTCGGAGCGCTCCACTCTGGTCTGTCCTCCGCTAACCTCTTAGTCGCTTTATAACCATTGCAATCTACATCAATTTATGTTTGCTTACTGTATTCAAGCCTTGACTCCCTCTATATTTTTTACGCCACACATTCCTCCATTATCCAACTGAGGATTCCCTGATGCCTCAGGATGTGTCCTACCACCTAATCCTTTCTTTTAGTTTAGTTCTGCGGTAAATTTCTTTTTTTTGCAAATTCGATTCCGTATCTCCCCATTAATTATCCATCCAACCCATCTAATCTTCGGCATTCTTCTTTTGTATCATATATCAGAATCTTAGATTCTACATCTACATCTACGTGATGACTCTATTATATGCACTAGATTGCCTGGCAGATGGTTCAATGAACCACCTCAAACTGTCTCTCTACCGTTCCGCTCTCTAACGGCGCGCAGGGAAAACGAGCACTTAAATTTTTCTGTGCGAGCTCTGATTTCTCTCATTTTATCGTGATGATCATTTCTCTCTATGTAGGTGGGTGCCAACAGAATGTTTTCGCGATCAGAGGAGAAAACTGGTGATTGAGATTTCATGAGAAGATCCCGTCGCAACCAAATGCGCCTGTGTTTTAATGATTGCCACTCCAATTCACGTATCGTGTCTACGGCACTATCTCCACCCTTTCACGATAATACAAAACGAGCTGCCCTTCTTTGAACTTCTTCGATGTCGTCCGTCAGCCTCACCTGATGCGAATCCCACACCGCACAGCAATATTCCAGAATAGGGCGGACGAGCGTGGTGTAAGCAATCTCTTTAGCAGACGTATTGCACCTTTAAAGTGTTCTGCCAATGAATCGCAGTCCTTGGTTTGCTCTACCCACAACATTATCTATGTGATCGTTCGAATATAGGTTATTCACTTCATGAATGAACTTTTTATCTTCCACCTTGCACTTCTGTACAAGGCTCCAGTCCACAAATTACTCCAGCAAAGACTTCCTATCATTTAGATTTATATTCCGTGTTAGCAAATTTCACTTTTTTAGAAACGCATTGCCAATCTGCAGGTTGCAGCGTCTCAGCCATTCTGAATTATATTACTATACCAACAAAAATATTCATGTAACGTAAACCGGTATACTTTGACCGCCGTGGTTACTTTGACCACTCATTCGCCTAAAGTTTAAGAGCTCTGCAGGCTCTAAATTGGGTGTTTAGTACATACCGCTTTATGGCAAAATTCCGTCTACATACGCTAAGTGGCGCCATATGGTGACGATTTTCTCGCGCAACACATGGAGAAAATGTTGCGACTTGAACTTGTATACGAGAAAGTTCGTTAAAATCAGATTGTGCAAAAGTCCACCGATATCATTCAACTGCAAAGCGATCAGTATTTTCAACGATATCATGTATGGTACTCGATTAATAATTGTTTTTGTTCACGTGTATATATCTGCCACTATATTAAGATTTCTAGGGTAGTGTGCGTGGTCTCTCTGTTTCGTGGTTACTTTGACGACTCGCCTTTGTTACCCCACGATTACAGACACACAGTTTCTTAAATAGTGCTTATGCCAATGACAGGGTAGTTCTAAGGAATACTTACATTAACCATCGGTGCTTAGACGAAGGTTCATTCGTGATTGTTAATGTGCCTACAACTAAGAAAAATAAATGCCAGTCTCATATTGCTCTAATTGCATGCTGTTGTCGTTCAGGCAGTAAATCAGGTACAACATATAACGACAAATATCTCCGGAAAAAAGAATGAAATTTATTTGGCCACAAGTGTCACATATTGTCTCGATAAATGATGAACAGGTAACCTTAACTGTAATTGGAGTCTACAATTGGAAACGTGGATTTAGTTCTAAAATGGATGAAACTGGAGGTATTAGGCTCAGCTAAATTTGAAGTTACGTGTGTAATGCTCCATCTTAGTACCTAATATTACATTTGTAATTTTGATGATAGATCACATTGTTTAATTTATGTACCACACTAGGTTTTTCATTTTATGAGGGTTAATAAAGCACTTAAGTAAACTTTAGATCAATATATTTATTTCAATATGCTCGAAGTTTCAGTGCGTTTTTGAAATACTGACCACAATTGGAATGGTAGCTGACATTCGTGATCAAAGTAAAGGCCGATCAATGTACTCCCAAACCCATGCTAACTTTCACCGCCTCCATTTTCTTCAATGATTCCTCTGCATTTTGGAAGATGTATTGTACTAATTAGTACGTAACCCTTTCACACAAGCCCATATGTTCACTAACAGAATATTACAGAAATTGAAAAACAGTCATGCTGATCACAGTTGAATCTGAAAATCGGTCAAAGTACATCCGGATTCTGGTACATCCTTCAGTGTCAACTACTCTAAACCCCTCAACATCACCTACGTTCCATTACTCCACTTTTAAGTTTATTATAATCGCTTTTCAAGAGACTATCCGTTCCATTCAACTGCTCTTCCAAATCCATTGCCGTCTCTAGCAGGTATGCGGTTCCATCAGCAGATCTCACAAGTTATTATTTCTTCTCCCTTCGTTTTCTTCACTGCGTGCTCATTGTACACGTCGAATAACATGGCTTATAGTTTCCAAAGCTGTCTCATCTCCATCTCAAGTGTTGTTCCACTTTTATGTCCTTCTAATCTCATAAGAAGAATAATATCTACGTGTTGACTAACGAGGTTTCGGCTTTTTAAACCATCATGGCACAAATGACTCGGAACTGCAGAAAAAGTAAATGGAACACATGTAGAGATATTAAAAATGCAGAATCCGGAAACGTACCGTTTCTTTTGTACGATGGTTTCGGTTCAGCTGTTTAACACATCCATTCCTGCTTATGGAACAGAACTGGGCATGACGCAGTACAGTTATTAGGTAACAAATCGGAAGACACTTCAGTACTTGCATGTCCCTAATTCGTAAGGCTTACGACCCCGCAAGACGTAGTCCATAGGAGTTAAATCCGGCGATCGCGGTAGCCACGCGGTTGGACCACTTCGACCTATGTATCTTTCACAATATCGTCTGCTGAGATGAATCAAAACCGCAAGTGTGAAGTGACGTGGAGTCCCATCATGCTGAAACCGCATTTCCTGACGAACATTCAGTGAAACAGCTTCCAAGAACGGATCCAACACCATTTGTAGGAAGTTCAACTATGCAGGGCCAGTTACACATCTGAACTGAAACCGTCGTAGAACGGGAACGGACCGTTCCCGTACCTGGATTCCCGTTCAAAACATTATCTTCTCACTGCGCTCTACTAGTTCTAGAAGTTCGTAACGGGAATACTCGAACACCTTGTATGGTTTCACAACAAAGATTTTGCAATACTAAAAAACGGTGTTGCCGTAATTTAAAAGAAAAATGGCTCTGAGCACTATGGGACTTAACTTCTGAGGTCATCAGTCCCATAGAACTTAGAAGTACTTAAGCCTAACTAACCTAAGGACAACACACACATCCATGCCCGAGGCAGGATTCGAACTTGCGACCGTAGCGGTCGCGCGGCCCCAGACTGTAGCGCCTAGAACCGCTCGGCCACTCCGGCCGGCTGCTGTAATTTAATCATAACAATTTTGCTGGAAAACACCTAGACCGGTAATCCGAATGAAAGTATGTACAAAATAGCACCCCCATCCACAGTAACTTAATCGCATTAAAGTACTCTTATGGACGCTGCAAGATCTAAAACTGGTATAGACTGATCCACAGGGATTATTATGTTGTGTGTAAGACGATGTTATCTCCATGAGCGAAGGCAAAATTTGTATACACATTCATATGAATATTGTATTTTTTTGGTTTTATCGTATTTACATAATGGAGTGATATCGTGTTTCCATATGTTTCTTCTATTCGTTTATTTACGGCACTTTACATGCTTTGCATGAATCTGTAAGGTATTGCCCATATACGACATTGTGAACCTTGTTTTAAATATTAGTAATTATCGTATAAATTGTGTATGATGTGACAGTTCTGCCTGTATTAGCCATATTATCTTCTCTTGCTGTTTGTTATCAAGAAATTAATACGAAGACAGCTTGAAATCTGTTTGTAAGCAATTGAAAATTATTGCTGCATTTCAATTTTTTTATTTGAATTACTTTCACTTTTTTACAACAGTTTTCTTATTTGACAGAATGCATATCGAAACATCAGATAGCAGTCACGCAGTTTTTTCTTGCCTTAGGTAGAGAGAGATCCTATGGGCTAAAAGAAGTTCTAATAAGGTAATATGTCTACTATAAGTAAGAGAGGTTGTTCCGTTGTTTGCTTCCTCCTAACTTTTTCTTCTCTGCGTTCTCCGTTCTTTCTTCACCCAGAGCCCACATCTCAGTGCCCATTTCGTCTTCCTATTCTCTTTATTCGCCTCTCCTTGCCCTTCCCCTTTTCCATAATACTTTTCCGCATCTTCCCTTACCTAATTCACATTCTTCTTTTCCTTATTCTCTGTTTTCATTTTCTTTGTTACTCTCCTTGTTATCTAATTCCATTTCCTTCCTTCTTCTCCTTGTTATATGTCTTCGTCTTATTCTTGTTTTTCTACCTTTTGTTCTTCTAATTTCCTTGTTCTTTTTATTTAAAGGGAAGATGTAGAGCTTAAGCTAATGAATGCACATTCGGAAGTAAAGTGATCAAAACGTGATTTGTCTGGCTGAAATTCACCACAGTTTCCCTAATAAGGAGAGGCTTCAGTCGTTCTCACAAATATCACACACCATTCTTACCCTCATCATTCTCCAGAAAAGCTGGATCTCCGTGTATATCGACTTCGGGAGACGCATTTGCTTTAAAACTCTTCCACTTCGACTTCTGTGGCTTTGTTCTACTTCACCTGAGAGTTTTTTTAGTTAATAACGATTTCGTCTAGGTCAGTGGACAAGTGCAAGTCGTTGAGTTGGGCACCGATCCGGTACTTGCATGCCTCTAATTGACTTCGCTATTTCTCGAATCAGGTCCGTGCTTTACCATTAGACCCGGAAGCACGCCTCTTTTTTAGTTTAAAGCTAATTAGAAAAATTACATGCTTCCCATTTTTCATATTTGTAACAGCAGTTGACAAAAGTCACTCCCCCCCCCCTCCCTTCAATTAATTCACATTGTTGTTCTCATGGCGATATTTATTAATAATCTTAATACGGCTTCAATGATACTAAACGCAGTTACCTATTCGGTAGTGAGGAATCGGGAATGTTTGAAGAATGTTAAACATCAGGGGCAGATAAAGAACGAAATGAAGGAGTACTAAATGGAATGGGTGACGGAAATGTTATATGTAAGACCCTTATTAGAAAATGAGAAATAGTTTAATTTGGTCCTGGAAAGAGTAGCAGAGGGGAAAAACAATAGAGTGTGACAAATATTAGACTATGCAAAACAGATTATGGAAGTCGTTGCATATTTTAATTACGTAGGCACGAAAATACTAACAAAAGATTAAAGCATCAGACTAGTAAAAAGACTGTTCCTTTAAAAAAAAAAATTAAGGATCACTTATCTTTACACATGTCATTCTGAAAAAGAACATAAGCCCTCAGGTTTCCTTTGCGTGCTGGCTTAATGGCGTGCTTTCAGCAATTCAGCTGAGTTTTCGCATCCATTGTCCTACTCGATATTTCGGCGACGCCGGCCGCGGTGGCCGAGCGGTTATAGGCGCGTCAGTCCGGAACCGCACTGCTGCTACGGTCGCAGGTTCGAATCCTGCCTCGGGCATGGATGTGTGTGATGTCCTTAGAATAGTTGGGTTTAAGTAGTTCTAAGTCTAGGGGACTGATGACCTCAGATGTTAAGCCCCGTAGTACGTAGAGCCATTTGAACCATTTCGACGACGGATCAAGACGTCTTCTTCCGGTGCAGCGAGTTATGTTATTATGCGTCTGGAGAAGAATAGATCTGTCATCGCAATATCGTGCAAAAAAGATGAATCAACAATCTGTTGGACAGCCAAAGCACACCAATAACTGAGAAACAGTGGTGGGGAAACGTGGGACGAAGACAGGTATTCTAATGCGGGTAGGAGCGTTGACACTTCATACAAGCTGAAGTCCCGCGCTGATTTGTAAGCCTGTCAGTAGCAAACTGTAAACAGGAGGGAAACGTCCGCTAGAGTATGGAAGACGCACGAGGCACCGCTCGTCTTGTTTATGTCCCTTTGTGTCAGAGACGAGGAGCAGCCGACACGTGCGTCCAGAGCGAGTACCGTTATCTTCTACCGGATGTAAGCTTCATTAGAGACGGCATAATGAGCTAACCTTTACAAACAAGTACCAGCGAGTACATACGTTTCTCACCTGTCTAACTTATCGTGCCGCGGAGCGGGAGAGAGAGGAGAACAGGCCAGACACGCGGTAGTGGCAGCCGCTGCCGCTACTGTGCGCGCCTCGGCCGTAACACGACTAAGCCGGGAGCGTGCGGGCAGGGAGGCGCGCTGCTGCAGCGTAGTCTCATGTCGGCTGCTAACGATGTGTGGCGAGCCGCGTGGGCGGGGCAGCCGTCCGTTCCCTGGCGTCGTCCTGCCAGTTTATGGCGTGACCTGGAGAACCTGCCCTTCACCTTCTTCATTACAAGGTTCTTTGATGTCTGATTCTTTCACTTGCAGCAATTGCATTGGAGCACTTTGGCTTTTAATTAAAATTTTAAAAAAATATGAAGTTCCATGTCATTTAATGATCGTACTTTATCCACTAGGCGTTTCGATGGTTAACCTTCATCATCAGACTTGAAGCGCCTTTTACACAGTTGTTCGCTGTGGAAAGCGTTGGCGAATTCTTACATCACAATGGGAGGTGAAAAAGGCAAAATAACCTCTCCATCAGCTGACATATAACTGCAAGAAATCTTCAATGTTTGCAGCTAAGAATAGTTATGTAAAAAATGCTTCCCATCTGATGATGATGGCCAACCATCGAAACGCATAGTGGACGGGAAGGAAACTTCGTGATGATTGTATACAGGATGATTCAGCTGCGTCCACAGATGAGTTTTATGCGACCCGCAACCCCTTTAAATAGCATCTGTAGGATTGTCATATTCTCTCACTCGCTTCACGCAAACTACTAGTCCTACATAAAAAAATGAACAGGAACTTTCTGAAGGATGTTTAATGTTCCTGAATTTTGTACTTGGATACGTTTTCGATAGAGGCCGTTGTTTCCTAATTATTGAAGAAAAACGTACAAAAACGCATTTTTTTAATAACTTTAAAACTGGTCTTCAGGGAAAGCGTATCCCAGTACGAAATTTAACTGCATCCAATTTCCTACAGGAATGTCCTCCTTTGATGTAGCTACTGCTCAAATGTTTAGAAAGACCCCGTCTACTAGCAGTCAGTAGACTGGGTCTACTTATCCTTGCAGCTATTTTGAGATTTGGAGAGCAGTGTTATTTCACAATCAAGTGTCTATTCCGTGCAGCAGTGGACAATCTGCTGCTCCAAAACACAGATCGATGGATTCCTTGACTGATAACCAACAATGTATGAGGGTGGATGTGGAGGCCGATGATATGGATTTAACGATAACGTGCAGCTTTCTTGCTGACACAGTTTAATATAATAACAACTACAACTGACCGGATTTCTCTCTTCACACGTAACGGTACCGTTTCCTTTCAAAGTGTAACGCGCTTCCGTATATCGTACACTGGTCGTTCGCTGTTTAGCGACTTATCAGTTTATTAACCGTCTCATCATTCCTCACAGCTCCACACTTATGTCTCCTTCACACAAACACAAATGACCTATGGTTCACTAGCTTCCTTGAGAGGATATTCTTTCTGCTGCTATTCCCCACAGTTCCACAATTCCTGAAATTCGAGAGGGAACGCCTTTATCCACAATGGGATGCCACCATTCTTCAGGCTATCAGCTCCCTTGAAACGACCAGCTGACTTCCTTCGTACGCGTTTCTGTCCATTCTTCATCAGAGAGGTACTAGGACCATGTGGTGCTGACTTTTCGTAATTCAGTAACGAGTAGCTTCTTGCTGGGAATGGCGTATATTTCTTGTGGTTCCCCTAGTCTCACTGACAATTCATCATATGACTACACCTCATGATAACTGGATGAAGCAGTACTACGATGTTATTATTTTTATAGACAGCATCGTAGCTGTGTCGATTTGTACCGAGGACGGGTGACATTAGAGACTAACAGTGTACTGTAACTTTCAAGTATTTCCACACTGACACATTTCACAAATCGTATTGCCATGATTTGTTGCTAATTTCGGCTTTTTATACTCTTTAAAGCCATTGGGCAAACAGTATTTTAAACAAAACTCTGTACAAGGTGACCAGAAACACTCTGAAGAGCTTGTGAGTGTGTTTCAATGATCTGTGAGAGATAACTGTTCAGAAAACAATGCGATACATAAAGCCGTTTCCGATTTAATTAGCATTGAAGTTAGCCAATCAAGTCATTTCGCAAGCAAATTCAAGCAGCCTGCCAGAGACGGCGCCGAAAAACGAGTTCTTCGTTTCGTTTCATAAAACCGTACAAGAGCGAGACAAAAATTAAACATGGGACGGTAGTTATGATTGAACCCCAACCAACAACTAAGCAGTTTCGTGCGCATTCATCAACACAATGAGAACAGCTGACACTAATTGCATGTAGCAGGTTGGATAACTTCAGTTCTAATTGAATCGGAAGAGCGCAACGTATCGAATTTCTTATTGAGAAGTATTTCCCAGTACAAACCACCCTGCAACATAATTACAAGCTTTTTAGACTGTTTTGACAACTCTGTGTATTTTGAAGAGCGTAATCTTCACTAAAAATCTTGAATGCAGCAGAGAACTTTCTTATGCCATCCACCATCCAGTCGCTTAGCTATATGTTCTGCTCAACTATAAGTAACTTGCGTTATAGCCAAAATAACGTCAAAGGATTTAAATAACTGAGTACTATACCATTTACGTCTAATGTCAGGCACAGAAAAATAGTTTGTCAACGGCGAAGGTGGTTCACGTATGTTCAGTAACAAACATTCCATTACTTTGTGGTTTACACACTTGAGAACTTCCTCTAAAACTCTTTGGGAGAATTTTGGTAATGTAAGATCGATTTGCAAAACTCGTCTTTTAGTGCCGAATTTCCTACTATCGTAATGAAATGTCAAGGTTTCAGCAAAATTAATGTATATATCTTCACTTGCTTGTATATATATATATATACATATTTAATGTTGTATGTATCTTCACTTGTATATATCTTAACGATTTAAATCTTTGATGTGTTTTACAAGGGCTAAGGCTAACGTCGCTATTGCGAACAGTTAAGAAATTATCACGGTTCTGTGGTGTCCGTGTGAAATTACTTCTGTGCTTTTGATTGACTCTTATTCCAGCATAAAAAGTTGGCTGTCAATCAAAAGGCAAATGTAGGAAGACGCTGCACGTCAGTGCGCTTTTCTTAACACACATATAAACGATAGTGAATTAATAGCTTATTAAAGTCTAAAAGTGTTGAATCTGTTTTGTCTCATGCGAAGACTGCCGTTTCCATTTCACTTAGAAGGATTTTTTAAGTATCCAGATCAAAGGCTTTTTCTTTCAGGTAGGCCGTTATGTATTTGTGTGTAGTGCTGTTAAAGACAGATGTGTAGACTAACCGTACGCTTTGGCTATTTGCCTCACAAAGTATAAACGCAAACTATGTCTGCTACTGAGACGTCAGCTCTGTGTCGGAGCTGCAGCTGTTAATATTAGCCGTTCACGTTCGGGTGCACCATTGCAATTCCTTAATGTTTGCTCATTGAAACTTCCTTTTGCGATTGGCAAGTCAGTCGACTCTCATCAGACGCTTGACGTTGGAAACTCTCCTAATTCTGCGAGGTAACAGAATAGCGTGAACAATGGAGTCATGAGAAGCACACCAGGTGTTATTTATTAAGTTGTTCGGTACTTTCATGTCTGGAAGCAACTGAGCTCCTGGGAAGCTGTGAAGTCAGTTGCAACTTTCAGCGGCATACTCTTGCGTATTGCGTCTGTACGTTTCCAATTGAAGCGGTCGTTTTGAAGACCACAAGAACAGGAGCTAGTTTACATTTTCACCATTACGCAACTGACGTGAGTAAGCCAAAGAGTCCTGCAGAACTTGCGTCCCAGCTGTGCTTCAGTTATTGAGGGTATCAAGCACAACTTTATTTTCACAAATTTCCTGTCTCTTAGTACAGTAGCATATGTTAATCTACTTTCCCGCAACATTAATCTAACTTTCACAATACAAGGTCTATAATTTTAATATTTAGAATCATTCTTCCTCGTTGCAAGTTCAGTGGAGTTCATCCTATAAGTAAGAATTCTATTGTTCGTCTTTACAAATGAATTTTATTTTTGTTTCTAACCAGATATGTTTTAGCTAGACTTTTACATATATTCGGGAGTCTATTACTGAAATTATTACTGTAGTTATTCGCTCCTTAACTGTACATATTAAGTTTCGAGTTTTCTGAATTTAAATATATAGTGTTCCACAGCAACATTTCAGGTTAACGTAACATTTACATCATTAAAAAATAAAATATGTACGCTGAGTGCTTGTTTTTATACCCTCTATGTTTAAAGTATGTCCAGTTGCTCTTTGTGAACGTAAAGTTCTCTAGATAAAGCAGTTATATCATCTAACTGCTCTAGCTCTATGTTTCTCTGCAGCAGAATGTGCTAAACAAGGCAACAGTCTGGCAGAACTCCACTCACACCAGTCACGTTAACATTGCTCTTAATGAGACAGGCCGCATTGTAACTGTTTGCCTACTACCACTTCCAGTTAACAAATTCTACCATCTTATATGCATAGCACCCGCAGATGACGAAGAACAGAGGCAGAGGTTGAGGAGCAAAAATGGACAAATGATGCCAAGCATCCCATGTTTGGAAGCAAAGCATCATGTGCTAGGCTGAAGTCAAGAAAGAGCTTCCTTCAAACAACTCAGGCCATAACATCATCACCTTCCTCTCACCGAATTGAACTGTGGTGAAACAGGGCAACTGGAAGTGATAACCAAAACCTAAAGGAAGAGCCTGCTGCTGGTTCCCAACTGCCCTACCAGACCTGCAAAACTTTAAACAGACTGCGCACTGGAGGGATGTGATGCAAACAAAACTTGAAGCGATGCGGCTACATTAGTTTAGATGCAACTTTAGATGTGGAGAACTTCAGGTTGCTTAACACCTCACGGATCTGCCCGAAATTCTCTGAAGCCTGCTCTCTGGAGGACCTGGTTTCAGCAAATGTTGCAGCAGTCAAGACTACCGAATTCTGGGCCGCGAAATTTGTCGGGTAGAAAAATATGTGTATTTATTGTAGACAGGTTTTGAATTTGTAAATAACTGTATAGAACTGTCCCGGATACGAAAATAATAATAGCAACTCAAAGAGTGTCGAAGCACTAGTATACAATTTCTATGGAATATGCGCGTGTAATGTCTCGCACAAACTCTAACATGACTTTACATCTTGCAAGTTAGGAATGTTAGCCAGATGTTATTCGAATCTTAGTTTTGAATTAACGACTGTTGGCCTGGTCTATCAGCCAGCCTGGCTCTCCATTTCCGTCCTAGCAGTACAACACACAAACACCGAAGTTACGAAAACACACAGAACGGAGTTTACACTGTTCGCAGACGAATGGCGCACATGACATATCGTTCCACAAACAAGCAGCGGGTAGCCCCGCAGAGTGAGGTAAATCCCGTTCCACAGATGTCCAACTCTAATGGATTAGTCTCCGAATGCTGTTTGTTGTTCTTCAAGTCCTCCGGAGGAAGTATGTGCTTCGTAAATGGAAGCTGAGATCCAATGAGCAAAGTGACCAGGGTGACTTCTGCAAACAAAACCTTGAAGAATGAAAATGACACGGCGCTAATACTCTTATTCAGTCCGACTGGTGCGTCCACAGGACACATTCATCAGTGTAAATTGCGGTGCTCTCACCGGATAATATAAAAATTATCTTTAACCATGCAATTTGCAGTAAAGTACGTCTTCTGCCGCACGAAATCGGTAACAGGTCTGGGTCACTTGTGAAACACAAGAAATATAAAAAAAGGAAGACAAGTGGAATGTTTTATGTCTAGCAGGAATTCTTGGTAGCAAAATAGGAATTTGCTTCTATGTTTCTATAGACTTGTCGGAGTAAGCACTATAGTGAAGAGCTAATACTTCTTCTATCAGTATCATAGAACCTGCTTCGACGTATGCACAGTTTTGAGTGATTGTTGACAATTTAATAATAGACATCGCCGTACAAGAGAAAAGATTGACGAGCAGCTTGCAGTTTTTCTCGTAGCTTTGCACTACATCAGTGCTACGAATATGGGACTCCTTACTCTCGCGTTTTACCGTCAAGGGAGCGAGTTGACCGCCCCTGCCTCCTTAATCATTGAAGAAAATGTTTCTGCTGTACAATAACTACTGGAGGGACCAAGCTGCGTGTCACACCAACAGTAGTTTAACTACTGTGATGCGTGAAAAATCAAACTTGGGAACATTGTGCAAGAACACTTTAAGAAGAGGTGTCAACACTTTCTTTGATAGTAGATCTGATGGGCACGGTGAGTAGTTATGGAATGTAATTCAAAAAGTTTAAAGTTCTCCGTCTTGGAACTTGAACATCATGTTATATGAAACAGAATCTGATTTTACTCGTATCACTGTGACGTCGTAACTCAAGAGCAAAACAACCAAAGAAACAAGACGTGTCTTTCGCTCTGGTACGGAACATCCACTGATTTGAAACTTTGTGGCAGATTACAACTGCGTGTTGGACCGGGACTCAACCCTGAACCTTGCCGTTCGTGAGCAGAATTTCTCGCTCCTTTTGATCTTAAAGTCTCTTAGAAAAGGTTCAGGATCCGCCCTCAGGATCGATTCTGCCAGCATCCGTACCCCACTTTACAAACCTCACAGAAATCCTTACGCATACGTTTCTTTGTCTAGTACTTGGAAGAAAGCATATTGGAGTGACATGAAAAGGTTCCGAATTCGAAACTCACTCTGTTACACAGTTTCAGTATGCCAAGAGGTTTCGAAACAGTGCACGTTGCACGGCAGAGCGAAAGATTCAATGTGTAAACAACCCACAGACCGCCTCTAATTCATTTCCCTGCGATACGCTTACTGTGAAGATATGCAGGAGAGTTTCTGAGGGTTTTGGAAAGTAAAGGGAGATAATCACTGCATAGAAGCTGTGAGGGAGGGTCGCGTGTCGCGCCAGTACAGCATACTCACTGACAGCATTGTCTGTGAAAGGCAAGGTTCCGGCTTCGACTCTTGCGCCAGCATGTAATTTTAATATGCTAGGATACTTTATGAACAGGATATTTCAAAATGAGGACGCACGTGGAGCAAACCTAAAAACCATTCAGAAAGCTAAAGGTGGCTGCTTTCTTCTCCCGAACTGGAGTGTTGGAAAATTGGATCCTCATTAGAAACAAAGTGAATAGGTACGCGAAATAGCCTCTGGCTCAAATCAAAGTTGGATACAAACAACCGACATATGATAAACACTTCTGATTACTGAGCTGTAGCGAGGCCTTCATGGTACTTAAATGTCAACCTCGGTCTTCTCTAGCTAACATGGTCTTCTAAAAAGAAATGCCATATAGAAAATCTTGCTACGTATTTCTAGAAAGATCTTCAGAATCTTACGGAGACACAACACCCAGTATACTTCACTCCCCCTGACGAAGAAGAGTTCGCTTTGTGGTATTAAAAGCTATTTACGTCTCAGCTGTGTATATATTTGGGAAGACAGGACACTAAGAAATTTTTCAAAAAATACGTAAATAAAACCATCATCGGCACACTTGATTGAAGCTTCTAACTGAATCATGAGCAGTGTCATGCCCATTATTATGAAATGAGGTACTAACAGGCCAGTAAGTTGTCTCTGGCTCCTATATCCAGGTACAGCACAGTTGAGTAAAATGGTTCAAATGGCTCTGAGCACTATGGGACTTAACATCTGAGGTCATCAGTCCCCTAGAACTTAGAACTACTTAAACCTAACTAACCTAAGCACATCACACACATCCATGCCCGAGTCAGGATTCGAACCAGCGACCGTAGCGGTCGCGCGGCAGTTGAGTATTCCGTCCAACGAGGGTCCAGAAAACCAGAACAACGATGCTAGAATTCATTTAAATTAGGCTTGGGTTCCGGCGCTAACGGATTTTATCAGAGACGAAAGCAGTGACTGATCGTATTTCTCATGAAACAGGGGCACGGACTCCACAAAATACAAACGAATATAACAGCATACAACCGGCGCCGTGAGTAGAACTGGAACGGTAGAAACTCCATCTTGAATTCTGATTGCAGTCTAGCTACGCTGTTCGACTAATATCGTAGCTCGGGACACCAGACAATGACGACCAACTCACTCTTCAAAATATACTACAAAGCTTCACCCAGGGTGGTCCTCGACTATTTTCCACAAATCACGACGTCAATGCTCAGGTGTCTGAAACCATTCATTTTTACTCCATATTCAAACAGAACAAATATATCGCGTTTCGTATGGTGCTGGTGGTTTATGCATTGTTGTAAGCGTTAGTCACTTTCCAATATGTGAGACACTAAGTAGTAACATGTTAACGTCACACATACTCGTGGTCCCTCTCAGTAAAAATAAATAAATAAATAAATAAAAAATAGAAAAAGGAAAGTAACTTCGTTATTTCTCAATGGCTGGAAAAAGCAACTGCAGGTTAGTAGGTTTCACAGGTTACGAGATTTTATCCCTCATTCCGTTGCAGTTTCCCTCCCATTAACCCTTCGCCTCAGCGGCGAGGCACCATGAACTGTACTACGGTGGGTACTGTGAAAGATTGCTTGTCTTCTCAATCCTCTATTTCATTGCCCCTAATTACCCACACAACTTGGTACTCAACAGAATACCACTTCCTTTGCTCAATGTTGTAGGCGATGGAGTGTATAGTGCATGGGTTGCCAAAATTTCTCTGCCACGAACATGGACTGGGCGACTTATAGAGCATTTAGCACACATGAGCAATTGCGGAGTTTCGTACCTTGAGTGTCCTCTCCTTTGTAGTTCTCGAAGTAGCTTGTACTTCAGCATCACAAATGATGAATATCAGCAAGCGCAGCTGGACCAAGTGATCATGGAAAAGCCAAGGTTGTGCGCCTTTTATCTGAATTGGTGAATGAAACATTATTTACATCTTTCCAGAGGTTTCCCTAAAAATGTTTGAAGGGAACGACTAGTAAACGTCACAATGTTTCTGTAATTCACAAGTATTAAAATCATTTTATAAACTCATAATATGTTTTATATAGTTTTCGAGCTCTTATCATTTGAGCACTTCACTGGTATACTACTGCTTCGATAGTTTAGTTATTTTTTATTTACTGTCTGTCAAACCTTAACTAATCTATGCACAAGCCTGTTCAGAGTTCTTCTAACATTACAATAACTGCAAACCTTTCTAATTCAAGAAATAAGCTGTGGTTATTTAGTTCGTTTCCCATCACCTGATCGTTCTTTGAGAGTTTATTAACTCACATAATGTCGATTTACCGGTACTTAAATCTCAACTTCCGGCTCCTTGTATTGGGTGCCAGTAGTCCAAATCACACAAACAGGGCAAATATAGACGCGAAACATATATTAGACACACGATGGCGATACAAGCTCATCAAAAACCGGCTACATAATGGATACACCGAAATCAAATGCATGTGAGCTAGTAAATTTTCGAAGAACACAGCTTTATATGTCAGTAGATATTATCACTGCTTATTTCAGTACACAAAGTTGTGTTCGGATGTAAGTTGTTTGTTTTTATTCTTAGATGACCGGTTTCGATCTTCTGAGAGATCCTCTTCAAATCTTACATTCCTTATGACCGTGGCAACCATTGGCTTGGTGCAGATTGTAAAACATCTACTTAACTCGTGGTTTTTACAGTCTGGTTGGTCGGTGCACTGCAACAGAACTGTGTTAAAATTAAATTTTGAACGGAAATATGCTGAATCACGCTACACGATGAGAAATCTAGACTAGTCAGTATATCGAACAATCTGCCTGCGAGAGAGCAAGACATTTTCAATGAAATTTTTGAGTGCTATTTGACTGCGAAAGAGATTAAAATGTTGGATTGAATATTACCAATCTTTATCTTTAGTCTTGCAAACAATGACTACCAGCACTGTTAATGTAATAACACAGCAAATGAACACAAAATGTGACGCATCTCACATTCTGATAAACTGTTTGAAAACTTACAAGATTGCATTTTTCTTAAATCTTCTGCTGATATGAAACCTCTGAACTGACATGGTATTATCATAGAAGTCACACGACATTAATTTATTCCGACAATCACTGTACCTTACAGTGAACATGAATTTTAATGAAAATTAAGTTTGCTAGCCTACCTGTGTGAGCGGAACGCCCGTCTGTTCTGCAACCTGTCGCCACTAAGATGACGATGAAACTGTCAAAAATCAAGTCTCATTTATCGAACTTGCGATGTGCAATTCAAGAAAAATGCTTCTGCAGCACACAACTCGCGATGTGCAGTGAAATTTTACAAACACATTCAAAAAGCTAAAGTATGTAAAATGAGGAACTAAACTTAACAACTGATAAATGAGAACAAAGACTCCAAGTTAAACTATGCTTTATTAAGCCATAACAACAATACCACCCTTTATTTAAGTTCTCACAACTAGACAAATTTGCAAAATATTTCTTAGTAACTTTCTCGTGTACAATTACTTTCATTGAAACTCGTTTCAAACGTAAGACAAAACCATATACTTCATTATAAAACTTCTACACCAAACTTCAATCATATGCGATGCTCTAACAATTACAAACTACACAATTACAAATATAAAAAAACTGGATTACCTTAAACGTTGGCTCACATAATTCTTCCATTAATACAATCGCACTTAGTATTTTTCATCAAAAAAATTATTACAGAATTCTTTCTAAATAATGCTGTCTCCACTATTCGGTAGGTCAGCTTCCATCCCTTTCAGCCAAGTACATCGCCAGACTGTCTAACACACCCTGCCTGCTACTCTGACATAGTAAAACTAACCTCTCTGATCAAGATCTGTGGTCTCAGGAACAGACTTACAAAAAAAATATGGTTATATAGACAGTGTGAAGGTTTGCATTTATCAAATTCACAATTTCATTCACATTTATCGCTAAAACTACCTGAAAATTATCATGGCAAATAAAACAACCTCCTTTCAAGGCCCACCTGTGGGAGCACGGGGAACTTTTCACAAACGGACCTACTCCACGCCAATGGTTCCTCCGCCCATCAAAAAAAATGTAAGATCTGAAGATGATCTCTTAGATTACCGAAACTGATTATCTAAAAAAAAAAATAAAAGAAAGCAACTGAAAGGCGATCACATCTGTGTCTACTGAAATAAGTTATAATATTGTAAGGTTGCTGTTTTTCCTGGAATAATGTTTCAAAAAATTTATTTGCATTTTATTATACTTAAGCCGCTTCCTTTCCTTCTACCCATGGACTCCGCAACAGAAAAACAAAACTATTCAGCACTCCTATCCGCATAGAAGGCCGCTACTACGCTCTTATTGCTAGGGTCTTACGCTTTTTTCCCCTTCAGAGATTTCTAATGCGACTCCAAAATTCCATTGCCAAGAGTGGGCAGTCAAGCCGTCATGATGACGAGCTGCGTACCGCCACTGAGCGCCCGTGAGGGATCGCCTGATGAGGTCTGGAACACCTCGCAGGTAGGCCAATTTGCTGAACACGCTCCGCCCTGAACTGGCTGGAGAGCGGGTTTTTATCGAGATGTAACGCCACCACAGCGGCCGCTAATGAAGACTGACCGTCATGTCATTCCCTTACGAAACAGTTATGACAGTTCTACGAAAGTTCTACTACCCTATCTAACAACTGGCAGTGAGGTACTGCGGTGTAAGCTGCCCTAATCACTACTGACTGCCGGTTAACGTTAGAAAAGTCGTTCGATTGAGGGTCAGTTATCACGAGTCGTTGTCAGTACATCAGTTTATGATCCAGGAATGAAATTGTTTGCAGCAGTGGCTCTTAAAATTAAATTTTATTTGCGGTTGACATCACTTCCGACCTCGTCAGCCGTGTTGACAAAGGCGAATGAGTGGTAAGCTTACGATCTAGCGTTCTGACCATGCCAAGGGAGTGATCTGTTAATTAATGTATTAAATCATCCTCGGTAATCCTCTGTCTTTGCCGGCCGAGGTGGCCGAGCGGTTCTAGGCGCTACAGGAACCACGCGACCGCTACGGTCGAAGGTTCGAATCCTGCCTCGGGCATGGATGTGTGTGATGTCCTTAGGTTAGTTAGGTTTAAGTAGTTCTAAGTTCTAGGAGACTGATGACCTTAGAAGGTAAGTCCCATAGTGCTCAGAGTCATTTGAACCATTTGAACCTCTGTCTTTCGGTGGCATACTGATTCATTACTGACCACATAAGCGTGATTCTCCTCGAGCAAGAAGATGTTAGAAGGATTTAATAGGCATAGAAAAACCTGTCAAGAAGAACACCTGTTTTAGATTATTTTTAAGCCTACGCGGTTTGTCCTAAGGTTCGTATAAAAGCGCAGTGAACACAGACATTGTATCAGCCTGTAGTTACTAAGATTTAATCTAACTGAAGTTCACTGTTGAACCGAGAAGTAATCGATAAGTGAACGGAGCTGCCGGTAATACACGGACAACTGCAGATCTCTTTTATCCTACAACGTTATGCCCTTGATAGACATGTACCTAATGAGACATTTCACTATGGGAAGGACCTTTGAAGGTACACACCCATTGTAAGGAAATTGCCAAAGAAACAGATATTAATGCATAGTATGGGCAAAATAAGTCGTAGGGCTTTAGAGAGAGTGACGCTGAATGGATCACGTTTAGCTGTCAAGAGGACAAAGCATGAATCATTCAACAACTGTGGTAGCAGAAGATTATCATAAGATTTCTAGCAAAACCCAAAGAAATTCTGGTAGTACATAAAGGATTTCGGTGGTTGCAAAGTGTCCAGAGACTAATTTTGAGACAGGAACCTAATTTGAGACTGTCAGTGCAAACCATAAATCCTGAACTCCATTTTAAGATGTTCCTTTAACAAGGAATGTCCAAGGGTATTCTTCCAATTTAATTCTTGCAACTCTGAGAAGATGAGTGATATAGACTTTTGTGTCAGTCTGTTGAGACACAGATGAAATAGCATAAACTTGACCTCCAGGGCCCGTTGGAGTCCATTTCAGATTCTATATCGAATCTGAGGCTGAATTATCCCTCTTGTAACAATGATCTGCCGAAGATCTAGCAAACAAAAATCCTTGTCCAGTACCTGGAAGAATGCACAGATCACAACCGTCTACAAGAAGAGGGCAGAAATCATCAACAAAACTACTGTTCAGTATAGTTGATGTTCTGGTTATAGAATTTTAGAATATATTCTGAGCTCAATGGAAATAGGTATCTCGAACAAAATTACCTCCTTCATACCAGCCGGCATGGATTCCGAAAACATCGATCAACTGACACCCAACTCGTTCTTCTTTCACGTGACGTGCTAAAATCCATGGATCAAGGCAGTAAGGTGGATAGAGTATTTCTCGTTTTCTGAAGAGCAGTTGACTCAGTACCACACCTACGTTTATTATCTAAAGTACGATGGTATCAGATATCAAGTGAAATTTGTGATACGACTGAGGAGTTCTTGGTAGGGAGGATGGAGACTCATCGACAGACGTAGAAGTAATTTCGGGTGTATTCCGTGGAAGTGTATTGGGTTCCTTCCTGTTAGTGTCTTGTATTAACGACCTAGTAAACAACACTGATGATAACCGCAAACTTTTCATTGATGGTGTAGTGATCTACAGTGACGAACAGTCCAAAAGAAGTTGCACGCATTTCTGTCAGACCTTGATAAGATTTCCAAGTGGGGCAAAGATTGACAACTTGTTTAGATATTCAGAAATGTGGAAGCATAGTACCCTATGAATATGTCAGTGAGTCACAGTTCGAATTCGTAAACTCATACGAATACCCATGTGTGACACTTGGTATGGAACAACAAGAATTCTTAATAACTGGTAGGATGTGAAGTCCCATTGCTATTCATTACATATTTGGTTGCAGAGTAAAGATGTAGATGTATCTTCAGATTAAATTCCGTTTATATCAGTAGCAGACGTATAGAGGGTCACATTTATTTTAATATTCCGTTTACAGTCATTTACGGCAAATCGTTAGCATAAGCCAAATATCACCCACATCTGAGAAACGGCTTTCTCCGATCTCGTCCGTTAATTACGGTTCTGTAGCGTATTATCTAAACCCGTTTACCTACCTTCCATTAGTTTGTCGCTTAAATCTCTCCATATCGTTTGAAATGTATTACAAAGCTTCTTTGATCCATCTACCACCCATATAACACCCTTCTCCTTTTTCATTATACAAACAGTCATAATTAAGTTTCCCACACTACCGTTGTTCCCAGTTCCATTCGTTTCTTTGTTTCTCCGTTCTAATAATTCTCAACAAGTTTTTGAATGATTTTTCGCATTAATAGTCCTTGTCCTATTCCCTTTAGTCAAAATTGCGTGCTTCACACCAAGTTTACATTTTTTATTTCAGACGTACCGGGTGATTAATTTTAAAAAATGTCTCCAGGCAAGTCATTTGGTACCCATCAAGTAGTCTTCTTTAGCTGCCCTAAAACAGGACTTATATCTTCAATTTACACTGTTTGATTTTAGATGTGGCGGATTCGCATTATTTCGGTCTTATAACTGACTCACTGTCTGCTTCATACTGGCTCTATAATCTGCTTCCATTACATCTTGAAGTTTGTATGCGCTATATACATATTATGCAAAGTCATTAGCAAAACCAAGGCGATTCAGATACGCTTCATTAACACGTATTCTTCTTCTTCCCTGCATGGAAATCAAAAATTACGTCGACAACTGATGGGAATTCTTGTGTCGATTCAGAATTTCTTGGCCTAAGGCCGTGCGGTTAAAGGCGCTGCAGTCTGGAACCGCAAGACCGCTACGGTCGCAAGTTCGAATCCTGCCTCGGGCATGGATGTTTGTGATGTCCTTAGGTTAGTTAGGTTTAACTAGTTCTAAGTTGTAGGGGACTAATGACCTCAGCAGTTGAGTCCCATAGTGCTCAGAGCCATTTGAACCATTTTTTTCTTGGCCTGATTCCCACCATCGTGTGAAAATATGAGGGTAAGAAGTAGCATTGGGATGCATATTCTTCAGTATTCGAGGAACTCTTCCTTTCTCAAAAAGAAAGGAAGATCAGTGTTTAACACGCAGTTGACGGTGATGTCTTTAGATATGGAGAAAAAGCATCGGATTATAGAAGAATGTACAGGGAAACAGCCATCTCCATTTATCTTATTTAGGAAAATTACGGAAGCGAATGCTCCGATGGCATTCGAATGCAGTTAGTGTATGTAAAGTTATCGCTGAAAGCCATGTATAATAGAACTGACTTAGGAGTTGGGTCTATTTTGGCTAAAACGAACTTCACTATTGTTGTACTTAACGTCTATGGTACAAAGCCGTATTTTTTTACAATTTACAGTTCATGTATTTCTCATTTAACCCTTCGTTACAAAGAGGCTTTATTTTGTCACAGTATGACGGCATAATATTAGTAAAAGGATCTGCGCCATGCTGTGTTTAACCTTGAATGTTGATTCTCATTGTGCTCCACGTATGATTTGAAGGTTTCCGGACCATATCAATAAGGTGCTCTGTTCCACCTGTTTTACGAGAACTCTGGTTGAGTGCATCACTCGCATCGTTGTGACATCACTATACACTTTCATCGTGTTATTTTTGAGAAGCTAATTACGAGGCGTATTAGAAAAGTAAGGTCCAACTAGGCGCGAAATTGAAACCATTGCGAAAATCCCATGGAACTTGGCATAGATGTGTTGGGCAGTGTCTTTAGTGTGCCTGTAGATCGCTTCACGTCGCTCTTTCCAATTCAGAGCGCAAAGTCATCACTAAGAAATGTCTAAAACAGTAGTATCTCCAGCCATGTTATAGATATCGTGAGAGTTTTGCCTGAAGCTATGCAACTCACATAAGATAAATCTTATGCTTTTCTTCTTCAGGACAATTTTCAGCCGCGTTCTACAGGGAGAATGAAGACGCTCCTGCTACGTTTTGGATGGTAAGTATTTGATCATCCATAATACAGCCCTTAACTGGCTCGCTCGGTTGTTCATCTCTGCTCACATGAAACGCTGGCTACGAACATTTTGGCACAAACAACGAACGGCAGACCAGCATAGAGAATCGGCGGGAAGATCGGGCGGCTGCTTTCATTGTTTGTACAACGCCACGACAAATTTTAAGTCGAAGCGGCGACTATTTAGAGGGGTAGCTCGAAGGTGTGGCTAACTGTTTTCAATAAAAACTTTTGATTTTCACTGTGGTTTTCATTTCGCGACTGAACGGACATTAATTTCCGAACAGCCCTCGTATGTTATAGAAGAAGCCGACAGTTTATTTTCGAGTCACAAATTGTTATTAATCACATAGATTCTCGGCAACTGTTAATGGTCAGAGCGGGTACCGATTTCATCATCCTTGGCAATCACGTTAGACACTTCGGTGGACACTGAAATGAACTGAGTACTTGGCCTGTTATTCACTGGTGATACTCGTACCTCTCTTGTTACTCTCGACATGGTTTATACAACCGTTAGTTTTTTTCAGTCCTGTGCACACACTCCCGAACGACATACGATTTCAAAGGCTTTCAACTGCACCACATCGTTGGGTTAGTTTTCAAGGGTGGCCAGTAGAGAGTTTGTTCAACTACATTACAAAGCTTTGAGAAAATCGATAAATCGTAGGTGTTATTTCATGTTTAGATGTTGTTTCATGTTCAGTGTTTGATTCCACGGTTTCGTTCACTGTTTGCAAATGGTTAACTGTGGAAATCCAATTTTAAAGCGAACTTCTTCCTTATTTTGGTTGAGCGAAAATAAAATTATTCATTTATACGGTTTTATTCTAGTTTACTACTTGGTCTTCTTTATCAGGCAATGATAGAAAACGGTGGACGGCAGTAATGCTATTTTCGAGAGAGTCATTCGAAGACCTGCACGCATTTACCATCGTTTATAAGAATCGAAACAGGAACCAGCGTCAATACGTGTTGAAGAGCTGCAAACCAAACTGGAACGTCGTACAGCTTATAAACACCTCGAAAAGCAGCAATAAACAGACATCATCACTCAACGAACTGATCCATTTCCACGAGGACTACTTGGGAAGTGAGGTAGGATCGGCCTAGAAATGGAAACCACAGTGAAAATCCTATGAGTTTTGAACAGATGTGATGGGCGGTGTGTCTAATGTGCCCGTCGATCGCGTCACTTCACTATTTTCAGTACTGAGCGCACAATGAGCACGAAAAGATGCCCAGATAAATAGTGTCTCCCGCCAAGTATGAATGCCTGGTAGGAGATTATGCCTGATGTCATGCAGCCCACATAACATAACTGTCACGCTTTTCATTTTTCATGACAATTCTCGGCCCACACTGCACGGCAATGAATGTGTCCCTGCGACATTTTCAATGGCACGTGTTTGATCACACACAATACAGCCTGTAACTGGCTCCCCCCTGAGTTTCGTTTCTGCTCACGCGAACAGTTGGCTACGAAAACAACATTCTGGCACAGTCAACGAGCTGTAGACCAGCGCAGAGAATTGTCGGAAGGCACAATGCCTTCTATGATGAATTTATTGGAAGGTTCGTACAACTCTACAACAGATGCCTAAGCGGGAGCGGCGGCCATGTAAAGAAGTAGCAGGAAGATGTAAGTAACCGTCGCAAGTAAAACGTTTTTGATTTTCGCAGTGGTTTCCATTTCATGCCCGATCGGATCTTTCTTTCCGAACAGCACTCGTAGTTCTACTGGTCACCAAAGTATCTGACACCGTGCAGTACTTTTGTGATGGTCAGTACAAGATTTATCAGTGGCCGGTTTGCGCGTGCACCTGTCACGCACAGAGAGCGAGACGTCGCACTACGCCGTGCTAGTGTTACGGCTGACAGGCGTCCGGAGCGCATCTGCTGTCGATCGCTAATTAGCGTGTTTCCTATTAGCGGTTGGGGGCGGGAGGCGGAGCGAGACGTATTGCCGGTAATTGGGGCGGCCGGCGGGGGGCGGGATTTACGGCCCCGGCAGCTCCGCGTCCCTGGGGGCAGATCGGTCTGCATCTCCCTCACGTCCTGATTGCTCTCAATATTCAGTATAGAGCTGCATTAATACTAACTTCCTGAAATGTGTGAGTCAATTTTAGATGGGAGAAATAGAAGGACAGGAGTTGCTAATTACAGAAATATCCTGAGCAGCAATATTATTTCAACAACGAAGAAGCTAACAGCCTGAAGGAAATACCTTATTTATTTATCATTTGATGCTGCTGGACAATGAAGGAAATGAATTCTTCTCGTACTTTAACAGCTACCCACTAAAATAAAGAAAAATATAAATTTGAAGTTCATGCTCTAGCTGTTGCAGGAAATGCAGAACTGTGAAACCATCTTGATGCAGTTCTTTCAGGGATCTGATGAAAGCATGCTAGGTAAGCTATTGTATCTTACTGTAGCGATGTTTTACTTAAGACCTTAATCTCGTAAGCTAAATCACCTGGTGCTATGTATGAAGTTAGTTAATGTTGATAATATTTATTAATTACAAAATAACAGCATCTTCGTGATACGATTATGTGCACGAGTGAGAATAGAATATATTACAATTGTTTTATTTTTAGAAATTATTTTATTTTTAGATCACAATTAGTTGGTACAAAAAGATTTTCTCTTCATCGCTATGATTAAAGTAAGAAAACATTAAAGTAATAAAACACTGGAATGGCTATTACTGCAATGAAAATCTCAAGGGGTTTTTATGTATGTTAAAGTTATATGCTGAGGTAAAAAGTGCATCGAGATGCCGATATTTTACTTGAGAACTTTAGCACTCGTCAGTAACAGGCAATAAGCTACCTGGAAGTCTACATCAGCTAACCGCTGCTGACACTAAGTGCTGGACGGCAGCTGCGTGTAGGCGGCATGCAGTCCATGTGGTATTCAGTGACTTGTATGACTGTCGTGATAGTAAATGGTTAAATCGTTTTAGTTCCATGTTTACGAAGCATTTCAAAACCATTAGTTCAGATCTGTAGTGTGAAGTACGTAAATCAGCACTTCACTTAATACACGTCGAAAATCGAAAGGGAAACGGCAATATATCAATTCCACTTGCAAACATAGTATCAATGAGTATAAACATGCAACAGGTTAATAAAATTACAGTATTGTCAATGTGTTTTCACTATAAGAGAACGAAATGGCACCAGGTCAGCAGTATATGAGGCGCCAAAGGAGAATTTAATACTAAAATTTGAACGAAAGCTCCTAGATAGCCTTGACTTAAACATCATAAAGGAACTTAATTGCAAAACAGTAAAAAGATATACGGGATACACAGCAGCCATTCATAAAAATTGTCTGCTCTTTCAGATGAACCACAATGAGCCACTGCCTACAGAACACAACAAAATGTTATTGAAACAAAGACTTTCCGCTCAGAAAATATAGATTGCATCATTACAAATCGGAAAACTAACAAAAGACGAGGAGCATATCACTACCACGCACAGAAACACAGCAATCATTATTTATATGTATCTCATGAAGTAGCACTGAAGGCAAAAAAAAAATAAAGTAAGAGCATGTAACTCGATGTACACCCATACGCAGAAAATTGTTATATAAAACACTAAACAACGTAATGCCCATTTTTAGCTGAAAATGACATAAGTTACTAACAAAAATTTACGGAAATACGTGGCAATCATTGACATTAAAATTTTCTAATAACTAAAATGAACTGACGGAAGAGGCACTGTCTAGGAATAGTAGGACTACAATATGTGACCAAAAGTATCCGGACCCCCTCTAAAACATACGTTTTTCATATTAGGTGCATTGTGCTGCCACCTACTGCCAGGTACTCCATATAAGCGATCTCAGCAGTCATTAGACCTCGTGAGAGAGCAGAATGGGGAGCTCCACGGAACTCACGGATTTCGAAAGTGGTAAGGTGATCGGGTGCAATTTGTGTCATACGTTTTTACTCGAGATTTACACACTTCTAAACATTCCTAGGTCCACTGTTTCCGATGTGTTAGTGAAGTGGGAACGTGAAGGGACACGTACAGGCCGACCTCGTCTGCTGACGGACACAGACCGCCAACACTTGAAGAGGGTCGTAATATGTAATAGGCAGACATCCATACGGACCATCACACTGGAATTCCATACTGCATCAGGATCCACAGCAAGCACTATGACAGTCTGGCGGGAGGTGAGTAAACTTGGATTTCATGGTCGAGCGGATGCTCTTAAGCCACAAATCACTCCGGTAAATGCAACGACGCCTCTCTTGGTGTAAGAAGCGTAAACTTTGTACGACTGAACATTGGAAAAACGTTGTGTGGAGTGACGAATCACAGTACACAATGTGGCAATCCGATGGCAGGGTGTCGTTATAGCGAATGCCCGGTGGATGTCGTCTGCCAGTGTGTGTACTGCCAACAGTAAAATTCGGAGACGGTGGCGTTATTATGTGGTCGTGTTTTTTATGGAGGGGGCATGCACCGCTTGTTGTTTTAAGCACCTTCTTGCTTCCTACTATTGAAGAGCAATTCGGGGATGGCGATTGCATCTTTCAACACGTTGGAGCACCTGTTCATAATGCACGGCCTGTGGCGGAGTAGTTACACCACCACAACATCCCTGTAATGAACTGGCCTGCACAGAGTCCTGATCTGAATCCTACAGAACACTTCTGGGATGTTTTGGAACGCCGACTTCGTGCCAGGCCTAACCTGCCGACATCAATACCTCTCGACAGCGCAGCACTCCGTGAAGAATCGGCTGCCATTGCCAAGAAACCTTCCAGCACATGATTGAACGTATGCCTGCGAGAGTGGAAGCTGTCACCAAGGCTAAGAGTAGGCCATCACTATCTTGAGCTCCAACATTTTAGTGGCGTACTCCACGCAATTGTAAGTAATTTTCAGCCTGGTATCCGAATACTTTTCATCACATAGTGTATATTTAAATCCAAGCCTTCCCACTGGCGAATAAAAACTATGTGTGTTATTCACATGAGGAGCTGCGTAGCAGCAGCCAAAGCTGGACTAAGAAGTCAGCAGTCTGTGTCTCCCTGACCATCACTGCGCTGAGAAACGAATTACCATGCGACCTCTGAGAAGAAGTCAAAGTGCCTTACTGGACTAGCCGCAAAGCGTGTCTCCTGCAGTCTTCCAGTGAGTGTTCCACTCTGGAAATGAATCTCCTAGCGTTCTGAAATTTCCATTACGGGTGTGTTGATCCATGCATTAGCATGGTCTCGTCGTCTCGTCAGTCGAATTATTTGGTAATACAGTTTTTTTGCTATTCCGGGATATCCTCTTTTTCCTCATGCGAAGAGACAAAAATACTTGTCAAAATAGTTCCTCTTGTAGTGTCAAAAATTCATTTCCGGCGCTCAGTACTTGTTGCAGTCGGCAAGTTGTACGTATTACGCAGTTTACAATTTTTAATGTGTGTCGAAATAGATACATGTTTACTGTGTAATAGCAGAAACTGTTTTTACGGCTGATCAATGGTAGAATACGCAAAGCATCTGAAGACCGTGCCATGCTGCCTAGTCAGCAGCTGATATTTTTCGAAGGCCATTGCTTCTCAGAGAAGTGATCACGTATTTTCTTGTAAGCTCATATCAATGTCGAAGAATGAGCTGTTCGAAAAGTAAGTTCCGAAGGTAGCAAAATAAAAATCACAGTGGAAATCAAATATTTTTTTTCGCAACAGTTGGCCAAACCTTCCAGCTACCTCTCTAAATAGTCGCCTCGCCGACTTAGATATTTGTCGTGACGTTGTAAAAACTTTCCAGTACCCTCGTCAAAGAAAGCAACCGCCTGTGCTTTCCGCCAAATCCCTACGCAGATCTGCTTTTCGTTGTTTGTGCCAAAATGCTGTCTTCGTAGCCTGCGGTTCGTGTGAGCAGAGAGGAAGCCAATTAAGGACTGTATTGTGGGTGATCTACATCTACATCTACATTTATACTCCGCAAGCCACCCAACGGTGTGTGGCGGAGGGCACTTTACGTGCCACTGTCATTACCTCCCTTTCCTGTTCCAGTCGCGTATGGTTCGCGGGAAGAACGACTGCCTGAAAGCCTCCGTGCGCGCTCTAATCTCTCTAATTTTACATTCGTGATCTCCTACGGAGGTATAAGTAGGGGGAAGCAATATATTCGATACCTCATCCAGAAACGCACCCTCTCGAAACCTGGCGAGCAAGCTACACCGCGATGCAGAGCGCCTCTCTTGCAGAGTCTGCCACTTGAGTTTATTAAACATCTCCGTAACGCTATCACGGTTACCAAATAACCCTGTGACGCAACGCGCCGCTCTTCTTTGGATCTTCTCTATCTCCTCCGTCAGACCGATCTAGTACGGATCCCACACTGATGAGCAATACTCAAGTATAGGTCGAACGAGTGTTTTGTAAGCCACCTCCTTTGTTGATGGACTACATTTTCTAAGCACTCTCCCAATGAATCTCAACCTGGTACCCGCCTTACCAACAATTAATTTTATATGATCATTCCACTTCAAATCGTTCCGCACGCATACTCCCAGATATTTTACAGAAGTAACTGCTGCCAGTGTTTGTTCCGTTATCATATAACCATACAATAAAGGATCCTTCTTTCTATGTATTCGCAATACATTACATTTGTCTATGTTAAGGGTCAGTTGCCACTCCCTGCACCAAGTGCCTATCCGCTGCAGATCTTCCTGCATTTTGCTACAATTTTCTAATGCTGCAACTTCTCTGTATACTACAGCATCATCCGCGAAAAGCCGCATGGAACTTCCGACACTATCTACTAGGTCATTTATATATACTGTGAAAAGCAATGGTCCCATAACAGTCCCCTGTGGCACGCCAGAGGTTACTTTAACGTCTGTAGACGTCTCTCCATTGATAACAACATGCTGTGTTCTGTTTGCTAAAAACTCTTCAATCCAGCCACACATCAATAAAATCCTCCACAATCGGCTGCAAATATCTCGGTATTCCGTATGGTTTACAGTAAACAGGTGCTTCATTCCCTGTTGGTATCCTATGTTGTAATAACGGAGTTGCTGATAACGGTCCTTGTGCAAAAAACAAATCCTTAAATTCCCACAATAATTCTTCCTTATGCTCTCTTTCTCCTCTTTCCATCCTGTGACACGCCTGGAATCACATCCGGGCAACCCTTAAATGGCCATAACCGTCCAGTGTGTACTATCGTTGTTCTAGTTGGCAGCTGAAGTTAACATTAATGGGGGATGTGATTTCAGCAACTTGGAATGGCGCTTGATACCTCGTGAGGAACTTCTTCGTTTTCCCTTTTTGCGTATAGGGGCTGGACTGCATTACCCATTGCCCCACTCTATACTACGGTAAACTTCATTTCTGCTTTACTGCGTCTTCCTGCGCTTCCGAAGCCTTTGTATTCACCTTTTGTACCCGTTTCCAAACATCTCGAATTGTCCTTGCGGATTGACATACAAATTCACCGGTACTTCCTTTCTGTAGCCTCACCAAATCAAACGGTGACGGCATTTTTCGCCCGTACATACCTCATATGGAAACAAACCGGTTTTTGTATGGACTTTTGCATTGTATGCGCATACAATATGCATCAAATAGTCGTCCCACTGATGGTGATGAGAATCCACATAAAAACTCAGTATCTTCCCGATTGTTCTGTGTACCCGTTCTGTCCTTCCGTTCGCCTGATGATGCTTCAACAATTTACACAGTTCCTTCATTAAGTCTGACATGAAGTTGGTCCCTTAGTCAGTAATTATTGTCTCTGGCACACCAAACTTCAAAATCCAGTTATTTACTAACGCTTGCGCGACCATTGTTGCCTGTTGATTTGACATAGCCACAATTTTCACATACCTCGAAAAATGGCCTATTATTGTCAGAACGAATCTGTTCCCCGATGGTGATCACCTGAAAGGTCCTAAGACATCGATCCCCGGCATAGAGAATGGACATGTTGCTTCCGGTAATCGTTGCAGCTGTATCTGTTTCAGACTCAATTCTGCTCTCTCCACACGTGATATACAATTCTTGACATACTGATCCACATCTTCTTTCCTACCTCTCCACCAATACCTCTCGACCACTCTCCTATTCGTCACTCTACACCCTCCATGCCCAGATAACATGTGATCGTCCGGCCGGTGTGGCCGTGCGGTTAAAGGCGCTTCAGTCTGGAACCGCGTGACCGCTACGGTCGCAGGTTCGAATCCTGCCTCGGGCATGGATGTGTGTGATGTTCTTAGGTTAGTTAGGTTTAATTAGTTCTAAGTTCTAGGCGAATGATGACCTCAGAAGTTAAGTCGCATAGTGCTCAGAGCCATTGGAACCATTTTTGAACATGTGATCATGTGCTTCCTTCAAAACCTCATACCTCAACTTCACTGGCACTACTACCCTTGGCATTAACTTCGTTTTCCTGCACAGAAGACCGTCGTATATATTAAATTGTGGCTGTGTCCAATAGAATTTACAATCTTTGTCCGTGTCCTGTAATTCTTGCAGGTCATAACCTATGACTACTACTTTTGCCACCATCCTACATAGTGCTTCCGCATTACTGTGCTTCACCCGTTAATCTAATCTTCGCTATATGTAGCAACTGCTCATCAGATCAACCATTCATCACGGCTGAAGTCTTCAAGTCCTCCACAGCCGAACGTACATCCTCAGATCCCTTGCCAGAAAACGGAATAATCAAACTCGCGGCAGCTAGATCAATCTCCGGCACCCTAGACAACAACAATTGATCAGATGCGGTTTCCCGGTCACTTCCAGATGTTAATTCATTTCTTCATATCATTATATTTTCCGTGTCATTATGGAATGTAACGACCGATGTATTTCTCCATAAACTGGAACGCGTGATACAGGATTCAATTTTCACAAGGTCTATTTAAGATGTCTTATTACGGGTGATTTAATAAGTGATGAAAATGCGTATGTTACCAGTAGTAGATTATCAGCTGAATATTACAGACGAGAACTACAAATATACACTATGTGACCAAAAGTATCCGGACACCTGGCTGAAATTGGCTTACAAGTTCGTGGCATCCTCCATCAGTAATGCTGGAATTCAATATGGTGTTGACCCACCCTTAGCCTTGGTGACAGCTTCCACTCTCGCAGACATATGTTCAATCAGGTGCTGGAAGGTTTCTTGGGAAATGACAGCCCATTCTTCACGGAGTGCTGCGCTGAGGAGAGGTGTCGATGTCGGTCTGTCTGGCCTCGCACGAAGTCGGCGTTCCAAAATATTCCAAAGATGTTCTATAGGATTCAGGTCTGGACTCTGCTTGCGGACGGTAATATAGAGCATATTAATAGTTGCTGGGGAGCGGGCATTGTCGTTGTGCCAAGAAAATCTATGGATGGATCTAAGAAACACAGGTTCTGTTTTGACTACCGCTACCTCAATAATAAGACAGTAACGGACGCATACGCCATTCCGAACATATCGGGGACTTTGGATCACTTAGGACAGTGCCAGTAGGTTTCTGCGATGAATTTGGTAAGTGGCTATCATCAGCTAGAGGTGGCTCCAGAGGATCGTCCAAAAACTGCTTTCTCTACTCCTGGAGGACATTACCAGTACATTAGAATGCCATTCGGTTTGAGAAACGCTCCGGCAACGTTTCAGAGGTTGCTAGAAAGTGTCATGAGGGGTTTGAAACCACGGCAGTGTCTTGTCTTTTTGGATGACGTTATAGTGTTTTCAAGTGGTATGGAGCAACATAGACAGCGGTTAAGGGGAGTCATTATGAGGTTAAGAGCAGCTAGTTTGACGTTGAGCCTGGAGAAGTGTCATTTTGCATTAGAATAAGTAAAATATTTGGGTCATATTATCAATAAGGGCAATGTGCGAATAGATCCGAGGTTGGTACAGGCTGTAAGGGGTTTTCGGGAACCGAAAATAGTTGAGGAAACGCAGTCATTCATCGGAATTTGCAATTTCTATCGAAAGTTCGTGAAGGGTTTTGCAGATTTAGCACAGCCGTTGACGCGATTGTTACGGAAGTAGGTAGGACGGATGGAGGAAGCGGTGCCACGGGTAAGACGGAAAAGAGGATGGCTGAACGCAGGTGAAAAAAATTTGAGGGCAGTTTTTGGGACCACAGACGAAAGCAATATAAAAGAACTGAACAACATGGTGGAAGCGGTGAGCAACTCGCAGAGGAGAGTAGGGCAACGGAAGCTTGGCATGCAACTCAGATAGGGACATTGGAAGGGGAAATCCTGAATAACACACGGTTGCTCCGCGCATTAGCAGGGCAGGCAGTGAAATATGTTAAAGCGTCGGAAGACGTAATAAATCGTAACCTGGGAACCCTACAGGGGCATCTAGAAGTGCTAGATAGCAGGGTGGTGTTAACCAGCCTTTTTCAAGGAGTAGCTGGCAGTGTGTGGGATGGACAGGGAGTAATAACGAATCAGCAAGAAGCACTGCATCACGCACTGCAAGGTCAAATAATTACCGATTTGTTACCGCCGGACCTGTCTTTGAACAAGATCCTCAACGTGGGATTTCCACAACAGTTCACTATCAATCTGAACACCTAGAAATTTGAACTTCTCAGTTTCACCAACCATATACCCATTCTGTGAAATTAGAATGTCAGATTTTGTTGAATTTTGTGTTAGAAACTGAATACATAGTCTTGCTGTGATTTAGCGTAGTTTATTTTCTACAAGTCATGAACTTACGTCGCGAACTGCACTATTTGAAACCGATCCGATTTTGAACACAACTACGTTTATTACCAAGGCAGTGTCATCAGCAAACAGAAATATTTTAGAGTTACCCGTAATAATAGGGATCATATCATTTATATAAATAAGAAAAAGGAGTGGCCAACACTGATCCCTGGGGCACACCCCCCCCCCCCCCCCACTTGACCATACCGCACTCAGACCGCACATCACAGCCATTCTCATCAGTGTGAATAATAACCTTCTGCTGTCAGTTGCTAAAATAAGAGGTGAACCAATTTTGAGCTGCCCCCGTATTACGTAATGGTCCAACTTCTGGTCCAAAAGTTTGTGATCAACACAATCAAACGCCTTAGTTAAATCATAAAAAAACATGCCGAGGGTTCGAAATCTTTTGTTTAAACCATCCAGTATCTCACAGAGGAAAGAGAATATAGCATTTTCTGTTGTTAAACGACTCCTAAAGCGGTACTGTACATTTGATAGCGAATCGTGTGATATAAAATGATCAACTATCCCTACATACACAGCCTTTTCAATAATTTTAGCAAACACTGATGGCAGAGAAACAGGTCTAAAACTGTCTACATTATCCCTTTCTCCATTTTTTATAAAGCGGCTTTACTACTGAGTACTTTAATCGTTCAGGAAACTGACCACCCCTACAGGAAAAATTACAAATCTGGCTAAATACAGGGCTAAAGTGTGCAGCACAGTACTTTGATATCCTGCTAGGCACTCCATCATATCCATAAGATCCGAACCAAATGGGATTAATAAAGTAAATAGAGAAGATTGAAAGCTGAGCAGTAAGCTTCGTCACAGGTTCATTCAGTAGGCCCGAAAATATCATGGAATTCCTCATCTGTCTCCAGTGGTGGACGCTGCAAGACAGGCGTTTTGCGTTTTGGTATGGTTTACAGTTAAAGGTCGGAGGACTTACGTTCCTTGAAGAGTCAGCCAATATATTGTTTCCTCCCACGAGTATCTCGGGAAAAGAGAGATTAGAGCCCACACAGAGCATAGCAACAGTTCTTCCCCCCCAAGCCGTCAGCCATAGGAACAGGAAAAGGGGAAGAGACACTGTTACACAAAACACCCTCCGCCACATACCGTAAGGTAGATGTAGGCAGTAGAAACACCATGAAGGTCGCCGCAACAGTGAAAAAGATTGTATTGCGAATGTTGTTGTCCTTCTAGGAGTACTTCAACTGCTACGTATACTCCTCAGTTAACCATTCCCTGAGCTGGCTTATCACCTGCAACAGATGTGACGACATAAAAATCAAGTGTTTACTCCAACCTATGATGCAATGTTCCGAGAAAGTAATTTTCTACTGTTACTTAATCCGCCTGCAAAGAAGCATGATGTCGCTTAGTAGGAGCTCAGGAATCGACATTTCAATTCTTGTTGCTCTCTCTGTTTATATCAGAGTAAAGGCATCACAATGAACGCTTTAATATCGCCACATAGCACTATAGTTATAATAATTACCCGGTGACAGAGCGAAGTGTTTGACATCCAAATGCCAAGTACGAAAACCAGTCAAGAAAGTACTCAAATATGTTAAAGGGCATAGAACGTAAGCCCAGCGAGATTACTGCATCTGACAATGTCTATCCAGTCAATTAATCCCTTTTAAAAACATGCAATTTCTTTGACAACATACACTGAGAAAGAGAATTAAAGGATCACTTTTTCGAAACCCAGTAACTGTTTCCCATTGCGCATAAATTTGAAATTTGACTCAGAAGTGTCTAAAAGCTTCTCTTGCAATGGTGCAAAGATGAGCTCCTTGAAACGTCAACCTTGCGCTTGTGGACCCTCCAGTCAGCAAGGATATCGACACCTGTGAAGAAAAGGGCACAGCTCTGCTGATCTGATCTGCAAGGTGGCTTAATGATGTCACATTGTCACCAGATTGCTCCATAATTCTGCCCAACGACACCGTATATGTGTCACAAGTTGGGAATGTCGTACACCTGCACTCATATTTCACACCTTCTTTTGAGCTTTCTCCATGGGAGGTCAGAACGGCGACACCCAGCACTGAAAACATAAGATTTTCTTATGGTTTGCGAAAGGAAAGATTTCAGATACACCGCAACTCACAATCGACACGAAAAGGCCTCGGAGGGTGACCTAAACGACATCAATGAAACCACTTCTTTCTTGGGGCTTTGATTCCCGCATTTTTCGCCGTCGAAAACTACAGTTCTCATTTCAATGAGCAACAGGCAACGATTTTGACCACCTTTGATGCTGCTGACACACAGAAGGTTTCAACACCTCTCAGTAACAATGTGGGGCTCCATCGTCACTGAATGTGAAGGCACCTTTCTGAAGTTGGAATCAAAACCAATCGACGAAGTTTGGAAGTGATCCGAAGCAGCTAAGAGCGCGTATGCTTTCTCAGCCCTCCTGTTTGACGCGATGCTGTGGTGTGATCACGGAGGGGTGCGACATTCACGCGTGCGCGAATACAATGGCCCCTCCAAGACAGCCCCCCCCCCCCCCACCCCCCTTTCGGATAAACCGTCAATGGCGCCTGCCCACATCACTGAGAATTTCAAAAACGTGCATTTACACAGAAAATCTACAAAGTAGTCCTAGACGCCTGCAGGCAGCAATCTCTTGACTCCCGTCCACCGACGACAGTTGTTTGGCTGCAGGCACCTAGAACTATTTCGCAGGCTTGCTCTACAAAGCCACGTTCTTTAAATTTTTAATAAGTGTGGGCGGTTGGCTTTGAGGGTACTGCCGAACTAAGGGGGGTCCTACAGGCACCCTTCTCCATTTTATTCATGCATGTGTCTATGTCGCACCCTCCCATGATCACGCCACAGGAGGGCTTGAGAAACGAGGGCTCAAAAGGCATGAAGAACCTTTGCTGCTTCACATCACGTTCTAATTTCGTCGAATGCGTAGCTGAGATCGTCTTTGGAACCGATGATGGTCTGGTCCTAGACTGAAATCGATCGTCTCAAATAAAATATACAGCTACACCTGCGTGTTGCATAATGCAGTTCTTAATATTCATCGAACGTATTTGAACGGTATCTAATGGTTCCGAACTGTACACGAAAGCAAAAATAGCGGTCGCGATGAACTCCATAGGGGTGCAGTCGTGTTTAGCATGGATGCAGCTCCACAACGTCTTTAGAGAGCGGCTGCAAAATCCGGGCGTGTCAGTAGCTCCAGAGGCTGTCAAGAACGTAGTTCTCTACGCTCATCGCACAGAGAACTGTCGTTTTCAGCCGCGAAATGTTCGTAATTCCGCCTTCTGAAGCCTTCTCGTGTCGATTCTCGATATCTCTGAAAACTGTTCCTCTGACGTCCATAAGAAAATCGTGTAACTTCAAGGCTGACATAGCTCGCAGGGGAGTCAAAAGAACGGGTGAAATGTGAGTAAGAGGGGGCGTAGCGACGTTCCCATCGTGTTACATGACCACGGTGACGTTGGGAAGGATTGCACATCACAAGAGCTTCTGAGCTCTGGCCTTTTTTTCTCATAAGTCGACACCTTGCTGTTTACAGCGTCGTCGAGTTTGAGTGTGAGGTCGCAATGCGCCATGCTTTTGCACCATTACAGAAGAAGGCTGTAGGCACCTTCGAACCAGCTTTCAAACTTCTTCATCACCATGGAAGATAAGTACAGGATTTCTAAAAAGCGATCATTCATCTCTGTTTCGTAGTGTAGATCAGAAAAGTTTCTCTTTGTATAGGCTCCATTGCTACCCAACTGGACTATTACCTCGTCCTGTCTCTTCCTCTAATATTCGAATGAAGATCGAGGGTAACGAATTCAGAAATAAATTTTTATTTTGAGATATACTTCCTGCACTTACCTGGGTGTCTGCAACCATCGCCAGTCTACTTCCGAATTAGAAATATATTTCTCTGTGTGATAGTTCTAATCATTTAGGAAGTTAATAGTCTCTAGGATATTAACAGACAGATTAAAGTTCGAATATACAAAGACATGATATGGCCATTCGTAGCATGCGAATGTGAAACCTGGGCGTTAAAGCGTTCTGATGAGCAGCAGCTCAGAATATCCGAATGAAGGGTGTTGTACAAAAGAGGTAATAACGATATATGGAGATCTGTAACCACTGTTGAGCTGGATTGTCTTATAGTAACTTGACTGAAACGTGTAATTATGGTGAATGTTAGAACAACGAGGAGAATTGGAGGTCAACTGGAAGAGGACATAGTGGAGGATGACGAAGAAGGAGACAGACAGTGCGGAAGAGGACGTACAAACTTTCAGAGGATTTTTAAGAACGGACTGGAAAAGGCAGAACCTAAACATCACACAGAGGAGAAGAAGAAGAAGCATTAACGAAAGTGCCCTTTTCTAACAGGTAGCCACACTTATGCGTCCACAATTATGCTAATCGAAGGCCACAGACAAATTGAGATAGTGTCGACATGACCCATTCTCATTTTGTGAAACTAATGTCCTTACTAAAAGCAATTGCCATAACGCGAATCAGCAAGTACAGGCGCCTTTCTGTAATCGGTAGCTGCGTTTTCAGGTTACCTTCTGCGGGGCGCTGGATCAATTACAGTGCTGGAAACAAATTTGAGGCACATAAGCTTATTAATAGCCAATAGCGCCAGACTGCTCCTCGATATTATTCCCTTATTATATCATTACTGGGTCTGCTTAATATGCATGAGGGAGTGGGCATCAAAACCTGAGTTTGCCTGCACGGTGCCTGTGACCCCCATCCCAGTCCTCATCCAGATCATTATAATCTTCGTTATGGAGCGCCCATCGTGTCCCAATAAATCCCGCCGTAAGGTGCTATTGAATAATACAGAGCAGAGCTGTACGGTGACTGTAAATGTAGAGTTTCTAACCTTCACTCAGGGGAATACTACTCGTATTCGCCCTCGCTCGGTCAACATATCATCAGTGTGCTATCGATGTACCGTAACGTCAAAAATGTGTGTGTTGCGTCGTTAACCCAGCTTGCCTCCTTCTTCGTCCTTTACTGAGCTGACTGACACTACTTACGACAAAGTATTCATAATTAATTTTTTTAAATTTTTGTATTTTTTTGCCGGCCTTGTACGAGTGCATTGCATAAAGTAGTTACATATTATTACTGCAGGCTGTAGTAGGCCATTAAGAAAGCGTAACTACTACATTTGTGGCAGAAAGGTTAATATATTTTTCGGTAACAAAGACTGCAAGCTACGTCATGCTCGGATCGCAAGATGCACTGCCCTTCTTTAAGAATTTAATTTTGGAATAAGACAAGTAAGGAATTTTTTAGTGGTGGACACCTTGTGTCTTCCGCTAGGTCTGACAGATCTTGCCGGCTTATCTGAACAAGTTACTGATTACCGAACTCTCATAATGAATCACTCACTTTACAGGCAATACTGTTTAGATATCTATACTAGCGTAGCCACACAACAAGATGTAGATTCTAGATCTCACAAATTAAAGACATTATTCACACAAAGTCCATTCGACAAAACTCATACAACTACAAAATTCAGAATAACGTTTTGTTTTACAGGACTAACACTCAGAATAATAAATGGTGTATGTGGCCTGCATGCGCGTATGTGTGTATGTATGTATGTATATGTGTGTGTGTGTGTGTGTGTGTGTGTGTGTGTGTGTGTATGTGTGTGTGTGTGTGTTTCTTTTATTGTTATGACACTCAAAATAATAACTGATGTGTGTGTGTGCGCGCGCGTTTCTTTTACAGTCATAACACTCAGAATAATAACTATGGTGTGTATGTGCGTGTGTTTGTTTTACAGGCTTAACCCTCAGAATAATAAGTGGTGTGCGTGTATGCATGCGCGAGCGCGCGCGCACGCGTATGTGTGTGTGTGTGTGTGTGTGTGTGTGTGTGTACGTAACACTTATAGAAATACTTTACTTTGGCTTCCAACTTACGTTTGGGGACACTACGGTGGATCAAAATGTCCAATAATGCTAAATCTTTATCGTTATTTTCCAAATCTGGTCCGTCAGAGAACAAAACTAACGAACAAACACTTCTACACAGAGCTAGATACTATATTACGAACTCAACATGAGCAAGTTGTATCTGTTAACATTGACAGTCCAGTGCCGTCTGCCCAAGGTGCAGCTAAGTACATTGTAAGCTTTTATGACCTTTATTCGAAATATGTTATAAAGACGACAACAGTGCCTGCCATCACCAGAAGAATTCCTAGGATCTACATACTGACATTAGGTAAGCCTGTCACATTCCGAACAGATAAGGCTTCAAACTTTACACAACCAATGGAAAGATTTCCTACTGTATTGTAACATCACACACTATTTGATATCAATATTTCATCCGCAAAGTAAACCAACTGATCTTATTTTGAGAGAATTTAATCGTTTTGTGTAATGCGGACGAATACTTCAACTGAACCTGCATATGCATCCCTACCGTGTGACGTTAATGCATTAAAACCAGCGTGTGCTCCTCATCGCCCCCGGTTTTGTGAGTCGCGGTTCACTGAGAGAACTATGAATGGCTTGGGCATGGATCTGTTCTTGATGCCTGACGAAGCCTGGTTTCACCTGAGTGGTAATGTCTGCTAACAGAATCTCATGGATTTACCACTCAACGACCCGGCATACAGAAGACCATCTAGTGACCCCACAGAAAGGATCAAGCGTAAGCCACTTTCACTGTTGAAAAAGAGTTCGTTGTCGGAAGATTTAAGTTAGAAACTTCATCCTGGTGTTGCCGTTCCACCTAGGTTGTATGGTCTGCCCAAGTTGCATAAGGAAGGGGTTCCTTACGCCCTATTGTTAGTAATTTGGGTGCTACCACTTATAACCTGTTAAAGTATTTATCATCTGTTCTCAATCCATTTGCTGGAAAATGTGAACATCATATCTCCAATTCGGTTCATTTTATTCGATGATTGGGTTCTTTGAAGTTGGGTCCTTCAGATCTGTTAGTGAGTTTCGATGTGGTATCCCTTTTTACACGAGTTCCTCTGGAAGAGTCCCTTAGTTTGATCAGTGAAAAACTGGATGAAAAGCTGCTGAAGCTTTGTTGTCATGTGCTGACGTCCACGTATTTTTTATTTAACGGTAACATTTTTGAACAGAATGACGGAGTGGCTATGGGTAGTCCTTTATCACCCATAGTCGCCAATTTATTTATGGGGGACTTCGAGGATATGTCACTGAGGACTTCAGCTTTGCAACCAACGTGCTTCTGGAGGTATGTGGATGATACCTTCTTCGTCTGGCCGCATGGACTTGATGCTCTTAATAGATTTTTGTAACACTTCAACTGTCTTCATCTCCGTATCAAATTTACTATGGAGGTTGAAAATGATGGGATGCTTCCATTTTTAGACGCTATGGTGTATAAAAAACCAGATGGTACTTTGGGACACAGTGTTCACCGAAAGCCAACGCACACAGATTGGTATCTGCATCCTAAGAGTTGTCATCCACCACATCAACGCAGTGGCGTCCTTAGGACATTGGTACGGAGAGCATATGGCATTTCCGACGCGGACAGTTTAACCCAAGAACTTGCGCATTTGATGACTGTTTTTAAGGAAAATGGATACTCCGAGAAGCAGATTCGTCAGGCTATGGAGTTTGGACCATCTCCGGAGGTGTATGAAGAGGAACATAGATCGGTGGCCTTTCTTCCTTAAACTGGAGGCTTATCGTTTAAGATTGGACGAATTTTAAGGAATTTTAACATTAAGAGTGTGTTCCGTCCACCTTCTAAGATTAGGGCACTGCTCGGCTCTGTGAAAGATGATTTGGGGCTTAGAAAACCCGGTGTGTACAAAATTCCGTGTCAATGTGGGAAAGCTTACATTGGCCGTTCGATTCGCACAGTGAATGACAGGTGTGTGGAACATCGCCGTCATACGAGGCTACAACAGTTGGAAAAACCGGCAGTAGCAGAACACTGCTTAAATGAGGGACACAGTATGAAATTTGATGAAACTGTGGTAGTTGCCCACATTTCCGGTTTTTGGAACAGTGTCTATAAAGAGACGATCGAAATTAGGTTGGCTGATAATTTAATCAACAGAGACAATGGGTTTCCTCTTAGCAAGACGTGAAATCCTGTATTATCTCGCATCAAAATTGAATGTTCTTCGGTGCGGCCCTGAGTGCGATATATCGTTGCCAGCAGTGTTCCACTAAGGGTGCCCTGTCCTGGAGGGCAGCAACCGTGATGGGCGGCGCATGCGCTGTGTACTGAACGGTGGCCTATATAGGACGTCGATTTGCAGCCTGGCGTTATTTCTCAGCGGGACTCATCAGCGGAAGTAGCATTTCCTGAAGATGGCGACCAGTTGGATCGCCGAAATATCGAGTCAAGTTGATTTTAGGATCCGGCAGCAAACCCGAAGAGACTTTCAAGACTTATTACGCCGGGAAAGCCTACGTAATTACAACAGAATCACATGTTGTGGGCAACAGAGAATCCACGAAACACTATAGCATTCTCAAAAGGTTGGGGTTTGATGTGCAATCCTTGCACGCCACATTATTGGTCCCATCTTCTTTCATCAGACGCTGACTTCGCCGCGATACATTGAATAATTCTGAAAGCGTCTGTGGCTACATTTACCTCCAACAGGATGGAGCACTCCCCATACATCCGGCAGAAACATGGAGCACATTCACACAGTCTTCACGCCTGTCAAATTTGTCAGCAGAGGTCAGTCTGGCCGCGGCCCTAGCTGGTCACCCAGATCTCCTGATCTGTCTGATGCAGTTACTTTGTGTGAGGAGCCATCAAGTCTAAGTTTATAGCGACAACCCTCATAGTCTTCAAGAACTGCAGTACAACATTTCGGATGAGACTGCAGCAGTTCCAGCAGTCCAGCTCGGCTCAGCCTTGTGCAAAGGGACCGATGATTTCAGCAGTTTGGTCCCATAGAACTTACCACAAATTTCCAAAAATAATTTTCTTGTGCAACTAGCAGATCAAGGTCGAAAAATGTCAAGAGATGAATGGTGATCACTTTCGGCATCTACTGTAGTCAGAACTGTATTTTCTTTCCTCTGCTGTGTTCCTTTGTGTCCTGGAACTCTGCTGCCGCACCTTGTGGGAGGTATTAGAAACCACAGGACATACGACAAGTAACTGAAAAAGTATCAGGATGTTCTCTCCATTGGTAAGAGATTCCGGAATAGTCCCCATTCGGACATCCGGCACGGCACTGCCAAAGTAAAGGCTACCAGGAGGGAAAGGGTGAATAACCAATGCAAGGGTAACTTGCTACAAAATGGAGCGTGGAATGTCAGGAGTTTGAATGTGTTAGGCAAGCTAGGATATCTGAAAAGGGGAATGCTAAGGTTCGATATAGTTGGGGTCAGTGAAGTTAAACGGAAAGAAGACAAAGACTTCTGGTTAGATGTGTATAGGGTAATATCAATAGTAGCACAGTAGCAGAAAATGGTATAACGGTTGTGGGATTCGTTAAGAATAGGAAAGTAGGGTGGAGAGTAAGTTACTGTGAACAGTTCAATGATAAGTTTTGTCTCAGCAGAATCGACAGCAATAGTTTAGGTACAGGTGCCGACGCCGCAAGCAGAAGATAAAGAATCTGGAGTTTCCTTGTTAAACTCTAATCTTCTTTCCCTCGCTCCAAACATCGAGCAATTTCCCCTGCTTACGTTGATGGACTATAATTCCTGAGACAACATGCGGAAAACATTCAAAGTATCATCCAAGTTTGCTAATTCAGCTAGGTACCGTATGTAGCAAAATGTCTATCATTTAGTGAGAAACTGCTCGGAAAAAGCATCGGTCCTGGCTTGAGTCTCCAGCCAGTCCACACATTTAATCTGTCTGGTAGTTTCACAACAGCACACACTCCACCGTGGAATTTTTTTGGAAATTTGTGGTAAGGTCTTATGGGACCAAACTGCTGAGGTCACCGATCTCTAAGCTTACGCACTACGTAAACTAACTTAAACTAACTTTCGCTAAGGACAACACACACACGTACCCATGCCCGAGGGAGGACTCGAACCTCCACGCGGATCGTGGCAAGGCGACCCTAGACCACGCGGCTACCCCGCGCGGCTTATACCGTCGAGTTAAAGATTCATTTCAGGTATAGCTGTAGGTTTATAGTACTTAACTGCTCAAGTTACATTTCATTTACTCATTGCTGAGTCAGTTATTCAACAATGGCCAATAATAAATATGGTTTCAGTTCTATTTAGTAGTACGAAAAAATTATCATATTTCAGTTCCATTTGCATTTGCTACATTGCGCTTGCACATATTTTGAAATTGTTTGATTTTAATTACCCCTGCTACTTGGTACCACAATTGATAAGTGAGCGATATTTGTGTAAATCGATATTCTGTTTCACTGTAATGCCCATACAAATTCTTGTGTGTGTGAGCAGACGTGTATGGAATGCGTTTACTGAAGCGATGTGTGAGAGAATGTATCATATTTATATCAGCTTCCTGCTTTGTGTTTAGCTTGTGAACGCTGTGTTGAGCCATCCCCACTTTTTCTCTTTGTGAAGTAATTAATGTAATTTCTGTTACCCTCGAAGAGTATAGCTGACCGGAGCTAAATTAAGAGATATATTCACATTTCCACCGTGTTGTTGGAAGTACAACTTGTTTGTGCTCTTATATGTACCTCGACAGTCTCCATAGGAGCCACCCACAAAATATACAAATCTCCTGAAATCTTCGAGACACATGCACTCGGCTTGACCTTTCGGCTCTGTCTACCTCCTCCAACTGACATACACCACCTTACACAATTCTCTTTCTAGATCATCATCGGGTCCAGTACACTAATCGGAAACTCAATCCCACCACTCGATATCCTTTCCTCTATCTCCAAGCCAGGCACCTTTCCGTGCTGTTACTCATTTTCACAATCTTCCATGCACCTATTTGTCTTGTGTACCCTCTCCCCTCTCCGGTCGGTATTTTTTTTTTCCTTTGCTCTGGAGATCATACAGCACTCTCTCAGTGTCTACGAAGTTTCAAGGATTTTACGGCGTACATTTACTTAAAAATTTTCTAAATAATTTTAAATTTAATATGTTGTTTCCTGAACTGGAGCTACTATATTGGTAGTGGTGGATGAGATCTGATTAATTATTGTATGAAATCAGTTCTCTGGCTTGCATGTCTGATATGAGCTGACTTCTACAATCCTCCAGCCCATAATTCACGAAAAATGTGTGTCCTGTGGGTGGATATCTAGTGCCACACACCTCTACTAACCAACCTGCTGAATGTATGCCACTCAAAATCCTTGCTGTATTGCGTTTCGAAAGTGGACCAACATTCTGTTAATCAGCTACAATGTTTTGGCTCATCAATATATTACACTAAAAGTAATCGTAGAGACGTAGCTAAAACGGTATATATTAACAGCCAACATCCGTGTGAATAAAGGTCACTTCTTACAGTCTTCTAGCTTAAATTCAGACCCACTTTTAAATCCTCGCATCAGTGTCGCATCTGTCACTATTCATTACCATTCGCCACACTTTTCAATAATTGCTATTAATATAATAAAACATTTACTTTCTGGGCCTCATCACTATCCCCATCCGATCAGAAGATAGCCCGAAAGAGGGAGGAGAAAGACGTGTACAAGGAGAAGAGAAAGAAACGACTTGTAATCGTTAACGAGTCTCATCAGCTAATGGTCAGATTTGGGCATACCTCATTGCCTTTCTGACGTTGGTAATGTTTGACTATACTTCACGCCAAGTCACTCAGTTTTGTTTCTGAACACCGCGTGTCTGTCAACATGTGCTATTTTAACATGTTATTTTTTGGTCGCTTTCTTGTTTGTCTGTCTGCTCAGTACAAATATTTCAGTTGGTTTCTGAACTAGAGTGACAACTAGATGTGAGCTAGAGAACTGAAATTTTAAAATTTATGCAGAACTGGATAACCATTTTCTCTGTCTGTTAGGTAGGGGTTGGGGGTGTGAATAAAACACGTTGTAATGCCTGACATGTAGTGTGCCCTGCTTGAAATGAGTTGTGCACATAACATCAGAATAAGTTTGAAGATGTATACATGCGGACTACACACCTGAGCAGTGAGAAGGGTAGAAGGAGGCGAACACACTCAGGGAGGAGGAGGGGATGGGCAGAGGTGGAGGAAGAGATTGACAGAGAGACGTCATGGACAGACAGAGAGAGGAGACGATACGGACAGAGAGAGGTATTGAAGGACGAAAGGGACACAGAGAGAATGGAATAGGAGATGAACAGACAGAGGTGTTAGGAAGATATGGATAAAGAGAGGGGCAGATAGCCAGAGACAGTAGGAAGGAGGGTATGGACAGAGAGAAGCACGAGGAACAGATTGAGAGAGGTAGGAAAAGGAGAAAATGGACAAAGAGAGAGGGGTAGGGGGAGATGGAAACAGACAGGGGGTAAGCTAACATTTCAGAATGGGTCAAACGGCTCTAAGCTCTATGGAACATCTGAGGTGATCAGTCCCCTAGACTTAGAACTACTTAAACCTAACTAACCTAAGGACATCACTCACATCCATACCAGAGGCAGGATTCAAACCTGCGACCGTAACAGCAGCGCGGTTCCGGACTGAAGTGACTAGAACCGCTCGATCACAGCGGCCGGCCTATAATCAGCATTGCATATCAGTTATATGATGATCACTTGTGGTCTTCGGCGTGACCTTATATCTAATGATGAGTGTTTGCAGTGATTCTACTTCAACAGATGATACTAATATTTACAGATCTGATGATAGTCTTATAGACCGAAACATGTCCTAATTAATGTACTGCTGATACAGTTATTAAACAACAAAGTTTTCTGACCTACCTGGGTCTCAAATTATTTTCGTTCCCAGGGAAAGAAATTAGAAGGGGGTAACTGGATAACTTTACTTGTGACCATTGCAAGTTAAATGAACTTTGTCTAATCTTCCCTTTAACGGTTCTAAATTAAGTCGCTTTGGTAGTTTTTTTTTTTTTTTTTTTTTTTTTTTTTTTTCGAGAGCCGACACACTCAAGAATTACGGTCGTCCAGCAACACGCCGCATTCGCCGTCAAGAGGGTTGCCGTACTACCATCCGTCCGGGGTGCCAACGCTGAGATGCCCAGTAAAGATTAGGATTGGGCCCTTCCATCACAAACGGCAGCAATTGCCACCCGCTGTAATTTATACGGGCGCGGCGTAATGAGCGGCCGGCTATCTGAGGCATCGGCCGCCGTGTTTACGACGCGGGACGCGCTGTTGGGCCCTTTACGGCGGCCGTCTTAGGCTGCCGGCCTGCCCTTTCGAGGCGCTATTGCGTACGGCGGCACTTCCATCATCGACGTGATCTAACGCCCATGGGAGGCGAGACCAGAAAAGTCTCGTAAAAGGTGTTTCCAGCCCCCAGGCTATCAATGCACTGCCTGACCCATTACGTCGTTCAGAACGCAAAGCCATCACCTACGATACTCCATCACGTCTTGTCCAATCGGACAGATGAGCCTCTACATATACAACTACATCTGTATTCCACAAGCTGCCTCATGGTGTGTACCTGAAGGTACTTTGGAAATTTCTGTTATTCCGCCTATCCTTTTCCATTCGTGAATGATGCTTGACAGTGTTTAGTAATCCGCCTTGTTCTAATTTCTTTGATTTTTCCATCACGGTTATTCCACAAGACATACGTGGAAAGAAATCATATATTGCCTGCACGTTCGTGGGAAAGTAAATTTTCACCATTTGAAAGTAAATCTTTCCGTGATGCAAAATGCCCCTGCAGTGATGCCTGGCAACTGAGTTAGGTGAGCAATTCTGCGAAGTTCTCGCGCTTGCTAAACTGGCCTGTGGCGAACCGCACCACTGTTCTTTGAATCGTCTCTGTATCCCTTATTAATCCCATCAGATAAAAAGCGTTTGAGTCTGGCGATAAATAATCATTCAAACCAGTATACTGTAAGCTATTCCTTTCTGGTAGAAATTACGTTTTCTTAAGATTCTGACGTCGAGCCTCGGCCTGGCATCTTCTTTTCCATTTTGTTGTGGTCGTCCCCCTTTATGTCTCTCTGTTCTTTTACTCCGACAATAATTACTGTCTCCATCGATTTATCACCTAATATGTAACCTAACACTAACGGATTTTCCGCTTATTTACGCGAAATACGTTACATTCCGTTATGTTAAGGGTCAGCTGCTAGCTCCTGCATCAAGTGTCGATTCCTTCCAGGATTTTTGGCTTCCTCTGTATGTTGACCTTGCAATTTCCTCATATAGGAAAGTGCCTTTCACGAAGCACGTCACGGAGCCTCTGTTATTTATATACTAGATCGTTTATATAGGGTGTCAACGGTGTAGGTAGAGATATTGTGATATATGGTATCTTGCCGGCCGGTGTGGCCAAGAGGTTCTAGGCGCTTCAGTCTGGAACCGCGCGACCGCTACGGTCGCAGGTTCGAATACTGCCTCAGGCATGAATGTGTGTGATGTCCTTAGGTTAGTTAGGTTTAAGTAGTTCTAAGTTCTAGGGGACTGATGACCTCAGATGTTACGCCCCATAGTGCTCAGAACCATTTGAACCATTTGAACCATAGATGGTATCTTAATGTGTACCAACTTTAGTGTGTAAGTATTTTTCTCTGCACCCGTTTCCCCACAAACACATCACTACAGTACTACCTGATGTTTCCTGCACGGTTGTAACTGCACCGCAAAATGGACTAAGCCCATCAGTATAGATTATCTTTTTGCCTCCACGTGTCCATATCTCAATACCTAACCTATTTCACGGGGGAAAATAAACTTTAACGACTGTGCCACACACACACTAAACAAAAAACACACTAGTCGTAATAGATATAATTATTAATTACAAATGAAATTAGTATTGATGTAATTTTGTTCAATACACTGTCCTGTCTCCACTAGAAATATTTTCACTTACACCCCCAGCACCTTGCACACATAGCGACCAGTAACAGCCCTATAGCACTCGCCTGGGATATCCTGAAATTATTTCTACAACTCATATATTCCTCTTCTCAAGTACGACGTGTCGAACCCCTGGTTGATGCTTGCTAAGCTCTTCTCTTGTTCCAAGAGCTTACTGAGTATGGAACCAGAGTTTTGTGATTTGGCAGAGTGATTTTGTACAGTTGAACATTTACAAGGAATGGAACCGCAAAGGAATGTGGGCAGTTCTGCTATTATCGAAGATTCATTCTACAACCTCAGATGCACTCTCAGTAATTCCAAGAACGGAACATTTCCCCACTTTCCTTGAGGGGAACGTTGGTCACGAGTGTATAAAACCGCTGAGTAAGAAAATTTGTTGAGAATGGTGTCTGATTTTGCGGTAAATGAATGTATCCGTCAAGTCATTGTCGTTCATTCACTGATCTTGGCTGTTTCCCTAGATTTTTTTTGTTTCTTTTTTAGGTAGCCGCTAAGAAGTATGTTTCCACAGCACATGACGATATACGGCTGCCATACTGCAAAGTCTACAACACTACCTTGTGTCAGAAATTTGAGCTACTGGTAAACGTGACGTCAGCCTCGGTTATAAAGCAATATGCCAGAAAACTAACTGCCACAATAACCCATTTACTAAAGTGGATGACGAGCTGAAAGTAGTGATATCTTTCTAACCTTTGAAGAACGCCATTCGGAGCGAGAAACGGCAGAAAATGAAATTGCTTCCAGCACTACTAACAAGGCAGCAGTACCATGTGTCAATAAAGGATCCTCTTGAAACTCGGTGGATGTGTAGAAGAGGAAAAATAGTGAAGAATGTACTTTTTTGGTTTGTGTCAAATTTCCATTTTAGGGGGAAACCTCCCCCCAATATTTAAATTCGTGTTTTAGGTTTAGAGGGAATGTCTTCGAAAAGATGATGTATAAAAAATGTGTTTCAGATAAAAGTTGGTATATAATTACTATTCTTGAAAAATGTAAAATAAACTTTTGTATTAATGTGAAATTGTGTAGAACTATTAATGATATCACGAGATAAATTTAAGAAGCTTTCAGGCCATATATATCATTGTAATAAAGCTAGTTTCCTGAAAAATATGCTGCACACACTGTAATGTTAGAGTATTTTCAACATACCTAACTAAATATCTAAACATTCATTACTATTGTAATTATTTCTTTTACTTACATTTGTCTTATGTTTTAAATTGTTATGTTACGTACAAATTCATATATATTTTTTAAAATTCTACCCGTTTCTCAACCGTGTATTCTTTTAAGTGAAAATGATAAGCTACTTATTGTTATAACAGACGATAATTACGGTTATGATAAACTGTAAAGCCATTCTCAATATACAACTTTTTTTACGTTATACACATAGAATGACCGAAATTTTTTCACGTAATACACACGATGGAGAAGGCAATATAAAGCAAAGTTTAGCAAGGTCGCAACCTGTCACAGGTGATCCTCTAGATATCCTGACTTGTATGGGGCATATTTCAGTACACTGGTAACCTTTACCGAAGAGAATTGATTATGTACTAATGACTGCAGCTTGATTTTATTGCTTCTCAAGTGGAGATTGACACCATAATCATTCAGTGTCATTCAACAGAACTAGATCTGAAAATATTCTTATAAAGCTCTTCCAGGATAGAAAGCTGTATACGTCCTACGGCTGTACCTGTGTCGTCAAGCCCTTTGGGATCACAAGATGAGCAAGTTCCTTGCCCTCAGGTACGATGCTCTTAACGGTTCTTTCACACTGACCACAACAAGAATCTAGCAAAATACAGATATTTCTCCAACACTGGGAAAGAAACTATCTCTCTAATACGTTTAGACATAATTAGGCATTTGTTTACCAGATTTCGATAGTGTCACAAGGACAGTTGGGACTACAAAAAGAGACACTCGAACTCTCGGGCCAAAATACCCTTTAGTTAAAACTATGAAAAGTGGATGGTTAGTAACCTAAAAACCGTTTTCAGCGTCGTACCCGTGGACAAGAAACACTGGTGAACCCAATTTCCTAAGTCGGAAGAACTGTGTGAGAAGATTTTCAGACTTAGGTCTTTTGAATTATTATGACGTCAATCTCCACTTGAGAAACAATACAATTAAGCCTCATTCACTAGTAAATAATAAATTCTCTACGCCAGGGCTTACAGACCTACTGAAATATGCCTGACACATATCAGGATATTTAGAGGATGACCCGTGACAATTTGAAATCCTGCTGAACTTTGTTTTATATTGTCTTCTCTATAGTGTATATCACGTGAAGAAATTTCGTTTACTTTACGTTGCGTTTTAAGGAATTCTCTACAGACTGTCATCACTGTAATTATTCTGTATCAGAACAATGAGTTACCTATTATTCTCAGTTAACAATATACACAAATGTGAAATAATAAACTAAAAGCAAAAAATACATGAATGTAATATGTAAAATAACAATTTTAAAATATGAAATAAATATAAATGAATTAGGTAATTAGAATAATAATGAATATTTAGATATTTTAAGTGGGGAATATTAAAAGTACACTAACAGCATACTGTGTACAGCAAATTTTCGAAAAATGACATTTCAGACACCAGTCTTATTAAACAGGGATGCATAGGGCTTTAAAGCTTCTTTAGCCTATGTTGTAACAAAATTTTTAATTTTTCGAAGTTAATTAATGGTTTTGGAGTGTTTTGCAAAATTTCGAATTTGATATGAAAACGTTTTTTAAATCCCTCTAAATCTAAAATTTCAAATTATCTTTTGGGAAGCGTTTTTTCCCCTAAAAGTGAAATTGGGCATAAAAATACGTATATCATTACTTTGCCCCTCTACACATATACATCAACTTTCATCGAGATCCTTTATTCACACTTGGGAATGATCCCTTTAATTCTGCTGCTGTCTTCAATAAAACAAAAAACTGGATGTTCAGTTATTAAAAAAAAAATAACAAAATAGCCACTAACAGACTGTTACCTTCCGGTGTAACTATTTGTCTCCAAGATATGCTGAAGCAGTTATGTGGAGACCCCATCCTCCCATTACAGTGACCTGATCCCAAATTTTCCCACCCGAATGCCTGATTATCGTGGTGCTTTCAAGTATTACTATTTATCAAAAAAAAAAAAAAGTTGATACAGTCAAGTATATTTATGATGTTGTTGCTATTATAACTACTTATTTTCAGCAGTCAATCACTATGTTGCTTCCAGCAGCGCAACGTTCGAGCATGGATCAGCAGCAGCAGTTTTCGAGCAATTAACTTATTCGAACTGTTCCAAGATAACCCAATTATATCATAACTGTATGTACATCAAATATTCAGTTGACGAGACAGTTGCACTGAGCAGGATAGTATTTGACCAGTCTATTTGTTGTAATGATCTAGCAGAGAAAAATGTACTCACAGCTTTCTACATCAAGACTGAAGGCAGGAGCATAAGACTGTAGGCATGGGGAAAGTGGTTCAGCAAGGAATGACTACGCAACAGAATGTCAAGAAGATGCGTTGCACGAACAACACATTGTGCTGTGTGCAGCCTTCCATAACACAAGAAGTGTAAGCAACTGAAGTGCACATTGATCTATATATAATCAATGTTATTACGTTTGTGTGATGATAGGGATCTACTTTCGTTTTTACTATTGCAGCACTAGTGGAGTTTATAACGACGGTGTGAAGCTTGATCCGCTGAGAGAAAACTAGTGAATGCTGTTTTGTATATATCGAAGCACAGCTCTCTGTTGCTGCATTTGCCCCTTGACAATGATGACGAATGTTGTGATGAAGCCGGCAGGAGTAGCCGAGCGGTTCTAGGCACTTCGGTCTGGAACCTCGCCACCGCTACGGTCGCAGGTTCGAATCCTGCCTCGGGCATGGATGTGTGTCATGTCCATAGGTTAGTTAGGTTTAAGTAGTTCTAAGTGCTAGGAGACTGATGACCTCAGCTGTTAAGTCTCATAGTGCTCAGAGCCATTTGAACCATTTTGTTCTGATGAAAACGTCAACTATAAGTATTTGAAAACAAAAAAAAAGAAACGCCATTTTCACGTCATAGTGTTAAGCATTCTAAGTTTTTCATTTTATTTTTTATTTTTATTTGTTCCACAGCACGACGTGATGGCGATGAGAGTGTGCAAGCGAGTTCTATTTGCCGCTCCTAGAGAGTGATTAAAGCTGTTGTGGCATTGTATAAATTGTAACGGGGATACTTTTGGAAATAAATACACTGAGATCGCAGGAACTGTAATTCATTTTCCGCTGCGTAAGAACAAAAAGTGGTTCACAATGACGGAGAATGCCATGCTGTAGCTTCACAAGCAACGCTGTGTGCGTACACTTCTCAATGTGAAACTGTGTGTGTCGTCTGATTTTTTTATTGGAAAGCATTGTATGTGGGTAAAAAAAGAAAAGCGTCACAAACAACGGCATTTTAGTAATGTGAAATCCGTCTGTAAATGTCATCATCATAGTTCATGTCACAGAGACACGTAAGTACATTTGGTCTTTCATGGGCGTGTGAATAGGAACTCTAGTTTACAGAGAAATTAAGGGCAGCACTCTCCAGACGCCTCAACGTCTTATATAGTTGTGTACAGTAAGAGACCCACATGAGCTTTATTGTTTTGACAGCTAAGGTATCTAAAACCCTCCCTAGTTAAAGGATTAAGCTATTATTGTTCTATGCATTAAAAGTTTAGTTGAATATCATCTGTTATTATTATACATCAATCGGTATAATACTATATTCACACACAGCAGTAACGCAACTAATGTGACAGACTAATTTGACCAATACTGAAAACACACATTTTACGAATAAAAAATTGTGATAAGAGACTCCTGCCTACTTTGCCCCTATCCCTCCCTTTAGGCGCCAGCAGGAAGGTTCCTTTGGAGGGGAAAAAAGTGGTCCGTGAGTCTGACTGCAATGCAGCGGGCATGGGTTCGATTCCTGTGTGTGTCAGAGATTTTCTTCGCTTGGGAACTGAGTGTTGTATTGTCGTCACCATCATTTCTTCATCATCGACAAGCAAGTAGCCCAGGGTGGCCACAACCGAGAAGACATGCAACTTGGCGGGCGACCGCCTCCAGGTGAGGACTCATGGCCATCAGTGCCATACGATCACTCATCACATAATCGTGGTATACGTTTCGTTAGAAATAAGTAATAATCGGCAGCATTCGGACTCCAGCATATTTTTTTTAGATTTTCTTCAATCACTACCTTACACTCGTTTTTCGGTTTTATGCAAAATTGCACGTAATACATTTCAAAGCAGTCCTCTTGAGCAGTAAATTCAAAATCTTCATGTGAGTGTATTTCATCCCAGAGTAGTAATTTTCTGTATTTTGACTAAAGTTCAGTCTTGATCACATCATGTATGTTTTAATGATATAGGTAACCGGTTTCGGTTCTTTCTACAAAACCATCATCAGACCTGTGGCTAAATTTTAAGAAATACTAGATACCAATCTTTAAATAAAATGAAACTGTCTAATGATGTCAAAATTTAACAAGATAAAATAAAATTAATTATACCCATGGCTCCCTTAGGATGGTAGCCGGAGCTCTCCTCGCTGCTACGCAGTCAACTGATGGTTATGAGTGCTGAGCACGAGCTTAAATATGCAGAGGCTCCGCCTACTTCCTGTCACACTACTTCACAACTGCCAATCAGCGTTCATAATATGACGCCATCGTCAAAGTATAAAAGTAGGAAATACACTAATAACATAAAATTGATTCATTTAAATGTCTGATTAACAGATAGTATGTCTACAGCTTATTTATACTTTGGATAAAAACAGTGAACTACGATGTGTAATAGTTGTGCCCTCTATTGGCAACCTTAATACTACTACAGTGCCAGTTACATCAAAGATGTGAAAGTCCTTGGCGTTGTGGCATATATCGATTATACCGAGTCGCCTACATCACAATTGCATCTTTGTTGGATGCTGCAGAATCGTCTTATTTTAACTGTAGTTTTTATAGCAATATTCTTTATAGCAGTAGGTCCTGTACGGGCCTTTCTGGCCAGCACATTCTCCAGATCTGACACCAATTGAAAACGTCTGGTCAATGGCTGCCGAGCAACTGGCTCGTCACAATACGTCAGTCACTACTCTTGATGAACTGTGGCATCGTGTTGAAGCTGCATGGGCAACTGTACCTGTACACGCCATCCAAGCTCTGACTGAATGCCCATGCGTATCAAGGTCGTTAGTACGGCGAGAGGTGGTTGTTCTCGGTACTTATTTCTAAGGATCTATGCACCCAAATTGCGTGAAAATGTAATCACATGTCAGTTCTAGTATAATAGATTTGTCCAATGAATACCGGTTTGTCATCTGCATTTCTTCTTGGTGTAGCAATGTTAATGGCCAGTAGTGTACATAAGAGCGCAGGGTCAGGGGTTGAGGAAGATAAAAGGTCACAAGTTCATTCAGAACCCATAGTCTTATACTATTGATGCTGTCCGGGCAATTTTTATTATGAATTGGCAAGATCGTACACCAAACACTGAAACTCAGGAAAAATTTGGTATATAGTCTACGCTTTCGAGAATAGGTGAGTGCAAGTTACCAGAAGCGTTACTGTAATTGATTTCATTGTGTCCAGCATAAAGTTTGCACAGTACACCTGTGCTGCAAGTATATACTGAAAGGAATCCGAGCTTTCCGTAACGTCACCCCGAGAACCAAATCTCCCTTTTTTCACCAGGGCGTGAATGGAAACGCAAAATCAAAGGATGTGTTGGAGTATTGGAAAAACATATGCCTAACAGCTTAACTCCAAACTTTACATGACAGAAAGAGGTCTGCACAGTGAACGATAGTATCCAGTTGTCCTACCCGAACCGCTAACGCGCTTCCGAAACGACGCTCGCCTTTTCTAGTCACATTCGTGATCATTTCGAAAGATACACGAAGCGTCACTATCAGAAGAAGTGTCGACGAATTCATCATCATCAGCGTCATCACCGTTGTTGTTACGTTTTGTATCTAACAGTTAATCCCTTTATTCTTTGTCTTTCCCTCACCGCTTTCCTTCCATCCATTCTTTCAAATTTTGGTTTCGTTTCACCCTTTTCCGAAAATTCTAAGAAGTCATCAGGCGGTCATTAATTTATTTTTGCATTCGGGCACGTGGAATTTTTTTGCGATGTAGCATTTAACATTCTTTTATTTTCTGTTTCCTTATGTCGAAAGTACTGCAATATTTTACAAACAACATTTTATTTTGCAACGTAGCTGTTATTAAATGTGTTGATTCATCACGATCGGGACTTCGGTCTATTATGCCATTTTCAAGCGACAGCTCACTACGAAGTGAGTTAATGCTTCATTCCTTTTAAGAGGACACAGTTCTCGCATCAAGATGGGAGTCTTCGCCATTTCCATTAAATAGTGCAATAGATAATGCAACAATTGGTACTGAATTTTCTTCGTGACAGTTGATAAGGCAACGAAAAATATCACTTTTTCTAATAGCTTCGAATGTGTGTAAGTCCTAGATAAAATAGTAAGTAGCGTGTAAACAAAACTACGAAAATATATAAACACATGAAAGACACCCATCTGGTGGGAGGAAAGTATATTTTTTGTTTTCGCTTACTGTGAGAGGCACCCACATGCCTTGCTCATACTGTGGCATTAAGCAGTCAGGCCTGCAAGACGAGTGGCCTGCCAAGCGAGTGGATTCATTCTTATTTGTCGAGTAACATGAACTCTAGTACTCACAATTAAGTTACGAATTATTCTCCTGTATGAATATTACGCAATGGAAACGCACATCTGACTATTAGTAATTTACACAACTCTGACTGTTCACTACGCACTGGCAATACCACATTTTCTTTTTTATTTAACGGCTTTGATCAACACGTGGCCATCGCACTGAATATGAATGGCGCACACATTATAAATTCTCGATATCATGGCAACATACAATTCGAAGGAAAAGGCCACCAATGTTTTTCTTCTCACTATCTTATTTATTCCGATAAATTCTATAACCTAAACACACAAATTCTATAACCTACAAAAATAACACATGAAAAATTCGGCCCAGAGGGCATGGCTTTACATTGGTGACTCTCTATCTTATGGTCTCGTAATTCTTTAACGCTACAGTGCACTTTCTGGATAGGATGGTGGATCTTTTGCTATATCTCACACTTCGACTCTCACAACCATCATCACGAAACTTTCCTCCAGACCGAGCGGTACAAAAGGAACATGCATAACCCACTACCTCTGAAACTACCTTGCTACTCTCCGATGCAAACCACACATACTTAAATTACATGACATACACCACACTGCAACATGGAATACAACATAAGGAATAGTCACAACATTATAATCACATCACTTTCAGCTTTCCCACTTCAATTAGTATTCATCCCAGTTCCACACGACACTGCCCCACTTCGTAACTTTTCTTTCCTACTACGAACTCTGGACGATATATGCACGTCTTCCTGTGCAATGTTAGCCAAGTAGCGTTGCTGGATAGACGGCTGACTCACCTTGCTTCTCTCTCAGAGTGTTATAGTTTGAATCAAGCGTCACACTGAAACATAGCACGCAAAGTAATGTTAAGAACATATTCATCACACACGCGAGTCCTCAACTGATACCATGGACGAGTACTTCTCTTTATCCTTTGTCTCATACACAGATTGAGACTCACACAGTACTCACCACGTGGAAGTACTCGTCTCTAATTTCAAGTCCTGCACACGCCATTTCTTAAATATTTCCAACTTATAGTACACACGCTAGTAATTCAGCTTAACTTAAGCACTCGGACGTATTTCAACTTATTGCTACACGTGGTTTCATTGTGACCGTTGGTCACTTCCCAAGATTACTACGATCCCCTTAATATTACCTGCCTGACATTTAATTCTCCCCACAAAAGTTCCTGAAATAGAGAAATTATTATTCTAAACTACTCTTACGTATTTCGCATGCATACCACGTCTCCATTCTTTTGTCTTTACGGAGCACACGTAAGACAGGTCTTACCAACACTAGATCCAGCGGCAGAGTGCCGAAACGTGGCTGTTCTTCAGGTCATCTCGCACCTCCGCCGAGGTGGAGGAAGACCATGCTACCCACTGGTCAGCCACATTTCAGGCGCTCAAAACTCCGGTAAATTTCATCTCTTTGGTTCCACCAAAGATGACCAAAGGACCGTCTCAAAGATGATCATATATTCACATTCACTATCTGCAGTTAGCAGACGACCATACATTCATTCATTTCGCAGATCTCATCAATTTGGATGTAGGGATTTATTTTGTGGGAGTGCACATGTGATCAATTGAATAAATAAATTGTTACTCTTTACCACACTGGTATCCAGCTTCGCTGTATTAATTGAAATTGAGTTATTATTAGAAAAAAATATGTTGTTATGACAAGAATAAGGAAGAATGTTATACCTATTTTCAATGTCGGGCGGTACTGTACCCATTCAACTGTCGTCATCTTAATTTTTTAGAAATAACATCTTTGTTGTGTGGTAATTAGGCAACTTATTCCTGACTCTTCTTTCGCACGGCAGCTTACATTATCTGCCACAAAAGTCTTACCAGTATCTCCTACGCAACAGCGTTTCCACTTCACTGCCAAGGGGTAAAGTTCCTCACTGAACGAATAGTTTGTGCTGCTAATGAAGTAGTTTCGATACGTTCACTTCATTACTGCGTTCCAGAATATAAAGCAGAGCTTATTATCTGAGCAAAGTGATTAAAGCTTTTAATTTGCCCGATACTTTAGCAGTTTCCGTTACAAGCTTTCTGTAAAACGGCTTCACGTCGCTCCGGCTTCCGGCGCATTTTAATTAAGTCTGTTTTTGTTCGCCGCGTCTTGCGTTACCGGGTATAAAATTCCCTGATGAAAAGAATTAAATGAAGAGTTTCCGCATTATGTAAATTGGTGCCTCATTTCCGTCCCGTAGATTAGAAATTTCAGCAGTTTCAGTTACATCGGATTCACGAAACGTTGTCATTCACGACTTTCCATTCTGCTGTAAGTATTATCTCCTTCATTCGAGACAGGACATGCCACAATCCTGGCACAACGGTGGAGAATTAAGTTCTTCAGTGCTCGTGTTGAAAGGAATCCAGTTTATATCGCACTGATATCATCATCTAGTTTTACAATACTGATTCTCGGTGCATTTCTCTCTGCTTCGTCTTCAAGGGTTTTTTGAGTACACGTCACCCGAAATACAAGAAAATAGAACGAAACGCATTCACAGGTATCGGGAATAAAACTGATTTACTTTGTTTGTTTCGACATTTTCTGTTGTGGCAAGAACGAAGAGCTAGCGGCAGCTACCGTAAGATACCTGTATTTTTCTACTGATATGTGCCAACGCAGTTTACTGACCACTTGCTTAAAAGTACGGAGGTCCACCTTTCATTGCAGGAGCAATTGTGTGTGGCAGGATGACGAAAATTATTTGGTGGCAAGTTTCCGGAGGCATGTGGCACAAACCACATCGCCTTATAAACCCAGTATTTTGTCCTCGACAGCGAGTGTTCATCAGAGACAAGGGTATTGTCGGGAGTGCCTCAGGCAAGTGTGAAAGGGCTGCTATTATTTTCTCTCTACATAAATGATCTGGCGGACTGGGTGGGAAGCAATCTGCTGTTGTCTGCCGACGATGTTGTGGTCCATAGAAAGGCGTCAAAGATTAATGACTGTAGGACGACAGAAGACGACTTAGACAAAATTTCTTGTTGGTGCTGTAAATGGCAAATGGCTGTAAATGTAGAAAAATGTAAGGTAATGCGAATGAGCAACAGAAACAAACCAGTAACGTTCGGATGCAATATTAGTAGTGTCCAGCTTGACACAGTCACATCGTTTAAATGTCTGGGATATGATATAGAGCGAGCCTATGAGGACTGAGGGAAGGCTAATGATCGACTTGGGTGTATTTGGAGAATTTTAGGAAGGTGTACTTCTTCTGTTTAGGAGGGTGCATGCAGGACGCTAGTGCGAATTATTCTTGAGCACTGCTCAAGTGTTTGGGACCCGCACCAGGTCAGATTAAAGGTTGAAATTCAAGCAATACAGAGGTAGGCTACTAGATGTGTACGATCGAACGACACGTAAGTGTTATGGGGATATTTCTGAAATTCAAATGGAAATCCCTGGAGTGAAGGCAATTTTCGTTCCGAGGAATACTACTGCGAAAATTTATAGAGCCAGCATTTGAAATTGACTGCTAAACGATTCCACCTTCGCAAACATACATTTCGCGTAAGGATCACTACGATACGAGAAACTACACTTCATATGGATGAGTACAGACAGTGGTTTCCAGAATGAGATTTTTCAGTCTCCAGCGGAGTGTGCACTATGAAAATTCCTGACAGATATTTTTAATCTTCCAGGAAGTTTCATATCAGGGCACACTCCACTGCAGAGCGAAAATCTCATTCTGGAAACATCCCCCAGGTTGTGGCTAAGTCGTATCTCCGCAATATCCTTTCTTCCAGGAGTGCTAGTTCTGCAAGGTTCGCAGAAGAGCTTCTTTGTAGTCTGATAGATAGGAGGCCAGGTACTGGCAGAATCGAAACTGTGAGGATTGGTCGTGCGTCGTGCTTGGCTAGCTCAGATGGTGGACCACTTGCATCCGAAAGGCAAAGAACCCGACTTCGAGTCTGGGTCCGGCACACAGTTTCAGTCTGCCAGGAAATTTCAGACGGTTGTTTATCCTCCACTCTATCTGCGAGTTGAACAGGAAAGGAACCTGTAGGGGGACTAAGTATGATTTGCCCCAATCTCCACTGTTGCCAGATGTATCCAAGCTGTCGGCGGTTACGTCATCCAAGAAGGCGGCCTGTAGACTTAGCAACAGTTCATGACGTCATCCAAGATGGCGGATTTTGGCGGGAAGATAGGTCAATTGGGCTACCTCAACTAACCTAACCCTCCCTCCCCTCCCCTCCCCGAGAAAATGGCGGGAAGTTCTAATTCCATCAGTGTAATGCAACACACCACAACTACCTCAACTAACCTAAGAAAATGGCGGGAAGACAGGTCAATTGGGCTACATCCACTAACCTAAGTCCCCCACGCCACCTCTTCCTAGGGATTGGAGGGAAATTTGAATTTTGGCGGTAAAGGAAGACCACTTGGGGTATTTCTACTAACCTAAGAAAATGATGGGAAAGAAAGGGCACTTGGGTTTCCTCCACTAACCTACGTCATCCGACCGCCACCTCTTCCTAGGAAATGGTGGGAAGAGGATTTGACCTGTGCTGGATGTAAGTCTTTATTTTCAGTCTTCATTTAAAAAATTAGAGGCAGTACCTGCATGTAGTGTGTTCACCATGAGGTCCGGAGTCCAACTGACCTAATACACAGTACTGCCACCAGAGGACACTGTCATCCCTCCCATGACGTAATCCACGATGGTGGTCTGGTGGTAGGGGGGGAAGGGTCTCATAACAGGAAATTCAAGGGTATATTCTTTATTTATAAAAAATCAGTTTTTTGGGGTTGGATTTCTCTTGCTCATCATTCTCTGCTGTTTGGAAACATGTAGGTCTTGTAAGAATTAATTAAATGGAGCAAACATGTTGTATAATCTGATGTTCAGCACTGTACTCTGGGTGTCTTAACCTAAATTCTGACCCTTTGTTGGCACTTAACCTATTGTTAAGTGCAGCAGGTCCTCACCAGAAACAATAACGTGTTTGTGCAGAGGGGAAACGAGCCAGAATTTGTAGAACAGTTCTGAGAGTGACTTCGGTCTGCTGAGGGCACTCTGGTCATGTGTTGGGAGTGGATGGCTTGTGACTGTCGGCTGCAGGAAAATATTTAGTGCTGCAAGGAGTATATACGTACAGCACCGTTCAAGTCCTCTTCCCACCATTTCCTAGGAAGAGATGGTGGTCAGATGACGTAGGATAGTGGAGGTAACCCAAGTGCCCTTTCCATCCCACCATTTTCTTAGGTTAATAGAGATAGCCCAAATGGACTTTCCTTACCTCCAAAATTAAAATTTCCCTCCAATACCTAGGAAGAGATGGCAGTCAGAAGAGTTAGGTTAGTGGAGGTAGCCAAATTGACCTTTCTTCCCACCATTTTCTTAGGTTAGTAGAGGAAGCTGTGGTGTGATGCATTATCCTGATAGAATTTGAACTCTGACATTTTCTTGGGAAGGGGAGGGGAGGGGGTTAGGTTAGTTGAGGTAGCCCAACTGACCTATCTTCCCACCAAAATCCGCCATCTTGGATGACATCATGAACTGTTGCCAAGTCTATACGCCGCCATTTTGGATGATGCCATCACCGCCATATTGGTTACACCTGGCAATATTGAAGATTGGTGCAGAACATACTTAGTCCCCCTACTGGAAACGACTAGTAGTAGTAGAGAGTGCACTCCTCCACGCACCATACAGTAGCTTGCGAAGCATGTATGTAGATGCACAGTTCATGCAGCTCCTGTCTATTAGAGGTCAGTGGTTTCTGGATGCGGAGTTGCCTTCAGAAGGCGTTACATCATATTCAGATCACCTGAAGTCTGTGGACAAGTCATCAATGTGGGCTCATCATCATGTTCTTCAAACCACTTCAGCACGCTTCTGGCTGTGTGGCACAGACACATTCAATCTTGGCAATGTGCTGTGCACGAATGATCAAGCTTCAGATAAGCAATAATTTTAAGAACTTCATGTGGTATCTACACTCCTGGAAATTGAAATAAGAACACCGTGAATTCATTGACCCAGGAAGGGGAAACTTTATTGACACATTCCTGGGGTCAGATACATCACATGATCACACTGACAGAACCACAGGCACATAGACACAGGCAACAGAGCATGCACAATGTCGGCACTAGTACAGTGTATATCCACCTTTCGCAGCAATGCAGGCTGCTATTCTCCCATGGAGACGATGGTAGAGATGCTGGATGTAGTCCTGTGGAACGGCTTGCCATGCCATTTCCACCTGGCGCCTCAGTTGGACCAGCGTTCGTGCTGGACGTGCAGACCGCGTGAGACGACGCTTCATCCAGTCCCAAACATGCTCAATGGCGGACAGATCCGGAGATCTTGCTGGCCAGGGTAGTTGACTTACACCTTCTAGAGCACGTTGGGTGGCACGGGATACGTGCGGACGTGCATTGTCCTGTTGGAACAGCAAGTTCCCTTGCCGGTCTAGGAATGGTAGAACGATGGGTTCGATGACGGTTTGGATGTACCGTGCACTATTCAGTGTCCCCTCGACGATCACCAGTGGTGTACGGCCAGTGTAGGAGATCGCTCCCCACACCATGATGCCGGGTGTTGGCCCTGTGTGCCTCGGTCGTATGCAGTCCTGATTGTGGCGCTCACCTGCACGGCGCCAAACACACATACGACCATCATTGGCACCAAGGCAGAAGCGACTCTCATCGCTGAAGACGACACGTCTCCATTCGTCCCTCCATTCACGCCTGTCGCGACACCACTGGAGGCGGGCTGCACGATGTTGGGGCGTGAGCGGAAGACGGCCTAACGGTGTGCGGGACCGTAGCCCAGCTTCATGGAGACGGTTGCGAATGGTCCTCGCCGATACCCCAGGAGCAACAGTGTCCCTAATTTGCTGGGAAGTGGCGGTTCGGTCCCCTACGGCACTGCGTAGGATCCTACGGTCTTGGCGTGTATCCGTGCGTCGCTGCGGTCCGGTCCCAGGTCGACGGGCACGTGCACCTTCCGCTGACCACTGGCGACAACATCGATGTACTGTGGAGACCTCACGCCCCACGTGTTGAGCAATTCGGCGGTACGTCCACCCGGCCTCCCGCATGCCCACTATACGCCCTCGCTCAAAGTCCGTCAACTGCACATACGGTTCACGTCCACGCTGTCGCGGCATGCTACCAGTGTTAAAGACTGCGATGGAGCTCCGTATGCCACGGCAAACTGGCTGACACTGACGGCGGCGGTGCACAAATGCTGCGCAGCTAGCGCCATTCGACGGCCAACACCGCGGTTCCTGGTGTGTCCGCTGTGCCGTGCGTGTGATCATTGCTTGTACAGCCCTCTCACAGTGTCCGGAGCAAGTATGGTGGGTCTGACACACCGGTGTCAATGTGTTCTTTTTTCCATTTCCAGGAGTGTAAGAATATGAGGTGGCTTGAGAAAGAAATCTGGACGTTGTACTGGCAATAAAACTAATTTTATAGCCTTTCTAGTTAAGCGAGCGCCAATTAGAATGCAGCAGGATGGCAGACAGAGGGATGGCCACAGCAGAGGTAGCGTGCTGAAGGGGTACGATAAGAGCCGAGTCTGGCGCGATAGGCCAGCATGGTGACTTGCAAGAACGTGAAGGCGGAAGGACACAGAAAAGCCAGGGGTAGCTTAGAAAGACGACGGAGCCTCCACAGGCGGACACCATTTAGGGATGGAGAAGGTGGACTGGTCCGACCAGAGGCTGGCGAAGGGTAAAAAAGTAGTTTGTTTGAAAAAAAAAAAACTTTAAATTACAGCAGAGGGCCAGAGTAAAATTTGCAGAAGAGTGTAAATCAGAAGTGCATTTGCGCAGAAAGGAAACAGGGAAATTGCAAGGTACAATATGTCTGTTTTAAGGGCAGAGATGGTGGCTGACGTCACAAGCGGTTTAGTGGAGGATAAGGAGCGCACGGTTCGCCATTGCTGAGGACTAGCGGTTAGACCGGGGAGCAGTGCGAAAGGCTGGCAGTTGCGCTCCCGCAAGATTACCAGCTAAGCTTTGCTTTTTGGCTAAATATGGATAGGACCGTGACAAAGTAACGCTCGCGTAGTTGGTGAAGTTATTTTGACTGTTAATGAATGTTTATCGTAATATATGACAGTTATTGAGGTATAGATGCAAATAGTTAATTGAGCAAAGCTTAGTAGATGCAGCAAAACGACAGTCACTGAACCCCGTATGTCATCTGCCGTGCTCGCTCCTGCTGTTACAGTTCTGTTTTTGTTTTCTGCCAATGATTATTATCAAATGGTTATGATCATGCTTATTTTTATGTGGGGTATCAAGTGTAGGTAAAGACTGAGTCCGTGGCTTCCATTAATACAAGATCCTGGCCTTGTGCACTAAAAGACCCGCGTGGCAGCTGAGTGAATGATATTAAAAGATCACATTTGGGATTAGCCTGATTGAGACAACAACCAAAGGCAGTCGGAATCCGACAGTGGTCTTAAATCCGCTTAGAGGGGCATAATCGTCTGAGCGCTATCTGGCTGGATTCTAGCGTGCAAACTACGATTTTGCTACTTGTTTGTAATAAACTGTAGCAAAGGATTTTAAGCCCAACGAGTCTGTAGAATATAACTACTTTTATCAGAGCTTCATTGCATTATTTAGTAGCACCGGAATCACTCTCCCAAAACCTTAGTTCTACGTATTTCCTAAGTTAAGAGTCCACGGGGTGCCGAACAACGTACGAGCAGCTGAACTGCAGGTAAGGGCAGGTACGATTACAGGTCGAGAAAGAGCGGAGGCTGACTACGCTGCCACCGCCAGGTAAGTCACAAAGAGAACCTGCCACGTACCCCTGTAAATCTGCCACTTACCGTACCAGACAGTCCAACGGGTCCAGTACGTTTTAAGTTAGGGTTTACCATTCCGCAGAGGGGACGTTACAAGATGGTACATCGGCCTAGAGAATGTTACAACTTACCCTGCTGGAAACTGCAACAGATACAGCATGAAGGAACGCAGTTGGTCCGTAATAACGTTCAAGTGGTCCACAGCTGTCAAGTTCTTTTCGACTATTACCGCAGATATCGTAAAAAGCGTGCCAGGTGTGAGCAGCATTCCTGCTCTGAGGGTTGCACACAAACTTTGTTTTGTATATACATAGTTCAAATGGTTCAAATGGCTCTGAGCACTATGGGACTTAACTTCTAAGGTCATCAGTCCCCTAGAACTTAGAACTAATTAAACCTAACTAACCTAAGGACATCACACACATCCATGCCCGAGGCAGTATTCGATCCTGCGACCGTAGCGGTCGCGCAGTTCCAGACTGTAGCGCCTAGAACCGCTCGGCCACCCCAGCCGGCTATATACATAGTTCATCCATCTCGGGAATCTTGGGAATCGAGAATCTAGACAGTTTTTGCCAGTTACCAACACTGATAATTGCAAGACGTCGGTCCCGGGAAATGGAAGTCTTTCGAGAACGTTTTAAGTTTGAAGTCGGATGACAAATTACATAATATTTTTCGTTTTATGTATTAAATATCAATAATTTTCAGATTTTTTCTTTTCGTAGTGCTATCAGACCTTCCTTCTTCTCAAATTTTATGTTTCTACGCCAATGGAAAGGAGCCCATGTGTGTTCATGATTGCGTTTTCCAGTACCAAAATATATGACATGAGTGGCTCTATTTTTTGTTTACACTGACTTCGTTAAGTTTGTGGCACCACAAAGAAACCGTAGATCTTAGTATATGACCTAAATTTCAACTTGAAACGTCGACCAATACCTGAGAAAAGGGGTGTTAACGGACAGACAGGCAGCGACTTGGACAAAAAAAAAAAAGAAAATAAGCTCGTTTGATGTAATCACCCGATAGTGAATTGTCGAATTTCAAAATAGTTAACATAAATGGCCATACCTTCTGACTCCACTGACATAGAGTTCTAGTTTTTAACACAGCCAATGGACTATAGATCTTAATATGTGACATAAATTTCAACTTGATATGTCTACCCGTTCTTGAGGAAAAGGGCTTTTACGTTTAGGACAGATAGACAGCAGACGGCAGTGGTCCTATACCGACTGAGGTATGGAAACCTAAAAACCAGTCATGTGAAAGACCCCGGAGCATAATTCTTTCCACACCCTCCCAGCCCGTTGTTCGGAGCGCGGTACGTGTTTCGAGCAGTCGTTCGTCTGGGTGCCAGCGTGTCTGGAGAGGACCATCGGCGTGTTGAAACAAGAAAGTGGTTCATAAGATCAAAAGACACTTTTCCATTGGCCTACGGTCCAATCTCGATGATCCGATGCCCATGACAATTGTAGTTGGCTATGTTGTTGGGTCAACACGGGAAAGCGTAGTGAAAGTCTACTGCAGTGCCTCATATTCAAATATGTATGCTGAACAATGAGCTCCAAAACATTTGTGGACGCACAGACAGAGTACTTTGTCATCAGATGAGAGAGAGCACGCCTCTGAATTTCATGTTCTGCTAGGCGTGGTCGTCCAACACTTCGTATCCCATTCACGGTCTAACCGTCCAGCTACTTTCCATGGGTGTTAGCGTGAGAACAGCCGACCAGTGTAGTCCTTTCCCAGATGCTAGTTTCCGGGTGCCGGGTCACAACAATCTCTCTTTTGTTAACGTCGCGTACGACAGTGGACTTCTCTATTTGCAACCAGCATTGTTGCCAGAATGGTTTCGGTATACGGTGAAACGGAGCTCCACCGAGAAGCTATCATAAGTGACAGAATGGACCAAAACAAGACAAAAATGTCCAGTAAACATGGGCTTTAAGATGCATACCTTAAGAGCTAGGAGCACTTGTTCATTTCCGCTTCTTGAAACACATCTGTTGTACCGCACAAGTGCAGTTATGTATTATGGAGCCCATGACTACTGGACAATTTTTTCTTGTCTGTTCCGTGCTGCCACACCTGAGAGCTTCTCAGTGACCTTCTGGTTCACCCCCTGCAGAAGGTGTCCCTCCTAACTGTCGGAAGGCTCATTTTCTCTGTGTTTCGACAGAAATTTCCAATGTTTCTTCTGAAACATGTATCTGGAGTTAGCCCAAGCAAATACTGCTCACCATGTATTTCGTGGAAAGCTCAGTGTCGATGGAAAGCGTCGGTTTGTTTCCCGTTACAAACAAAATTATTTTTAAGTGCGATTTTAGGGCCCATTCGGCGTAGTATTACCAAAGCAGTCACCTGAGGTAGTCCTTTTATTGACCTGTTTTAACAGTGACATGAAAGACGAAGAATAACCAGTATTCCAGCAGTGACGGTGTTGCCCTGGTCCGTGCTGACAGTTACCGCCATGCAGAAGCGCTGCTAGAGCACTGATCATTTTTCGTATTGTAATGTTCCTGTTAATAAATTACTGTGAGACGAATAATTAGATTAATCTGAGACGGCACTGTCGAATGGGAGCGTAAAATTCCACTTCAAACAGTATTTTGTTTGTAACAGGAAAATCGCAAATATCTGTCGAAATACCAGAGAAAATGTACCTGACGATCCATAGGAGGGACACCGTGTGTATTGTTAGGGCGCTGAGAATCGCGGTTTGGGGGGGGAATCATCTTGGTTTTCGGTTCCTATCTGAGCTAGGAACATCGAGTAAAGTGTTTTTGGCTAATCCTGGGCTAGCGGTAATTTGTACAGCCATTCGAACATATGTCTTGCTATAGCTGTGTTTCACTTACATTAAGCAATAATTTGAAACACAAAAGACGAATTGGAGCTGGTACACAAGCAAATCGTACGAATCGATTTATTCCTCTTGCAATAGATTTTGATTGAGCTAAAGTTAATGCTTACCTAATAGCACCATTTGTATGTGCAAAGTTCGGATGTTACGTGCAAAAACATGCTAGTGACACATTTTTCTCGGAGATTTTTTGTAACGCGTCACTTCTACACTTTAAGCTTGTGTGAATCGGAGGTAGATGAATCATACAAAGCCAAAAAAAAAAACTTTTTTATCCAATAATCTTTATCTGTTGTCCAAGTATGATTGTTTAAAGTAGAGATATATGTAGCACGTATAAAAACACGATTTTCTGGGAGGTTTTCTGAAGCGCTCAAGTGGTTCAAAAGACTCTGAGCACTATGGGACTTAACATCTGAGGTCATCAGTCCCCTAGAGCTTAGAACTACTTAAACCTAACTACTCTAAGGACATCACACACATCCTTGCCCGAGGCAGGATTCAAACCTGCGACCGTAGCGGTCGCGCGGTTCCAGACTAAAGCGCTTAGAACCCCTCGGCCACAACGGCCGGCCTCTGAAGCGCTCCATTTCTGTATTTTGAACTGATACAAATCTGTTCAAACTTTGCACGAAGGTAGATAAAGCGATAAAATCAAAACGAAATTTATTTCATCCAATAATCTTTATCCGTTCTCGAGGTAAGATGGTCTTAAATCGAGCTAAATGTAATACATGTTTTTGGGACGTTTCTAAGATGTACCATTCCATACTTTAAACTTACGCGAATGGGTTCAAGCATTGTACGAAGGTAGATGAATACACAAAAACAAAATGAAATTTTACTTATCCGTTAACCTTCTCTCGTTATGATGTCTGATGGTTTAATTTCGAGCTAAGTGCAGTATGTAAAATATATAAAATTCGTTTTTATATAAATTAAATGGTCGGAAATAGTTTCATGTGAATCAGATAACTAAAACTGTAGTCGTACAAAGACACCAAGAAAGTAGAACACAGGCTCAGGAAATGAGATTTCTAAGAAGAGTGAAAGGTTGTAGAAGGGAAGTTCGAGAAAGGTATGAAGATATAAGGAAAGATATAGGAATATATAACCTAAATGACAAAATAAAGGAAAATGAGAGACAACTGAAGGAACATGCAGACCGCATGGGTGGAGAAAGGTTCCCTGTAAAAGCTCTAAACTGTAATGCTCCAAAAGAAGAAATCCAGGAATACCATGCAAGAGATGGGAACTGTAACAGGCAATTTGCCTAAAAGATGAGATGAAGAAGAAGAATTAATTTTTCCATTCAGCATGCGGATGGGATAGGGCAAAAAACACTTCTCTTGGTTCGAAGTACCGTCCACCACGCGCTCTACCGGAAAGTAAAGTTATATGCCGTTGTTACCCTCCGACGGTAGATTCAGCAGCCTATTAGGTAAGGGTTTCCTTCCACGGCGCACCGTGGCCTCTTTCATTGCTGATATCTGTTAAATATGTACTTTTAGGCAATAGCTGATTGTAATTGCTGAGTGTATAGCGTGATGTTAAGTTAGTGTTGTATTATGATGATGAGAGAAGGGAGAGGTTGAAATCCGGATTCAGCATACAGCACAAAGGGTCCCACAGAGCTTAATATCACAATTCGATAGACGAATCACCACCAGCTGCGTCAAATGCCATAACTTCAAAAGACACTGAGTAAACATTTTGAATTTAATCTAGGAAATTGGTGCATGGGCGGATTATCGGTCACTATATACCACCACCTCTCGTCTGCTTGCCGGCCAAGTACTGGCAACGAATACGTCATCCACCATCAGTACCAAACCGGCTTACCTCTGAGACGAGCGCCACCACACAGGCGTGCAATACCAACCTATTTTCTTTTTTTTTTCGTTAAAACCAGTGGACCCACATGGTCCCAACAATAGTGAACATAATGAAATTACAATACAGAAGGAAACCTGCGTGACAGCGTTGTATTTTATCAGAAAACATTATAAAACACAATACAGCCAATTTGAGGACACCCTTCTGGTAGTACAACGTTAGGGTAACGACCACTCGAAACATCAAAGAATGAACAATGTATCGTCCCAACTCTCCACAGCGATGAGCCATACACATCTTCCCAGAATAAATTCTCGTTACATGGTACATATCTAGGCGCAGATCAGTGTCCACCAGAAACAGCTTCTGTTACCTGGTAAAGCCCAGTTGTGAATGGGATACTTGAATACACTGTTTAGTAATAAGTAAAAATCTGGTGATATCTGGAAGAGGACTGTAGTTCATCGTGTCTCTACGGTAGGAAAATCCAAACGTCACGCACATCTGAGATCTGTGATGTCTCGATAAATGTAGCACACAGAACATCCTTTAATCCAATTCATCTCATGTGTCTTTGATTGGGGAAGGTCTCAGCCAAGTGAAGTCACATTCCAGGCCCAATCGTGTGGAGTGGCTCTTGGAGATAGAAGGAAAGCATCTTCCGAATCAGAAGCCACACCTGCACTGAAGGTCCGCATTCCAGGTGATGTTCATCTGTGTCAGTCGCATGACACCGAATGCACATTGGTGATCGGCCAGAGCAACTACACACAGTCTACGATTTGCAAACTTTTCACTAAACGCGACGAAACAGGTGGCGCAGATCTTCGTCGCAAAATATGTTTGGTGAATCGCTCGCCACACCGCAGACCACCCCACTCACGTCTCTAAAGCACTTAGCGACAGCGGTTAGTCGTCAGCACGACGCGTAGGTGTCTTGGTACAGGGAAATTCACATGCTCGTAACTATAATTAAGGAAGAATGTTTTGATGTTAGAGAGTGGAGATGAGTAAGTATTTCAGGTGGTAGGCAGGACGGAGGCACGACTTCTTCAGTGAGGAGACCAGTGAAACTGTATCAACGATGGGTTCACATCCTGAGCATGGTGTTGATATAAAGGGTCGCTGCATGGGCACGAACGTTGGGGGGTCCCAGTGCTCTGCTTTGAGGGAGGAGAACGAGGGTATCGTATCTCGAAGGGAAATCAGTTACCAATCATGTATCCAAAAGCCGCCTGGATCCATTGCGTCATCACTTGTGTCATCGGTAGGTTCTGCTCCAAATTTGGTATCCAGGACGTCACATGTGTGTTAAAGAAGGCAGTCCTCAGGACATATCTAAGGCTCGGAGGAGGTGGCATCAGACACCTATGCGGTAAGCTTGTAAAAAGAGTTTATAGCTCAGCGCCGTCGTACAGCGGACACTCATCATAAATATGATGACCAAACAATGAAGTACATCCATCGTCACACTACCCTCCCGGAGCCATCTGCTGATTTTCATGGCACACGACTTGATGATGTTCATTTTGCTGCCTAACGCGTTCTCATGGTTCTTTATCCATCCTACCACCATTCGGATCTCCTTTTCTGGGCAGGCCAAAAAGGCTAGATCATCAACATAAGCACGGCACTGGAAATTGTGTCCTCTCAGTGTGATCCCCAAAAGATGTTTCAGCCCACTTGTAAGTGACTCTGGTGCTAATGCCTAAAGGATCATTGAGAGACCGAACGTAATACTGGATTGTGTCCTTCCATCCTGCCATCAGTCACCACTCTCAATGAGGTACCATTGACGTTAAACGATAAAAGGCTGCAGAGAGTGGAGCACGATCCTTCACGGCAGCCTGAAAAGAATGGTTCATTTTATCAAACGCGGGATAATAGTCTACGGAGACAAGGACAATGAGCAACCGACAGCCCGATGCAAGATAGATCACATCTCGATACTCGTTAACAGCTGTCACATTTGTGTCCTCCCTCGCTCCTCCAAAGACGTTGGTTCATATGAAATAACTAGCAGCACTCGCTTAAGATCATCATCAATATTCCGGTGAAGATCTCGAAACTGATTGACGGGAGGGTGATTGAAAGGTAATGTTTATTCCTTGTGCCTCCATTTAGTTTGGGCACCGGAATAACGAGGTCTTCCTTGAAAGCTGGTGATATTAGAACCGCTAATAACACTTGATATCTCTCTTTCCACTTTGGCACTATCATATCCTTAAAGTTCTGGTAGAATTCCAGCAGAAAAGGCCAGCCGGAGTGGCGGAGTGGTTCTAGGCGCTTCAGTCTGGAACCGCGTGACCGCTACGGTCGCCGGTTCGAATCCTGCCTCGGGCATGGATGTGTGTGCTATCCTAAGGTTAGTTAGGTTTAAGTAGTTCTAAGTTCTAGGGGACTGATGTCCTCAGAATTTATGTCCCATAGTGCTCAGAGCCATTTGAACCATTTGAACCAGCAGAAAACCATCTGGAACACTTGATTTACTAACTGCCTCCTTGGTAAGGGTATTCACAGCATCATCGCTCATGATATCCTCCAAATCGGATTCCGATGCCACATCATCAAGAGTACCAGTTAGAGTCCGTGGAACGCCTGCCATGGCCACATCATTGAGGTGCCTTTCCTGGTAAAGGTGATAGTAGGTAGAGAACTCACATGTGATGTCTAACTGGGTCATCATCCTGCAACCATCCTGGAGATCCAGAGCATGCACCAATGTTGTCGTCATTGAATTCGTTTGGAGACAATGAAGAGCATAGATGGACTTTCTTTCCCGATCCTGTCCTGGACCCTCGTTCGCACCATTACACCCTCAAACATATTGTAAGGGTGAGAAGCTTTGATTTGACATGATGTATCTCCACTTGGCGTTTTGGAGATGGTAGGAGCACCATCAGTTCTCGGAGATGTGCATAACAAAAATAAATCGTTTTGTAGTGCCAGAGCAATCTTTGCCTACAGTAATAAATCAGCACGCATCTTAAAACCGGTTTGACGCTTTCAAGCCTCCATTGAATACTTCACTGGATACCTCAGCAATCGGTGTTAACATTAGGCCCACATACACGCGATTAGTTGACTACGTTCCTGATCCCATATGAGTTACACATTCAGTTTTCTTAATCCCTGACTTCTTAACACCTCTGCCTCTGGAGGTTGACTGTACAGATCACTATGATCCAAGGAAGATGTCGGCCAGAACCCCACTTCCCGAATCGCCATTTGAAGGTGAGAGGAGACGTGAATGCGGTTGAGTCTGCGGAAGGAATAGCTGGATACATAATTAACGGCAGGGAGATCACCATATAACACCTCCCAAGTATCAGCAACATGCAGGGGGCATTTCAAGGGACGCAGTTCAGAACACAGAGTGTAGTTTGGTTGCTGGTCTGTCAGAGACAGCACACTATTAAAATCTCCGTCAATAACGATGTGGTCGTAGTCGCCCAAGAAGACAGACCCAATTTCTTCCACATAAAACAATGACCGATACCGCCTTTTATCATAGAGATTAATAACTCGAGTCCCCTGCATGTCAGACGCCAGTCTCCACGCCAATGGCATTTACATCACATTGATTACCCCTATTCCGACTTGAAAAAGAGCAGATATTTCAGTACCTCCCGTAGCAGCAAGGGTAACGAAAGCAGTAAACCCATACAAGTCTTCTAAGGTCCTCGTTCGAATTTCCTGCACTAGTGCAGCATTCACACCCAACATGCTGAGTATATCGCAGTTGAAGTCTGAGACATGCGCCCATCATGTTGAGAACGGGTGAAGCAGTCTTATAGGCTTTTAGCTTTTTCAAAGGCAATGGGATGTCAATAAGTGCGTGGGGAGCAGACGTAATAGCAGCAAGAAGTCAACTACATTGAGCCACCTGTTCACTGCACAAAGTATTCTATCGTCCCTCTTCCACCAAGGGAACAGTTACCTCTGCATCCTCGGCCAATGGAAAGTGGCGGCTACTGCGATACTTTGTAGGACACAGGGCATCGTTGGTTACATTGATCAGTAATCAATGACTGAGTGCTATGAGTGAGTCGGTGACCAACCAAGAGGGCACACGTCATAGTCTGGCGTGGAGGCGTCCATTACGAGCTCACCGCGGTCGTGACAGATCGCATCAGCTTGTGGATGTGTGTGGTCACTTGTTAATCCCCTTTGGAGACCACTTTCCTAGATTTTGACTCAGTATCAGACGACAGAACTGAATCCCGAAGCCCAGCCACAAAGGCGACCATGGACACAACCATCACATTAACCTCCAACGAGGAATTTCTTCAGCTCCTTGACTTCTTTTAGTGCCAGAGAAGCAGGAGGGGAGACTGTATTAGGCATCGTTTGCCCTTCCTTGTCCTGTCTTGACATCGCCATCTGTGTGGGACCTGGTTGGAGCACCGCTATTTGTGTGAGAGATTATGGCGTTGTGGTGGTGTAAGGCATCACATCCGTAGGTCGGACATGGGAAATCCATCGTTGCACACACTCTGAGCGAATATGGCCTCTTTTCCACAACCTCGACAGATCTTTGGCTGCCCTTCATATATGATGATCGCTCTGCTCGCCGGCCGAAGTGGCCGTGCGGTTAAAGGCGCTGCAGTCTGGAACCGCAAGACCGCTACGGTCGCAGGTTCGAATCCTGCCTCGGGCATGGATGTTTGTGATGTCCTTAGGTTAGTTAGGTTTAACTAGTTCTAAGTTCTAGGGGACTAATGACCTCAGCAGTTGAGTCCCATAGTGCTCAGAGCCATTTGAACCATCGCTCTGCTCACCACGATGCAGTTGTAGGATGGAATATGCTTACTGATGTTATTGCCTACCTGTTGCACTCTATTCAATGCAGGGTAGGTGGTGAATTGTGCCCACTTCCCAGTGACTAGGCCGTGAATCGGTTCATAGGGCATGAGCTCAAATACCACATCATCCATTGGAACTTCGGACTGCGGTTCGAATATGCGGATCATCCTTAAACCTAGACCCAGATATGCGGAGTGTCCTGAGACCGAGACCTGCGTGATTCACAGTCACCACACCAACGTTGCTGTCCAAAAGTCGTAACTAAAGCCCATCCCTCGCTTCTCTAAAATCGCTTCGCATGCAGCTACTAATTTAACATAAAAACAACTGAAAAATGGATTCCAACGGGATCAGTACAGGGGATCTTCAAGTCGTCTCGAAGAAATCGTTCTACTTCCAGCGACATGAAATGTGCATCTTCGATCGGGAAGCTGAATTCCAGCCTCGATTTCTGATAGGAGTATGCTATTTACATCGACAGTCACTCTAGCGGAGACTGCTGGAGCAAGTAAACAATTCGGAAGAGCGCAACACGGTCACGACGTACTCGTAAACAGCTCCGTCCGCACCGCTTCGCTGCCAAAGGCAGGCATCTCGACCTCGGCTGCGGAGGTGGGTGATGCTGTGTGCAGTGACTTACTGAGCGTGCTCGCATGTCTTCGTCGGAACGTCGGAGGTGAATCCTACCTGAGGTCAGGCGAGAATGGACGCCCGGCCACAGAGAGGTGCCTGCGGCTGCGGGCGCCAGCGCTCGCCACTTCGCAGTCGGGCCGCGCGCCCGCTGGCCTTCCCCAGGCTCGTGGCAGCCTCACGGCGCCGCCTCCCCGGGGCCTTGTATTTCTGTCTGCCGCCGCGCCACTCGCCGTATACATCCCGAGCCGCCGCCTCGGTTCCGCGTGCCACTCGCCGTGTCGCCCAGATGCTTACACGTACTCGCGACTCTTGACTCGTGTTTTCTCGTTTCCTATCTACGACCGAGGACACGACTTTCACAAAGTCACAGCAAAAGCACATTTCACCAGAAACTTTTTAGCCTTCGGATTCGAGAATGGAAATAGTCGATCCACAAATAGCTTCCGAATAAAAGTAGCTAATTTTTTACAGTATTCGCATTGAAATACCTTGCAATTTTAGTGGCACGAAATAATAACTTCTGTAACAGAACTAAATTACAATTTTTTCAGTTTTGATCCTTCTATTAAGAAAGTTTCCGGCTAGCTATGCTCCTTAAAACCGAAACACTAGATCTTCTGTCCGAAGACTGACATAACGCAGCTCTCGCCGCTAGCCCACCCTGAACAAACCTCTTCACCTGAAAGTAACTACCGCAAAGTACATCCATTTGGTCCTGCTTACTGTATCCATTTCTATTTATCAAACTGCAGTCGTTATCCACCACACTTCTCCCCAATATTAAACTCATGAGCCTTCATGGTATCGTCAAAGATCGTGGTACCTTAACAAAGTGTGCCCTAACAAGCGGCATCTGATACCACTACCACAGAAGATGATGATTTCTCGCTGCATACTGAAACGACGATTGGGGGCAAGGCCACACCTTCTCTCCGCTTCGTAGACCCTCCGCACCGAGACGCCCACTAGGGAAACGCTCAGTCACAGTTCGTGATCAACGATTAAGACGACAGCAGCGTCTTTGATAGGTAAACATAGTGTTTCATGTCTTAAAATGGTTCAAGTGGCACAAAGCACTATGGGACTGAGCATCTGAGGTCATCAGTCCCCTAGACTTAGAAATACTTAAACCTAACTAACCTAAGGACATCGCATACATCCATGTCCGAGGCCGGATTCGAACCTGCGACCGCAGCAGTCGCATGGTTCCAGACTGAAGCGCCTAGAACCGCTCGGCACCGCGGCCGTCTTTTATGTCTTACGCTGAATTTTAACTGTGTACATAATGTCTCTGTACCCCAAGTGAAATTGTTGGAAAATGGTCAGTACCCGGTGAGACTTTAATATTCAGTTACGGTTGTTATACTCAAAATATTCCTGTGGAAATTAATTACACAAGATTAACTAATCTTCATATCTATCTTATAATAAAGTGAACTAACATTATACGTTTTCTTATAAACTCCTCTTGGAGCAAGTAAAGTACCCATTTTTGTGATGACGACTGTATTTTTGTCAGTTAAAACATCCTCGTTTTAGAATCTGTCCTAAAAACAAATCTCTTCTTTTAGTCAATCTGCGCCACCAGTTCCTTTTTTCTTCGGTTCTGTTCAGTACTCCCTCATTAATTATACGATCGACCCACCCAATTTTCAGCATTCTTCAGTAGCGGCACACTTCAAAGTTTCTATTCTCTTTTTGTCTGAACTGTTTGTTGTCCAAGTTGCAGTTCCGTACATGGCTACACTCCAAACAAATAACTGCAGAAAAGACTTCCTAAGTCCTAAATTTATATTAGCCGCTACGAAATTCCACTTTTTCAGAAATTCTTTTGCTTTCCATGGACCGTCAGCATTTTATATCCTCTCTGCTTCGACCACCTTGAATTGTTTTGCTGCCCAAATAGCAAAACTCATCTACTGCTTTTAGTGTTTCACTAACTAATCTAACTCAAGTGATATGACTACATTGCTTTACCCATCTTTTACTTCAGTTGATGTTCATTTTGTATCCCGCTTTCAAAACAATGTTCATCTTGTTCATCTGTTCCTCAAAGTCCTTTTCTGTCTCTCTGACAGTGCTACAGCGTCATTAGGAAACTTCAAAGTTTTTTTTCTTCTCCATCAACTCAGATTTCTATAAATTTCTCTTTGCTTCCCTTTAAAGACTGAACAACACTGAGCATAGACTGCAACCCTGTCTCACTCATCAACTACTGCATCCCTTTCATACTTTTTGACTCTTGTCTCTGTTGTCTGGTTTCTGTACAAGTCGTAAGTAACCTTTCACTCCCTATATTTTACTTCTGATTCCGTCAGAATTTTTGAAGAATATATTTCAGTCAACATTTTCGAAAGCTTTCCCTATGGCTCTAAACGGTGTAAACGCAGGTTTGGATTTTCAAACCTAAGATTTATATCGTATGATCAGTATTGTCTCCCGTATTCCTATTTTTTTCCGGAATACAGACTGATGCCCCTCGAGGCCTATTTTTCCATTCCTCAGTACTTTGCAACCATTACTTATCAGACTTACAGTTCGATAATATTCAAAGGTCAGCATCTGCTTTCTTTGGAAGTAAATTATTACATTATTCTTGAGATTTCAGGCTATTTCGCCTGTATCATAGAAAGTAAAATGTCTTGAAAAAACAACAAGTCAAATGAAAGTTTCCACTCCCCACGTTTTCGCTTTAACGAAAACAAACATAGTAAACAATTTTGTTTTATATTGAATGAGGAATATTATGGCGTAAAAATTACGTAAATCAATCGTTGCCAGCCAACGCTTCTGAACATTATCGTAACTCAACGCTTCAAATGATACTTGATCTCCCAGAATGAGATTTTCACTCTTTAGCGGATTGTGCGCCGATATGAAACTTCCTCACAGATTAAAACTGTTTGTTGGACCAAGACTCGAATTCGGGACCTTTGCATTTCGCGGGCAAGCGCTCTACCGTAAGCACGACTCACGCCCGCCCCTCACAGCTCTACTTCCCCCAGTACCTTGTCTCCTACCTTCCAAACTTCACAGAAGCTCTCCTGCGATACTGAGCTGCTATTTCCTAACGTGTAACCAAGAGGATAGAGCTGCAAATAGATTTTCTTGGTGAAACTGCCTTTCGGCTCACAGTGATAAACCGACAGAAATGTAACGCCTTGACTGTTTCTTGTGCGAAGAGACTGGCATAAGGAATTGAAATGGAAAAGGTTTGGTGAATCAAAACTGCTGACAATGACAATGGTATTAAACGCTGCCTTTACAGATCTTTTTTCCTCCGGCGTCAAAATCCTCACTTGTCTTGGCACATCATCGAAAACCGTCGAAGAAACCCGCTAAGAAGCACTGATGACGCAGCCGTCAATAGTTGCAGAACACGTCCCCGAAACATCTATAAAGGACTACTACAAAGGTGAGAAGCTCCACGGGGGCCACATGCCATTTTCAAGTCCTCATATATTGTAATTACGGCGTCAGTCGCCCCATGAAGCGACAAGTGCCTAAACCGATATGTAGATTGTGTCGAGATATAACCTAATGTATGTACTATCAGTCTGCTGTATTGGTTGTATGAAATAAAATGGACACTTTTGACTGCAGGCTTTGTAACCATAGTATAAAATATTTCTCAGATCCGCAAATTAAACTGGCGTTCAATGACCACTTTCTGACACAGAGGTAAAACTTGCAAAGGGGAAGATACATTCAAAGTTTTTTTCAACACTGTTGCTATTCACTCCAGAACACAGTTAGCCGGTTCCCTTGATTCCCATGCGTATAGCTACCACCGTCTCCTGCAAACCGTCTATGCAAGTGGCCATCAAGTGCACGCCAGAATTTCTCAATGACCATTTTTACTTTCCTTATCTTAGTCACTTACGACGTCACAGTCTTATTTGAACTACACCTACTTCCCTTTATGAAAGACGTCTTAAGAGTGAGAGATAGTATTTCTCGTACTTCGGGCCACCAGGAACTGTCAATAAAACTGCGCTGAGAAATCTCTCTCAGCAGCTGCTATCTCCCAATTAAAAGTCAGCATAAATTACTGGGAATACATCAACACTCGGCCAGCAGGGAGCAGCTAACGCGTTTATAATTACAGGCTCGCGGCGGACTTCACAAAAAACTGGGGCACTCGAACGCCTGGCGCCACACCAATAAACAGAAACCGGTATATACGATAAGACTGGGTCGATGCTCCCCACACGTCTCCGTCCACGGCTGCGGCTTTCCACAACAACGGCTGACTCGTTTTGGGCCAGCAGGGATGCGCCCAACCGTGCAAGGAAGGATTGGCTGGTTCAAATGGCTCTGAGCACTAAGAGACTCAACTGCTGAGGTCATTAGTCCCCTAGAACTTAGAACTAGTTAAACCTAACATCCATCATCACCTAACATCACAAACATCCATGCCCGAGGCAGAATTCGAACCTGCGACCGTAGCGGTCTTGCGGTTTCAGACTGCAGCGCCTTTAACCGCACGGCCACTTCGGCCGGCAAGGAAGGATTGATTCACGCGTTTACCTCAGAGAGGATCACAACAGATCTCATCTGGTCTTCATTGCATGTTGTTGTTGTTGACGCTGTGGTCTTCAGTCCGAGGATTGATTTGACATAGTTTATCCTGTGCACTTCACTTCATTTCAGCATAACTACTGCTTACTGTATTCAATAGAACTCCATTCAAGATGTGACGTCCCTCTGTAATTACTCCCGTACCCTCACCACAATTGCTCTGTATTAACTAGTTCACTATTTATGAAAGCCACAGAATTAGTCCTGTAAACCTTTATCTCCTTTTTTGTTTACTTTTTGCATAAGGCTCTTTTTTCTCTCGATGCGATTCTTCAATACATCTAAATCACTCTCTTAATTTTTGGCATTCTTCTGTAATACGACGTTTCAAAAAATTCTGTCCTCTTATCCTCGGTACGGCTTATCTTTCACGTTTCACTTCCATATAAAATTTTGACTTTCATATTATAATACTTACATTTATATTTGAGGAAAAGAATTTTCTCTTTCTAAGGTTCAAAAATGGCTCTGAGCACTATGGGACTTAACATCTAAGGTCATCAGTCCCCTAGAACTTAGAACTACTTAAACCTAACTAACCTAAGGACATCACACACATCCATGCCCGATGCAGGTTTGAACCTGCGACCGTAGCGGTCGCGTGGTTCCAGACTGAAGCGCCCACACTGCCCGGCTCTTTCTAAGGCACTCACCCTACTATTGTCAGTCTACATCTCAGGATCTCTTTACTTCTAACTTCGTCAGTCATTCAGCTGTTCAAATAGCAAGTAGCGCCCTATCCTTAATTCCTCCAGCATTATCTAATTCACGTACCGGTACACATCAATTCCTTTACTTCATTATTGTTGCTGTTCGTTTTTGTCTTCTCAAGACACTATCCATAAAGTGACCTTGCAAGTTCTTTGCTGCCTCTGGTAGGATTACAGTTCATTGGCACACATTCGTAGGACCTGCGAATCAGATCTGTAATTTCTGCAATTCAAGTGATGTAATTCGAAGGTGCCAGGCAACACTAAATTAATTGTGAAATTTCGTAGACATATTATTTACGATCGAGTTCTTTACGTAACAGTTTCACAAGAGCATATACTAGGCTCTCTATCTACAATTCATAGTCACAGGCCGCTGGCGGCGTGCTGCCACTGTCGGATCGAGGACGGGTAGCTGCGAGAGCGACGACTTCGTTGCACACCGTACCCTGGAAGATTAAGTTGAGTGAAGCGTTAACTGCTAATGCAACCTCGACTATTCTGAGATCTCGCCTTTGGGCGGCGGGTTGTTGCTCCAGGGCCGCTGAGCCTGGAGGCAACGAGTGAAGTGTTTCGAGGTGGTAAAATATTCCAGCCGTTTTTCTCTATTTGTTATTCATCATTGAATTTAGTATTATTCCTATTAGTGAAGTGCCACCAGCGGTATTTTCTGCCTTGTGGCCGCTAACGCCCCAGTTACCTGCCCTGGAGGTTAGCGTACTTTTCCAGCAGTGTACCTTTCCTCGTCGTGTTGATGCTGTCCGACACAGTGTGTAGTCCGACAGCCTCTTGTATTGTACTGTGCAAATTTTTTTGGGAGGTCTATCTTGGTTCTAGTGTTTCCTTCGGCCTTGGGTGTTTTCCGAAGATGTAGTGCTGTCTGTCTCTTCGCCCTTGCCTAATAATATTCCATCGTTGTACTGGTGATCAGACGTTAGATGGATTGGTTAGTCGGTCGGTCGGCGCTTAAGCTGCCCATAGTTGAGTTGTCATTCCGTTACGTGAGTGCAACTCTTGGCTGCCTGTCTCACCTTACCTTATGTTTCAGTTACCTTCCCAGGCCGACCCTTGGAGCACTTGCTGAGAACCGCTTGGCCTGATTCCTTAGATTGTGATGTTTGTTTTAAGGATATTTGTAATTTTCTAATTATTGTTGTTGTGGCATTCAGCCGAGCAATAATTTCACTTCTTTGGTGATAATCAAACCAAATAAAATGTGTGTGAAACCTTATGGGACTTAACTACTAAGGTCATCAGTCCCTAAGGTTACACACTACTTAACCTAAATTATTCTAAGGACAAATACACACACCCATGCCCGAGGGAGGACTCGAACCTCCACCGGGATCAGCCGCACAAGCCGAGTGATAGTTTCACTTATTTTATAATAAAGCCTTCAGCCGTGGTACAGTTTGTTTTAAAACGAAGTACACTTCTGGCCATTAAAATTGCTACACCACAAAGATAAAGTGCTACAGACGCGAAATGTAACCGACAGGTAGAAGATGCTGTTAAATGCAAGTGATTAGCTTTTCAGAGCATTCAAACAAGGTTGGCGCAGGTGGCGACACCTACAACGTGCTGACGTGAGGAAAGTTTCCAACCGATTTCTCATACACAAACAGCTGTTGACCGGCGTTGCCTGGTGAAACGTTGTTATGATGCCTCGTGTAAGGAGGATAAATGCGTGTCATCACGCTTCCGACTTTGATAAAGGTCGGATTGTAGCCTATCGCGATTGCGGTTTATCGTATCGCGACATTGCTGCTCGCGTTGGTCGAGATCCAATGACTGTTAGCAGAATATGGAATCGGTGGGTTCCGGAGGGTAATATGGAACGCCGTGCTGGATCCCAACGGCCTCGTATCACTAGCAGTCGAGATGACAGGCATCTTATGCGCTTGGCTGTAACGGATCGTGCAGCAACATCTCGATCCCTTAGGCAACAGATGGGGACGTTTGCAAGACAACAACCATCTGCACGAACAGTTTGACGACGTTTGCAGCTCGGAGACCATGGCTGCGGTTACCCTTGACGTTGCATCACACACAGGAGCGCCTGCGATGGTGTACTCAACGACTAACCTGGGTGCACGAATGGCAAAACGTCATTTTTTCGGATGAGTCCAGGTTCTGTTTACAGCATCATGATGGTCGCATCGGTTTTTGGCGACAACGCGATGAACGCACATTGGAAGCGTGTATTAATGATCGCCATACTGGCGTATCACCCGGCGTGATGGTATGGGGTGACATTGATTACACCTCTCGGACACCTCTTCTTCGCATTGACGGCACTTTGAACAGTGGACGTTACATTTCAGATGTGTTACGACCCGTGGCTCTACCCTTCATTCGATCACCGCGAAACGCTACATTTCAGCAGGATAATGCACGACCGCATGTTGCAGTTTCTGTACGGGCGTTTCTGGATACAGAAAATGTTCGACTACTGCCCTGTCCAGCACATTCTCCAGATCTCTCACCAATTGAAAGCGTCTGGTCAATGGTGGCTGAGCAACTGGCTCGTCACAATACGCCAGACACTACTCCTGATGAACTGTGGTATCGTGTTGAAGCTGCATGGGCAGCTGTACCTGTACACGCCATCCAAGCTCTGTTTGACTGAATGCCCAGGCGTATCAAGACCGTTATTACGGCCAGAGGCGGTTGTTCTGGGTACTGATTTCTCAGGATCTGTGCACCCAAACTGCGTGAAAATGTGATCACATGTCAGTTCTAGTATAATATATTTGTCCAATGAATATCCATTTATCATCTGCATTTCTTCATGGCGTAGCAATTTTAATGGCTAGTAGTGTATTTATCTTTATATGTGCTATTTGGAATTGTTCTTCTGACTTATAATTCAGGCCTTCAGTTGTCATACAGGTAATTGATTTTTTAAAAGATATTGTTTTAAAATTTTAATTTCCTTAAATAAAGTTTACGTATTTGTTGTGCAGCAGAGAGTGACTGATTATAGCCCCATCCACAATCGTAACCTTAACCTGTCCCATCCTGAGAACTCAGCTTTGACAATTCCGCCGCGTTCCTTTGACGTCTAGAGTGAGTCCTGCATATTGCGGTCCAGAGCCTGGTGGCCTGCCTGGTACCTGCTGGACGGGTCTCGCAGTGCACCACGTCCCGGCGGCAGAGGTGGCACCCTCGCGGGTCAAGGCCGAACCGTCCCTAAGCCTTATTACGGCCTTCCGGCACCCGGAGACTCATTGCCGGTCCCGTTCGTCTCAGCTCCTCTCATTTCGGTTCGTTACGACGCGGCACAATTATTTCGTTACCGGCGGTGCGACGGAGGAGATGCGGGCAGTAGACAGTGCGCAGGCGTAATTGTGCGGTGCGCGCTCGTGGCTCTCCAACACGAAACTCGACATGGACACCGTCATCACGCTTTACAGTGGGCGCTCTCTAAGGGCCTGGCTGTCTGGTGTGGTTTCTGGATAGATTTTCGGCAGCCGGTGTAACAGGGGTCATCATGGGCCGTACAAAATGTCAGGTTCTCCACTGGATGTCGAGCGTTTAACGGATCACGGCGAGACCGTCTCAGCCATAGATTTCTTTCGGTAATGGCCGGACGCCACCCAGAACATTAGAGAGCATGTACTTATCGCTCGTTGCCCGCAGAATAGGCCTATTGGGTTTGCTGTAAACTGTGCCAGTGTTGGGGGAAACTTAGTTATTATAGAATAACTCCTGCTCCTGGCGAGTACATCGAGCACACGTGTAAGCACGCCTGTAGCACTCTAAGAAGGATAATTAAGGGCACGTTTGTTCCAGGGTGATAGATATGAAAGCAAATGGACAGTTCGAATAGCGTAACTGTTCATAGCGTGCATGATTGTAGCAGCGTAAGCTGCATTGTTTACTACCAACAAAAGAGAGAACGAGGATGGCTGTAATTTTTAACTCTGCTTCGTCCTTCCGCGTATAGAATATCACCAAATCACGGACACTTGATAGACACTAATAATTACGCTGATGTTTCAGCAGTCCAACATCCGAAACTTTACATTGACCTGGACCGCGACTATTCATCGGAGAGAAACATATCGTCGAAGTGGCCCAGGAAAGTGTAATTGTCTTATTATCTATAGGGGTGTTCCTCCTAAGAGCTGTCAGACAGTTTTTCTCTGATGTTTTGGTAGGTATTTTCAATTTGGTTTCTGCAACGTGTATCGGGAGTTATCCAAACAAATACTATTAATCACATCTTTCATGCAACGCTCATTGTTTGCCATAGCAAACAAAATTAATTTTGGAGCGGAATTTTAAGCACCCATTGAACAGAGTACAAAGAAATGCTGCTCATCAGGTCTTTCATGCAAGGCCAGTATCGACGGAAAGCTTCGGTTTGTTCCCCGTTACGAACAAAATTATTTTTAAAGCGGAATTGCACGTGCTCATTCGACAGAATGGTCTCAAATTAGTTTAGTGCCATATTTGTTTTATGGATATGTATAACAGGAACACTAAAGCACGAAGAATAGACAGTATTCCAGCGGAGACATCACCGCACTGGCCCGCGCTGACTAGTACCGCCACGCAGCAGCTGCTCAGCTGGAACACTGGTTATTGTTAGTGTTTTACTACCCCTCTTTATACATATATTTTTAAAAAATCATCACACAAGACTGATCTGCGCCCGATTTACCAAATAGGCAGGTAAAATTCCGCTTCCAAAACCATTTATTTGTTTGTAACGGGATACAAACCGACACTTTCCGTCAGCACTGGTCCTCACATGAAAAGTTTCGTCTTGTTCATCAGTTCATTCTTCAGCGATTCCGGCTATGTGAGTCGGACCATAAGACATTTTTCATGAGGTCGATGACTTTCCGTTAGCCGGCCGGTGTGACCGAGCGGTTCTAGGCGCTTCAGTCTGGAACCGCACGGCCGCTACGGTCGCAGGTTCGAAGCCTGCCTCGGGCATGGATGTGTGTGATGTCCTTAGGTTAGTTAGGTTTAAGTAATTCTAAGTTCTAGGGGACTGATGACCTCAGACGTTAAGTCCCATAGTGCTCAGAGGCATTTGAACCATTTTTGAACTTTCCGTTACACCACTTGCCGTCTTCGAAAGATGTTAGTTTCAACATGACGGTACACCACAATTTTTACTGACACACTAACGTTTTAATATTTCCAGAAGTGTCGTAACATAACATGTAAACCAAATTTTATATTATCCGTTATAAATACGTCACAAACTTCAGATATGTGTCCATAATAACACTCTTGTTCGTATTATTTTTACAAACCCTGTAGACCTATTGCGAGAATTCTGGGAAACAGAAGAATTTTAGCAAATTATGATGTGAAAAATTCTTACAAGATGTTTTCGTCATATACTGGAATCTAGGATTTAAGATAAACTGCAAAATAGCTCTACATTTTCTAAGGTGTATCATAGGAGTACGGCCTGAAACTGGGTGATACCGATTCTTCCTACAAAAATTATCCAATCCGATTTCCTGCTCCCATTCTCACATCTTTATCCATGGGACGTCAAAGGCTAGCTTTTGAATGCTATTAGGGGAAGTGCTACTGAATATTGTCTGAGGTCCTTTTGTTCGACTCGATAATCTACCACCCATTCACTTACAGTAAACCAACAGTCTGACGAATTCGGACACTACAAATTTGACACATAGCTCTAGCACACACCGAGCAATCATTGAGAGACATAACCTAAAAAACAGACTAGTTGTTGTAAGGACGTATCCAGAAATAAGAGCAGGACAACAGAGATCAAGCAGCGCAATGAAGCATTCATACGGTCTACATTTTCTCGTTCACAGGTGGAAGCTCGCACAGCCAGAGGATGACACTAAATTGGCCGTTGACGTTTTAAAAGAAAAGAGACTGAGTGACATTTGGAGCTCTTAGATGTATGGATGACGATGCATGAAAACGGAAACCACTTCTTCCGACTGCCAATGGTGCCCTTATGGAACTGAAGGCTACTGATACATCGCGCGTAGCACAGTGCAATGTGGAATATGCATGTGGACGTAGGTCTATGGATGCTCTATGATATGATCTCGAATTTTCCAAGCGTTCGAAAGTCACGAATCTTTTGCGCTCAAGTATCTGCTAATATTATTCAGTCTGTAAGTTGAACAAGCAGTAAAGGCAATCAATAAGAGATTTGAGAAGGAATTTAAAGGTCATAAAAACAAAACAAAAACTATTACATTTGCCGATCGCATAGTAACTCTACCAGAGAAGGGAAAGGACTTGGAACATCAGCTGAATGGATATGTCTTGAAAAGAACATCAATATAAATGAACCAAAGGTAATGGAATGAAATCGAATTCATTAAGATAATGCAAGTCAAGTTATGAAGTGGCAGAATTAAAACTAATTAATGAGTTTTGCTATTATGGTTGGCGAAATAACTGACGGTGGCCGAAGTAGAGAGGATATACTATGTATTTCTGAAAAAAAGAAGTTTTCTTACATTCATTATAAACTTAAGAATTAGGAAGTCTTTTCCTAAGATACTTGTTTGAAGTTTAGCCTTGTTCGGAAGTTAAACGTCTACGAAACAAGTCAGACAAGAAGAGAATAGAAACATTTCTAACGTGTTGCCATAGAAGGTTGCTGAATATTAGACGCGTTGATCGGAAAACCAATAAAAGAGACATAAAGTAGAGCTAGTGGTCAACAATTTGCTAAAGGAAAACCACATGAGGGGTAAAAATTATAGGGGGATCAACAAGCGGACACAGTATCAGGTTCAAATGGATGTAGGCTGCAGCAGTTACCCAGAGGTGACACGGTTTGGGCACAGGACAGACTAGCGTGAGTAGCTGCGTCAAACCAATCTCCGTACTGAACGCCATAACAACAACGGTGATCCCTAAGCTGTTAGGGTCGAAATAGTATTTTTAGTGTAAATCGATTATCGAACTGCCGGCCGAGGTGGCCGAGCGGTTCTAGGCGCTACAGTCTGGAACCTCGCGACCGCTACGGTCGCAGGTTCGAATCCTGCCTCGGGCATGGATGTGTGTGATATCCTTCGGTTAGTTGAGTTTAAGTAGTTCTAAGTTCTAGGGGACTGATGACCTCAGAAGTTAAGTCCCATAGTGCTCAGAGCCATTTGAACCATTTCTGATTATCGAATTCTACATCCATAGGTCAACTGTCCGATTTACACACACGGAACCAGCTTCAGTCTATGACACGGATGCTAGCAAAAAGCCTGAAATTAGGACTATGTAAAGCTGTGGTGTATTTGGATTGGAAGAGCACCACAGCTGCGTTAGAAGTGGTGGTGAGCACACATTATGCAACCGGGTCTTATTTGCGTTTTCTCCCCGTCTAATCCAGTCGGCATTCTTCGGCTCTATTAACGCCGTACGCTCCTTCTCCCTGCTGTTAATGCTCACACACTTTTCGGTGCGGAAGCGCCGCGTTGCCGATCGGCCACTATCAGCCATCGAAGCCCCGCGACTACGGGACGGGACGCGTGTAATTGCCGATTCCAGTTTCCTCTCGATCTGGGAAAAGCCTCGCAGACATTCCGACGGGAGGACCTGGGAGCAGGAGGAAAATGAATAGGCGTTGCCCTGTTATTTACCGGTGCGGCCACGATGCTCACGCACGTTTTCTGTGCAGCCAGACGTCATTATATCACTGCGCCAGGCCTCCGCGCCGGAGCGCGCACGCACAAAAAAAGAGAGACCCGAGACACCGGTCGCGGGGTTGGAGGGGGAGGGTGGCCAAGGTCAGCCTTCCTACCTGGGAGCCGCCGGCCGCCGGCAGCGACAAGAACCGACAGCGCCCATTCCGCACGAGTGGGCTGCGCATCTGTTGAAACAGATGACTGGCGAGAGACCTGAGGTCTGCCGGGACCGGGGCCGGGGCCGGGGCCTTGCACCTGTTCAGGGGCGGTCTTTTCCGCCAGCCAGGACGGCACTGTGCACTGTTCCGCCACAGCAAACTCGCGGCGGAGGAATTCACCGGACGGAAGGCCTCAATTGAGGACAGGAGGCAAGGTCGCCGTGAGCAAGTAGTGTGAAGAGGAGCGCCCGGACGGCTAGCGGAAGTGTCTCGCCTAGGAGCCGACATCGACGGACTCCCGCGACAAGCGACGTTTACACCCACACTGAAGAGCCAAAGAAAGTGGTACAGCTGCCTAATATCGTGTAGGGCCCCCGCGAGCAGACAGAAGTGCCGCAACACGACATGGCATGGGCTCGACTGATGACTGAAGTAGTGCTGGAGGTTGCCCATAAATCCGCAGAGTACAAGTGGGGGGGGGGGGGGGTGGAGATCTCTCCTGAACAGCACGTTTCGCGGGGCATCCCAGATATGCTTAATAATGTTCATGTCTGGGGAGTTTGGTGGCCAGCGGAAGTGTTTAAACCAAGAAAAGTGTTCCTGGAGCCACTCTGTAGCAATTCTGGACGTGAGGGGCGTCGCATTATCCTGCTGGAATTGCCCAAGTCTGTCGGAGTGCTCATTGGACAATGGATGCAGGTGATCGGACAGGATTCTTAAGTAAGTGTCTCCCGTCAGAGTCGTGTCTAGGCATATCTGGGGCCCCTATAACTCCAATTGCACATGCCCTACACCTTCACAGAGCCTCCAGCAGCTTGAACACTCCCTTGCTGACAAAAAATGGTTCAAATGGCTCAGACCACTATGGGACTTAACTGCTGAGGTCATCAGTCCCCTAGAACTTAGAACTACTTAAACCTAACTAACCTAACGACGTCACACACATCCATGCCCGAGGCAGGATTCGAACCTGCGACCGTAGCGGTCGCGCGGTTTCAGATTGTAGCACCTAGAACCGCTCGGCCTCCCCGGTCGGCCCTTGCTGACATGCAGCGTCCACGGATTCATGAGGTTGTCTCCATATCCTTACACGTCCATCCGCTCGATACAGTTTGAAACGAGTCTCGTCCAACCTGGCAACAAGTTTCCAGTCATCAACAGTCCGCCGCGCGGGATTAGCCAAGCGATCTGAGGTGCTGCAGTCATGGACTGTGCGGCTGGTCCTGGTGGAGGTTCTAGTCCTCCCTCGGGCAGGGGTGTGTGTGTTTGTCCTTAGGATGATTTAGGTTAAGTACTGTGTAAGCTTAGGGACTGATGACCTTAGCAATTAAGTCTCATAAGATTTTACACATTTTTGAACATTTTGAACATCAACAGCCCAATGTCGGTGCTGACGGGCCCAGGCGATGCGTAAAGCTTTGTGTTGTGCTGTCATCAAGAGTACATGAAAGGGCCTTCTGCTCCGAAACGATTCGCACACTGACAGTTGTTGATGACCCAGCATTGAAATCTGGGCCAATGTGCGGGTGGGTTGCACTCCTGTCACGTTGAACGATTGTCTTCACTCGTCGTTGGTCCCGTTCTTGCAGGATATTTTTCCGGCCCCTGCGATGTCGAACATTTGATGTGTTAACCGGATACCTGATATTCACGGTACACTCGTGAAAGGGTCGTACGGGAAAATCCGCAGTTCATCAATACCTTAGAGATGCTGTGTCCCATCGCTCGTGCGCCGACTATAACAACACGTTCAAACTCACTTTTATCTCGATAACCTGCCATTGTAGCAGCAGTAACCGATCTAACACTGCGTCGGTTGTCTTGTTGTCTTACATAGATGTTGCCAACTGCAGTGCCGTATTCTGGCTGTTTACATATCTCTGTGTTTGGATATGCACGTCTATACCAGCTTCCTTGGCGCTACAGTGTATGTATATACGACGGCTGTATGGACATTGAGGTCTGATCGCTCACGAAATGGATCAGAGAGAAAATAAAAAAAGTTGCGTTTGCAAAAATTTTCTGTACCTTCCAGCTACTTTTCCCCATAGTTGCCGCTCCGACTTTGACATCTGTCTTAGCTTTGTGGCAACTTCATCTACATCTACACGGGTAGTCTGCATATCACACTTAACTGCTTGGCAAAGGGTTCACTGAAGCACCTTCACAATAATTCTCAATTATTCCACTCAAGAACAGCGCGCGGTAAAAGTAAACATCTGTATCTTTCCGTTAGGGCTCTAATTTCTCTTATTTTATTGTGGTGACCGTTTCTCTCTATGTAGGTCGGCGTCAACAAAATATTTTCGTATTCAGTGGAGAAAGCTGGAGATTGAAATTTCGTAAGAAGATTCCACCACAACGAAAAAGGTCTTTGTTTTAATTGTGTCCATCCCAAATCCACACCGCGCAGCAGTACTCCAAAATACGACGGACAAGTTTAGTGTAGGCAGTCTGTTTAGTAGATCAGTTACATTTTCTAAGTGTTCTGCGATAGAATTCAGTCTTTAGATTGCCTTTCGCACAACATTTTCTATGTGTTCTTTCCAATTAAAATTCTTCGTAATTGTAATTCCTAGGTATTTAGTTGAACATCCGGCCTTTAGATTAGACTGATATATAGTGAAACCGAAGTTTAACGGATACCTTTTAGCCCTCATGTGGATGACCTGACGCTTTTCATTATTTACGGTCAATTGCCAATTTTCGCACCATTCAGATATTTTTATAAATCGTTTTGCAATTAGTTTTCATCTTCTGTTGAGGTTACTACAGGATAAGCGACAGCATCATTTGCAAACAACCTAAGACGGCGTCTCAGATTGTCTTCTACATCGGTTATATAGAAAAGGAACAGCTGTGGGCCTGTAATGCTACCTTGGGGAGCGCCAGAAATCACTTCCATTTTTAAATTCCCTGGCAGATTAAAACTGTGTGCTGGACCGAGACTCGAACTCGGAACCTTTGCCTTTCGCGGGCAAGTGCTCTACCATCTGAGCTACCCGATCATGACTCACGACCTGTCCTCACAGCTTCATTTCTGCCAGTACCTCGTCTCCTACCTTCCAAACTTCACAGAAGCTCTTCTGCGAACCTTGCAGAACTAGCACCCCTGGAAGAAATGATATTTCGGATAGATCGCAAAGGTCCCACGTTCGAGTCTCGGTCCGGCACACAGTTTTAATCTGCAAGGAAGTTTCATACCAGCGCACATTCCGCTGCAGAGTGAAAATGTCACTCTGGCACTTCCGTTTTACTCGATGACTTTCCGTAAGTTACTACGAACTGTGATCTCTCTGACAGGAAATCACCAATCCAGTCACATAACTGAGACGATATTTCACTTAAAGCCGCTTGTGTGGTACGGTGTCAAAAGCCTTCTGGGAATCTAGAAATGCGGAATCAATTTGAAATCTCTTGTAATCAGCACTCAACACCTCATATGAGTAAAGAGCTAGTCGTGTTTTCTAAATCCGTGTTAACTGTGTGTCAATAGACCGTTCTCTTCGAGGTAATTCACAATGTTCGAACAAAATATATGTTCCATACTCCTGTTGCATATAGACGTTAGTGATATGGGCCCGTAATTTAGTGGATTACTCCTACTACCTGTCTTGAATACTGGTGTGACCTGTGCAGCTTCCCAGTCTTTGGGTACGGTTCTTTTGTCGAGCGAGCAGTTGTATGAGATTGTTAAGTATAAAGCTATTGCATCAGCGTACTCTGAAAGGAACTTCATTGGTATACAGTCTGGACCAAAAGACTTGCTTATATTAAGCGATTTAAGTTGCTTCACTACTCCAAGGATACCTACTTCTAAGCTACTAATGTTGGCAGCCGTTCTTGATTCGGATTCTGGAATATTTACTTCATCTTCTTTGGTGAAGGAATTTCAAAAGGCTGTGTTCAGTAACTCTGCTTTCGCAGCACTCCCTTCGATAGTATTTCCACCGTTATCTTGCACAGAAGCCACTGACTATGTCTTGCCGTTAGCATACATTTTACACGACCAGAATCTCTTTGGATTTTCTGCCGCGTTTTGAGACAAAGTTTCGCAGTGGAAACTATTACAATCGTCTCGCATTGATGTCTGAGGTAAATTAAAAGCTTCTGTAAAAGATCGCCAGCCTTCGATATTTTGCATTCGTTTGGATTTGGCATGCTTTTCTCATTGCTTCTCCAACAGTGTTCTGACGCGTTTTCCAGTATCCTCGTCATAGAAGTCGGGAGTCGCCTGTGCTTTCCACCACTTCTCCACCCTAATCTGCATTTCGTTTTCCGTTCCGAAATGTGAGCAAGGATGAACATCAGAGGGAACCAAGTCCGGGCTGTATGGTGAATGATCGAACGCTTCCCACCGAAAACGCTGCAGGGGCGTCCTTATTGTCCTTGAAGTGTGCGGCCGGTATTGTCACGTAGAAGGAAGTGCTTGACAGGTACATTATGTGGAGCTGCATGAAATCAGGCGAAAATTTTAAGTCGGCACCATACTTGTTGGGAAACATACTATTATTCTACGCATCTTTGTGTGCTCGCTGTGTGCTCAGAAAATGACGCAGTCGACTCACATGGTACAGACACACATCTGTGCAAAGCTTCATCGGATATTCAATGTCGCTTCCATTTCGCGAATTTTCGAATCTTACCTTCCAAACGGGCCTCGTACATACTCCTTAGCACACGGGACTCACTTTCGGGAAAGACTGTAATGACGAGACTATACTACAGGCCTATATTCTGGACCGAATCCTGTATCTCACTATAGTGTTTCATGGGTTGAGGGCACGCGAACTGTTGGTGGTAACATATCACTAGTTTGCATGTTAAGTTCAGTGCTGCCACTGCTACAATTTCAGAGAATTAGTACTTAAGCTCGAAGAAGGTTTCATAATCTACCTTTCTCTCGAAGTGTACTCGTTCACGCAAGGACACACTACACCGGTGAACTGATCACATCTACTCCTTACAGCTACACACTTGAAAGTTCGTAAGGATCAGAAGAAGACGGTGCTAAATGACACGCTCTACTATTTGTGCGACGGTCTGTATAACATAACTCATGTGACATTATTGACAAAGACATCAGCGTGTGAACGGTTATAACTATTCTACAAGTCACGTGAGTTGTCGTAAGTGAATTTACGCAAGCAATTCATCTGTACCGGCCGGCCGGTGTGGCCGAGCGGTTCTAGGCTCGTCAGTCTAGTCTAGAACCGCGCGACCGCTACGGTCGCATGTTCGAATCCTGCCTCGGGCATGGATGTGTGTGATGTCCTTAGGTTAGTTAGGTTTAAGTAGTTCTAAGTTCTAGGGGACTGATGACCTCAGATGTTAAGTCCCATAGTGCTCAAAGCCATTTGAACCATTTTTTTAACCTGCATTACTCGCAACTGCGCGACCGAGCACAACATGTCCACATCCGATGACCTCCTAACTTGGCACGTATCCTCCTCGTTTTCCCAGATCATCAGGGCCTGTGTCTCTCTTACCCATCAACTGGAAGACGAGTAAGATCCATACGTGCTTATTAGGTGATGCTACAAGCTCATTGATGTGCTCCTGAATCCACCAAGCGGAGGCTAGGGAACATGTCGTTACCTAAGAAGGCAAGACCAATGTTACAAGCGCCTTACTATGAGTTCACCCTCACACAATATTCTGTCTTAATGAAGCCCGCCCCTGAAACAGCTCTACAGCTCTACTCAACGTATTGTTGTTCCCATCTTTAGTCCCATTATTTGTTTGATGCAGCTCAACACATTAATCTGTCCTGTGCAAGCTACTTCATGTCCGAGTACCTACGTCAGTTGGAATCTGCTTACTGTATTTTCATTCCCTGCTCCCTCCCCTCCCCCCCCCCTCTCTCTCTCTCTCTTTATCTTTACGATTTACAACTTCTATCCTCCATACTCCCAACTGGCGAGGCGCTCCCCTCCTCCTCCCCTACTGACGATTTCTCGATGCCTAGGATGCATTACCTTCATGTAGTAAAGTCGTGCCATTCATCTCTACCCATTTAGGTTTAGCACCATCTCATTACTTATCCAACCAAACCATCTGATCTTCAGCATTCCGCTGTACCAGTACATTTCAAAGTCTTCTAATCTCTTCTTGCTGAACTACTTATCGCCTGCGTTTCACTACCGTACATTCCAGAAAAATACCTCCAGAAAAGACTTTAAAACTCTTACACGTTCGATATAAACGAAGTCCTCTTCTCTGAAATGTTTCCATTGTTATAGCCAATTTGCAAGTATACACCCTCTACTTCCGCTATCATCTATTTTCCGGTCCAAATTCTAAAACTCATCTACTACTTATAGTGCCCCATTTCATAATCCAATTCCTTCGGCACCGCCTGTTTTAATTCGACAACATTCCAGTCCCCTTGTTCTACTTTGGTTGATGTTCGTCTTAAACCCTCTTTTGAAGAGACTATGCATTCCTTTCAAATACCTTCCAAGTCCGTTTTCGTCTCTGACAGAATTATGGTGCTATCGGCGAACATCAAAGTTTTTTTATATCTCCTCCATGAACTTTCATTTCCTTTCTAGATTTCTGCTCGTGTTCCTTTATTGCTTGACTAGTTTACTGACTGAAGAACATTTGGGATAGGTGACAAATGTATCTTTCTTCTCAGCCACCGCTCCTCTTTGATGTCCTTCGACACTTACAAATGGGCTCTGTTTTTATACAAGTTGTATATAACATTTCGTTCACTATATGTTAATGATACTACTTCAAAATGCCAAAAAAAGAAGTCCTTTCAACATTTTCGAAAGCTTTCTCTAAATCTACAAATGGTAAAAACTTTAGAATTTTTAAACCTGTCTTTTAAAGTAAGTCGTATGGTGAGTATAGTCGTACATATTACTTCGTTTCTGCCGAAACCTAAATGATGTTTCCCAAGTTTGTATATTTCTCTGTGAATAAGACGTATCAGTATTTTGCTATCATGATCCGTTAACCTTGTGGTTCGGTAGAAGTCACATCTGTTAGTACCTGCATTCGTTGGAATTTGAATTATTACGTTCTTCTTCAAGTCTGAGGATTAATGTAGGTTAATTCTTACAAAGAAGAAAACAGCAACCAGCCACTATTAATACTGCTATTTATTTAGGTAAATAGCGCCGTTACCGGTTTCGAACTGGCAAGTTCATCGTCAGACGGCTGTTCACATGATTTTCAAGATACACTTTACATTATCGTCCGTTTTAGATTTTTGTTATTCCACTGTGGTGAAGTATTTTTGGTGTGTTGTTGCCCTACGGTAGAAAACACTGTTAGATTCGTCCTATGTGAAAATAACTAACCTCCAAACGATGAAATACAGCGTAAATAAATATGTAAGGTTAAGTGGTTATGGTACTTACGTCGAAAATTCCGCGCGATTTTGTAGCGAAGTTGCAGCATTGTATTTTCCGAATAATCCTAAATACAATGCTGCAACTTCGCAACAAAATCGCGCGGAATTTACGACGTAAGTACCATAACCACTTAACCTTACATATTTATTTACGCTGTATTTCATCGTTTGGAGGTTAGTTATTTTCACATAGGACGAATCTAACAGTGTTTTCTACCGTAGGGCAACAGCACACCAAAAATACTTCGCCACAGTGGAATAACAAAAATCGAAAACGGACAATAATGTAAAGTGTATCTTGAAAATCATGTGAACAGCAGTCTGATGATCAAATTGCCAGTTCGAAACCGGTAACGGCGCTATTTACGTAAATAAATAGCAGTATTAATAGTGGCTGGTTGCTTTTTCCTTCTTTGTAAGAATTAACCTACATTAATTGTACACAGCGACGGTCTCACCATGTCAGTTTTAGACAAAGTAGCAAGTCTGAGGATATTTTGAATGTCTCTACATCCAGAATAAACGTGTAGGGCTACTTAGCCACGAACGTTACGGCTCCACACAAAAGTTAGCTCAGTTTGAGACATATATTACAATTAAAAATTGGCTGGGACTATTATCGGAAATATGTCTTAGCGTGTGTTAAAAGAATATGGCCTGCAGAAGTAAGTTAGCCAGCTAAAGTGGAACGTGCGGCATATGACGGAAGCAGGTTAAACAGCTGTAGCTGTGAATGTAGTCGACGAGAAGGAGGTTTCCACGGTCCCCAGCCCCACTGAAAGAGCGAAGGGCGACCGCAGTCCTCGCCCGTAGGAAAGGCTGCTTCTGTCGCAAGAAGCCGCGGAGAAGGGCAGCCCGTGGCGACGGCAGCCGTGATAAGGCGGGCGGGCAGAAGAAGTGAGCCAGCCGCCTCCGCCTCCGCCAGCTCCAGGCGGGCTCCAGCAGGCTCCAGCAGGTAGAGCAGAGCAGCCGGCCAAGGCCACAGCCACCGCGTTCCCACGGCCCGCAGCTGTGGGGGGCTGTGCTGTGTTGTGCCGCCAGCCGCGGCCGGAAATGAGCCGCAGCTGGGCCCGCCGAGCCAGCATCAGCTGCTCCAGCACCGCCACACGCTCTCCGTGGCGCCACAGCGGACACTCCCCTGCATCATTTGTACTCCAAAACTACGACCTTAGTGATCGCGGCTGACGAGGGGACAGTGTCAAGTCCTCATCACCGAATTCGTCCGAATGTTTGGTATAAATGAAAGTGCCACCGGGAGCTGCATATGGTCGAGCGTTTAGAAAATAAAAGTGTTTTTGGTGCGGGTCAGGCAAGACATGAGTCATTTATGTGGGTTGGATAAAAGGTTGTGGCAACACCATTATAATTAATGTCAAAGATTACTGACAGACGATCACCGTATCGCATGGTAATGCAATACGTATGAAATCGTCCGGCATCTCGATCTACATCTACATACATACTCCGCAATCCACCATACGGTGCGTGGCGGAGGGTACTTCATACCACAACTAGCATCTTCTCTCCCTGTTCTACTCCCAAACAGAACGAGGGAAAAATGACTACCTATATGCCTCTGTACGAGCCCTAATCTCTCTTATCTTATCTTTGTTGTCTTTCCGCGAAATGTAAGTTGGTGGCACTAAAATTTTACTGCCGTCAGCCTCAAATGCTGTTTCTCTAAATTTCCTCAGTAGCGATTCACGAAAAGAACGCCCCCTTTCCTCTAGAGACCCCCACCCGAGTTCCTGAAGCATTTCTGTAACACTCGCGTGATGATCAAACCTACTAGTAACAAATCTAGCTGCCCGCCTCTGAATTGCTTTTATGTCCTCCCTCAATCTGACCTGATAGGGATCCCAAATGCTCGAGCAATACTCAAGAATAGGTCGTATTAATGTTTTAAAAAAAATGGTTCAAATGGCTCTGAGCACTATGGAACTTAACATCTGGGGTCATCAGTCCCCTAGAACATAGAACTATTTAAACCTAACTAACCTTAGGACATCACACACATCCATGCCCGAGGCAGGATTCGAACCTACGACCGTAGCGGTCGCGCGGTTCCAGACTGAAGCGCCTAGAACCGCTCGGCCACACCGACCGGCATTAGTGTTTTATAAGCGGTCTCCTTTACAGATGAACCACATCTTCCCAAAATTCTACCAATGAACCGAAGACGACTATCCAACTTCCCCACAACTGCCCTTACATGCTTGTCCCACTTCATATCGCTCTGCACTGTTACGCCCAAATATTTAATCGACGTGACTGTGTCAAGCGCTACACTACCAATGGAGTATTCAATCATTACGGGATTCTTTTTCCTATTCATCTGCATTAATTTACATTTATCTATATTTAGAGTTAGCTGCCATTCTTTACACCAATCACAAATCCTGTCCAAGCCATCTTGTATCCTCCTACAGTCACTGAACGACTACACCTTCCCGTACACCACAGCATCATCAGCAAACAGTCGCACATTGCTATCCACCCTATCCAAAAGATCATTTATGTAGATAGAAAACAACACCGGACCTACCACACTTCCCTGGGGCAGTCCAGATGATACCCTCACCTCCGATGAACACTCATCATCGAGGACAACGTACTGGGTTCTATTACTTAAGAAGTCTTCGAGCCACTCACATATTTGGGAACCAATCCCATATGCTTGTACTTTAGTTAGGAGTCTGCAGTGGGGCACCGATTCAAACGCTTTCCGAAGTCAAGGAATATGGCATCCGTCTGATAGCCTTCATCCACCTTTCCCCACACAGATGGAAGGCTTCGCATACGGTGAGCGCATCGATCTCTGGTAATGGCGCGCAAGGACCGTCCTTTGGTACGGATGGGGTTTATCTTGTGTTGTACCGCGTGCCACGAAGAGGTTTTGGCGAACAGTTCGTAGTATATCTGGTAAATGCGGTGGATATTCATCCCCATGTACGCAGGAGCTCCTGCACGGTGTTCGTCGTGTGGCATCGCGTATTGTCATGAAGAATGATAGGATGCAGTGCCAGAAGGTACCGTCGCTTTCTGCATAGTGCGGGGCGAAGATGATGTCGCAAGAAATTGCGTTAGTAGGTTGCAAAGGCGTCTGCCCCGGCGTTATAACGTGGTGCAAAGTTAAGCCACGGATATCGTGAGCCACAGTAACTTTCACTTTGGTACCAGTTGTTTCACGGCGCACGTTCTGTTGACGAACAGAACCGGGGTGTTTCCATTCACTCGGCTGCCGCTTTAAACGTAGTTCACAAGACGGAGCCCAGGTTTCCCCTCATAGGGACGTTCCTTCCAAGGAGGTGTTCATCCTCCCTGCGGTCGCGAATCAGCAATTCCTCTGCAGGTACACTGTGCGTACTTATCACGTGCCACTTCATTCTTGATCCACCCACGTTTCTCGTGTTTCCTAAACACACTGTTACGGCGCTTGAACTGGCCTTCCGCACTTTCAGACAGTACTCATTGCATTTGTGTCAAACATAGCAACGTGAAGAGTACAGTACAGGAATCCGAGGGCCGTGGGCTCTAGTCCCTATGTGCAAACGTTTTCTTTTCTTTATTTCTTTGTTGTAATGAAGGCATGATCACACAGCGGTAGGCGGTATGAATTAGTGACATGTTCTCGAGCTTCTATCCGCTTCACATGGTTAAAATAATCCCACGAACTTTCGACCGAGCTCTCCTCGGCCACTGTCAAGTGGTAAATGACAGGCTATCACGGTGGCCTCGCCATTATACACGGTGTTTCAATATTACAAACAACGAGGGAACGTAGAAGGTATCTTGAGGAACAAAATGAGGATCCGGGAACGTTATCCAACGACATTACAGAGCGTTGAACTTCATGCGCCGAAGCCTATATATAGGATGTTTCCATGGGGATGTTAGAAACTTTAGAGGATGAAGGAGTAGGATAAATGAATCAATCTGAGGTAAGGGACCGTGGTACAGAAACGAAAATCGTTCTGCTACATCTGACAGTGGGATACATGTACTTTATGAGGTGGTATTATGGATAAAAACAAGGCAAAAGTATGCAGTTGACATAGGCCCTAAAATGCATACCGTAAGAGGAATGAGCACTTGTTCAGTACAGATGTGTTTCACAGAAGCGAGAATGAACAGGTGCTCACAGCTCCTCAGGTATGCATTTTAGAGTCAATATTCACAGGACATTTTTTCTTGTTTCTGTCCATACTACCACATCTAGAAGTTGCCTACCCTGCAGCCTTAGCAACAGTAGTGCCGGTGTCAGAGGTATCGGAATGATTTTCCTTATATCTTTTGACTCGTTCGTTTTTGGATCAGGATCCCTGAATTCAAACTGGTACATTTATCCTTTTCCATCACCGTTGGAAGTTTGTAACATCGTTACTGAACCACTCTGTGTACATACAGGGTGACAATTATTGAACTATATGGAGTAAAATCTTCATAAGATCTGAACTGTTTGCGTTAGGATGTTCAAACAGCACGGTTGGTCGCGATGCATGCATGGTTGGGTTTAGCGAAAAAGCCCACTTTCATTTGGATGGGTTCGTCAGTATGCAAAATTGGCGCATTTTGGGTAGTGAGAATCCGCCTTTCGCGATCGAAAAGTCTCTTCACCCTCAACAGGTAATTGTGTGGTATGCAGTGTCCGGGCATTGATGGCACGGTGAATACCGAAAGTACGTGAAGGTTTTGGAGCATGATTTCATGCTTGTTATCCAAACTGTCCCTTATTTAGACAAGGTGTGGTTCATGCAAAACAGGGCACGGGACTGTTGGTGTCCTGGAAGAAAAATTTGGGGACCGCATTCTGGCTCTAGGGTACCCAGCCCACTCTCATCGACCTCGATTGCCCGTCATATTCTCCGAATCTTAACACAGCGATTCTTTGCTGTGGGGTATATTAAAGACAAGGTGCACAACAACACCCCCAAAACTATTGCTGAGTTGAAAACAGCCATTCGCGACGTCAACGACAGCATCGATGTTCCGACACTTCGGCGGGTCGTACAGAATTTCGTTATTCGTCTGCGCACATCATCGTCAATGAAGGTACGTATATTGAACATGTCATACCCTAAACCTGAATATCTGCAGTGACGTTTGTATGTTGAATAAAGCGTGTGCACGCCGTAGTTTGTAACTAATTTACGTTTTATTATGTAGTTCAATAATTGTCTCCCTATACGTACATAAACAGGTGTCGGCGCTTATAACTTCAACGTTCTGCAGCGTCGTTGGATGACGTCTCAGGACACGGGTTCCTATCCGCATTTGTTATTCAAGACAACTTCTAAATCCCCTCGAAATTTGTCGGTGTTATTCTGAACACGCTGTACAGCCGCGCTGCTACTAGGAGAAAGACCACCGAAGAAGAGGGCAAGAAACCAGCGTTTTTCGTTTCTGTGGCACAGTGTCGGGGCAGATTAACCGTATCCTCAGGAGACACAACATTTCATCAGGGGTCAGGCCCGAGTCAAACTATTACAGCTCGTGAGTCCTGTGAAGGAATATTTAGGACTGCAGGCATAATGTGCCACGACATAGTGGATGGTGCAACGACGGCCAATCAGTATGCACTGTGGAGCAACGCCGGACGGAACACTAGAGGTGCTTGCGCCTGCGCTATCCTGCAGAATCAACCGTGGCAGAACACGCTTTAGAAAACCGATACCGAATTCAATACAACGAATCATCTGTCATTGTAAGGACGAAGGGATTTTAGGGTAGCGTTATAGAAGAAGCTATAGAATACAAACGTCTGAAAACACCATCAACGAGGACGGAGGTTTTCATCTCAGCATAGCCTGTGACCCGGTCATCGCGAAGTTAAGGCGGGCGCGACGGACGCGGAACGAAAACATTACCATACATGGCGAAGAAGCGACCACCGCTGACGTCACAGCCAGCAGCACGGCAACATAACGCCGAGGAGATAGCGACGTGGCAGTCGTTTATCACTTGAGAATGGCCGACGAGAGCTCTGTCGAAAACTCATGGGGCTTTAACCACCTGACGCGACTGGAGGCCGGCGAACATTTTATTAACTTTTTTATTTTTGTTTCTTTTAAATTTTTTACGTTACTCCCATTACAAATAAACCGAGATAATGCTCGGTATATCATATTTAATGTGTGAACAAATTAACTGACTAGTGGAGAGGACAAACAAACCCACAGTTACATGACAAGATTTTTGACGATAAAGTTTGCCATCGTGGAGTATTAAAGTGATTTCCCCCCAAACGAACTTCTGGTGCAACCCTGCGAAGCCTACTTTTGTCGTCAGCTAAAGAATTTGATCTAGAAACTTCAAATCAGCTCTAACGTCGTCGAGAGAGAAAAAAATATCACATCCCTAGGAGACTGCATGAAAATACATTCCACGTTACATCATCGGTTGTCCTCGCCAGAATTTTTAGAAATGATGTTCTTGTGTCGTTTGATGCCAAACTGTACAATGAGAGAATACCTTTTATGAATGTAATCGAAGTTTGTGTTTGCATAAAAGCTTGAAAATAATCATAATTGTAAAAATTCAGTGTTTATAACGTCTGAAAATCGCCGAGAAATTGCTTCTACATCTACATCTTGGTCTACAACATATACATATTCCGCAGGTTTGCGGGATATGCAGTATAGTGCATGGCGGAGATTATCTTGTACCACTACTAGTTCGCTTCATTTACGATGAATATTACACCAGTATGAGTAAATCATCAACTGTAAATTTATACGAAGCTCTCGTGTACGCCTTACAAAGATTTTCTGGAAACTTATTTGCAATTCAAAAGTTTTGTTTTCCCTATCTTTTCGAGCCTTTTTCGTCAGTGTTAATAAGTACAATATTAAGGTTATTCTAAATTAGTTACCTAAAAGTAACATTAAATATCGCAGGAGATTTACTAACTTGATGTAATTATTCTCGGTTCTGAAACTGGCCAAATATAATTTACCCGTGAGTGACCTTGACCTCTTCTTGATGCGCCACGCAACCTGCTTCCCACAGAACGATCACACCACGCTTTTATAGTCTTTGCCCGAGGCGGAACTTTGTGATACTGCGTTCTGAAGCGTCTTCTTACGACAGCTAATGATTGCGCTTTGTGGTACCACAGACAACTGTGAGCAGATGGCGCACAGCTATACGTCTCCACTGCTAGTGGGATCACGATCACGCACTGTTTCCGCATAACGAGCGAATGGAGCTTCATCTGCAGGCGTAAGAGTGACTTGAGAAAACGGCGCAGGGTTTGAAGAGGTCCCGGAAAATAATCAGTCAGTGGTTTCGAAACTTTTTACTTTTACTTTTATGTAACTAATTTAGAATAACCCTATATTGAGAATGATTTCGCTTTATTTGCACTGTGAGTAGCGTAGGAACTGAAAGTAAAAAAAAAAAAAAGTTTCCGCAGAAGGACTCGACACCATAATCCTCTGATACCCGTCATATTCTCCTTCCAGTGCGCCAACCGCTGCTCGGAAACAGTTTGTGATACTTGCACGGAGTAACACTTACACGGAATGGGAATGTGTTGACTTTTGCACGGAAACGAGTACACTATAGACAGTGGACAGGTTGTTCCAGAAGTAGGATACACCGGGCTGTCCGCTATCTGCGACGTATTCTGGAGAACGCCAAAGCCCGTTTTCTCCACAAAGTTCTCGGTCCCCGCTTCAGTTCGTAGCGTGCGTGGCTTTCTCCCAGAGTTCAGTATTGCAGTTGACTTCGGAGTGCAAGTAGTGTTCCGTGTTTTAGTGCTGAGATAATGGAGTTCACCGAGACTACCAAAGGAAGCCTTTACTGATTTTCAACGGGCATCGGTACATAATGGCAAATACAAACAAGCAAGAGGTAACTTTCTGGCATTGTGTGAACTTTAAAAATAATAAATGCAGAGGAAAATTATTCACAAATAATAAGACAGTTTTAGGGGAAGGAAGCCATGTTTGTAACCCAGGTGAAGCAGAAAATGAAGTGCGAAAAATGTTTATCAGTCCAAAGAAGCTACAGTTTCATCTGTTTTCGTTGAAGAAGTAGGACAGCTCTCCAATGAGGCTACGACTTATTTGCACACAGAGGTGCGAAATAATCGTTACATCGCGATAGGCGAAAATATATGGAAACTATACAAGATCCTACGTATTCTGGAGGAATATTCTTCCAATAAGATAATTTACTGATGAATGATGGCAGCAGTTTTTTACTTGCAGATGATAACAGGGGACTGAATGATAGAATACTGGTGTTTGCCAGCGACAATGGGAAAATAGCGTATATCAAACTGTTCTTTGTGGATGGAACGTTCAAGAGTTCGAGCAAGCAAATTGAACAGTTGTTTATACCCCATGCCGACCTTAATAGTTCTTGGGACAAAACAAATACCATTTCAACTGTTTACACTTTGCAGCCAAATAAGAAGGGTGAAACATATGGATGTTTTTTAAAGCTATTAATATTAACGTGCCTAGATGTAACGTTGCATCTCTGATGATGGAGGTCCACATCACCATCGTCCATGCAGTTAAGTGAAACAAATGGATGTTTTTTAAAGCTATTAATATTAACGTACCTAGATGTAGCGTTGCATCTTTGATGATGGAGGTCGACATCACCATCGTCCATGCAGTTAGTAGTTTATCTTGAGGAGCTGAGATTAAGCAATGTTTGTGGAAACAAGTTCAGTGTTGCGGCCTCGTTGCAATCTACACACATCAAAAAAAGTTTTGCATCACCCTGGTTCCCAGAACTCTTGAAAACAGACGTTGACTGCGAACGTTGTATCACAGAAACAGTCCCTTTAACTGTTCAGAGATGTCACTAACCCGCTCAAAGATGTAATTAACCATGTATGAGCAGCGCTTATTTCACGGAGAGGGTCCGACATCCGATCAGTTCCAGTCATTCCACCAGGAAGGACGTACACGGCTCGTGTTGTATGTAGTTCAACCATGCCTATACGGTCGATACCGCGGTTCGATATCGTCCGCTTTGTTACTTTGTGCCAGGATGGGCTCTCAACAAGGGAAGTGCCCAGGCCTCTCGGACATGGAGGAGATACAGAGAGACAGAAACTGTCAATGACATGCCTCGCTCAGGTCGCCCAAGGGCTACTATTGCAGTGGGTGACCGCTACCTACGAATTATGGCTTGGAGGAAACCTGACAGCAACGCCACTATGTTGAATAATGCTTTCATTCAGTTACAGCACGTCGTGTTACGCCTCAAACTGTGCGCAGTAGGTGTCATGATGCACAACTTCACTTCCGACTTCCGTGGTGAGGTCCATCTTTGCAACCACAGCATGCAGCGCGGTACAGATGGGCCCAACAACATACCGATGGGAGCGCTCAGGATTGGCATCACGTTCTCTTCACCAATGAGTGTCACCTATACCATCAATCAAACAATCGTTGGAGACATGTTTGGAGGCAACCCGGTCAGGCTGAACGCCTTAGTCCAGCGAGTGAATTCAGGTGGAGGTTCCCTGCTGTTTTGGAGTGGCATCATGAGGAGCCAACGTTGCACAATAAGTGAATGCCATCCTCCGACAGATAGTGCAAACATATTGGCACCCTATTGGCCAAGCATTCGTCTGCATGGACGACAATTTGTGTTCCCAACGTGCAAATCTTGTGAATGACTTCCTTCAGAACAACGACATCGCTAAGGACGACACACACACCCGTACCCGAGGGAGGACTCGAACCTCATACGGGGGGAGCCGCGCGGACTGTGACAAGACGCCCTTGACCGAGCGGCTACCCCGTGCGGCATCAGCGCAACAATAGGACGTGCTACTGGGAATTAGAGGTACCGGTGTGTACAGCAGTCTGGACCACCATCTCTGCAGGTCTCACTGTACGGTGGTACAACAATCAGTGTGTGGTTTTCATGAGCACTAAAAAGGGCTGAAATGTTGTTTATGTAGATCTCTATTCCAATTTTCCGTACATGTTCCGGAACTCTCGGAACCGAGGTGATGCAAAACTTTTTTTGATGTGTGTATAAGGAAAACGAGGAAATTCGTTGTCACATAAGAATGCTCTAGTACATGTCCCAGAAGGATGGAACCAAAGGAAAAATACATTAAAATCAAAAGTTCATCAGAACGTTTGCTCATTAGTGAAAAAGCTTCGAGAAGATGCAAAGCACCACGGACATCAGTTTGACTGACTAACTTTAAAGTATTATGGGAAAAGAAGAAATAAGTCAGCAGTGAAGATTGACGATACGATTGAAAACGATTTACAGAAACGTCGAAATGTTGGAGCCTCAAAATCATGTCTCACTTCCGTGTCCTACGCACAGAAATTACAATGACGACTAAAATGTCACAATTATTGAAAAATTTGTAAATGCTGAAAAGTAGTTTACTGTAATCATTGGAAATCATGCAAATATTGTAAATAAATTTAATGTGGTACGAAAAGAGACTACCTTCTCGTGGTGTTCCTTGGAAACGATACAAAGTGGGCTAATGTGTCTTTTAATTTCAAAAATATTCTCTACTGAAAACTGGCAAGACTATCTCAATGGGGAAACCTTTTCTAAGGAATCATCACAGCATTCAGCTTGTGAGGTTCTTAGGATCTAAACCTGTATGGCTGAACACCAAATTCAAAACCTTTGCAATGGAAACTCAGGCAAATGACAAGCAGTTAAATCCATAGTTTCTCCCTCCGTTAGAAGGTGAGCAAACCAACATCAAACAGAACAGTAGTTTCTAAATTAATTCTTGTAACTTTAATTTAACTGGAATAAACTTGCATTGAGTATGATTTCACTATATTTGCAATGTAAGTAACGTAGGAATTGAAAGTTAAAGAAAAAAAAATTTCGCTAGTCGGACTCGGCCCACCACCCTCGGATGCCCTTTCCGTACTCCTTTTACCGTGTCATCCGCTTGGTTAAGTCCTACATGAGCCATAAATGTACAAACAGTATGAGTCCGTTTATCAGTATGTCGCTGTGTCGCTTCTCACCTGGTTGCAGGGGCGGTCCGAGAACAGATTTCCATACAAGCGACACACCACTTGTCGCCTCCGTTTTCCCGTAAAATCGACATGTAATTTGGCACCCTAGATTCTTTCCCTTCATAACACATATATCAGCTGCTGTTCCTTTGTAAGACACTTAAAATAAAACATAAATCTAGAGAATGTGGAAATCGACTGTTTACAGTATTGTATTGTATATTAACCGGGGGCCTAGTAACGACGGAGAGGCTCCGTCCCCGCCGCAGCCGCAGTGGTCCACAACCCCACGACGACTACAGCAGTCCACTTCACCCCTCCGCCGCCCACACCGAACCACCCTGTCAGGGTTATTGTGCGGTTTGGCCCTCGGTGGACCCCCCAGGAAACGTCTCCCACCAGACGAGTGTAACCCCTATGTTTGCGTGTTAGAAAAATGGTGGTGTCCGCATACTTGGAGAACTTGTTTGTGCAGCAATGACATAGTGTAGCTGAGGCAGAATAAGGGGAACCATACCGCATTTACAAAGGTAGATACAAAACAGCCTAAAAACTACCCACAGACTGGCCAGCTCACTGCACCTCGCCACAAGTCCGCTGGGCGGATTCGTGCCGGGGACCAGGTGCTCCTTCCCGCCCAGAAAGCCGTGCGTTAGACCGCATGGCTAACCGGGCGGGCGCTGTTTACAGTACTAGTTGTGATATACTCTGTGTACAAATTTTTCATCAGGGATTACCTCTAGTGCCCCTTAGAACTTGTCGCCCCAAGCGGCCGTTTTTGTCTCTTAGTAATTTACCTGACTCTGCCAGGATGCATTTACTGATTCGGTAGGGAAGGTGTCTGACATAAGGCCGTTGCGTCCTCACCTGAGGGAAGTCGGCCCACAACTGTTGTAATTGTTACTTCATACCGCGGACACTGGCACTGGGACGGAGGTGACGTCCCGACTGGCCCCACTCATGTTCTAATGGGGACATATCTGAGGTCTTGCTGACCACTGGAGTACATAAAAATTATGCAGGCAGTTCATAGAGACACGTACCATGTGCAGATGAGCATTATGCTAGTGAAAAATGGTAAAGTCACATTGCTGCATGACAGGTAACAAATGAAGACGCAGGATGATCGTGACACACCTCTGTGCCCCTCCCGAGTACCCGGTGGTTCCACACACCATAATGCCAGGAATAATACTGCTGCGTCTCTCCGATTGATTGGAAGAATGGGGCATCTCCCCACGTCGCCGCCGTATCCGCCAACGATGGTCATCCAGGGTAGTGTAGAATCACAGTTCACCGCTGAACACACTATGACGCCATTCGTCAGCATCCCAGTCATGGTACCACTCCAAACGCAGCTATTTCTGTTGTGGTGTTAACAGCGGCCTACGCCTGGGACAGTAATACCGTAGTTTGTCTATTGGTCGTCTTCTACCAATGCTGCAGGATGACAAAGAACGTTGCAGAGTGTCATTAATTGGTTTCGGACGGAAGACGTAGATCTGATCGGGTTACGATGTTTTTCGGAATGAATTACTTCACCCTCAGGTAGAATGGGTGCTGATATGAAACTTCGCGGTAGATTAAAACTGTGCCAGACTGGAACTCTAACCAGAGACCTTTGCCTTTCACGGGCAACTGATCAGCAAACTGAGCTGACTAGACACGACTCACGACCTGTCTTCACAGCCCTTCTTCTTCCGGTAGCTAATCTCCTGCCTTCCAAAATTCGCAGAAGCTCTCCCATGAAAACTGGACGAGCCCGCCTGGAAGAGAGGGTACTGCAGAGAATGGCTTAGCCACAACCAGGGGGAATGTTACCAAAATGAATACTGCACTGTGCAACAGAGTGTGTGTTGATATGGAACCATATGCTTGGTCCATAATAATGTGATCCTTCCTCGTGATGGTCAGGCATGGTGGAACGCAATACTGATATCCACTAAGCTTACCCTCACGTTCTCATGCAGTCCAAAATCAGGCCCCATTACACCCGAAAGCCTCACCAATCTGGACATTGCATGATTCGACCAGCCGGTGAAATGGACATCCGCAATGAGGCTCCTTTCAAATTCTGCCAGGTGCTACTAAAGCTGTCTCACACGAGTATGCAGCATCTCCATGACCTACGCAGTAATGACTCGACTTTTGGATCGTTCGTTAATATACCCCACCAGGTATGCTAACACCACTAAACACAGATAATACTAATCCACTCTGGTGACCACTGTAACTGTCACAGAGCGATACTACTCAAATAGGATTTCACACTCTAAGATGATGCGTACCTGTTCAAAGTTACATTGACATCCTACCACATGTTCTGCGCTCTTCACGTTTTTTTGCCAGGCACTGTGTTTTCAAGTGGCTCTGACATTTGTAAAAAGTTTAGTAATTATTACTTCCAGGCAATTAGATACAAACAGTGGTAACCGGCACTGAAGAGGGGCAGCAGCCTTTTCAGTAGTTGCAGGGGCAACAGTCTGGATGATTGACTGATCTGGCCTTGTAACACTAACCAAAACGGCCTTGCTGTTGTGGTACTGCGAACGGCTGAAAGCAAGAGGAAACTACAGCTGTAATTTTTCTCGAGGGCATGCAGCTTTACTGTATGGTTAAATGATGATGGCGTGCTCTTGGGTAAAATATTCCGGAGGTAAAATAGTCCCCCATTCGGATCTTCGGGCGGAGATTACTCAGGAGGACGTCGTTATCAGGAGAAATAAAACTGGCATTCTATGGATCGGAGCGTGGAATGTCAGATCCCTTAATCGGGCAGATAGGTTAGAAAATTTAAAAAGGAAAATGCATAGGTTTAAGTTAGATATAGTGGAAATTAGTGAAGTTCGGTGGCAGGAGAAACAAGACTTCTGGTCAGGTGAATACAGGGTTATAAATACAAAATCAAATAGGGGCAATGCAGGAGTAGGTTTAACAATGAATAAAAAAATATGAGTGTGGGTAAGCTACTACAAACAGCATAGTGAACGTATTATAGTGGCCAAGATAGACACGAAGCCCATGCCGACTACAGTAGTACAAGTTTATATGCCAACTAGCTCTGCAGATGACGAAGAAATTGAAGAAAGGTATGATAAAAGAAATTATTCAGGTAGTGACGGGAGACGAAAATTTAATAGTCATGGGTGACTGGAATTCGACAGTAGGAAAAGAGAGAGAAGGAAACATAGTAGGTGAATATAGATTGGGGCTAAGAAATGAAAGAGGAAGCCACCTGGTAGAATTTTGCACAGAGCATGACTTAATCATAGCTAACACTTGGTTCAAGAATCAAAAAAGAAGGTTGTATACGTGGAAGAATCCTGGAGATACTAAAAGGTATCAGATAGATTATATAATGGTAAGACAGAGATTTAGGAACCAGGTTTTAAATTGTACGACATATCCAGGGGCAGATGTGGACTCTGACCACAATCTATTGGTTATGAAGTGTAGATTAAAACTGAAGAAAGTGCAAGCAGGTAGGAATTTAAGGAGATGGGACCTGGATAAACTGACTAAACCAGAGGTTGTACAGAGTTTCAGGGAGAGCATAAGGGATTGACAGGAATAGGGGAAAGAAATACAGTAGAAGACGAATGGGTAGCTCTGAGGGATGAAGTAGTGAAGGCATCAGAGGATCAAGTAGGTAGAAAGACGAGGGCTAGTAGAAATCCTTGGGTAACAGAAGAAATATTGAATTTAATTGATGAAAGGAGAAAATATAAAAATGCAGTAAATAAAGCAGGCAAAAAGGAATACAAACGTCTCAAAAATGACATCGACAGGAAGTGCAAAATGGCTAAGCAGGCATGGCTAGAGGACAAATGTAAGGATGTAGAGGCTAATCTCACTAGGGGTAAGATAGATACCGCCTACAGGAAAATTAAAGAGACCTTTGGAGAAAAGAGAGCCACTTGCATGAACATCAAGAGCTCAGATGAAAACCCAGTTCTAAGCAAAGAGAGGAAAGCAGAAAGGTGGAAGGAGTATATAGAGGGTCTATACAAGGGCGATATACTTGAGGCCACTATTATGGAAATGGAAGAGGATGCAGATGAAGATGAAATGGGAGATACGATATTGCGTGAAGAGTTTGACAGAGCACTGAAAGACCTGAGTCGAAACAAGGCCCTGGGAGTAGACAACATTCCATTGGAACTACTAACGGCCTTGGGAGAGCCGGTCCTGACAAAACTCTACCATCTGGTGAGCAAGATGTACGAGACAGGCGAAATACCCTCAGACTTCAAGAAGAACATAATAATTCCAATCCCAAAGAAAGCAGGTGTTGACAGATGAGAAAATTACCGAACTATCAGTTTAATAAGTCACAGCTGCAAAATACTAATGCGAGTTATTTACAGACGAATGGAAAAACTGGTGGAAGCCGACCTCGGGGAAGATCAGTTTGGATTCCATAGAAATGTTGGAACACGTGAGGCAATACTGACCTTACGACTTATCTTAGAAGGAAGATTAAGGGAAGGCAAGCCTACGTTTCTAGCATTTGTAGACTTAGAGAAAACTTTTGACAATGTCGACTGGAATACTCTCTTTCAAATTCTAATGGTGGCAGAGGTAAAATACAGGGAGAGAAAGGCTATTTACAATTTGTACAGAAACCAGATGGCAGTTATAAGAGTAGAGGGGCATGAAAGGGAAGCAGTGGTTGGGAAGGGAGTGAGACAGGTTGTATCCTCTTCCAGATGTTATTCAATCTGTATATTGAGCAAGAAGTAAACGAAACAAAAGAAAAATTTAGAGTAGGTATTAAAATCCATGGAGAAGAAATAAAAACTTTGGGGTTCGCCGATGACATTGTAATTCTGTCAGAGACAGCAAAGGACTTGGAAGAGCAGTTGAACGGAATGGACAGTGTCTTGAAAGGAGGATGTAAGATGAACATCAACAAAAGCAAAATGAGGATAATCGAATGTAGTCGAATTAAGTCGGGTGATGCTGAGGGAATTAGATTAGGAAATGAGACACTTAAAGTAGTAAAGAAGTCTTGCTATTTGGGGAGCAAAATATCTGATGATGGTCGAAGTAGAGAGGATATAAAATGTAGACTGGCAATTGCAAGGAAAGCGTTTCTGAAGAAGAGAAATTTGTTAACATCGAGTATAGATTTAAGTGTCCAGAAGTCGTTTCTGAAAGTATTTGTTGGAGTATAGCCATGTATGGAAGTGAAACATGGACAATAAATAGTTTGGACAAGAAGAGAACAGAAGCTTTTGAAATGTGGTGCTACAGAAGATTGTTGACGATTAGGTGGGTAGATCACGTAACTAATGAGGAGGTACTTAATAGGATTGGGGAGAAGAGAAGTTTGTGGCACAACTTGACTAGAAGAAGGGATCGGTTGTTAGGACATGTCCTGAGGCATCAAGGGATCACCAATTTAGTACTGGAGGGCAGCGTGGAGGGTAAAAATCGTAGAGGGAGACCAAGAGATGAATACATTAAGCAGATTCAGAAGGATGTAGGTTGCAGTAGGTATTGGGAGATGAAGGAGCTTGCACAGGATAGATTAGCATGAAGAGCTGCATCAAACCAGTCTCAGGACTGAAGACCACAACAACAACAACCGGCACTAATGGCTGTGAGAGACAGGGTAAAAGAGGAAAAGACAGATAAGTGAACGTGACAGACAAGAAGTAAAATAGGGCAAACAAATCTTCTTGATTGACAGAGAAGGGAAAATATAAATAAATGTGGCACGTACGTTGATTGACACAATGTAAGCTGACTGTGACAAGAGACTGACATATAGCGAATGTAAGTATCGATTCGACAAGTCCTTGCTGGTTTCTGAAAGTGTGTGGCGTCTGATGTCGATCGAAAGGTGACGACATTTCCGTGTTTTTGGACCAGAGGTTCGGCGCATGTTCTATTTGGTGGCCAAGATATCAGCGCATGTTCACTATTACGTGCTTTAAAGCACTGTCCTCGGTTTTGACTTTTCGACAGTCACCTGCTGCAAGACGTCGGCGCCGTCATGGTTAACATCAAATATGAAGTGGTTTGCAAGAATGTTCACACAGTCCATTGACGTCACCGTGCCCTCCATTTCATTCACAGATCGCATGGGGAACCTAGGTGAATGTCCCACACACTACAATACTATTCCAACCAACGTGCGCTCGTGGCGTGGGGCATGTTTCGAGAAGCCATTTGCCTGCATGATGACCTATCTGAACAAGAAAGTAGTCAGTGGGTACGGTAAGTGCATTTGCATGTCATTAACCCACAAACATTTTTAAGTCTGAATTAATTTACGATATTGTATTATATTAATAGAGATTTATGGCAGGAAGAAATTTTTAATCTTAAACATAATATGGTGTAATAAATTTCATTGATTACTGAAAATAAGTTGTGGATTAAAAACGTGCCAAGTGCACTCATTGTAACCATTTACTACCACATATTTAAATTCAACCCAATTTTGAGCACACTAGAATGAAATAAAATTTTAGTCGAAAATAATGTGCTTTTTCAGTGCACTAGAATTAATTTTTAAAAAATAGTTTGAAGTCCAAAACTATACAAATTTCAGCAAAATCTTTCAGCACCTTTTGAAAGGAAACCTGGTGACGTTTTTTGGTGATCTTTTACTAAGCGTTGCTGTTGGACTGCGACTAGGATGCTAAATGTCGTCCACCCATCTTCTTCTGCTGCGTCTTGGCCAGTCCACAATCGTATGCACTGGAAGAGGTGCTTGTGTCAATCGTCTTCGTCTCGTTCTTGATCGACTCGAGCAGTGGACGACAATAGCAAATAGCAATAGTATTGGCTGGCTGAATCAAGTCTATAGCCTTCCAGCTGTGCTCCACATGGCAAGGAAATAACATTCACAAATCGTATATATAGTTTGTGTTTGAGAAACGAAACTGAATCGAAAAAAATGGGACCTTTTAGTCATTTCCTGAACCAGTTCTAGCTGCTAAAGCCGATCAGGTAAATGTTGTTAGATAGTGGGAGCGACCTTCTGGCCACACTGTACAGCAGTAAATACTTCAGTCACAAGCCATTCTAGAGACAGGAGCTGCGAAACATTTCCCGCCAGCTGGCCTGCTGAACAGATCGAATTCCCTTAATGTGTCATCCAAATATTAACCGCTTTTAAAATTTCAAAATGCTAATGTAATCTACATGAAATGGGCTGTGATAAATAATAATGAATAAAATTGGATATCATCAGCCTCCAATTTTTCAGTTTAAATGTTGTCAGTAAGTATTTTGTGTTGTGCATTAAATATGAAATTCTTCGCCGGCCTCTGGTGACCGAGCAGTTCTAGGCGCTTCAGTCTGGAACCGCGCGACCGCTACGGTCGCAGGTTAGAATACTGCCTTGGGCATGGATGTGTGTGATGTCCTTAGGTTAGTTAGGTTTAAGTAGTTCTAAGTTCTAGGGGTCTGATGACCTCGGATGTTAAGTCCCATAGTGCTCAGTGCCATTTTTTTGAGGTTCTTCTTTCCATAGATAATTTAGTAGACAATTGTATCATTATGTATTTCATCATTGAATGTTGCATATAATTTTATAGCAGTCCTCTTAGCAGTAACAATATTTTTTCTGTGTGTCATGTTAGTCATACAGACAGCACAGTTCATGACTAAATTAAATGGCCTTATACCCACATCGCTCTTCAACTGTGTATCTCATTTAAAATCAAGAAATCCTTTATAGACCTTCAGAAAATTGTTTGGTAGATCTAAATTCCACATTTCTAGAGAAAATATTTCATTCTTTCCATTTTTAATATAAATATTATGTAGGCTAACATTATCTTATTGTGACAAATCAGCCAACTGGTTATTTTTACAATTAGTCTGAAACATGACAAAAACAAACTGAGGCATATCAAACTGTAGTAAAGTATAGTAATTAATGATATTTAGCTTGAAATTTTTCTTCCCACTTAATCCTGCTGCCTCAGCTGTTTGTAGGTCACAGAAAGATACTGGAATTTTAGGATTTTTCAGTATATTTTCTCATAATTCTTGCACATAATTTGGATCATATGTAGCAATTGGTACAGGAATTTCCATAGATTCTACTACAATTTTACCTTATTTTGGAGCTATATCTCTTATTTCAACTCCAGCATCATCATAGTCAACTTGTCTATGAAAAGTATCATCAGTGTTGGAACTCATTATAGTCCCTAACGAAACCACAAAGCATGTTCATTGGATAAAGCAATTCCTTTTCTTACTTGTTACTTTACCATTATTAAGCAGTATCCTTCCATACTTATTTTATCACTAAGAGATGAAATCAAATATAATAAAACTGACAATGAAGTAAACGGATGTTTGCCACATAATTGAGAATTAAATTTTTGTAGATTTTCATCCTAAGTTGTACTTTCTGTACCACCAGCTCCAATAATACTGAAGCTCATGAACTACTGAGAATGATTAGGAAGTAGCCATTAATCTCCTATGTTTATGTATATATCTTATAACATTCAGGAGCATTATATTCTGAAAAAATCCAAATTAAATAAAATCAGGTAAAGGTATTAAGTACAATGAATTGAAAATTGAAATTGTTGATGACTACTTCCCAAATTAAGATGATTACAGTCAGTTACAGATACTTCAGAAGATGATGATAAACTGGATGAAGACTTAACGAAAAGATATATTGAAAAACCGACTGAATATCTCTGGAGGAATGATATTAGAAATTTAATCAGTAGATTATTCATGGTGAAGAATTAGCAGGAATTAAAAGTTACCCTAATGAAAAAGTGGGAACAACACAAGTATTAACATATAAGTATAGTGATCTTGTTTCCAACAATCCAAAAGAAATTTCACATTTGACTAGATTTTTGAATAACTTGCCATAAAAGTTCTGGAAAAGAGAAAATCATAGGAAGGGATTAGTAAACTTGGGTTTAAATAATTTACCAACGACAGAGAATGCGTCTACCAGGCTATGCATACAGCAGACCCTTTACTAAGCTTGCAGAAAAATTAACAATCTGGCGATTAAGGCTTAGATCCATTAGACAAAGCTTGTACACAACATCATATAACCTAAGTGATCATAAAATTGTGTCCAGATCTCAAGCTGATAAAGAACAACAGTTAGCTGCAAAAGAGAGAATGCATACTTCTTATGGTTCTATAGGAGAAAAATTAGCAGCAGCTGCATTTAGAGGAATAACGTGTGGAAAGAGAAAATTAGGTTTGGGTTTAGATGTTGACAACAATGTTTGGGGAACACAAAAAATATTAACATTTGTAAAAGGTGTTATCTACATAAATGAAAAACTTCGTCATTGACTATACTTTACTGCCTAGTGTCAAAACTAAACCAAAATTAAATTCACTGATGTTAAGTTACATAGTAATGGTAATTTTTTAACTGAAGCACAAAAAAGGAAAAGAGGTAAAGAACTGGTGGTAATTTACTCACAACAGCAAGTACACCTGTTGTGAAAAAAATTATGAAATACCTAATCAAAAAGAAATAAGGTTCTGGAATAAGAAAATATGGAGGGCTTTGCTCATTACTTTTGGAGACATATTTAGCTGCTGTCAGTATAGTAGTTGGTACAGTAGCAGACACAATAACAAATAAAAAACGAAAATATAAAGAATTGGAAGAATAAAACATACCCAATTTAGAAATGGAGGAGAAATCTGGCATGGGATGAAAAAAATTTTAAAACTGTAGTTCATATGAGTTGTAATTCACGAAGTAGTTCTGATACACAAAAACTTGATAAATAATGGAAAATTAAAAATATCCCTTTTGTTTTTATGCTTGATGATTTATCTAATCAATGCAGAGAATATGAATCTGGAACAGTTCATTTAGAAAGGTCTGATTTCTTACATCTTGTCAAAGTAGTTGTTCAGTAACTAATGAAAAGCAATTTCTGTGTGATTTAATATTTTGATCTCCTTCTTTTATTTTATTATACAAATTGATCTAATTAGGATTATATTACATTGTTATTATTTCTGGACAATTCAGATGTGTATGTGCAAGCACATTTAATCATTTTTAACCTTTCTCTGTTGACATCTAATCACAAAGTAGTCATACTCAAATTCATTATCAAATAATCGAAAAATAACAAACATATTTCTCAAATCAGCATTTTCATTTGGTACAATGACCTGTGGATGCATTTTGATAATCTGTTCCACAAGCAGTTCCCCTCGTCTTTTTAAGTTTCGAATTTCCTAACTTCTTTTCCTCAGCACACATATAGCCATTTCTTTATCAATTAGTAGATCTCCAATTTGTTCATATAAATTTTCAACTGTTGCTTGTGGTTAATATTGACCATGTTTTCTAAAGGTTGGTAAAACTTCTTCACAAATACAATCTTGAAATTGGTAGCCTAATCTAATTTTTACTTCATAATTAAGAATTAAGCTTGATTCATTAATAAAAAGTGTATGGTTGCATGTTTGAAGGGGTAGCAAATCGCTACTCCTTAGATCTTTGGACTTTTTTCCATATTTTTCTCTCACATGATATAAAAATGCTTCTCTTATATTCTTAAGGAAATATGGTAATTATAAAAGGTGGAAATTCACAATTTTTTAAGACTTTATTAAATTATATATTCTTTCCCGATACAATTATAAATACATTATAGGGTTTCAAATCGAAAATGAAATATATATACAAAATTCTAAAGTTGAAGTCATTTATGCTGCCACAGCCCCTCTTTCTGTTAGAGAAACCAGTATTATTTCGAAAAAAAAACAACTCTGAACTTTCTGTTTCCAGCGATTATACATATGATACATTGTATATGATGGTAATAGTTCAGGTTACTAGTGTCTGTAAATGATTATCTTTGCTAGTGTTTTCTTTTGTTTCACTAAAGCAGTTTGTTCGTATGTTACTGAATGTTTGTTGCCTGAGTGCAATATATATTTGTGGAAGTACATATTCCTTAGCACACAATAAATATGAACAATGGCATGCATCAAGAAATTCAATAAAAGGAAATTCCATGGTAACCATTTCATAAAAAAAGCAAACCATATTGTTGAAAGTAACCTATGCATCAGTTCTTCAGGGAAGAATCTCCCACACCACATGCCTCCTGGTGATTCAAATTTTTATGTTAATAGTGATGCTGTTTGTAATCTATTTGTTGTTGATGATGTAGGCATCTTATCGTTTTTGGTAAGGGAAGTGGCGAAATGTAAACAATGTGATGGTGTAGGCTGTCTGGAAACAACTGAACAACAAAGTAGGAGGAAGTATTTAATGTCAAAATTAGTAGTTCTGTGTAGATCCTGCACCTACCTTGAAAATGACTTCGAACATTGTGCATAACTCATATGATATGAATTTGAAGTTAGTGTATGCAATAAGAAAAGGAAAAAAGGCAGCTCAAACGTTTTGTGGTTCGATGGACCTTCCTCCTCCTCCCAGTAGGTTAAGCAAGTACATAAAAATACTTTTAGGTGCCTTGACAGTTGTCTCTAAAGTATCTATGAAATGTGCAGTAGAAGACGCTGTAAATATTAATGGAACCAGGGACATTGCTGTTGCACTTGATGGAACATGGCAATGTCAAGGACATTGATCCTTGAAAGGTGTTGTAAGTGCAACTTCTCTCGAGCATGGAAAAGTTGCTGATGTTAAATGCTTATCTATTATAGGTACTGCCACACCTGCCATAGTAACAGAGGGACATTTTGAACATTTGTGTTCTAGGAATAATGATGGTTACAGTGGAGGTATGGAGTGTGAAGCAGCTCTAAAAATATTTCAGAGTTCAGTGGCCATTTATAACGTTAGATATACAAAGTATCTAGGCGATGGCGACTCTAAAGCTTTCAATAAAATTAATGAGATCAATGTTTATGGTGATACCTTGGGAACAAAACTGGAGTGTTGCCGATATGTGCAAGAGAGGATGGATGCTGGAGTGAGGAAACTATGAAGAGAAATGAAAGGAAAGATGTTCTCTCATGAAAAATCTCTGTCTGGCAAAGGAAGGTTGACAGAAACTGAAACAGACTTTCTTCAGAGTAATTATAGACTGGCCATTAGATGAACTGCACCTCTGAATGATGTTATAACAATGAGAAAAGGTGTGTGAGCCACCTGCTTTCATAAGTCTACAGATGACCATCCTGTTCATGGACTTTACCCTAAAGTAGCAGATTTTTGGTGTGGATACCAAAAAGCAGGAGAAAGTGATCAAGTATACCATCATAAGCATTCTCTTCCTTAGTCTGCTATGAGTGAAATAAAAAGAATTTTTAGAGACTTGAGTGACCCAGTTTTGCTTAGTAAATGTCTTCATGGGGGCACTCAGCATATAAATAAAAGTTTCAACCATTTTAAATGGGAAATATTACCTAAGAATATTTTTGTAGGACTAAATACATTAAAAGTTAGTCTTTCAATTATGGAGTGATAGAAAAATGGAAGTGTTGAGAAATTTAGGCATAAAATGTGGCTCTAATATGGATGATCAATTGCTTGCATGTGACAGACAATGGATGCATGAAGCTGAAAGATTTGCCCTTCAAGTTACCAAAGAAGCAAGAATTGCTAAAAGGAACACCAACTGGAAGCTTGAAGAAATGCTGCAGGATGAAGACTATGCTTCAAGAATGCTCTGGGGCATAGTTTAATTGGACTCATATCTTTATTTGCAATGTTCTGCAAGTTGTACTTTTCAGAATTCAGATAGAAATATTTCCTAAAGTTTATATAGCATTGCTATAATTTTTTTCTGTAACTTGCAATAGTCCATACTTATGTAGCAGACCTAAGCTTTATTGCAGAATCAACTGAGTTATAGAAAAAATAACATTTTTATTAGAAAAAATTAAAAAATGTAAGCTGTGATATTTCTTCATCCTTGTAATATACATAATAGGTGGAATTTAATAGGTCTAGTAGCTCAGCCCTCATGCCATGCATAACAGGTAAAACTTTCGTATCCTTCAAATGTATAACATTGGATTAAATGGTACCTCAATTTGAGGAAGCATTTTGGAAAAAAGGGCATCAATTTCTTTGTAATGTTTAACAACTCTAAGCAGGTTAAAATATTCAAAATACCTCTAATTTGTTTATAAAGTGCGCTGCATTATCTGATAACAAAAAATCTGTAAAACATACACATTATAAACAGTGCCTGAAAGAAATAGGTGTTGATTTTTACATAATACAATCTAGAAGTTGAAGTTAAAAATCATAAATGGTATATGCAACTCAGTGTACAAAATGATGATATATGTGAAAGAAAATTTAGTGAAGACTATATTGCCAAAGGTTATGAAAATTGTAGTAAATGTAATTACTATATTAATGAAGAATTAAGAAATTTATATTTTTAAATGCTCAAAGTGCAGTAACATAGTTACAGGAAAACTGTTTAAGTGTTGTACAAAAGTATTCCTGAGGAAAATTTCTTGTATCTATACTGAAAAAAACATGTGGTTTGATTGCAGGAATACATACTCCGGCTCTCATAATAGTTCACAGTTTTAAGGGTGATACTGGTTATAAATTTAAAACAAATGATGAACTCTGTAAGAATACAATTCACATTTCATTCTGAAGTATCATGTTGAAATACAATAAAGTGAGATACTATCAATGCACCTACTAAATTAACATGATTTGAAATAAAGCAATTAGGCTTAAAATTATAAACATAGTAAATTTACAAAAGCATTTGATTTGAAAGAACTGAAGAAAGGTTACTGCCAACATTTATTCAACACAGGGGAAAATGGAAATTACTTAGGACTGATTCCTGATATCAAATATTATTGTGTTGCTACTATGTATCAGGAAGACAGGGTAATATTACTCAGATGCTACAGTCAAAAAGTTAAAGAAAATTATGTGTTCACTTCAAAGAAAGAAATTAACATATACAATAATTCACATGTACATATAATAAGATGAGGCTGCTTGGAACTAAAAAAGACAATTCTTAGAAGTAATTGATATAGATCCAATATGTTATTTAGGAATTGTTGGATACATATTTTTGTATACATACATACAGATCTAAATAACTACATAATAGAGAAACTGTGTTGGATGAAGAACAAAAGGAAAATTGTAGAGAAGCTTTTTAGCTTAGTTAAATAGTTAAAACAATAATAATATTTGACATGTTCTTAATGTTGGTGAAGTAAATTTAGCAGGAGCTGTAGTAAATGGCTTTGCTAAAGAAACCAATGCTGTTCATCAATACCATGGGTGTTTCTTTTGGCATTGTTACAAAATATGTTTTAAAACTGAAACATTTACAAACAAAAATCGAGACTCAATAGATGATTTATATAAAAAACATCAACAAAAATATAGAAATACTAAATACAGAATACATTTTAGTACAGAGGTGGGAATGTAAGTAGATTATCTCAACAGTGTATAAAAAACTTAAGAAATTAAAACAGTTACCTGAAGTTGTTGAAACACTGAATGTAAAAGTGGCTTTTTATGGTGGCTGTATAAATGCAATGAAATTAAGAGTAAAGAAAATGCAGTTAACACAAAAGTAAGACACATTGATGTGTGTAATCTCTACCTAACTGTAGGTCATCCTACAAATATATGTAAACCGAAATATTGTAGTAGTCAAGGGTATGGTCTTATAAAATGAAAACTAGTTGCACCTATAGGTTTTTATCATTCTGTTTCACCTGTACAACTGAAGACTGATAAAAATGAAAAACTGTTGATCCTTTTATGTGTAACACGTGCAGAAGAAATAAAAAATAAATGAAGTCTTAATGATGACAAAAGATGTTGTATTGGAACTTTGATAAGTGATGAAGCAAATAAAGCTAGGCCTGCCCAGTTGGCCGTGTGGTGTAACACACTGATTTCTGAGCAGGAAGGAGCACCTGGTCCCTGGCACGAATCAGCCCAGTGGAATTGTATCGAGGTCTGGTGAACCGGGCAGTCTGTGGATGGTTTTTAGGCGGTTTTCCATCTGCCTCGGCGAATGTGGGCTGGTTCCCCTTATTCCACCTCAGTTACATTATGTTGGCGATTGCTGAGCAAACAAGTTCTCCACGTACACGTACACCACCATTGCTATGCCACTGCAAACATAGGGGTGACACTAATCTGGTGTGAGACGTTCCCTAGGGGGGGTCCACCAGGGTCCGAACTGCACAATAACCCTGGGTTCAGTGAGGAGTGCCGGAGGGGTGAAGTGGACTATGGTAGTCGTCGTAGGGTTGTGGACCACTGCAGCTTTGATGGGGACAGAGCCTCTCCGTCATTTCAAGGTCCCCGGTTAACATACAAAGCAATACAATACAAATAAAGCTAAAGAAAAACAATGTAAAATTTTGGATGTGTAAAGGGTGAAATTTTAGAGATAAAAGCAACCAATTGTTTAAAAATTATATGAAAGAGTTTATGAAAATAAAATTAGAAATTAGCCCTATTAGTTTGAAACTGATAAGATGCAAATAAAATACATGTAAGAAGAAATTGGCACTGACTTAATTCCTGATAAAGTAAAAGAAAATCGGGAAAAAATAATTCATTATGGGTCAAATTTGGACAATAACAAAATCTAAGTAAATCTGAGTATATTACAGATTTACAACAATTTTAGTAGATATTTTTGAATGATCTATTAGATAATATAGATATAAATGTTATTGATAACAGTATGGTTCAAATGAAATGCAGTTTTAAGGATTATTATGTGGAAAATAACACATCTATAAATATTTCTGTAGCAGCATTCAATATGTCATATGTATGGCTCAGACTATGTTAGGTAAGCTAGGGAAGCTGTTATATATATTTTGATACAGACAGTGTAGTATATATCGACAATAGTGAAAATACTGTGGAAACAGGTTGTATGCTAGGTCTGATGAATTAGAAAATAACTGGATTATAGACTGGGCTTCAACTGGACATAAAATTTATTATTATGGTTAAAAGAATAAAAATGCAGAGGGGAAAAGAAGAGGATTCACTTTAGACTAAAAGAATATTTAAAAACTGAAAGGCAAAACTATGATAGGATTAACTAAGGATGAAGTGAAAGAAAATATACAATTAGAATATAATCAAATAGCTAGAAATGTAAATACCAAAACTTTAACAAACAAAACAGGTTAAGAAAAATTCTCATTTCTGTGCAATAAAAGAATAGTTCTAGAAAATTATGATACAATACCATACAGATTTTAAATTTTATTGATAAATTATAATCTACATGAATGGGAGCCCTACTGAAGAATCTCAGCAATGCTAACACTGCTAATTTGCTTAAAAAGATTAGTGAGCTACAAGGTAATTTTTATGTAATGTTACTGGTTGTGAATATTTGATCATTAGACATGGAGATAAAATATGCTTGGAAATGAATAATGAATTTTAAATCATTTTGCCAGACACTTATTTGAAATTAATTAATAGCTGAGTTTCAGTTTTTTGGAGGAGGTGATATTAACCTGTGATAAAAATGAATGGAGAAACTTAAAAATACTAATCATGAATTTAATGATCTGGAATTTTTGCTCAGATTTTTTCCCAGTAATCTAGCGTTGGATGACCATCCACCACTGAACAAATTGTAAATATTAAATTTGTTTCAAATAATAATCTCCACTGAATTTGATACATGAATAGGAATTTCTTAAATTAATTCTAGTGTACTCAAATGCCCTTTCGTATTAACTAAAATTTCATTTCAGTCTAGTGCTCTCAAAATCGGTTTGCATTTTTATACATAGTAGTAAGTGGTACCTTGAGCACACTTTGCATGTTTCAATGCACAACCAGAGTACGTTGTGATAGGCCCTGGTACGTTTTTAATGCACAACCTTTTTATGAATTATTTAAATTAACTGTAATAATACATCATTAACTGATAATAAAGGCTGTGAATTAAAAACAAACTAGGTTCTGGTGTGGCAGATCCTGGTCATGCATTAAAACATGGCAAGTGCACTCAACATACCCACTTACTACTCACAACCAACGAGCTAATGTAACAAGAAACTTTGATTCATCTGACCAGGTGACAGGTCTCCACCGGTCCATGATCCAATATCGATGACTCTGCATCTAGAGTAGTCGTACCTGAAGATTTTGTTGGATCAGCATGTTACACAGGGTTAGCCTGTTGTGAAGTCACCATTGACAACGTGCTCCAAAACACATGTGTCTGGCCCTGAAATCTACTTCATTTTCAGATCTACCAACGATTGCCGCTTATCGTATTCTACAGGGCAGGCGAACGTCGGGCCACATCGTTCTGTGATGAGGCCTAGGCATCGAGGATGTTGCCATCTGCTCATCATATCAACAGTTTCTGTAAACTCTGGCGGCAGAAGCACGCGTATAGCCGACAGTCGTCACCGCTTTTGAGATAGTCGTTCCTAGGCACTGGTCCATAACAATCTGCCCTTCGCCAGAGGTGCTTACATAAATGGATTTTCCCATTTATGACCCGTACCATATATATAATGTGTTCCCCATTCATCTCTGCCCTCTTAACACTTATTTTCCGGTGCCACTTATCCACGTGCATTTTGATTCGTCAGTTGTCTATAAGTAGGAGAATGGAATGAGTATTCTAGCACAAATATGATTTCTATCTGGGTTATTCGGTGTTGCAAAGTGTGGTGTTACATGTACTCAATATCGGAACTTCAGCCATGCTCTGGAGTAATGTGCAGACAAGATTTGCGAAGAGGGAGGTGTGATAAACGTTTCATTTGGGTACGATTATATAGGACCGTACTAAAAACGAGGAGTCTGGATAACCCTGATCAAATTCCGCCTTCGAAACCCATGTACTAACTTACAGGTAAATAGCTGGAGTAAGCACGAGGATAATCGGAAGTCATTAATCATTTGAAGGAAATGTGGAAACTTGACATTCTGTGGCGATTGATTCTGTGTCATGGATCAATATGAGTCCACTAACACTCTGAAAGTGATGCGCTAGCTGTTTATTACTACAAAGTAAAAGAATACCACAGATCTTGGCAAGAGTCATCAGACTTCCGTTCTTATATGTCCAAAGGATTCAGAGTTAATTTACAGACAAATTATTCCATTTTCACATCTAAATCTACTGTATACTCAGCAAGCTACCTTACAGCCTATACTAGAAGGTACTTTACATGCCAGAGACCTTTCGTTTTTCTACTGTTACAACCATGAATGGGGAAGAATGATTCCTGGTAAGCCTATGTATGGATTGGAATCTCTCTGATTTTATCTTCATCTTTTTTTCGCGTGATATATATAGTAGGAAGCAATACATGATTCTCCTATCTTCAACAGTAGACCACAACGTGATCTAGAATTCCTCTCTCGCAACGTCTACAAGTAGAGTTGGCTGAGCATCTCTGTAACGCCTTTGCGCTTACTAAATGAACCTGTAACTAAACGTGCTGTTCTTCGTTGAATCTTCTCTATTTTCTCTATCTATGATACGGGTCTCAGACTGACGATAAATGTTCAAGTAGTAAATGAACGAATGTTTTGCATGCTACTTCCCTTGTTACTGAACTGAATTTGTTTTCGATTCTTAAAATGAATCCCAGTCTGGCATATACCCCACTCACAATTAATTTTATCTAGCCGTTCCTCATCAAATCGCTCCGGAACGTATAGATATTGTGTTGAAGCAACACCTTCCAGCGATCGTTCTATAAACGTGCTGTTTTTATATAATAAAGGGTCTTTCTATGTGTTCGTAATACGTTACATTTGTTTATGTTGAGGGAGAGTTGCAGCTCCATGCACCACGCGTCGATCCTCCGCAGGTCTTCCTGAATTTTGCTACAATTTTCTAGCATTCCGAATACTCTATATACAACAGCATCATCCGCGGAGAGCCTCATGGAACTCCCGACGTTATATACTATTGCGTTTGGAAATACTGTGAAAAGTAATGGTCCTATAAAAATGCTTTGGGAGATTTCGAAGCTACTTTTACGTCTGGAGACATCTCTCTGTTGAGAATGCCACCCTGCTGCGTTCTGTTTGCTAGAAACCCTTCAGTCCAATCACAAATTTGTCTGATATTCTGTGGTCTCGTATTTTGTTCACTAGGCAGCAGTGCAGAACTGTATTGTACGCTTCCAAAAGTCAAGGAACAGGACAGAGTAAAGGGACATCCTGACATCCTCCACTAGCATTACTTTTCCTCAAAAATAGTAGTTGATACTAGAAATATTTTTCGAATTTTTGACAGGACAGTATTATCTCAGCTGTTTTTATAAAAGTGTCACGGAATTTTATACACAATATGTTGCATTTCAAGCTAAAATTTAGGAAAAGGAATTACTTTATTTTCTTTGTTACAATCGATATGTACTCGATCAGAATATATAGTTTAAACTGTTTTTTTTTTTTAATTTTTTTAGAAACAGTTAAAATTACTATATATTTGGCACACCTAAAATTTCTATTATTAATTGCGCAACCTAGTACTTTTCAATATGTTCATTTTTGGATTCATTTATAAAATAATAATCTAAGCTAATAGAAATCCATTTGTCAAGAAAAATTGTAAACCCCTTGCAATATAGCTACTACCGCAGAGTGAGGTAGTAGCAAGCATGCCTCTGACGTGATAGGACGTATTTTTGTATTTTGGGCGAACAAAGTAATTTCGGCTCTCTTAATGACAAAATTCAAAATACAGTATGATATACTAAAATGTGAGACAATAAATTATCGTGAAGGCAAAAATTCTGCAAAGTAATTCTACAAAATTATTTAGATCAATTGAACCATTAGAACCCAAAATGTGAGAATTTCAGCTTCAAGAATCAGACTTCTAGACATGAAGAACTGGAACCAACGGTGCCAGAAAAGATAAGTAAAAAGTTTATTGTAAATCTTACTCCTCTCGAATTTTCTGAGAACACTTCACCATCGTGCACAGTAAGAACAACAAGAAAGGGAAGGGTAAATTACAACATCTACCTGGTTGCTTGTATCTCCTGCTCTCTGCGTCAGCGAGCTGGCTTTCACGCGATCGCTATTTTCGGAACTAACGTTGATTCACACAGATTTCTATCCCAGAAATGTCATAATACGTGAGCATAAAATCTGTTCCAAAATTCTACAACAGACCGACGTCAGAGCTATGGGCCTATAGTTTTGAGCGTTAGTTCGACAACGCTTCTTGTAAACACAACGTCTTGTGCTTTTTTCCTATCATCAGGAACGCATCACTCCTCCAGAGACCTATGATTTGCTGCTACTACAAAAGAGGCAACTTCTTTCTCATACTTTATCTGCAACTTAACTGGCACCAGGCCAGGTCCAGGAGCCTTTCCTCTATTGAGCTATTTCAGCTCCTTCTCTATCCGTTGTTCATGTATTTCGATATTTGTTATTTTGTCACTCATAACGATTTAAAGGAGCAACTACAGAGCGATCTTCCTCTATGAAACAGTTTTACTTCCAGAGAAGTTACAGTTCAGCGCAACATATTTTCATTACCTGACACTGTAATTAAAATGCTTTCCCTCGTATCTCAGTTACGAAGCGGAGAGTGTTGGTTCAGGCGGGTTACGCTTCTTTTGTCTGACCTCGTTGTTACTGTAAATATTTCTGCAAATAAACTCTCATCTGCTCTGTGGAAAACATCAAGCTGATGGCACTGTGGTCAAATATTTCATTTGCGTTTTGAAGGTATAGTTTTAAACAAAGTCAAATGAACAGTATCATCTACGTAGGCTAATATAAAATCACAGGTCTCTTAAGGATGGTAATTAATTGGCACTGTTTTGATAACAAACATGACAGCAAATATAATTACTGGTCAGTAACGCTTTTAATCAGTGCAGTTACCGACATAATTCCTGTACTGAATATTAAACGTTCAAATGGAAATATTTATTGATAAACTTTTCGAAACGAATTCGAGCATGTACAATTAATTATTAGTAATGGAAATAATTACAAAATGTTTTCGAATAACGCTCTACGCTGCATTGTCACAGCAAATATGCACTGCTGTCTTGTCCGTGCTGCCGTTAGTATGGTACATATAGGTAATAAATTGTTGCATCTTCAATACACGCGTTTCACTGCCACTGTAAATGGACACAAGGGACACGTGGCATGTGGTGAGACTAAGCACTCTCTTAGCACTGTATCCTGGATTCCTTCGGAAAAATGGGAGTACTGCATTTCATCCGACGGTAGAACACAAGGCACTGCAATTAGACATCAAGATTCAGTGAGTATTTAGCTACCGTTTCAGTGTTGTAAATCTGAAACACGCAATACTTTCTTTTTTATACACATTTGCGCAGGTGCATGTAGATTAGAGGAATGGCCAGGTAGGGTATTTGATCATGTGATCTGAGACTCTGTTAACTGTATGTAGCAGAACTATGACACCTATTATCAAACGTAGAATACAGCTGTGCATAGAAATGGAATTGGCACCTTAAAACTGATTCCATACTGGTTGTTTGTTTGCCGTTTTCTTCTTTTATTTCTAACGTTCCGAGCAGCAAACCATTTAAAAGCGAAACACTTAATCACTTAAATACTGACATTAACAACGCACATAAAGACTAGCCTTTTTTAAAATGTAGCTCTATAAGCTCACTGTGCAAAAAATCAGTCTCTCCCTCTATCCGTGATAAAGACGGCTTTTCGTTGTAGGAGGAAGCCCAAAAGTTTTTCCACGCGTGCCGTAATCAGCTGGAGCCGCTCGTTGACGTTCAGATACCGTAGAACAATCAAATTGCGGAGATATTGATAGCTACATTTCACTTGATGTTACGAATAGTTCCACGCTCTTTCTGTGAGATTACCGTTGGGAGATTTAGGGGGCCAGTGAGATAAGATAGAATGCATGTGTGTTCATCAAACTAGGAAGCTATTGGTGGTGCGTTTTCATATGGTTGCTAGTTTGCGTGACGGAAGTATCCACAGCATACTCATCACGAACATTAAAAAGAAGGTGCGACATTTTAGATACTGGATACTGATCCGCAGGATACTGGTCTGCAGGATACTGATCTGCAGGATACTGATGTGCAGGATACTGATGTGCAGGATACTGATCTGCAGGATGCTGATCTGCAGGATACTGATCTGCAGGATACTGATCTGCAGGATGTAGTACACAGTTAAAATCACCACCCAACAGAATATCCGGAAGTCTCTTACGCAACAGGTAAACAATATCCTCTTTATAAAAACGCGAACGATCCACTGAACGACCAGTGCCAAAAGGGGCATATAAAAGAACCAAGGTAAGTGAGACTCCCTGCTAAACCCACAGGACAGGACAAGTAGTAGCAATTGTGGAAGCGGGCCAGAATGAACAGCTTTCAGTTACACTCCAAACATACCGGTAACACTTTATGCAGTTGTCCAAACATTACACCGCAACTTCTAAGCTTGACTATCGACAGAAAAGTCGATATTTCTAAAACGGTTGAAGGCCCATGAATTAAATACAACTGCTTTAAATATTTTTTTTGAGACAGAAGGCTCTAGTCTTTAACCTTAAATAGTATTTAAAGCCAAGCGATGTAAAACTTGACTATTCAGATAGATTAATTTTTTTAAAAGCAGCTGAAAGCCGATAAATTTAAAACAACATAACTACATCAACCTTTCAATAGGTAGAAGGTCCAAGCTTTATCATCAATAAGAAACCTTACTCCCAAACGGCTGAAAGCTTTTGTTAGAAAAAAAAAATACTCCAACAAATTTTTCAAGGCAGAAGGCCCAAAGCTTTTAACCTTAAATAGTATTTAAGCCCAAGTGATGTAAGACTTGATAAGTAAGAATCCAAAATTTTAAAGTCGCTGAAGGCCCATCATTGTAAGAACAATACAACTACGATAAATTTTCAGCAGGCAGAAGGCCTACAATGTTATCTTGAAAGAATGTAACCTTGATAAGTAGGATCCTTAAAACTTAAAGCCGCTGAAGGCAGATGCTTTTAAAAACAATACACTACAGTAAATTTTCAACAAGCAGAAAGCCCACAGCTTTATCTTCTAAAAGGTAATAAATGATAAGTAAGTTCCTTAAAACTTAAAGCAGATGAAGGCGAAGGCAAATGTTTTAAAACAATGCAATAAATTTTCAATAGGCAGAAGGTCCAAGCTTAATCTTCAGACAATGTAAGACTTGCCCAATTTAGAAAACCGTACTTTTAAAATGGCTGAAGGCCTTGGATTTTAAAAACAATTACAAGCATACAAATTCCAACCATTGGCTATGAGAATTTAAAAATACACAATTAAATGCCAACAAGAAAGGCAGAATAGGCAACGGTGCTCAGAAGTTTCCAGGGGGCTCGGTCTGCCTTTGAAATCTTAATGTTCGCTTTGGCGAGACAAGAAGTTGGCCCAGCTATACTCGATCCGCCAGCAACACAAGAAAAGACACAGTCAGGACCCACCGACGAGACGACTTGCTAACCACCGACCAGTATACGAGAATTCCAAAGCCAAAACTTTACAGACATAACTGCTTACAACCAATATACATTAAGCTGTCCAAAACTACGCACCATGTTGGACAGCGACAACAGGTGAAGAAAGGACACTGCCTGAATTTACGTCAGCGACTAGGGCAGGTAACCGGAACACTAACGGCCACAAGGCAGAAAATTTCGCTGCTGCACTTGAATTTCAAACCGACAAATATAGTTAATTCCACCACATGGTGGCTAAATCTTCACCAACTCGAACACTCGCTGTTGCTCCCAGGAACACCGCCAACAGCCAACCACTAACCAAGGGGACACTGGGAACAGACGTGACTTCAGTAATTAAATCACCACACAACTTTCATGTCCTAGGTTGGTGAGCCACGAACCTCGTATAAATTGGAATAGCCCCCAGACGCTCCGACACTGCATAGAGACCGCCAGCAGGCCCGGCCGACTGCGCCGCGTTGAGACGCTTGCTGATCCGCTCCAACCGACCGACTCACTGCCATTATGCCGACAACATTTAAAACAAGTTGTCAGTGGAAATGACACCAACTACACACACAGTTTGACAAACACTTGCACGAAGACTTTAACGACACTCAGCAGTGGCTGTGCAATCATGAAGACAAATCAGGAGTCGATACACACATACAGCCAACCCATAAGCGATCGGCGATCCAATTCACGTCGTCCAGTAAGACAACCGACTGACGATCCATGAAGACCCTCTCCAGCTCAAGTGATGCATGGCGGCAAGGGTCGGGCGAGCCATGGACATCCATGCCTCACTGCTGCTACAACCCATCTGAACTATGGCCGCGTTCAACTCAACGAATGGCAGGTCCAAATTGCCCACCTGGCACATTACAACTCACTCCACCACAGACTAGAGGTGGGGGATCCGCTCCTGAACTAATTCATAGAGTTGAATCTTTCAAAGGAGTGAACAATCAGTGAGTCAGAAAAAAAGAACGGTAGCTCCAAACGTCACCCACAGGAGAGAGAGAGAGAGAGAGAGAGAGAGAGAGAGAGAGAGTAGGAGTCGGAGCAGACCAGTGGGGCCTCTGCTGGTCAGAGCACACTGCACGCCACACAACACAGCCAGCACCGGCCTCTGCCCTGCTTCTGCCTTGGCTGCCTACATTGTGCAGTGTCCCATTGGATTTTGTGTTTCACATATGCCGTGCCCTCTCTGTGCTTCCTCTGCCACGTACAGTGTCTGGCGCACCTTAACTTAGCATAGCACTCCGTCGGCGATCGTTTCAGACACACGTCCTGCCCTCTGTGCAGTTGATGCGAGCAACAGGACAGAGAGCTTCCTAGTGGAGAACATAAGAACTACTTGCAACAACCTGCTCGCAAGAGAACGGACGATTTGTCTCCGAGCGGGTGAGTGGTGGCCGTTCACTGCTTCCCCCACCCTCGGAACTCGCCCGCTCAATGCTCACCCCCACCGTTCTCGACTCTAGCCAGAGCGTTGAGCAAAGCAACTCAGGTGTCACTCTGTTCTCTGCGGTCTTAGCTCACGCAGTAATACAGCTCGCGGCTCGACCTGCTTGACTCAGAGTTCGTCTCTACTGGATATTGTTCTTCGTAGTAATACCGTTATGTATATTACATAATTATGTTACGTGTACATCATTTGTTTTTATTTTATTTTTATTTGTTTAAACTGATCAGATTAGATTCCTGATGGCTCCTCTTACTATAGGATTTTTTATTATGGTCACTCGAATTTACACTTTAATTATGAGCAAACCGATAAACATATAGCAAAAGTGATACACCAATATTTTCCTTGTTTTATTCTGCAGAAGGCTATATGCAGCACTTTGGTCTTACAGTCAAATTTATATATTTTTTTCTTATTGTAGTACGGATTTTGCGATTTTAGGCGTCTTCGGAAGGAAATGTTCACTTTAAAAATGTATGGCTTGCGATGTATTTGTACGAGGTTAATGAAATTTTAATACATTATAGCCAAATATATTGTTAATGTAAATCTCAAGTTACAACATTTTCCGATCGCCCAAAAAACCACGATAGTGCAAAATAAATCAATAATCAAAAACTTTGTCATATCGTGGAAATTTCAATAAACAATACAAAATTCTTACTCATTATCTGTGTTACTTCAAAATAGGATGAAATAAGATGATAATACAGGTATAGTACTGGAATAAACCAAGTTTAAAGGGCAATGTGCCTTCCATTTATTTTCTGTTGTGAATGAGTGGTGAGTCATGAAAAAGAGCTAGTTCATTTCAGGGAGTGAACAGTTCTGATCCGATCTCTGAAAAGAACAGTTTTGCCCATCTCTACCACAGACGACAACCGGGAAGTTACAGCAGTGCAGCAAAGATAACACATGAGGGCTATATCGATAGGCGTTGCTGCTGCCGCTGACATGCAGACAAAAAAAAAAAAGTTCAAATGGCTCTGAGCACTATGGGACTTAACATCAGAGGTCATCAGTCCCCTAGAACTTAGAACTACTTAAACCTAACTAACCTAAGGACATCACACACATCCATGCCCGAGGCAGGACTCGAACCTGCGGTCGGAGAGGTCGCGCGGTTCCAGACTGAAGCGCCTAGAACCGCTCGGCCACAGTGGTCGGCGCAGACAAAACAGCAACTCAGCGACAACAGAAATTGAAACTAACATAACGAGGTGGCAACACGAAAAAAACAGGATGTAAAATAAGAGATGGCACGAGCGCGAGCCACCCACGACTCAGTAAGATTAAATAGTTGACAACCTATGTCCCTGCCAGAAACCAACATTTCCACCTCAGCAATAGGAATGCCTTCACGAAAGAATAAGGCGGTCCCCGTAGAATATTCAGGTGCTACATTGAAGATCAGACGAAGACCAGGTAAGGAGAAATTACCAAATAACATCTCCTGTATACTATGTCCGCACATTAATCATAAATAAGCTGACACAGCGAAGGCAATCGCAACTCTGATTCCACACGAGTTACAATTAAGGAAAGGGACGTGTAGGATTGGGCCATTGATTACAGCTATACCCAGATGTATGGAACGTATCGAGCAGAATTAGGTAGACAGCTGAGCGTCAAGGTCCATTGTGGAGTCCACTGACGAATCAGACATCGGGGGTTCAGAACCCCCATCGTCACAATCTTTTTTCTTACATTTCTTACGTTCCACCGAACGGTCAAGTTTTACACACTGTTTCTGTCGGCTATCGGCTACGGGGCATGGAGACCTCTTCAGACGGAGGTGTTCAAATGGTTCAAATGGTTCTGAGCACTATGGGACTTAACATCTGTGGTCATCAGTCCCCTAGAACTTAGAACTACTTAAACCTAACTAACCTAAGGACATCACACACATCCATGCCCGAGGCAGGATTGGAACCTGCGACCGTAGCAGTCGCGCGGTTCCGGACTGAGCGCCTGAACCGCTAGACCACCGCGGCCGGCAGACGGAGGTGTGGGAGGGGTTATAGGCATAGCCTCCTGCTCCTCAGAACAATGGTCATGGACTGCAGTCATTAAGGCGGATGCATTCAGTGGAACTACCAATATAACTGGTGATACTTGGTCGCTAATTTTATTCTCCTCAGGAGTTGTTGTAGGCTGAAAATTCGGGAAACCGTCGGTGTCTGAAGACGAAGGAGCAGGAGGACGTTGCGTTGTCTCAGACTGTAACGAAGGACACAAAGACGAAAGAGGGGACTCCGCTCCCTCCCCACACACAGGCAGCTCAGGAGGAGCCACTTCGCGAGCAGGAGGGATGGTGAACATAACTTATTCGCCACTCACCGTACCACGGATGGGAGGTACCGTAGCATCGAGAGGAACAGGGGACACAATCGCTGCGGAGGAGGTTGGGGCAGAAGGCACAGCCAAATTCTCAGCCTCACTATCTTGAGTGCGACGTCACTTGTATGCCACTGTTACGGGTTCTATCCTGGGGAGCAATAAGGTTCTGACCCTGTCGAGCAGGTAAAGGCGGAAATTCAGTTACACGATTATCAGAACCGACTTTTTGTGAATTATTATCTGAAGCAGAAGTAGGTCCGACGTCGGGATTGGAAGGAACAAGATCAGTAACCGTCAATTTGCGATGCTGCACTAATGACGGCTTTAATACAAAACCCTCCGTGGGAAATTAGACCGAACGTGTCCACTTTCATTACATAGGAAGCAGGTCCCCTCTTGACCAGTATACATGACATGAACGCGATAACCACACACTAGTAAATGTGATAGAACATTGCGCTTGACATGCATTTCCACGGGACGAACTCCACTATAACACTGTAATTTGACTGTAATTTGTGTTCACTAGACCAACGTTCACGACGGACGTTTTTCAACATGTCCTTTAGAATGTTGTTATCAACTCGAACATTGGTATAGTTAATTTCAGCATCTGCGAGTGACATAATATTAAAGGAATTATCGCTATGCTTGAGAGCCATGCAGCGACAATAATTTTTCAACCTGAAGGGGACGCATAAATTACACGTAAAACACGTACTCGTCTACGTCAAAATAAGCAGTTTGCACCTGATCAGAGTTTACATGAATTGTATCGACAAGCCAATCGTGGTTTTCTAGAGACCCGGGCTTCACATGTCGCATTGTTCTATCGAAAGTGAATCTCACAGTACATTTCGTGGAATACACGTGGAAACCATTGTGATCATAGCGGAGAGGAGGACGACGCTGCAATGAAACGAACACAAACACACATAGAGACTGATGACCTTAGCAGTTAAGTCCCATAGGATTTCACACACATTTGAACATTTGATCAAACAATTCACTCGACGGAAGGAACAACACTAACGAGGAAAGCTTCACACCAGCGACACTGCGGCAAGTGAAACAAACAAGAACCTTCCCGCTCGGCTCTCGAAACGGAACTACAAGCCAGCAGGGACACAGGATAGCGCGACTCCAGCGACTTATCTCTGGAATGCTCCCTGTGAGACCCACATTTCCAAATTACTGTGCACACACCACATTTGTAGTGCCCCTGCCCACTATACTCATTACACATGGCAGCCAAGCTACGGATTCCCGTAAGAGTTCGGGCAATGTGAGTGCATCCACACTGAAAAAGATCATTGGCTAGTAAGCCGTATCTATATGAAGATGGTATCTGACAGATACCATCTTGGATCATTGGCCGGTAAGCCATATCTCTATGAAGATGGTATCTGTTATTTCTGACATGTCTTCATATACACTCCTGGAAATTGAAATAAGAACACCGTGAATTCATTGTCCCAGGAAGGGGAAACTTTATTGACACATTCCTGGGGTCAGATACATCACATGATCACACTGACAGAACCACAGGCACATAGACACAGGCAACAGAGCATGCACAATGTCGGCACTAGTACAGTGTATATCCACCTTTCGCAGCAATGCAGGCTGCTATTCTCCCATGGAGACGATCGTAGAGATGCTGGATGTAGTCCTGTGGAACGGCTTGCCATGCCATTTCCACCTGGCGCCTCAGTTGGACCAGCGTTCGTGCTGGACGTGCAGACCGAGTGAGACGACGCTTCATCCAGTCCCAAACATGCTCAATGGGGGACAGATCCGGAGACCTTGCTGGCCAGGGTAGTTGACTTACACCTTCTAGAGCACGTTGGGTGGCACGGGATACATGCGGACGTGCATTGTCCTGTTGGAACAGCAAGTTCCCTTGCCGGTCTAGGAATGGTAGAACGATGGGTTCGATGATGGTTTGGATGTACCGTGCACTATTCAGTGTCCCCTCGACGATCACCAGTGGTGTACGGCCAGTGTAGGAGATCGCTCCCCACACCATGATGCCGGGTGTTGGCCCTGTGTGCCTCGGTCGTATGCAGTCCTGATTGTGGCGCTCACCTGCACGGCGCCAAACACGCATACGACCATCATTGGCACCAAGGCAGAAGCGAATCTCATCGCTGAAGACGACACGTCTCCATTCGTCCCTCCATTCACGCCTGTCGCGACACCACTGGAGGCGGGCTGCACGATGTTGGGGCGTGAGCGGAAGACGGCCTAACGGTGTGCGGGACCGTAGCCCAGCTTCGTGGAGACGGTTGCGAATGGTCCTCGCCGATACCCCAGGAGCAACAGCGTCCCTAATTTGCTGGGAAGTGGCGGTGCGGTCCCCTACGGCACTGCGTAGGATCCTACGGTCTTGGCGTGCATCCGTGCGTCGCTGCGGTCCGGTCCCAGGTCGACGGGCACGTGCACCTTCCGCCGACCACTGGCGACAACATCGATGTACTGTGGAGACCTCACGCCCCACGTGTTGAGCAATTCGGCGGTACGTCCACCCGGCCTCCCGCATGCCCACTATACGCCCTCGCTCAAAGTCCGTCAACTGCACATACGGTTCACGTCCACGCTGTCGCGGCATGCTACCAGTGTTAAAGACTGCGATGGAGCTCCGTATGCCACGGCAAACTGGCTGACACTGACGGCGGCGGTGCACAAATGCTGCGCAGCTAGCGCCATTCGACGGCCAACACCGCGGTTCCTGGTGTGTCCGCTGTGCCGTGCGTGTGATCATTGCTTGTACAGCCCTTTCGCAGTGTCCGGAGCAAGTATGGTGGGTCTGACACACCGGTGTCAATGTGTTCTTTTTTCCATTTCCAGGAGTGTAGATGCGACTTACCAGCCATGATCTTCTTCAGTGCAGATGCACTCACATTGCTGAAACTCTTCCGGGAACCGGTAGCTTGACTGCCGTGAGTAATGAGTATAGTGGGCAGGGGCACTACATATATAATGTGTGGGCAGTAAGTTGGAAATGTGGGTCTCGTCCCTGCAGTCGCACTATGCTCTGTGTCCTCGATGGCTCCGTCGGATAGAGGCAGGAGATCCTGGGTTCGAGTCCCGGTCGGGGCACACATTTTCAACGGTCCCCGTTTATTTATCAATGTCTGTAAGCAGCTAATGTTCTGGATTTCATTATAATGTCAAACTGACTTTTTGTTAGTACTTCATTTCTACAAATATGTAATGCTACTCCTGAATGCATTACTTTTTCAAGAATATTGGTTAAAGCTGTCAGAAGTGAGATTGGGCGGTAGTTGTTAGCGTCATATCAATCTCCTTTTTTATGCAATGGTTTAACAATAGCGTATTTCAGTACACCTGGAAAAATTCCCTGTTTCAGTGAGATGCTACGTAGGTGGCTGTGAATCCTACTTATCTGTTTTTAGTACTCTGTTGGAAATGCCAAGAATTTCATGTGAGCTTTTACTTTTGGTTGAATTTTTATTTTCATAATTTCAGCACGATAGATGGATTGAAATTCAGTTTTATCATAGTGGATAGGTATTGCCTCTTCCATATACTGTCTTGCATTTTCTAATGAGCAGCTGGATCCTATTTTCTCTACAATAGTTAAAAATGATTATTAAAAATGTTTACTACTTCTGACTTGTTGTTAATAAACTTTTCATTGAGTTTGATAGAAATGCATTCTTCCCGTGCTCTATGTTGCTCTGTTTCCCTTTTAATAATATTACAAATTGGTTTAATTTTATTATCAGATGTGCTAATCTCAGAATTCTGGAATTTTTAATAACTTTTCTTAATACAGTGCAGTAGTCTTTGTAATATTACAACTGTTCTTACGCCATGTTACATGGCTGTGAATGGTATACAACTTGTAGTACATACAAAGAACAACCCGCACGGATAAATCAACAAATCGGACAACCTTATTCGCGATACAGTATTGGTCACGCCCATTGACAGACAGGTCCTTTCTGTGATTCGATTACGTGTTCATTTTCACCCATGTTACACGCCTGATAGCGTACATCCTCCTGGCATATATCGTCATGACTAACGTCGGCATTGCTCCTCTGGTAACGTTCTGCAACATCAAAAGCGCTCCAAAGCGACCAACATGCTCTGCTAAGGGAGTAGCTAAAAGGTTGTCCAATAAGCTTACTTTTAGTGGCTTTCAAAACCTCTTGGCAGTAGCCGTTCGGTGATGTAATATTTGTTAATGTTTACACTGATATATTCGAAAAAAAACCTGTCATTTTCTTAATACAATTGCAAGGTGACACGTCGTTTAGAAGTGCTCTACACGTTGCTAAGCCGCCGTATGTCGCTACCTGACTTGGCGCTCGGAATTACAAGTTACACGGCTATTCTTGGCTAAAATTCCCTGAAAACGTCAACAGACGTTATACCACTTACTCCTTTGTCCCAGAAGTTGAGAATTCCCTCAGTACACTGATCCATCAAAATAATCGCTTCAGTATATTTTTAGGAAAAAAAAATAAACATGTCACCAATGCAGCAAATTACTGGTCTTTTTGCGTTGTACCAAATGCCGGAACCTTTTTTTCTCCAACTGCAATCCTTTACAAGATACGTGGTTTGTCTCAGCCATACTGCTCATCTATACGTGTACGGGTAATTGGTAATAAAGCATTCCTTCTCTAGTTCTTACTGTCCACTGTTACAAGCGGACTGCAAATTTCATTTTTACCCTCCACGTCCCTCAAAGTCATCTCCTTCTCGCTTTACATTTCTTCAGTGTCCATTGAATCCTGAGTTCATAGGAAAGGACTTCATCTGTTGTAGGCATCATCTTCAGTTCATTAAATCACAACAAATGGCTCTTAGCACTATGGGACTTAACATCTGAGGTTATCAGTCCCCTAGAACTTAGAACTACTTAAACACATCCATGCCCGAGGCAGGATTCGAACCTGCGACCCCAGCGGTCGCGCGGTTCCAGACTGAAGTGCCTAGAACCGCTCGGCCACTCCGGCCGGCTAAATCACAACCATCCACTATTGAGTACGTTACGTGTTTCTTTAATTTGACATTCTCAGACCATCTTTCTTTTCGGGCAGTGATGTGTATCTTAGGAAAACTGAATGTTTTTAACCAGAAAATTGAACGAAGAGCTTCACCAAAAATGAAGGTAACAATTCGCTCTTCCGCCCTTTTTTTCCGAATGTTTCTGCTTTCCGTACTTAGCTCGAACCATACGTAGAGAGGACTGGGAAAAATAGTAATCGAATTCCTCGTACCACAGTCTGAACAAGCTGTCAGTCCACGGTAAAGTTTGCTGTCAATTATGATAACGTGGTCAAATATTTATTTGGGTGTGTCATTCGATTGCCACTTCTTTTTCAAAGGTATCCCCTTCACTGAGGTTGACAACCACACACGTGGGGCGCATCAGCATCCCCCCTAAACCGTTCAGACGGAGTGACGCCGATTGCCCACACGCCCAGTGGCTGTCAACTGAAACACGATCCGGCGCAGGTGCTCCCGGCTGACAGTAAACTGCTTTGATGTCCGTCTGTGTATGCTCCGCGCCCAGCCCCTCCGGTGACAACTGACTGGCTGCTCTGTCCTCCCACGAACATTCCCTGTCCTGAACCGAGAGTAAGATAATACCGCAATTCGGTTACCTTTTGCTTCCATTCACAACCTCTTTCAGCATTTAAGTGCTTTCGGCGACTGATTATCGGCTTGAGCTACTATGAACAGGTTTCCACAAGGAGTTAAGCTATACATTGCTTTATAATTGGCCATGTGAGCTTCGTCCAACATTAAATAATATAAGAGAATCATCAGATCACCCCCAAAAGAAGCACTGCTAATCAAATCAATGTGGTACTCTAACATAGGGTTGAAGGTCTATTTCCCATACAGTTACTAAAAGCATCGCTCTTGATGTGTAGCGCTTTTAAGCTAAAGAGAGAGCGCCAATGAATCTTTCGGTCTAGTAGAGGAGAGGTTCCGCTTACGTATTAGATGACTACCAAACATTCAACAACGCAGAATGAAACCACTGTGAGTAGTGTCAAAGTAATGGCTGGCCGGGATGGCCGAGCGGTTCTAGGTGCTACAATCTGGAATTGAACGACCGCTACGGTCGCAGGTTCGAATCCTGCCTCGGGCAAGGATGTGTGTGATGTCCTTAGGTTAGTTAGGTTTAAGTAGTTCTAAGTTCTAGGGGACTGATGACCTCAGAAGTCCCATAGTGCTCATAGCCATTTGAACCATTTTTTTTTTTTTTGTCAAAGTAATGTGTAGACACGCAGAATTGTATTGGAGAGTCTGAGGTGGCGCACTGAATACGACAATGGATTTAAATTGCGCACGACTGGGGTTTAAATATTCGTATGACCATTGTGATTTAAGTGTTTTGCTTCGCTAAATCACTTGAATGGTCCTTCAGTGAAGTCACAGACTATTCGCTCTCCAGAGTTTTAACAGGACTGGTGTTCCTTCTCGGAGGACAGCACAGTCGTCAAATGGCCTTTCTACCTTTCTGCGAAATTCAGAGAGTAGCGATATGCGTTGCATACAAAAATGTGTTCCTTTTTTCCCTCGTGATTGAGATAACAGCTGTGACTAGGTATTCATAAACAAACCATGAGTGACAAGTATCATACTACCTAAAGCAGACATAATTAACTTCAGAATAGAGAACCACGAAATCACACATTGCAAGTCAAATGCCAGTAAACTGAAATTTAGCTAATTAATAACACTGATAACAGCAATATGGTCAGTTTTGCATTCAAGTCGTGAAATCATTACATAAAACAGTAATCTGAGTAAGCTCAATTATTGTACTCACTTAAGATGAGCTGAATCCTCTCACACCCAAAGACTTAGGCAGCTTGTCATTTCTCTGCATCATGTTAGGTGAACACTGTTTTGGGTTTTATGTTTCTGGTAGGGTATCATGTCAGGTGAATACTGCTTTGGCTCTTATGTTTCTGGTAGGGCAGGGATGATTCATTTCCCCCACCCGTCCAGAAGAAGAAAGATGACCACATTCTCATTTTGCTTCAGTAGCCTCTTGAATTCTGCCGTTATAGAGCCCTTTGTTTTAATCAGAGTTTCTCCTGGTTGTGCACTAGAGACGGCAACTTTACGTGCTCTATGAGGTTGTCTCATATACAGAAGATGATTTTTAAGTCTGCATCTATATAACTTAATAATTTGATCACGTCTGCTCCGTGAATATAATTTTCAGTTACATTCAATTGCTGAGGATTTAAAGCAAGACAACCACAGCAGTGCCAGCAGTGCCGCGATAAGGAAGGTCACTTTTCTTGTCACTGGCTCCACAAACGGCACAAATGTGAGCCATTTCGATCCTCTCTTGCATATTAGTCCCCAGATCCAGGACGTGCACAGTGTTCTCGACAGTATTCCAGATGTGTACCAAAAGCTCTCTTTTGTTAAGAAATAGCACATCGTTTAAACAGCTACAGACATTTTAGAATCCGCCCGGTTGCAGGCATTTCAGAAGCGACACGGTTTGTCCATTGTCTTTTCAAAAATAGAGGACTGAATTAGAACGTGGAAGGTGTATGAAAAGAGACATAACAACTGTCAGGAACTGTAGAGAACTGTAGGGAACGATAGTTAAAGTATAGCGGGATGGCCGGCCGCGGCGGCCGAGCTGTTCTAGGCGCTTCAGTCTTGAACCGAGCGACGGCTACGGTCGCAGGTTCGAATCCTGCCTCGGGTATGGATGTGTGTGATGTCCTTAGGTTAGTTAGGTTTAATTAGTTCTAAGTTCTAGGCGACTGATGACCTCAAAAGTTAAGTCACATAGTACTCAGAGACAGTTGAACCATTTCTACAGCGGGTCATTAAGTGCAAACATCCCTGTATGACAAGTGCTCTGCTGGCAAGATAAATTCATGGAGACATATCTTTTTGTGCATATTCGTGCTCAGAAGTCGACATGTACCACGTGTAATCGGCCCAGAATAACTTTTCAAGAGGCAGTAAATAGACTGCATGGATTCCTGCTGCCAGTGAACCTTCTGTGATTACGACGTATGGTTACGTGAGTTACTCGTATGGGAAAATATGTTCAGTACACAATAGCAAGGAGAAATTCTGAACGGCATGACTGATCGTACAGTGCTGTCCACCATAGAATCACTATATCACTGTCGTATTGTGGACTGCAGTGGCAGTACAAGGTTATCCCTGCTTGGCGAGTCAGTGTCCAAGACAAGGACTCGTATTCTGGAGGCGTGACCTATTGACCATACTGACAGGATTTCAGGATTACTCTGGGATTGCAACGATGAGATGGTTTCCGAAACAAGTCACAGCTGCTTCACTCCTTCCTTCATCTCTAACGCATCTAATATTCCGTCATTGATGATTTTACTGTTGGTAAAATACGAAATTCCAAACAATTTTTATTCCTTTCTCCACATTGATGACTAAGCCAGTCGATTCTTATTTCCGTTGGCTCCCACGACAAGCACCTAAGGAAGACCGAGACAACACAATGCCAGTATTACATGGGAACTGGTATTTGCCCATTATAGCAGTAAGGGCAGTTACACTGGGAATTCGTGCATTGCAGAGGGTGGACGATTGCAATCCATAAAGAGGAATAACTCGGGTAAAGATGAGAGACAACAAAATGTTTTACGTAACTGTTGTTGGTTGCTACTAATGCCCGTAACCTTCAACGTGATTTTCAAACTGATCTGGAGGTTAAAGCGATCATTTTAGTATTTGATTTAAGAATTCAAAAGAGTAGCAAACTTTAGGTATAAAGTGACACATTATTCAAGGTCATAGCTAGGTTCAGTGAACATCAAGTAAGCAAATACAGCAGAGACACAGCAAATTATAATGTTTGACACAAATTGAAAGAAGCATGCCGAAAACGAGAGGCAAGGGGACTCACTTGTCAACATGTAATGAAAACTCAAACCTACAACTGTTATGTAAAACATTTTGCTGTATCTCATCTTTACCCGAGTTATTCCCCTTTATGGATTGCAATGGTCCACCCCGTGCAGAGCACAAACTCCCAGTATAACTGTCCTTGCTGCTATAATGGGCAAGTCAAACCTCTCTTTGTTCTTTCCAAACCCGACGTCAGAAGTATGTGTTTCCGTGAAACAAGTCTCAACCTTCAAATAACTTTCGATAGTTACGTTTAAGATCATGGTTATTAGTAATGATACGTGACCCTTATGCCCCTTCCAGTCTGTATCTACATTGCATTTTGCTGTATTCCCCATCCCCCTCTACTCCGTGTTAATCCCTACTAGAACTAAAAACATACTTGCTTATTTGACGTTCATTGAGCCTCGCCATGACCTTGACCTTGAATAACGTATAATTTTCTAAGTAACATCTGCCGATCTTTCCAAATCTTAAATCAAATATTAGGGCTTCCATTTAAATAAGTCACTTTAATCCCCGACTCACCTTATAAACCACGTTCGAGGTCACGGCCGTTAGTAGCAATGCGTGAGCCTCTTTGACACCTACGACTTGACTTCTATCTAAAAGAAGTTGCTGTATCTCATCTTTATCCCAAGTTATTCCCTTCTAGGGATTAAAATGATGCATCAACCTGTTTGTATTACGTCCAGCTTACCAGCAAGAACACAGTCACGGAAAACACGAACCATCACGTTGCCTGAAACGCCATCAACATTTCCTCCATGCCGTTAGCGTAGAAAATCCCAGCTTATCCTACGACGTCACAATCCGTGATCCGAAGTAGTGTTTGGTTAAGCCACCACACGCCCTAACCTCCACACATAACATGAAGGGAAGCCTATATTTGATTCATCATGAGAAAAAGTAAGGCTAGAGTTCCTTGTCCTGCAGACTTCACGTAATGTTATCATGGGTACATCTAGCTACACAGATGAACATTAACTTTATACCTCTGCCCACCGCAATATTGAATGAATCATTTTGATGCTCCGGGCAAGTGACGCGGTAAGGGAAGTATGTAAGTAGAGCAGAGATGAATTGAAAATCTTTCTAGCGATGACACGGGTCGCAGATTGAGAAACCGCTGACATTAGCGACTTCGACAAGCGGTGGATCGTAAATTGGTAGATCGTTGTTGCCTAGCTTCGCCGAAACGGTGAAGCTAGTTAGCTGTTTTTGTGGTATTGTAGTGAGAATCTATGGAAAACGGTTGAAATACGGTGGTAAGGTGCTGAAAGTCCTTACCTCAACACAAAACGTAGAGATGGAAGCTTGCGTACACTGTAAGACAGGATAGGCAGCGGACTGTGGCACAACAGACAACAGAGGGCAACGCATGTAGAGGCCCAAGTGTTTCGGAGCACACCATCCAGCGCGCATTGTTCAACATGGGGCGCTGCAGCAGACGACGGCTACTTTTTCCGCGTTGACGCAAAGGCATCGTCTCTTACGATTGCAGTGGTCACGGGATGAACTAAAAAGGTTTGCGAAGGAATGTAAACGTGTTGCCGCGCAGTGTGAATCGTAATTTCTGTGCACCAGGTAGATGGTTGTGTCCTCATACGTCGTCATTCAAGCCAACGGCTGCTCGAAACAGGCTCCACCATCCCACGAATGAAGGCTATTGTGGGCAGTATTATGCTTTAGGTAAAGGGGGGGGGGCGGAGGGAAGAGGGCCTGGAGGAAGGGCATTCACCTGGGCTTCCGTGGGATCTGTCGTCGTAATAGAGGGCACTATGAGAGCTGTGGACTACGTGAATATTATGGAGGACCACTTGCTTCCATTCATGTTTGATGTCTTCTCAGACGGCAGTGATGCCTTCTAGCAAAGTAAGTTCGAGTCACAATACCAGAAACGTGCTGTAGTACTTTGAGGGGCATGATACTGATCTACTGATCTTGGCGAGTAAATTCATCTCTTCTGAACCCGATAAACCACATCTGGGGCTATACCGGGCCCAAGTTGCTAGGCAACAGATCACAGGTCCGTAATTTACGGGTGTTGCTTGATCTCTGCTACACATCTGGTGTTACGTACCTCTGGAAATCTGCCAAGGTCTTATAGAATCCATGCTACTTATTACTACTGCTGCACTGCGTTCAAAAGTTGAACGAAGAATGTATTAAGCATGTCGTCATAATGCATTCGTTGATCACTGTAGGGGTTGATTATAATTAAAGTTAAACTTTCAAAGCGCTATAGAAATAACACCAATGGTCAGGTTGACGTCAAATTGCAACAGAGTATTATCGGAGAATGGGCAAAATGTATGGCAGAAGAAAAAAAAGTAATGTGAAAGTTGATCAACAGATGGCGCGGTTAGTGTCAGAGTACGTAAATGAAAACACCTGTCATGAGCATGCCCCATTGATGTTGGTAAAAACACGCCGGGTACACGGCTTTTCCTCCTTTCGCGTCTGCGGCGCTCGCCGTGAGTCCCAATGCAAGGTCGCGCTCTGCTTGTAAAGCTGTATTACAAGAATGATGACTGTGAACACGTCGCTCTGCAGAAGTTCCGGACACTGACGGGTTTGAAAAAAGGAGTTGGTCCAATGACTGTCGTGGGTCTAAAGAAAATGAATCGTAAATTAGAAAAGATGGATTCTTTTGGTGTGCAACCTGGTAGAGGGAGGAAAGGAACTGATTCGACGTCAGTGGAAGCAGTGGCCACAGCAATCCAGGAGCAGACGAATGGTGATGTGCAAACGTGTAGTGCACAGAGAATTGCCCGAATACTTGACATACCCGTGAGCAACGTGCGTAAAATCCTACGACACATTCTTCTTTATTATCCATTCACAGTTACCTATGGGCTTCCTGTTGACCTGCCAGCAAGAGAGACCTTTGCTTTGGAATTTCTTGCTCACGCGGAAGTGGACAATGATGTGTCGTGGAAGATTTTGTGGAGAGACGAAGCCCACCTCTCTCTGACAGGGTATGTCAATACACAGAATCGACATGCATATCAGCCGCTACCAGCTCGTTCTGCAAAGGTCACTGAGTGGTGCGGGTTTTCGGCATCATTTATCATAGGTCCATATTTTATCGAAGAGGCAGGTGCTTCCGGTCCTGTTACATGTACCGTCACTGGTAAGCGCTGTGAGTGTCTTTTGGCAACCACGTCATTCCAGCTCTCCTACAGCGTGGATGGGATCATTTTCATGCAATATGGCGCACCTCCGCACATTGCAAATCCAGTTAAGCTACTGCTGAAGCGCCATCTCGGAAATGCTCGAATTATCAACCGCCATTTGCCTACGGCCTGGCCGTCTCGATCACCTGATCTTAATCCGTGTGACTTCTGGCTGTGGGGTTATCTGAAAGATGTTGTGTTCAGTTTTTGGATTACAAACTTAGCTGCACTAAAGGCACGCATTGAGCAAGATATTCTGAACGTGACCCCGGAAACACTTCGATCAGTTGTGGAACATGCTGTTTCTCGATTTCAACTTGTTGCAGAAAACGGTGGAAAACATATTGAAGAACCTGTTTTGCGCCAGTCACAAAGAAATTGATAATCCGATTCGATTTTGATTGATGCTTTCTATGTGGTTTTTGGTCTCAGGACAATTAAAAACCGATGTTATTGATGATTTTTATGTGGTTTTTGCTCTCAGAACAATTACAAACCGGGTTTTCCGATTCGATGTGATGGATGGGCTTACGTAACTAACAGTATCACACCTGTACACCCTTGCACACTGAGTAGTATAGATTGCTTAACGGCAAACGTACACCATCGGCATTGCTGTGTGATTCATTTGTCATTTGTAGGCGTCAACAATTAAATTATGATGCTTACAGTGCCATTTATTGCTGCATTTTGTAACTATTTATTTTTCTCCTGCAATACGTTTTCCCCTTCCTTGATAATATTCCGTTGCTGACGTAATTCTGGCCAGTGGTGTTGTTTATACATTGGTGTCAAGGTTTAACTTTAATTATAATCATCCTGAATATCACATATTATATTAGTTACAGACATTGTATCTTTTGTCGTCAGTAATCGATTAATCCCTTCGGTTCAAGGTGTTACATTACATTTAGGATAATTGTGTTAAATATTATGATGAGTACCAGAGTACCGCACCCAGATCTTGGTGCCGACGACACCTTGAATTAGTTCAGAGCACACACTCTCACTATGTACATATGTACATGGTATACAACACAGAAAATAATATTTCGCCCGGAAACAAACGTTTATTTCTTATCATGATCCGTACTTGTATAACGGCTCTTCATCCATTGAAGCCCCAAGTACTCTTTCTCTTAGCAAATAAATTCGTCTTCCTGCTTTGCATAATACATGTCTGCCACAAAATTAACTTCGTGGTTCGACGGCAGATACATAGTGTAAATAGGAATCTTTAGGAACCTAAATGTGTTGTTCTCCATTTCAAAAAACGATTTTGATTATATTACGCAATTTCACCGGCGTCAACCCACAGTTTTCTCTACATGGTTTAACGTTATACCTAAGATTCTTTTACAGCCGCTTAACAACTTCAGAGATACCACCAAGAATGCTTAAAATTTTCTAAATAGATATTTTGAATGTAATCCATGAATCCCAGTAGCAAGATCACGCAAAACGTTATTCAGGGTAACGGTTAATGGGTGTCCACGATCCCAAACACCTTCATCAAATCTCTTCAATGTTTAGAAATAACAGTATCCTCGAGAACTGGTAAAGAGACGCTATAATTTATACTGTTATGATTTCAGAGCCATGGCTTACTTTTCTTTAAAAAAATCTGAATGCTTTTATTTTAAAACTTGACTATAATAGACTTTGTTCATGTCCACTTAACTTGCGACACTGTGCACTTAACGTAGCTCTCAATAAACAATCGCATCTCGGATTTCTTTGAATGTTTGAACTGTTAAGGAGTTATGATTACTAACGAAGCATTTTTGCAGTTAGAGGACATAGAGAAGAGTGTTTCTGTTAGTATTTATTTTGCTCTGTAGATTTCTCAATTACATAATCATGCTGTGTAACTGACAAAACAGCACAATGTTGGGGAATGCCTTTGCCATGGCAGTAATGAAACCCCACAACATGACAAGGTAAAAATGTGTAACCCTTGTGCCCACGCTGAGTTACGAGTATATAAGTGTAACCTCCATAACTACGTATAACAGACAATTTTCAAGTGTACTGAAAGTAGTGTATGCAAGCCTCTGGTTATTCTTCATTTGCATCTTCAAAAATGCCATAATAAAAGCAAAATTAAATACTTTCAAAGAAAAGCATTTAAATCGGAACGTAATGCACTGTCTAATCTATATTCGGGTTACAAGATAATCACACATCTCCATGAGAACAGGTGTGACGTTCACAAATGAAATACTTTATTTTATATAATGTATCATTAGTTTTATTATTTATTAAACAACTGAGTAATAATTCAACAGATATAGTCATAAATATGTGCAAACATATCAGTTTTTGCTACAAGTGACAGAATAAATTACTTAATACTGTATAGCTACAAATTTTGCTGTTCTTTACAGTGCGAAGATAAACTTGGAATCCTTTTCGTTTTGTCTGCGCCTCAACTTGTTCAGAAACCGGAATTAGATATGCTACCATGCACTCACGGAAAATTTTCACAAGTACTTAGGATCTGATGTACAGAGATAATGGAAGTCACTGCCAAATGTTTTCCCAGATGCAGCAGAAACAGTCCGCTCCCATGAGTCACATTTTTTCCATGTGGATTGTTTTCTGTGTAAATAATGTATGGCGCTAAGCAAGCAATATCCAGAATGTTGTAAAAAAATGTTAGCGGCCATCTCTGCGTCCTTCTTTTTCCATTGTATAACGAGGGCAAACTTTTTCGTATTATCAACGCCCCGTTTTGTGAAGTTATAATTATGTATAACATGTGGCTTTGAAAGAGGGCGAGAAGTGGGTGTATCATAATACGTTGTGGATAATACCAGCACTGCTTTCTTCTTCTTTGATACATATGTTGACAGAGAAACATATTCTCACTGAATCCAAACATAGGTGACAGTTTTTCGCGTGAAGAGGAAGGCTGCATTTCTGGCGGTACATAGGGCTTGTTCCTGTTCACATCCCACGTCATCAACAGCCTTGCTAATGATAGACTTGTGAAAAAAGTGACAGTGACTATATTTCGGCTATCACCCTTGAAATGGTTACATAAATCTTTTACTGTACACGTGCGTGTGATAAACCCTTTCCCTTGAAGATATCTCTCCTTCATATCTCCTCTGTATTACCACAGATGACGTGTCACTGATCTCATTTGTACTACGATAGCAGTACACGAGAGGTGCCTATTTGCTTCCACCCATTCTATAGTTGTTGTGCCCTAGGCAGAAAACAGCACTTAGGTCATGAAACCGTTATCTTGACGGTGTAGTAAACTTTAATGAGGAACAAATATTTCAGAAACAATTAAATTTACAATTAGTTTGTTTATACGGGATGCCACTCGCTTTTTTTTTTTTTATCAGAACACCAGAAACTGCACAATTACAGTCCACTTTTGATACACAAATAATTTCCATTCTTTAACAAGATAATGACCTGCGTATTTCCGTAATTACTAGCACACTGTTCTCACCTAAATGTCCAAATAATCAGGGGTTGCTAATAAAGTCTCAACTGACGCCGACCGCGGCAGACAACATAACTGTCCTCTAGCACTGCCGAACCAGCTCTGTTCTTACAGCCAAACCACTTCGCGCGAAGTGCTTTGTCTGCCTTTTCGTTTTACAGCTGCTTATTATTCTGTGGGTTATTAACACTTGTGAAAAAATTGAATGATAACACGCTATTGAGAGACGCATTAATATGAAATGAAAGTAAATAAGCTATTTAGTTTTTCTAACATTAATAACAGAAGATTACCATTTCGGCGTGCAATTTCCGAACGCAGCAGCCGGTCACCGAGAAGAACCACAATTAGGCGGTCTTTCTCACGATACCTATACTGAGCAAACCATCTGTCATCGGTACCTAACACCACATTCGTCATCTTCCCACTGCTACCTTCTCAACTGCACTAAGAAGGGCTTCTTGTACCTGTATATCATGTCTGCAGAGCCAGAAGTATTACAATCAAATTGTCATCTCTTCTTGGGATAAGCTTGCACAATACAATGGGAATGCATTTTTTCGCATTTCCTTTGTGTCTTCAGTGTTAGAGAATCTTACTCCAGCTGTCATCAGTATACAAAGATATGCATTAAATACTTCAGTTGTAAATGGCTTCCACACTTTCGCTGCTCCTTCTGAATCGAGTCATAGTTTGTGAATACCCGATCTGTCTTCCTGTTGGTTTCACGTACTGTTACAGCACAAATTTCTTCTGTAAATATACTCTTGAAGGTGTCTTTTATAGAAATAAATTTTGTTGTGCGTGGTGACCAGCCCTTTCCCGCAAAATTGTATGCTTCAGCAACTTTCTTCTAATGTTCGTTATGCCATTTAATTCCACCTTTACCACGTAGAATGCCTGCAGAAGATACAGTTGCTTCGTTATTTTCATCAGGTCTGTCATTTTCATCGCTATTGTCATCACTTGTCTCTATTTCAGCATCAGTATCACTACAAGCACCAATAGCATTGTTAGTATCTGAAGCTGCAGCATCTTCCTTAGTCGGAATCCATTCGTCTGCAGAATCTTCGTCGCTGAAATCTGTAGCGTCATCCTATTGTGTATCAACAATAGACAATAACTTTTCTTTCGCTTCATTACTTTACCTGCTGTATTCAGATTTAGAGAGTTCCTGGTCATTAACCACGAGAATACGGAGTTGAGGTTCACAGGAACAGAGTTAACACAACAATGAGCAGCTCATAACGTTGTGCAACAGCAGCCAGCAACAATTAGAATATTTTGTTGCAACGATCTCGTATATACCCAAAGCTCAGTGCTGCCAACCGAAACTGTACCATGACAAATTCATTGAGTTACCCCGGTAACCAGGTTATAGAACAAAGTATAATTTTCTGAATGTTGTCACAAGGGACAAACTGATTCAAGATTTTGTGTTGTAATGACTAGGTATCAATTACATTTCAAACAATGGTAGGTTTACAAATATTCTTACACTTGAGTGTGGGAAAGCATACACAATTATTATAGATAAGTACAAATTACTATTTACAAAGATGCTTGATCTAATTATGATGTTTATAATGTTGTATGGCAGCCTCATTTTATGTTACTGACAGGGTGCCAGCACCAACTATGGCTACTAATGTTTCTGCTGGTCGTTGATGTCTTACGTGGATTATTGACAAATTGCTGTGTTGGTTGAGTAAGGAAGTTTCCCATGAAGACGTTCTTGTATGTAGAGGACCTCTTCTGAGACAGTTTTAATTTTTAAGCCATTGTGAAATGTTGAGTTTCTAATCGTCCATGGAGCATTTAATATTACTAGCAGTATCTAATTTTGGAACATAAGAGTGTGATAAAAATAAATTCGCAAAGGGTGGAGATGCAAGTCGGTTAATAGGTGTCACGTGTAACGATAAGGTTTCTTATCAGGTGAAGCTCGTTTGCAGCTCGTGGTCTAGTGGCCAGCGTTGCTGCCTCTGGATCACGGGGTCCCAGGTTCGATTCCCCTCCAGGTTGGGGATTTTCTCTGCCTGGGGACTGGGTGTTTGTGTTGTCCATATTATTTCATCATCATCTTCATCATTCGTGACAGTGGCTCGATTGGACTGTGTAAAGAATTGTACTGTGTAAAAATTGGAACTTTGTACAGCACAGTTCAGCGCCCCACAAACCAAACATCATCATCATCATCAGAAGGACCCAATGAAAGTGACGATATATGACAAGGACAGTCGATTGCATTAGCAGAAGTATAGGTAAAATGGCGAATGATTATAAAGATGATTATTTTTCTCTTCATTTATCTGAGGCGATTTAAGGAAACCACGACGAACTTAAATCATGATAGCGAATAGGCGAAAGGAGGTTTGAAGACCTTGTTACAGTAGATACACCAAATAGCTGCTTATAATGAGTAATCTTAATTTACAATTACGACAGACTGTTTCGGCTTTATCGCCATATTCAAGAACCTGCAATTACAATTTTGGTGAGAATAGGTACTGATGTTAATGTCATTCATATTAAAGCAGCTGTCTTGTACTCACGTCTTGATTGAGGTGACGTCCATATTGCGTCGTTAGTGGAAAGCCACAAATGTTTTACTACCCTTCCGAACTAATAACAACCTTTCAATAAAATTACCTTCCGCCACCACTAGAATATGGAAATGTGATAACACAGGCATATATAAGATAATATGTGGCAGATGTAATAGCTTTTACATTGGCCAAACAGGAAGAAAGTTTAATGTAAGATACAAAGAACACACTAGAGAGAGCGAATAATATCAGTCGAGCTTCTTTCTACACTTGCAAAATCAAAATCACAATGCTGACACTATCCAAAATGCACTACAGATTCTGCACAGAATACCAAACGGTTTTGCAATGAACGGTCATGAGGAATTAGAAATTTATATGTACACGAGAAAATACCCACAGGAAATATTAAACGAACATACAGAATTTAGACACAAATACTATCTTAAAAACTTTATTGAAATTTTAGACGAAAATGGTTAAATCGGAAGCAAAGTATGTAACAACTAAAGATAATCGTAACAAATTTTAGTTAGTAAAATAATATCGCTGTTCATCTGCACAATATTTGTAAGCATATAGCGTCGTAACAGTGAAACTGTCAAACTGCTGTCATGTCGTAATTAACGTTTAACTGTAACATCCTGACAACAACATTTACGATCTTATCAAAGCAGTGATAGTTACGAAACAGTCCAATAACGACGAAATATGGACGTCACAACAATCTAGACGTAAGAACAAGACTGCTACTTTAATATGAATGATATTGGAAACCAAATCTGTTCTCACCATTGCAGGTACTTGAAAATGGCGATAAAGCCGAAACAGTCTGTCATAATTGTAAATAAAGATTACTCATCGTAAGCAGCTATTTGGTGTATCTACTGTGATAATCGTGTTGTTATCTGACATGTGTTATGTATGCTGCTCGCCCTAAAGAAGAAACACTTTGAAGACTTCTTCGTCCGAAAGCAATGTCAACAAGTACAACGCCTCACTCAGCAGAAGTAACTCTGGCAACATCCACTTCTACCAATAAAACATAATTTGCCACGACGTCCCTTTAAATATATTGAAAATACAGCTGAAAGCTGTGTGAGGTACTGTTTGGTCATAACCCTGTAGTGAATACAGAGTCGTGAGAAGAAACTGCCGGAAAAGAAATAAATGTGAAGGAAATTACACAAACTTCTGTATATATTTATTTACTTTTCTCTACGCTGTCGTCTTTTATTTTCTAAATTTGTTGTTAACTTTGCTGAACTTGCCTGTCATCTGTTAGCCATCAATGCTAGTAGCCTATCACAATTATCGGAAGACCAATGGCAAGCTATTAATATTTATGCTGTGTAAATATTACGAGAGAGGTTGAAATATTTATGTCGGACACATGTCAAGTGCAGAGCGCCCGAATGGCGCGCCTCGCCAGCGGGGACGTATTAAAATAAAATATGACGACAAAAAGTAAAAAAAAAAAACATCGAGTGTATCAGCGCTTGTTACGTCGACGGATGGCGTTTTGGTTTATACAGAGATGTAGCGCTGTACGTTTCCGCTTGATTTTCAAACCTAGTCCATTTTAGCACTGATATATTGTACACGATGATCGGGAAACATGTAATAACAGCGCTGTGTTCTGCAGGCGAGGTCATTATACAAATCAACTGGGGAACGTTTCATGGAGAAAATCCAACCACGAGGAATTCGCCGCTTTTTAGTAATGTGAAACAACGTATCGATTGAGTTGACATTTTTTAAATTGATTCAACTGTGGGTCCATTATGAAACACTGTGTTTTACATTAAATAAACGAAACACTTTATTGCCTTGATTCACAACATATTATTGTATGTTTTTATATTTTGGGTTGTAATACAATCTGCTAGTACTAATTCCAATGATTGTAACCGAGAACAGGTGGACACATACCAGCTTATTAATCTGTCACTCCCTGATTTAAACTATAGAAGTTGCCTCTGTCAACTATTTTGATACAGTCACATATGTACTATACATGCATGTGAAATTCATTTCATTAGCTTATATTTCTCCTTAGAAATTCATCAGTGGAGAAGATGGAGCTGGCCAACAATAAACCTTGAGTCTCCTCTTAAACTGAATTTTATTAGTGATTCAACTGTCTAAGTCTTCTGGCAAGTTATCGAAATGTGTGTTGACAGAATGAGATTTTCACTCTGCAGCGGAGTGTGCGCTGATAAGAAACTTCCTGCCAGATTCAAACTGTGTGTCCGACCGAGACTCGAACCCGGGACCCTTGCCTTTCGCGGGCAAGTGCTCTACCACCTGAGCTACCGAAGCACGACTCACGCCCGGTCCTCACAGCTTTACTTCTGCCAGTATCTCGTCTCCTACCGTCCAAACTTTGCCCTTGCCCGCGAAAGGCAATGGTCCCGGGTTCGAGTCTCGGTCGGGCACAAAGTTTTAATCTGCCAGGAAGTTTCGAAATGTGTCTTCCTGAGTCATGTACACCTTTCCTGACCAAGTAACTGACGTTAATCCTTGTGAACATTATTCTTAAATGTAATACTGAGTCATTGATCTCCGTCTAAACACACACTGGAATAGAACTATGTTCAAGGGCGTTTGTGTGATTGACTATTTATGAATGAAGGCACTCCGACGTTGAAGCTGCAACTTTAACTGAAATTTGTGAACAACTGTATTGAGTCTGCTCGTTTAGTCAATTTTTTGGATGTGGAAGGTTACGGTGAATGTTTCACGCGAAAACACTCCAAAATTTTCCCCAGATCTTTTCCTAGCGTGGTATGGGAGAGAGATGCTTATCTCTGCAAGCTCTCTATGCATGAATTCCATGAAGTTCCTTTAGTCTACGTCTCTGCATCTGTATGCAATCGACATCTGAAGTCTAAATACCTCAGGAGCATAGGAGCTCAAGTCATTGAATAGACGGCATGGTGTGATAGGCTACTGTGTACGGGGGATCCGCAAGAGTAGTAAATTAGGTACTATTTGGCAAATGCTAGAGAAATTTTTAAAGCAATATATCCATGTTAACGCATCCAGCATCATGTTTCGCAAATACAGAAGTTGCTGTGTTGCCTTGCGTTCTTCAGTTGTTCGTCAGCGAAATGTAAATGTTGAGTTTCAATGAACCGATTATGACACTAAGACGAATGGAACAATGTGCACACGCTCACCAAGGACTACATATGGACATGCTACAGTAATGTTCAGTGTACCCGAACTGCAGTAATGGTGTTCCTGCACTGCAGCAGTACAATATCAAGAAAATCCAAAGGGGTAACATTACCAAATTAATGTTTTCTTTGTACGTGTAGTGCAAATGCTGTAGTTATAAATCGATGCTTAACACACATACAAACACAAAACAGTGTAATAAGTTCGGACATACGTTACAAGATGTGCAACAGTCTCGATTTCCACGTAAACCAATTATAACTATAGACAGATAATAGTTTGCGTTAGACCCCCATCCGTCAGACGCAACTCAGTCATATGCAGTAATTGTTTGACGAACAATAGTGTGATGTAGACGGAGACTAAAGTGTTACTCCATCTTTTTTAATAAGCTTTGTGGTGTGCACCGGGTGTACGTGCGTCAAGGCAAGCGGAGATCCTTCAGCATTGTATTACATGGCTGCCGTGATAATGTTAGCAGGTTGCATCTCGTCGAAGCACCCATGCGTACAGGACAGCGTATGTGGAAATGCGTGATGTTACACTACTCCATGCTAAGCTACGCCGTAAAAAAGAAAGTATATATACTTCCTGATTCTACTATTATTGATCACTTGTATGACACGTTTCGGGAAACGGTTCGCATTTTTAAGTGAATTTTCTTGGTGTTTTACATGTAAAAATATCAAGTTACGGTAATTGCTCATCAGCCGGAGACCCTTCCGGGTTGGATTAACAGAAAACTGAAAACTTAACTCTGTCCGAACAGGTCTCGGAAGGCCCAACAATACCGATCAACCGTCGTGTCATTCTAAGGCGGTAAGCATCACTCGATGCGCATATGGACGGGCATGTGGTCAGCACACCGCTTTGCCTACCGTTGTCAGTTTTCGTGACCGGAGCCGCTACCTTCAGTCAGGAAGCTCCTCAACTGACTTTACAACGTCTGAGTATACTCCGCCTGCCAACAGCGCTGAGCACATCTGGACAGTCATCCATCGAAGTGCTAGCCAAGCCCGACGGTGCTTGACTTTGGTGATCTAACGGGAACCGGAGTTACCACTGCTGCAAAGGCATTGACTGGATTTAATGGAAGTGGGATGTAATTATGATGCAGCCTACCTCAATTGTTTTTTCCCTGAAAGATTACCCACCAGAATTTCGAGAGGACCATGTTTATTTTTTCGTTAGAAGTTAGTCGTTATTGGATTTTAAGGTAGTATTGTAATAGCAGTTGGCCAAGGATTCGGAAACTGGGAAATTGACAGATAGGCCGTAAAAAGTGGGAGGAAATTGGTAGGTTGCCACTTCTGGGTTTTTGCTATAAATAATAATAATAAAATAATTTTACAGCGGTCTGCACGAGGTAGTGAGGAAGTTCATTAGCAGCAGAGTTATACTACTTAAAAATTCGAGACACATATTGCTGTACTTATGACAAAAGATACTTTGACATTACCCTGTGTGTGTAAATAAATGACGTCATGTCATTTTCAGCAAAATGACTGTAGATATTCATGTATGATACTTTGACATTAGAGTGTGTATACATTAATGAAGTGCTGGAGAATTCTGGAAATAGCGGTAAATTTCAACATAACCTATTTTACACAGTGAATTAATGACGTCAGGGTTAATTTTTCAAAATGGTGAAAAATTTTGAAAAATCTGTCCAATAACGTGGAATATCCCAATACGCACATTACAATGTGTGAGATAATGCTACAAAACAGCGGAAAATGTTAGTTCACTGACAGGTGGTAACCTGGTAAAGTTGGCAAACTGATAATATGAGACGAAAAAAATTGGCAGGAAATCGGTACGATACGCAAGAAAATTGGCGAAATGGAAGGATAGGCTGTAAAATTGGTAGTAAATCGATAGGACAGACTCTACATTTGACAGACTGGAAGGATAGGCCTTACAAATGGCAAACTGGTAGGATAACAACTGCCTTACGTGAAAATGGCGAATGGAGAGAATTTGTCATTCGTGTTCTGTGCGAGGTTGTTGCTTGCGGGTCACATGGACCAATATATCGCTCCCTCCAAGATGTATCTTAGGAAAAGCCCATCAACATAAAATCTGGGAGATTCGAGCCGGCAGAGATGTTTACCAGCAGTCTTCCTTCCCAAGGACCATTCGTTAAGATGTAGATACATATGCCGATCTTGAGAGAACCATCTTACTCTGTCTACTCCGCATAGGGGCAACGATGTAACTGGAAGAGTATGTACAGATAATCAATATGACTAGTATTCAGAGCTGCGGGCAACTGGAAACAGATCAGTGATAGTTTCGCCTCTCAATAGCTCCTGTATCTACATGCAGTACATCAGTGAAGCGCTTCGAGGAACCTGTTCAAGTTCATTCAAGGAAGAAATTATAAATAAAGTATGATTAATGAAATAAGAAATATACATACGGCCTGCCATTTAGCCGGCCGGAGTGGCCGAGCGGTTCTGGGCGCTACAGTCCAGGACCGCTCGACAGCTACGGTCGCAGGTTCGAATCCTGCCTCGGGCATGGATGTGTGTAATGTCCTTAGGTTAGTTAGGTTTAAGTAGTTCTAAGTTCTAGGGGACTTAAGTCCCATAGTGCTCAGATCCATTTGAACCATTTTGAAACTGTCATTTAACCTGCCCAATAAAATTTTCTATACACCTTCCATGAAAACCCTGACATGATAAGCAAATCCAGTAGTATGTCACATAGCTCCGAATAAACCGTGACATTAAATTAACCAAAGTCATACGAGTAATGAGTGAGCAAATGGAATACTACAGACTAACACAAGAATGCCTAAATGCGTCATACCTTCCCACCATGAGACAGACGCAGTTCCGAGGGGAGAAACGAGAACAGAAGCCGAGAGCAGAACCGTGTTAAGCTAGAAGGCCCTACGATAAGGGACGGATACCCACGGCACCATCTAACCACCAGGACCACCCCCCCAGCCCATGTTAAAAGCTAGAGCCCTCCAGAAGAACAGTATAGATCTTACGATAACACAAATAGGGCCACACCAGCTGCAAGTTTTAGCGTGAGACTTTTTTGCGTCTCTGTTACGTTGCAAACGTTAAAAACATTGCCACACCACGAAAAGTAACCGCCTGAACTACCCCCCAGCCCATGTTAAAAGCTAGAGCCCTCCAGAAGAACAGTATAGATCTTACGATAGCACTAAAAGGGCCACACCAGTTGCAAGTTTTAGCGTGAGACTTTTTCGCGTCTCTGTTACGTTGCAAACTTTAAAAACATTGCCCCACCACGAAAAGTATAACGTTTCTCATTGGATAGACAGAATTTTTGTAGGCGGAGCTTAAGGTTGACATTGAGACCTTGATTGGTCGGATGAAAACACTTCGGTAAATTATAGTAAGAAGAAGTTAGGAGAGGGTTGCTTCCGAGACGGCGAGATGTGAGGAGCTGCGCCGCCCTGACGCTGGCTAAACACCGACAAGGTAATGAACGCACGCGATGCCGCATTTTTGAGCGCATAAGGCTTCACTCAGAACTGCAGAAGTCTCATCTGTTACATCCCCGTTTTGCGTAATACTCATGTTATTCACATTTGCTACGTAAGTTAAAATCTGAAACGCGATGATTTTTCTGTTATATAATTACTGAGAAGCCACATCAGCCACTGTAATTTACGACAAGTTAGATAAGTAATTAAAGATAATTGAGGGTCGCTGTAGACCATTTTGATAGTTTTCTCTTTTTTGAAACTTAATTTAAACCTAGATTATAGATGTGATATGGCATAGGTCATCCTTCGATCCATTGTAGAACTTGGAAACCCATTCAGGAAATATTCGTTCATATTTTTGTTGAACGCAGTTGGTTTTTATCATCCTGTATTAAAACATTTCCTTTTATCAATAGTGCAGTTTATAAACAATGTTTCGTGAGTAGAATAAAATTTCGAATGGTAAACTTAACTGCTTTTTCGACGTTATTTTATCAGCTAAAGAAAAATAGGAACGCCTTGAACCCCTTCCACTAAATTTAGTTAGTATTAAGATTCTTTTACAGGGAGTGCAGTGGAGCTGACGCTGAAGTCATTAAGTATTTGGTTATATCATCGCTAGTCTCACCGAACTCTTCTGAACTCTACATGTAATGTGTGGTCTGGCGTCTCCTTACCAGCTACAGGTCCCAGGTTCAAACTAGTCAATTCCCTAAAAAACACTCTCAGAGCGACGTTGCGCGAAAGTGGTAGGGAGACACGACTTAGAACAAACAGACACCACGCAGAATGTTAGAGTTTGTTAGGGGCAGTGAGTACGATACATCAGTAACGTAAGTACAGTTACGATGAAACTACGGAACAAGAATTGTTTTTCTTTGAATTTTAATAGGTACACCTGTCTACTTTCTAGAAAATGTACAGTGTATTTTCTTTTTAATGAAAAGTGCCTGAAAAGCATTTAATGGAATTATTGTCTCTCTCATATTCCCAGGTGGAGCTCTTAGCGCTTCGACAGTTTTCAGCATATCATATTTCTTTTTGTTATCGCAGTTATGTTGTGTATGTCCTGTGTCCTAAAGCACCTACGATATCTATATCATCCTACCAGCAACATTACTTTCACTTTCTCTGCAGACCACGCCAGCACTCAAGCAAATCTCATCAGCAACAGAGAAGACATTCGCTAACACGCACATTGTAAATAACACGTCCTAACTGGACATATATATACATCCATCCTTTAACTGCACACTGCGCCACTGGGCATGCGACCAGAGACACACAGGCGTTTGAGACGGCGATCGGCGACAAAGTACAGTATGTATGAATTATATCTGAGGTTGCGCAGTCGATCCACGCTGGAATGCCGATGTATTACTCTGAAGTGCACTGTCGCGACGTTTCTGTAAGTTTATTACAGAATGCACCGGATTTCGTGACTTATCGAAGCTGAAGACTCTATTTGTATTAAATAAATTCGCCTCGAAGCGAATTTCAGTTATCTCTTTCACCAAAATATCCTAGAAAGATGGCGTAGACGCTAAAATATTGACGTTTTCGTACAATATAGTGACCAGTACATAGCACTCAGGTGCAGCCGATTTATTTGGCTGTAAGAAACGGTACCTGCAGTGTTCCGTATAGCTTTCATTGAATAACGTTAGTGTGTTGCAGGTGGACATACTCAGATTTTCCACCGTTTATTATTTACGAGTACACTAGGACAGTATTATACCAACATCACGCTGACAATGGAGGGATAATGAACACCTGTTATGTATTTGTTGTTAAATAGTGCACTATGCAGTTTGTTAAGTATTCAAGCGTCTCGTGTTTATATATCTGTTTTGGAATACTGGGAAGTGGTTATGCGTTCTAGTGCCTGCAGGTACCCATGACATCATTAAACTATAGTTATTCTGTCAATAGGACAACACGCTCACTTACACACACACACACACACACACACACACACACAAACACAGGCACGGAATGCAAATAATGTAAGGGCGCTGTAGTTTGAATTTTTCCGATCGCAATAATTTCTGGTCAGCCATCCAAGACACTAGTGAACAGTAATGCATGGATGTGTTCATTCATGAATATGCTCGTTGGAGGTATAAGCAGGGGTGTAATTATTGCTGATAAAGTATGGTTTATGAACTCGGGAATATGGCAGATACGTCTCTAGAACTGCACTGCACAATTCCTGCCCATTTTTGAAGGAAAATATTGGGTGTTTCCTAAAGGCTAAACTTAACAAGGCTATGGACACAGAGGGATTGGCAAAGGCAATGCAAAATAACTCAAAAGAATTCGGGAGACATGTTTCCTTCCAGCAAAAGTTTACTTGTTGTAAATCTCGTACTTAGAGAAGGTATTTGTGGAGTGCATACAGAAAAATGGCTAATACACGCTGCTGGTTGTGTTAATTAAGATTCAGAACTTGCATGTAGCTATTTTGGACCATTAGTTATGGTAATATTAGTTACCGTTTTTTAAAAGTAGGGCATCATTCAGTCACAGATAGTTTGGCTAGAGGAGTGGATTGTCTACAGGTTTCCATCATTTTGTAGCACTTGCAATACATATCTAACAACTCCCAACTACCAAATTTAAAACCCGTGTCATGGTTCGGAATGAATATGTCAGTCTTCCACCTTAGTGGAAAAATTTTTCAAAAACTTCCACCATTTTGCAGAATATACTATAATATCATATTTGTATAATAATATTAATATTAATTCAGCTAAACGCCATTATGACAAAATATCTTACTTTTAATAGACGGCCGCTGTGGCCGAGAGGTTCTAGGCGCTTCAGTCCGGAACCGCGAACCGCTCTGCTGCTACGGCCGCAGGTTCGAACACTGCCTCGGGCATGGATGTGTGTGGTGTCCTTAGGTTAGTTGGGTTTAAGTAGTTCTAAGTCTTGGGGAGTGATGACCTCAGATGTTAAGTCCCATAGTGCTCAGAGCCATCTGAACCATTTTTCATATCTACCGCTGTTTTGTAGATTATGGACACTGTGGATTACGGACACTGTAATGTCAAAGCATACCACGTTAATATTTACAACTATTTTGCAGAATATGTCATGACAGCATTAATTTGCACACTGTCTCTGGTTGGTCGCATGAAGAGTGCTAGTGCAATAACACTGGCATACTCGTCATTTACTAATTTACACACCGCATAAAAATTCTACCAGTAGGCAGATATACTGATGTATGGATACTTTTGATCATATTGAGTTAATGCCAATTGCAATTCGTTAAAATGCAGCCAGGCAGTTGAATAAGATTTTGTAATTAAGCAGTGCACAGAGTGCAGAACATCGCTTTAGTCACCAGTCTGCCAAGCGTTGTTATTTGGCTGTTCATGACACATTATTTATTATATAGGAAAGCCAGTCCTCAGCAACTTTTAGGCGTACGTTGTGAGGGATGGAGAGGGGAAACTCCGGTAATGGGCTGTGTATGACGTGATGCACGCAGTTGTTCAATCAACTAACTGTCGCTTCTTACTCGTGAAGACCTGGGTCAGGTCTTGTGTGAAAGGTGAACAGAAACGGAAGGTATTTCAACGTTGTCAACACATTTACTAAATCTGACCTTCACTGATAGCTTCTTGTGGGATCTTTGAGTGCAAGACGTCACAGCTGAAACGGATCTGTTGTCAAGAGTTCTTGCGGTTTCTTCACGTTCCATTCAAGGAGTGCTGGAAGACTGACTGATAGTACATACCTGTGAGAGCTGTTACTTGCCTCGTTTGGTCTCTATGGTGTCTTAAAGGAAAGTAGCCACGAGCTTGAAAAATATACCTCAAAAACAAAAGATTACTCTTAAAAAACTGGGAGACGCATCACGGAGTAATTACACGAATGGGACGGAAATTGGTAGATGTGATGTACATATACAAACAGATCATTACAATTTCAGCAAAAATGGATGGTTTGTTAAAGAGAAAAATCTTCAGAAATTGAGAAAGTTAGTAATGCGGTGATCGAACTCTGCCAGAAGTTATTTGACTTGGCACTGTTTGACAGAGTTGTTGGATGTTCTCCTGAGGGACATCGTACCGCATTCTGGCCAACTGGAGCGTTAGATCGTCAAAATCACGAGCTGGATGAAGGGCCCTGCCCATAATGCTCCGAACGTTCTCAATTGGAGAGAGATCCGGCGACCTTCCTAGCCAAGGTAGGGTTTGGCAAGCATGAAAACAAGCAGTAGAACCTCTAGGCGTGTGCGGGCGAGTAGTATCTGAAACGTCCCCTTTTGAAAAATTATACATGACTGTGCTTAAACTGACACACAATATTTTTTAGTGCAACGCAATCTGACTTTCAGAAATCCCTACAAAAGAATGGCCCTGACTAACATTAACCTATACCTTTCACAAATCACTTACCTCACAAAAATCTTCGTTACTCAAGCTACTGCAATACAGCGAGCGCCACTACTGTCAGCTAAATAAAAGATTCAAACTACGGAAAGCACTAACTACTGATAGGCATAGTTAGCAAATGAAAGATTTTGATAGAGAACAAACAATGTATTTACCTTAATAGTGTTGAAAAGTCATAATAGTCATAGCAGTTCCTGACATCCAGTCTTACAAATTTCAAAACTCCGCCATCTCTCTCCCCACATCCACCACTGCTGGCGGCTCACCTCCAGCTGCGCAACGCTACGCGCTGTTCACATCCAGCTGCCCAACACTACAATGGCAGACAACAATGCAAACTAGCCACAGACTGCACACAGCACAGCCAGTGATTTTCATACAGAGCTCTACGTGGCGTTACCAATAAGAAAACATAAACAGCCTACTTACATATCTTTCTGAAATTTAAGCTCAGGGTGGGTTGCCACGAAGAGAAACACGTATAACATCGTCAACATACCGCTGTACACTAAGGTTGCCGCGGATGAGAATCAAAGAGATCCTGCTGTGAAATGACATGGCGCCTCAAACCATCAGTCCTGGTTTTAAGGCCGTAGGGCCGGCGAAAGTTATGTTGGCATGCCACCGCTGTCCAGGACGCCTCCACTCACGTCTTCGGCCTGTGATCTCATTGGCTGGAGTATAATTATCTGCAGTGATGAGTCTGCTTAGAACTGAGCCCCGATGACCATCGACGGCATATCTGGAGACGTCCTGGAGAGCGGTGGATTACCAACCAGACTGTAACTCGCTGTACCGCCCGACAGCCAGAAGTGATGGTGTCCATCGGATCAGGCAAAGCTGTTACGTATCAATTTTCGGTGTTTCCCAGCAGCTCTCACTTTTTGTCGGTGGATTCGCTTTCTTTGTTCAGTTTTCTTTGTTCCCGGTCTGATTGAAACTTTATTCTTTCACTGTACTTCCCAACTGCTGTATTTTTGTTTAAATAGATATATGTTGAAAATATTTGATGGACAACCATTTCGACCTTCTGGATCCAGGGTATGATTCTGCAGTGTTCTACGTACTTCGCAATTTTGTGGGTGAATTTTATGGCTGGGGGCGTGGATACGCTCCCAAAATTTCAGTCTTCCTTTTCTGATGTCTGCCACGAGATTCGACAGCTTTTCTGTTGTTTTGCGACATCGTAGTCTGTATCTATCTTATGTAGTTTTGGGGTCGAATATCTTTCTCAGAACTTTGCGTTCTTCTCTTGTGTTCTCTTCCAATTTATCTTTTCCAGTGAGTATAAGCGTTTCGCTAACGTACAAGACTGCGGCTTGATAACTTTGGTATACCACCTGATTTTCCTGAGTACAGACATAAATATTTGTTTCAGATATTGTAGATTTTACCCCTAAGCTCTCATCAGTTTTTACATCCGAATTTTCTGTGCCATATTCTCTCCCCCCCCCCCCTTCTAGTAGGTTCAAGTATTTCGTCTAAATATTTGAAGTATGGAACTCTTTCAATTTTTCCCCTTCTTGTGATCAGGTTTTGTATAGGATGTTTTCAATTGCAACCGATATATTTGGTTTTCTGGAAGGGCATCTGGAGGCCATCTCTTTCAGAGCATGCTTTGAGAGTTTCTGTCTTTGTAACTGTTGTCATTTCGTCGTCTGATGGTATACCAGGTCATGTGCGAAATAACGTATATGGCTTGAAGTCACCCGTAGCGTTTTTTATTTTTTATTTTTTTAAATTTTTTTTTCTTCTATGTGAAGACATACATCAGGAGTACTGGGGGGCGGGGGGTTGATAAGGTTTTCAGTCAAATGTTGATGGTGTTGGGACAGCAACCAGCCACAAATATACTTTCAGTTCCTTTATTCAAAGGGTACCGTTACCGGTTTCGAATCGCTGTGATTAATCCTCAGACGGTTTACACGCTTTCTTTATGACATGTGGTGTGTTTTTTACAGGTTAATTGTCCTAAAACATAAATAATATATAATTATAAACATGCCACACACAGATGGTTGTGTTAAAGATTTTCGTTGCTTGTGATTTACGCGAAATGTCGGTTTGGAGTGCTTGTTTTCATAACATTCGTCCAACAGATGTGAATACATTCCACTGCATGCAACAATAAGAATGCAGTTGGAATGTATTCACATCTGTTGGACGAATGTTACGCAACTAACACTCCAAACCGACATTTCGCGTAAGTCACATGCAACGAAAATCTGTAACTCAACCATCTGTGTGTGGCATGTTTATAAATATGTATTATTTATAGGAAATGATAATTAAATGGACACCCTAGCTGCAAACAGGCGTTGATGTACTTCATTGGGGACATGTTGAAAATGTGTGCCCCGACCGGGACTCGAACCCGGGATCTCGTGCTTACATGGCAGACGCTCTATCCATGTAAGCAGGAGATCCCGGGTTCGAGTCCCGGTCGGGGCACACATTTTCAACATGTCCCCAATGAAGTACATCAACGCCTGTTTGCAGCTAGGGTGTCCATTTAATTATCACTTCATTTATAGCAAAGCTGCATGGTCATCCACGGTAACTGTTCTTTCGGGAACAGATACTACCGTCATATATAGTTATTATTTATATTTTAAGACAATTAATCTGTAAAAAACACGCCACATATCATAAAGAAGGCGTGTAAACCGTCTGAGGATGAATCACAACAGGGACTGGAAGTAAATTTGTGGCTGGCTGCTCTCTTAACACCATCAACATTTGTCTTCAAACAACAGCCACGGTCTCCATCATGTCATCATATGACAAAATTACAAGGTTTTCAGTAACAGACAGAATGATTCAACGGGAAGGTTTGTGCATATAATCTAGAAATATTTCACGATTAACTCAATTCTCCCGCCGTGTAGTTCAGTTTACATGTGGACGATAATCTCAGGAACTATTGAAGGGTTTTTTTATGTTTTTTACTGGCAGACTGATTCATAATCATTGTTTGTGTGTATAATTTATTACCAACTTTCGAGAAAGGTCATCCGGAAGTAGATACTTATTCTTAACGCCACCCCTGCGAATCCAAGGCGCGTCCCTATCAGTCAATAAACATCAAATCGACTTGGCCTCCTCATCAAGGGGTTTCCTCCAAACATTATAGATACAACACTTCCTGACTGATTAAAACTGTATGCCAGACCGAGACACGAACGCGGGGCCTTTGCCCTTAGCAGGGAAATGCTCTAGCGACTGAGTTACCCAAGCGCGACTCACGACCCATCTTTGTCTTCTACCTTCTAGATATCCCCTTCATACACCAAGAGGTAATAGGGGCAATCTACGATGAAAGCCCGGGATGTAAGAATTTCTCCAGACAAGCAAGCACACACGCGCTCAGTGCACGCCGTCACCATTGGTGATTTACATGCGTGCTCCCGTTCCGGCAGACGGCATATTTTTCCGAGGCGTGGCTAAGTGCGGTGGCCGTTGTGTTAATACGCACGTTACACGCGATAACAGCGGAGCCGGCAGCAAAGTAGCCTGACGCAGCAGTCCCGCACTCATTACGGCACAATGGGGAGGCAGAATGCATTTTTTTCCTGCCCCGAATCCGTCACACGTGGGGTGGTAGCGGTGCCGGTCCCACGTACCCGGCTGAACCCCAGCGGCGCGTGAAACGTGAATCCGGGCTGTACAGACGAGTAAACAGATAATGAGTCTTCCGGCCCCGGAATAAGCGAATATTATTTCCGCGCTGAAGATGCAACCGGCGCATTTGGGAGTGTCTTACTCCAGTGCCCATCTCGATTTCGTACGACAACCTGCGAACGTACCTCAGGAAGCCCATTCTTTCGCCGACAGAAAGTCGCACCGTCATCTAGTACACCAAAATTGTGCCTGTTGAACGATTATTCGAATAGATTAAAGACTTCCGAGAAAACAGAACTATACATTTCGCTCATAACGGGCAGTCATCCAAAGATGTGAAGGTAACTAATGCCAGTGTGGAAGGACCATTCCTAATTGTGATGCTTACGAAAGTTCTTCTACATATGTATTCCACAAACTACTGCGTATCCCATGGTTGAGTGTACTTGGTACCAATGTTATGCAACAGCCCATCGCGAGATGGGAGCAGATGGATGCAGCAAAATGGTCCCACACTTTTCCTTGAATACAAGTTATCTAGATTTATCCACCTGGATTTTACGAGAACTACGTTACCTTTCCTCTGAAGACAACTATTTAAGTTCACCAAAGCATATGGGCCACATCGACCTTTTATGATCCCTCTGATCTCGTACGACGTCTTTCGTCGTGCCTGCTTGATAAAGTGTCACGCGCCGGAACAGTTCACTAGAATTGATTACACTATCGTCATGCATGTGATTTTCTTTACATATTTACAGCATTTTCCAAAAGCACCCCCCAAAAAGTCTTCTATTCGCCTTCCTTAATATTAATATTACGTGTTTGTCCCATTTCATATCAGTTCTTGTTATTACCCTAAATACATACAAGATGTAAGTGTAGGCTTCCGCGGCCGTTGTCTTCTTCAATAAAGTTACGTAAGGCCCTGATGAAGGCTAGCTGCAACGATGGCCGAAACGTTGGCACATTTTAAAATTATGACGATGCGGTCTGATACCCTGAAGAATTTTATTGAAGTACATGCAAGATGTTACTTGCTGAAGACGTTCAACATTAATCTTGCAGTTGGATACTACCAGAGTCTCTTTTCCTGTTATAAACAATAGGCCTATATTTCGTTTGGTCCGATTTACATGAAGCTGCCATTCATTACATGAAGTAGAAAAATTAAATGTCTTCTTGAATTACGATAATTTTCCGCAGTCAGTAGTATCGTCAGTGAACAAAATGGTAGTGCTGCTGATTCTATCCCATAAACCTTGTATGGGGAACATAAGAAGGTCTGTTGCACTTCTTTGGGATAAACCCTATGTTACTTTCGTTTCTACTGTGCATTCTTCCGTCTAATATAGCGTACGGTTCCCTGTTAATCAAATATTCGTAGAGTAAGGCACAAATCTGCTAAACGGAGACTCAGTAAGATTTTATCTCTGTTAGGTCAGCCATGATGCGCAGTGTTGAACGCCTCCGGGAAAATTTAGTAAGTCAGAATATGCCAGTTAACCTACATCTACTGTTCGCAAGATTGAAACACGTCAGCCGAATATTGGGCAGACTCGTTTCATAAGATGAAAGATATGTTCACTCTTCTCTTTTCCGGCTGTTAAATATAACAGTGGCTGTAGCAATCGGTTAGCAACTTTCACACTCACGTCAGTTTGTTAAGGATGTAAGCTCGACATCTTTGGGTCTGTGAACGGACATGAAGATCACTGGCTGAAGACATCAAGTAGCTTTAATTGCAAAAGTAAGCACTGGGTCGCGCGTGGGGAAACGAGGTGGCACAAGAAAAAACTGGCAGTCTGCTGTTGGAGCTGGTCACAAGATCCCTGGGTAAGTTTTTTCTAATGTACTGACTGATGCATGTTCTATGAAAGCTGTGTCTTACTCTTTGAGGCAGCATGCTTCACGGGCCTTGTTCTTGGAGGACTTCCAGGACATCATTAACAAGTCACTGCACAATTCAACATCGTTGCCACCCATCACATTCTTCAGGAATAAGCCACCTGAGGAGAGAATGAAATAGTTGGTTGATTTCTCTCAAAGACGAACTTTGCGACGTACCGAAGCGGTATTCTTAGCTCTCCACCATACTAAAAGAGCAGCCGTGTGGAGGAAACAATATATAGTTTGTAGGAAAAAAGGTTAAGGAGTTCTGGGTCAGTCGGAAGGTCTTACTAAGAAATCTTCGCTTGTCCAACAAGCAGAAGGCAGTCTGCCATAATTTTGTCTCCTTAAGTTCTCATAAAATAAGATGCATTGTTCACAGGAATGCAGTGGAAGCCGAGATGATAAAGTCAGGAAATACTGTATGACTCATTATGTATCAGATATCAAGCTATTTGTAAAGTTTCTCTTCAGAAGTCGAGACACCACAATCGCCTATGCCGATTATGTTTCTGTTGATGCATTGTGGACTTGGGACAGTGGCTGGTCAAATATTTAACAATGTAATTAGCCAAACAGCCGTGGAAGTTGAGAAGAATTGCAGTCAAGCCTTCGAAAGAGGCACTGAAGAATTCACAGCATTCAGAAACAGATGGCTCCAGTATGCCAATACCGACATTTGTTGAGAGGTGCGTATGTGGCATGAAGATGGCGTGTTGAATTGCCGGAACTGGTAACGGAATCAAAATAAAATAACGTCTCAATTTGCACGGCTGTTTTGCCAATTTTTTTGTTAAATTTGCTTATTATATAAGGTGTATTTATTATATTAGGTGTATTTATTACAGTACACTGAGTAACGTGAACTGTGTGATTTTCTTGTGTACTCCGAAGATGTGCTTAGCGTTACTGACGTTGGCTCTTTGTTAAGTTTTATCTTTAAAGTTTACGTGTTCTTCTCAATAGGTCCTCATCTACTAGGACTTCCATTCCACCAATGGTGTACTTTATCAAGGATTCAATTCTGCTACTACTACTAGTAGTACTGGTACTATTATACAATACTTGTATCTATATGTCGAATGTCCTTGTAAAAGTTACCTCTTCCTGTCCATATATACATCTACATCCACACTCCGCAAGCCACCCGACGGCGCGTGGCGGAGGGCACCCTGAGTACCTCTATCGGTTCTCCCTTCTATTCCAGTCTCCTGTATATTCACGGCACGTTAATCCGAATTTGGCATTGTTAGTAGTAGAGAGTGGCTGGATGTCCTTCCTGTCACCGCCTCTTCCCCCCTCACCGTAATGTAATGTATATACCTTAGCTGACTGCGTCTGGTTTTATTTCCTGTAACTGCGTGAGGGAATTTATAGAAGTGTTTGCAAATTATGTAAATAACATGGATACCAGAGCCGTATTCTACATCTACATCTACATCTACATTCATACTCCGCAAGCCACCTGACGGTGTGTGTCGGAGGGTACCTTGAGTACCTCTATCGGTTCTCCCTTCTATTCCTGTCTTGTATTGTTCGTGGAAAGAAGGATTGTCGGTATGCCTCTGTGTGGGCTCTAATCTCTCTGATTTTATCCTCATGGTCTCCTCGCGAGATATACGTAGGAGGGAGCAATATACTGCTTGACTCCTCGGTGAAGGTATGTTCTCGAAACTAAAACCGAGCTACTGAGCGTCTCTCCTGCAGAGTCTTCCACTGGAGTTTATCTATCATCTCCGTAACGCTTTCGCGATTACTGAATGATCCTTTAACGAAGCGCGCTGCTCTCCGCTGGATCTTATCTATCTCTTCTATCAACCCTATCTGGTACGTATCCCACACTGCTGAGCAGTATTCAAGCAGTGGGCGAACAAGCGTACTGTAACCTACTTCCTTTTTTTTCGGATTGCATTTCCTTAGGGTTCTTCCAATGAATCTCAGTCTGGCATCTGCTTTACCGACGATCAACTTCATATGATCATTCCATTTTAAATCACTCCTAATGCGTACTCCCGGATAGTTTATGGAAGTAACTGCTTCCAGTTGCTGACCTGCTATATTGTAGCTAAACGATAAGGGGTCTTTCTTTCTATGTATTCGCAGCACATTGCACTTGTCTACATTGAGATTCAATTGCCATTCCGTGCACCATGCGTCAAGTCGCTGCAGATCCTCCTGCATTTCAGTACAATTTTCCATTGTTACAATCTCTCGATATACCAGAGCATCATCCGCAAAAAGCCTCAGTGAACTTCTGATGTCATCCACAAGGTCATTTATGTATATTGTGAATAGCAACGGTCCTACGACACTCCCCTGCGGCACACCTGAAATCACTCATACTTCGGAAGACTTCTCTCCATTGAGAATGACATGCTGCGTTCTGTTATCTAGGAACTCTTTCACGTGGGGATGTGGGAAATCGCCTCAGAACCACATCCAGGATGGCAGGCACTCTGGCCCTCGTCGCTAATACTACATGGGAACTTGTTCCTTGGGCCGGCGCGCCTCCCTGGATCACGGAAGCAGCGTGCTAACGCGTCCGGCTCTCCGGGCGGGTCGTTGTAAAAGAGATACATGGATGAATGAAACTACTGCTGCTACTACTACTACTACTACTATTACTGATACCACTAATACTAACAGTAATAATACTATTAATTGTTCTACGTGTTGTTCCCTATTTAGGTACAATTTACTTCTGAGATGTCCACAGACTGAAAAATTCAAAAGATTGAAGTCAGGTGGTCTTGCTGGATACGGTACTGACCCTATTTCTCTGGGACCATATAAGTGCGCTAGATGTCTTACTTTAACATCATGTGCGGCCTATGTACCACAGTCCGCAACTATTAGCCACTGAGTGAAGTTTTATCCCATTTATATGGGAACTTCACCTGAAAGTTTTCTTTTCAAATAGGTATGTACTAATTGGGGCAAGGGTTCATGCCGAGGTTAGTGACGACTCGTAACCAGAATCAATGGATTTTCTAGCAAATGGCTTGTTGCAGATCCATGTTTACTGGTCTCTGGCATACAAGAAAAACTCTCAGACAGTGCAGTTCATGTATGGCAGAGGTCGCTTACAGATCTCTCGTTTGAGCGATTCGTTGAGTATTGTTCTTCGATCTGAGACCCTTGCAGGTAGGATTAATAGGGAAAGATCCAACGAAGACCTGCAGATCTCGTCATGGACTTGTTTGGTCAGAGTGAGTATGTAATAGTGGTTCTGAAACAGACGGTAGCGGGATACGCTACAAGAACTGTGCATCGCGAACCTGTTGCCACTATTGTATTTGGAGCTGCTGACATTCTGAAGCTAACTATCCCCTGACGATTTCTAGAAACGTTCTGTTACTAAAGCCACTAAGGAAATAATGCCATCCTTTGAGTCGATTGTTACCCAGTGCACATCAAAAAGCTTTTACCGGTCACTTTAGTTTCTACCAAGAACTGATTCAGGTAAAGCGCATGAAAATGTTATACAAGATAGTGCAGTATGTCTATTTCCGTCTGCATCAGACGAATCACCTGATTTAGCGTTCCATGAATTTGTTTCCCAGATCCTGATTCTCATGAAGGGCACAGATGTTATAACCACGTTTCTAGGCGAATGACATATCGAAAATAATTAAGAGAAGGGCCACCCACAAAATTTAGACGTTCGTAAGGAGGTTATATACGGATATTGTCATTTGTGTGGAAAGCTGGTGGAGGGTATCCAAAGGTACAACTGTAAACCAGAGGACAGAAAAGCGTGCTCGTCATAGCCGAACCTGTGTAACATCAATATCGAAGCAGCTATAAAAGCCTGCCGAAGCAATACAGAATGTTTCAGAATATGCAACCCTTTTATAATTTAATTTTAATTCTATCTTGCAGGCAATAATACTGGCATATTATTTGTTATACGTCAACTGCTTCCCTCGGTTTTATTCTGTAAACTAGTATCCTTAATCGTTTTTAAAGCAATGGAATTCAAGAGGAATTATGCTGACTGTAACAAGTATCTAAGTGACGATAGCGTAATATATCTGGTCAGTAAATTTAGCTATGTAGGGCGTTTGATTTTTTGTTATCAAGAGGAAGGTCTATGAAAGAAATTAAAGAAATTGCAACTGACATTACAAACTGAACACCTAACAAAAAATAAGTAGAAACTCACAAAGACACTTTATAAATTTTTGGCAGTATTTGCATGGTTGTGAGCGCTGGAATATGAACAGAAAGGAGAAAAACAAAAGAAAGCCGTACATCATCCTAGCTCGGAGACACCGAGTGGTAGGTTCAGTCGACTAATTGAGCAGATTTTTGTTCTTCGCCTATGTTGACTCCTTTCCGTCGTGAATTGTAAAACTGATGGATTTTTGCAAAGTTCTGATGTTTAACTTCTTTGTTGGTGACCATGAACGAGGGAAGAGAGAGTGTGAAACCCTGTTCTCGCACTCAGGCCGCTGCTCTCGAATAACATGAAGAGCGTCGCCGAGCTTAATGTCGACGTCCGAAAAGCATTACCATAAACAGTGTGTCGTACTCTCACTCTATGAGGCACTGCGGAATGGTTTGAAATTTAACCTTGGATACTGGTGGAAAATCACTGGATCAGAAATTATGCGCAGCTCTCTCCCCTCACCCTATCGAGCAAATAGAAGCCACGAAAATCACAACCATCCCTAGCATTCGATCTGCCTACCTCCGAGTTGAGTACCACGGCAAAAAAGTGCGTTAGCAATCTCTTTTGCGGCGAACGGTGAGAAAGTTACTGAAAAAGTGTAATAGAAATTCCTGAGCAGAACAGTAGTGTACATCCATACAGATGATACAAAAAACCTACATATCAGACAGGAGTTAAATATCTTCTCTGTGTTTCCCTCTTCAAGGAGAAGGCCTATGCCCCTGGCCTGTTCCGATGTCATGTAGCCATACCTCTCGTGCTCCTCTGGGGCCTCGTTTTTCTTCTGGCATGTAATTCAATGCATGTTTATTGGTCTCCCTTCTGACATCCTACCTATATATTCTAGCTATTTTACTCTATTTTATTATATTAATTCGTTAAGTGAATAAGTTAGCAACTCAGATCTGATATCACCACGGCTTACCTGATCCTCAAACTGCAATGTTCCGTGCCTGTTACATATTTCATACGTTTCACTTGCCTGAAATGCGTTTGGTCTTGCTTTTGTAGTACCCACGACTCTTAGCCATATGCGAAAACAGGTGGCGTTATTAATTTTCAAATTTTATTTTTGTTCCGGTCCCCACCGCACTTCCTGTACATTTTACTGCGGCACACATCATCTGATATTTAATTTGTTCTGTGTGTGATTTTCAAGATGGTAGACTAAGTCACAACCGATAAAGTTAAACAGTATTATGTTGGGATTAGACAGAAAAGGATGAGAAACGACTCTGTGACTCGTTGGGAGCTGTGCCTGCAAATCCTACTCATTGTCCACGACGTCCTTGCCCAACGGACACTTTATGCAGTTACGTGCCAGTAAGAGCGATGAATCCTTGGCGCCTTAAAACGAGGGCACCATGGCTGGAAGGGCGAGATGGGGCGGAAGGGGGAGGGGCAGGACAATGACAACCACGACAGAAACCGACATGTTACAAAGGTCCGCTTCGTGTGTGAGCTGAGTTTGGTAACTTGGGATACCACTCCCTGTTTCAATCTGATGGGTAGTACCCTACGTGATAAAGCCACCTTCAGCAACACCACCAAAAACTACGCTCAACACTCTGACTTTAACTAAATAATGTTTTGGCCCTAACGGTGAAGCTGAAGGGGACGTACTGTAATAGATCCCCCACTTCAACACCCACACACACAAGTAACTTTAAAAACGGTTGTAGTCTCTAGTTTCTTCTTAAATGAAAGATATTGACTGTAATTACACAGATTTATCATCATAAATAAGCGAAAGTGAAATACGATGAGCCAACATAATTATACATAAACTGAGGTGACAACGCCATGAGATATCTCCTAATAACTGTCGGACCTCCTTCTGGCCGGCGTAATGCAGCAAATCGACGTGGCATGCATTCAAGTTGTTGGAAGTACTCTGCAGGTATAATGAGCCATACTGCCTCTGTTGTAGTCCATAATTGTGAAAGTGTTGCCAGTGCGTGATTCTGTTCACGACCCGACCCCTCCATTATGTCCGTACATGTTCCGTAGGACTCATGTTGGGCGATCTGAGCGGCCAAATCATTCGCTAGATCTGTTCAAAATGTTTTTCAGACGTGAACGATTGTGGTCCTGTGACATGGTGCACTCTAATCCATAAAAACTCCGTCCTTGTTTGGGAACATGGAGTTCAGTAAAAGCTGAAAATGGTCCCCAAGTAGGCGAACATAACCATTTCCAGTCAACGACTGCTTCATTTGCACCAGAGGACACAGCCCGTTCCGTGTGAACACAGCCCACACCATTATCGGACCACCAACTGCTTGCCCTATACCTTGTTAACAACTTGCGCTCATGACTTCGCAGGGTCTGTGTCACATTCGAAGCTTACCATCAGCTATTAGTAATTGAAATGTGGACTCCTCTGACCAGGCCACGGTTTTCCAATCGTGTAGGGTTCAGCCGATACGGTCACGAACCCATGAGAGGTGCTATAGTCTATGTCGTGCTGTTAGCAAAGGCACTCGCTTCGGTCGTCTGCTGCCATAGCCCTAAACGCCAAATTTAGTAGTACTATCCTAACTAATACGTTCGTCGCACGTTCGACTTGATTTCTGCGGTTATTTCATTCAGTCTTTCTTGTCTGTCACCACTGATAAATCTACGCAAACGCCGATGCCCCGGTCGTAAAGTGGAGGCCGGCCGGCCGCTGCATTTCCCTTGGCGAGTGGCTGAAATTCGTTATTCTCGGCACGCTGTAGCTCGCATTAATCATAGATATATGTCCGAGCGACACTGAAGAGCCAAAGAAACTGGACACCTGCCTAATATCGTGTAGGGCCCCCGCGAATACACAGAAGTGTCGCAGCACGACATGGCATGGACTCGACTAATGTCTGAAGCAGTACTGGAGGGAATTGACACCACGAATCCTGCAGAGTTGACCATAAATCCGTAAGAGTACGAGGGGGTTGAGATCCCTTTTGAAAAGCACGTTGCAGGGCATCCGAGATAGCTCAATAATATTAATGTCTGGGGAGTTTGCTGCCAACTTCAGTGTTTAAACTCAGAAGTGTGTTTCTGGAGACACTCTGTAGCAATTCTGGACGTGTGGATTGTCGCATTGTCGTGCTGGAATTGCCCAAGTCCGTCGAAATGCACAATGGACATGAATGGATGCAGGTGGTCAGACAGGATGCTTGCGTACGTGTCACCTGTCTTATCTAGACTTATCAGTAGTCCCACATCATTCCAACTACCCATGCTTCACAACAATACAAAGCCTCCACCTGCTTGAACAGTCCTCTGCTGTCGTGCAGGGTCCACGGATTCGTGACGTTGTCTCCATACCCATACACGACCATCCGCTCGATACAATTAGAAACGAGACTCGTCCGACCAGGCAACACGTTTCCAGTCATCAACAGTCCAATGTCGGTGTTGACGGACACAGGCGAGGTGTAAAGCTTTGTTTCGTGCAGTAATCAACGGTACAAGAGTGGGCCTTCGGCTCCGAAAGTCCATATCGACGATTTTTCGTTGAATGGTTAGTACGCTGAAAGTTTTTGACGGCCCAGCATCGAAATATGCAGCAATTTGCGGAAGGGTTTCACTTCTCTCACAGTGAATGATTCTCTTCAGTCGTCGTTGGTCCTATTCTTGCAGGATAATTTTCCAGCTGCAGCGATGTCGAAGATTTGATCTTTTACCGTATCCCTGATATACACGGTACACTCGTGAAATGGTCGTACGGGAAAATCCCCACGTCATCGCTACCTCGGAGATGTTGTGTCCCAACGCTCGTCGCTGACTATAACACCACGCTCAAACTCACTTAAATCTTTATATCCTGCCATTGTAGCAGCAGAAACCGATTGAACAACTGCGCAAGACACTTTTTGTCTTATATAGGCGTTGCCGACCGCAGCGCCGTAGTCTGTCTGTTAACATATCTCTGTATTTGAATACGCGTGCCTATACCAGTTTCTTTGCCGCTTCACTGTGTAACCATCTCATTAACTTTCAAACCGTAAGGTACATCCTTAACTTTTGTATGTGAGTGAGTGGATTTATTCATGACACTTTTGTTGCCTGTGTCCATGGTCACTTTAGAACTCAAATTAATAATGAACTTAGTTAATTTAATAAGATTGCATCTTAAATTGATGGTGCACCGATGTATCACCACAATAAAGTAAAAACGGTGAGTCGTTGAGAGAGTATGAATGAGAACTAAGGCGTATTTTAGTTTACATAAGAGTGACAAGTCTTATTAATCCTTTGTAATTACAAAGAGGTGATAAATCTTACACAAAAATGACAAACACAGATGAGGAAAGGAACGGTGTTAGTTTAACAAAGAATACGTTGAGGCGGAAGCTATACAAATTCTTCCCTGAATTAATCAGTTTTACAACGCAGTCTGACTTTCTGTACATGAACCCACTGCGAGGCCCGAATCTACTGAAACGGAATCAACTACGAATACGAGCACATATACCACAAACTATGGTTCGCCTGAGAACAGGAAAGTGTGAATATCATTTACCAACCCTATGCCGGTGCAGCAGTATTTTACCCCTCCACCTTGATTCACGCGGCAGCAGATACCGGCTCGCTGTCGGTGAGTAGCAGTGCGCTGCGGCAACTGTAATGTTCTGACGCGTCCATGAAAATTTGCAAAATATGAGCTATGGCGTTCTTATTTTCAGAACGTGGGAAACTTCCCTATCAGAGCCCAGAAATCCCGACAGATTTCAGTGCGAGGAGTACCCATTCACTGGTCTGGCTACACCAGTTTCACTCATATGCACAACGCTGCATGCTGAAATTGTGAGACGTCAGACGGCTGCCTCGAGACGAATAAGTTCACCGTCATTGCACATGATATGTCAGAGATAATATGCAGTTCAACTGTCGATACAGTTGGAAACTGCCTGTGGCTTTTAGTTGACCACAGATAAAGACCATAAATCGTGCCCACTAGGGAAAGACCTGAAGTTGTCCACCAGGAAAAAAAAAGTAGCGCAAGAACTTCTTTCCAGACCTCGGTATGGTAGCCGAATTAGGTAAAACGAAACTGCCCCACATTGCACAAACCAGTTCAACTATCCTCCACTCATTGAATCTCCCCTCTTGACTGTTCTGTTGGCCTGGTAGCCAATCCAGACGCAGCAGTCCGGTTCCCACGCTGGGGGAACAAGCCTCCATTTCGCAGAGCATGAGAGGAGCCAATCAGCCACTCAAAATCTCTGTTGTTCGGAAAAAGAAGCTTTCAGACTAGGGAAGCGCCATTTTCACAGTAATCATGGTCTGGTTTTGGCCAAAAACGTCTACCTAGATGGAACAACAGTCCCTCATTTTCGTAGAGATCCAATCTTTCCGGACCGACCATTTCCAGTTTCTGAAAGAAACTGTTCCCAGACAGTTGCAGCCACGGAATGTACGTTTTTGTCGCACGCTAAAAGGACCTGGCGTCGGGGTGGCGTTAAAGTTTACTCTCCACTAAGCACATGCACCAGCCACTCTGTTCAAATCGTCCCAGCTTCTAGCATGAGAATGCATGAAGTTTTATGATCTTTCCACCATTTGCACGAAAGTTCAGTTTACAAGAGTCTCTGTTAAATGGCTTCCTCCATCCACTTTATACCATCTGGCTGCCCTCATGACAAACTACCACCTCCACCAGGTAAAATGTTTTGTTAACCGGCGCCCTTCTATCCGACTCTAAACAGAAAGAGGAGTGGACTTTGGCCACTGATCCTCTGGTACTGTTTCCCAGAATCACTTACACAACTAGATCACTGCACTCAGCATTTATAGCCTCCAGTTCATCTCTTTCCCTGTTTTCTCTCCCACACACTATGGCCCCTCGATTACAAGTTCTCTATAGATTACACATGCCGTTATAGGAACATTCTGCCCATAAATTCCCCATGTAAAAAACTTATAAACAACACATATCAAATGTAGTACTGGCGAACACCAAGATCGAAATATGAATATTAATCTGACTGAAATGTTTTTAAAGTGAGAGACTTGCGTGCCACCTGTCAACCTATCAAGCTTTTCATGTGCATCGCCTGAGTATAAGTGACAGCTTCGCCATTGCACTGCCCTTAAATATAATGTGTATGATTGTATCACTGTCCCACGACTTGTCACCTCAGTGTGATTAGAAAGAACGTAGAAATTGCTGCAGCGTAGCTAACAAAGTCAACCGCTGTTCCCTGTTCCCACTTGGAATGTACATAGCGCAGTTTGAGTACAATTCACTGAACTGACAGAGACTGTGAATTTGGAAACTACATGCTAATGCACTAAATATATATATATATATATATATATATATATATATATATATATATATATATACATATATCTATCGGACAATGACTGAGAATGAGAAAACAACACGCCAATCAGCCACCGATATATCGGGCTACGACTGCTGCTCTTTGTAGGTGCGAACGCCATACGCAGAGGACAATTCACGTCCAGTATTCCTATCGATCACAGCAGCGTAATGCTTGCCATGTACCACCGGGAGTCTGCGATGCGATGAACAACCCATCGTAGCGTTGACGTTCCCCAGACACTGCTGCCTGGTGCCAGACCAGGAGACACGTCACCAAAGCGGATACGAAAGTCTGATGTCGTATATTGCAAGATGTGCGTATCGAAGGCTGGAACGTTTTTAATTTTTAATTTTTGACTTGATCATGTCTGCTCTAAACTTTCGCTATTGCCTTTTCGCAATTATTTGCAACCGATTGGCTGTGTTATTTCTCCATTAGGCCGTGAAAATGTAATACATTGCCAACCAAGGCTCTTAGTCAGAAAATTCCCTCAGATTTGGCTCAAAGCAACAAACCAAAACTCAACCTGTGATTCTTGCACCTAACTACGGGCGTATGGCGGGCCTTGTATCTGCCATATAACATTTACATTTTGGACAGTTTGATTACGACTCTTCTCTGATTGTCTAGTAGCGACACTTTTCCTCTCCTCGCAACGTCCAAACGATGAATCCCCGTCTTATATCAACACACTGCAAAACGCGACCTCTTGGGCCGCTCTGCATGTGGAAGCCCAACTACCTGACAACTTCGGGTAATCTCATTACTGAGAATTCTCTTTCAAAACAGAGGAACTCAAAGATCTTTTATAAGGTGTACAATATAATGAACGTGAACGAACACATCTTGCGAGTGGAAATCCAACGCCTATGATACTGGCTTCGCGAAACAAACGGACTGGGGAGACAAATGTTGGACACTGGAAGAAGAGTTGTAGATAGGCGTCGGAATTCATATTTGAACGGAACGGATGGCAATAGTACACCATGGTAATGACGACGAATTGATGTTAATCTGCGTATTTCCTGATTCACTAAAAATGTAATATGACATTACGCTTCTCTTTTCAGTCATGAGTTACTCTCATAAATAGGGCCAAGTTTGATCTAAGGAAACTATGGCTAAGTCTGGTCATTGCCTCCCCGGCAGTTCGCTAAGAAGCCGCCGGCCGCCGGCGCAGTAAGGCGCTGGGTAGGCAGCTGGCGGTTGCGGGCAGCTGGCAGCCGCACGTGGCGAATCCATTCCCGAGCCAGGCCCACCAATCTTCACGGCCTTGACGGCCGAAATCGTCGTCAGCGGCGCCCGGAACAGACAAGCCGGTACTAAGAACCAGAGCGCTTCCTGTAATCACGACGAGTTGCCTGCGTCATTACACGGCCTTCACGGGCGTCACAGGAGAGCCGAAGCAACGGGCGCCTGTGCTTCACGTATCGCTGCACTCGTTGATTGTGTTTGTGTGTGTGTGTGTGTGTGTGTGTGCGTGTGTGTATGTGTATCTACATCTACATCTACATACATACTCCGCAATCCACCATACGGTGCGTGACGGAGGGTACCTCGTACCACAACTAGCATCTTCTCTCCCTGTTCAACTCCCAAACAGAACGAGGAAAAAATGGCCGCCTATATGCCTCTGTACAAGCCCTTAGCTCTCTTATCTTACCTTGGTGGTCTTTCCGCGAAATGTTAGTTGGCGGCAGTACATTTGTACTGCGGTCAGTCTCAAATGCTGGTTCTCTAAATTTCCTCAGTAGCGATTCACGAAAAGAACGCCTCCTTTCCTCCAGAGACTCCCACCCGAGTTCCTGAAGCATTTCCGTAACACTCGCGTGATGATCAAACCTACCAGTAACAAATCTAGCAGCTCGCCTCTGAATTGCTTCTATGTCCTCCCTCAATCCGATCTGATAGGGAGCCCGAACGCTCGAGCAATACTCAAGAATAGGTGGTATTAGTGTTTTATAAGCGGTCTCCTTTACAGATGAACCACACCTTCCCAAAATTCTACCAACGAACCGAAGACGACTATCCGCCTTCCACACAACTGCCATTACATGCTTGTCCCACTTCATATCGCTCTGCAATGTTACGCCCAAATATTTAATCGACGTGACTGTGTCAAGCGCTACACTACTAATGGAGTATTCAAACATTACAGGATTCTTTTTCCTATTCATCTGCATTAATTTACATTTATCTATATTTAGAGTTAGCTGCCATTCTTTACACAAAATCACAAATCCTGTCCAAGTCATCTTGTATCCTCCTACAGTCACTCAACGACGACACCTTCCCGTACACCACAGCATCATCAGCAAACAGCCGCAAATTGCTATCCGCCCCATCCAAAAGATCATTTATGTAGATAGAAAACAGCAGCGGACCTACCACACTTCCCTGGAACACTCCAGATGATACCCTCACCTCCGATTAACACTCACCATCGAGTACGATGTACTGGGTTCTGTTACTTAAGAAGTCTTCGAGCCACTCACATACTTGGGAACCAATCCCATATGCTCGTACCTTAGTTAGGAGTCTGCAGTGGGGCACCGAGTCAAACGCTTTCTGGAAGTCAAGGAATATGCCATCCAGCTGATACCCTTCATCCATGGTTACCAAGATATCATGTGAAAAAAGGGCGAGTTGCGCTTCGCAGGAGCGATGCTTTCTAATGCCGTGCTGATGCGTGGACAGCAACTTCTCTGTCTCAAGGAAATTCATTATATTCGAACTGAGAATATGCTCGAGAATCCTGCAACAAACCGATGTTAAGGATATTGGTTTGTAATTTTGAGGATCCGTCCTTCTACCCTTCTTATATACAGGTGTCACCTGCGCTTTTTTCCAGCCGCTCGGGACTTTGCGTTGGGCAAGAGATTCGCGATAAATGCAAGCTAAGTAAGGAGCCAATGTAGTAGAATCCTCTCTGTAAACCGAATTGGAATCCCATCAGGACCTGGCGATTTATTTATTTTCAACCCATTCAGCTGCTTCACAACCCCAGGGATGTCTATCACTACGTTCTCCATACGGGAATCTGTACGAGACTCAAACGGCGGTATGTTTGTACGATCCTTCTGCGTGAAAGATTTCTCAAATGCTAAATTTAAAATTTCAGCTTTCTTCTTGCTGTCTTTCGTTGCCAGGCCAGACTGATCAGTGAGTGACTGGATGGAAGCTTCCGACCCCATTTTACGTAAGACCAGAATTTCCTTGGGTTTTCAGCAAGATCTTGTGGTAAGGTATGACGGTGGAAGTGGTTGAATGCTTCGCGCATCGCTGTTTATGTGTATGTGTGTGTGTGCGTATGTATGTATGCGCGAGCGCGCGCGCGCGTGTTTGTGTTTGTGTGTGTGTGCGTGTGTGTGGTTGTGCGCACCCGTGCGAGTGTCAATGTGTGTGTCGTACGGGGAAAGTGGCACTAATTGTTATTATGTTTTACTTAATGTGTATTCCCAGGTTTTCTCGGCGAATCTGCTGCTTGATAGCCCCTGGGGCATGCGGGCGTATTGACTGATCGTTGTAGAAGGGATTTTTGAAGGCGTAACATGTCATCATCATCAGGTTGCTCTTGCTGACTGACATCCTGGACCAGTGGATGGGATGTGCACACATACCGGTCGTCTCCTCGCAACACTGACCCCGTGTATTGACCGCCCTCTGTGCCGGCCGCTGTCTTGAGGGTACCTCGCGCTCGGGAATTGAGTGGTGATACTCAGTCTGGGCTCCGTCTTCATCGTTCTGTGCTGTGTCCTTTTTAGATTTTATTATGCAAATCGATTTCGGCTACTAGTTAGCTATTCTCAATGCGCAATTTTTTATTCTCAATGCATGTAAGTCCCTGTTGTTAGGGCGTCAGTCACATTTCTTTGAATCATCATCATCATCATCAGCCAATTCAATCATTAGATGATGTGGCCTCTTCGAGTCGTGGATTCAGGTAGGCTTTCAGAAGTCTTCTCCAAGTGGGACGGTCTTGGGCAGTTCTCTGCCAGGTGTTACCAGCGATCTTCTTGATGTCTTTGTCCCATCTGTCTGGTGGTCTTCCTCTAGGCCTCCGGTGCTCTCTCGGACTCCACTCCAGTACTAGCTTCGTCCATCTGTTGTCTTTTCTTCTTGCAACGTGGCCAGCCCACTGCCATTTCAAGGAACCTACTCTCTCTAAGATGTCATTAACCTTCGTCACAGACCGGATGTCATCCGCCCTTTTCCTGTCCTTTCTTGTATAGCCCAGCATTGATCTCTCCATGGCTCTCTTTGCTGTCCTAACTTTCCCTTTTGTGAATGAGTTCAGCGTCCATGTCTCGCAGCCATACGTCATCACAGGAAGAATGCATTGATCAAATACTGCTTTCTTCAGATTTACTGGCATTTTTGATCTGAATACTTTTGAATTCTTCCCAAATGCTTGCCAGCCAAGCTTGATGCGTCGATAGATTTATGGCCTTATGTCTCCCTTCATATTTATAATCTGGCCAAGGTAGACATATTCACTGACCTCTTCTAGTAGACTGTCCTTGACTTTCACATCTCCACCTGGGACCCATTTGTTGGATATTACTTTTGTTTTGGAAACGTTCATGTTCAAGCCAACCAGCTGACATTCCGATGCAAGATCTGTAACTAAGTTTTGGAGCTCTGCGAAGTCTTTGGCCAGTAAGGCAATATCATCAGCAAATCTCAAGTTGGTAAGCCTTCTTCCATTAATTCTAATCCCCTTACCTTCCCAGCTCAGCTTTGACAGCCATTTCCAATACAGCAGAGAACAGTTTTGGGGAGATGGGATCGCCTTGCTTGACACCCCTCATGATGCGGAATTCTTTAGTTGATTCGCCGATGTTGACATAAGCTGAAGAATTCTCGTAGATTTTCCTGAGCACTTCAATGTATGCTGCTCCCACTCCTTGCTCACTCAAAGCTTGGAGGACAGCTACATGGCTACCGGAGTCAAATGCCTTTTCAAAGTCAACAAAGGCAATGCAGAGAGGCAGTTGGTATTCATTCGCTCTGCTTATCACTTCACTAACGGTCAGAATGTGGTCAATAGTGCTAAAATTGCTTCGGAATCCAGCTTGTTCTATAGGTTGGGCTGAGTATAGGGTGGAACTAATTCGGTTTAACAAGATCTTTGTGAAAATTTTGTACAAAATTAAGAGCAAGCTGATAGGACGGTAGTTTTTAATATTGTGAGTACTTCCATTCTTGTGTATCAAAATAATCTTAGCCTTGTTCCACGATAGTGGGATTGAAGCATAGTGCAGGCAGGAAGTAAATACTTTTGCCAAGTGATTTATTGTTACCTCTCCTGCCAGTTTGAGGATGTCAACACTGAGCTCATCATCACCCGGCACTGTTCCCTTCTTCATGATATCTAGAGCACACTTGACTTCCGATGGGAGTATATCTGGAACACTAGGTATATCATTTAAATTAGATACACTCAAATTTTCCCCTGGATTGCTATACAAATTGCTATAAAAGTCTCTGATGAACTTTCTTTGAATACTTTCTTTATTTCCATAATTGCTTCTTCAACGTATAGATTGAACAGTAGGGGCAAAAGAATAAGGATCCTGTCTCACACCCTTTTTAATCGAAGCACCTGGTTCTTGGTCTTCCACTCTTATTATTCCTATTTGGCTCTTGTACATATTGAGTATTACCCGTCTCTCCCTATAGATTTACGTAATTTTCCTCAGAATTTTGAACACCTTGGATCATTTGACATTGTCGAACGCTCTTTCCAGGTCGACAAATCCGATGAACGTGTCTCGATTTTCCTTTAGTCTTGCTTCCACTATCAACCGCAACTTGAGAACTGTTTCTCTGGTACCTTTGCTAAAGCCATTGTGGTAATCATCTAACACAATCTCAACTTTATTTTCCGTTCTTCTGTATATTATTCTTGTCGGCAACTTCTGTACATGAGCTGTTAAGCAGATTATGCGATAGTTCTCGCAGCTGTCGGCTCTTCGTCTTCATAACTGTGTGAATGATATTTTTTTCTAAAGTCAAATGGTTTATCGCAAGTCTCAAACATTCAACACACCAACGTGGATTGTCTTTCTGTTGCCACTTCCACAAACGATTTTAAGAATCCCTCTGCCTTATGTGACCTTACGTCTTCCAAAGGTCTTTTAAATTCTCGATCTAATACTAGATCCCCTCTTCTTCTATATCGATTCCTACTTTTTTCTACTACAACGTCAAACCAATCTTTCACCTCATAGAGACCTTCAGTATACTCTTTCGACCCATCCTCTCTGTCCTCTGCATTTAACAGTGAATTCCCATTGCACTCTTAATGTTACTGCCCTTGCTTTTAATTTCGCCGGAGGTTGTTTCGACTTTTTTATATGCTGAGTCAATTCTTTCAATAGTAATTTCTTTAGATATCTTTATGTTTTTCATGCATCCATTTCGTCTTAGCTTACCCGCACTTGCCACTTATTTCATTCCTCAGCGACTTGTATTTCTATGTTCCTGAATATCCCTGAACATTTTTGTACTTCCTTCTTTTGTCGATAAATTAAAGTATTTCATCTGTTACCCATACTTTCTTCGCAGTTACCTTCTTTGCACCTATGTTTTTCTTTCCTATTTTTATGATCACCGTCATTCTGCCAACGACGACAAACACGGCGAGGAATGGACAAGAGGTTCAGTGCTCTCTCTTTTCCTTGTTGTGGGAAGCTGCCCCTACCTAACGGCGGAAATATCAGCAATGATCGATGGCATGAGGACGCAGAAGGCAATGAAAAACCCTGCATTAAGGGCACATAGTATATATCCACAGGACATTTGGCCTGTAACTGAAAAAAATGTATCATAATGTTCTCTCCACTGGCAAAGTTTTCCGGAACAGTCCCCGGTTCGGATTTTCGGGAGGGAATGCTGGATAAGGTTTTACGAGGTGGGAAATGGAATGTCAGAAGTTTGAACGTTGTAGGGTAGCTAGATAACTGAAAAGGAAAATGCAAAGGCTCAATCTAGATATAGTGGGGTCAGTGAAGTGACATGTATAGAAGACACAGATTTCTTTCAGTCATCTTAAACAATGTCCCCCCCCTCCAACGAATCGGTGACCGGTCGGTCGCACGGTTTACTGTTACAGATGCAGATCACAATTTATTAATAGTAATAGTTTACTGAATTTTAAGTGAATTGTACACAAGAATCAATTTAGAAAGAAGTGGAATACTCAAGTACTGACTGATGACGAAACGCGTTTGAAGTTCGCTAGCGGTAATATCAACAGCAGCGGAAACTAGGATAACAGTAGTAGTATTCGTTTTGAATAGGAAAGCAGGGCCAAGAGTGTGTTACATTAAACGGTTCAGTGACAGGGTTGTTCTCATCAGAATCGATAGCAAACCAACACCGACAATGATAGTTCAGGTACGCAAGCCGACGTCACAAGCTGAAGATGAAGAGACAGAAAAAGTATATGATGCTATTGAATGGCTAACGCAATACATAAGGGAAGATGAAAATCTAATAGTCATTGCGGTTATACGGGAAGGAGGAGAAGAAAGGGTTGCGGTAGAATAAGAGCTTGATATCAGGAATGAGAGAGGAGACAGGTTAATTGAGATCTGTAAAAAATGTCAGCTAGTAACAGCGAATACTCTGTTAAAGAATCAAAAGAGGCGGAGATGTACTTTGAAACGGGCAGGTGATGCGGGTAGTTTCCAGTTCCATTGGCTGATAGTCAGACAGAGATTCCGAAATCAGATATTGGATTGTTAGGGGTACTCAAGAACAGTAATTTAGTAGCGATGAAGGGCGAACTGAAGTACAAGAGAATGGTCAGGAAGAATCAATGTGCAAAGAATTCGAATACTAAGGAACGACGAGACAGCACGTTACACAGTCGAAAATCCGTTCTACAACTATCACTCAAACCGGTAGCATGGACAAAAGACTTTCAGTCATCTTAAACAATGTCTCCCCCCCCTCCCCCCCCTCCAACGAATCGGTGACCGGTCGGTCGCACGGTTTACTGTTACAGATGCAGATCACAATTTAGTAATAGTAATAGTTTACTGAATTTTAAGTGAATTGTACACAAGAATCAATTTAGAAAGAAGTGGAATACTCAAGTAGACTGATGACGAAACGTGCTTGAAGTTCGCTAGCGGTGTGGATACTGTGTTAAAGAATACCGGAATAGGCAGTTCAATTGAAGAGAGTTGGTCGTCTCTAAAAAGAGCAATAATAGATGCTGGAAGGACAGCATAGGAACAAATAAGGTAAATCCGAAGAAACCTTGGATAACAGAAGAAGTACTTCAGCAGATCAACGAAAGAAGGAAAACTAAAAATGTCCAGAGATATAAGGGGAATATAAATTATTTAGGAATGAAATAAATAAAAGATGCAGGGAAGCCAAGGCATAATCACTGCAGGAAATATGTGAAGAAATCAGAATGGCTCAGTCAGCATGCAGAAAACTCAAAACAAGCCTTGGTGAGAGAAAAAGCAGGTGCGGCAAAATTTAGAGCGCAATGGAAATTCCACTGCTAGATGTAGAGGACAGAGCAGACAGGTATAAAGAGAACGCTGATGGCCTCTAAGAGGGTAAGACTTGTCTAATTACGAGTTAGAAGAAGAAATTGGAGTCGATATGGGAGAAATAGGGTCAAGTATTAGCGTTAAAATTATTAAAAAAAAATGGAAGCCCTAAGATCAAACAAATAAGAAGGGATAGACAACATTCTATCGTGTCTAACTATTCAGGTTAGTGTGCAGATCTGTGAAATTGCGGATATACCATCAGACTTTCGGAAAAATTTCTCCCACACAATTCCAGAGATAGGAACCGCTGATAAATGTAAGAACTGTCACATACTCAGCTGAACAGTTCATGTATCCATGATGCTGACATGAAAGGTATATAGCCGGCCGGTGTGGCCGTGCAGTTCTAGGCGCTTCAGTTTGTAACCGTGTGACCGCTACGGTCGCAGATTCGAATCCTGCCTCGGGCATGGATGTGTGTGATGTCCTTAGGTTAGTTAGGTTTAAGTAGTCCTAAGTTCTAGGGGACTGATGACCATAGATGTTAAGTCCCATAGTGCTCAGAGCCATTTGTACCATTTGAAAGGTATACAGAACAATCGAAAGGAAAACTGAGAGGCTAATAAATAACAATCAGTTTGATATACAGGACATAAAATCCCGTCTGAGGCTTGTGATCATTTTTATGTTAATAATTGGCAACGAATGCTGTACAATCACAATAAAGTCATGAGATGGTCAATTAACTGTTTTATTAGAACATGTTACATGTTTTGAGATTAAATCCATCTTCAGACATCACAAACTTCAATTCCTTCCTAACCAACCAGGCGTACAGCCTTGACAACTCAAAGAGAGTGTCGAATAACATATGACTATAACTGCCACACAAGCAGTCTTGAAGGAGAGCAGTTATAGTCATATGTTATTCGACACTATCTTTGAGTTGTCAAGGTTGTACGCCTAGTTGTTTAAGAATGAGTTGAAGTTTGTGATGTCTGAAGATGGATGTAATCCCGAAACTCTTAACATGTTCTAATAAATGGATCAATTGAACATCTCATGGCTTTATTGTGATTGTACAGCACTGGTTGCCAATTATTAACGATCAGTTTGGCTTTATGCAAGGTAAAGGCACCAGTGAGGTAATTCTGACGTTGCGGTTGATAACGGAAGCAAAACTGAAGGAAAATCAATACACGTTGATAGCAGTTGTCCACCTCGAAAAAGTATTCGGTAGTGTAAAACAGTGCAATATGTTCGAAGTTCTGATAAAAATAGGAGTAAGTTAAAGGGAGAGATGGGTAACGTACAATATGTACAAGAACCACCGGGGGACAATGAGACTGGAAGATCAAGAATTGAGTATTCGGATTAAACAGTGTGGAATACAGAGATGTAGCCTTACGCGCCTACGTTCAACCTATACATCGAACAAGAAATGACAGTAATAAATGAAAGTTTCAAAACTGGGATTAAAATTCAGGGTTAAAGCATTTCAGTGATAAAATTCGCTGGTGACATTGCTATCTTCAGTAAAGGTAAAGAAGAATTACATGATCTGTTCAATGGAATGAACATCCTAAAAATTACGACATACGGATTTACAGTAACCCAAAGAAAGGCGAAAGTAATGAGAAGTGATAAAAATGAGGAAAGCGGAAAACGTAACATCAAAATTGGTGATCACGAAGTAGGTGAAGTTAAGAAATTCTCCTACTTTGGAAGCAAGGAACGAAGCAAGGAAGACATGAAAAGAAGTCTAGCAGAGGCATGGCAACAAGAGCAGTCTAACAGTATCAAATATAGGCCTTAATTTGAGGAAGAAATTTCTGAGAATGTAAATCTGGAGCACAGCATTGTATGGTTGATAATCATGGACTGCGGGAAATCCAGAAAAGAAGAGGATCGAAACATTTAAAATCAGGTGGATTGATTTGGGAAGGAACGAGGACGTTCTCGGGAAAATCAACGAAGAAAAGAAGGTATGGAAAACATTAACAAGACGAAGGAGCAAGATGGTAGAATTTGTAGTAAGAGATATGGGAATAGGTATCATGATACTAGAAGCAGCTGTAGCGGACAAAAACTGAATAGTAACACAGAGATTGGAATACATCCATAAAATGACTGAGGACACACGTAGTGCTTCTCTGAGATGTTGGACAGGAAAGTAATTCGTGGCGTTCCGCATCAGTATAGTCAAAAGACTGATGGCTCAAAAAAAGGCAAGTTTTCATTGCAGCAGCGTATAATTCTCTGTGTGTTTCCCAAAATTCATCAGGAAACTAATATGCAGTATCACATATAGCACTAATGCATGCAGTTAATTGGGACCACAGAGGCGCATAGCACAGCATTAATGTATGATGTACGACTGGATAACGAACGAAATGTGTATGGAATGCTAGTAACAAATTGATTAAATCTTTGCAATGAATAATGGTCGTAACCTAGGGAACTGTACGTATGATTTTGACGTTAGATATTACTGCTTTACAGGGGCTGATTTATTTTATGGACTACCGAATTAATCGCATATGATTATAAACGTTATTCGAGAATGATATTTGGTATTTTGGTCATGTTTATTTCAGCCATGGGGATGCGTAGAAAAATGCAGTTTGCACCATAATGTTCACATATACCTAAAGTCTAAGCAGTTGACGAGAGACCGAGCGAGGTGGCGCAGTGGTTAGACACTGGACTCGCATTCAGGAGGACGACGGTTCAATCTCGCGTCCGGCCATCCTGATTTAGGTTTTCCGTGATTTCCCTAAATCGCTCCAGGCAAATGCCGGGATGGTTCCTTTCAAAGGGCACGGCCGACTTCCTTCCCCGTCCTTCCCTAATCCGATGAGACCGATGACTTCGCTGTCTGGTCTCCTTCCCCCAAAAACCACCACCACCAGTTGACGAGAGTTCATTGCGTGCGCCGTCTGTAGCACGGAGGATATCTTAACTATTTTCTAGATCCTACCATGTCCTGTCTAGCATATCTTCATTACGGTGTGCAATTACTGTTCTGATGCGAGCTCGCAGTTTCTTCAGGTCACGCCAGCACAGGGTGTCTGGTAGACTCCATCGTTCACACAGACTCAAAGAAAGAAAATCTAATGAGTTTATTATTTGAGACCTTGGGGCCAGGAACGAGGGTGTTCACCTGTTCGCAGAGACATGATTTGTAAAAAACTTTAATTTACATTTGGAAACCTTGAATTATTTATCGTTTGTAATCTTAAACAATCTGCCTGTAATCAATAAAATAAAAGGGTGTCAACTGATTACTGTTGCTGCTCGTCAGTGCTTTGTTGGCAGTAAATACCGTTTGAAATAATCCCGTGTTCACTATTAAATCTGGAATGATGCGAGGCCTGAATTCGTCTCATAATTGATCGATTTGTTCGCTGTTACCTGTGTAGTCTCCTGAGGTGAGCATAAGGTCAGGGAGCAGTAGCTGTTCGATCCGACATCAAAGCACAGGTTGCAGCGTTACCCACTGCTACTTTTATAAGACTGGTACATTGTCCGTAGCGAAGATCTGATAAGTAACGACTTAGGCATACTTATGGCGTGCTGAATGCGGCGGCGAGGTCCACAATTACAGCCCTGTCCTTTGCACCAAGGTGGACAAGAAACCAGGACGCTGAGAGAGGGGAGACGGGGAGACGTGAAGCCAGTAAGGTCTGCAAATGCATCGGCTCGAGTCGTGCCGCCAGTGACCTTAATCGGCGGCAACAACTTTTACACAAACTCTAATTATCGTGCAATTAAAGATAGGAGTCATTATAAGCGCAAAGTAACCGACACTGCCAGGAAGGCAGAGAGCGCCGTAGGAGGCACCCTCGAGCACTCAACGGGGGGCAGTGTGCCTTTCGCTAAGCCTCCACTGCCCGACCATAGCAAGCCATTACGCTCTGCCAGCCTCGAAACTCCTTGCCCGAGTTTGTTATGATGTGAAGTTCAGTCGGTCGCCGCAAAGCGCTGACTGCCGACCGTTACCAGCGGCTACTTAATGAAGAGCCTATGGAGTTAATCATGCACCACATTTCGATTCAACGGTTTGGAGGTCATACATTTCTGTTTTTCGTAAGCTTCTGTAACAAAGGAAGCCATATGCTTCAGCACATTTGGTAAGAAATATTTACAAAAAAAATGGCAAAATTGTATTGGATGGTTTGCCCCGCTGTTACAACAAGGACATGCTATGGCACTACACACATTTCAAATTAATGTCTTGCACCATAAGTTTGCAAGCAGGGGAGAGCACTCGCCAGAAAATCCTACATTGTATTTAGCAACTTCACGAAGGGCACTGACGTGTGACACATGTTGTTTCTTGTTATGTCATGGGAATATATCGAGTCCACTGCCGGAAATTTACGTGAATTTGTTGAAGTCTGATATTTGTAGCTTGAGCAGGACATTTTCCTTAGTACTCGTACTTTCACTGCAATGTTTCCACCGACATGGCCAATGATAAAGTCTTAACGGAACTAAGCTTAGTATATGGATAAAAATACTGAACTCTTTATGAGCAGGCTCAGTTTAAAATTTTCAAATTTATGGTTTATTGGTAAGAATTGTTTATTGGTAAATATAATCTAACTGTGACTGATCTAGGGAAGATTCAAATTTTGTTTTTGTGGGAAGGTAACGTAATTTTGAAATCTGCTGGTGATGTCCCGGTTCTCAGAATCTTTCTCTCGGAGTCAGATTTATAATCTATCTCTATAAAATGTTGATTGCAAGTTACGAAAGAATTTATCAGTGTGTTTGGCTTGAGGTATTCTCAAGAAATCGGTCTTAAGCAGTATTTATTATGGTGGTGGTTAGTGTTTAACGTCCCGTCGACAACGAGGTCATTAGAGACGGAGCGCAAGCTCGGGTTAGGGAAGGATTGGGAAGGAAATCGGCCGTGCCCTTTCAACGATTTAGGGAAATCTCGGAAAACCTAAATCAGGATTGCCGGAGACGGGATTGAACCGTCGTCCTCCCGAATGCGAGTCCAGTGTGCTAACCACTGCGCCACCTCGCTCGGTGGTATTTATTATGTCACTATCAAATGGATATTTGTGGTACCTTATGCCACTAGCTCCGTCTTTTCCATTCTTAAAGAATGGTACAAAGAAGTAAGGCGGCTATAATGAATAATCAGTGTATTTAAGACTATTACATATTGCAGAAACGTAGTATGGACGCCATCTGCAACAAGTACAACTGTAGTACGAATGCAAAGAGACTACAACAGTATTTTCAACATTATATGCTTTCTGCATAGCTTACCTTCTTTAAAAGGTGGCTGCAGCTAGACTCTAATTTTTCAGACACAGGAAATCATATATTACGTATTCACTATTCGCAGCCTACACAAGCACATGTGAGGTTGACACTAACAATTCCACAGTCCAGTAATCCTCGTGGAACCGTTGGTGTGTCGCGCCACACGCAGTAAAAACTGCAAACTCTACCGCCACGCCCACTGCCTTAAGATCCCGGAAATTGCCGAGGCTATTAGAGTATCCGGCAATGTCCAGGTGGTCTAGAAATGAAGGAATTGTGCCACATAAAAAATCGTTGTGTATGGAAAGAACCAATATCTTCCCAGACTGGTCAGATATTTTGGACAGTTTCAAAAACCTATGTTTTCGGAATGTGTTGTCATAGCAACAGAGTTCGACAGCGTAACGTGGGCAGAGGTGCTGTAAATCTTCCGAAAAGTATCTGTGCGCTATAAGGAAGGATTGTTTCACAGTGTGTGTAATAACTGAGAGGGGAACAAAATAAATGGACATAAACAGAGCAAGGCTTGGATTAAATAGATCCGTTCGATCTGTAAGAACCATTAAAGGAAATAAAATATAGTTTCAGAACCACGATAAATTACAGGTCGGAATGGTACCAATTATAGGTTTGCTGATGACATTTTAATATGTGTGAGAGTAAGAAAGAATTGCAGGAGCTGAACGGCATGAAAAGTGAAACAACTACCTGGCTCTTGTTGTTATTGTTTTTCTCCTTCGCAAGTAGGGATGACGGAATGTTCCAGTAAGCTGCGACTGTATTTTGCTCTCCACCGTTATCACACTTTCATACAATAAACAACGACCATAATACTCAAAGTCTGCGAGTACTTCAAAGCCACCATCGTCGGCTGGAGCAATTGAATACAATCATTTTCATTGATTCGACTTATGGTGGCAGTAAGATGGCCTCTTCCAACGTCTGTGCTGACACTGCAGACATCAAGAGACTACAAGACATACAAGGAACCTTTCTGTGTGCAAAGAAGTTAATATTTCAAACTATTGTGTAAATATACTACTTGTCTAGCTGTGTGTAGTATAACTTGTTCTCTCTCTCCCTCTCTTTTTCGCTCGGATTTTTTAAAGATGTCATTTACTGTCATCTATAACTGGAAGAGTACGGGGGAAGGTCCAGAAAGGTAGATCACGTTCTGAAAAAATACAAAACCTCAGTAACATTACGGCACACCAAAAATCAAGGACAAAGACACGCAATTTTCTTCATTAATTTCAAGAAAGTATATGATTCGACTGAAACAGAATACGTAATATCAATCACATAAGAACTGGGTTTGGATAAGGAAACAAGTAACATAACAACCGTCAAGATTACGGTAGTGCCCTTGTGCCGGGAAACCGCCCCTAAAAGCCATGATCAATGGCATGAGGAGGCGGAAGGCAATGGAAACCACTGCATTAAAGACACATAACATGCATCCACAGAACATGTAACAGAAACGTTTCATGATGATCTCTCCATTGGTAGTAGAATCCGACTAGTCCCCCAATCGGTACTCTGTTAGGAGCTACCAATGGGGAGATGACCATGAGAAAAATGTTGGATAACCAACGAAAATGTAACGTCCTATGAGTCGGGGCGTGGAATGTCAGAAGTTTGAACGTGGTGGGGAAACTAGAAAATATGAAAAGGGAAATGCTAAGGCTCAGTCTAGATAGTAGGCGTCAGTGAAGTGAAATGGAAAGAATACGAGGATTTCTCATCAGACGAGTATAGGGTAATATCATCAGTAGCAGAAACTGGTGTAATAGGAACGTGGGGCAGAGAGTGAGACATTGTGAACAGTTCAGTAATAGGTTTGGTCTCATGAGATTCGACAGCAAACCACCACTGACAACAATAGTTCAGGTACACATGCCGACGTCGCAACCAGAGGACGAAGAGGTAGAAAAAGTATATGAGGATATTAAACAGGTAATTGAGAACGTAAAGGGATATGAAAATCCAATAGTCACGTAGGACTAGATTGCTGTTGTAGGGGTGTGAGTACAAGAAAGGGTTGAGGAAAGGAGAAAGCGGAATTTGGTTACGCAATAAGTATCAATTAGTAACAACGTATACTCTGTAATGATGTAGAGTAGACTGAAGTTAAAGAGACTGTTCAGAAAGAAAGAATGTGCAAAGAAGTGAGATACGGAAGTACTAAGGAGGGGCTTGAAGTTCTCTGAGGCGAACAGCTCAGCAGGCAGTTCAGTTGAATGGACATCTTGAAAAGGGCAATCGCTGAAACCGGAGAGAAGAGCGTAGACACAAGAATGGTAACTGCGAAAGAACCTTGAGTAATACTTCAGTTGATCGAAGAAAGAAGGAAGTAAAAAATGTTCACTGAAATTCAAGAATACAGAAATACGAGTCGCTTAGGAATGAAATAAATAGGAATTGTGGGAGAGGTAAGGCAAAATGGCTACCTGAAAAAGTGAAGAAATCGAAAAAGAAATAATTGTCGGAAGGACTGATCCAGCATACAGAAAAGTTATAACAACCTTTACTGAGATTAAAAGCAAGGGCGATAACATTAAGAGTGCAACTGGAATCTCACTCTTGAATGCAGAGAGAAACAGTAACAGAAATAAAAGGAAGTTTCGAGATTGGGATTACAGTTCAGGAAGCGATATCAGTTTCCATATTCGCTGATGGCATTCCTCCAATTACTGAAAGTGAAGAATTACAGGATCTGTTGATTGGAATCAAGAATCTAATAAATACAGAATATGGATTGAGAGGAAACTAAAGAAAGACGAAAGCAATGAGTAGTAGCAAAAATGAGAACAGCGCTAAACTTATCATAATTGGTGATCACGAAGTAGTTCAAGTTAAGGAATTCTTCCACCAACGCAGCAGAATAAACCAAGACGGATGGAGGAAAAAGGACACAAAAAGCAGATTAGCACTTGCAAAAAGGTCATTCTTGGCCAAGAGTACTCTAGTAGTATCGAACATAGGTCCTGATCTTGAGGAAGAAATTTCTGAGAATCTACTTTTGCAGCACAGCATTGTATGGTAGTGACATATGGACCCTGGGAAAACCCGAAGAGAATCGAAGCATTTGAGTTGTGGTGCAACGGAAGAATGTTGTATATTTGGTGGACTGATATGGCAAGGAATGAGGAGGTTTTCAACAGAACCGGTGAGGAAAGGAATATATGGAAAACACTGAAAAGAAGAGACAGGATGACAGGACATCTGTTATTCATCGGGAATAACAGGAAGCTGTGGAGGGTAAAAACTGTAGTGGAAGACAGAGAGTAGGAGTATCCACCAAATAATTGAGGACGTAGGTTGATAGCGCTACTCTGAGATGGAAAGGTTGGGAATGGAGAGGAATTCATGGTGCATCGCATCAAACGTGTCAGAAGGCTGATGACTGAAAAAAAGCACAAATTCGTTTTCAAAAGTGAAATTCGTGGTTGAAATATCAGATCCATCTGAAATAAAAACTGGGGAAAGACAGCGGGATAGGCTGTCCCCGTTATTGTTTAACTGTGCGTTTGAGAAAGTAATCAGAGAATGGAACTGAAATATAAAAAAATGGGCTATAGCTGTGTTAATTTTAATTTCATTGCCTTTGCAGATGATATAGCCCTATTTGGTGAAACAATGGAGGAAGGAAAGGAGTAAAGCCTGAAACTAAGGAAACTAATATCTAAAATAGGTCTTACATCCTCTGAAGAACTGAAGTCATAACAATCAGGAAATACTCAAATAAATACCTACAAGTCCCCGAACAGAAAATCGAAATAAGAAAAGAATTTAAATATTTGGTGGTACTGGATTAGTTGAAATGAAACAAAACGCACAGCAACAGAATCGAGGTAAAACAAACTGGAATTGGCCTTCCAATTGATAAAAGAGACATGCAAAAAGAAATCTCTTCCATCGCGTCCAGAATTAATCATTACCAGACAGTGATCAAACCACGAGCATTGCATGCAGCAGAAATCCTGACCGTAAATCGCTTGGGCGAGATAGAACGATTAGAGCAAAAAGAAAGAAAAATAATAGGAATTTCGGGATAATCAAGTAGTGTACTTCAAGAACGGAACTCTCTACAAAAAAAATTGAATATCTCCCAGATACCATGTGAAAAAGCAGACTGAACTTATACGGACATCTTCTCAAAGTGAAATTTAATAGACTAACAAAATGAATTCCTTATTTCTTCCATAACTATATAACGAAATTTAACTGGTTTACGGAAATCACAAAAGACCTAAGAGAATTACTCGATAGAACTCAGATAAGTACTTAAGACGAAAAAGTAAGGTTCTGAGACGAGTTTAAAATAAAGTCGAAACCCATCATCTCGGAAGACAAGAGGAGAAAATCGGAAAAAACGAGTAACTACTGGGTATGAAGGAAGGAACGACATGCAAAGAAGTTACAGATTCCTTGTGCTCCAAATAAGGGGAAATGAAAAAAGAAGGGATCACATGCATTTTTGGGGGTCTGAAGTTGGGTGGGGCATAGGGAGGGTGCACGGGGTGGGTGCCAAGAGATTATGCTCGTAAAGGGCAAATCGTAATAGGAGTATCCTATTTATCGAAATCCAGTGATGAGGTTACAGGTGGCGGGAAGTAGCTCCATGGATAGCGCCCCTGCCCTTTCTGCACAGGACGATCAACAAATGCTGCTCCTTTGTGCTATCAGTTTTTCCTCATCCCTCGAATTCGTCTACATGAACATAGTGCCTTCTTCCACTTCTCTCGAAAGAAGAAGCCATTATGTGGCTGGCATCTGGAGAATAACAATGAAATAATTAGTCTTTATTGACAACTGAGCCTGTTTGGTAGCTGTTAGTGCTGATATCGCGCGAGAAACACGAAAGAGAAATACGAGTAGATTGGGTTAATTACGTCTGATAGTCCAGGCATCGGCTTGTTCCCAAAAATAAGACTGGCTTCTACGTTTATTATGTCTTTCGCGTTGAATTCGCTGAATAAAGATTTAACTTACCTCAACAAATTAGAATAAAATACAAAGCTTTCGAGGGTAGCGCCCATAGTCGTTGTGAAATCGGCTTGGTTCCCACTTTCCGCCAAGAAAATGACATCCGATTGGCAAGCTTTCGTCATCATGAAATCACCAAGATGGAAAATTCTGAGACTGCTTGCTCTACGCCGAGACACTGTGTTACCGCTCGCAGACCAACGTCGTTCGTAGCGTCACTACTGGTATCGAGTGGTGAACTGTGTGATGTACTCCGCTGCCACCTTTATTTGTCAAGCACACGTTTTAACACTTTGTTAAAATCGTACTCAGTGTCTATGTTAAGGTTGTTATCAGACATTCTAAATTCGTAGGCTTTCTTAATCACAGAGCCCAGTATTTCTTTTCGTGGACAAGAGTTCTTTCCTGTTCAGAAATAACTCGTTCTCATTACACTACGCTCGTCTGTAGCTGATTTAACACAAATTCCATATCTGACTTAACTTTTGTGTCCAGCACAGCGGTTGGCATTTGTCCATACAGGCTATCTCATGAAATGCTAGTACACTAGTAAGCGAATATTTTAATTCTTAGGTCTCTGAGGCCGTGATTTTCTTTTGCAGGTCGCTACATGATTCTCTCGAATCCGCTGATCTTCATTCATGTTTCTCATGGTTCCCTTAAATTGTTTGACTATGCCACGCCATTTTCCTACTCCCTCTTAGCTCAAAGATGTTAGATTCAATACCTAACGACGTCGTCATCAAAAACATTATCTTCTTCCCTTGTCCATCGTTAATCCACAGGTCTGTCTTACGAAATGAAACCATTATCATTAATCACATGTCTGTCATAAGAAGAAAAAGCATTAGGATGACATTTTAGGTGACCATGCTTATTCTGTGGCGTAAATGTTGATCTGTAACAAGTGCCATGTCCTCCTGGTGAAAATGGTGCTTTGTAAAATATGACATTTTCATCGTTGGAGAGGCAAAATTTGTGTTTAAAATGTACATTTACTTGCATGATCACGATATATTTAAAATAAGTAAGTGATTTGAGAGTGTAAGACGAAATATATTGATATTTTATTAATAGGATTATGTAGGAATAAGTAATATTTGTCATTTCGGAAATAATTGTGGTAGCAGGGAATGTCTGCACCAAAGTATCCTTGGCGGGAGATACTGCACATTGATATAATATTAAAAAGGGCGGAAGAGACCGCGTATGGATACATTTTAAGAAAAGAGCGGGAAAGACCGCGCATTGATACATTTTGTAATGGTAGCGGGGACTGTCTGCATCAGAAAGCATTGTTGGCGGGAGATACTGCACATTGATATAATTTTAAAAAGGGCGGAAGAGACCGCGTATGGATACATTTTAAGAAAAGAGCGGGAAAGACCGCGCATTGATACATATTGTAATGGTAGCGGGGACTGTCTGCATCAGAAAGCATTGTTGGCGGGAGATACCGCACATTGATATAATTTTAAAAAGGGCGGAAGAGACCGCGTATGGATACATTTTCAGAAAAGAGCGGGAAAGACCGCGCATTGATACATTTTGTAATGGTAGCGGGGACTGTCTGCATCAGAAAGCATTGTTGGCGGGAGATACCGCACATTGATATAATTTTAAAAAGGGCGGAAGAGACCGCGTATGGATACATTTTAAGAAAAGAGCGGGAAAGACCGCGCATTGATACATTTTGTAATGGTAGCGGGGACTGTCTGCATCAGAAAGCATTGTTGGCGGGAGATACCGCACATTGATATAATTTTAAAAAGAGCGGAAGAGACCGCGTATGGATACATTTTAAGAAAAGAGCGGGAAAGACCGCGCATTGATGCATTTTGTAATGGTAGCGGGGACTGTCTGCATCAGAAAGCATTGTTGGCGGGAGATACCGCACATTGATATAATTTTAAAAAGGGCGGAAGAGACCGCGTATGGATACATTTTAAGAAAAGAGCGGGAAAGACCGCGCATTGATACATATTGTAATGGTAGCGGGGACTGTCTGCATCAGAAAGCATTGTTGGCGGGAGATACCGCACATTGATATAATTTTAAACAGGGCGGAAGAGACCGCGTATGGATACATTTTAAGAAAAGAGCGGGAAAGACCGCGCATTGATACATATTGTAATGGTAGCGGGGACTGTCTGCATCAGAAAGCATTGTTGGCGGGAGAGACCGCACATTGATATAATTTTAAAAAGGGCGGAAGAGACCGCGTATGGATACATTTTCAGAAAAGAGCGGGAAAGACCGCGCATTGATACATATTGTAATGGTAGCGGGGACTGTCTGCATCAGAAAGCATTGTTGGCGGGAGAGACCGCACATTGATATAATTTTAAAAAGGGCGGAAGAGACCGCGTATGGATACATTTTAAGAAAAGAGTGGGAAAGACCGCGCATTGATACATATTGTAATGGTAGCGGGGACTGTCTGCATCAGAAAGCATTGTTGGCGGGAGAGACCAATGGTAGCGGGGACTGTCTGCATCAGAAAGCATTGTTGGCGGGAGAGACCACACATTGATATAATTTTAAAAAGGGCGGAAGAGACCGCGTATGGATACATTTTAAGAAAAGAGCGGGAAAGACCGCGCATTGATACATATTGTAATGGTAGCGGGGACTGTCTGCATCAGAAAGCATTGTTGGCGGGAGATACCGCACATTGATATAATTTTAAAAAGGGCGGAAGAGACCGCGTATGGATACATTTTAAGAAAAGAGCGGGAAAGACCGCGCGTTGATACATATTGTAATGGTAGCGGGGACTGTCTGCATCAGAAAGCATTGTTGGCGGGAGAGACCAATGGTAGCGGGGACTGTCTGCATCAGAAAGCATTGTTGGTGGGAGAGACCGCACATTGATATAATTTTAAAAAGGGCGGAAGAGACTGCGTATGGATACATTTTAAGAAAAGAGCAGGAAAGACCGCGCATTGATACATATTGTAATGGTAGCGGGGACTGTCTGCATCAGAAAGCATTGTTGGCGGGAGATACCGCACATTGATATAATTTTAAAAAGGGCGGAAGAGACCGCGTATGGATACATTTTAAGAAAAGAGCGGGAAAGACCGCGCATTGATACATATTGTAATGGTAGCGGGGACTGTCTGCATCAGAAAGCATTGTTGGCGGGAGAGACCGCACATTGATATAATTTTAAAAAGGGCGGAAGAGACCGCGTATGGATACATTTTAAGAAAAGAGCGGGAAAGACCGCGCATTGATACGTATTGTAATGGTAGCGGGGACTGTCTGCATCAGAAAGCATTGTTGGCGGGAGATACCGCACATTGATATAATTTTAAAAAGGGCGGAAGAGACCGCGTATGGATACATTTTAAGAAAACAGCGGGAAAGACCGCGCATTGATACATATTGTAATGGTAGCGGGGACTGTCTGCATCAGAAAGCATTGTTGGCGGGAGATACCGCACATTGATATAATTTTAAAAAGGGCGGAAGAGACCGCGTATGGATACATTTTCAGAAAAGAGCGGGAAAGACCGCGCATTGATACATTTTGTAATGGTAGCGGGGACTGTCTGCATCAGAAAGCATTGTTGGCGGGAGATACCGCACATTGATATAATTTTAAAAAGGGCGGAAGAGACCGCGTATGGATACATTTTCAGAAAAGAGCGGGAAAGACCGCGCATTGATACATTTTGTAATGGTAGCGGGGACTGTCTGCATCAGAAAGCATTGTTGGCGGGAGATACCGCACATTGATATAATTTTAAAAAGGGCGGAAGAGACCGCGTATGGATACATTTTAAGAAAAGAGCGGGAAAGACCGCGCATTGATACATTTTGTAATGGTAGCGGGGACTGTCTGCATCAGAAAGCATTGTTGGCGGGAGATACCGCACATTGATATAATTTTAAAAAGAGCGGAAGAGACCGCGTATGGATACATTTTAAGAAAAGAGCGGGAAAGACCGCGCATTGATGCATTTTGTAATGGTAGCGGGGACTGTCTGCATCAGAAAGCATTGTTGGCGGGAGATACCGCACATTGATATAATTTTAAAAAGGGCGGAAGAGACCGCGTATGGATACATTTTAAGAAAAGAGCGGGAAAGACCGCGCATTGATACATATTGTAATGGTAGCGGGGACTGTCTGCATCAGAAAGCATTGTTGGCGGGAGATACCGCACATTGATATAATTTTAAACAGGGCGGAAGAGACCGCGTATGGATACATTTTAAGAAAAGAGCGGGAAAGACCGCGCATTGATACATATTGTAATGGTAGCGGGGACTGTCTGCATCAGAAAGCATTGTTGGCGGGAGAGACCGCACATTAATATAATTTTAAAAAGGGCGGAAGAGACCGCGTATGGATACATTTTCAGAAAAGAGCGGGAAAGACCGCGCATTGATACATATTGTAATGGTAGCGGGGACTGTCTGCATCAGAAAGCATTGTTGGCGGGAGAGACCGCACATTGATATAATTTTAAAAAGGGCGGAAGAGACCGCGTATGGATACATTTTAAGAAAAGAGCGGGAAAGACCGCGCATTGATACATATTGTAATGGTAGCGGGGACTGTCTGCATCAGAAAGCATTGTTGGCGGGAGAGACCAATGGTAGCGGGGACTGTCTGCATCAGAAAGCATTGTTGGCGGGAGAGACCACACATTGATATAATTTTAAAAAGGGCGGAAGAGACCGCGTATGGATACATTTTAAGAAAAGAGCGGGAAAGACCGCGCATTGATACATATTGTAATGGTAGCGGGGACTGTCTGCATCAGAAAGCATTGTTGGCGGGAGATACCGCACATTGATATAATTTTAAAAAGGGCGGAAGAGACCGCGTATGGATACATTTTAAGAAAAGAGCGGGAAAGACCGCGCGTTGATACATATTGTAATGGTAGCGGGGACTGTCTGCATCAGAAAGCATTGTTGGCGGGAGAGACCAATGGTAGCGGGGACTGTCTGCATCAGAAAGCATTGTTGGTGGGAGAGACCGCACATTGATATAATTTTAAAAAGGGCGGAAGAGACCGCGTATGGATACATTTTAAGAAAAGAGCGGGAAAGACCGCGCATTGATACATATTGTAATGGTAGCGGGGACTGTCTGCATCAGAAAGCATTGTTGGCGGGAGATACCGCACATTGATATAATTTTAAAAAGGGCGGAAGAGACCGCGTATGGATACATTTTAAGAAAAGAGCGGGAAAGACCGCGCATTGATACATATTGTAATGGTAGCGGGGACTGTCTGCATCAGAAAGCATTGTTGGCGGGAGAGACCGCACATTGATATAATTTTAAAAAGGGCGGAAGAGACCGCGTATGGATACATTTTAAGAAAAGAGCGGGAAAGACCGCGCATTGATACATATTGTAATGGTAGCGGGGACTGTCTGCATCAGAAAGCATTGTTGGCGGGAGATACCGCACATTGATATAATTTTAAAAAGGGCGGAAGAGACCGCGTATGGATACATTTTAAGAAAAGAGCGGGAAAGACCGCGCATTGATACATATTGTAATGGTAGCGGGGACTGTCTGCATCAGAAAGCATTGTTGGCGGGAGAGACCACGCCTTAGCGTTCGTAGGAAGTCAGCAGTAAGCGAGATGTGAAGCGAGTCGGTAGCAGGTCTGAGGCGAGAGGTTGAGAGGAGCGGTGTGCCTGCCACCCACCAGCTATGATTTACAAGAGCTAACTATTATCATCAGCTAACTATTATCATAAGCGCAACTAATATTATTGAATTATTTTTTTGAGGAACTCGAGACTACTGACGGTATGTTTGCGCAATGCTAGTTGTAAGATTATTTTAAAAAGTAAGTCCCATCTGAACGTTTGTAAAATCATTTCATTACCAACAGTAAATATTTGAAGAATCGTTTTCAGAATATAATTTATTTTTGCCAGCAAAATTGCATTACTCATTATAATGCATCCCAAAAGCCATCAACGTAAAACTTCGCAAAATTTTATTGTTGTCAAGAAAAAGTTTAACTATGAATTACGTAACTTCAGTCAAATTAATTAAAGAATAACGTCAGCTTTGCTATTAAAGAATAACATCAGCTTTGGTAATAAATACAGCCACTTATTATGACAGCCCACCAGCAGCTAATGTAGTATAATAAAACAGAGTAAGTATATTCATGTCGCAGTTCGATGTAGCAGTCAGATGGCGATGCAGTAACAGTAAAAAAGGTAAGGAACAGTTTTGGGTTATTGCAGATAACGACTGAGGGCCACACGACGACGACACATTCTATGTTTCGTCTAAATAATCCGAAAATCACTTTTAATAAGCAGCATTTAAATTTGTATGCGAAGATTGCACTTATTATTATTGAGAAAGAGAATTAATTTCAAAGGTAAGATTTCATTTGTTATTATTAAGCAGGAGATAGAAATCCTAAGGGAAGGTTTCATAGGTTATTGTAGAAGGGAAGGTTGCGTAACAAAAAAATATATATAGAGAGAGAGGAGACGGGAAGGTTTCAAGAGGACCAGCGAACATCCGTATTGGAAATAATCTTATTCTCACTGTCAGAGTTATTCAGTCGTTGTATGTCGTTATCCAGGCTAAAGTTATTAGCGAAATTGAACATGACTGTATAGAATAGAAGGTCACACCTAGCGAAAGCTATGAACTATGTAAATTTTTGTCCTTTTCTTTCTGTAGATGGTCCCGATTCCATTGATCCATTCTCATTTTGATCATCCTGAATTTAATGGTCGATCTGAAGTAGTGAGCATAGCTACTAGTCACTTCGGAAATATGCTTGACCGACTGGCACGAGGCACTTCTCCGCCTTGGATTACTGCCGACTGTACGAGTATCTCGCCTTGATGTCGTGTTTACTCCAATATCGGTACAGCGAGCAGCTCCTGACAGCAGCTCGCTTAAAGTTCACGGCCGAAATACCGCGAGCAGTGTGGCAGTAATTCGTTGTAAGCATTTCCTTGCTCTTTTACGGAGGGGGCGACGGGCTGGTTGCTGGGGCCTTCGGTTTTATTCCCTGCTTGGGGCTTGAGACACTGCAGGGCCAGGACAACCCAGGGTCGCACGGCGGCTCTGGAGGGCTGCCGACACCAGTGAACTCGCTTCTCCAAAGGTGGACCGATCTGCTTGACAAGAACTGTAGTCAGCTTCCACGAAGTGTCGCCTGGAAGCTGTGCTCGATTTCATATCACCTGCAGATCGAAATGGGGACACAATTGACTGTTTTAATACGATTTTTATCGTTGACTGTTAATTATAAAAAATACAGTATCCACTCCGTACATAGTAACTTGGTTAATTTTTGTTCGCCCGAAGACTGAAATGTTCACCTCTCTGGTCGTACCAGTTCAGCTATGAGCGAGTTTCCTGAGGTTTAACAGTCGTTTGTGCATCTGTCTGTCACATTTGCGAACAAAACACACAAATGATCAAACAAGCGATTCTACGCTCAGGTGGAATCCAGCACAGTCGTACAGCAGTTAAATTGTTATTATTTATGCTGCTAACTGCTGATGCAGCTGAAGTTTCGCTATCCAATTCAATAATTATCAAAAACAACCTAGCTAACTTCCCAGACGTAAAGAAAAGAATGTATTCGCTGTAACGGAACCTGCATTACTTTGGAAATACCGTCAAAGTGAGACGGCAGTTCAGTGAGCTACAATCCTTTGACTTTTTTAATGTTAAGGGCCACTCTTGAGAACAGTGTGAAGGGAAATGATGGGGTTGGAAAAAGTTAACTCAAAATACCAGTTTATTTGCTCTCGGTCAACATTCCTCAACTCGTAATTGGATTGATTTACAATTACTTTCGTCAAAAAAAAAACCCTCAGCGTTATAATATTCAGATTTATAAACGCTTTATCTGTGCAGAAGGCACCCAAATGATCTCTGGAAGACTGTAAATTGAGATTCAAAACACTTTCCAAAGTATATGTCCCTCACATGAGGGACATATACTGGATGACATCTACTTCTTATCCCAGTATGATAGAGAAATAATGGTAAAAAGCAATCACAAGTTGCAGAGAATATTTGCAAATCTTGACCTAAGCCACGCGAAGACAACATAAATGTTAAACGCAATACTTTATCCAAAGCAGCTAAAGGGGTGGCAAGCTGAAACACGGCACCGAACAGCGACTGTCCAACAACGAGACATAAACTGCGGCCATGTGCTCGTCTCCAAGATCTACTACTGACTGCGTCTTCTCACACACTTCTCAAAATTACCGTAGGAGAGGAGGAAGTCAATTGGCTTGCCGCAGTGACAACTGAAAATCTACCTCTCTCTCTCTTCTCGCAGAGAAAGCTTGCAGAATTTTCTTCTCCGGCATCAACTGTATTCTCTGTCAACAAATTAAAAGTTGGCAGTGTACTGGTTCTGGCCTTATGGGTAGCGCAACAATGTCTGAGCGTGTAAATGCAGGTCGCTTCCCACACTCTTTACGGAAATACGGCCTCTGATTCCGCTTTTAGGAAAACCTGTGGTCTTCTGGTGAAATCTCTTGGGAGTATACGTGGCCCACACTACATTGAAAGGGCTTTCGAAGTACTCTGGCTTAAGAGATATCCATAGCGGCTTACTCATGTGACTACTCCCCATGGGAGTTCCTGATGGGAAACCTCGATTTCTGCCACTGTCTACCTACTGCCTAAAATTTGCAGGTAACGTCTAGCCACATTCAAACAACTGGGAGAAACAGGATAAAATGACAGAATTTACAGGCACTGCTCTTCCTTTCCGAAAGTTTATGAGGGTACAACATGAAATTTTTATGTATACATAATGTCGCTCAGCGACATGTGACAAAACTGTATCGTCACAAGCTACCTGTTTGCAGGCCTGATACATTTTGAAACCCTGGGCCTGATAATGCAGTAATCCGGTAGAGATGCCATAACAAAAGTAGTGCCCCCCTGCCATCTTCAGTTTATCAGTGGGCTGTGCCACGAAGAAATTGGATAGGTATCCAACTCGAGAATCACTTCTCCGTGTGACCTTCCGCCATGTCGTCTATGGAGACGTTGAGTCCATCTGACAGCCGCAAAAATAAGTTTGACTCACCGCCGAGTACCATTCAGCATCACTCAATGTCCCATATGATCGCGACTGTGCATCACATACTTTATGCAAAAAGCCCCCAATACAGTATAAAGAGAACACCAGTTGACGAGCAGGGCAGAGTTCAACACTTCGGGAGTTCCTGCCAGCAGACGAGCCTCGGGTGATTGGCAGCCGACAGCAAAAAATTATGCAAGTACCTATTCAGTAAAGCTTGACAGTAATAAGGACTGTATTCTGCCCTGTACGTGCCTTTGAACTATGGGTAGTTAGTCTACCATGGTTTACTTGCATCTTTGACTGATTGTCACTGTGTGAAGTGTAACGGAACCTGAGAGTTCGATTTGAGCAATACGAAACTGGCTCCTTTTCATAATACGAGTCACAGCGACAGGCCAGGCAGCTAATTTGCTATAGTAAACTAAGTATCTAGTAAGCCTCGTCTATGTTCTACGCTTATTGAAACTGATGACCCAGTGTCAGTGCTCTTCGACATGTTCATGAAAACTCTGGAAGAAGTCTCCAACCACAGAGACCTGACAAATGTCAGCTAGACCCTGTCAACGATTTATTCCGTTGTACGAAGCCGCTCGCGTGCCAAAAAGTCGATGGTCCTGAAAAATCCCTCATCGCTGCCAATTGGACTGAGGGATTCACATAAGTATGTTGCTAGCACCGTCAGGTTACGACAGTGGATAGAAGACACTTATATTATATACAAAGTGTGTCCCAGAACGAATGGTCAGTATTCTGGTAAACATGGGCTCTAAAATACATATCTTAAGAGCTATGAGCGCTTCTCTATCTTCAGTAGTGTGAAACAAAACGCTTCTATTCCAAGCTCTTTGCGTTCCTCATTTTGAGAGGTGGTAATAAGGACCAAAGCAAAAAGAAAATAGCCGGCCGGTGTGGCGGAGCGGTTCTAGGCGCTTCAGTCTGGAACCTCGCGACCGCTAGGGTCGCAGGTTCGAATCCTGCCTCGGGCATGAATGTGTGTGATGTCCTTAGGATAGTTAGGTATAAGTAGTTCTAAGTTCTAGGGGACTGATGACGTCAGATGTTAAGTCCCATAGTGCTTAGAGCCATCTGAACCATTTTTTGAAGAAGAAAATATCCAGTAAACATGGACTCAAAAGTGTATACCTTAACAGCTATGAGCACTTGTTTATCGTCGCTACTGTAAAATAAACCTCTTGTACTGATCAAGTACTCATAGCTCTTAAAGTAAGCAGTTTGGTCCCCTCGTTTACTAAACGTATTTGCTTCGAATGATCGTTCGTGTCATATCCCTGAATATTCACCGTTCCTGCTGGGAAATGCCGTGTTGCATAAATTTTGATCTTAAGTGCATTGTGAGTGCTTGTTGCCATAATAATTCTTAAATCAATTACGTGATGCATGTAATTGTCAAACCTTTGGAAGAGTGCTTTTGAAATACCAGGATACTCTGAAATGGATTTTCTTGGTTTCAATGCTACATCGATGTAAACAAACTCTCAGTGTTTTAAAATATTTTACTGTTATTATGACATGGAATGGGTGAGTTGGCCGGCCGAAGTGGCCGTGCGGTTAAAGGCGCTGCAGTCTGGAACCGCAAGACCGCTACGGTCGCAGGTTCGAATCCTGCCTCGGGCATGGATGTTTGTGATGTCCTTAGGTTAGTTAGGTTTAACTAGTTCTAAGTTCTAGGGGACTAATGACCTCAGCAGTTGAGTCCCATAGTGCTCAGAGCCATTTGAACCATTTTTTGGGTGAGTTGTAAAAGCTGTAAAAGTAAATTTTTCTGAAACAAAAGAAACGTTCTACTACACAATGAATTTAAGCATGTTTCTGTGGAGTTTCCAAGCGACAACTGACCCCAGAGTGAAACGATATACACGATTACAACATAATTTAGTCATCGAGTGTCGTCAGTAATTGCATTTCAATGTACTGGAGATAACCCCTTTTCGAACCTGATGATGCTGATGAGCAAACTAGCGCTCTGTTTGCAGTGGAAGGATTGTGTTACCCAAGTCTATTTCAAACATATTCATTATAGCAAGGAAACAGCATACATGTTTATTCACAATGTACTCAAAATACAACCACAAGAAAAAGACAGCAAATCTCACGAAGGTGCATATGCTTCATGTCTATCTTGTCCGTCTTTAGATAGGCTACTGGCAGATACTGTTATAAAGAAGTTTGCACTCGTCAGGTATGTACTACTGAATTTACTTTACATCTTCTAGTTTCTTCTTTTTTTATTGTGACAAGTCCACTATACGCTTGCTTATATGGACACAGTCTCTTCTAGTTCAACTCAGTACCCTTCTAACGGTCACTTTTGTTGATGGGACATTACCCCTTTCACACTGAAGGATGTGTATGGACATAAAAATCACGTATCTGCGGTAAACGTATTTTGAAAAAAAAAAATGGACATCATCCGTTTTCCAAATCATCGATTTGTTACGTGTTTAAGTGGTATTGACGGCATGTTTGGGAGGGAGGACGGACGAGGAACTTTACCAAACTGCGACTCCAATTCCGCTCCAAAACCGGCCAAAACATGCTCAGAAGCAAAAATAATGCAATGTAATGAGGTGGTGTGAAGGAATTCGTCTACCTTCGAAGCAAAGAAACGCATGACGAACAGAGTTTGTCGGGCAAGGCAAAGAGACCATTCTTCTATTAGGATCAGAAATACTCTTGACAAAAAAAAAAAAAAAAATAAAATAAAATAAAATAAAAAAAAATCAAAAAAAAATCGGAGAATGTGTAGCATTCTTCGCAAAGAGAATTGTGGAATATGGAAAAAATGGAGAAGAGGAGAGTCCAAGCGTTTAAGATGAGGCGTTACTGAAGCACTGAAACGTTCTTTTCTGTCGAATGTCATACACGTTAACGATTGGAATTCACACACTCTTTGCGATATGCAGCACGCGAGACAAACTGTGTGACATATTACACAACTGATTAGCTAGAAATCGCTCATCGGTGGACGTCATTAAAAAGTGCCGCCTGCATATCTCTGACGCGCGAGACTAGGTTAAAATCGTCAGTGTTCCTACATTAACGATACAGTGATCAGCCAGAACATTATGAGCACTGACCTGCTACCGATATACACCCGTCCGGGCAATAGCAGCGTCACCTGGCGAGAATTACTGTCCGTGTGTAGAATGTGGAAGGCGCGCGACATATCTTAATTTGCCCGAGGGCAAATTGTGAGGCCAGGAGACTCAGCACGAGCATTTCGGAAACGGTACGTCTTTTCAGGTGTTCGAGGATTGCTGTGGTGAGTGTCTTCAACACACAGACGTTGTGGGGTTGGCCGGCCACCACTCTGTACAGATGTTGGGCTTTGTAGGCTGGGCTGACTGCTGAATCAGGGCAGGCAGCGAACTGTGGCAGAACTAACATCAGACTTTAATGCAGGGCGGAGTACAAGTGTGCCTGAATACACAGGGCACCGAACAGTCCTAACGACGGGACTCCGCAGCCGACGCCCCATGTATGGGACTATGTTAACACCACGATATCGGCAACTACAAGTGAAATGGGCACTTGACCATCGACACTGGACGTTGGCGCACTGGCAGAACGTTGAAGGTCTAATGAACACCGATACCTTCTTCATCATGCCAATGGGAGGGCGCGAATCCGTCTACTTCCAGGGGAAGAGCTCCTTGACACCTTTAAGGCGAGGCGGGGCAACTTGGCGGCGGCTCCATTATGCTCTGAGGAATATTCATATGGGCATTCAGGAGTCCAATGGAGCTCGTGCAAGGCATCAAGACGGCGAAGATGTATCGTACATTGGTAGAAGACAACGTTCACCCCTTCATCACGATCAATTTCCCAATGGCAGTGGCATTTTTCACCAAGATAACGCTCCACGTCACAAGGCCAGGATCGTGATGGAGTAGTTCGAGGAACACAATGGCGAGTTTCAATTGAAGTGCTGGCCTCCCCAACTCGCCAGATCTGAACCCGATCGAACACGTCTGGGATGTGACTAATCGTGGCGTTGGAGCTCATCGTCCCCTTCTCCTCATTTTGCGGGAATTAGGTGACTTGAGTGTGGAGATGTGGTACCAACTCCTTACAGCGATCTGCCAAGGCCTCCTTGCTTCCATGCCACGACGCGTAGCCGCTGTTATCCGTGGCAAAGGTTGACATACCGGCTATTAGATCGGTAGTCAAAATGTTTTGGCTGATCAGTGTAAATGCAATCTAGCATTCTTTCTGTCTTAAGAAAGGTTTCAAGATTAGGCCACTGGAGTGGAAAACGAACACTGCTTTCAGCACCAGCCTCGTGCAGCAACGCGGTTCCGGAATGAAGCGCCTAGAACCGCTCGGGCACAACGGCTGGCAGAACTCACCAGAGTTAAACACGCTACCCTGCCGTGTCTCAGAGACACAGAACTCGAAGAGTTTACACTGAGTTGCGATAATGATTAGTGAATGTCTTCATAAAGTTTGCGAAAGCCAGATCGCGAATTAAAGAGAACAAAATAGTAACAAACTAGTGTTTGTGTTCAAATATAGGGAATTGGAAACACCAACGCCAGTGCTAATCTGAGGTTATAAAGTTAAGTGAGAAGTGGAAATCTTCACGAACGATACAGAATGGTAAGAAGACGGATGGACTGAGGTTTCAAACGAGTTGTTTATGACATTTGTGTAATACCAGTCTCTGACTGCACTTTGAATGCATGTCTTGTAACGCTGTTGAACACAGGTCGTTTTCCTGCAGCGCGGGCCCTGGGAACGTCGACACCGTGTACGAGAGTACCACCGCCACACTCGTCGCCTTCTCTCCCCTGACAGGCGGCAGTGGGGTGGGGGGTTCGTGCTGTGCTGTGCTGTGCTGTGCTGTGCCGTGCTGTATAAGACCCGCAGCGCAGCGGCGCCGCAGTTACAGAGGCGGCCCCTAAACGTGACGCCGCGGCCACTAATTGCCTTCCTTGTTAGCGGCAGCGGCTTCGCCGACTTAAAGGCATGGTCGCGCATTCATGAATACATTTCCTTGATGGGTCATTCACGACGGTGGAAGCGACAGTTCGGGCGTGCTCGAGTGACGCAATCATTAAATACAGTTCGTTTGAAACGGCACCGACATCGTATCGGCAGTCCGACGGAAAGTTTCCGCTCATAGCTGCATTCAAACGTCGAGATAAATACTCTAAAATGGAAAAATAGACAACAAAAATACCCACACAGATAGGAAATTACCAGAGTATCGGATATTGGTAGATATGATGTGCTCGTTCATGTACACACAAACAAATGATTACAATTTCAGAGTAATTGGATGAGTTATTCATAAGAAACCTCTTCACAAACTGAGCAAGTCAATAATGCGATGGTGCACCTCCGACCCAAATTCAGTCACTGGCGTTGACTGATAAACTATCTCTTAAATACATAGGTAAATACGCTCTTCCAATGAATGGAGAACTGAAGTATTTCATGGTTTTAATATATGTTGGCAACAAGAGTTCAGTTTCATTTCAGTTTTCTTTCATTTCCATGTTAGTAAGGAGGTGATCAACTGTGAATGATGAACAGCCATTGATAGGCGCTGTCTCTTTGATTAATACAATTTCGTCATCTAGATAATTTTGTGAGATTGGCATATTGGCTGCCATATGAAGCATACTTCCGCATGCTACTGTAAGTAGGCTGTTTAGGTTTTTGTAGGCTGTTTAGGTTTTTTTTATTGGTAACGCCGCCTCTGTATTGGAGGTGAGCCGCCAGCAGTGGTGGATGTGGGGAGAGAGATGGCGGAGTTTTGAAATTTGTCATGAACTGCTATATTTATATATGATGATATCAAGGTAAATACGTTGTTTGTTCTCTATTAATATCTTTCATTTGCTAACTATCGCTATCAGTAGTTAGTGCCTTCCATAGTTTGAATCTTTTATTTAGCTGGCAGTAGTGGCGCTCGCTGTATTGCAGTAGCTTGAGCAGCGAAGATTTTTGTGAGGTAAGTGATTTGTGAAAGGTATAGTTTAATGTTAGTCAGGGCCATTCTTTTGTAGGGAATTTTGAAAGTCAGATTGCGTTGCGCTAACAAAATATTGCGTGTCAGTTTAAGCACAGTCATGTATAATTTTTCAAAAGGGGACGTTTCACTACTAGTTTTTGTGTAATGGGAGGTTGGTTGTTTGGTTGGTTTGGGGAAGGAGACCAGACAGTGTGGTCATCGGTCTCATCGGATTAGGGAAGGATGGGGAAGGAAGTCGGCCGTGCCCTTTCAGAGGAACCATCCCGCCATTTGCCTGGAGTGATTTAGGGAAATCACGGAAAACCTAAATCAGGATGACCGGACGCGGGATTGAACCGTCGTCCTCCCGAATGCGAGTCCAGTGTCAAACCACTGCGCCACCTCGCTCGGTCTGTAATGGGAGGGAAAAAGCTGTTGTTGATAGTACAATCTGTAGCTATTTCATTTCTGTTGCTTCTTTATGCAAGCTCTAAGGTGTGAGAAATGTGACGTCTTACCTGCCGTATGTTAAATGGTAAATTTGACGTTGGGATCGAATCTGCTGAAAAGGTTACACAATTTTTCTACTTCAGTTTTATTGCTCTGTAAAAGTATGATAGCTACATAGCTGCAACGGTGATTTATTTTATTAAACAATACCTGATTCGAGCAAGACATCAGGTTTTCTAAATGATTGACACAAATGTAAGCTAACAAGTCAGAGATACTTGATCCCTTGGTTAACACATCTGGCTGTTCATGAAATTCGTTTTTGATCTGAAATTAATTATGTTTCAACACAAGTTCTAGGATGTCCACAAGTTCTGTAATTTCTGTTGCTGTAACAGCCGAAAACTTATTTAAATTTTTGTTACTGTTTTGTAATGTAAGCTTTGTTGGGACAATGGCAGGCAGTTAACTCTCACCCTATGATTTTTCCTTCATTTTATTCGTCACTTTATGCAAATGGAGGTAATATGAATTTTTATACTTGTAACTTAGGTTAAATATGCTCCATTTCAGTCATTTAATACTGGCACATATGCGTTAAATCATTCTAATTGTAAATATAAATGTAGGAGCCGTGTCACTGAAAAGGAGCTATTATTAATAAAATGCATGCCTAACTCTAGAAATTGCAACAATGGAGAGCCCACGACTTCATATCTGTTACTAATATTGTACATTTTAGTCTGATATATTTCATTATATATTGTGCCTGGTACTATTCATCTCATAAATTCTAATTTAACACCATAATTTTAAATGTTTGCAGTATAAAACGAGTGACGAGCTCTCAGTTTGACAGTTATTACCTCAGATCATGACCAAAGACAGTGTGTGTCTTGACTGTATCTTTGTTTTTGATGTTTGGCTTCCTACGCTCCAGTTTCTCCTGTGGAATGAGGTTGTTTCCTAGGAATGGCTTAATGAGGCGAGAAGCAGGTCGCAATAAACAAATATTAGTAGAAAAGATACACTTTGTTTCTTTGTCACATTTAAGATTAACCAGAGCCTCACCTTACATTTCTTCACTTACGAAACTTTTTACTAACAATTCTTCTGCGTTTGAGAGCAACAAATATGTCAAACGACAACAATGGAAGAAAAAGTGAAATTCATTACTCTTCAAGGAATCTAACACAGGGCAAGGTGGATTACGCAGCTGTAAACCTCTTTGACAGTGTATACATGAAAATAAAATGTCTGATAGATATTAGTTTATCAAATGTAAGCATCTTCAGTGGAATCTACACACACACACACACACACACTCACTGGTCATACCGGACTCGAGAGTCCATTACCGCAGCAACGTATTTTCGCCATCTGTCCCTGTCTTGGGCTATTACCTTCCATTTACCTTCAATACCTAGGCTCCTTAAATCAGCCTTCACATTGTCTTCCCATCTACGCCTCGGTCTCCCCACAGGACGTTTTCCCTCTAGGTGCCCTACCAGTACTCTGCGCGCTGCCCTGCCCTCATCCATTCGAGCTACGTGACCCGCCCATCGCAGCCTACGTGATTTAATAATACTGATTACGTCAGGGCTTGAATAGAGTTCGTGAACCCCTTCGTTATGCAGTTTTCGCCACTCTCCGCTAATGTCATCCCTTTTTTCTCCGAAATTTTCCTCAAAATTTTGTTTTAAATACTCGAAACGGCTTTTCATTTTGCACAGTGAGAGACCAAGTCTCACACCCATACAGCATAACTGGTAGAATAATAGTTTTGTATATTCTAATCTTTAAATTCCTAGACAATATCCGTGATGAAAGTAATCTATTCAGTGAGAAGTAGCACACATTTCCCGCCCGTAATCTCTTCTTCAGTTCGGATTCAATCTCATTCCTTGAAGTGATGTCCACGCCTAGATACTTAAATGTGTTCACTTTTTCAAACTGCATGTCTCTAACTCTTGACATTTCCTCATCTAATGCTGTTGGCATTCTAGTAGTAACCAGGTATTTAGTTTTGTCTTCACTTATCCTTAGACCTACATCTTCACTAGCCTTGATTAACGCATTCGCATTTGATGTTACAGATTCTTTACTATCGCTAATGATGCTTAAATCATCTGCATACCCTTATATCTTAATATTTCCATTTAACTCCACACCCTCTGAATTATCTGCTGCCATTCGTACAATATATTCTAGGACTGAGACAGGGCATCTCCCTTCTTAAGGGCGTTCTTTATTACAAATTCTTCTGATTCCAAATGCCCCACGCGTACTCTACGTTTTGAGTTTTTCAAACTCGCTTCTATAAGTCTAACATACTTCTTTGGTATTCCAAGTTCCAAAAGAATTCTGTACAACTTTGATTGCAATACTGAATCAAATGATATGTAAAATCTATGAAAAGATTATGAACTGGTTTATTGTATTCCCATATATTTCCAAAATTTGACGCAGGGTGAATATTTGGTCCATAGTTGATCTGTTCCTCCGAAAACCAGCTTGGTAATCCCCCACAATTTCATCTGCATATGGTGTAAGCCCGCTTAGCAGAATACTCGAGAAAATTTTGGAACATACTGGTAATAGCGATATCCCTCAATAATTACTACAATCCATTTTGTCGCTTTTCTTAAAAATTGGCATCAGAATCGATTCCTGCCACTCTTCAGGTATCATCTCTGAGTTCCATACTTTAGTTATCTCTTTGTGAACTACTTCCACCAATTTCTGTCCCCCATTTTTAACTAATTCTGCAGTTATGCAATCTGATCCTGGTGCTTTATGGTTTTTCAATTTGTTGATTGCATCTCTTACTGCCTTTAACGTTGGCTCAGGTATCTGGGGTTCCGCTGTATGTATTTCGTGCGCCTGCTCATTTCCCGCTTCCTGGTGTACATTTAATAGATGCTCAAAATACGCCCTCCATTTATTTAATATAGTACTGGGGTCTGTCAGTATTCCCCCAGCATCCCCTCGAAGTGCATTTGTCCTAGCCTTGAACCCCTTTCTATACCCATTTATGTCTAGGTAAAGTTCCATAATGTTTTTTGTTTTACTGTTTGTTTCCATTTTTGTAATTTGATTGTTCAAATAATCCCTCTTCTTTGCCCATAGCCTACGACCAACTTCCCTTCTCATGTTAAAGAACTCCTCTCGATTTCTGTCTCCCATTCTATCTCAATCTAATCGCGCTTATCTCCTTTCCTCTGCCAATTTCTTGCATTATTCATCAAACCACGGTTTGTACCTATTGTGACCTTCGCTGCCTCTTTGATATTATTCCTCACAGTGATCCACTGTTTATTTACATCCTCGTCTTGATCTTCGTGTGTCCTGAGAGCATCAAACCTATTTGAAATTTCTATCATGTACCTTCTTCTAAAGTTTTCATCATTTAGCCTGTCAGTGTCGAACCTAACAAGTTCTGCATTGTGACACCTTGATGTTGCTGTAGATAGCCGTTGGTGAATTTTGGCAACTACAAGAAAATGATCAGAATCGCAGTCTGCTCCCCTGAAAGTCCTAACATTTTCTATTCTAGTGTGCAATCTCCAATCTACAAAAACATGATCAATTTGGTTTCGGGTGTGTCCATCTGGAGAGACCCAAGTTACTTTATGAATTTGCTTCCTTTTAAAATATGTGCTCTCAACAATCATGTCTTTGAAACAGCAAAATTAACCACCCTTGTGTCATTATCATTCGAAATGTTATGCAAAATTTCTTTTTCAGTTGTAGGCTGGAATGCTTCCTCCTTCCCTATCTTCGCATTAAAATCACCTATGATTAATTTTGTATCGTACGAGGAGAACTCATCCCACATTTGATCTAGTTCTTCATAAATGCCGTCTTCAACAACCTCTTCAGTGCCCTGGTGGTGCGTGTACATTAATTACTGCTAGTCTATTCCACCTGCCGGCCAACGCTATAACTGATAGTCGTTCACTAATGAACCTTATATCTCTGATTACGTGAAGGACTTTTCTCTGTACTGCGAAACCTGTTCCGAAACTGTGAGCTTCCGCACCTCCATAGAAAAATGTATAGTTACGCCTCTATATGCTACCCTCCCCCTGCCACCTAGTTTCTTGAATAGCTGTAATGTCTACATCGTATCTATCTAATTCGTCTAATAATGTCTGGAACGTTCCTGGCCGGTTCAAACTTTTAACGTTCCATGTTCCCAGCCTGAAAGCTCCTTTCGGTCTGAATCTCTTCGAAGTATGTTCCGCCCGGAGATCCGAATGGGAACCTAGTTTACCTCCGGAATATTTCACTTCAAAGAGACCCATTGCCGTTAATGTTGCTAATCCTTGATGAATAGATTTGGTAGTAAGAGAAGAAGAAACAGGGATGGTTCATCACGTCATCGTTTGCTCCCCACCGGCTGTTCGCGACTGATTATTTTTTGTATTCGCAGCTACCCTTTATATTTGAAGGCCGTATCCCCCTATCAGCAACCTGAGGACGCGCTGTGCCGTGGTGGTAGTGGCCCACGAGACAGATCTATTTTTTCCATAGTAAAACTTTTACCCTCGTCTATTGTTTGTCTATTGTTTGATGGAATGTTCTAGGGGAAAAGCATGCCATTCGCTAAGGTAGGAGGTGTGCATGGTGACGTCACACTTACATCCCACTCGAGTTAATTTGACAAAGAAAAAACGCGTGATAAAGCTTATTGTTGCATCTAGCTTCGAAATCAACTGTGGTTAAAACTGTAAAATGGCGATAAAAACTAGCAAAAGCGAGGGGCAGTTAAAACGTGCTTTTTCTTATCTAATCACACATTGAATAGCCAAAGAAACTGGTACAAGCCGGCCGCGGTGGTCTCGCGGTTCTAGGCGCGCAGTCCGGAACCGCGCGACTGCTACGGTCGCAGGTTCGAATCCTGCCTCGGGCATGGATGTGTGTGATGTCCTTGGGTTAGTTAGGTTCAAGTAGTTCTAAGTTCTAGGGGACTGATGACCACAGCTGTTAAGTCCCATAGTGCTCAGAGCCATTTGAACCATTTTTGAAACTGGTACAAGTGCCTAATGTCGTGTAGGGCCCCCGCGAACGCGCAGAAGTGCCGCAACACGACGTGGCATGGACTAGACTAATGTATAAAGTAGGGCTGGAGCGAACTGACGCCGCGAATCAAGCAGGGCTGTCCATATATCCGTAAGAGTACGAGGGGGTGGAGATTTCTTCTGAACAGAACGTTGCGAGGCATCGCAGATATACTCAATAATATTCATGTCTGGGGAGTCTGGTGGCCAGCGGAAGTGTTTAAACCTAGGAGTGTGTTCCTAGAGCCACTCTGTAGCAATTCTGGACGTAGTGGGTGTCCCATTGTCTTGCTGGAATTGTCCAAGTCCACCGGAATGCACAATGGACATGAATGGATGCGGGTGATCTGACAGGATGTTTACGTACGTGTCACCTATAAGAGTCGTTTCTATACGTATCACGGGTCCCATATCATTCAAACTGCACACAACCCACACCATTACAGAGTCTCCAACAGCTTGAGCTGTCCCCAGCTGACATGCAAGGTCCATGGTTTCATGAGACTGTCTCCATACTCGTAAACATCCACCCGCCCATTACAATTTGAAACCATACTCGTCCGACCAGATCCATGTTTCCTGTCATCAACAGTCGAATGTCGGTGTTGGCGTCCTGGCGAAGTGTAAAGTTTTTGTGTCGTGCAGTCATAGGGCACGCGAGTGATTCTTCGGCTCCGAAAGCCCATATCGATGATGCTTCGTTGAACGGTTCGCACGCTGAGGCTTTGTTGATGGCCAAGCACTGAAATCTGCAACAGTATGCGGAAGGGTTGCACTTCTGAACGATTGATTCTCTTCAATCGTCGTTGGTCCTATTTTTCCAGGTTCTTTTTCCGGCAGCAGGGTTGTCGCAAATTTGACGTTTTACCGGATTCCTGATATTCACGGTACACTTGTGAGATGGTCGTACGGGAATTCCCCACATAATGCTACCTCGGAGATATTGTGTGCCATCGCTCGTTTTCCGACTATAACATCACGTTCAAACTCACTTAAATCTCGATAACCTGCCATTGTAGCAGCAGTAGCCGATGTAACAATTGCACCAGACACTTGTTGTCTGAACAGCCGTCTTAGGTTGTTTGCAAATTACGCTGTCGTTTATCGACTAATGAAGTCATCAGAAGATCAAAACAAACTGAAAAACGATTTAGAAAAGATATCTGAATGGTGCGAAAATTGGCAGTTGACACTAAATAATGAAAACTATGAGGTCATCCACATGAGCGCTAAAAGGAATCCGTTAAACTTCGGTTACACGATAAATCTGTCAAATCTAAAGGCCGTAAATTCAACTAAATAGCTAGGAGTTACAATTATGAACAACTTGAATTGAAAGGAACACAGAAAATGTTGTGGGGAAGGCTAACCAAATACTGCGTTTTATTGGCAGGGCAGAATGTAACAGATTTACTAAGGAGACTGCCTACACTACGCTTGTCCGTCCTCTTTTAGAATACTGCTGTGCGTTGTGGGATCCTTACCAGGCAGGACTGATGGAGTGCATCTAAAAAGTTCAGAGAAGGGCATCACGTTTTGTATTACCGCGAAATATGGCAGAGAGTGTCACTGAAATGATGCAGGATTTGGGCTGGACATTATTAAAAGAAAGGCGAGTTTCGCTGCGACGGAATCTTCTCACGAAATTCAAATTACCAACTTTCTCCTCCGAATGCGAAAATATTTTGTTGACACCGACCTACATAGGGAGAAAGGATCACCACGATAAAATAAGGGAAATCTGAGCTCGTACGGAAAGATATAGGTGTTCGTTCTTTCCGCGCGCTATACGAGATTGGAATAATGGAGAATTGTGAAGGTGGTTCGATGAACCCTCTGCCAGGCTCTGAAATGTGATTTGCAGAGTATCCATGTAGGTGTAGATGTAGATATAGGCTTAGTCTTAGATAGGCGTTGCCGGCGGCAGTGTCATTTGCTGCCTGTTGACATACGTCTGTATTTGAATACGCACGCCTATACTGATTTCTTTGGCGATTCAGTGTATTATCTTGCCACTGAAGAGAAAAGAACAATAGCTAGTGCAGTTTCTCCTTGTCGCTTAACGATATATCATGTCCCAAGTTTTATCTTTTTCTATTTTTAATTGATCTTTCATAGAATATTAAAGAAGTAGAAACTTTTTTCTTCAGCAATAATATGACCACAGTGTTTCAGTGTTGTTCTCACTTTTGCAGGAAAGGAAGAGGCTAAAACGAAAGTTGTGCTTGTACACCATCTTAATATTTTCAGTCTTTTCACAAATTGATTGAATCAAAGCATCGTTCTTGTTTCTCTGTTGCGATCTATCTTCCAAGGCAATTTTGCTATATTCCACCGCAGTGGCAGATCTAGGAACATATTTTGGGATGGATTTTTAATTTTTTTAGAAATCCCAGATTGGGAGGATATTTATAAGCATGATATTTATAAGTATAGGAATGACTATCATTTACTTCTCTTATTTTTTAAAAGAAAAAAATAACTTATTGGTGGTAGTGGGGGGCGCTTTCAACCACTTGGAGAGGAAATCTGTAAAATTCCGAGGCGTTGTGCAGTTAACGAACAACTGCTTTTGAAAAGCGCCCTAACAAGGAAGGACTTCCCCTTACTTGAAGAAGCCCTGTATAGAGGTTGACCTGCTTCAGGGCAAAAATTTAGTAAAGTAGGAAAAGATTTAAATTTACAAATGTAGGTATGATTTATAATTGCTTTCTTCTTACTAACTGTAAGAGTACTTCTATGACCCCCAGTGTCACAGAGGAAATTGTAAATGGCAGCATGTGACATATAAATATTTTTTCACTTTTTTAAAAAAATTGTTCTGTGTTGTTCTAGCTGCTTTGTGCCACATCATAACGTCGATCATGAATATGATATTGGGAACATGTAACTAATATGGTGTAGGTAACATGGTACTGCCGGTGTCTGTCCTTTTTCCTTCCTTCTCCCTGTAGTCGACTATGCACTGTACCCTTTTAGTTCATAGCCATAGTAGATGCCCTCCCACGTTAACGCAGCAGCTGCCACTAACTGTTCCGCTTGATAGACGGTGCCATCAACGGGCTACTGGCGACCTCGCTGTGAACGGCATCATAAATGAAGCTGACGCAAAGCAGACCCCATATAAGGATCCGTAGGACAACTTCAGATGTCCTTGCTCAAATTCACAACGAACCTGCTGAGGCCATTTTATCCCTAGAAGTACTTCGTAAATGATAATGAAGTCTGCTGTTAAATCTCCGTTTTAATTCTGTAATAAAATTCAACTGTCTTACGTCCCTGACTACGGCTTTACGCTCCGCAATACGCAGGATAGAAAGGTCTGGTACTCACAAATATAGATTAGTCCACTTTGCTACCACGATTCTAACCTTGCAGGAAGCCTCTCTCAAGGTTTCGCAAAATCTTATAATCATCATTATCAGATTGACAGATTAGCCGTGTAGCCTAATCCGACTTCATGATCACGTTTTTTCATGCTGTCTCTTTTCGAATCTTCCAATACTTCTTCTTTCATGAGGTACATATACCACGGCTTACAGTGTTAATCTCCTCTCTGACTCCCACGTGGTCCTTCCATTCATTTATCTCTGCATTCAGCCATTATATTGTTTATGCGTTTATCATTTCTCGTTTCTTCATTTTTAAATTTTTTTTTGATATGCACTACTGGCTCAATGTTGCCTGAGAGTGGAAGGACCGGGCAAAATAAGGACTGAACATCATTCGTACTGCTATTTTTTACTAACACTTCTTAGGAAGTAACCAACTAGAAAGACAGAGCCTTCACATGTTAAGACAAAACCATCGGGTTAGATAAAGAAATTTGTGAACAATTACTGATAATCGGTAAAATAATCTCTTTAAGTAGAAAACTCAAGAATGCTCCAAAAACAGACTTCAAAACACGCATGGAATAAACGGCTTTAGAATGAGCTTGACTAAAACATAACAAATAATTCGCGTTTACCTAAAGGGAGTTCATTAAAAGGAAAGGAAAATAATGAAAAAGGCTTGGTATGAAACCACCACTCATCGGGCAATGTGGTATACACGATCGGTCCCGAAATTACTTAGGGCAGCCCCGATACGCTCCTCACGACACTGCTTTTCTAAGCAGCCAGTCGGTACACGCCCCAAGGCGAAAGCGTACAATGATAGCCTTATGAACGGAGAAGTAACTTTTAAGTATAACAAGTAAAATTTCAAATTATCAAATGCCACGCTGGCAGCGTAGACTCAAGAGTTGAAATAAGTTTCTAGAAGATGATAAGGTAAGTGGCCAAGGCAGTCACCCCACTTACACTTCATCGTTAAGGCGTCAGTCGGCCAACCGAGGTTCAGATTCAAATCACTCGACGAGGCTGAAACTGTAAATACTTAACCGTCGCCCCAGACGCAAACATACACTATGTGGTCAAAAGTATCTGGACGCCCCCAAAAACATACGTTTTTCATATTAGGTGCATTGTGCTGCCACTTACTGTCAGGTACTCTATATCATCGACCTCAGTAGTCATTAGACATCGTGAGAGGGTAGAATGGGGCGCTCCGCGGAACTCACGAACATCGAACGTCGTCAGGTGATTGGATGTCACTTATGTCTGTACGCGAGATTTCAACACTTCTAAACATCCCTAGGTCCACTGTTTCCGATGTGATAGTGAAGTGGAAACGTGGAGGGACACGTAGAGTACAAAAGCGTACAGGCCGACCTCGTCTGTTGACTGACAGAGATGATGACAGCTGAAGATGGTCGTAATGTGTAATAGGCAGATATCTATCCAGACCGCCACACAGGAATTCCAAACTGCATCAGAATTCCCTGCAAGTTCTATGACAGGCGGGAGGTGAGAAAACATGGAATTCATGGTCGAGGGGCTGCTCGTAAGCCACACATCACGCCGGTAAATGCCAAACGACGCCTAACTTGGTGTAAGGAGCGTAAACATTGGATGAATGAACAGTGGAAAAACGTTATGTGGAGTGACGAATCACTGTACATAATGTGGCGATCCGATGGTAGGCTGTGGGTATGGCGAATGCCCTGTGAACGTCATAGGCCAGCGTGTATACTGCCATCAGTAAAATTCGGAGGTTGTGGTGTAATGGTGCGGTCGTGTTTTTCATGGAGGGGCCTTGCACCCCTTGTTGTACCGCGTGACACTATCACAGCGCAGGCCTACATTGATATTTTTAGCACCTTCTTCCACCCCATTGTTGAAGAGCAATTCGGGGATGGTGATTGCATCTTTCAACACGATCGCGCCCCTGTTCGTAAAGCACAGCCTGTGGTGGAGAGCTTACACGCGAATAACATCCCTGTAATGGACTGGCGCGCACAGAGTCCTGGCCTGAATCCTACACAACACCTTTGGGATGTTTTGGAACTCCGACTTCGTGCCACGACATCGATACCTCTCCTCAGTGCAGCACTCCGTGAAGAATGGGCTGCCATTGCCCAAGAAACCTTCCAGCACCTGACTGAACGTATGCCTGCGAGACTGGGAGCTGTCATGAAGGTTAAGGGTGGGCCGTCACCATATTGAATTGCAGCATTACCGATGGAAGGCACCACGAACTTTTAAGTCATTTTCAGCCAGGTGTCCGGATAGTTTCGATCACATAGTGTACGTCTAAGGAAGATGCGAACGGCTGGCTGATGAAACTCATCTACGTTAAACACAAGGTTGGTTTGGAATTGCAACCCCACAAAGCATAAGTCGCAAGATATGTCCCCGTTAGACGCTAAGGTTGAGAGCGCCAAATAGCTAAAGAAAGCGACTAGACGATTTAGAGCACAACGTATCATGCAAAAAAGAGAACAAAATGTTGAAAGTTAAAAATAGTGACTCAGTGAACGTTACAAAAAATTACATAACCTGAAGCAATCCAAAACCCGAATAATATAATCAAACAGTCGAATCACGACTCTATGCAATCACCAAATTGAAGCTATTATTTTTCATATGAGCGACACATTACTCAAATCGCCTAGCCAGATACGGGAAAAGGAAACAACAACAACGGAAGGCTGAACCGTGTCCAAAATAGAAGCAGTAAGACACAGACAGGCGCAGGAAGCGAACCAATCACAGTTATCACGCTCACAGGGGAGCGACATCAGTCTTTACGAATGCCTTGTGTCTCGGCGCCGAAGCAACGAACTAAAATTAACACACTGAGCAACCAAATCCGCTGTGCATGACAACCAGGAAAAAAAAAAAAAAAAAAAAACTTGGAGCGCCAAGAGTTGTGTGGATGACGACGACACACCCGACGTCTCCAGACCTGGTCGGCCGAAGGATTGTCCACTCAACGTTTCTCCACTCCCGTTTCCGGTGTACGTCCCTCGCGTCTGGAAGACGCTGAGCCTGACAATCTTGGAAGTCACACGAGCGCTAGAACCAATAGCCTGTCCGTTGCCCGCAGACCTGCGCTGTCCGTGCTGCTTCACTGACTGCCCCTCATGGAAAACAGTCTGAAAGCCACTTTCGGGAAATATGTCACGTTTCCTTCATGGCAAAGATCGTGTTCCAGGAGGCATGGCGCTAGGTATCGATAGAGCAACAGGTCATCTACTTTTATAAATTCTCACAGCTGTTAGAAACTCATCTCAGACAATTGGATATTTCTGATCTGTCGTTTGGTAACGATCTACATCGCACTGCCGAAGAGAAGATCTCTCTCAGTTTTACAAAGTTTAATTACTTTTTATAAGTTCCATCTACAGTGCCCAAATATACATAAGCTTTTTGATTACATTTTTATATTTTCAGTAACATAGTAACGTAGCATAGAAATACGTTCTGAGAATGGATTGTAGCATTGCTAGCAAACAGAACCCAGTGTGACGATTCTACCTAAGAGACATTATCAGAATTGAAAGGAAGTTACCAGGTAGTGTGATAGGTGCGTTACAGTTCACAGTAAATGTAAAGGACTGGGCACAAAGCGTTTTACCGCCATAGAGCGTTTCTTTACAGGAAGATCATAGTGGCGGCTCCCTTTCCCAAAATTGGAATAAAGTTTGACGCCGGCCGCAGTGGCCGAGTGGTTTTAGGCGCTTCAGTCCGGAACCACGCGGCTGCTACGGTCGCAGGTTCGAATCCTGCCTCGGGCATGGATGTGTGTGATGTCCTTAGGTTAGTTAGGTTTAAGTAGTTCTAAGTTCTAGGGGACTGATGAACTCAGATGTTAAGTCCCATAGTGCTCAGAGACATTTGAACCATATCTTGCCCGCCATGACTCCAGCAGCACTTTGCTCGGTCGTCACATGTGCCACAGTTCACCATTTACCCTGCTTCACAGAGCGGAAAAGCCTCCGGCCTCGACCTACTGTGACGAGACTTTCACATCCAGCACCTTAACGCCTACACGTGGTCTCACCATCCTCCAATTACGTCCCAGAGATGCTCGCGACAGTAGCATGCGAACAACCGACCAGCTTCGCTGTTTCTAAGATTTTCCTTCCCGGGCTCCAGACAATTACACCTGCTCTTTGCCAGAGTAGCTTGTGTTAGTAGATTTCCCCATCTGCGACCCTTATCGTCGCTAGAACGTGTTCCTAAACGTCTATGGTCTCTTACATTTTTTTTACCGGTTCATGCGCAGTTATCAGTTTCGGGATGTGCTGTTGTGATAATGTTTTGTATCATCAGTGTATGTGTGTATAGTTTCGTAATAATAACTTAGCTGTACCACAAGACAAATAATCCCTGGTTTCTGCAATTGATGGTTATGTACTTTCTTGCGATTTTCACAAATCGCTAAAAAATGTTAAATTTCTGCAAGTGTAAAGTGCGTTTTACAACAGCTCCCAGCCACATCCACGTCATGTGTACATCATTCAGCCCTTTAACGTGCCTGGAAGCGTAATTTCATCTTTTGACGGCTTGTGGATTGGCAGTTTGCGGAATGTAGGGCTGTCCAATCGGTGCACACTACAGTGATTTAAGTCGGTTGTTCTACTGATATCGTGGAACATCCGAGATCGGACTGTCGATAGTGGACTGTACTGTTTCGAGAAATTCCCTTAGTCTAACCATATTTTTCCAAATGGCCAACATGTACATTAGAAACTATACTTACATGAATTGATACCCATATAAATCATTTACCGCTGTCCTATAAACCACGCCCGCTACAAACGGTCCATTTTAGTTTTCCACTTTGGATTTTCTGTTAACTGCAATTAGACCTTACCATCATTTATAACGTACAGATTCAGATATTCTGCATATTTTCTAAAAATTAGCGCTTCTTTCATAGCGACGGAGTTTGCGGCAAATATGAATGTCAAATACGGAATATCAATCGATGCCAATTTTCGTACAAATTACCATTATGCTGGAGTCTTTCTAGTAATTCATGTAGATCGAACAGAAATACTTAATAAGCGTTTCCAGATGCACAGGGCGATTCCTTGATGATGTTTCAATCTGTCAGGCATAATGAAGAAGGGTAAATGTATCAGGTTAAGGTAAGAGGCGCTGTTTCGGAAACGACACAGTCGAAAGTTGCAAGCGAAAATCGTTTGATGGCGTTCTTATACCTCTGACATTTGTTGCTAAGATTGTAAACTATGAAACTTTCAGAGATAGCAGTATGGACCAAAACAAGAAAAAATGTCTTGTAGACATGAGCTCTAAAATGCATACCTTAAGAGCTATGAGCACTTGTTCATCTTCGATAATGCGAAAATCTCTTCTACAGCAAGCTCTTATTTTCTATATTATCGTAGGAGGTAATATGGATCTAACGAGGAGGAAGCTATGCAGTTAATATGACCTCTAAAATGCATTCATTAGGAGGTATGAGCACTTGTTCATTTCGCTACTTTGAGACGCACGTTTTGGTTGGTTCAAATGGCTCTGAGCACTATGGGACCTAACATCTGAGGTCATCAGTCCCTTAGAACTTAGGGTGCGCACATTTTCTATTGAACAAGTGCCCCTTTAAGGTATGGATTTTAGAGCCCATGTTTACTAGACTTTTGGTCCATACTACTCCTCGTGAAAGTCACCTGCCATACTATATTACACCAAGGTGACAAAAGTGATGGAATACTTCCTAATAGCGGGTCGGACCTTTTGTCCGGCGCGGTGCAGCAACTTAATATGACATGGAATTAACAAGTCGGAGGTCCCCTGCAGAAATACTGGGCCATGCTGCCTCTATAGCTGACCATATTTGCGATAGTGTTGGCGGTGCAGGATTTTGTGCACGAACTGTCCTCTCGATTATTTCCTAAATCATATCGGACGATCTGGGTGACCAAATCATTGGCTCGAATTGTCCAGAATGTTCTTCAAACAAATCTAGAACAATTGTGGCCCGTTGACATTGCCCGCTGTCAGCCATAAGAACTCCACGGGTGTTTGGGAAACATGAAGACAATGACGGCTGCAAATGGTTTCCGAGTAGCCGAACATAGAGATTTCCAGTCAGTGATCGGTTCAGTAGGATCAGAGGACATGGTCCATTGCATGTAAACACAACCCATACCATTGTAGAGACACCAACAGCTTGCAGTACTTCGTTCACAACTTGGGTCCATAGCTTCGTGGGGTTCAAAATGGTTCAAATGGCTCTGAGCACTATGGGACTTAACTTCTGAGGTCATCAGTCCCCTATAACTTCGAACTACTTAAACCTAACTAATCTCTGGACATCACACACACATCCATGCCCGAGGCAGGATTCGAACCTGCGACCGTAGCGGTCGCGCGGTTCCAGACTGAAGCGCCTAGAACCGCTCGGCCACGCAAGCTGGCGCTTCGTGGGGTCTGCGTCACACTCGAACCCTACGACCATCTCTTACTAACTGAAAAAGGGACTCATCTGGTCAGGCCACGGTTTTCCAGTGGTGTAGGGTCCAACCAATGTGGACACGAGCCCAGGAGGGACGCTGCAGGGATGTCATGTTTTTCGCAGTCGCATTCGCGTCGGTCGGCTGCTGCCATAGCCCATTAACGCTAGATTTCGTGACATTATCCTAACAGATACGCTCGTCGTGCTTCCCGCATCGATTTCTGCATTTATTTAATTCAGTGTTGGTTGTCACTAACAAATAGACGCAAACGCCGCTGCTCTTGGTCGTTAAGTGAATGCCGGTCGGTCACTGCGTTGTACGTCGTGAGAGGTAATGTCGCACGCTCTTGATACTGTGGATTTCAGAATATTTAATTCCCTGACGATTTCCAAAATAGAACGTCCCATGCGTCTAGCTCCAATTACCACCCCACGTTCGAAGTCTGTTTCTCCGTCGCGCTTCTATGATCAAGTTGGAAAACATTCACACGATTCATCTGAGTGCAACTGACAGATCCGCCAATGCACTACCGTCACACACTGTGTCTACAAGATACTAAAGCCATCTCTATATGTGTATATCTCTATCCCATGACTTTTGTCATCGCAGTGTATCAATGTTTCCGGAAATATTTAAGGAAGTACTTAGGTGCCCCTTTTTGAGAGACGCAACACCTCAGAGTACGGAAGGAACTGGTGTAGCGCCTTTGATTTTATACGTGCCTCGAGGTGCCCTTATCATATCTACGGATTAATGTCCTCGTAACGGCAGCGGCATAAATCCTCGTGAGCTACTTCAGAGAGGGAGCGCAAGTGACGGCCAAGGCGATAGGTCGCCGCCAGGTTTCCCACCCCCGGCTATCGCCTCCTCACAGCGGCCAGGCGGTTCTTTTCACTCGGCGGACAGGTTCACGCACGGCAGGCGCCTGCCGCGATAACGAACAAGACAGATGAGGAGCGGAGCTTCCACTCCCAGGGAGCGGCGGAGCGTGTGCAGTTTTAGCGTGCCTCTCCTTGCGGCAAGTGCCCGGTTACTTAGGAGATAAGGCGCAGGAAGCCAGATGGCGACGGCGTTAATTGTGTGACGGCCAGCAGGTGCGTGGGCGGAGGGCAAGGCTTATGGCGACGAGCGAGGCCGGCCAGAGCGGCGGCGAGTGGCAAGGACCAAGCTTGCGTCTGACGTCAGCAGGCGGGACGGGAGGACGAACGCAGGAAATATCAACTCTGCGCTGCAGTGAACTGTCAGATAAAGGAGGCTGCTGGCTTTACTGTGTCAAATAACTGGGAACAAATGGTTTTACTTGACATAAAATAACATTTTCTACAATCTCTCAAATTTTTCCTCCATGTAGCTTCTGCACAACACTTTTCGGAAAATACACTGAGGTGTGGGATAGCGTTATGCACATATACAGATGACGGTAGCATCTCGTAGACAAGCTATAAAGGAGCGTACATTGGCTGGGCTGTCATTTATTCTCAGGTGATTTATCTGAAAAGGATTCCAAAGTGATTATGGCCGCACGACGTGAACTGACTTCGAACGTGGAATGGTAGCTGAAGGTAGAAGCATGGGACTCTCCTTAGGGAATTCCGAGATTCAGAGTGTCAAGAGTGTCCCGAGAATATGGAATTTCAGGCATTATCTCTCACCACGGACAACGCTCTGGCTGGCGGGCTATACTGTCTTAACGACAGAAAGCAACGGCTTTTGCGTAGAATTGTAATTGCTAACAGACAAGACGCACTGAGTGAAATAGCCACACAAATCTGTGTGGAACGAACAATGGACGTATCAGTTAGGGCAGTTCGGCGAAATGTGGAGTTAATGAGCTATGACAGCAGACGATCGACGCACGTGCCTCTGGTAACAGCACGACATCGCCTGCAGAGCCTCTCCTGGGGTCGTGACCATAGCGGTTGGGCCCTAGATGGCTGGAAAACGGTGACGGTCAAATAAATTTCGATTTCAGTTGGTAAGAGCTGGTGGTAGGGTTCGGGTGAGGTGCGGACCCCACGAAGCCATGAATTCAAGTTGTCAACAACCTCCCTGCGAGGTGGTGGTGATTGTTTAATTTTGTGGTCTGTGTTTACATCGAATGGAATCGGTCCTCTGGTCCAACAGAACTGAATGGAAATGGTTATGTTCTGCTAGTTGGAGACCTTTTGCAGCTATTCATGAGCATCATTGGGGATTTTCTCTGCTTGGGGCTGGATGTTTGTGTTGCCCTCATCATTTCTTCTTCATCATCATCATCACTCATGATAGTGGCTAGATTGGACTGCGTAAAAAATTGGAGTGTGAAAAAGTTGGGACATTGTATGGGCGCTGATGGGCTCAAATGGCTCTGAGCACTATGGGACTCAACTGCTGAGGTCATTAGTCCCCTAGAACTTAGAACTAGTTAAACCTAACCAACCTAAGGACATCACAAACATCCATGCCCGAGGCAGGATTCGAACCTGCGACCGTAGCGGCCTTGTGGTTCCAGACTGCAGCGCCTTTAACCGCACGGCCACTTCGGCCGGCTGGGCGCTAATGACCGCGCAGTTGGGCGCTCCACAAACCGAACATCTTCTTCATCTTCTTCATGTTCCGAAACAACGATGGTACTCTTATGGAAAGAATGCGCCATGCCCCGATCAACAATTGTCAGCTATTGGTTTGAAGAACGTTCTGAACAATTCGAGCAAATGATTTATCCGCCCATCAAACATTTATATGACGCAATCGAGAGGTCAGCTTGTGCACAAAATCCTGCGCCGTTAACACTTTGAAATTTATGGACTGCTCTAGAGGCAGCATGGCTCAATATTTCTGCACAGGTCTGGTTGAGTACATACCACGTTGAGTTGCCGCACTACGCCGGAAAAAAGGAGGTCCGTAACTATAGGCCTTTCAGGAGATAGCACATGACTTTTTTCAACTCACTGTAATTCTCATTATCAAGTCCATTTTTACGTGTGTAATGACATTTTGGGGCGTCATATTTCTTATGTGCGAGCTGCTGTATTACTCTGCTGCAGTTATGGCATCTTATTGTCCTGCAATGTAGAATCTAACGTATGCAACATTTACACGACTGACATTCCACAGCACACGTTAAAAACCGAGACATACAATATCAAATGATAAGGCAGACACCTTGGGTCTGAGAGTGGTAAGGTGGTGTAAATGAAAAAAAAAAACAATAATTTCCAACTTATTTATTTTACAAAAAGGCAAAATTAGGCATAAACAGTGACGAATAATATTTACTTGCCACAGCGGCCAATTTAACACAAACAGTGACGAACAAGAACGAAGTTATCACCCTGCAGCGGAGTGTGCGCTGATGAAGATCTGCCAGAAGGTTCGAATGGTTCGAATGGCTCTAAGCACCATGGGACTTAACATCTGAGGTCGTCAGTCGCCTAGACTTAGAACTACTTAACCTAACTGACCTAAGGACATCACATGCATCCATGCCCGAGGCAGGATTCGAACCTGCGACCGTAGGAGCAGCGCGGTTCCGGTCTGAAGCGCCTAGAACAGCTCAACCACAGCGGCCCGTGAAGGTTCGATGACGAACAATTTCACTCCAAGACTTTAGATGCCTGTCTTATAAAAATTTTAGAGACTTCATTTCCATTAATTTTCAACAAAGCAAAAGTTTCGAACTTTATAAATATTAAAAAAATCGCCCACATTGGCGGTCTATGGAATATTTCGTCTTACTTCACAATGAATATTATACAGTGATAGCACTTTAAACGTTAAAAAAAAGTCTTCTCTATTACCTTTTGAATAAGTAAGGGGCACAAGCAAATCATCAAACTTTAGCAGTTGTTCACAACAGAAACCACGGACAAACTGAAACCGAGTAAAGGGACAGAAACACATGGACTAGCCAATGGACAGTAAAGGGCTTGGGAGTATCCCGCGCTGCAAGTGGTTACTCGATTCACAACAGATACTCAAACAAACACATAAAAGATACACTAAAATAACGAGAACTGGAACATGAGGAACGACATTATACCATCAGAAAGTGTACAATTTTTTTTACTTTTCACACTATCGGTTTCGTGCACTGCTCAGTCTTAAGTGCGTCTCAAGTAACATATGTGACTACATCACCGTTCTTAATTAAAAAAACCGTATGCCATGCTTAGTTGTGTAAAGCATAGTCATCAAACGTCGTCATCTTGCTATATTTTCAACGAGACACGATGCTTACGTTCACTCAACGAACTCAGGTAAATGGAAAACATGAAAGAATCTGGGCAGAAAATTCAGCCCGTTTCACTCGAAAGTACTTAAGGTTAACAGAGAAAAATTTACATAACTAAGTAAATAACGTTATGCTCGTGGGCCTCTTAATGCTGTCTGAGGAAAGTCAAATAACTGAGTCCATTTGACCCACAAGTACTGAAAGATAAGTAACAACTGAAAACATTAAAGATACCTAATCTTGAAAATACACACGCCGGTAGTACAGGAAAAGGCAAATCTTACTAGTGCAGGTACTCACAAAACAGTACTAGGTAAAACGTAAGTTCCTCTTACAACTGAAAACAATGAATCAAATGGCCCTGAGCACTACGGGGCTTAACGTCTGAGGACATCAGTCCCCTAGAACTTAGAACTACTTAAACCTAACTAACCTAAGGACATCACACACATCCATGCCCGAAGCAGGATTCGAACCTGCTACCGTAGCGCCTTACAACTGAAACAGTATATATATCGGAAGCGTCCTTATTATCGTGATGCTGATCCGCATTAAGGGCATCAGCCAAAATGACGGCCAGTCCTATAAGCTAGACCAGTTCGCGGTAAGAGCACCAAACGAAACACATTAGCAAAAGAACAAGAGATCCTTGGTGGACATTTCATCGCACACAAGATGTGGTGCTCGCTGTTAATCCTGCATCGGACCTAAGTGAGTTAAAAATGGTGCATGTGGACACGTCCATCAACCTAACAGGTCTAGTCAGATTCCAAAGTACGGACTGCTACCGCAAAGGCACAGGAAAGCGGTGACTCTCCAGTAGAAGTGGGCAGCCCCCCCGCCCCTTAACGTAAATTTTCGCAATGCATATGTGGCTAGCAGGCCAGAGCACAGATCTCAAGTGTAGATCATGATTCACACACTTCCGCTGACAGCCACCCCCCAGCACGTGCCTGCGCGCGTACTTAAATCGGACTCGAGGTGGCGCAAGACCGCCACCAACCGAAAAGCCAGAGAATCCGTAGCTAGAGAACGAGACTGAAGGACGTTCTGCAAGAGAAAGAATCGATATGAGCACGCGCAATACCAAAAATAAAGGAATATTTTGCCTGGCAGCAAAAAATCTAATTTTATAACAAATAAAACCATTTCTAACATACAAAATTTAAAACCAAATAGAATCTTGGGAAATAATTCATAGGTATCATAGACTACATCAAAAGTCAAGTCATTAGTTTTGCAGGCCTCACCTTGGCAAACACTTACGTTGTGACTCTGCAGTCCAGTCGCTACAGCAACAGTTGTTAACAGCCGGGACGTAACGCGCCAGCAGTGATGCACTGCTGTGAGCAATGGCCTTGATCCACATTCTAAATGCTCGTTGCATGTACACTGCTGGCCATTAAAATTGCTACACCACGAAGATGACGTGCTACAGACACGACATTTAACCGACAGGAAGAAGATGCTGTGATATGTAAATGATAGCATTACAGAGCATTCACACAAGGTTGGCGCAGGTGGCGACACCTACAACGTGCTTACATGAGGAAAGTTTCCAACCGATTTCTCATACACAAACAGCAGTTGACCGGCGTTGCCTGGTGAAACGTTGTTGTAATGCTTCGTCTAAGGAGGAGAAATGCATCCCATCACGTTTCTGACTTTGATAAAGGTCGGATTGTAACCTATCGCGATTGCGGTTTATCATGTCGTGACATTGCAGCTCGCGTTGGTCGAGATCCAATGACTGTCAGCAGAATATGGAATCGGTGGGTTCAGGAGGGTAATACGGAACTTCGTGCTGGATCCCAACGGAGTCATATCACTAGCAGTCGAGATGACAGGTAGCGAGGTGGCGCAGTGGTTGGCACACTGGACTCGCATTCGGGAGGACGACGGTTCAATCCCGTCTCCAGCCATCCTGATTTAGGTTTTCCGTGATTTACCTAAATCGTTTCAGGCGAATGCCGAGATGGTTCCTTTGAAAGGGCACGGCCGATTTCCTTCCCAATCCTTCCCTAACCCGAGCTTGCGCTCCGTCTCTAATGACCTCGTTGTCGACGGGACGTTAAACACTAACCACCACCACCACCACCACCGAGATGACAGGCATCTTATCTACATGGCTGTAACGGATCGTGCAGCCACGTCTCGATCCCTGAGTCAACAGAAGGGGACGTTTGCAAGACAACAACCATCTGCACGAACAGTTCGACGACGTTTGCAGCAAAATGGACTATCAGCTCGGAGACCATGGCTGCGGTTACCCTTGACGCTGCATCACAGACAGGAGCGCCTGCAATGGTGTACTCAACGATGAACCTGGGTGACGAATGGCAAAACGTCATTTTTTTCGGATGAATCCAGATACTGTTTACAGCAACATGATGGTCGCATCCGTGTTTGGCAACATCGCGGTGAACGCACATTGGAAGCGTTTATTCGTCATAGCCATACTGGCGTATCACCCAGGGAGATCGTATGGGGTGCCATTGGTTACACGTCTCGGTCACCTCTTGTACGCATTGACGGCACTTTGAGCAGTGGACGTTACATTTCGGACGTGTTACGACCAGTGTCTCTACCCTTCATTCGATCCCTGCGAAACCCTACATTTCAGCAGGGTAATGCACGTCCGCATGTTGCAGGTCCTGTACGGGCCTTTCTGGATACAGAAAATGTTCGACTGCTGTCCTGGCCAGCACATTCTCCAGATCTCTCACCAATTGAAAACGTCTGATCAATGGTGGCCAAGCATGAACTGTGGTATCGTGTTGAAGCTGCATGGACAGCTGTACCTGTACACGCCATACAAGCTCTGTTTGACTCAATGCCCCGGCGTATCAAGGCCGTTATTTCAGCCAGAGGTGGTTGTTCTGGGTACTGATTTCTCAGGATCTATACACCCAAACTGCGTGAAAATTTAATCACATGTCAGTTCTAGTATAATATATTTCTGCAATGAATACCCGTTTATCATCTGCATTTCCTCTCGGTGTAGCAATTTTAATGGCCAGTAGTGTAGTTCCCTTCGCAGTTTTCGCTCATAAACGGGGTTCGATTCACTTAATTTCATATCTGTTCGGAAATCGACTGGTACTAACAAAGCAAGTCATTCGTCCGAGTTCCCTGTCGGTTATGATCTGTAATACTAACATGAATTACAGAAGTATTGGAGGTTCACAAGGTCATCTGGCACCAGTTCAACGTCATCTACAACGCTCCACTACGATCACTGTGCTCTTTCAAGAGGGGACTAACACTGTGTCCGGCGAATTTATAATTCAACATTTCACTGTGGACCACAAAGTGTATCAGGAAAAGTGACTTTCAAGCTTTTAATTTAGGCAATACTCACAGAAAAAACACCAGGGATCGAAATTAGCAACTTACATAAGTAATAGATTTATTTAATTGATGGACTAATGCTGGAATAATGAAAGTGCACGAGAAATTTAACGTGACTTTGGATGTGACAATATAAAAAGAGAATTTCGAGCTTCTTGGAGGGCCGGCCTGAGTGGCCGAGTGGTTCTAGGCGCTACAGTCCGGAACCGCGCGACCGCTACGGTCGCAGGTTCGAATCCTGCCTCGGGCATAGATGTGTGTGATGTCTTTAGGTTAGGTAGGTTTAAGTAGTTCTAAGTTCTAGGGAACTGATGACCTCAGAAGTCAAGTCCCATAGTGCTCAGAGCCATTTGAACCATTTTTGTTAAGTAAGACAAGGGCTATGGAAACAAAGATAACAAGAAGGGAATTGCTAACTCCTCCTCCAGAATGATTGTCTCTATTGCATCACGATCACGCTCTTTCGCAACTTGAGTCTGTATGTGCGTCGTATTTCAAGGAGAGGTTTCACGCAAACGGTTGTGAGGAAACAATGTAAAACCCTTGCCAGCGTCGTGCAACATTTAACCTCTGCCGGGCTGACTCAACTCGAATCTGAGTACCCTCCCTCTGATTACTAAGTCAGATGACTGTGTACATCTACATCGTGCAGAGGAAGGGAGTTACTAGCGTACAACCCACTTTACTGTCGCGAGGAAATACGATTCGACAAATGGACCTAGCTACAACCCTCTGCTAGTTGTTATGAGCTGCAAATTTGCAGGTTTGCGTGAGTGGGAAACTGCATTACGGGTTCTCCAGTACCGTGGCGAGTACAGAGTCAAGAATGCTTACTCAACAGCAACATTGTGATTTGATGCCTTTCATGCAGTACTTCGACTACAGGAGCCCAGGTGTCAGTGATGCCATCAGCTGAGTAAGTGGCGTTTGCGACGGGCAGCCACTTCGCTGATGAAACGCGAAATGTCAGTTTGGTGACATAAACCCAAGCTACCATGCGGTCGAGCGCCACCGAAACTCTGTGGCGCTGACAAGAAGTGAGCAGAACCCACATCGACCTTAAACCTGCACCCTCGGAGACTGGCTGGAGTGTCAGAAGTTGGCACTTGCAGGGCAGCCTCAGATCGGTAGATCCATTTCGAAGCCCGGAACCACCAGAGCGAGCTGACACCTCATAGATCAGCAGCTTCACCTAGTTCCTGAAGCTATTCTATGCGGCTAGAGTACGTCAACCGTACATTTGACTGGTGACTACATCAGAGACTGCACCGGCCAAATGAATGCCGGACATTTGCCACGCCGGACATTTGCCACACTTGCCCCTTCGCCAGGTAGCTTTAGTAGCGATCCCTCGTAATACTTCTGTCCACTTTCAAACCGCCGTCTCCACATCTTACTCGATACAACAAGTACGCAGGGGACCTTCTTCTTCGACATCTTGGCGAAATACAGAGCTTCTTTTCCGAAATCGAAATATTTATAACTTTTGGGAAACGAAAGCAATGCCGACGATTATGTCAGTATGTAATTAGTTTTTCCAATTATATATATAGATCCCTCTGTCTGTACGGTAGCTTCCTTTCACGCTTACTGATTGCGATAGAAACAGTCCATCGCCATGGGAGCAACAAGAAAGGAACGATGTAAAGAGAATGCTAATGTACGCTAATCGTTTCTTTTTGATCACTGCATTTGCGCCTACTTCAATTACTACAACTGCATGTCTAAAAGACAACAAGGAAAGAAGAAATGGGCATGTGAATGTTCGAAAAGAAGAACGACATACTCCATATTAATTTACTCTCTAGAATCCGATATCCCTTGCAGCGAAACATTAGTTAATAAAGTGTAGCGGGACAATGTTCAAAACACGATTGAAAGTACGTTCATAAACAGAGATAAGAACATCTATGATTGACATGTCATCTAAAGTCGTCGTACAATTTTAAAATGTTAGAAATAAGGAAATGAAGTAATACAGAATGCTATGATTGTAACGTACGTTGTTGTTCTACATTGTCTAGCTCTGGCATTTACCGGTTCACAGAGAAAGCATCCTACGTTTTGGAGGAAAAGCCGTAATTGTAATGATATCCACAACAACAGAAACAAGAAGCACAACTTAAGGAAAAATAATGTAATGTGTGTTCCAGCTCACAAGCGACATTGAGGCAGGTAGTTCCTGTGAACAGAGGTTATATTAGACAACCGGAATAAATTAATAACTGGCTCTTTTTACCGACCCACAGTCTCAGATGAAACAGTTGCTGAACATTTCAAAGAAAACTCGAGTCTCATCACAAATCGGTACCCTATTCATACAATTGTAGTTGGCAGTGACTTGAATCTATCTTCCATACGTTGAAAAAAATACATTTTCAGACCCTATTGTAGATAGAAAACAACTTCCGTAATTGTTCTAAATGCTTTTTTTTAAATTATTTTGAACAATTAGTTCACGAGGCCATTCAAATTGTAAATGGCTACGAAAACACACTTGACCTCTTAGCCACAAATAATCCTGAGCGTCACGACAGATACAGGGATTAGTGAACACACAGTCGTAGCGTGGCTCAATTCAGTAACAGAGAAATTCACCAAAACTAAACGCGAAATATTTCTATTTATAAAATCAACTGAAAATTCGGTTGACTACTTTCTAAGAGACAGTCTCCAATCCTTTCAAACTATGTAAGTGAAGACAATATATGGCTTAAGTTCAAAGAAATAGTATCAACAACACTCGAGAGATTCATAACAAATAAATTAATAACAGACTGAACTGATTCCCCATGGTACACAAAACACGACAGAAGGCTGCTGCAGGAGCACCGAAAAAGGTTCAAATGGTTCAAATGGCTCTGAGAACTATGCGACTTAACTTCTGAGGTCATCAGTCGCCTAGAACTTAGAACTAATTAAACCTAACTAACCTAAGGACAACACACACATCCATGCCCGAGGCAGGATTCGAACCTGCGACCGTAGCGGTCACGCAGTTCCAGACTGAAGCGCCTAGAACCGCGAGACCACCGCGGCCGGCGCCGAAAAAGGCACGTGTAATTTAGATGAGCACAAAATCTCCAAGATTGGCGAAGTTTTACTACTGAGGCTCGAAATTTGATGCGGATTTCCATGCGAGATGCATTTTATAGTTTCCACAACGAAACTCTCTCTAGAAACGTTGCGGAAAATCCATAGAGATACTGGTCCTATGTTAAGTAAACCAGTGAAAAGGCTCAGTAAGCACCTTTACTGCGGGTCGAGCGGCGTTTGAGGCGGAGGAGGAGGAGGAGGAGGAGGGGGAGACAAGGGATCCAACCCTTCAGAGGAGGTAAAATCGTGGCAAATGTCCGCCGTGGCAAATGTCCGCAAACCGGCCAAATATACGACGCTGAAGAAATGAGCTGAAGGAATGATGCTCTCGGCTGAGCTCCTATTACTGGTAATCCTTCCAGTACTTGAATAATGATAACTGAAACCAACATCTGTATTGTAATCCAACGTCGTTTATTCAAAACATGCTACCAGTTTCGACTCCGAAAAACGGTCTTCTTCAGGCGCTGTAAATCGGAATACATGTAGCATGACAATACTGTATGGGCTTACTGATAACAAATTTCGCTGTTTGTGACTAAAATGGGGATAAACCACGTTATATAGTAGAGTTGTTTGTTTCGATCATCATTATTCAATCAGCCGGCCGCGGTGGCCGTGCGGTTCTAGGCGCTGCAGTCCAGAACCGCGGGATTCCTACGGTCGCAGGTTCGAATCCTCCCTCGGGCATGGATGTGTGTGATGTCCTTAGGTTAGTTAGGTTTAAGTAGTTCTAAGTTCTAGGGGACTGATGACCTAAGATGTTAAGTCCCATAGTGCTCAGCGCCGTTTGAACCATTTTTCATTATTCAATCATTTCACGTCCGAGCTGTTGTCCCACTGTCTCTGGTGGATTACCAGAGGTAATCTTTGCAGCCAGTGGTTCACAACCGCACAACAGGCCACAGCAGTTTACCCATCCTACCACCACTCCACACCGAACCCAATGATATTGTGCGGTTCGGCCCCCAATGGAGCTCCCCCCCTCCCCCCCCCCCCCCACCGGTTCACCGGAAACCCGTCATACCAGACGAGTGTAACCCTAAATGTTTGTGTGGTAAACTATGGTCGTGTACGCGTAAATGGAACTGTTTGAGCAGCAATCACCGACATAGTGTAACTGAGATGGAATAAGGGAATCCAGCCCTCATTATCCGAGGTTGATGGAAGATCGCCTTAAAAACCATCCATGAACTAACCGGGACATTGGACCTCGACACCAATCCGCCAGGCGTATTCGTGTCGGGGACCGACACGCCTACCCACTCGGGAATCAGCGCGTTACGCCACATTGTTATAATACTGAATTATTACGTCTTGCTGGCTGGCAGGGTACAGATTATTTTCCCGCACCGGTGGAAAGTTGGAGGGGGGGGGGGAATAGGTCTTTTTCCCCATCCCTCATTGGATACGCCTTTGGTGAACAAGGCAATAGACACATTCGGCAAGAGTTGAGTTCAAAATGGCGTCCAGTGTTCTAGATTTTGTTTCATCGTCGTTTGCCTCAATCACTTGGGACGTCTGAGAAGGACGCGGGCTGTTTGTTCTTTCGTCTTTCATTAGTTTATGTTCGTGTTGCGTCTGCCCTCGGCGATGACGTAGCATTACACCGACAGTCTTCGTTCGTTTTCTTCTGAGAGTATGACATTTAGCTATGACTGTGCCATGTTAAGTAATATACACACATAATGACACAGGAGGTAAACATACTTACGCATATCATATTTAGGTCGGTTTGTGTCCTATGCTATGGCAACTGTTCGATGCATAGTACACAGCAAGCGGACCAAAGCGGCAAGGCAACTCGTACTCAATAGGACAACGATTCCTCTCTCCCCTCCCCCCCCCCCCCCCTCCACATCGGCCATTCAGATTTTGGTTTCAGACGTGAACCAGGACATAATGGCTCCTTTGGAAAGGACAGTGTCGATTTTCTTCTCTATCAAATACGAATCCGAGTTTGCGCTTTGTCGTTAATGACCTCGTTGTTAAAGGCACGTTTAATCATATTTTTCCTTTATATTTCTTTCGACATTTAGCCGCTCAATATCGTCGATATCATTGTTCTCTGGAATAATGAGAGATACTATGTTATCAAGAACAATCGTTATTCCCTAGAAACATGAAAATTATCTAAAAGTTACATGCGAAAAATAACAGAAAGCGAATCAGCGAGTGGTGAGGGAAAGTGTGGCAAACATCACATCACTCTCTTGAACGTTTGCTGTCTAAACACTGAAAAAGAGTGCTTATTGAAATTCTTCGTAATTTATTCCCACCCAGATAGTAGAGTTACTAACTACTTTTGTAATTTATTCGATGCTTGACCGCGCAAAAACCGGATTACAGGTAAACGACATTGAGATTTATTTTCTTACCAGACTATTTACATCTTTATCATGATGACGAGTCATGGGTTTCCTATTTAGATATATACTGGTTACACAAGCCATACTTTTTTCTCTTTCGTTTTTCTTTAATTATTAACTGTGGCTACTCATTACCTTTCATCTCCTGTTTCTTAAGGACATCAATAACGTTTATGATAATTGAGTTAAGAATGTATTCAAAACTGCATCTCTGGCGAGATTATGAAAATCATAGGAAGTACATATTTAATTATAGTTTTCTACGAGGAATACTGGTCGGTATAAAAACCAATCACATCACATATAATAATAGTACATAAAAAATGAAACAACATTGCCCTTAAAAACTAGTGTTAAGTGACATCCTACACACCAGGAAACGCACAACTAATTCTTTTATAAAATTTACCGAAGATAAGATATTAAGCATTATATTATTCATAGATAGTACTTCACCGTGATTTGCAGAATGATGATGTAGATCTGGAGAGATTATTGTACTACTACAGAGAGAATGAATCGTATAGCATTGTCGGCTGGGAGACCCCGACGGGTGGGTTGAGCCGCCTAAGCGATGGGGGTTTTCCTCCCCTATGCACTACGGCCCCTTTCGTTCCGATGTGTAAGATTTACGTCACAGATACAAGGGTATCTGCTGAGTGTAGTTGACTTTAATGGATGTGTGTACTGCGCGCTGTCCTGTTTGTGATGTATGGTAACAGCAGAAGGGAGAGGAGGAAATCCGATGCCGCCACATAATCTATGCCTCTAGAATAGCACCAAAGGGACCGTTATGTTTAATGTCCCCTCTCGAAGCACGGTTCACCATTATCAGTTTCAGATGCCCTCACCCCATGACGGAGTCCAGACACGTATGGAATTTCATCCGTGACAAACCTATTGGCTCACGGTCAGGAATTTAACACCGGCACCACTCCTCCCTTTGCAGATCAAATACGGGATGTGAAAATTCCGTCCGCCACGAGGATTCGAACCGGGTACTTTCGAGCCCAGCACCTCCGCAAAGACATGCGTTTAGCGACCTCGTTTACGGAGGCGGGCAACTCTACAGGTGTCACTGTATACCTCATTTAAGGAGCAGGTGAATGAAATACATCTACATGAATACTAAACAAGCCATTGTACGATATGGCTACCGGTACATAGTGAAGCAGAATAATTTCTCCAAGAATCACCTAGTTATCACGCAAGAAATATATTAGGGGCATATTAGGACAGAAGTTTCACAATTTCGCAGTAGCCCACGACGTATCATGCAATTCATCTACGAGAGTTTTCTATTTTTTCCCTCAATCTACCTGGTTAAAGTTTCCAAACAACGAAAATTATTCAGTAACTGGTCATCTTTAAAGCCATGCTCTTAGCGAGCGATTCTCTTCTCATTAGTAATACGGCTGAAAGGAATGGAAAGGAAGTACAGGGCATTTCGGCAATACAACTGCGACATTTGAAAATTGTGTTGGACCAGAACTCGAACCAGTATGCTCGGTTTCTCTATAATTGTTCCCTTAACCGCCTCGTCAGACCGATGTTCCCAACTTCCCGCTCGCCGCACCGCTACAACCCTCGCCCATTAATCCAATACTCGCAGATTCCTGATTCCCGTAGGAGTTCTGATGGTGGTTGTGCATCCTCACTGAACTTTTTCATCAAACAGCCGTCGTGACCGTAGAATTATTTCTTTCACCTCAACTGTTCATCTCCCAGCTGCGAGCGGTGTCTGTTCTGTTGGACATATCTATAATAACCAGACATGAAAAACGCAAGTTAGGTTTCTGTTGGCCCACTAAAAGACAAGTTCCAGGCAGATTAACTAGCCGTTATTGTTCTCTGCCAAACTCGCTGCGAAACCATAGTTAGACAATTAAATGCAACGCAGCAGTAAATAAAGGTATGAAAGAAGCCGGGATACCATAATACGAAATCTAAGAAAAATGGTTTTAGGCAGGAAATTCACGAATGGACACAACTAGAACCAACGCTGGGTGGCTAGGAAATGAATGCAGTATGTGAGAATTAAATGTCAGATAGTAGGTAAAGATGTTAAGAAATACCTTCAACGAAGCGTTTTGTACAGGGTGTTTCAGTAGAAATGGTAAATGTTTTAGGAGGTGGTAATATAGACGAATTGCAACAAAAATGCCATATAAAATGTGTCCAATTTTTTTTGAGTACGAGATACAGTTGAGTTCCACGAATTTCGTATTGTGTGTCGGCACACCGGTTGATTTGGCTGTATTTATCGAATGCCAGCAGCAGAGTATTGATCTTCAGGTTGTGCAGTTGTGCCGGCCGCGGTGGTCTAGCGGTTCTAGGCGCGCAGTCCGGAACCGCGCGACTGCTACGGTCGCAGGTTCGAATCCTGCCTCGGGCATGGATGTGTGTGATGTCCTTAGGTTAGTTAGGTTTAAGTAGTTCTAAGTTCTAGGGGACTGATGACCACAGTAGTTAAGTCTCATAGTGCTCAGAGCCATTTGACCCTTTTTTTTTTGTGAAGTTGTGCTTTTGTGTAAGCTGAAGTTTTCATTGTGGTTTGTTGGCCAAGTCTATTGTACTGTAGCGTGTAAACATATTTACATATGAGATACTGACAGAATTGAAACTGTGAGGGCTGGTCAGGAGTCGTGCTTGGGTAGCTCAGTCCACAGAGCTCTTGCTCGCGAAAGGCAGATGTCCCGAGTTCGAATCTTGGCCTGGCACAAAGTTTTAACCTGCCAGGAAGTTTCACTTCCGCGCACACTCCGCTGCAGAGTGAAAATCTCATTCTGGATATTTACACATGCTGAGTCTTCCGCAGCTCGTGGTCTGGTGGGTAGCGTGCTGCCTCTGGATGATGGGGTCCGATTCCCGTGCGGGTTGGGGTTTTGTCTTCCCAGAGACTGGGTGTTAGTGTTGTCCTTGTCGTTTCATGATCATCATCTTCATCATTTGTGACAGGTCTAGATTGGATTGTGAAAAAAACGTACTGTGTAAGAATTAGGACTTTGTATGGGCGCTGATAACCGCGCAGCTGAGCGCCGCACAAACCAAACACCATCATCACATGCTGAGTAGGCCGATATGGTATTTGTGTATGGGTTTTATAATGGAATCGCTGCTCGTGCTTGTAGAGAACACGGCATACGACTGCCTAACCAGAGACTATCAGATTCAAGTGTGTTTTCTCGTGTGTTCAATACACTGCGTGACAGAGGTACAGCGCAGCAGTCATATTGCATCTGAACTTTTAAATGAACAGACTGTAGTAGAAGACACCATTAAGTCGGTAGAGCGTGGTCCTTCAAAAAGCACATGTTAAATTTCTGCACCTATCGGTGTTCCACATATAACGTCGGACATCACGTATGCGTGGGTTCCAACCATATCATTTACGGCTCATTCAACACCTTAGAGCAGGAGATGAAGATAGTCGATTGGAATTTTGTCATTGGATTCTTGAAAATCGCCAGGTAATTCCATTTTTACCCTTCACAGATGAAGCCACTTTCATTCGTGGTGGCATCAATAACATTCGTAATACTGGTGATTCACATCAGTGGTCTGAAGGAAACCTATGTGGCATTGTGGAAACACATTTTCAAGAACGCTACTCTGTGAATGTGTGGCGCGGTTTGATAGACAATCAGTGATTGGGCCTGTTGTATTACTACATCGTCTTACAGGAACCCGTTACCTACACTTTCTTGAAAACGGGCTTCCAGCACTATTGTAAGATGTTCCTTTGTCTACAGGAATACGTATGTTCGTACAGCATGATGGGGTTCCTGCACTTTGTAGTCGTCAGGTGACACATCATCTAAACCTATCATTCCCCGGAAGACGTATTGGTAGATAGTGGCACGTTTATTGGCCAGCAAGGTCTCTGGACCTCTTTGCATTTTTGCCTGTGAGGATGATTGAAAGGCGAAATCTACAAAGGAAATTACCACAAAAGCAGATTTGATCGTTCGGATAATAGTAGTATAGCCCTAATAAAAGAACGCAAAGGTGACCTTAGAAGAGCTACACGTGGTGTTACCAAGAGAAGTCAAAAGTGCCTTGAAGTCGGCCGTGAAATTTTTGAAAATCAGCTGTGAACGTCCTCGTTTGCCGTTGCTTTAACTCTGCCTGGGTTACGTACTAACAGCTGTATCTCTGTATGCAGTGAAAATTGGACACATGTTTTATGGTATTTTTATTGCAATTCGTCTATACTTCTACTTCCTAAAATATTTACCATTCTTCCTGAAACACCCTGTAGTGGCTTAGACAGGTATACGTACACATTACGCGAGGTATATCGAAATTATGATTTCCGACCAAATGTCATCAACATTTGGGACAGTATTCTTTCTGAACGAATACATTTAAAATAAAATTATTGAATACAATGTCAGTTGGGTCCGATATTCCTTGCGCAACTATGGCTCATTAAATCGTTATTGTTGTGGTCTTCAGTCCTGAGACTGGTTTGATGCAGCTCTCCATGCTAATCTACCCTGTGCAAGCTCCTTCATCTTCCAGTACCTACTGCAACCTACATCCTTTTGAATCTGCTTAGTGTATTCATCTCTTGGTCTCCCTCTACGATTTTTACCCTCCATGCTGCCCTCCAATGCTAAATTTGTGATCCGTTGATGCCTCAGGACATGTCCTACCAACTGATACCTTCTTCTAGTCAAGTTGTGCCACAAACTTCTCTTCTCCCCAATCCTATTCAATACCTCCTCATTAGTTACGTGATGTACCCACCTAATCTTCAACATTCTTCTGTAGCACCACATTTCGAAAGCTTCTATTCTTTTCTTGTCCGAACTATTTATTGTCTGTGTTTCACTTCCGTACATGGCTACACTCCATACAAATACTCGTACTTTCAGAAACGACTTCCTGACACTTCAATCTATACTCGATGTTAACAAATTTCTCTTCTTCAGAAACGCTTTCCTTGCCATTGCCAGTCTACATCTTATATCCTCTCTACTTCGACCATCATCAGTTATTTTGCTCCCCAAATAGCAAAACTCCTTTACTACTTTAAGTGTCTCATTTCCTAATCTAATTCCCTCAGCATCACCCGACTTAATTCGACTACATTCCATTATCCTCGTTCTGCTGTTGTTGATGTTCATCTTATATCCTCCTCTCAAGACACTGTCCATTCCATTCAACTGGTCTTCCAAGTCCTTTGCTGTCTCTGACAGAATTACAATGTCATCGGCGAACCTCAAAGTTTTTATTTCTTCTACCTGGATTTTAATCTTTATGTACATAAATGTCGATATTTTGGTTGTTTTCGTCGATATCGTGTCACATTTGCCACATTTAACATTGCTCTTGCGAGTAAGAAGTTACCTGTATTGCGGACGGAAAGACTTTGAGAACTGCAAGTGACGCCGCGTTAGAGAGACGAGACGAGCCGCGGCTTGGCTCGGCTGGCGATTTGCGCTCTCGCCGCGGCATGGCGCCCCGGGCTGTACGCCGCCGGCCGGGTCTTCCCTTCCCCGCTGCAAATTAATGGGAAAACTTCCGAGCAGGCTCTCTAAAGAAGCTTAAAGTTGATCAAGTGTTTGATAAAAATGGATTACGCTCTACTTTTGCGCTCCTTTACCTCCTCCGAAATTGATTTCCCCGCACATTAAGAGCGTTTTAGCTTGCGGAGGGGAACGACTGCTGCTCAAGTTTCTCTCATTACGGTTGATCAGTTCGCCGCGTAGGTACTGGTAGGATGGCCGCGTGATCTTTTCTCCACCCTCAGCAAGCGTAAGGGTACACTCTGATGGAGGACACCGTGTCATCGGGGCATACACGTTCCGTTAGATAACTTCACTGCAACAAGGGTTACAAAATGCTATGTTTGTGTCAGACTCACAGGTGAAATACATCTTGAAGTAAGACGAATTAACTCAATAGACTTTGTTTCTTCTTTTCGTTTACCAAGTTAAGTTTCGCCTTTTCTTTAGGTGCCTTTCTCATCTGTGTAACGGCTGTACGGATCCACCAAAAGCTCAAACGTTGAAATGTGTGTGAATTCCTAAGGGACCAAACTGCTGAGGTCATCGGTCCCTAGACTTACACACTACTTGAAGTAACCATCTATGAACAACACACACACACACACACCCATGCCCGAGGGAGGACGCGAAGTCGGCCGGAGTGACCAAGCAGTTGTAGGCGCTACACTCTGGAACCGCGCGACCGCTGCGGTCGCAGGTTCGAATCCTGCCTCGGCCATGGATGTGCGTGATGTCCTTAGGTTAGTTAGGTTTAAGTAGTTCTAAGTTCTAGGGGACTAATGACCTCAGAAGTTAAGTCCCATAGTGCTCAGAGCCATTTGAACCATTTTTTCAGGACCGAACCTCCGGAGCATGGACCAAAAGCTGTTATAATATATACATTCACCACGAAACTAGTTTAGTTCCGATCAAGCTACCCTCTTCACATCTCAGGTTCACATTTCATAAGGTTAAAGGAGAGTTATCTGGTGTCAAAGCATACTTGCAGCATTGACATGAGAAAGGTAGTAACTGCCATTAAGAAAACTTTTCAGGGGAACCAAGAAACGAATTCATTGATTCTTTTCCATTAACTTTAGTACAGATAATGCTTGGAATAGAATGGATACAAATGTTCAAATGTGTGTGAAATCTTATGGGACTTAACTGCTAAGGCCATCAGTACCTAAGCTTACACACTACTTAACCTAAATTATCCTGAGGACTATCACACACACCCATGCCCGAGGGAGGACTCGAATCTCCGTCGGGACCAGCCGCACAGTCCATGACTGCAGCGCCTAGACCGCTCAGCTAATCCCGCGCGGCAGAATGGATACACTCATGTTTTGTGTTACATACGACAGGTGAAAAAATTAGCACTTCTTGTTCTTGAAACCCCACTTTCTGTATACAAAACATATAAAATCGCTCCTTACCCGAACTCTGAATCACTGTTGTATGTATTTTATGCAAAAATATTTCTGTAAATGCATGATACTTTTCATCAAGGAAGTTTAACATAGGTTACAAGTCTTCTCCTTACATGGGGGATGACTGGTCGACTTTCAAGTCGTTGCAAGTACTGCAAAGTAGTGAGTGAACTGAATGACTGTCCTTCCTTACAGATTCTTTGCCCCGTCCACGTTTAAATGCCATTCAAGGGCTCTCTTGTTTCTACTACAGGATAATAGTTTCTTGCAGTCCAGTCCAGCTGAATGAACTGATTTTTGAAGGCGTTGTGTTCAAAAACAAGAAAAATTCTGCAGAAGAGTCATAGAGGTCTTGATTGTTATTAGATTAGGCCCTATATCTTTAGCACTTCGAATCATCTGCTATCTCTTCTGCAATCATGTTCTTTCAGTTTTTTTCTTTCTTTTCTGATTCCCTAACACAAGGCTTGTAGGAATGTCCTGAAACTAGAAATTTCAAACCAGGAGAATAAGAATAATTCTTTGCACAAAAATTTATTATAATCCCAATGGTCAGGATGAATAGGGTACTGAAATGAAATATTGCTCTATTCAGACCTAGTTTATTACCAATCCCACACGTGCATTCCCAGAATTGGCGTACAGACAATTGGAAAAGAGAAAAAAACGAAACAAAAAACATTGTGATACATGATGCAGATAGTTGGTCATGTTATTAAAGGGAAAGGGTGGGGGGTTAGGCTAAAACGATGCCTCCCTCAGGGTAATAGCAACAACGCTTTCTGACTATAATGGAATTACTGAGAGAGATTATGGACAGCTAACTGAACGTCAATACGATGAGATATGTGGAGAGTTGGGTAGGTGCTCAACTTCAAAGGCCGGCGTAATCTCGCGCCGAGACGTGCAGAGAATCACGGCTGGCGCGCCGAAAGAGCCAAGACTGTATTGTACTCTGCGGTGGCTGTCCGCCAATTTGTCGAACGTACAATGAACCTCGGCCGAACTGCTCAGACCGTCCTCCATGGCGGACGTCTACCGAATACCACGAAAATCTCTCCTCTCTTCCCTCCTCGACACCAAATCCTCAGGGAGTCGCCAAAAATAGTCTAATCCAATGGCAAAGCTGCCTGCTCAAAATGCAGGAATGGCGTACTTATAACACCGCACCTGAGCTGCGCCTAGACACAGCATAGTGGTATTCCTTCAATGAGAAAGTTTTCGGCTAAAAATCTATGCTCGGCCCCGCTAAACTTGGTGCCAAATAAACGCATGTGTGTTCCACACCTGCGGTGGATAACGTTTTCATTCCCAGAGAAAATCATAAAGCTCTGTCGCTTACACACCTGAGGTGGACGTACGTCTCCAGAAAGTAGGCCGTAGGCCGTTGTCCTCCTGAAGACCGGGCCGTTATCGTCGGCCGTTTTTATGGCGAGATGCCATCGCCTGCGCCCACACGAAAAGTGGTCACGCTGTTGCAGAAGCCCGGATGCTTTCCTGCAAGAGCCTACGGTTGTTTTTTTTTTCACTTCTGCCGCCCTGACCACGTATCTCTACCGTCCTCATCGACGCAGAAAGAAATCTAGTTCCAGAAATATTACTGCTAGCGGCAAACAAACTCAGGAGAGCCACACTTATAATTACTCGTCCCGATGGCTCGCTACGCAACTTAGATGCATGTAACGCCTCAGCAGGGACTACGTAATTAACAAGGGATGACAAATGTCGTGCCCATGGGATCGCCGCCTTTCAAGGTAAATGATGACCTCTATCACAAAGAACACTTCTTCTTGTTACAATGCATCTAGACACGCTCTATCGTCGAGACAGTGTAAAATGAGATATTACCTTGTCGCCGACAGCTCTCTACATACAAATTACGCTACAGCTCCTACATTTTCAGCTAAGTTTGATTGTATCTAGACATACCACCTTCTCTTTTCCATCGGCATTGTCACACACTACATTCTCGACCCAAGACCTAAAAAGGGGAATTTTTGGCAGTTACATCTGTCATGCCACCGCCCCATTTGTTATCAGCTGGAGCATCTGTCACATATATATCCATCTACTATCTTATACATTTTGCATCAGCCATTGCTGCAGCATGTAAAAAAAATTTTTCAGTATCGCATTTTCATCGCCATGCTTATGAGGAATTTCGCCTGCCACCAAATAATACTCGTGGGAGGGGACTCTGTAACCATTACCTGGTCATACCTCAGTGCTTTCCTGTTTCCAGTAGCTAGTGAGGGGTTTTGGTCGGATTGGGGGTGATGGTCTTTCCATAATTCTCCTAACTGTTCTGGGACTATAAGGCGGATTTCAAAGGTGAGCCGGCTGCGGTGGCCGAGCGGTTCTAGGTGCTGCAGTCCGGAACCGTGCGACTGATACGGTCGCAGGTTCGAATCCTGCCTCGGGCATGGATGTGTGTGATGTCCTTAGGTTAGTTAGGTTTAAGTAGTTCTAAGTTCTAGGCTACTGATGACCTCAGATGTCAAGTCCCATAGTGCTCAGAGCCATATGAACCATTTTTTCAAAGGTGAGTAATTTTTCACATGGTGGCCAATGTTTTCTAGCCCATGGAGGAAGGACGACGGTTCAATCCCGCGTCCGGCCATCCTGATTTAGGTTTTCCGTGATTTACCTAAATCACTCCAGGCGAATGCCGGGATGGTTCCTCTGAAAGGGCACGGCCGACTTCCTTCCCCATCCTTTCCTAATCCGATGAGACCGATGACCACACTGTCTGGTCTCCTTCCCCAAACCAACCAACCAACCCATGGTGGAGACAGACTTTTGACGGTGCTAGCAAGAAGCAGTAACCTCTGCAAAAGTTCTATTACTGGGTGCAACGACGGGCCAATGAAAGTGCCTACATTTTGCTCTGGAAGCTAACTGGCTCAAAGGCTTTGATTTCGAAAACAAATTCTTGGAACAGTGTGAAGTTCGCGAAATCGAGTAATCAGCCGACGGTTCTCATGAGGTGTAAAGTTATATGGCCACGGAGGTGAAGGTAGTGTTTTTGCAGTGTGTTCCAAATGCTAGGAGTACGTGATCTTTCATGAGGCAAATGATTTCTTGCAGCCGGAAAGAGTGTTGTACCTAGAGGGTAGTATACCTAGGAATACATAATGTTTGTTGGTCTGTATTTTAATCTATGACTGATTAATCATGTGAAAGAACGCGCACCAGAGACCACCATAGGCCGTTTCTGTTATTTTCTACAGTTATTTTGTTGTTAGATATGAGGTTTCGTGCATCATTTGTAAATATTTCGCGTTCTGCAGATTTAGATACTGTATAACACAGTGAAGATATTTAGAACATATTTATAATTCTTCGGGTACAGAATTTTACATTGAGTAAAATGCTATAATTTTTGGAACCATTTTTACAAATTTCGGACAGTTAAGGCATACTTATTCGGTAGTTCACCTTATCGCGCCTTGAAACAGGTGTTTTACTATGGAACATATGACGCTTGCAAATGAAATGAGTGTGTTAACAATTTTACCTGTCTTGAAAATGGAAATTTGTGTTAGTTTCCGACAGCTTCAATTTCAAAATGTATTTAGCTTGTAACTGATTTCTGATAATACTTTTGCTTGATTTGATTTCACTCACTGACTATTCGTGTGTTGTAGGGTAATTGTACAATAGATAAACGATTTAATACAGTACTAAAAAAATGTTTTCAATTGCAGCGCTTTTAATCTCAATAGAGTATTTGTTCATAGGTACTTGACCATGCTGTAGCGTCGAACACGTATTCACGTTTGCCAAAACCTTTGTTTTCCGGAATAAAGTTTGTAATTTCAGAAAGAAGACGACGGGGCTTTAGAAGTGAACGCGATCATTTAAGAATTGAATATGAGTGCATTAAACTTCTATTACAGGTCTGTTTGGAAACGAATGCTTTACAAGTGAATGCGATAATTTAAAAACTGAATATGAGAATACATTAAACTTCATTTACTGAGAAAAATGTCTGTAAAGTGCACCAGCGCAATACACTCTCCTAGTGAATACGTAGATGACTAGAATGTGTGGCCATGCGGTACTAGGCGCTGTAGTCCGGAACCGTGCGACTGCTACGGTCGCAGGTTCGAATCCTGCCTCGGGCATGGATGTGTGTGATGTCCTTAGGTAAGTTGGGTTGTTGTTGGTTGTTTATGGGGAAGGAGACCAGACAGCGAGGTCATCGGTCTCATCGGATTAGGGAAGGACGGGGAAGGAAGTCGGCCGTGCCTTTTGAAAGGAACCATCCCGGCATTTGCCTGGAGAGATTTAGAGAAATCACGGAAAACCTGAATCACGATGGCCGGAAGAGGGATTGAACCGTCGTCCTCCCGAATGCGAGTAAAGTGTCTAACCACTGCGGCACCTCGCTCGGTGGTTAGTTAGGTTTAAGTAGTTCTAAGTTCTAGGGGACTGATGACCTCAGATGTTAAGTCCCACAGTGCTCAGAGCCATTTGAACCACTTTGAACTAGAATGTGCCTTTCCGTTGGCGGGCGTGGATTTATGTTTGAGTCATTTCTAGTTTTCTAGGCGACTGTTGCAGTTTACCTCCAGGTAGGAGCGACCTTAAGCTAAGGTGTGGAGGTGAGTAGCTAGCTGCTCGGTAGTGCTTAGTGAACGAAACAGACTGCGAGGTTTTTTTAACTCATGCAAATAAATTGAACTTCTTGATGAAACTGGAGAGTCATGTTTGTGTGTGACGTTCTTACCTGTGTGCTTTGAACTCTATTGCTATTTTGTTGTTGTGGATTTAATTGACGAAATTTGATAGGCGTCAGCAGGAGCGATGTAAATATACCACGCCACTGGTAGGATGTCGGAATCTTTGCGTAGGCTTGTTAGATAGCTACAGGGCATCCGATGTTCGAGTCAAAGCGATGCTGGCGGTCCTTATTTAGATTGACTTCCTTCGTGTATCAGCGTAGAGAATTAATCCAGGTTCGCAAGTGAAGGATTCCGTGCGTATATGGGGAACAATGCGTACCATAATGTATGTAGCGTGCCGCTATTCGCCGAGAATGAATGTAGCCCAGCTGATGCCGTGGGTCTGCTCGATGCCTCGGAAGCCCTGAGGATGAACGAAAGGATCATTTAAAGTTTCATGATTTCAACCTGCTGGTTCAATAATCTCACCTAAAAATAAGAATTTGTCAGTAGCCTTTCCCGCATCTGGTGAGTGATCAGATATTAATTGCAGCATCTACGATCTTGTACTTTGCATATACTGAGTCTTTTCATATGAAACTGGGAGTCTGCCATTGTCAATAATTTCATGAAGTTTCGCAACAGACTAAACTGCTTTTTGACTTTTTCTGCGGAGTACTGCACTGTCATCTAGGAATGCCAGGTAATGAATATCCTGGTAATATTTGCAACAGTTATATATAGAACTTTGTAGTTTTCTCTAGTCCCTTTTTCCAGATATGTACATTGAGAATTTTGTTTGTTTCGATCTCTATATGGTATCTCATACTACTTTATATCGTTTAGGTTCTTTGCTAAAATTTTATCGGAAGTTTATGGGATATAATAAACACGACTGAAGAAGCACCCTGGTACCACTGACTGACAGTGCCACAGATTGCTCCTAGAGGTTGTACGTACATATCGACGATGCCCTAGTAAATTACATAAGTACACATGATGATAGAGGTGCAATCACGCTAAACGCATAGTGAGATGAGTAATAAATGATGTTGTTTACAGTAATTTTTGTTTTAATTTTAATATCTTTTACTGTCACGATCGCTACATTCATGCGGGCTACCATCTGTTATCAAACGGCGGCACATAGAATGTGAGCAAAACACCAGCCTCATCTGCACTGAGTATCCGATCTTGTAATCAAACCCATCTTTCTGGTGCTAAGTTTTGTACGTCACGTGCATGAAGCCTCGCAGTTGGAAAGCCTAAGCCACTTGCTCTCCTACCAGCCAACCTGACTGACGGAGAGAGTTTTATCCATAGATTGCAGTGATATTGTTACCTTTACTCTTAACTACTCCCTATCAAAACTAACTGGCTCCTAGTTGTGAGAGTATTATTGAACAAAGATACCCAGAAGTGTGCTGATCCGCATCTATGAATTCTCAATAGAAACTAATTCTCTCTTCTTAAGTAATAGAACCCAGTACGTTGTCCTCGATGTTGAGTGCTCATCGGAAGTGAGGGTATTATCTGGAGTGCCCCAGGGAAGTGTGATAGGTCCGCTGTTATTTTCTATTTACGTAAATGATCTTTTGGATAGGGTGGATAGCAATGTGCGGCTCTTTGCTGATGATGCTGTGGTGTACGGGAAGGTGTCGTCGTTGAGTGACTATAGGAGGATACAAGATGACTTGGACAGGATTTGTGACTGGTGTAAAGAATGGCAGCTGACTCTAAATATAGATAAATGTAAATTAATGCAGATGAATAGGAAAAAGAATCCTGTAATGTTTGAATACTCCATTAGTAGTGTAGTGCTTGACGCAGTCACGTCGATTAAATACTTGGGCGTAACATTGCAGAGCGATATGAAGTGGGACAAGCATGTAATGGCAGTTGTGGGGAAGGCGGATAGTCGTCTTCGGTTCATTGGTATAATTTTGGGAAGTTGTGGTTCATCTCTAAAGGAGACCGCTTATAAAACACTAATACGACCTTTTCATGAGTACTGCTCGAGCATTTGGGATCCCTATCAGGTCGGATTGAGGGAGGACATAGAAGCAGTTCAGAGGCGGCTGCTAGATTTGTTACTGGTAGGTTTGCTCATCACGCGAGTGTTACGGAAATGCTTCAGGAACTCGGGTGGGGGTCTCTAGAGGAAAGGAGGCGTTCTTTTCTTGAATCGCTACTGAGGAAATTTAGAGAACCAGCATTTGAGGCTGACAGCAGTACAATTTTACTGCCGCCAGCTTACATTTCGCGGAAAGACCACAAAAATGAGATTAGAGAGGTTAGGGCTCGTACAGAGGCATATAGGCAATCATTTTTCCCTCGTTGTGTTTGGGAGTGGAACAGGGAGAGAAGATGCTAGTTGTGGTACGAGGTACCCTCCGCCACGCACCGTATGGTGGATTGCGGACTATGTATGTAGATGTAGATGTAGACAAGAGCAATCTGTGACGGTCATCATGTAAGAGCGGGCGAGGATTTTTCATCTTACCACACGATTCAGCACAGTAAGGCCTTTGCATCTTTCAGCACATACAAGTCCTGTTAATCAGTAGATATCTCATTTCTACATTTGAGGTTCCGATATTTTCGCCAGGGGAGGCATTTACACTTCACCTGTGGCAAAGGAAAAACTTAGCACGTTCTGCCATAAATGTGAGCATCCTTAAACGTTTATTACACTAGTCACGACCTATGTCTGCAAAAATCAGGTTTTCTAATTGAACGTAAGGAAATAAATACGAACATATATCACTAGATACACACCTCAGGAAGAAAAATGGTACGAAAACTTTTGACAGCTGCAAGTTGTAATTATGCAAGCGCCACACCTGTTGTTCTATATTTTACTTCTGACCGTTAAACGCAGTGTGACTTGAATCGATAACAGGATAAAGCAAGCCAGTCAGATAATAACTATGTGCCCTGCCGATTAACGATGATGTCACTAACCGAATTTAATCGAGTAACGTTGCAGCAGCTATAGCTGAAGGGCAAGACTTGCTGCTCAGATGAAAGTGAGCAAAGATCGGCCATGCGTTACACGCCGCGTAAGATCCTTATGCAGACGCTGAACACTGCACTATGCGTTCCAGGACGCGAGTGCGCAGCTGGCAACTACGTTTCTGATGAACCAAAACGCAAATGAAGGACATAATATTGCAAGCTAATTTTGACTACGTATCGCGCTGCTTATCTCTCACTGAACTAAAATTTTCAGTGTATGAGTGGCAAGCTTTAGCAGTCCTCTTCGGCTCGGAGATGTCTAAGTTCCATATAGAGCATAGGGAATTTGTACTAGAGACTGATGATCTCTTCTCATGAGTTAAATATTTGTCCAAAATCAGCTGTTCACAGGCAAACAAAAGAAAAATTCCTACATTACCTTCAATGTTACCTGTTGTCTTTTACTACTGCATGGTTCTGGTAAAATCATCCACACAAAATACCTCTTTTCTAATTTACCAAACTCCAAGAATGACTGCAAGTAGAGGCTACGTTTGCTTGCCTTCAACGAGTATCAAACATATGATTTCTGATTAGTGGGCCAAATTTATTTAAATATTAATTAATTAAACTGATGTCCGCCCCCTGTAGCTGAGTGGTCAGCGCGACAGAATGTCATTCCTAACGGCTTGGTATCGATTCCCGGCTGGGTCGGAGATTTACTCCACTCAGGGACTGGGTGTTGTATTGTCCTAATCATCATCATTTCATCCCCACCGACGCACAAGTCGCCGAAGTGGCGTCAAATCTAAAGACTTACACCCGGCGAACGGTCTAACCGACGGGAGGCCCCAGTCACATCACATTTACATTTTTTAATTAAACTGATAACAAGGCGCCACGTCACAGATCATTTGATGATTTAATAAAATACTAGTGCATATATTGGATATACAATAATCAGGATAAATTTTATTGAAACATTGCTATGAGGAGGTGCAAACTGACTGATTTTAAGCGTACTGACACGGGAGCGGAATATCGCTGTGATATGTAATAACAAAGAATTTAGCAATAATTCAGATTTATTTCCTCATTAACAGTAACACACACACAAGTTAAAATACAGTTACTTGGAATGCTAGCGCACGAATATCGACACGTGGTACATTATACATCGCAACATCTGGACCGACACATGTGGGGCAAGGCTGCTAAATTACTGGATACGATTTATCAAGATCACACACACCACATTCACATTGATCACTCGCACAACGAAACAGAGAATTTAGAAAAGAAACTTCCCTGTTCCACATGTATGCTCACTGGGTCATGGCAAGACGACCGTTATCCGTCAATTTCAGAGAACAAAGTCCACTTTAAAAATTCTGTACAACTCAGTAATTTTGTAAATAAGTTTGCCAATCAAGAACACATCTACCCCGTCATGAAACTGAGGCTTCAATCCGAACACCAGAGGTGTTTACGTCGAATAGGAGCCTCATGATTAACGAAGAAACACACGTAGTACACCCAGACTACGGGCTACTAAGTCCGTGGGAACGAATCACAAATTGGATGATAAATTAAATAAAATTTAACACAAGCATTCCACAAAGCACACGACACATTCATACATAACACGCTAAACTAACTAATGCTGTATATCACGTGGAGGTACCGCTCGTCCATGCCAAGTTACAGTTGCACAAAAGGCCTCATCGAATAAATTGAATACTACTGAAATTAACACCGTTCTCTGATTGAATTAGTTGGTACGGCATCATTATTATTGCCATGCACCAGAGTGACTACTGGAAACTCAAACAAAGCTCTCACAGATTTCAACGCAGCAAACAGAGATGCTACTCAGAGCATCCGCACTCACCGGCGTCCTAGGGAGAGAATGACCAATCCTCTCCTCGTCCGGGGACCACAGACAGTGGCCGGAAGGGCTCAGAGAGTCCGCACAGCAGCTATTTGCCAATATAACGGGACCTGCTAACGCGCAGGCAACTTACGCCTCTGTGGTCCAGAGCAGTCGCACTCTACTTAGTATAAAATTTGGCTAAAGTGCCTCTGCACGTTCATAGAACAATGTAGCGGCCCACATGGAGCCATTACAAACTTTTTCGAAGTTACTATTCCCAGCAGAACTTTGAGGGGAAAATATTCAACAAAATGCAATAGTTACAGCTACTATGTGATTAGAAAAGTTATGTCACTAAGAACTGAGGAGTTAAGAAGTTTAATTTTTCTCCTATAAGAATACAACAAGATGTTATAAAACTCCTGTTACGAAAACTGTTTCAAGTTCTGTCAGTCATGAAATGAAGATAAATTATTCATCCATACCTTTAACTGTGACGTAAAATGAAATTGGAAGTATCCTTCACCTATATACAATTTCAAATCAGTTTCGTGGTGCGGGTGGGGGTGGGGGGCTAGAAAGTAATAAGAAATGAAAAGGGGTCCTTGCGTGCACATAAGTTCAAAACGAATGCTGCTACTCACACGTACCTCGTTTACAATACACATCTAATGCGAAGATGGTCCCATCGACCTGATTTCCATCTCACAACAAAATTCTGCATGGTAAAAATTTTGCCATCGTTCAACATTTACCTTAATTCTTGTTAATTATTAGAGTTCTCATTTCACCCACGCGTATACATTACTTTCAAGTTCTTTGTGACGTAATTTATATTTACGCCATTATCCATTCGATTATATACTCTCTCGCAATATTTTCTGGGAATCTGCTGTTTCGTCTTTCTTAGTACCCGTCTTCCGTTGAGTTATTTTACAAAACTGACGATGTCTCAGTTTTATAAACTATTATTTAGCCATTCATATCTGCACAAAAGCCCCTTATACTTCCAAAAGAAAACACAGAACTCCACCGACAAAATTGCGGAGGTTGTTGAGGGACATCTGTTGAGTATTTTGGTGTAAGGAACTTGTGTTCTCAGTGATATTCTAGAGAGTAATTGCATTTCGTTCTAAATTTTTTTCTGCCATTTACATTTTCATTTGTATTGGTAAGAAAATATATGCACAACATTACAAATATTGATGGTAAGCTCTTGGTCTTATTTCGAAAAAAACGCGACTTCTGGCAAGAGTATCCACTTTACTCTTCACTCTCAAACTGGCCATCAGTACTGCTTGGTTCCTATTTTGGATTGGGTTTTCAGGCAGTGTTAGTTGTACGTCAGCAGTGATACGCAGTAGTATCGATCGGTTTACTGATAAACGGTTGGCAAATCCGAAAATGTGATGTGGTTGCCGTTGCTGCTTAGCATTGTTTCGTTGCGTCGCTTTTCCACTCAATTCAGAGACTCGATACAAGAGGTGCATATCGGCCAAGTTTTCAGCATTAAATGTATCCGTACTGTCGTTTATCGCTATTACCGTTCAACTAACAATGCCTGAAAATCCTAATTGTGATAGAACCAAGCAGTGCTTAACGCAAGTTAGAGCGCGAAGGGTGAAGTGTGCTTTACTGTAGTAAACAGCAAGTACACTAAGTGAATAGAACAATGAAACTTCCTGGCAGATTAAAATTGTGTGCCACACCGAGACTCGAACTCGTGACCTTTGCCTTTAGCAGGCAAGCGCTCTATCGTCTGAGCTACCCAAGCACGACTCACGCCCCTTTCTCATAGCTTTACTTCTGTCAGTACCTCGTCTCCTAACTTCCAAACTTCACAGAAGCTCTCTTGCGAAATTTGCAGAACTAGCACTCCTCGAAGAAAGGACATTGCGGAGACATGGTTTGGCTGTGAGGGCGAGTCTCGACTCATGCTTGGGTAGTTTAGATGGTAGAGCGCTTGACAGCGAAATTCAAAGGTTCCGAGTTCGGGTCTCGGTCCGACACACAGTTTTAATCTGCCAGGAAGTTTCATATCAGTGCGTACTCCGCTGCAGAGTGAACATCTCATTCTGGAAACATCTCCCAAGCTGTGGCTAAGCCATGTCTCCGCAGTATCCCTTCTTCCAGGAGTGCTGCTTCTGCAAGGGGAGCTTCTGTGAATTTGGAAGGTAGGAGACGAGATACTGGCAGAAGTAAAGCTGTGAGGACGCGGCGTCAGTCGTGCTTGGGTAGCTCAGAGGGCAGAGCTCTTGCCTCCGAAAGGCGAAAGTCTCGAGTTCGAGTCTCTGTCTGGCACACAGTTTTAATCTGCCAGGAAGTTACAAATCAGAGCACACTCCACTAGAGAGTAAAAATATCATTCTGAATAGAACAATATTTGGTTTCAAACTAGACTGACAGCACGTGATGTCCACTTTTTCACTTTTGAACAGATGTTTTCGGTACGATACAGTTATAGTTGGACGTAAGAAATCTAAAGAAATTAAATACTCAGTGACCGGCTAAAGGATACCACAGGTCTTTGTACCAAAGTATCCACTAAATATACCTGAAAATCCTCCAAAATTTTATCTATAGAGTTCAGTTTCACATATTGTCCTAAGTAACTCAAATGGAATTGAAAAGAAGTTGGTTGAAGAGGTATATAGTAGGAGGACCCAAAGTGCAAAATACGTAAATGAAACATAAAAAAATGTTTATTTTACTGTCTCACAATTCACCATCCAGAGCACATGGCTACTTTGTGTAAGTGGCGAAGAGAAAACGAATATCATATGCACAAAGCTGTTGTCACAATATTACAGAAACTGTACATGCAGTTTTACTTGTTTCATGACAGCAGCGGGGAACAGCTAAGCCGGAGAAGTTCCGGACACTTGAGTCATTCTTCCGAAGAACTAATCACAAAAATGAGGAAGAGGTACTTAACAGTGCTGGAGGTCCCCTTACTCGTTAAGACAAAATCGTCAGACCGATACAGGAACAACCTTAATCCCAGATCGGATTGGCGACCGTGGATTTCTCTCTATACTATATTGTCCCGATCATGCCCAGCTACACAATTAATGGCTCTTAGCTCATTTAAAAAAGTCTTAGCAAAAAATGTGAGTGAATAACTATGAAACTGGAACATTACAACAGTCAAAAGGTTAAAGGAATACACAACATCGGATCATTAGTCCAGGACCCTCACCATGTTCGACAAATAGCAGAAACAAAAGACCAAACGAAGAGTGGGTCGTCAGTTCGGTTGATAATGGATTCGAGTGCCAGACGCTACAAGAAAGGTATTGATCATCATAAAGCTGATTCCTGCTGAAATTTTGAGAGCGTACTTTCCAAGAAGAATCGGGCAACGTACTACCCTAACAAATGTCACGCGATATTGCTACACCGGCCGGAGTGGCCGAGCGGTTCTAGGCGCTACAGTCTGCAACCGCGCGACCGCTACGGTCGCAGGTTCGAATCCTGCCTCGGGCATGGATGTGTGTGATGTCCTTGGGTTAGTTAGGTTTAAGTAGTTCTAAGTTGTAGGGGACTGATGATCTCAGATGTTACGTCCCATAGTGCTCAGAGCGATTTGAACCATTTGATATTGCTACGACGACAAAATCGGAGAAATTAGTGTTCATACGGAATTTTATCGATATTAATCCTTCCCATTTATTTGTCAACGGAACAGCGAAATGGGAAAAGATAGCCGGAAAAAGTACCCTCCGCCACACACCGTAAGGCAACTTACGAAGAATAGATGTAGATGAATATTTGTACAGTGTGTAAATGTTGGTGACGAACAGAGTGAAAAACGGACGCTTTCAACGGCTCTGGGGCACGCTACGCTTCTGACAAACTACTACGCAACCTTCCGCTGTCTTGTCGCCCCTCATCCTGTGGACAGGTGACCCTCGCACCGACGACCTGCAACGTTGGCCGAGGCGCGCTGTTACCGCTTCGCCCTGATGCCCCACGGTTCTGCTGGCATACCTGATCACCTTGTAGTGAGCAGGCGCACGACACACACACACTCACACACACACACGTCACAGTGTTTCGAAACGGCCGTGTTTTCCAGAAGGCTGCAGACGGAGTGCTGCAGCCGGCAACCGCTCTTTCCCTAAATAACGGCTCTACGCGGCCGCACCTGGTCCCGTTTTCCGTTCCGGCACAGTAGCCGCGTATTGAGCCCGCGGACGGCTGCGGCAGCAACACGCGTTCATTCATCACAGCGCGGCCCACGCTAGTGTTTCGAGGCCGGCGTATAGCGATCGCGGGAGTGGCGGAACGGGCGAGGCGGAAGGCGTCCAAAAGCGACGGCGCCCAGCATCTTCCCGTGTCGGCGGGGCTGTATTATTAGCCCGATACATAAACATGTTGTCGGATATCTCGCATCGGGGCACCCGTCGCCGTGACGGAAATCCAATAATTATACGTGTGGGCCTACCGTTAGAGCTGCCGAACGAAACTGGAGGTGGGGCTACGCGCGGAGATGTTTTGGGTAAACTGCCGCGAGGCCGGGAACGTTCGCTAGCACTACGACAAGTGGCGGCTACGCCAGTGGTCGGCACTTTATGGTCACTTGCGTTCTTCTGACTTTATGACTCCGGAGCGCGTTGGGAACAGAAATTTATTAAGAGTGTGGGAGGGTTCCGGGGGGGGGGGGGGGGGAATTGGGGTTGGGGGGGGGGGGGGGGGAGGCAGTCAGGTTTTAAGCAGTTAGCTCAAAACTGAACTTCGTTACGACCGGTGAAAGTCCGTCTTTACCGGGAAACATTTGGGCATGATGTCTGCTAAAATTACAGTGGCAGGTCAAAATTAGTATCTGCTTTCTCTTTCATTATCTTTATTTCCTTCTCCTCGTCCTCGGAACACCACAGTTAACAATTCGCTGCACATTCAGCAGTGGGCTACATTTCCATTCTCTTACAAGGCAACCTTCTTATGTTCTTGTAAATGTAAGTTTTCCAACCTCGAACAGCTAGACCAAACATTACCAAGCTGATATCCATTATTTAAAAATCTTCGGATAGGTTGATAAAAACGACAACCTGAATTAATCTTATTTTCTGCACACATATTCTTTATTAGGAAAAAGTGGGTAAATGCTTTGTGCAATGATTTTACTAAAAGTAAGAATGAAAACAGATTTCAGAAACTTGGACGTGTGTTTGGATGATGTTCGAAATCACGTACTGCAAACAAGGTGCCGATTCAGTATTTTAAGATCAGTGATTAGCTTAGAATCTTACAAATTTAAATAGGACTAGAGAATATTTGCTGTACGTGTCAAATGGCTCTCTAATCTATCTGATTTCTTACTTTTAGACAAATCGTTCGAAAAACATGATCTCACTTTTTTTCAATTTTTTGTTATTTTCTTGTATAGTCGAGAAAGCTTGAAGTATAATCAGTTATCGACAGGTTTTCAACAATTTTCCTAATTATGCTGATTATTTTTAATAAATTATAGCTTTTCTCCAAAAATAAACCTGACAGTGGTCGGTTTGATACACAATTTCTCCATTTCCTGCTCTTCGGTTTCGGACAAACGGTAATTAGTCTTCTGACTTGCTTGTGGCGGCCCTCCACGATTTTCTCTCCTGTGCCAACCTCTTCATCTCAGAGTGCACTTGCAACTAGCGTACTCAGTTATTTGATGTATGTATTCAAGTCTCTGTCTTTCTGCACACCTTTTACCCTATACAGTTCCCTCTAGTACCAAGGAAGTTATTCCCTGATGTCTTAACACGTGTCCTATCATTCTATCCCTCGTTCTTGTCTGTGTTTCTCATATATTTCATTCCTCAGCGATTCAGCAGAGAACATCTTCATACCTTATCTTATCGATTTGCTTGTAGCACCACATTTCAAATGCTTCGATTCTCTTCTTTTCTGCAATTCCCACAGTCCGTGTTCTATACCATACAATGCTGTCCTCCAAGCGTGCATACTCAGAAATTTCTTCCTCAAATTAAGATCTATGTTTGATACCAGCAGACGTATCTTGGACATGAATGCCTTCTTTGTCGGTGCTAGTTTGCTTTTTATGTCCTCCTTGCTCCGTCCTTCATTTGTTATTTTGCTGTCTAGGTAGCAGAATTCCTTAACTTTGTCTACTTCGTGACCATCAATCCTGATTTAGAGTTTCTCGCTTTTCTCATTTCTGCTACTTCTCGTTACTTTCGTCTTTCTTCTATTGGCTCTCAGTCCACATTCTGTACTCATTAGACTGTTCATTCTACTCAGCACATTCTGTAATACTTCTTCACTTGCACTCAGGATAACAACATCATCAGTGAATCGCGTCCTTGATATACTTTCACATTGAATATTAATGTCACACTTGAACCTTTATATCTTACACCCCTTTTTAATCCGAGCACTTCATTCTTGGTCGTCCACTCTCATTATTCCCTCTTGGCTCTTGTACGAACTGTTTATTAACCGTCTGTAATTATGCTTACCACTACTGTCCTCAGAATTTCGAACATCTTGCACCGAACGATTTTTCCAGGTCCACAAATCCTGTGAACGTGTACACATTTTTCTGTAGTCTTGCTTCCATGATAAGCCGCAACGTCAGAATCGCCTCTTTGGGGCCCTTACCTTTCCTAAAGCTAAACTAGTCGTCATCTTACACATTCTTAATTTTATTTTCCATTCTTCCGTATATTTTTCGCGTCGTCAACTTGTATACACGAGCTGTTATGCTGACTGTGGGATAATTCTCGCCCTTGTTGGCTCTTACGATCTTAGGAATTGTGTGGATGATGTTTTCTCGAAAGTCAGATGGTACATCGCCAGTCTCATACATTCTACACACTAACGTGAATAATCGTTTTGTTGAGACTTCCTCCAGTGATTTTAGAAATACTGATGGAACGTTATCAGTCCCTTCTGCTTTATTCGGTCTTAAGTTTTCCAAGGCTAATACTGGATCCCCTATCTCTTCTACATCATTCCTGTTCCATCTTCTATCACGTCATTAGACAAGTCTAACCACTTGACAGAGATCTTCAATGTACTTTTTCTACCTATCAGCTCTCTCATCTGCATTTAACAGAGGAATTCCCAGTGCACTCTTAATGTTGGCACACTTGCTTTTAACTTCACCGAAGATCGTTTTGACTTTTCTATATGCTGAGTCAGCCCATCTGACAATCATTTCTTTTTCGATTTCTCCACAATTTTCATGCAGCCGTTTTGCCTTAGCTCCTATGCATTGTCTATTTACTTCATTCTTAAGTGACTTACATGGTTGTATTCCTCAATTTTCCTCAATATTTCTGTACTTCCTTCTTTCCGAAATCAAGTAGAGTACTTCTTCCGTTCCCTTCTTTCATCGATCAAGTGAAATATTTCTTCTGTTTCCTATGGTTTCTTCACAGTTAGCTTCTTTGTACCTATGACTTTCTTTCCAGCTACTGTGACTGTCCTTTAGAGAAATGTCCATTCCTCTTCAACTGAACTGCCTACAGAGATATTCCTTGTCGCAGTATCTATAGCCTCAGAGAACTTCAACCGTATCTTTTCATTCTTTGTTATTTCCTTGTTCAGTTTCTTCGGGCATTAATTCCCCTTGATTAATCCATTACACTTCAGCCTACTCTTCATCGTTACTAAACTGTGATGAGTCCATATTTGCTCCTGGGCACGACTAACAAATGAAATGGTTCAAATGGCTCTGAGCACTGTGGGACTTAACATCTGAGGTCATCAGTCCCCTTGAACTTAGAACTACTTAAACCTAACTAACCTAAGGACATCACACACATCCATACCCGAGGCAGGATTCGAACCTGCGACCGCAGCGCTCGCGCGGTTCCAGATTGAATACGCATAACAATCCAGTATTTGATTTCAGATACTCTGTCTAACCATGATTGAATCTAACTGAAATCTTACCGTATCTTCCGGCCTTTTCCAAGTGCAGTTCCTCCTCTTGTGATTCGTGACCAGAGTATTCGCTATTACTAGCTGAAATTTATTGCAGAACTCAATTAGTCTTTCTCATCTCTAGTACCAAGCCCATATTCTCCTGTAACCCTTTCTTCTACTCCATCCCATTAAATATCATTTCAGTCCACCATGTCTATTAGATTTTCATCCCCTCTTACGTACTGATTAACCCGTCCAGTATCCTCATACTCTTTCTCTGACTCTTCATTTTCGGTTTGCGATGTCGGCATGTACACCTGAACTATCATCGTTGGTGTTGGTTTGCTACCGATTCGGATGAGAACATTATTTTACAGGTCCGCCCTGATCACACAAAGTTTTGGACTTCACTGAGAACAGCACTGTCACTGAACTGTGCACTGTAACTCACTCTCTGTCCTACTTCCCTATTCATAGCGAATCCTACTCCCGTTATACCATTTTCTTCTGCTGTTGATTGATCTGACCATAAACCCTTGTTTTCTTTCCGTTTCACTCCACTGAACCTCACTATATCCAAACTGAGCTTTAGCATTTCCCTTTTCACATTTTCCAGCTTCCCGACCACCTTCAGACTTGAGACAAGCCAAGCCACTGCTCGCAGAACGTTATCGTTTCGTTGGTTATTCAATCTTTTTCTCTTGATCTCCTCTCCATTGGTAGTCCATTCCCGGAGATCCGAATGGTGGTCTAATACGGAATATTTTGGCAATGGGGAGAAAATTATGTCACTTTTTCAATTACAGACCACATATCATGTGAATACACGTTATATGTTTTTAATGCAGTTGTCTCCACTGCCTTCTGCATCCTCATGCCGTTGATCATTGCTGATTCTTCCGTCTTTAGGGGTAGTTTCACACCCCCAGGGCAAGAGAGTGCCCTGAACCCCTGACAGCTCCTCCACCCCCTTTGATAAGGCCGTTGGCAGAATGAGAGCGATTTCTTCAGCTGGAAGTCTTCGACCAGCATTACAGTTAAATATCACACTAATGTAAGGTATTTTGTGCAAAATAGCTAGTCTTTGAGAAGATAAACTCTCCGCAATTCGCCGATCCTGATTTAGGTTTTCCATGATTTCCCTAAATCGCTCCAGGCAAGTACCAGGATGGTTCCTTTGAAAGGGCACGGCCGACTTCCTTCCCCGTCCTTCCCTAACCCGATGAGACCGATGACTTGGCTGTTTGGTCTCTTCCCTCCAAAACAACCAATCGCCGTCAATTCACGTATATGGCTAGCCACAACTATTCCTGAAATATATCAGTTTTTCCTCAAATCACTAATAGGGTATTCCTTAATTTTCCTGATTACTGTCATGCAATTAATCATGTTTTTGCAAGACTGGACCTCATATTGGTTAATCTTCATTTGACTTTGAAAATTCGGACAGAAATTTTCTTTCAAATCACTAAGGAAGTTTTGCTTAACTGTCCTGATTGATTTCAAGCAGTTGGAGCTTTTTGCAAAGCTAAGACTCACACTGGTCAGTTTGACGCCCCATTTGTCTGTTTACCTCCACTCATTTGGCAATAAAAATTCTGACAAAATTTTCCCTCAAATAGTTAATTAAGTTTTTCTTGATTGCGCCCGTTACTTTCAAGCAATTAAACGATTTTTTGGCAAACTACACCTCTCACTGGTCGAACTGATAATCCATTCGTCCATTTCCCAGTTTTCGTTTGGTTATGAGAGTTCAGATGAAGATTTACTCTCAAATGACAAATAAATGTTTTCTTAATTATCCTGATTACTTTCAAGCAGTTAAATCTCTTTTACAAACTAGACCTGGCATTGATTAATTTGATGCCTTATTTGTTGATTTTTAACTATTTGTTTGGGTATGAAAATTCGGACAAAAAGTCTGTTATGTAATTTCTAGGGAGTCTCACGCCGCACAGATATTTGACCGAAAGAACATTTCTGTAGATGAAGAATAGTCTGAGTACATGGTGTACTGGGTGTATGTAATGTTACTGGAAATTTTCAGGTGGAAATGGCAACGCAGCAAGCGTAGGGGACGGGACGTACAGCTTATCGTCATCTTCCAGACCTTTAGTATTTGGTGTACTGAGGCACCACCCAAGAAAAGTTGAGACAGTTGGTACCTCGGCATACTAATCATGCTGTCGGGGAGAATAACGCCATCTGGAGAGGCAATGCCATCAGGAAGAGAGACGCGCGTTTAAGATAAAAATGTTTGGATGTGAGTCAGTTCCTAAGGTACCAAACTGCTGACGTCAGCGGTCCCTAGACTTACACGCTACTTAAACTAACTTATGCTAAGAACAACACACACACATACCCATGCTCGAGGGAGTACTCGAACCTCCGGCGAGATGGACCGCGCAATCCGTGACTTGTCGCCTCTAACCCAGCGGCCACTCCGCACGGCCGCGTTTAAGTAACTGTGCAAGAGTGGATGTCAGAGTCTTGCTAGGGAATTCCTGCAGAACATTCTTCGTCTCTTCAAGTCGAATGAGACAGAAGCAGTGGCCGTTAATAGACGGAGGTTAGTCTTCAGTAGAAAAAGAACAATGAATAGAGTTATCGTCTATGGGCACAGATAGCCTGCCTAGAGATTTAACTGAGTACTGCTAGTTTGGAACTGTTCTTCGAATATAACATCAAGAAAGAAAATTAGTTTTTCTTCTGACTTTAGTTCCGAGAACATTATTAGTTTTTCTTCGTGGAACTAAACGTAGGACTGATAAGCCAAACCTGCATTCTGCAATTGCTGTAACCAGCGTTACCAAACTCGCGTAATATATTTTACTATTCGTTATTCTACTAGGGGTATGATAGATACTGCCAACAGGAAAATTAAAGGCACCTTTGGAGAAAAGGGAACCACTTGCATGAATATCAAGAGCTCAGATGGAAACCCAGTTCTAAGCAAACGAGGGAAAGCAGAAAGGTTGAAGAAGTATATAGAGGGTCTATACAAGGGCGATGTTCTTGAGGACAATATTATAGAAATGGAAGAGAATGTAGATGAAGATGAAATAGGAGATGTGATACTGCGTGAAGAGTTTGATAGAGCACTGAAAGAACTAAGTCTAAACAAGGCCCTGGGAGTAGACAACATTCCATTAGAACTACTGACAGCCTTGGGAGAGCTAGGCCTAACAAAACACAACCATCTGGTGAGCAAGATGTATGAGACAGGCGAAATAACCTCAGACTTCAAGAAGAATATAATAATTCCAATCCCAAAGAATGCAGGTATTGAGAGGTGTGAAAATTATTGAACTATCAGTTTAATAAGCCACGACTGCAAAATAGTAACACGAATTCCTTACAGACGAATCGAAAAACTGGTAAAAGCCGACGTCGGGGAAGATCAGTTTGGATTCCGTAGAAGTGTTGGAACACGTGAGGCAATACTGACCCTACGGCTTATCTTATAAAATAGATTAAGGAAAGGCAAACCTACGTTTGTAGCAATTGTAGACTTAGAGAAAGCTTTTGACACTGTTGACTGGAATACTCTCTTTCAAATTTTGAAGGTGGCAGGGGTAAATTACAGGGAGCGAAAGGCTATTTACAAATTGTACAGAAACCAGATGTCAGTTATGAGAGTCCAGGGCCATGTAAAGGAAGCAGTGGTTGGGAAGGTAGTGAGACAGGGTTGTAGCCTCTCCCCGATGTTATTCAATCTGTATATTGAGCAAGCACTAGAGGAAACAAAAGAAAAATTCGGAGTAGGAATTAAAATCCATGGAGAAGAAATAAAAGCTTCGAGGTTCGCCGATGATATTGTAATTCTGTCAGAGACAGCAAAATACCTGAAAGAGCAGCTTAACGGAATGGACAGTGTCTTGAAAGGAGGATATAAGATGAACATCAACAGAAGCAAAACGAGGGTAATGGAATGTAGTCGAGTTAAATCGGGTGATGCTGAGGGAATTAGATTAGGAAATGAGACGCTTAAAGTAGTAAAGGATTTTGCTATTTGGGGAGCAAAATAATTAATGATGTCGAAGTAGAGAGGATATAAAATGTAGACTGGTAATGTAAGGAAAGCGTTTCTGAAGAAGAGAAGTTTGTTAACATCGAGGATAGATTTAAGGGTCAGGAAGTCGTTTCTGAAAGTATTTGTATGGAGTGTAGCCATGTATGGAAGTGGAACATGGACGTTAAATAATTTAGAAAAGAAGATAATAGAAGTTTTCGAAATGTTTTGCTACAGAAGAATGCTGAAGATTAGATGGGTAGATGACATAACTACTGAGGAGGTATTGAATAGAATTCGAGAGAAGTGATATTTGTGGCACAGCTTGACTAGAAGAAGGGACTGGTTGGTATGGCATATTCTGAGGCATCAAGGGATCACCAATTTAGTATTGGAGGGCAGCGTAGAGGGTATAAATCTTAGAGGGAGACCAAGAGATGAATACACTAAACAGATTCAGAAGGATGTAGGTTGCAGTAGGTACTGGGAGATGAAGAAGCTTGCACAGGATAGAGTAGCGTGGAGAGCTGCATCAAACCACTCTCTGGACTGAAGACCACAACAAACAACATTCCATGTTACTTTCATTGCGCGTGTGCTCCGTTAGAATCCACTCATCGGTCTACCAGACACCTTTAGTAGTCTTTTACAGCGGCAGAGAATTTTTCATCGACTTGGACGCCCCCAGTCCACAACAAAGAAAGATCGAACCATTTGCATCATTGACATAGGGACTTATTTGCAAAAAAATTACACAGACTGTTGTATGACAAGAAATGACTGCGAAACGTGAGGTTCCTCCCAGGAAGAGTATGCTACGAGAAGATCAGCAGATTGTCCGATGGCCGCCGCTGAAATCCGGGCATATGTTACAGGTACATTGTCACCACGAAGCGTTAGGAACAGATTGCTGGCATCTTGTACGAGATCTCGAGCCGCCATGCGTCGTGTTTGGTGTGTGTGTGTGTGTGTGTGTGTGTGTGTGTTTGGATCTTACGAGTGCTCGTCATCGAGGTCATCAGCGCCTCCATTCGTCGTATACCGTTGACGCCATACCATGGATAACAAAGACCAGCAAGGTGTAGATCCAGGAATGTACGAATTCTGATTGGCCTGATCGGTCCCTTAATTTGTCACCCATGAAGCTCGTGTGGGATGTGATAAGAAAATGTGTCCTTTTATAGCAGGCCCAGGTCGCTCTCTTCGTGACCCGACACAGCATGTGTTTCAGGCATGGGAATCAGTTCCTCACGATGATATTCGGAAGGTCTTCGCCTCCACGTCACAGCCAATATAAGAGTGTGCTCGTCCCTGTGGGAGTCTCGACTCATACTGATGTTAATGGAATGAAAATTTAATGAATTATTACATTTTGTGTTATGATCGCACCCAAAAAGTTTAATAAATATTGGAACAGAGCTTCACGGTGTAACAAATTCCACTCGCGTCATTATATTTTCGATTCCAGGCACAAATTTAATAGTACTTTATTCTCCTAATCATTGTCAAGGTAGTCAGCTACTTGTTCACGTCGCTTGCTGGCTAGATATACTCGAGGCGTTTAATAAGTAACGCCACACATTTCTTTCTAAAAGCAAGTTGGTTTTATTCTGGATTTCAGTGCATCGTGTTGTTACCATTCTTTTGGCTACAAAACACTGTATATCGACATAATCTCCGTTCAATGCGACGGCCTCTCCCCACCTTACTGGGAGCGACTGTATGCCCGCTCGATGCCACTGTGCCGGCCGTAGTGACCGAGCGGTTCTAGGCGCCACAGTTTGAAACCGCGCGACCGCTACGATCGCAGGTTCGAATCCTGCCTCGGGCATGGATGTATGTGATATCCTTAGGTTAGTTAGGTTTAAGTAGTTCTAAGTTCTAGGGCACTGATGACCTCAGAAGTTAAGTCCCATAGTGCTCAGAGCCATTTGATCCATTATTTCGATCCCACTGTACTGGTCGACGTCGGAGTCCACTTCTCGCTGTATCAGTAGCCTCCCCACCATCCACGTACTTCTTCCCTTGGGGTGCGTCCTTCATTGCACCAAACACATGAAAGTTGCAAGTTGTGACACCCGGACTGTAGGGTGGATGAGGAAGAGCAGTCCAATGAAGTTTTCTGTCTTCCTCTAGGGTGCACAAACTTGGGCGAGGCATTGCGTTTTCATGGAGAAGATGGAGGACAACCAAGTTCCCAGAAGACCGTCGCCATGACTTTACCGGTTGAGGCTGAGCTTTGAACTTTTCATCGCAGGTATGATGGTAAGGCACCACTTCGTGGGCTACCTTTTTGTTTCTAGTGTGAGAAAAAATTGTCACGATCAGATTCGTAACGCCCAGACAGTTCCGCACAGATGGTCCGCCGGCCGGTGTGGCCGAGCGGTTCTAGGCGCTACAGTCTGGAACCGCGCGACCGCTGCGGTCGCAGGTTCGAATTCTGCCTCGGGCGTGGATGTGTGTGATGTCCTTAGGTTAGTTAGGTTTAAGTAGTTCTAAGTTCTAGGGGACTGATGACGTCAGATGTTAAGTCCCATAGGGCTGAGAGCCATTTTTGAACAGATGGTCCTTCGTTGATCTTCATGGTCTTCTTTTAGGCGACGAGGGACTCAGTGCGCACACAGCATTAAGTACCCCAAGTGGACCAGTGTCAGCACTACCAGCAGAGACGTCCAGTTGAGCAGAGACGTGTTTCATTGTGTTCCGTCGATCACCAAGAATGAGAGTGTCTGCACGTTCCAACATGGCAGCAATCGTAGCTGCGCGCGGCCGACCGGCACGTGGGGTATTGGGCAGATTTGCGCGACCTTGTTGCGAAGATGACTGACGCCTTCCCAACGACTCTCTGTGCTTTCGTTCATTGTCAGATCTCCGTAGACATTCTGCAAGCGCCTATGGATATCTGCGATGTTCTGGTTTTCGGCGGAAAGAAACACAAGGAGAGCTCTCTGCTTGGATCGCACCTCCCTTACAGACGTCAATTTGAAGGCTGCATATACCGCCGCCACATGTTGCAACTTTATGAAACTATAGGGCCTGAAGTGGGAATATTCCGCGATATCCCACAAAAAGCTCCGCTTTTTTCGGTTGAAACTGGCTCCAGAAACATGTTGCATTGTTTATTGAACGCACCTCGTAAATATGTTAAAAAATGGTTTAAATGGCTCTGAGCACCATGGGACTTAACATCTGAGGTCATCAGTCCCCTAGAACTTAGAACTACTCAAACCTAACTAACGTAAGGACATCCGAGGCAGGATTCGAACCTGCGACCGTAACAGTCGCGCGGTTCCGGACTGAAGCGCCTAGAACCGCTCGGCCACAGCGGCCGGCTTGGAAATATGTTTGTAGGAGACTACCTTAACGAAGAAGAGTACTTCCATATTCCTTTTATGTTCAAAATACTACTCGGCGTAGCGGCTGATTCTGTTCTTCAAACTGAGGAAAGAAGAAAAAAGGAGGTTTAGCGTCAGGTTGACGGCGTTATTTAATATTGAGTACAATCTCGCGTAAGAGATTGAAGCGAACGCTACGAAACCATGATGTAACACTGATATGTTTCCAAGACTACAAAGCAAAAGGATGTGCCGGAGTGTTCCCTGAAACGTTTTACAGCAACTATAGCGACCAACACCTCGGGGCTTAAGAGGCTCATACTCCAGAACTGTTCGCAGATTTCAAGTCTTGGTTGAGACAAACGTTTTTCGCAGATACAATAAAACTTCCGTCTTGACCAGGAACATTTATTATATTTCTTTAACCATTATGTTTTTCATGAATAACCAATTTGCAAATGAACTTAATTTTGTTGACGTGTGAAGCGTAAGTGCAAAGTGGCTTACATTTGCACGTATGCTTCATGTAAGTAACTCTGACGCGATAATTTGCATCAGTAGGATTTTGTTCCTTGGTCAACTGCTTACTGTATAAACGGATAAGGATTAAAGAAATAAAATTAGAACTTGTGGCCGAATGTTTTATTGTAAGTGCAGAATATGATCGACACACCTCACAAAGCTTTAATGCAGTGTGTATCTTCATTCATATGGTAGCTCTTTCATCTGATACAACTCATCAGTTAAATTCACTTGTGAAGTTGTCAGTCAAAAGAGACTAACACACTCAAAGAATAGTTACTGTTCCATTTAGCACAAGGTCACATATAAATACTTTGGAGCGCTGCATAAATCAATTAATACCTGTCGAGTGATGAACACATTCATGAAGTTTGATAAATATCGTAATAGTGCTTCACGTTGTAATACTTTAGACTCACGTCATTAAATTTTCTTTTCCTGACACTGACGTATCAGTACTATATTTTCCTAGTCATTATCAAGGTAATCAGTTACTTGTTGATATTACATGCTTGCTAGATACACGAAGGGCATTCAATAAGTAATGCAAAACATTTATTTCTGAAAGGAGAAAATTGAAGAAACGACTTCAAAGTGATCGTCGCCACAAAAATGCAAATGAACTTCTCCTTCTCCATACAACGCACGGCCTCACACAAGTGTGCACACCGGAGAGGAGGTCACCGCATTGCCTGTAATATAAAACATCAATAGATGCAACAACAGCACTATTTGACTAGAGGGTGATAGCAATTTACACAGAACATTTACTGTCTATGATCCAAATAGCTGAGATTTTAGCCTCTGCTTATTTACTTACATACTTATGATATTTGCCAAATTCCACAAAGACCATGAGAATTATCTGTAGGGTGTAGAAAGATATCGAAGACATACATTTATTCATAACTAATACTATACTAATACTAGTATTAAAGAAATGGTATGATATTACAGCACAAATATGAATTATAATAAAAACATTAGTTAGAAGAATCTCTGTGAAGAAATTATGCAATACATTAGAAGTTCTTGGTGATCTTTACGTTTCTAGTACAATAAGAACAAGACGTTTAATTGGCTTTTAGATGTTGCTGACTACATGTTCAATACGTATCTGATGCCTATATGTACAAAAAGTTAAATAGACTCTTGGAATATCCGTTAGATCTCACTGTCCAGATCAATATCGTATCCACATTCTACTGTCACATATTTTTGTGAATACGTCTACGTGTTCTTTAAAATTTAGAGTGTAACGCAAGACAATTGTTGCAGCAGGAGAAGAAAGATTAAGAGTTAACAACCCATCGACAGTGCGCTAATTAGAGAGAGCAATAGCTCATATTCCGAGATGACAAGGAAGGAACTGGGGCGTGTCGTTTTGCTCGGGAAATCACGGGAAACCTAAATCTGGGTCGCCGGATGCGGATCTGAACCGTCGTCCTCCTAAATGAGAGCCCATTGTGGTAGCCACTGCGCCACCTCACTCGGTACAGAAAGAGAGAGGCGACATGTGTTCACATTTACGTCGTCAGAACCCGGCTATCCAGCAGGATCCCCGGAAAAGCCTCATTCTTTTGGCTACGTAACCGTGAAATCGATTCCCTGAAAATTGACGTGAAAGGTGGGGAAGGAGTCAGGTCTGGAAACAACCAAGAGAATGAGTTGCGCGACGAGATCAGAATCACTGATGAGATACCTTGCAAGGAGGGGCGAAGAAATGGATTAACTGTCGCCTTTTCTCTCGCAGCTACTGTTCCATCGTCTAAGAAGCTAAACATTCACATCAGCAGTTGTTTGTCACTGCCACATTTGTAGTCTGAAGGTGTAACAATACACTCTAACACAAAAAGCGATACCCGAATGGGTATAAAATTAGTACATCTTATGTACATGTACGGGCAAACAAATAATTATAATCTCAGAAAAATTGGGTGACTTACTCCGGAGAAAGAGGTTCACAAATTGAGCACGTCAATAACGGTTTGGTCCACCTCGAGCCCTTATGTAAACAGTTATTTGTCTTGTCATTGATTAACAGATTTGTCTGAAGTCCTCTTGAGGGCTATAGAGCCACATTCTGTCCAATTGCTGCGTTTGATCGCCAGAATCCCGAGATGGTTGGAGGACCCTGCCCATAATCAAATGTTCTCAGTTGGAGAGAGATCCGGTGACGTTACTGCCCGAGGTAGGGTTTGGGAAGCACGAAGACAAGCAGGAGAAGCCCTCGGTGTGTGCGGGCTGGCATTATCTTGCTGAAAAGTAAGCACAGTATGGCTTGTCATGAAAGGGAACAGAGCGGGGCGTAGAATATCGTACCGCGGTCGACGACCAAAGGGGTCCTGCTATGAAAATAAATGGCATCTCAGACCATTACTCCCGATTCTCGGACCATATGGTGGGTGACAGGCTGGTGTCCCACCACTGTCCCCGGCGTCTTCAGACACATCTTCACTAGTCATCTGGAGCTCATTTCGAAGTGGGACTCATTCCTGAAGAAAATTATAATTAGGTAGTGGCGGAAGCAAAGCTGTGAGGACGAGTCGTGAGTCATGCTTGGGTAGCTCAGCCGGCAGAGCACTTGCCCGCGAAAGGCATAGGTGTCAAGATCGAATTTCGGTCAGGCAGACAGTTATAATCGGCCAGTAAGTTTCATATCAGTGCACACCTCGCTGCAGAGTGAAAATTTCATTTTGGAAACATCACTCAGGCTGTGCCTAAGCCATGTCTCCGCGGTATCCTTCCTTCCTGAAGTGCTACTGTTGGATGTTTCACAGGAGAGTTTCTGGGAGGTTTAGATGATAGGAGATGGGGTACTGACAGAAGTAAAGCTGTAAGGACGGAGCGTGAGTCATGCTTGTGTAGTTCAGCTGGTAGAGCACTTGCAAGCGAAAGGCAAATGTCCGGTATACAGTTTTAATTTGCCAGGAAGTTTCATGATAAAGTTTCTTCGAAAACTGGTTGTGGTCATAATAACTGCAGATACTATTTTAAGGCAACTGTCGCTATGTCTGTGTTCCTGTGTAACTCGTATCACTTTGACACACGTTTCTGAACATCTTCGTTTGTCACCTGGTTTCAACAGTTGTCGTCGTCGCAGTTAGCTCAATCTAAGTACAATGTTTTAGTTTGGAGTGTGTCATGATAGGTATGAAATGTGTACAACATTACTAAATGCTGTACGTTTGACGTATGTATAAAATTAAATCATTTTGTGCACAATTAACAGAGTCCAGCTTCATGTCCCAGGACATTTAAATACTAAGTTGTTGTATGTAAGTACGTTGGATGTCACGTGAGGTATCGTGCATTTGTAATGATCAGTCTTGTAGTGAAATTGTGTTCCTAAGTGGCAGGATGGACACTTGAAAATGAACTCCAGATGAAGCACGTTCTTGTAACTACAACAATGATTAATAGTACAGCTGGTGGTATTTTCAGCGCGAAGTCTTTTCAAAAGTATTTAAAAGCTCACGTGATTTCATTTTTTTTTTTTTTTCACGAAGAAAATTTTTCTATTTGTGTTTGTAATTCACGTTGCTCTCCGAAGAAAGTTATTTATCTATTCTGAAGTGTTTACTGTCCTCGCTTTGTTTCTTCATAGTCGGAAACCGAGAAAAATTTCTTTAAAAATATGTTGCAGCTCTCATGTAAAAAATTTTGGACTCTGGACTTAGTAAACGTTTCGGTAATACATCCCACTCCGGAAAAGGCTTGATTTATCTGTCAAAATGTAGATATTTTACTAACTAAATCTGAGGAGTTTCGAAACTGTTTTAAATATGATTTTAATTGAGAAAATAAACTATCCTACCAGAGAATAGTTATGCAGTGTGTGTAGATCACACTAAGAATTCTTTGCGAGGAACGTCATTTTAACTAGGGGGTCAATGCGGCCCGTTTATCCCAAAGCCGGCCGCTGTGGCCGAGCGGTTCTAGGCGCTACAGCCTGGATCCGCGCGACCGCTACGGTCGCAGTTTCGAATCCTGCCTCGGGCTTGGATGTGTGTGATTTCCTTAGGTTAGTTAGGTTTAAGTAGTTCTAAGTTCTAGGGGACTGATGACCTCAGATGTTAGGTCCCATAGTGCTCAGAGCCATTTGAACCATTTTTCCCAAAATGACCCGCTATCCCGAAAAGTTTTTTGGGGATGCTCCAATATCCCTCTTTTTTATGCTTCAGCATCCACACGTAACATTTTCTCTAATGCACTGCTGATAGTACCGATTCGTCTTCACTGTTTCATCATGCTAAAGTGAAAATGTAATTGTAACAGCGATATAAAAAGGAAGTTTGCTCTTACCAATGGCAGTGGAGAAACTGGGCGTGGTGGAAGGTCTGATATTGTGAATTATGTTGAGACGAAAAAACACCGCGTGAGCATGAATAGGTGCTGCTTGATAAAATATATAAGAGTGAAAAATACAGTGACAGTGCAGTAGAATAATTGTAAAAAGTCATTTGGGATCATCTACGTGCACTGACACAACGGTAAACTTCTAAGTTCATTAAATTTTGTCAGTAAACTTCTCCGTTTTTTCTTCCTTAATTGTCCCAGGTTTTTCTTTACTTTCTTTAAAAGTGTTCGTTTTTAAAGAAAATGGTATGGGACACCCTATTTTAACTGTGGCTGGGCCCGTTTACGAATGTACTGCAGACAGGATGGATATTTTGTCTCATACGTTCAGCACATCACAGCATATATATGTCAGCTGTTCAAACTCCAACGAAAGCTTACAGTCCTATGATGATACAGCTTTTCCCCAATTCTCATGCTAATGTAATACGAACATTTTCAATTAACATATTACTGCTTCCGATGTTTTATTGTTGTTTTAAAAAATTCTTCCAGTGAGTTTATAAAATACTTGCAATGAACGGTTGTGGCGTTCATTATAATCTTAAGTGGAAAGAAAATGTCCTTGGGTTCTGAGCGAGAGTATGGGTGTGTCCTCTATGCATGTGTAGTTTATTTGCGACTGTAAATTCTGCCTTAGAACGCAAGCAGATACTGAGAGAATTTACGCTCTCGTGAAAATGCATCTCAGCATTCATCGGGCAAGGAAACAGAGTTCAAGAGGTCGGGGGCAGGAGATTCTTAAGCAACCGTAATGGCCTACGGTCGCTCGCAGAGTAACAGATTTCTCTTTTGCCGCGGAAACGAGACTCTTCGCCAGCTGTCTTGAGTGAAGGCTGCCTGCTGCATTTCACGGATTTTGATAGGAAAATACTTGTATACAACTACAAAAATTGTATCTTCCCCCTTCATCCAGAAGAATATCTCAGTCCATTAAAACAAGTTATGACGTCAACAACGTACGAAAATGTATTTCGATATTTAATATGACAGCTTATAGATAATAAATTTCATTTGGTCCGCCCCCGGTAGTTGAATGGTCAGCGCGACGGAATGTCAATCCTAAGGGCCCGGGATCGATTCTTGGCTGGGTCGGAGATCTTCTCCGCTCAGGGACTGGGTGTTGTGTTGTCCTAATCATCATCATTTCATCCCCATCGACGCGCAAGTCGCCGAAGTGGCGTCAAGTCGAAAGACTTGCATCAGGCGAACGGTCTACCCGCCGGGAGGCCCTAGCCACACGACATTTTTTTAAAATTCTGTTTTTAAATGACAAGCGTTTAACTTTACTAACGAATTCATTTGTAGCACGCAAAAAATTAATTACGATGGTCTTTCCGAAAGTAATGGCTCCTACTTTTATTCAAGGAAGCTATTGGAGGTACATAAATCACAGCAGCACGACTAAAAAGAGCAATATTTCAGCTACAGACCGTCATTTTTCCACATAGTCACCACCATTCGTTATGCACTTTTGCTAACGATGAACCAGAGCCTGCATGGCACGCTTGCAAAAATCGGAACCAGCTGAGGCTATCCACTTGTTTACAGCTTTGACAACAGCATTCAAGCCATGAAAATGTTCGCCTCCTAGTCCATCTTTCAGAGGCCTAAAGAGACGAAAGTCTGAAGCAGAATTTTGCAATGAGTTGCGTGGTCGCAAAACTGATGTGGGGCCTGGCATTATCCTGTTGCAGGTGAAGGTTGGTCTTCTTCTCTGGCCTTAGCCAGGAAATTCGGCTTTCAGCTTAGTCAGTGTCGCCTTCTAGCGAGCAGAATTGACAGCTCCTCTAAGTTCCAGCAAATGCAAAAGGACCACACCCTGGCTATCCGGGAAGGCTGTGCACATCACCTTGCCTGTCTTGAATTTCTTCTTTGACAGAGAATTCGCATGTCACCATCCAATGGACTGTCTTTTGTGTTCCGGGTCGTAATGGCGACTCCACGCCCCATCTCTGGTGAAGATGCTATTCAGAAAACCTCACCTTCAGCTTCACATTGTTACAGCAGGTCCCGACAAATTTCCAGTAGATGAAATTTTTGTTTTTCTGTTTGCATCCGACGGACCCAACTCGCACAGACTTTGCTATAACCAAGAGGTTCCAACATTGTTTTCAATGCTTTACAGCCGAACTTCAGCTTTGAACACAATTCTGTGGTGATTACCGCCGATCAGCACGGATGAGTTGATCAAGACGCTCTTCAGTGAGAGAATGACGGATGTGCAGGGTCGACCGGGCCAAGCCTTATCAAGCACACCCTTTTCAGCACCTTTAAAATGCCGCTTCACATTATTCACGTCCATTGTATCGCCTCCATACTCCTTTAGCAATCGTTGATGGATTTCAGTCGGCGCAGTTTCTTCAGCGGTGAGGAATTCAATCACACATCGCTGTTTTATACCTGCGTCCTTATCAGACTCGACTTTGGAACACTTCTCTGCTTGCGCCAACTCCAGCAGAACAACGGAACCACCTGCTTATTAAAGGTGAAGGTCCAAGCAGTAGCACTGCACTAATGACATCTAGCGCGGACATCCAATGTCACCACAAAAAAATAGGAGGAATTACTTTCTGAACGACTCTCGTACATCTTTCATTTTGAATTCTTCACGAATTTGCGAGAAACATCTTCGTTTTTCTTTTGTTTCTGAACGACGCTGCCACAAAATAATGTTGAAGATCTGACGGATAGTTCAAATAAGTAATGAGGAGGTACAGACTCGAACTGGGGAGAAAGGAAGATAATGGTGCATTTTGACTAAAAGAAGGGTTCCATTAATAGGACCCAACCTAAGACATCAAGGATCGTCAATTTCTCCAACCTTACCACTCTGTCAAATGACAAACAAAAGACTGCGAGCTCACTTCCGCAAGACTCTTTATGCAGTCGACAAACTGACCACTAGTTTCCTGAGTGTATGCGTTTATCTATGTTCACCATTTAAGTTTTAAATTTCAGATGAATATATAGTGGAACATATATTGACTATGGTCAGTTTGTGACCTCATAATAAAACATTCCAACATCAATTTCGTAAATACGTATCACTTAACTAATATGTCCACATAAGGCGTTAAAATGTGTTCCTAGACAAATTACGAACCACAAATACAGAACAAACGTCGAAACTGCGGTTTAAAAGATATAAGTATTACATAGATCATCGACTGGGATGGTTGTGTTGATATCGTAATAGATGCTCATGTGGAGAAAGTCGTAGTTATGGCACTGACAGCATATAACTAGTTAAATTGTTTATAATTAATTATTTTGTTTTATAACAGAAGTAACAGATTGTCGTAACTGGTGGCATCATCAGCTTTCTTATAATGTATTGTAAGTGTGAAACGTGATGCACGCCCAATTGTTACAATTCTTAAAAACTATAACAACTATAATTATCAACGCCATTTTAAAAACTGTATTTAAAGACAGGGCTTAGCTCCCAATGAGTTCGTCACATCACCACGGTTCATACGTGGTACTTAGTTTTCTTGTAACACGTATGCAAGGCGTTGTACGTATTCTCCATGAATTTTACACTTTACGACCGTATTCCGAAGTTAGTGGAGCCATCACTTTTCCGAACTCGGCAGGCTTTCTTCTTGCGCTCTGGATTGTCCCTCTGACCGTTCGCTTCCTTCCTGAGGACCCCTTCAGCTCCCCGCCGCCTGCACGTCTCCACATCGCTTACCATGACGCTCGCCAGCTGGCCCGTCAGATACTCACCTCTAGCAGAATTTTTGCCTATTGGGCGACCTGTATGTCACACACTGTGTACACGTGTTCCTGAATGTGTTTATGTCAACAGAATGAAGCTCCTCTACATAATGCGTGAAATTTCAAAAGCTATCTTTGCACAGCACAAGCTCTTATTGCCCTGCCTGTCCCTACATACTGCCACTAGCGGAGAAACTCGACGTCGGCAAGGTATGTATTTATAGCTGTGCGTCCACGCCCGTACCAAGCAGCATATAGCCTTGTGCTTAATGTTTATGATGTCATATCTCCTGAACTATGTGTCGTGCAATCATATAATTTTGTAGGTATATTCAGCAGCATGTGTGGATACTGAATGCAAAATGCGTTGCGAATGGAGTTAGTATCAAGGAAGTAATAAATTTAAACGTCATGCATGATGCGTTAGTTTTTCAGGCATCTCATTGTTTATGTCGTCATTTACCCTTAACTAAGTGTCGTAAGGCGATATAATTTTGTAGTTATATTTAGAGGTATTTGTGCGTACTACCTGTAAAATGTGAGGCGAATACAGTTAGTACACTACTGGCCATTAAAATTGCTACACCACGAAGGTGACGTGCTACAGACGCGAAATTTAACCGACAGGAAGATGATATTGTGATATGCAAATGATTAGCTTTTCACAGCATTTACACAAGGTTGGCGCCGGTGGCCACACCTGCAACGTGCTGACATGAGGAAAGTTTCCAACCGATTTCTCATACACAAACAGCAGTTGACCGGCGTTGCCTGGTGAAACGTTGTTTTGATGTCTCGTGTAAGGAGGGGAAATGCGTACCATCACGTTTCCCACTTTGATACAGGTCTTATCGCGACATTGCAAGGTCGGATTGTTGCCTATCGCGATTGCGGTTTATCGCATCGCGAAATTGCTGTTCGCGTTGGTCGAGATCCAATGACTATTAGCAGAATATACGAGGGTTATTCCAAAAGTAAGGTCCGATCGGTCGCGAAATGGAAACGACTATGAAAATCCGATAAAGCTTTGCACAGATGTGTTGGGTAGTGTCTCTAGTATAACCCCAGTTAGCATCACGTCGCTCTTCTCATTTCTGAGCTCGCAGTGAGTGCGTAAAGATGTCTAGAAAATAGTGTCTGCCGCCAAGTACGAGGGCCTGGTGAGAAATTTCGCCTGAAGCTATGCAGCCAACATTACATAACTGTCGTGCTGTTTCGTCTTCACGACAATTCTCAGCCGCATTCTGCAGGGGCAATGAAGATGCTCCTGCATCGTTTTCAAATGGAAATGTGAGATTACCCACAATACAGTCCGCAATTGTCTCCCCCTGAGTTTCATCTCTGGTCACATGAACCGCTGTCTTTGAAGACAACATTTTGACACAGACAACGAGGTGTAGGCCAGCGTGGAGAATTGGCGGAAAGCACTGGCGGCTGCCTTCTATGATGAGGCTATTGAAAAGTTGGTACAACGCTATGACAAAAGTCTAAGTCAGAACGGCGACTACGTAGAGAAGTAGCTGAAAGGTGTAGCTAATTGTTACAAGTAAAACATTTCTGATGTTCACTGTGGTTTCAATTTGGCAATCAATCGGACCTTACTTTTGGAATAACCCTCGTAGAATCGGTGGGTTCAGGAGGGTAATACGGAACGCCGTGCTGCATCCCAACGGCCTAATATCACTAGCAGTCGAGATGACAAGTATCTTATTCGCATGGCTGTAATGGAGCGTGCAGCCACGTCTCGATCCCTGAGTCAACAGATGGGGACGTTTGCAAGACAACAACCATCTGAACGAACAGTTCGACGACGTTTGTAGAAGCATGGACTATCAGCTCGGAGACAATGGCTGCAGTTACCCTTGACGCTGCATCACAGACAGGAGCGCCTGCGATGGTGTACTCAACGACGAACCTGGGTGCACGAATGGCAAAACGTAATTTTTTCGGATGAATCCAGGTTCTGTTATATGGCATCATGATGGTCGCATCCGTGTTTGGCGACATCGCGGCGAACGCACAATGGAAGCGTGTATTCGTCACCGCGATACTGGCGTATCACCTGGCGTGATGGTATGAGGTGTCATTGGTTACACGTCTCGGTCGCCTCTTGTTCGTATTGAATGCACTTTGAACAGTGGACGTTACATTTCAGTTGTGTTGCGACCCGTGGCTCTACCCTTCATTCGATCTCTCCGAAACCCTACATTTCAGCAGGATGATGCACGACCACATTTTGCAGGTCCTGTACGAGCCTTTCTGGATACAGAAAATGTTCGACTGCTGTCCTGGCCAGCACATTCTCCAGATTTCTCACCAATTGAAAACATCTGGTCAATGGTGGCCGAGCAACTGGCTCGTCACGATACGTCAGTCACTACTCATGATGTCGAAGCTGCATGGGCAGCTGTACCTGTACACGCCATCCAAGCTCTGTTTGACTCAATGCCCAGGCGTATCAAGGCCGTTATTACGGCCAGAGGTGGTTGTTCTGGGTACTGATTTCTCAGGTTCTATGCACCCAAATTGCGTGAAAATGTAATCAAATTGCTCTGAGCACTCTGGGACTTAACATCCATGGTCATCAGTCCCCTAGAGCTTACAACTACTTAAACCTAACTAACCTAAGGACAGCACACAACACCCAGTCATCACGAGGCAGAGAAAATCCCTGACCCCGCCGGGAATCGAACCCGGGAACCCGGGCGTGGAAAGCGAGAACGCTAGCGCACGACCACGAGCTGCGGACGAAAATGTAATCACATGTCAGTTCTAGTATAATATATTTGTCCAATGAATTTCTATTTATCATCTGCATTTCTTCTTGGTGTAGCAATTTTAATGGCCAGTAGTGTAGTAATGAAGTAACAAATCGTCGGTTCGTGCCCAATCGTGTAGTATAAGGTGCCTAAAGGATGCTGCGTTGTCGGAATGCTAGACAGCAGTTCGAGCAAATAACATTGATAGTTTTATTTCAATAAAGCAGATTTGACAATACCTAACTTGAATGTACTACATGTTGTCGCAAGCGATGCGTGACAGGCAATATAATTCAAAATCCTTGGGTGTATGCAATGTTCCTGCAACTTTGACACAGAATTTGTGGATCACTAAAAACTGTTCTCGTAGCACTCTCTGCTAGGCAGTGCTAATACTCTGTGAATACTGTCCACTAATGTCCGGCCGAGGCTGGCAGGAGAGGCGCTTATATTCACTTCTTGCAGATCTTGCTCCTGTCGTGGGGCGGTTCTTGTGAGCGGGCTATTGGCTGACAGCGCCTCACCTCCGTCTCTGGTCTAGCGTTCTTTCCTTTCGTTCCGGCGCTTGGGTTATGCCAGTACCTGAATTATAGCTTAATGCTTCATGCGGTACTTCTACTTTATGAACAGCAGCAAATAGTAAGCGATAAACATTTTTCCTTATATTATTTTGTAGGGTTTGTCAGCGAGAAAAAATTTCATAAAGCTTTGAAATTATGTGTAAAGCTTGTTGCAGGTCGTAAAGTGCTCTATTCTCAAGTACTGGATGAATAAACTTTGCGAATTCAAGCGTCATGAGCTACACTCCCCCCCCATCCCTATCCCTTTGAACGGCAGGTGGTTGTTGCCCCCATTACCCCCACAGCTACTGTCGCCAGACAGTAATGTATATGAGTGTCAAGTTTGGTTGAAATCGAGGTAGCAGTTTAGGAGAAGACGTGGAACATACACACACATACATACATACGTTTTGTTAATATGTATGGATTAACTGGGATTCTAACTGTCGGCATATAGCTCGAAGGCAACGAGTATGTGGTGCTTTTGTCGAGAAATACATGAAAAGAGTGATATTTATCTGTCATCAACCCGAAGACACGTTTGAACACTACAGTGCTTTTCTAGGCAAAGTCCAAGCATTGTCTTCCTCACAGAAGCAAATCGTGTGATACAGTTGTATTTATAACTTGTATTGATAACTTAATATTCTTACTGCAACAATATCGTGGACTGAGGAGAGAAGATGATTCCATCGCATCGCATTAAGATCGGAAATAAAGGAAATGACCGACATTGACGTGTAATGTAATGATACCGTACCAACAGGAGTTGGTTTGATATTGTTTTGTTAGGCAACTAGTTTCGACGTTCTTATCACGTCATCTTCAGGCTTGTCGAATGAATAACACCATGACAGCATGAAGTGCAGATGTCTACGGAATCAGATACGAAATGTAAATACATGGCCGGCCGAAGTGGCCGAGCGGTTTTAGGCGCTACAATCTGGAATCGTGCGACCGCTACGGTCGCAGGTTCCAATCCTACCTCGGGCATGGATATGTGTGATGTCCTTACGTTAGTTAAGTTTAAGTAGTTCTAAGTTATAGGGGACTGATGACCTCAGAAGTTAAGTCCCATAGTGCCCAGAGCCATTTGAACCATTTGTAAATACATTAAATACATAAAACTGCAACCAGTCACTATTTCGAAAAGTTATTTATTATTCCATTAACCGGTTTTCGAACATTTTCGGGTTCATCTTAAGGTGGTTTTCTGGAAGTTGAGAGATTGCAGGACACTCTCGCTTTTGATACAGTGTAATGCTGTGCAATGTTCTTAGGGAAGTTGATCTTTATTACTTGGCTGCTATACCTGGATACGATCTGATTTCACTCATATGATGAAATGGTTGGCAGTAGTTAACGCTGTTGCTCATGTGCTCTAGTAACGGAATAATGGTAAACTTTACCTCGTTCACATTGTGCAGACACGTTGGATTGCGTCCGTCGGTGGCGGCGTCCAGGTAGGCTGACTAGCGCCAAGGAGTCGCTGCTGCAATGGGTAGAGCACTGATGACCGGCAATAAGGCAGAGGATGGGCCCTTGTTAGGCAGGAAGCCGATAAGACGACTGTGTATTCTGCGAATTTCCGTGGGACAGGTCAGTGGCGCCCAGACGTCCATAGTCTGGTACAAAACATATTTGTGAAGGCACGTGGCTTTTAGAGAGTTTATGGCCGTTCTTTGGTAAGTTCGAAATGAATGCAACAGGGGAGATTACGATCTTTTTATGGAGGGCTGTCGTTCAATCGAGGTCATACTTTTAGCAAAAGACACGGCGTAAACGTGTGGGAAAGAGGCCATGAAGCTGAATCTTTCTTCCTTTTCTCCCAGTTAATTTTTAAAGTCGCTGATTGGTCAAATCTGTGTATGCAGAGCAAGGGGCGGTCTCCCAGCTTCGAGTGCCGCGCTCCAGCTCGTGATTGGCTTATGCTAAAGTGGGAGTAGCCTAAGATGTAAGTGTACTACGTTACTGAGCTGGCAAGGAAAGGCGGCAGAAAAAGAAGAGGATTCTTTTGTATGGCGCTTCGCTGGGAAAGAACTGCAGGTCTTTACCTAAATGGTGAGACTCGTGTCCATTGCTAGTGTGACCCTTAGAGAGTCACCATCTGATCAGTTAAAGTCTTGACTACAACTGAAGTTTGGAAGCTTGCAAAGTTACATATGTACTTGTACATAAAGCTGGGTGCTGGCCTTGTAACAAGATGCTACATCCTTTAATGCATCCCCATGAATATTGTTTATGTGTCGATATGTATGGAAAATTTTTTTGTTTTTTACTTACTGTGACAGTATGGGCTGCTTTTTTCTGTTAGTGCCCACCTGTCTGCTTCCACTCTGATGGCCAGTTGGCACATGTCTTCACACAGTTTTGTAGAGTCTGTTTGTATTTACACTGTGACAACGAAACTTTGCCAGCTTCCAATATGTGTTATACCGCTGTTGCTTGTTACAAAGATCTTGACACAAAAAATGGTTCAAATGTCTCTGAGCGCTATGGGACAACTTCTGAGGTCATGTCCCCTAGAACTTAGAATTACTTAAACCTAACTAACCTAAGGACATCACACACAGGCATGCCCGAGGCAGGATTCGAACCTGCGACCGTAGCGGTCGCGCGGTTCCAAACTGTAGCGCCTAGAGCCGGCCGGTGTGGCCGTGCGGTTAAAGGCGCTTCAGTCTGGAACCGCGTGACCGCTACGTCGCAGGTTCGAATCCTGCCTCGGGCATGGATGTGTGTGATATCCTTAGGTTAGTTAGGTTTAATTAGTTCTAAGTTCTAGGCGACTGATGACCTCAGAAGTTGAGTCGCATAGTGCTCAGAGCCATTTGAACCATTTCGTAGCGCCTAGAACCGCTCGGCCACCCCGGTCGGCGATCTTGACAAAAAGATATGTCATAGGCCTACTTTGCTTAGAGATGCTACGCGGGGTATCCGCGCGGTTTCGGGCACCTTGCCACGGTTTGTGTCCTCCCTAGGGCATGGGTGTGTGTTTTGTCCTTAATGTACATTAGTTTAAGTTGAATTAAATAATGTGTAAGCCGAGGGACAGATGACTGCGGCAGTCTGGTCCCATAGAAACCTACCACCACCTTTTTTGATTGCGTGTATTAATATCGGTATATGGGCAACTTTAATCAGAACTGTCTATAACGTGAGAGCTCAAAATAAAATAAATAAATAAATGAATGACTATAAAAACAAACTTTAAGTAGTCTGGTTGTTTCTTTTAGTATATTGACGTATAATACACGGAGTTTATTAGAAAATACTTTAATCAAGATTGGCATTAAAATATATACCCAGGAATAAATACGAAAATATACATGCATTGTCTTATACATGTACGCGTGCTTCATGGTGTCATTCATGGTAGAGGCCTGAAGATAATGTGACTGGAACGCCGAAACTAGTTGCCTAATAAAACACCACCAAAATAACGGCTGTTGGTACAGTATTATTACATTTCACCGACCAGCCGCTGTCCCACGCTCCTGAACCCAGGATGGAGCTACATTCACTTTCACGGCAGAAACGAAGTGAAGCAGTAGCAGAAGCACAGCGCGCGTTTGAGCGGCGGACGACCCGCTGAAAGGCAAAGTTGAAGGCTCGCTTTCCCACGCGGACGCCGCTGCCCGGCCCATATGTCACCTGCTGGGCTGCGCTAGCAGCTAGCTGGCTGGGCTGGCGCTCCCGCAGCTGGCGCGGGCACATCCATCAGGAGCGGTTCACCTTCGCGGCTTCCTACACGCAGGGCGGCGCTGGCTGCGGCCTGCAACCGCCGCTCCGCCTTGCAGCCAGCCTGCCTGCCTGCCTGCCTGCCTACCGCTTGCTCAACAGCCGGCCGGACTGGACTGCTGGCGCCAAGGATACTGTCCGTTTCTGTTACCTACTAATAATAGCGTTTCGTAAGAGGACGCGCCAGTTTCTCGCCCGAGCCGCTGCGCTTCCCGTTTCGAGGTTCGCCCTTCCGCGTAACTGCACCAGTTGCTGAAGAGGGCCAGGACTCTACAAAACGCACGAACTTCACTGTACAGCCACTGTCACAATTAAGACCAGAGTCGACACACATGCTAAGTTTAGAGGTTTACAGATACACATACTTGGATATCGAAAGTAATAATTATTTTGCAGATTAAATCCTGAACCAGCGTGGATATCAGCTCGTATATATGCGGACATACACTGAAGCGCCAAAGAAACTGGTATAGGCATGCGTATTCAAATACAGACATATGTAAACAGACAGAATACGGTCCAGCGGTCTGCAAAACTTGCGTAAGACAAGTATACGACGGAGTTGTTAGATCGGTTACTGCTGCTACAATCGCAGGTTATCAAGATTTAAGTGAATCTGAACTCGATGTTACAGTCGGCGCACGAGCGATGGGACGTAGTATCTCCGAGGTAGGGATGACGTGAGGATTTTCCCGTACGACTATTTCAGGAGTGTATCGTGAATATCAGTAAACTACTAAGACAGGAAATCTCCGACATCACTGCGGCCGGAAAAAAATCCTGCAGTCCTGTAACAACGGGACCAACGAAGACTGACGAGAATCGTTCATTGTGACAGAAGAGCCTTGTGTAAATTGTTGCAGATAGCTGGGCCATCAGCAAAGCGTGCCAACCATTCCACGAAACATCATCGATATGGGCTTTCGGAACTGAAAGCCCATTCGTTTACCCTTGATAAGTGCACGACACAAAGCTTTATGCCTCGCCTCGGCCCGTCAACAACGACGTTGGACTGTTGATGACATAAAACATGCTGCCTACTCGGACAATCCTCGCTTAAAATTTTATCGACCGGATCGACCTGTACTGGTATGGAGACAACCTCATCAATCCATGGAGCCTGCATGTCATCAGGGGTCTGTTGAAGCTGATGGAGGCTCTGTAATGGTGTGGGCGTGTGCAGTTCGAGTGATATGGGACCCCCGATACGTCTAGATACGACTCTGGCAAGAGACACGTACGTAAGCATCCTAACTGATCACCTGCATCCACTCATGTCCATTGTGCATTCCGACGGACATGGGCAATTCCAGCAGGAGAGTGAGACGCCCCAAACGTTCAGAATTGCTACAGAGTGGCTCCAGAAGCACGCTTCTGAGTTTATACACTTCCGCTGGCCAGCAAACTCCCCAGATATGAACATTATTGAACATAACTGGTATGCCTTGTAACGTGCTGTTCGGAAGAGATGTCAAACCCCTCCCCCCTGCCTTGTAACGTGCTGTTGGGAAGAGATCTCTACCCCCTCGTACTCTTACGCACTTCTGGACAGCAATGCAGAATTCAAGGTTTCATTCCCCTTCAGCACTGCTTCAGAAATTAGTCGAGTCTATGCCACGTCGTGTTGCGGCACTTCTGCATGCTTGCGCGTGCCCTACACGACATTAGGCAGGTGTACCAGGTTGTTTGACTCTTCAGTACATGTACTAAGCAAAGAAGGGAAAACTGAAAGATGGAATGAATGTATGGAAGGTATGTACAACGGAGATTATCTTGAAGTCAGTGTTATAGAACAGGAGGAGGACATATATGAAGATGAAATGGGAAATACGATGCTACGAGAAGAATTTGATAGAACAGTGAAAGACTAAGGACTCAAGTCGTACAAACAGTAATAATTACTCTGACGTTAAAGCGTGATGTCGATATTACGATTTACATTTGAATGATGTGTTAGTGCTGTGGTCTTCAGTCTGAACACACGTTTGATGCACTGTCCTGTGAAAGCTTCCTCATTTCTACTTAACTACCGCAATCTATATTCATCTGAATCTGCTTACTACAGCCAAGCCTTACTCTCCCTATGTTGTTGTTGTTGTTGTTGTGGTCTTCAGTCCTGAGACTGGTTTGATGCAGCTCTCCATGCTACTCTATCCTGTGCAAGCTTCTTCATCTCCCAGTACATACTGCAACCTACATCCTTCTGAATCTGCTTAGTGTATTCATCTCTTGGTCTCCCCCTATGATTTTTACCCTCCACGCTGCCCTCCAATACTAAATTGGTGATCCCTTGATGCCTCAGAACATGTCCTACCAACCGATCCCTTCTTCTGGTCAAGTTGTGCCACAAACTTCTCTTCTCCCGAATCCTATTCAATACTTCCTCATTAGTTATGTGATCTACCCATCTAATCTTCAGCATTCTTCTGTAGCACCACATTTCAAAAGCTTCTATTCTCTTCTTGTCCAAACTATTTACCGTCCATGTTTCACTTCCATACATAACTACACTCCATACAAATACTTTCAGAAATAACTTTCTGACACTTAAATCTATACTCGATGTTAACAAATTTCTCTTCTTCAGAAACGCTTTCCTTGCCATTGCCAGTCTACATTTTATATCCTCTCTACTTCGTCCATCATCAGTTACTCTGCTCCCCAAATAGCAAAACTCCTTTACTACTTTAAGTGTCTCATTTCCTAATCTAATACCCTCAGCATCACCCGACTTAACTCGACTACATTCCATTATCCTCGTTTTGCTTTTGTTGATGTTCATCTTATATCCTCCCTTCAAGACACCATCCATTCCGTTCAACTGCTCTTCCAAGTCCTTTGCTGTCTCTGACAGAATTACAATGTCATCGGCGAACCTCAAAGTTTTTATTTCTTCTCCATGGATTTTAATACCTACTCCAAATTTTTCTTTTGTTTCCTTTACTGCTTGCTCAATATAGAGATTGAATAACTTCGGGGAGAGGCTACAACCCTGTCTTACTCCCTTCCCAACCACTGCTTCCCTTTCATGTCCCTCAACTCTTATAACTGCCATCTGGTTTCTGTACAAGTTGTAAATAGCCTTTCGCTCCCTGTATTTTACCCCTGCCACCTTTAGAATTTGAAAGAGAGTATTCCAGTCAACATTGTCAAAAGCTTTCTCTAAGTCTACAAATGCTAGAAACGTAGGTTTGCCTTTCCTTAATCTTTCTTCTAAGATAAGTCGTAAGGTCAGTATTGCCTCACGTGTTCCAGTATTTCTACGGAATCCAAACTGATCTTCCCCGAGGTCGGCTTCTACTAGTTTTTCCATTCATCTGTAAAGAATTCGTGTTAGTACTTTGCAGCTGTGGCTTATTAAACTGATTGTTCGGTAATTTTCACATCTGTCAACACCTGCTTTCTTTGGGATTGGAATTATTATATTCTTGCCCGCATCTCGTGGTCGTGCGGTAGCGTTCTCGCTTCCCACGCCCGGGTTCCCGGGTTCGATTCCCGGCGGGGTCAGGGATTTTCTCTGCCTCGTGATGGCTGGGTGTTGTGTGCTGTCCTTAGGTTAGTTAGGTTAAAGTAGTTTTAAGTTCTAGGGGACTTATGACCACAGCAGTTGAGTCCCATAGTGCTCAGAGCCATTTGAACCATTTATTATATTCTTCTTGAAGTCTGAGGGTATTTCGCCTGTTTCATACATCTTGCTCACCAGATGGTAGAGTTTTGTCAGGACTGGCTCTCCCAAGGCCGTCAGTAGTTCCAATGGAATGTTGTCTACTCCGGGGGCCTTGTTTCGACTCAGGTCCTTCAGTGCTCTGTCAAACTCTTCACGCAGTATCGTATCTCCCATTTCATCTTCATCTACATCCTCTTCCATTTCCATAATATTGTCCTCAAGTGCATCGCCCTTGTATTGACTCTCTATATACTCCTTCCACCTTTCTGCTTTCCCTTCTTTGCTTAGAACTGGGTTTCCATCTGAGCTCTTGATGTTCATACATGTGGTTCTCTTATCTCCAAAGGTCTCTTTAATTTTCCTGTAGGCAGTATCTATCTTACCCCTAGTGAGATAAGCCTCTACATCCTTACATTTGTCCTTTAGCCATCCCTGCTTAGCCATTTTGCACTTCCTGTCGATTGCATTTTTGAGACGTTTGTATTCCTTTTTGCCTGCTTCATTTACTGCATTTTTATATTTTCTCCTTTCATCAATTAAATTCAATATTTCTTCTGTTACCCAAGGATTTCTACTAACCCTCTTCTTTTTACCTACTTGATCGTCTGCTGCCTTCACTACTTCATCCCTCAGAGCTACCCATTCTTCTTCTACTGTATTTCTTTCCCCCATTCCTTTCAATTGTTCCCTTATCCTCTCCCTGAAACTCTGTACAACCTCTGGTTCTTTCAGTTTATCCAGGTCCCATCTCCTTAAATTCCCACCTTTTTGCAGTTTCTTCAGTTTTAATCTACAGGTCATAACCAATAGATTGTGCTCTCCCTATATCATTTTCATTACCACCACCCTTCACAAAACACTTCCATCCATCACCAAACTGACAATTCTTTCATACCTCAGGATGTTTGCTATTACCCGATTCTTCTTTACTGAAGATGGGCTATGAATTTTTTCTCCCCAATTCCGTTCGATGCCTGGTCGTTGGTTACCTGATCTATCAAACTAATCTTCAGCGTTCTCCTACACAATCACGTTTCAAGATCTGATATTCCTTCTGGCCTGAATGGTATATCGTCCACGTTTCACAACCCCACAAGGCTGTATCCCAGATAAGTAAGTTTCAAAAAATGCTGACAGTCTGTATTTATACTCGATGTTAAAACAGTTCACTTTATCAGAAATTCTTTTCTTGCTTTTTCGAGAATGCATTTCATATTTTCTCTACTTTGGCCTTTGTCATTTAAACTATTATCCAAAGAGCACAATTCATCTATTGCTTTTAGTATCTCTTTTCCTAATCCTCTGAGCATCACCTGTTTTAATTCGACTACTTTCCGTTTCCCTTATTTTTATTCAGTTGAAGTTTATTGTGAGAACTGTTTTCAAGACACTACCCTTTCTGTTCAGCTGCTTCTGTGAGAGTATTAAAAACCTCAAAATCCTTACTTCTTTTCCCTGAACTTTAGTTTCCCTCCAAATTTCTCGTTGATTTCTTTTACTGTTTTTTCATTGTACATACAGAAAAAATCAAGAATAGACTACAATTCTGTCTTATTCCTTTCTCAACCACTGCCTCCCTTTCATTTCTTCGAACGTTACAAGGGAATTTGGTTGTAAATGATCTTTCGATCCCTATATTTTATCCCTGATACCACGAGAATTTCAAAGAATATATTCCAGGCAACCTTGTCCAAAGTTCTCTTTAAATCTGTAAATGCTATAAAAGTTGGCTAGCTATTCTTCTACGATTGGTCGTAGGGTCTGTATTGCCTCGTGTGTTCCTACATTTCTTGGGAACCCAAAATGGTACTCTTCAAGGTCGAAATAACTAGTGTCCCAGTCTTACATATTGTGACCATGACTTATTAAAGAAGTGGTTCGATAGCATATGCCTTCTTTGGAATTAGAACAATTACATTCTTCTTGAAGGCTAGGTGTATTTCGTGTGTCTCTTATGTCTTGCATGCCAGATAGAATGATGTTGCCAGGGTTGGCTGTTACAAGCGTCTTAATAAGTTCGAGGGAATGGCATATCCTCCGGGGTACTTGTTTCGGCCGAGGTCTTTCAGGACGCCGTTAGAATCTTCTCAGCAATCGTTGACAATAATGATTATATTTTATTTCGCAATTATTACCCATTCGGGACGGAATGCCGCTATATTTCTTCAAAAACCGGGAAAGGCCCTTGTTCCTTCTTCTACGCACAGTCACACGTGCGTCATGTTTCTGTCATACCAGCAGCTGCCCTACGTCTGAGCCATTCTCGTTTCATTTGCGGTAACAGAGCTCAGTTATGAAATTACCAAAGACTATTAATTGATGTTTTTAATAAGGGGAGAGCTTCTGGCACTTTTACGTCAGACAGTGGTTTTTGCGGCCACTATTGGTCTTGCAGATCTTTGCAGTGTGTATTGGATATTTCTGTAATCCTGTCTGTCAAGTACAAGATTTTTTTTTCAGCTGAATTCGCTAAAAACAATTCTTGTGTGTGTACTGGGAGACAATTACTATCGACGTATGCTTCATGGCCAGCTGTAGCATGTCGACTTCGAGTCTACCATGCGTCACTATAAACACAGAGGGCGTGCTGTATTTCAAGCGGACAGCTGACAGCTTGTCCTCGTCATATATCATACACCAGTCCCAACCATGCAGCCTCAGAAGCAGCTTAAGAAAGCGCGACAAGAGAGAGACTGTCTTCTTATGCCGGGCTCCAATTGATCAGGAATCAGCTGGTACTTCATGACACGGGCCCTGTTATTAATAGCTACGAAATTCTAGTAACCTGTAGCAGATATAAGTGTCCAATCAGATCTGAATTTTTTCTTGGTGAAGGAAAATTTTCCTGCATGTGATGATTTTTTAATTATTTTAGATGCAAGATTTATACAAAAACGTAAATCCATTTTCAAAACATACTTTGAACACTGTGTTCATTTTATGGACTAAAATAACAAATAACGAAATATTCTCTGTTGTAATAAGTAGTAAAACGATCATCCAATAATTACCATGCAAATATTTAATTATACAGTGGAATATAGCGAACCAACCACATCCGTGTATTGTGGAGGTCACAAGCTGCTGTGCATTGCTGTATTGACTTTTCAATACTTTCATAGTGACGACCAACAGTTGGCAACAGTTGTTCATGATGAAAAGGTTGAACAGCGTCAAATGTGTACCTCAGGTTTCCATTGAAGGAAAATACGTCTGCTGCAGCCAAGACACAATAAAAGTTACTGTACGCAGCTATAGCCAGAGGGTCTGATAGGGTTAAGGGGGGTCGCTAGGCTGTCCTAACGACAACTAATCCGTAGGATTCGGAGGTGGTGTTGGATGAAGGGTAGAAAAGCATTAACTTCGAATATTTTATAGGAAAGCATATCGTATTAATATTATTATCGTGTTCTGCCAAGCAATGAAGGACAATTCATTTCATGTTACAAACTTCGAATGTTTGGAGCAGTTTTAACCAGACTTCTAATAAGCTCACTATCTAGGAAACAAAATTATATTGAGGGCACTCATAATACTTCTCAGTATAGTTTTGGAGGTACGGGTGGAAAGGGAAAGTGAAACTTTAGGCTGGCTGGAGAAATTTCTCACCACACTGTGTGTGTATCTGGTTTACTATCTAGGAGGAGGAGGAACTGTCTGCCGGCGTGATCGAAGAAGAAATAGCAGTTGATAGGGAAGACATAGGTGATTCCGTATTAGAGTTTAATACAGCTTTGGAAGACTTTAGATCAAATAAGGCAGAAGGGATGGATGACCCTCCTTCCAAAGTTCTTAAATCAAGGGAGAAAATGGCAACTAAACGAAAATTCAAGCTGTAGTGTGGGTTCTATGAGATTAAAAACATACCATCAAAGTTTTGTAAGATAGAAAGGGCCAATAAGTCCTAGAACTATCGCCGAAGAAACTTAACAACTCATGGATTGAAGCTGCTAACAATCATATGTACAGAAGAATGTAAAAGAAAATTCAGTATCTGTTAAACAGACGATCAGTTTCGCTTTTCGGGAGGTAAAGGGGCTGGAGAGGTAGTTCCAACATTGTCCATTATAATGGGAGTAAAAGAAATATCAAAACTGTTCATAGAATTTATCGGCTTTGAATAAGCGATCAGTTTAAGATAGAGTAAGCGGTTAAAAATTCTGAGAAAAATAGTAGTGAGCGACAGGGTACGATATGTAATACAAATGACTTCTGAAAAGTTCTGTGTTTGGTCTCATACCAACAAATCAACAAAATGTACACACACAATAACTTTAGTGACCTTAAAAGAAATCGCGATCATCTACAACACGCTTCTGCTATTGGTTGTAACACTGTAGGTAAATGTCAGGAAACTCTTATTGTGTAATCGCTCTAAATACGGTGGTCATGTTTGATACGCGCAACGTCTACGAAGCGTAAGACTTTCGTGGCTGATTTAATGCGGAAAAACAAAAGAAGTCTGCTGACGCGAAATCTGGAGACTAAGGAAGTAGAAGAGCGGCCATCCTGTTTGAGCGAGAAAGCTGAGCACGCGAATAGCAATGTGCGGATGGGCGTAGCCGTAGTGGAAATTCCACTGTCCCCTCCGGTACTGTTTAGGCCGAACCCGCCGGATGCGGAGAAGACGGTGAAGGCCATGCCACTGACTGTCGCTTGGTCTCCAGGTCGTACTGGTAGCACCAGCTCTTGTCTCTTGTAACAATGGTTCCCAAAAATTGCTCATTCCGGGCAGACCCGTTGATGAAATTTCCATAGTTTCCATCCGAGCGAGTTAGCTTGCGGGTTTGCTTCTGCACGTCTATCAGCATATGTGTTACAAACCAGACACAAATCTCCCATCTTTCCACATGATCGAGAGCAATTCTGATCACCCCCTAACTTACGAAGTGACTTTTCTGCACGCATACTATTACACCGGCCAACGACCTTGCCGCAGTGATAACACCGGTTCTCGTCAGATTACCGAAGTTAAGCACTGTCGGGCTGGGCTAGCACTTGAATGGGTGACCATCCGGTCTGCCGAGCGCTGTTGCCACGCGGGGTACACTCAGCCCTTGTGATGAAAACTGGGGAGATACTTGATTGAGAAGTAGCGACTCCGTTCTCGGAAACTGACATACGGCCGGGAAGTGGTGTGCTGACCACATGCCATCAATATACGCGTTCAGTGTCGCCTGTGGGCTGAGGATGACACGGCGGCCAGTCGGTACCTTTGGGCCTTCATGGCCTGTGCAAGAGGAATTTATAGTACTAAACCTAAACTTAAGGCTCAAATCATTTGAAATTTTCGATTTAACTTATAAAAAATTACGTTTACAGCCACTTAAGTGTTGTTTAAACATCCTTCTTGATTTTATTGCACTAAGCAGAGCCTCTAGTATTTTGCTTTTTCCCACACGAAATCACATACTTGTGAGCGTTTTTTAAATAGTACGTGTTAGCGAACTGTTAGAGCACTGAATTTAACATTCTGTAAAATTATGCCATCTCTCTAGCAAGTAAATTTTCACATGAAACTAAATTCCAGGTTTTAAAGTTGCTCGTAAAAATTGCCTTCGTAAAAATGGTTCAAATGGCTCTGAGCACTATGGGACTTAACAGCTATGGTCATCAGTCCCCTAGAACTTAGAACTAATTAAACCTAACTAACCTAAGGACATCACACAACACCCAGCCATCACGAGGCAGAGAAAATCCCTGACCCCGCCGGGAATCGAACCCGGGAACCCGGGCGTGGGAAGCGAGAACGCTACCGCACGACCACGAGATGCGGGCAAAAATTGCCTTCGATGAATATAAAAAGGAAGTCTGCAAAATTGACATTCAGTGTTGGTATTAAAATTTTTCCGTATAACCACTCACATCTGATTTTAACTAACGTTTTTAAGTGATTCGTTGGAGAAACAGAAAGGTCCTCGTCACAATTATTCTAAAATTCTTTCTCTGAGCTTTCCTCCGCTGTCAGAACTGTGGCCACTTTGCATTGTGAAACCGTCGTGTTTTTCGTCTTTGATCTGTATCACTGACATCTTCCTCCATCCATCGGCTAAGACTTTCTTTCATCAATCTTACGGTAACTAAAGCTGACACTTTTTGTGCTATACTGAAGTGCGTAGTTCACACGTTTCAGTAACACTTGTTAACAACAAACAAAGAGGTCGATATTGTAACTGAAACAAAACATTGCACCGAGCGATGTGACGCAGTTGTTAGCACACTGGACTTGCATTTGGGAGGACGACCGTTCAAACCTCATCCTTCCTTAATCCGGTGGGACCGATGATCTTGCTGTTTGAATCAACCAACCAACCAACTAAAACACTGCAGAGATTGCGATTTATGGAGGCAGGGTGGATACAGAAGCATTCTGGCAGAAATGACCTTGGAGAGCCAGTTCTAAAGCTTTCACTTGGTTTGAGAGACCCCACTTCGTAAGTTAAGGATTACACTCTCTTTACTTACCTTCATCTCTCTTCCTGTCAATCCGAGAGAGAGCCACCGATCATCCGCAAGCATTCGTCGCATTCGTTTGATGCCGCATGGGATTGTGCTTGCTGAGCCGGCCGGAGTGACCGAGCGGTTCTAGGCGGCACAGTCTGGAACCGCGCGACCGCTACGGTCGCAGGTTCGTATCCTGCCTCGGACATGGATGTGTGTGCTGTCCTTAGGTTAGTTAGGTTTAAGTAGTTCTAAGTTCTAGGGGACTGATGACCTCAGAAGTTAAGTCCCATAGTGCCCAGAGCCATTTGAACCATTTTTTTGTGCTTGCTGACGATCGATCCGAACTTGGCTCATCCTCGAAACCTTCCTTTGCGTCTCTGAAGTGTTTCAACTATTCTAACACACACATTTTACTCATTGCCTCAACACCGCACACTTGCGTTGCTCCATTTTGCGCTCCTTTTTGCAATGGCACGAGTTCTGACACTGACTCCGTTACCTCGGTAGCAGCACGCACCACTATTTCAGTGCATGTGTGCGGGCACCTCATCCTTATCATCGTAGTTTTTAGCATATGGCACCATTATGTGTGCTTAAGAAATCGTTAGTAGCATTGCTGTTGTTAGCGAAACTGAAGAGGAACAATAGGAACTTTTGAATCAAACGCAAATTCTAATGAGTGCAAAGTATAGATTTAGAGTAAACCAAAGAATGACGAAAGTCATGAGAAGTAGCATAAGTAAGATTAACAATAAACTTGACATCAAAACTGTAACGACAGAGCTAAGGAATTTTGCTACCATGAAAGCAAAATAAAAAATGACGAAATAGACAAGGCGCACAGAAAAAGTACCTTAGCTGAGGGAAAAAGTGCATTGCTGGCAAAAAGGAGTCTGCTGCTATCAAACATAGATCTTGCCTTAAGGAAGAAATTTTTGATAATGAGCTTTCCGAGCACAGTATTGTATAGCAGTGAATCATGTAGTATGGGAAGACCGGGAAAGAAACGTGAAACGTCCACTTAGAAAAATTATACATGACTGTGCTTAAACTGACACACAATATTTTCAGCGCAACGCAATCTGACTTTCAAAAATCCCTACAAAAGAATGGCCCTGACTAACGTTAACCTATACCTTTCACAAATCACTTACCTCACCAAAAATCTTCGTTATTCGAACTACTGCAATACATCGAGCGCCACTACTGCCAGCTAAATAAAAGATTCAAACTACTGAAGGCACTAACTACTAATAAGCATAATTAGCAAATGAAAGATTTTGATAGAGAACAAACAATGTATTTACCTCAATAGTGTTCAAAAGTCATAATGTATATATGACATCCAGTATTACAAATTTCAAAACTCCGCAATCTCTCTCCCCACATCCACCACTGCTGGCGGCTCACCTCCAACTGCGCAACGCTACACGCTGTTCACAGCCCACTGCCCAACACTACAATGGCAGACAACAATGCAAACTAGCCACAGACTGCACACATCACAATAAGAAAACCTAAACAGCCTACTTACATAGCCCCCATGCTCCCCACAAAAAATTTTACAAATTGTTTTGGGCACTGGCCAATACAGAACTGAAAAAATTTCTCATAATCATAATTACAATAACAAAGAAATCAAATGCATACACTTATTGATACAATGTTGGTCAAAAGCTAAAATTTTCTCACAGTCCACAAAGACAGTCCTGATCATCCATCACAGTAAAATAGCAGTGTTTTTCACAAAGTCTGAGCAGTAAAAGAAAATGTACACAGAAGTAGTGGATTCCCATGCAGTCATGAAGAAGTAGTGTTGACCTTCCCACAGAAAGACAGTGCTGACTCTTGACATGCAGTCAGGTAATGGGTCACAATAGAGCAAACCCACAGCAGAGTCATTCGAAGTTTTGAAGAATATTGGTAGGCAGGTCACCACAGAGTAGACCCACTGTAGTCCTGGTAGAGATTACGGTATTGGTGGGCCACCAGAGGTGCAGACCCACTGTAGTCCTTGTAGAGATAATGGTATTGGTGGGCCACCAGAGGTGCAGACCCACTGCAGTCCTTGTAGAAATAATGGCATTGGTGGGTCCTATCCAAGCATGCTTTCTGTATTTATGTGTTCACATATTTCTTACATCATTATTTATTTTCCATTATCTTACATCATCTAAATGATGATTTTCAAGAAAATCCTACCTAAACCTGTTGTCCCTAAACCCTACTTTTTTGGTTCATATCCTCTTTCAAAATACTTGTTTGGCCAAACCATTTTCTTATAGCTTCTCAATGCATTTCTTCCAATTCATCACGACTTGTTCTCTTATATGGCCTACCCCATCTTAAGTGAACTTAAATCTACTGAGCTCAGATGCTAAACTAAGGGACGAGGCAATGCAGCAGCACAAAACAAGTAACACAAACAGCAATGAAAAAAATGGAAATTGCCAAAGCAAGCTGCAATAAATCTAAATTACCAAGCAATGGAACATTACAACTAATATGAGCCAATGTGCAGCAACAAGAAAAATAAATCAGTAGTAAAACTAGCTTAACATAGTAATACAAAGTGAAATTTAGTAGCACTATGCCCGGCAAACATCAGCAGCAAATGCAATAACTTATATCTAAACATGACAAAGCTCAAGCAGAAAAAATAGTACACTAAAGACAACAATGCAGATAAGGGAAATGTCTGTTCACATCTTAATATCTATGTCATTAAAGTGGTGCACCACAAGAAGTTATTCTACCAAAAAAATTACCAAGTAGTTGAAAAGAAAATTCCGTATGCAATTCCTGTGAAGGGAAATGTATTTTTATGCGCCTTCGTTTTTTTGAATAGATCATAAAATTATTTACTGGATCTGTAGGCATAAAATATTTATATTAGTACATCTATTAAATTTTATTTTAACCAATGCTGCAGTGCAGCTAGAAACTAGATATTAAACAAAATGAGTAAATAAATACATAAAGCAAGCCATATGGCATTTCTCTCAACTAGCAAGACAATAGCCATGAAATGTTTCTCATCGTTTCATTAGGCATTTTAATAAATATCATAAATTAAAAGCTCCACAGTATAATCATATGTTTTCAAGTTTGAGCGTGTCGTATCTGCGATGCTTTCTACAAAGGAATGTCAATAGCGAGGATAATGGCCTCTTTTTTTTTTCACCTGTGCCTCTGAAAGGCACACACTAATGGCTTTTTTCCAGGTGACTGCCGCGCAGCTGCCCACGACGCATTACGTGCAGGTGGTCACTTAATGTTCTTACGGAAATATTTACGACAGCAGTTTCCGCTACAGTGACAGTCTCATATAAAAATATTTCACAGGTCAAGAATTTGCGTTACAAATCTGTAGATACAAAATCCTATTGATATAACAGAGTCCAAAAAAATTTTCGTCGGCATTGTAATACATTCACGCATTTACATACATTTCATAACTCTTCAAGTACGATTCTTGGTTTCCAACAACCTTTTTCACAAACCACAGTCCCTAACCACTACTCATTATTCCTTACCTTATTCGTCAACACTTCTTCAATATTTTATCATAACAGATACGTAGCATACTCAAATAACTCATATAGCATCAGCTTATTGATCATAAACATACCGCAACAGCATAATACACATAGTCATCATAATAATAACATCATAACACCTCAGTCAACTCTCAAAATCGTCGTAGCTTCCTCCAATAATTTCAAAACCTAAAAAAAAAATTCTCTGATCATTTCAATAGTGTCATCTACTTCAAACGTACTTTAAAATCATGATCCCATACCAAATACATCATTCAAAGCTCTTGTAATATCACAATGGTTCCAAAAAAATATGAACATTTCTCAAAGTACAGACAAAATACAATTTCATAAGTGTGAAGTTATCCAATTGTGTAATTACGTAAACATCTGTCACTGATGTAGTAAAATAAATATTTGTCTCTCTCAGTTAAATGATCAGATAGCTGTGTAATTTGTGTGTTAGAGAAATATGGTACCGATGTGTAAAGTTGTGTGAGCAAATACCATATTAGCTAGGGCTCCTTGTGCTTGCTACACACATGGTACACAAAGTAAGCGTGTACCCCCCTGAGGATTAATGTAATTATACCCTCAGGTGTTACAGATTACAGCAATGGAATGAAATGTATCACAGAAAACTTTCTTTGTAATTCAAAAATCTTTAAAAAGAAATGTTTTAAGTATAAAATTAATCATTCAAATACGTGTACTGTAACGCTAAACTGTGCGTCTTGTTGCAACATAATCTCTGTGGAAGTGTCGTAGTTATCGTCCTCCGAAAGCTAAGTTCTGCAGAAGTCAATATACTTACCTCATGATAAACAAAAGTGAAATGCTTTGCGTATAGATATCGTAGTTATTATGCTTATTGGCGTGATGAAGAAAGTACTGTACAGTAACGTATTGTTGGGCCACGAAAAAGGCTGTCTCATTGTTGCTATACCACAAAAGTTACAACTAAAACATGTTTTACTTTCCAGAATAATGGAGAAAAACTGTGCAGATATAAAACAGAAACACCGCAAAAGCAACATTGTAAATTGTCACTCATTAGTAGCGTCGTGATAAAACCGTGTAGTTGTCACATAAACTAACCACTGTGTCATGTGGTATCTCACAGAAAGTACTTTAAATCCAGAATGTATTTTCAAGTAAACCAAAATGTTGCATTAAAATCTCATTAGCAGTACCAGTATATGTTCTAAGTATGTAAGCCTTATAGTTGTTACGTAATCTTGCAACTAACAAGCAAGAATGTACACACACAATAACACTGTGACGTCTGTTCACTATAACAATGCATTCGTAATTTCTGTTTCAATAAGTTCTCTTTGTTCTTGACTGGATATTTAACATCAAACATTGTTGCATGTTAACAGATTCTAAGTCTGACAAGCAAACTAGTAATGTAACGTGAAAAGTTATATGGCAAAGACAAAGTTAAAAAGCAGATTAACTTTCAATAAACGGTTTTACATGTGAAATGTGGTGTAAACCTTTACTCTTCCTAGTACGCAGAGTTTCAACTTCAATGCAATTATCATGTGGTATACGTCGGATTCTGTAAGGTCCATTGTAAACTAGAAAGAATTTGTGACTCAAGTGTTTCTTCTTATGTGACAATGAATGAGCTTTAATGAGAACTTTCCGACCAATATATAATTCCTTTGCATTTGCTTTACCGTGTAGTTTTCTCCTTTTGTCTGCTGCAGATTTTATATTTATAATAGCCAAATCAATTATGTCTTTGTGTCGAAGTTTACGTGTATTCGGGAAAGGTACAAGCTCTCTGATTCTGTTCGGTGGTTCTTCATTCTTCAGTACAAGAGTAGGTGGTAAAGCACTGGAGTCATGAGGCAATTCATTCAGCACGTTTTGAAATAAGTGTGAATATCTGTCCCAATGCTGATGCTTTCTGTGACAATAAAGTCTGCAAAGCTTATTGATTTCTTTCATAATCCGTTCGGAGGGGTTACAATGTGGTGAATACAATGGAATAAAAACAGGTTTGATTTTATGATTCCGAAGCATGCGTGCCCAAACAGCAGATCTGAATTGCGGTCTGTTATCTGAAATGACTTTACTAACGTGTCCAACTTCACGTAAGAAATTTTTAACAAAGGCGTTGGATACAGACCGTCCAGTGGCTTTACGTAATGGTGTGAAAGAAACAAATTTTGAAGTAAGTTCAACAGCGACTAGAATGTACGAAAATCGATTAGATGTTCTGACAAGCGGTCCCAAGAGATCAACAGCAGCAAATACTTTTAATTTAGAAGGAATGATAGGAAACAGTGGAGCACGATGGGAGATGGTAGATGGTTTCGCCTTTTGACAAAGTTTACATATAGACAAGACTCTTCGAATTCTCTTTTCCATATTGTTAAAATAACAAGTCGTTCGAACAATATGATAACATTTTCGTGGGCCAAAATGTGCATAGCTGAAATGAATGTACCAAATGAGCTTATTAACAAAATCGTCAGGAATGCAAAGTACCCATAGCTTGTCATCAACAGTGCAGCGTTTGAACAGTATGTTGTTTCTAACCAGATAATAATGCCGAATCTGTGTGTGTGTCTTTTCATGCCATTTGCTCTTGATGTCTTTCCAAATCGGATCTTTATCTTGTTCATGAGCAATGTCCTTTAAAGATGTGGTGATGAAGTTTTCAAAGGCGACTTTCTGAATGTAAAGAATACTGAAATTTTTCTCGAGGTTGCCTTCTGTGTTACTTTTCTCAAGCCCAGCCGGTGCGCGTGACAGTGCGTCCGCAACAATGTTCTCCTTGCCGGAAATGTAGACTATTTTGAAGTTGAATTCTTGCAGAAACAATGCCCAACGTTTTAACCTGTCACGATTTAATTTTGAAGACATAAGAAATTGTAATGCACGATGATCACTGTTTACTTTTACGTGCTTACCAGAAAGAAAGAAACGGAATTTGTTAAATGCCCAAACGATACCTAAAGCTTCTAATTCAGTAACGGAATAATTTTTTTCTGATTTTGTTAGCACTCGGCTAGCAAAAGTAATGGTTTTCTGAACGGTAGTGTCATTTTCTATGGCTTCTTGAAATAAATGGGCACTAAGACCGACTTTAAAAGAATCCATGCTAAGGCAGAAGTCTTGTGACAGATCTGGATGAGCAAGTATTGGCGGGTTAAGTAGCGATTCTTTCAAAGAATTGAATTCCAACTGTGCTTGTTCGTCCCAGTTCCAAATAGTATTTTTTCCAGTGAGAGAACAAAGTTTTGGTGTAACAAGAATTTGCATATTCAGAAAACGACGGTAAAAATTTACGAGACTTTGAAAACTGCAGACTTGTTTTTTTGTGGATGGAACTGGAATGGCTCTGATTGCTTCGAACTTTCCAGGATCTGGCTGAATGCCTTCAGAAGAAATAATATGTCCCAAAAACCTCACCTTTGACCTACCGATTTCAGACTTTTTCAAGTTAACTGTAATTCCAGATTTTGCAAAAATATGTAACACGCTGTTGCGGATGCGACTGTGTTGTTCCCATGAGGCTTCTGCTATCAGAATATCGTCCACATATAAGGTAATGTGACGTTTTAAGAACTCAGGTAGTATGGAATTTATCCCGCGAATGAATGCTGCCGAAGAAATGTTCAAACCAAAAGGAAGTTTCCGAAACTGATAACAAACGCCGCAACAAAGGAAAGCTGTGTATTTTCTACATTCTGGATGAAGTTCGATCTGATAGAAGCTGGATCTGAGATCAATGGAAGACGACAGTTTTGCACCATTAAAATTTTGAAGAAGTTCTTCCAACGTTTGCGGCCTGTCTGTTTCAGGAATGATGATAGTATTGATTTGTCTCGAATCTAAGACAAGCCTGATCGATCCATTTTTCTTCTCAACAACATGTAATGGATTGTTGTATGAGCTTACTGCAGGCTCAATAATGCCCTCGTCAAGCATAGACTGTATTTCTGTTCTAACACAGTCCCTATAATGTGCTGGAATTACGTATGGTCTAACACAAAATTTAGTATGCTCACGAACACGAAATTGGTATTGAAATCCCTTGATTGTTCCTGTTTTGTGAGTAAAAACTGTGGAATGTGCTTGTAAAATCTCAAAAAGGTCCTGCCAATCAGTGTCATTACAATTCTCAATTGTTTGAATTTTATTCTGAATTAACTCATTAGTTTCAAATGTGCCGTCGATATCATCCCTGTCAGTACTTGCAGAGTGATTGTTAGTGTCTAGTTCCGTAGAAAATTCCGAACTGTTGTCTAAAAGAAGGTAAAGCCGATTAATTTCCTCGTCATGGTTTGAGAGCCAATCTTCAAATTTCAAAGCTATTGACTTACCTTCTTTCTCTAAACTTATTTCAGCATTGTGAAAGTTTAAGATTGCTTTGTATTCACTCAAAAAGTCTACTTCCAGTATAATTTCCGTCGACAATAATGGAACAATAAGAAAGTTCGTAGAGAAGCTGTGGCTTTGACAAAAGAATTCTAAGTTGGTTTGTTGGCGTACAACTACACTATTTCCAAAGATTGCACCTTGTAATTTAATCTTACGTAACGGAAGTGTGGGGCAATCGTTCGATTTGTTACATTTGCTAAAGGCTGTTTCACTAATTACTGAAATGGGACTGCCAGAGTCAAGTACTGCCGTAAATTTTACGTCATTTACTGTAATGTGAATCACAGGATATGCAATGATGTTATGTTTTACGTCGTGTTCCTGGAGTAAGATGTCCCTAATGTCTTCCATTTTTACGTAATTACTAGCTACGGCAGCTGCGTCGTCAGTTTCATATGTACGTTTCGTGGCTGCCAGCGGTATGAGTCATCGCCTATTGTGTCTTTGTTGGCGCGCATCGTTATTGGGATTTGGAGACCTAACTTCTACGCATTCACCTTGTCGAGAGGGCCCTGCTATGTTTGAATCCCGCCAGTTCTGATGCAATTCAGGTCTGTCGTTACGATCATATCGTCTGTCATCATGTCGGTAGATTCCATAGTTTCTTTCTTGTCGGTCACGTGGTGGAGAACTTCTCCCTGAATCGTAACTGCGCGCTGGTCCATTGCATCTAAAGTTATTCTGTCTCCCTTGATAATATTTATTTTGGTTCCCATATTGTCTGTTTCTCTGATTGTCTCTGTGATAGTCATTACCACGGAGAGGTGATCCTTCCGTGTAGTTATTACTACTCTGCCAACGGTTGTCATACGGGTGGTGTCTGTTTTGGTCACGATTTGCATTATAAGAATAGCCTTGTCGTGTATTATTTCTGTCATCGCGGAATTGTGACAGATGTGACCTGTAATTGTTGTGCTCCTGTTTTCGCGTTCCGCGATTGTCAGTGTCAATTTCCAGTTCTTGTAACAGTCCCTGAAAAGCTTTAATGTCGTCTTTGCAACGTCATGCTAAAATAATATGTCGTAAATGTTCAGGTAATTTGATTAAGCAAATGCGGATGAGTTCTGAGGGGCTGTATGGGTTTGAAAGATACTGATTCTTATGCAACATGTCTTCAAAATATTTCATAAGACTGGAAAATTCAGATTGTTCGAAACGTTTCATCATTATGATGCTGTGTTTTACTCGGTCTTGTGTAGCTTGAGACCAATACGCTGAGAGGAAGGCATGATAAAATTCTCCTTCACTGTGACAATCGTGAATGACCGATCGCATTCTTACAGCTGATTCATTCTCTAAGTAGCCACACATAAATTCTAATCTGTGATGCAACGACCAGTTGGGAGGAAAACAATGACAGAATTGATGGAGCCACGCTTGTGGATGAATGTCGTTGCCAGAATTCTTAAATGTTTTGAATTTACATGTAGTAATGAACAGCTTATAGTCAGAATCATCATGTTGGCGAGTCACATGTCGGTCATTGTTACCTAGTTTCGGCGGTTCCATCTCAAAATTCGGTGTACCTTGCCAATTTCTTTCATAATTTCCGAAGTGCCCTGAGTTATTATTTTGTGGCTGTTCCATATTGCTATGTCCCTCTTCCCGCATTAGAGCGCGAGTGTCCTCTGAAATACGTAATTCTTGTATTACCTGAGTCAGCTGATCTTGTACTTCCCAGATTTCTCTTTGGTGTTGCGTATTAATTTGATTCTGATTTTGTTTAAATTTCCTAATTTGTTCGCACTCTTCTGTGTCATTAAAGACTACCGGTTTTGTGTCATTCAGATTATCATCTACCTTCGTAGATAAGTTAGTGAACTGATCCGAAAGATCGGCTACTTTCTCCGATAGTGAACACATTTCCTCAGTGTGTTTTTCTGAACCAAGTTTCAGAGTGTCCATTTGTGTTGAAATCGAATCTACTGTGTCCTTTAAGTTTTCCTGAGTTTTTGCAAGTTGCGTAACCGAATCGGTAGATGCAACGGAGTCAATTTTACCTCACAAGGTCTCATGATTTTCATGAACAATGGTTTGCAGTTCTTTTATGGCTGCTTCGTGATTCTGTAACGCATTTTCATGCCGCGAAAAAATAGGTTGAAAATGCTCACAAATTTGTGTTTTTACGTCTTTACAGACTTTTTGACATTTCGATTCAATGTTATGTAACTCAGTAGTTAAATGTTCAAGTGTTTGTTCAAGTGTGGTGTCTAACTTCCGAAGATTTTGTTCCATTGTGTCTAACTTTTGAAGCTTTTGCTGTGTTTGCCTCTGATTATGTTCCATTTGTTGCATTAATTGCAATAATAATGTATTAGTGTCTGGAATGTGTTTCTCTATGCTTTTTGGCAGTGCATTTTCACCGGTAACATTCACGTTTTGACAAGCAGAAAATGTGTTTTGACTCATTTGAGAAAACGGTGAGGACCCAAAACCTGAGTCTACAGTATTTGCAGTATTGTGTTCTGTCATTTCGGATTCCTCAGGCGAGCTGTTGCCGACCAATCGATCGATAATGCTTCCCTGTTCACTAATTGTTTCACTGCCTACACCATTATTTGCAGCCCACTCCATTTCCCTATGCACAATTACCAAGTTACTACTTTGAACATTAGTTAATTCATTACTCTGCGGCGCTAACACACTGCTTTCGTCTTCACTGTCATTTCTCAGTTTACTTTGAGGCCTAGTATTATGTTTTTCACACGCCATTATTGTCACAATATCTCACACGACAACACAGAAAGCACAATTTGAAGAGCAAAATAACAAAACACATTAACATAGCATTGAAAATAATATCTAGTTAATCGCAAGCGCAGCTGCGAAATACTTGGTGCAAATCTACATGCATGCCACAACTGTGTACAACAATGAAAAACTACAACTACAAAGGAAATTCTCTCTATAATTACGCGCTAGCAATAAACAAAAGCTACACTAATTACACAAACTACAAGAAAAAATCAGAAGATTCCAGTGAAAAATTATACATGACTGTGCTTAAACTGACACACAATATTTTCAGCGCAACGCAATCTGACTTTCAAAAATCCCTACAAAAGAATGGCCCTGACTAACATTAACCTACACCTTTCACAAATCACTTACCTTACCAAAAATCTTCGTTATTCGAACTACTGCAATACAGCGAGCGCCACTACTGCCAGCTAATTAAAAGATTCAAACTACTGAAGGCACTAACTACTAATAGGCATAGTTAGCAAATGAAAGATGTTGATAGAGAACAAACAATGTATTTACCTCAATAGTGTTCAAAAGTCATAATGTACGAGGGCAGTTCAATAAGTAATGCACCACTTTTTTTTCTCGGCCAATTTTGGTTGAAAAAACCGGAAATTTCTTGTGGAATATTTTCAAACATTCCCGCTTCGTCTCGTATAGTTTCATTGACTTCCGACAGGTGGCAGCGCTGTATGGAGCTGTTAAAATGGCGTCTGTAACGGATGTGCGTTGCAAACAACGGGCAGTGATCGAGTTTATTTTGGCGGAAAACCAGGGCATCTCAGATATTCATAGGCGCTTGCAAAATGTCTACGGTGATCTGGCAGTGGACAAATGCACGGTGAGTCGTTGGGCAAAGCGTGTGTCATCATCGCCGCAAGGTCAAGCAAGACTGTCTGATCTCCCGCGTGCGGGCCGTCCGTGCACAGCTGTGACTCCTGCTATGGCGGAGCGTGCCAACGCACTCGTTTGAGATGATCGACGGATCACCATCAAACAACTCAGTGCTCAACTTGACATCTCTGTCGGTAGTGCTGTCACATTTGTTCACCAGTTGGGATATTCAAAGGTTTGTTCCCGCTTGGTCCCTCGTTGTCTAGCCGAACACCATAAAGAGCAAAGGAGAACCATCTGTGCGGAATTGCTTGCGCGTCATGTGGCTGAGGGTGACAATTTCTTGTCAAAGATTGTTACAGGCGATGAAACATGGGTTCATCACTTCGAACCTGAAACAAAATGGCAATCAATGGAGTGGCGCCAGACCCACTCCCCTACCAAGAAAAAGTTTAAAGCCATACCCTCAGCCGGTAAAGTCATGGTTACAGTCTTCTGGGACGCTGAAGGGGTTATTCTGTTCGATGTCCTTCCCCATGGTCAAACGAGCAACTCTGAAGTGTATTGTGCTACTCTTCAGAAATTGAAGAAACGACTTCAGCGTGTTCGTAGGCACAAAAATCTGAACGAACTTCTCCTTCTTCATGACAATGCAAGACCTCACACAAGTCTTCGCACCCGAGAGGAGCTCACAAAACTTCAGTGGACTGTTCTTCCTCATGCACCCTACAGCCCCGATTTCGCACCGTCGGATTTCCATATGTTTGGCCCAATGAAGGACGCAAGCCGTGGGAGGCACTACGTGGATGATGAAGTTATTGATGCAGTACGACGTTGGCTCCGACATCGACCAGTGGAATGGTACCGTGCAGGCATACAGGCCCTCATTTCAAGGTGGCGTAAGGCCGTAGCATTGAATGGAGATTACGTTGAAAAATAGTGTTGTGTAGCTAAAAGATTGGGGAATAACCTGGTGTATTTCAATGCTGGATAAAACAACCCCTGTTTCAGAAAAAAATGTGTTGCATTACTTATTGAACTGCCCTCGTACATAGCAGTTCATGACATCCAGTCTTATAAATTTCAAAACTCCGCCAACTCTCTCCCCACATCCACCACTGCTGGCGGCTCACCTCCAACTGCGCAACGCTACGCGCTGTTCACAGCCAACTGCCCAACACTACAATGGCAGACAACAATGCAAACTAGCCACAGACTGCACACAGCACAATAAGAAAACCTAAACAGCCTACTTACAAACGAATCGAAGTGTTTCAATGTGAATGATGCAGAAAATTAGTTGGACTGATAAGGAATAAGGAGGTTAAAACTTCCTGGCAGATTAAAACGAGTTCGAGTCTCGGTCGGGCACACAGTTTTACTCTGCCAGGAAGTTTCATATCAGCGCACACTCCGCTGCAGAGTGAAAATATCATTCCGAATAAGGAGGTTCTTCGCAACATCGACAAGGAAAGGAACATACGAAAAACACTGACAAGAAGAAGGGACCGGTTGATAAGACATCAAAGAAGGTATGAGAGGGAGTTGCAGAGGATAAAAACTGCAAGGGAAAATAGTGATTGAGCTACACAAAAGAGCCAAAGAAACTGGTATAGGTATGCGTATTCAAATACCGAGATATGTAAACAGGCAGAATAGGGCGCTGCAGTCGTCAACGCCTATATAAGACAACAATGGTCTGGCGCAGTTGTTAGATCGGTTACTGCTGCTATAGTGGCAGGTTATCAAGATTTAGGTGAGTTTGAACATGGACGGCGCACGAAAGATGGGACACCACATCTGCGAGGTAGTGATAAAGTGGGAATTTTCCCGTACGATCATTTCACAAGTGTACCGTGAATAAAAAAACATCAGATCTGCGACATCGCTACGGCTGGAAAAAGATTTTGCACGAACGGGATCAATGACGACTGACCAGAATCCTTCAACGTGACACAAGTGCAGCCCTTCTGCAAATTGCCGCAGATTTCAAAGCTAGGCCATCAACAGGAGTCAGCGTACGTACCATACAACGAAACATAATCGATATGGGCTTTCGGAGCCGAAGACGCACTCCTGTACCCTCAATGACTGCACCACACAAAGTTTTACGCCTCGCCTGGGCCCGTCAACAATGACATTAGACTGTTGATGAATGGAAACACGTTGCCTGGTCGGACGAGTCTCGTTTCAGATTGTATCGAGCGGATGCAGTGGAGACAACCTCACGAAACCCTGGACCCTGCATGTGAGAAGAGGACTGTTCAAGCTGGTGGAGGCTCTGTAATGGTGTTGGGCGTGTGCACTTGGAGTGATATAGGCTCCTGACATGTCTAGATAGAACTCTCGTAAGTGACACGTACGTAAGGATCCAGTCTGATCACCTGCATCCATTCTTGTCCATAGTGTATTCCACGGACTTTGGAGATTCCAGCAGGACAATACGACACCCCACACGCCCAGAATTGCCACAGAGTGGTTCCAGGAACACGCTTCTGAGTTCAAACACTTCCGCTGACCCCAGACTCCCCAGGCATGAACATTATTCATATCTGGGATGCCATCAACGTGCTTCTCAGAAGAGATCTCCATCCCCTCGTACTCTTACGGATTTATGGACAGCCCTGCAGGATTCATGGTGTCAATTGCCTCCAGTGCTGCTTCGGAATTACTCGAGTCCATGCCTCGTCGTGTTGCGGCACTTCTGCGTGCTCGCGGGGGCCCTCTACGATATTAGGCAGTTGTGCCAGTTTCTTTGGCTCTTCAGTGTATATACAATATACAGCTAAGGACGTTAGGTGTAAGTGCTACTTTGAGACTAAGGGCTATGCACAAGAAAGGGTTTCGTGGCGGGCCGCATCAATCAAGTCAGAAGACTGGTGACAGCAAAAAACTGAGAGGCAAGACCTTCCTAGCATTCCTACTGAGGAGAGTGGGAGAAAGGGTGGGAAGGAGGCGCCTATATATATATATATATATATATATATATATGTGTGTGTGTGTGTGTGTGTGTGTGTGTGTGTTTTCTGAGTGCCTGTGTTGGTATGAGTGTGGGTTTGAGTGTGAGGGTATAGGACTGTAAAGTATAGTTATAGAATACATGGAGCTATTTCAGGCCACACTTATCACACTGCAAGTATGACTCATAACGTTTTCAGTCAAAATGTTTTTTTGTTTGATTGAATCGTACGATGCATTTCGGACCTAGTGGGTCCATCATCAGTTTAAAAACGTTTTAACTCATTGCTTACTTCTGCTCTTGAATGAAGCGATGCGAAATGTATGTTCCTGTTGTGAGAGGATTAGATATTAGGCTTTGTAATTTGCTAATTAAATGACGGAAAATATGATGAGAAACAGTGAATAACTTGCCATAAAACCCGGGAAGACTATTAATTTTTTCATTATCACGTCACTCAAAGTGCAAAATTGTTTCTATATTTCACGCAGTTTAATATGATGTGTCCATTTTATGAAGCTCAGGATAGAAAATTGAAATTTGGAGAGGATGTTGATCTTGTTCTGTAGGGGAAGTTTACGAAGAGATTTTTTGTAATTTGACGTTCCAAGGGGGTGAAAAAGGGGATGAAAAGTTTTTTAAAAATTAGTCACTATCAATGAAATTTTGAAGCTATACCTACGAAAATTGGTATTTGGTTTCTCGATTAGATGTAAAGAAATATTTGTTTCAAAACTTTTGGAAATTCCCTAGGGGACTAAAATAGTGGGTGAAAGTTGTTTTTGAAAATAAATCACTTTAAAAAATACTAAAGCATGTTTAAAGCTACATCTATGAAAATTGGTATGTGACTTCTCAGTTAGACGAAAAATACGTATTTCAGTGTTTCTGAAAGTCAGTCCCCTAAGAAGTCAAATAGGGGGTGAAAATTTTTATGAAATTGTTTCATCATGAAAGTCATTCAAAACCATGTGTGTGAAAATTTGTATATGACCTCTGTGTCAGAAATAAAAACATACGTATTTTAGTGCTTTTGGAAACTCAGCCACTGAAGGGGTGAAATAGGGGACGATAATTTTTAAGAAAATGTTTCCTTAGATCAAATAATTTTTAAACCCTTGAAAATGGAATTTCACTTCTCGGTTGGGTGTAAAGCTATGTGTGTTGGGGGATGAAGACTCGTCGATTTTAAACCACTGGACGTGGTTTCTTGCTCGAGAAATTTTCATCACGGGATGAAAGTTTCTATGGAAATATCACAACAAGAGTGCAAAATGAATGAGTGCCTGAGATAATTCCATCACAGGATGAAAGTTTCTGTGGAAATATCACAAGACCACAAAATTCACGAGTAACAAAAACCTTGGACTCAAGTTACCAGAATCGCGTTTTGATCTGAAGTACATTCGGGAAAGGCCATGCTTCTGTGGCCTCAATTAGCGAGAAAAGTTTAGAAGATGCTGCAATTTGCGAACAACCTAAAAATTCAATTTAAGGAAAACAAAAAACAAAGAAATCTGTGCAGATCTTACGTTCTACACGAACGAAGCTGTGGGCACTAAGATTGTTGAGGTATATTAGGAAATAAATTTAAAATAAGCCTTTAAAATTACCACAATGAGTTGGCTAGTGAAATCAGCCGCACGGAGTGGCCGCGCAGCTAGAGGCGCCATGTCACGGACTGCGCTTCTCCTCCCGTCGGAGGTTCGAGTCCTCCTTCGGGCGTGGGTGTGTATGTTGTTCTCATCATCATTTAGTTTAATTTAGTTTAAGATTAACTCAAATCTGCAATTACCAAACGGTGTAATTGAATGACTATTTCATCAAAGGAATTCTCTGAAATATGCTCTTGGATAGTTTCCGAGAAAAATAGCCATGTTACAAAACACGCAATAAATCAAAGTGGTGGTCCTATAAGTATGTATTTAAAGCACAAAATAATCAACAATAATAATAAACAAATGCAATTAACTGCGGAACAAAATAATAATAGATATCCCAAATTGAACTAAACAATTTTAGTGAGCGGAATACAAAGTTCCATGCTACTGAACTGCTTATAAATCAGTTGCCAGTTCACAAATGTTTAGAGATCAGCGGTGTGATTCACACGTCCTAATTCCTTCAAACAACTGTATATTCTACCAGACTAACCCTCAGCAGTTGTCAAAAGGAGTTGAAATAATTCAAGTCCAGAGCTGCGTACCGCCAGACGCTAGCGAAATTTAGAGTCCCGACTAGCTGCCAGACTCTGAGTACGTCAAAACGAGTGTTAAATAAATGTTCGGCCACTTGCTGGTCAAAACCGAACACTTTACAAGTTCAAACCCATCCGAACAGCCCTTAAAAACGCAAGTTACCTCTAGGATGGAGAACAGAGTGACACCATTATTTATCCGAAAGGATATAATCATTTATCTCATTTGTTAAATACATATATTGTCCCCATTTTTAGACAGCAGGATCACATGTGATACCAATATTTTGCAGCGAGTGTAGATGCTTTGCATAAATAAGGTGTAGGACTCGAACCTGTGGCCAATGCAAGCAACTGTTAAAATTGGGTCGTATAATCACGCAACGGTGAGTAGCAATTGCTCCTCTCTTCTGGGATGCAAAATGTGATAAGTGCTTGAAACGTTGCATTTATACGTATATGATCTGGGAAAACCACTAGCTATAATACATGTCTTATACACAAGGCATACAAGTGCGTTTAGATAGATAGTAACGCTTTTTTTCGGTAAAGAAAAATAATATTGGGATAAATAAAAAGTCGACATTGTGGGCTAATCCCTAATATAGATGTGTACCACTGTGTCTCTGCACTACGGATAATTCGTCATGTCTACTAGGTTTGTTTATATACTATAACATGGAGAGAAACTTGTACTGCAATCGTGCCTAACAGATTACCCACTACCGTGGGAAGATAATGTACTGTGCTTGTCCATTGTCTGAGAGCGATATTATGATTACGCTTTAATTAATTACACGTATTAACAGTTCATGTGTTATGAGTGTCAGTTTCAGCGTATTAGATAAAATTCATCCTTCTTCGAAATATCTCTTTAGTTATAGCTGTGTTAATGTACTTTGACATAACGACAGCATCGTTAAACAGTCATGTTCATTTACATACGGTTCTTAAGAACACTTATTTACAGTTGCTAATGTATGCAGATGCATTTCAGTTGAGATGTGTAGGTGTGAAGTAATACATCATTATCCCTCGCACCGTTACGTGAAAGGCACATGAATTATTTCTTTCAGCGATGGCACAGAAAATCTGGTGCCCACAACAACACAGTTTTATTTTGGACTGCTAGGTATTTACTTACTACAGCTTTCGTCTTCCCTCTATAACACGCAAGTCAGAGACAACACAGTGTAGGAACACAGCTTTCACGAGGTGTTTACCTTCCGATTGAGCGTATGTCTATCATAGACAAAGCACCCAAGTGCCTAAGAGATTTGAGAGCACTCAGTGACGGAAGACGTATTAGTGGCTATTATGCAGCAAAAATCAACCATATAATATGGAAAACAGTACAATAACACAGAGAAGACATAATGAGATGTATCTGAACGTCAGTTCTTGGCTTTTCTTCGTGCTACTAGTAATTATTACATTTCTGCCAGTGCTGTGTCAAATTTGCTGTGTTAAAATCCTCAATACCGAATGTGTGGGGAGCGTGTGATAGTCCTGTTACTCAAAATATCGGTAAATGAGACATTAGTTATTTGTAAATATTACCGCACATAAGATGCACAGTTTTTTACACTTTCCAGAAGAAAGGTTACCTGAAGAGCAGTTGCGACATACTATGAACTGGAAGTCTGTATTATGTTCATCTATCCACATCGAATGAGTCATTGATCCTACTGTGTATCCACCTAAACAAATATGCTACACACATACAATAGTCTTTCATAATGTTTTTCTAGGATATAGTGTCCTAGGATTAAATTACAGAGCGTTCCCATTCTCTGGTTCCCACTAAGTCTGGGGATTTCCCTTAGCTCTAAGTCAAATGGACTCGAAATCGCCTCCCAGATGTAAATTGGGTCTCCCTTTACCCCACTACCAACTCGTCTGCTATTTAATGGAAAAGTCCTTGATTCACCCTGTAATGTTGATGCTTTAATTTGTTCTGAAAGCGGTGCTGATATTCAAGACAATAAAAGCGGGTTAAAAGCTATAAGCTATCTGGGGAAGTTAACCTTGCATTACTGAGCAACTGTTTCACCACGTATCCAGTCTAGCTTACCAAATTCCCAACCAGACTAGCATTAATTATAATCTTTTGGTAGTCATCTTACGATAACCGGTGATATATATATGAAAAGACAATTTAAATAAAAATAAATAATTCAGTTTATATTTGGACATTTATTTCAACATTGATCATTGTTCCGTTAAAATTTCCGTATATTAAATTTGATTCATAACTAAACTGGTGCCTTATTTAGGATTGTGAAAATGTGAGTTTGTAATCTTACGGAACACATCAAATATGGAGCTAAGATTGGGGGACTGCATACAACACTGTATTCATAAAATAACACACGAAGAACTTTGAGAAATTAACCACAACCAACCGATTCAATTTTCACCCAGAGAAGTTATGTTCGAAGTGCAATCCTGTCCGTCATGAAATTACCACACACTGGTATACTAAATTCATACTAACTCTCTGTGAAATCTTCCTGAAAAGAATAGCTGAGGGCTACTTTGATGGTTACACTACATGCTTCACGTAGTCAACTTGGTTTACACAAAGAGTGTAACTCCACAATAATTTTGATAATTAAAATAAATTATATCGAAACGCAATTTACATAAGAAAAACCTCGAACTGGTTACTATCGTCCTACTATTAACCTGATGGGTCAAACAATTGTATAAGCACGTGGTACTGGTCTCACAGAGTACACCCCACGTAGGTTGAACATAAAGAAAAGTTGCTCTATTGAAAAATATTGTCAAGACGAGACGTTATAAACTCACGCACATTCGCATTTAAGATTCATGATCAGTTACGGACCATCCACACGTGGTTCCACTTTACTCACAAAGTAGTGACAAAGCCACTACTGGAAGATATTCTGAACTTCACACTAGAATTACACTGCACTTCAATTTAAGATAACATTAGATATTTTAGATCTAAACCTGAAACAAAGGTGATTAAATTTTCAGTTATGCTGAACTTAAGAAATCCATTGTCCTACAGACTTAGCAGAGACGTGCTTAGCCGGAGATCCTACTACTTCATCCGCTCACCGCGGACAGACTGGCCTGGGCCCCTACCGAGGGTACTTAACACATACAGAAGTGACCAGAGAGGCAGCTTCCTAAACCAACATGACAAGGGATGGACAGGACCATACTAAGAATAGAAACCTCTCTGCTTTTAGAAAGCGTAGCTGCCTGTTCCGACGTTGGTTCTCTAGCAGACAGGCTTGTCAGCTACCATCAAGCATGCAATTAGAAATACATTTGCTCATTCATCCTCTCACACAGAAGGGAAGGGGGATGACAGTATCTTATCATATACAGTGAATAAAAGAAAGCAGATGTAGATTCCGTATGAGACTGTGTGACATGAATCACATATAAACTGTGTTTTAAAGTGTAGTAGTGTGACAGATCGTTCTTGATTATGTGTAAAAGTAACACGTTCCACTGTTCAGTCTCCTCCCAGATAGTCAGACACACCACAGTAAATTTAGAAGTGGAATGTATGACGTAAATGACAACAGTTTTAAAAAATTAACATGAAAGGAATCCAACAGAGACCTTACAACTCTTACTTCATTACCTGAACCGCTCACTCTACGTTTAGGGGTACAGATGAAAAAAGTATTAATACATAACAATGCCAGAACGATTGGCAAATGCGGTACACACACAAACATAAATGATTGTATATTTAAATAATTTTTTATTTTAATCTGCAGCAATGGTTCTGATCACTCTGGGTCTGGCATAAGAATGTTTTGGGAGGTTTTCCTTGGTTGTCAAGTGAAGTGGCAAATCCTTCCCATTTATACCAACACAAAATTCTGTGGACAAAAGAAAAGAATAGGAAACAAAAGAAATTTAGAAATAACAAGCCTATAATTATAAACGTTGACGCAATTTAAATCTGCTGTCAGAAAATAATATAGCGCAGATAAAAATATGCGTAGTTAAATACATCACCTTTGCTGTTTCTTCACGAATGGGATTATACATTTACAGTTTACTTTTCATATACTGAAACTGAGCAAAATCTGTTAAGGAACATCCTCGTCTACGGGCGATAAGGCGGAACTAAATGAAGTGATAACAGAGCTATTTGGTATAGGTTCATTAAAAAATTACCGAAACACTTTCTTGTATTTGTTGTCAGCCTGCTTCTGATAACTACTGTCGAAATGAGCTGTGCGCCTACTGACCTTTTTTCTCTCTGAAAACTACCGTGTCTGACATAAATTCACTCAGTACAAATGATCATTTCCTAGTACAATTTACGAAGCAATTATTTCAAGATCTGTCCTGACTTCTTTCTCATGGGCAGAAAGCAAATGTACTTTGTTTTCACGACAAATAGCGGGTGTCTTGTATGGTTATCTGCCAAGTTCACCATTAGATACAGTTAACTGCTATTGGACGGGCTACATTTTCTATTAAGTGATTGCTTTCAATAAACAATAGTAGAGTGAATGAGATGGATATAATGAGGTGCGGATATGGGAGAGAAAGAAAAGCCATCACAGTGAAAGAAACTGTCCTCTGTCTGATGAGCAAGTGAGTCACCGTCGTATGTAGGCATTCCAAGAAAATATTATGCTTCTCACATGTTACCTCCCCCCCCCCCCCTCCCGGTTGCAGAAATTTGCAGAAATTCTGCAGTACTGACATAAGAGACGATGAGCATTATTCCTCCACTGTTAGCTGTGAGTGTCTTGGAAAACAATGCTTTCATTGTTTCAACTGAGCTTTTGTGTCATGGCTCCATGTCTCCTCCTTCACGGCTATTGTGCAAAATAAGTCCTCTTCGTCCTTCTTATCGTGGTACATTGCTGAAAGTGGCTAGGTGGTGAGTCGCTCGTCTGACTGCGTCGAAGAACCTGTGACAACATCCCACAATTACTGCCGAAACATTAAAAAAGTTGGGTTCCTGTCCACCAATGTTCGATACTGAACTATTTCGAACGAATTAGTCTTCTATTCAGACCTTAGACAATAGAGGTTATCAAAGTGACGTAATTCAAAAAATGGTTCAAATGGCTCTGAGCACTATCGGGTTTAACATCTGAGGTCATCAGTCACTTAGAACTACTTAAATCTAACTAACCTAAGGACATCACACACATCCATGCCCGAGGCAGGATTCGGACCTTCGACCGCAGCGGTCGCACGGTTCCGGACTGAAGCGCCTAGAACCACTCGGCCACAGCGGCCGGCGTGACGTAATTGACGCCGAAATTAGATCACATCTGAGATGACTACAGCAGTTGTAAATTTGCACGGAAAAACTATTTCTGTGCACCCCAGTACATATTCTCTGTTTCAGGCTGGTTTTGAACACTAATCAATTGTATGTTACCTTGACGCAGTATTACGTCATTCAAAAACAGTGAACAGAAGAGAGAGGTTCTTGTGTAGGTCGACTACTGCCAGATTTCCAGATGTCTTTTGACGCCTTTGCTTAGCCAATGTACTTGCCTCGGGGAATACACCGGTTTTGGCAGATCACCGAAGCTTAGCACGTCTAGTGTGACCAGTACTTGGATGGGTAGCCGCCGTGTGAGCCGCATGATCACTATCACTACCTCCTGAATTAAATTCAAAACTTCTCCGCAGTGTCTTATGAAATGAGGACATGGGACACAGCTGATGGCGATCCGTGCGTCAGATGGCGACATTAAGTTCAATAGAGCTTTCGGTGCTATTCGAGGGAGTAGCCTATGTGTCGGAACCGGGATTCACCCTCTCTCTCCCTTCTCTTGTCAATACAAATATGACCCAGGACTGCTCACACATTCATGACAGTCACCTACAATTACAGGTACAATTGAACACATTTCTCATAGCACAAAGGTGGCCGTGCTCGCGAAGGTTACGAGAAACGGTTCTCATTAGGCGCCTTCGGGGGCTCCCATCCAATCATGCCATACGAATTTACTTTTTACCGTTCCTCACAAGTGGCTTATATTTAGCTTGCGAGCCTATAGAGTATCGCTGCTGCTGTGCCACTGGATTCGTGATTTACAATCAGGAAGGTCACCGATCGCTGCAGCTGACGGAAAGTCATCGAACAAAACGGAAGTGATATCTGACGTTACCCAAGGAAGTGTTACACCCCGCTACTGTTGCTGAGCTATATAAACAGTATGGGTAACAACCCGAGCAGACCTCTTAGACTGTTTGCATACGATGCTGTCATTTACAGTATAGTAATGCCATCAGAAGATCAAAACAAGTTGCAAAATGATTTAAACAAGAAATGTGATTGATATGAAACGTGGCAGTTGACTCTAAAAACTAGAAAGTGTGAGGTCATCCACATGAGTGTTAAAAGCAGTCCGTTAAGTTTCGTTTACACTACAAATCACACAAACTTAATGTCTGATAATTGATCTAAATACGTAGGTATTACAATTGGGAACAAACTTAAATTGGAACAATCAAAAAGAAAACGTTGTGGGGGACTGCGAAGCAAAGACTGCGTTTCTTATTTTCTAGACAGAACACTTAGAAGATCCAACAAATTTACTAAAGAGACTGGCTACATTACGCTCTTCCTTGCCGAATAGGACTGACACAGGACACCGAAAAAGGTCGAAGAAGGTCACCTCGTTTTGTCTTATCGCGAAATAGTGGATTGGGGTGCCAGCCATTAAAACGAGGCGTTTCTCGTTGCGGTGAGACTTATTCATGAAACGTTAATCACCGAATGCGAAAATATATTTTGTTGCTGTCGCTCACATAGGGAAAAAAGACCATCTCAATCACGGGAGCCGGCCGGAGTGGCCGAGCGGTTCTAGGCGCTACAGTCTGGAACCGCGCGACCGCTAAGGTCGCAGGTTCGAATCCTGCCTCGGGCATGGATGTGTGTGATGTCCTTGGGTCAGTTAGGTTTAAGTAGGTCTACGTTCTAGGGGACTGATAACCTCAGAAGTTAAGTCCCATAGTGCTCAGAGCCATTTGAACCTTTTAATCATGGGAAAGGAGACATCCCACGGAGTTCTTTACTTTTTCGTTTTTCCCACGTACTACTGGCGAGTAGAATGGTAGAGAAATAGTGTGAAAGTGGTACTGTGGACCCCTTTCCAATTGCTCGATTGCAAATTGCTGAGCAGTCATGTAAATGTCGATGTTGATGTAGAGTTAGACCTAGAAAACCATTTCTGGCCAGAAAACTGGGCAAATTTGGTGGATCCACATGAGCAATATCATCTTCACGTGACAAGAGAAGCGAGTCACGAGGAATTCTGTAAAGAAAAGCCCTTGCAAGGGAAACGAACTTCTGTCTCAGAACCTAGGGAGGCACCAGATTCCAATCGCTAATTTCTTTCTCTCGAAACGTGAGTCACATTTCTTCTTCATGTAGCTCCTCAGCTGCCGTTTCGAAGGCTACAGTACCACTTCTATGGCCGCTCTTGAGAGAGTGCTTAAAAGAACTACTACCGAGAACGAGTCGTTCTGTCAGTCTGAACTCCCGAGCGATAAGTTCCAGAAGCGCTAGTCCCACCAGAAAGGAGTACTCCAACTTGAATACGATTAGTTGGTGCAACGCACGTGATCTACTTGAACATTATTTGTCATAACGACGAGCGCCGCGGCACAGCGGGGCAGCTAAGCATAAGAATGGGACCGGTGTTGGCCTTGGAGAGCGGGCAGCGGCTTCCAGAAAGCCTGTCGGCAGGTTTGTGTGAGGACAGCGGAAGCTGGCGGTGACGGAAGGGCCGGCACATGAATGGCGTGGCGTGTTCCTGCGGCCCACCAAGGACGCTGGCGCTCGCTACACGTGTCCGTGTCCGCTGCCCTCCCAAGGGCGCAGGCAAATCGTGCCCGCTCACCGCGCCGGACACCCGAAACACGCCGCCTCCGCTGCTGGGTCTATGGCCAACGAAGGACACGCTTACCTTACGGCGCGTCCGCACTATGCCGCACTTTCCTGCTTGACGAGGCCGGCTAAATCGTCTTCACACAAACGGCACTCGGTAGCGACACGTAACAACGAAGACTTGCTTCTCGCAGGGCCTCCTGTGATCGTCAGAGGCATAGGTACACCATCCACGTTGGGCAACTCAACGACTGGACTGCGCATGCACATAAAAAATACACTGTAAAGCCACCAGGCTTTCCTTTCTTCCTTTTTTTCTGTGACATACTGCTTGTTCCACAGACGTTTCCCAAAGCCCGGTTGCCACCAAAGCTTTTTGGGGATTTCGTTTCGTTGTAAGTCAAATGCTGGTACTGGGAATGCCTTCCGATATACTCACAGTTGGGATTCCCATTGCCCCCTACACCATCTCGTTTGCTATTTAACTAAAAAATCCGTGATTAGCCTGTAGGACAACGCTCAAACAGCTAATTCTATCTTTAGAGAACAGAAGAAAAAGTAATAAAAAACAGTACCAGATCGATGCGCGCACAAACACACACGTACACACACACACACACACACACACACACACACACACACACACACACACCGTACATACATTCATGTTTATATAAAACACAGATCTTAATTTTTATCTGGGAAATGGTTCTGAGGCCTCTGGTTCCGACGTAAGCATTTTGAGGAGGTTTCCCTCGGTTGCTCAAGTGGTCTAGTAATCCTGTCCAATTTCTTTCTAATTGTGGAACCCTCTGCCCTTCTATCAACACGCATGGTAATTGGCTGCGAGGAATTGCAACTTTTCAAAAGGCTAGCTCTCAAACAGGCTACTCTAGTTCTTTGAGTAGAGAATAAAATGAAACTGATAATCCCTTTACACTTATAGCCAATAGGAAATCACTCAGCCCCTTGCCCATTAATTGGCTGGAAGATGTACTACACTGGGCCAGATCTCTAACAGATCACTCTATCCCCTGTAGCAAAGAATGAGTAGTGTTAAAAAGCTGGAATTTGTAACTCCTTCCATTTGTTCCTGTTTGGGACCTGCTCCTTGATAACTGGCTAAAGATAACCACAATTCTACAGTGGGCTATATCTTTAACAGATCACTCTACTTCTTTGAGTAGAGAATGAAGTGTGTTAAAAGAAGTTGGACTGATAATCCCTTTCTATTTTTTTACCAGCTGGGAATTCCTCAGCTCCATTACCAACTTCCCTTACAACTGCCTCAAAGAACGACAACTCCACATTGGGCCAGATCACAAACTGTCGACCTTACTCCTTGGAGCAAAGAATGAAAAATCTTAAGAAAAATGTTGGTATTGGTAACCCCTTCCACTTCTTCTCAGCTGGGAATCTCTTTGTCCCAATAGCAGTCTGCCGTCATTTGTCTGAACAGAACTGCAACTCTACAATTAGTTGGATTTCAAACGGCCCGCTCTACGCCTTGTGGTAGCGAATAAGAGAGAAAAGTTATTTGTCGTTATGCCTGAGAAACATGGTCAGAACTGGGAAACTTAAAGTATTTTTAAATTATTTTTCAGACACACTCGATGTGGAGCAAGTCATCTTTGTTACATACAAAAACAGCTAGCACGCTAGATGCTTGACGGGTACTATCCCTGTATATTTCTGAATGGCACATATTGGCTTATAAAAAAATAAAAACAGAGTTTTGGGGGTGACTGGATCCACAGCTTTAGAGAAATTTTTGAATGAAGTCATTCCATTTTAGGCTGTTAAAATGCTGTTTATTGCGACTGTATTTTCGACACATGGTCATTGTCAGCCATTGTGGGTTGTGCGGAACATATTTCCTAGCAGTGTAAAACGAGGTCTCTGCCTGCGGTTCCTCACATCATGTGAACGCACTTGAGAAAACTGCTATAATAACATCATGCAGCTAATAATCATAGTAAAAACAACATCCACTATAAAAATAGTTCCAACCCCCTATTCCTACGAAATGATTTCAGAAGCCTCCCTTAGTTAAAAGATAGATATCAGTTCTGGAAACCCCCTCCCACATACCCAACCTTTGACTCCCTTTGGTGTTCTATACTAACTCTTCATCTTGTAATTGGCTGAAAACAACTGAACAATGGGACAGATCTCGATCTGTCAGCTGGATCCTTCCGGATAGGGCAAGAAATACATGAAAGCGTAATAATAAAAGAAAAAATAGTTGGGTATGTCCATGTATTTTTAGACAGAGCTCGATATGGAGTGAGTAATATTATAAGAGATTTGATACTGTACGACGTGCAGAGAAATCTTGAATACCGATATAAAGTGCTTTCCAGAAGGTTACCCAGAATACAAAGCAGTGACTTTGAGACTGTGGGCCACAGCATCAATCAGAAAGAGCAGCACTTCAATTAACTCTCCATCTCATGAACTTCAGATAGTTACTTTTACATTTCGGACCACGAACTGATGTCAGTTTTGGGCAATATAATATCTACCATGTATTTTTTTGACAAGGGGTACAGATACATGAGAAAAGGAGACATATATGTTGTCAAGTAGTGAGTACGGGTATAGATGCTGATGACAGCAAAGGAGCAAGTAAACAGGTGAAGAGAGAGCAGAAACTACTGTTGAAGAACGCAGTTAGTTATACTGACAACTATGTTGTAGCTCAATGCGACGGTCAGGTGTGCAATTAACGGACGAAACAGCTGCTTGTAGCTCTTGGGTGAGAGTCTAGTGAACGTACAACACAACACCTCAGAATATGCAACCAGAGGAGCAATAAATAACTTATAATCAACACATGACTCAAGAAATGTAGTACGAATTACTTTGACACGAACTGTACGTTACACTAGGGTACACATCAATACTACGCTTTGTGGAATTTTTGGTCACTTCCGACACCCTTTTATTTTGAATATAACCGGAAAAAGCCAGAGGTGCAGTAGTGGCCAACTACACATTAGTGAAAATACTCATCTTTTTCTCGATAGCATTATGCAAGGTTTGAATATCCTGGGATTCATTGTTTGAAGCGTTATTAGATTTTTGGGTGGACAGAAACACTGTCTGATTAATGCAAATTGACTTCGTAAGCAAAGACAACATCGCCATTGCATCACCAGCTAGCATTACGAACATGTTTCCAACCAAAATGTATGAATAAAAAACAACTACAGACGGCGACAGCAGATAAACTTCGAATTCGTATGAAACATCAAAAAGAACTACTGCTTGTGTCTGAGGCCGTTCCTTTTAAAGGCAGCACTGTTTGCATATGTTTCGTAAGTTACTAGTAAATTAATGTAGCTACTTTAATTAACTCGTTAATTATTACAATAGAGATGTTGTGTATTTTGTATTGTGTATTAAACCGGGGACGTAGAAACGACGGAAAGGCTTCGTCCAGTCGTAGCCCACAGTGGGCCACAACTCCACAACAGGCCACTGCAGTCCACCCACCCCACCGCCGCCCCACACCGAACCCAGGGTTATTGTGCGGTTCGGCCGCCAGTAGACCCCCCTCCCCCCCCCCCCCCCCCCCCCTCCTGGAACGTCTCATACCAGACGAGTGTAATTCCAAATGTTTGCGTGGTAGAGTAATTATGGTGAACGCGTACATGGAGACAATGTTTGCCCAGAAATAGCCAACATAGTGTAACTGAGGCGGAATAAGAGGAACCAGCCCGAATTCGCCGAGGCAGATGTAGAACCACCATATAAACCATCCATAGGTTGGCCAGCACACCGGACCTCGACACAAATCCGTCGGGCGGATTCGTGTCGGGGACCGACACGTCTTCCCAGTCGGGAAGCAGCGTGTTAGACCGCTCGGCTAGCCGGGCGGGCTATGGAAATGTTGCTTGCTTGTAATCTCCCATAGCGAAGTAGTTAGACACCTTGCATCGTAGGCACTAGGAGAAACTTCACTGGTATGTGATGCAGTCAAAATTTGCAGTATTACCTATGGGAAATCGGTAAATATCAGTTATGATGAGTCGGTGAAATTAAACAGCCCTTAATAATGCTTATTATGTCACTATGAGCCTTGTGCTTTCCTGTTATCTGATAAACTAAGAACAGAAAGCATCAGTTATATAGAATTCATCACAGAAATCCACACGTGGAAGTTTTTTGGCGTCTCTGGTATCAAATAAATCAAAAAATTAGGAGCCAAAGCAAGGTGTGGTTAGAACTATACCACATGTATTCGAAACTACGTGAAATTTTACTTAAATTTAGGTTATGACGCACGCATCACGAATTAAAAAATTATCTACTCTAAACATCTTGTCGACCTTGTTCCTGCACGCGATCTATTTAGCACGGAAGAGCGAAAATAATTTTGCTGCATCCATGGAGCTGGGAATTTGGGAAGTCAGCTATGGAATATTTTGTTGTGAAGAACGAAGGCTGTTTTATTGCTACTTTTCCTCAAACTTAATTTGTTATTTTAATTTATTTCCATTTCGAAGCCACAGTAGCTTCGTCTTCAGTACTTTAGCAGTGTTATCGATGTGAATAACTTCTAAATGATATCTTGTTAATGTATCCACAAGGTCCTATACTGCACTGACAATAAAATTTAGCGTAATGTCACACTAGGGGATACTGGGCTATACTAACAGGATTTCAGTGTGGCGGCATATCACGTAAATAACTGTGCTTAAGTGCTTGCAGGTGAAGCCATAGTCGCTTCGAAATATACTGCATATAAATTGAAACAATCAACATCGTTGAGTGGAAAATCAGTGAGAAAATAACTTTTGTCATCTACAATAAAACAAACAACCAAAGTCATATCAAAACCTCCGTTGTTTGAGAACAGCTATATAGCTTTAGGATATGTGATGATGTGTGGTTTGTCAGGCGCTCACCTGCTCGGTCATCAGGGGTCGTACAAAGTCGCAATTTTTACACAGTCCAATTTTTCATGCAATCCTATCCAGTCACTGTCACGAATGATGACGATTAAATGATTAGGACAACACAGACACCCAGTCCCCGTGCAGATAAAATCCTCAATCCGGCCGGGAATCGAACCCGGGACCCCGTGATCAAGAGGTAGCAACGCGAGCCACCATACCATGAGTTGTGGACTTTAGGATACGTAAACATAATTTTAGTTTCTTTTATGTACGGAGCACTCGGTATTAGGACAACAGAGTCAACGTGAAGTTAAGGTTTATAGAATAATAAAGCTGTGAAAAACTGTTTACTGTATGAAGTGTGTGTAACTTCTGTGTAGCTGCATAATAAAAAACTTTATAATTTATATTATGGTCAGAGAGGGAATCATCAGAAATGGAGCTTCGGACAGAACGGCATACTTCTTTTTGTTCTCTCGTAATCATCTACATCTACATGGATACTCTGCAAATTATATTGAAGTCCCTGGCAGAGGGTTCATCGAACCACCTTCACAATTCTCTATTGTTCCAATATCGTATAGCGCGCGGAAAGAACGAATACCTATAGCTTTTCGTATGAGCTCTGATTTGCCTTATTTTATCGTGGTGATCGCTCCTTCCTATGCAGGTCAGTGTTAAGAAAATATTTTCGGATTCGAAGGAGAAGGTTGGTGATCGGAATTTCGTGAGAAGATTCCGTCGCAAAGAAAAACGCCTTACCTTAAATGATGTCCAGCCTAAATCCTGTATCATTTTAGTGACACTCTCTCCCATATTTCGCGATAATACAACACGGCCTGCCCTTTGTTGAACTTTTTCCATGTACTCCGTCAATCCTATCTGGTAAGAATCCTACACCGCGAAGCAGTATTCTAAAAGAGGACGGACAAGCGTAGGATAGGCCGTCTCCCTAGTAGATCTGTTACATTTTCTAAGAGCCTGCCAATAAAGGGCAGTCTGTGGTTAGCTTTCCTCACATTTTCTATGTGTTTCTTCCAATTTAAGTTGTTCATAATTGTAATTCCAGGGTAATTAGTTGAATTTACAGCCATTAGATTTGACTGATTTATCGTGTAACCGAAGTGGGTGACCTCACAATTTTCGTTATTTAGGGTCAACTGCCAATTTTCGCACCATTTAGATATCTTTTCCAAACCGTTTTGTAATTTGTTTTGATCTTCTGATGACTTTATTAATCGATAAACGACAGCGTCATCTGCAAAGAACCTAAGACAGCTGCTCAAATTGTCTCCCAAATCGTTTATATAGATAAGGAACAGCAAAGGGCCTATAACACTACCTTGGGGAACGCCAGAAATCACTTCGTGGTTTTAATCGATGATTTTCCATCAATTACTACAAACTGTGACCTCTCTAACAGGAAGTCACATATACAGTCACATAACTGAGACGATATTTCATAAGAGCGCAGTTTCACTACAAGCCGTTTGTATAGTACAGTGTCAAAAGCTTTCCGGAATTCCACAAATACGGAATCAATCTGAAATTCCTTCTCAATAGCACTCAACATTTCATGCGAATAAAGAGCTTGTTGTGTTTTACAAGAACGATGTTTTCTAAACCCACGTTGACTGTATGTCAAGAGACCGTTTTCCTCGAGGTAATTCTTAATGTTCGAACACAATATATGTTCCAAAATCCTGCTGGATGTCGACGTTAATAATACGGGCCTGAAATTCAGTGGATTACTCTTACTACCTTTCTTCAATATTGGTGTCACTTGTGCAACTTTCCAGTCTTTGGGTACGGATCTTTCGTCGATCGGACGGATGTATATTATTGTTAAGTATGAAGCTAACGCATCGGCAAACTCTGAAAGGTACCTAATTGGTATACACTCTGGACCAGAAGACTTGCTTTTATTAAGTGATTTAAGTTGCTTCACTTCTCCCAGGATATTTACTTCTATGTTACTCACGTTGGCAGTTGTTCTTGATTCGAATTCTGGAATATTTACTTCGTCGTCTTTTGTGAAGGTATTTCGGAAGGCTCTGTTAAGTAAGTCTGCTGTGGCAGCACTGTCTTCGATAGTATCTCCATTGCTATCGTGTAGAAAAATCATTGATTGTTTCTTGCCGCTAATATACTTCACATACGACCAGAATCTCTTTGGTTTTTCTGCCAAGTTTCGAGACAAAGTTTCGTTGTGGAAACTGTCATAAGCATCTCGCATTGAAGTCCCCGCTAAATTTCGAGCTTCTGTAAAAGATCGACAATCTTGAGGATTTTGCGTCTGTTTAAATTTGGCATGCCGGCTGGTGTGGCCGAGAGGTTCTAGGCGCTTCAGTCTGGAACCGCCCGACCGCTACGGTCGCAGGTTCGAACCTGCCTCGGGCATGGATGAGTTTGATGTCCTTAGGTTAGTTAGGTTTAAGTTGTTCTAAGATCTAGGGGACTGATGACCTCAGATGTTAAGTCCCATAGTGCTCAGAACCATTTGAACCATTTTTTTTTTTAAATTTGGAATGTTTGTTTCGTTGTTTCGTTGTTTCTGCAACAGTGTTTGTGTACAGGCAGGATCATCTCCGTCGTTTGTTAATTTATTTGGTATAAAGCTCTGAATCATATTTTTGTCTTTGCTATTTAGAATCACCATTCGACTGGTATGATGAAGTCTACAACAAATTCCTCTCGTGTAACAATCTCTTCAGTTGAGAGTATTATGAACACTGGACCTTACGTTACCAGATGGATTTGCTGTAATCTCTGTCTTCCACCACAATATTTGCCCTCTACAGTACCTTGTAGAACCATAGAAGTTATTCCCCGCTTTTTATTAATGAACACGTCGCCATTTGACTATATTGCTGTTTATTTAATTACTACCTCGGTTTCGTCCTTTTCTGCCATTTCCGAGTGCCTGATTTTTTGTAATGTAGATGTAGATGTAGGTGTAACTAAGATATATTGCAAGACATCCATCTCAGTATGTCCTGAAATATATGTTAAAGACATAAAGTCAATCAGTTGAAAATGGCACAAAAGCTGGAAACTAGGTAGTAATTACATAAACAACAGTCCGGGCAAATGGCGGTGAGTTCATTTAAAAATTACTGTATTACTGTTACTCAGAAACAGCAAAAACTGTTTATTGCATGTTGTTTTAGTACATGTCCTAGCAATTTGTTTCACATTATGGTTGCAGTTTTTCATGTATTCCGTTCCTCTCTGGTTACACGAGTAACTTAACCACATTTTATAGCTTAATTTTTTTATACCATGTAACACGTCGGACGCTTCGGTTCCCTTCCTTTTCAGTCTTCTCGGAGCCCACGATTTACTTCCTTACAATATAGTAATGAAGATAAACATTCTCAGAAATTTCTTTCTTTATACCAGTAGACTTCTTTTGGCGCGGGAAACTATTTTTACCTGTGCATATTTGATACAGAGTTTCTCTCTAATGTCGTTTTTGATGCTTCTCAAAAATTCCGTCTTTCATTGGTTTACTCTCAGTCTAAATTCTGTACTCAATACGACATTCATTTCCTTCAAGAGGCTGTGTGAACATTCATCACTTTGAGAAGGAAACATAATTAACTATTCCTGTTGTGAACAAAGTAATGATTTTAAACATTCGAAATGCATTTAATGTACAATACGAATGGGGTGAAAAGTTTTAAAGAAGCTGCATTCTCCGTTGTAGATTTATACAATTCTGAAGATAGTTGGACTAACAGTTTACCAATTTTCTGCTTCTCCACGTCGATGAAGTGACTCCACCGTAGGGATCTTTTATTTTCTGTTGTCTGAGCGCCGTAAATTAATTGTTGCAACATGTCCAGTCACACGCCCATATCGTATAAGGTGCGAGGTACGTTTGCAAGATTTTCTAATATATGCGTGGCTGTTGCTATGTTTCTCTCTGTAAGCCACACCCAAACCCTAGCTCTCTCTGAGAAACGTTCCCTTTAAGTATTTGTAGTTGTTTTTTCCTTTTTTTTGCGTGCTGTAAGATGCAATCCCTTATTCACACAATAACACACATTTTAAGTAGTCCTGGACCTGCAGAGCGATCTAATAAACGATACGGATCCGCGTAACTTAGAAAGTCCAATAAATTGACTGTCTCGTTACCTACAGCCTGCGAGGAAAAAATGTTGCCATGACCTTGTATTGCATCAGCGATGCAGTGATATGACTGTGCAATGATGTAAATAGGGATGTATCTGTAGAAGTACTTGCTTAAAATCGTTAAATGTCACCATAGCTGCTTGTCAAGTAAATATTTACTCTACTACGAAATACTCTCCGGAGCTACTTAAGTTAGTAGTCGTTGTAAATGGAAATTAAATAACCTTTAATTCGTTGCTTACTTTAAATTTACGTTTTAATAACACATTCATGCATTTATTGCATTAATTCAATTACTGCTGGCTCCTAGACGCAGCAGTACGAGCTTGTACTGTGTTGCAAATATTTATTCCATATAATTTTAGCGCTTGCTCTGGTCGTAAATTCGTTTTAATTGAACAGGTGATTTAACGCCCGTCATCTTAAGTTGCAATCGGGTTTCGAAGCTGCGGAAGGCCGACGTAAATCTCCTCCGCCGATATATAAAACCAGTTTCTCGTCCGCATACACAATAGGCTACTGTATGCTAAGCAGGCGACGACCAGCACGAGTGCGCTAATTTTGCGAGTGCCGGCCGGGTCTCTATCATTACAGGACTACTATAACAATACCACTGTGCAGATGCGAAGCCAGGACAGGGTCTGCAAACAGCTTGCTCTGCCGAGCGAGTCGCGGTATTAGAGACTGGCTGGAAGGCGTCCGTGGGCGGCGAGGTGAGTCTGTCTTGTCACATTAACGGCGGACGACGAGTAGTTGCTCTCAGCTGCAAAGCAAGTTGAGCAATTCATATTTTACACGCTAACGACAGACCACCGAGCAAGACCGACTAGTCACCGCCTTTTAATATCGTTATTTAATGACCCATGTTTCCGTATTCAGGACTTCGAACATACTCTCTCAGTACGAAATTTATACGTTCGCTTCAGCGCATCTCTATTCGAATGTTTGTGTGTGTCAGTTTTATCGTCATCTCCCTCCTACTATTTCAGCACGCTGCTACCATAGGTAACAGTACGGAGGATTAGGGCAATATTTATACAGGGTGTTTCGCAATTCATGTTACATACTTCTAGAGGTTATAGAGGGGTAACCCATGTCCGGAAGCGTCATCTAACGAAACTACAGAGCGTCAAAGTTATAGGCGACGGTGCCTGTAAACGTATGTGTATACAGGGTGATTCCGTGGTGATGTTACAAACTTTCAAGAATTGTGGAGACGGATAAATGGATCAGTTTGAGGTAAGGTGTCTCGTTCGGAAACGAAACAGTCCAAAGTTACAAGAGAAAATAATTCAGATAATTCTGACAGTGGAATAACTGTACCGGTACTGTTGTGGCTAACAATGTAGGGTATGAACATTCACAGGTGGTAGCATGGACCAAGACAAAGAAAAGTGTGTCAGAAACATGGGCTCTGGGCTCTAAATGGTAAACCTTAGGAGCTATGAGCTCTTGATCATCTTCGCTTCTTTGAAACACATCTCCTCTATTGAATAAGTGCCCTTAGCTCTTGAAGTATGCATTTTAGAGCTATGTTTACTGTATATCTTGGTCATACTAACCACCGCTATAAGTTGCCTACCCTACAGTTTTATTTATTTTTTACTTACACATCAAGTTTCGTAGCACCAAATTGAAAACAAATCTCCAAGGTCATGGAACGTGTCAGTACATTAAATTACACTATAAAAGTAATAACCGATAAAAACAAATGTTTATGAACCCGAAAAAAGTCAACCCATATGTATAAGTAGACGCAATCAAGAATACAACAAGATTACAATAAAAATCAGCTTGATTTTTCAAGGACATGCTCGGCGGAATAGAAGGAGTGATCCACGAAGAAACTCTTCGGTTTCGATTTGAAACCGCGTGGATTATTGCTAAGATTTCTGAATTCGAATGCTAGCTTATTGAAAATGGATGCAGCAGTATACTTTCTGCCCAAGAATTAAGGAAGTTCGACCCAATTGTAGGTTTGATTTTTGCCGAGTATTAACTGAGTGAAAGGTGCTTATTCTTGGGAATAAGAAATGACAGTGAGGGATATATGTAATGAGTGGCCAATTTCAAAATACCCAGACTCGTGAACAGTGGTCGACAAGAGGTTTATGAGCTTACCCACTTATAGCCGGAACCCCCCGTTTCTGAGCCAAAAATATCCTTTCAGAATGGGAAGAGCTACCCCAAAATATAATACCATACGAAATAAGCGACCGAAAGCAAAATAGACTAATTTTCGTGGCGAACAATCACAAACTTCAGATACCGTTCGAATAGTAAAAATGGCAGCATTAATTCTTTGAACAAGATCCTGCACGTGGGCTTTCCATGACAGTTTACTATCCATCTGAACACCTAGAAATATTACTGATAGCTGGTCAGTTTCACTAATAATATGTCCATTCTGTGAAAATAAAACTTCAGGTTTTGTTGAACTTAGATCATGAACTGCACTATTTGAAACCGAGCCAAAGTTGCACAAAACTTCCTTTACTACCAAGCTAGTGTCATCATCAAACAGAAATATTTTAGAGTTTCCCGTAATACTAGAGGGCATATCATTTATAGACACTACTGTCCATTAAAATAGCTACACCACGAAGATGACGTGCTACAGACGCGAAATTTCACCGACAGGAAGAAGATGCTGTGATATGCAAATGATTAGCTTATCAGAACATTCACATAAGGTTGGCGCCTGTGGCGAAACCTACAACGTGCTGACTTGAGGAAAATTTCCAACCAATTTCTCATATACAAGCAGCAGTTGACCGGCGTTGCCTGGTGAAACATTGTTATGATGCCTCGTGTAAGGTGGAGAAATGCGTACGATCACATTTCCGACTTTGATAAAGGTCGGATTGTAGCCCACCGCGATTGCGGTTTATCGTATCGCGACATTACTGCTCGCGTTGGTGGAGACACAATGACTGTTACCAAAATATGGAATCGGTGGGTTCAGGAGTGTAATACGGAACGCCATGCTGGATCCCAATGGCCCCATATCAATAGCAGTCGAGATGACAGGTATCTTATCCGCATGGCTGTAACGGATCGTGCAGCCACGTCTCGATCCCTGAGTCAATAGACGGGGACGTTTGCAGGACAACAACCATCTGCACGGACTTTTACAGCAGCGTGGACTATCAGCTCGGAGGCCATGGCTGCGGCTACCCTTGCCGCTGCATCAAAGACAGGAGCGCCTGCGATGGTGTACTCAACGACTAACCTGGGTGCATGACTGGCAAAACGTCATTTTTTCGGATGAATGCAGGTTCTGTTTACAGCATCATGATGGTCGCATCCGTGTTTGGCGACATCTTGGTGAACGCACATTGGAAGTGTGTATTCGTCATCGCCATACTGGCGTGATGGCATGGGGTGCCATTGGTTACACGTCTCGGTCACCTCTTGTTCGCATTGACGGCACTTTGAACAGTGGACGTTCAATTTCAGATGTGTTATGACCCGTGCCTCTACCCTTCATTCGATCCCTGCGAAACCCTACATTTCAGCAGGATGATGCACGACCGCATGTTGCAGGTCCTGTGTGGTTCTTTCTGAATGTTCGACTGCTGCCCTGGCCAGCACATTGTCCAGATCTCTCACCAATTGAAAACATCTGGTCAACAGTGGCCGAGCAACTGACTCGTCACAATACGCCAGTTACTACTCTTGATGAACTGTGGTATCGTGTTGAAGCTGCATGGGCAACTGTACCTGTACACGCCATCCAAGTTCTGTTTGACTGAATGCCCAGGCGTATCAAGGCCGTTATTGCGGCCAGAAGTGGTTGTTCTGGGTACTGATTTCTCAGGATCTATGCACCCAAATTGCGTGAAAATGTATCACATGTCAGTTCTGGTATAATATATTTGTCCAATGAATACCCGTTTATCATCTGCATTTCTTCTTGGTGTTGCAATTTTAATGGCCAGTAGTGTAGATCCCTGGGGAAACCCTGCTTAACTGTACCCCACTCACACACCACATTACAGCCATTCTCAACATTTTGAATAATGACCTTTTGCTGTCTGTTGCTAAAGTAAGAGGTGAACCAATTGTGAGCTAATCCCCGTATTCCGTAATGGTCCAACTTCTGGAGCAATATTTTGCGATCGGCACAACCAAACGCCTTCGTTAAGTCAAAAAATATGCCTAGAGTTCCAGTCCTTTTGTTAACCTATCCAGTATCTCAAAGAGAAAAGAGAATATAGCATTTTCAGTTGTTAAACGACAGAGCCGAACTGTACATTTAATAGCAAATCGTGTGATAAAATGACCAATTATCGTTACATGCATAGCCTTTTCAATGTCTTTTTCAAACACTGATGGCACAGAAATAGGTCTAAAATTGTCTACATTATCCGTTTCTCCACTTTTATAAAGCTGCTTTACTACTGAGTACTTAAATCGTTCACGAAAGTGACCATTCCTAAAGGAAATATAACAAATATGTCTAAATACAGGGCTAACATGTGCAGCACAGCATTTAATATTCTGCTAGGCACTCCATCATAACCATGAGAGAGGTTAGTCTTCACTAAGTTAATTATTAACTCGATCTTCTCCTTATCTGTAACACAGAGAAGTATTTCAGACATCAAAATCTTAGGAAGAACAGTACCAATACATGTGTTCAACAGCCAGAAGTATCAGAACGGTTTTCGCTTATAACTTTCGACTCGTTCGTTCCGGTACAGAGACCCTCACCACAAACTGATACATTTATGCTTCTCCACTATCCTATAACGTTCGTAACATCATCACGGAATCACCGTTGCGTACTTATAGTTACAGGCGGCAGCGCCTATTACTTTGACATTTCCGGAAACGGGCTGCTACGTAAAATTCTATGTAATAAGTCCCCCTCAACAAAAAATGGTTCAAATGGCTCTGAGCACTATGGGACTTAACATCTATGGTCATCAGTCCGCTAGAACTTAGAGCTACTTAAACCTAACTAACCTAAGGACATCACACAACACCCAGTCATCACGAGGCAGAGAAAATCCCTGATCCCGCCGGGAGTCGAACTCGGGAACCCGGGCGCGGGAAGCGAGAACGCTACCGCACGACCACGAGCTGCAGACCCCCCTGCACAATCTCTAGAAGTTTGGCTTACCGTACTATACCTGTTTCTGAGATTATTATTGCTAGTGAGGGTTCCTACCTTTTACCGCACGGGAGTTTGTCTTTGTCTTCTCGTAGACGTCGTAAGATAAATTCCGATTGTAGTATTCACTTATGGGTGAAGGCTAGTGGTCCTTCTTCTTTGGAAGATTGTCGTATTGTGGGTGATTGTACTTTATATAATCATTGAAAGCAGTACCAGACGAGTGTAGCCCCAAATGTTTGCGTACTAGGGTAATTATGGTGTACGCGTACGTGGAGACAGTTTTTTTGCGCAGCAATTGCGGACATGGCGTAACTGAGGTGGAATAAGGAGAACCAGGCCGCATTCGCCGAGGCAGGTGGAAAACCGCCTTGAAAACTATCCACAGACTGGCCGGCACACCGGACCTCAACACAAATCTGCCAGGCGGATTCGTGCGGGCGACCAACACGCCTACCCGTCGGGAAGCAGAGCGTTTGATCGCGATGCTTGCAGGCCGGTCCTCCCTCCTATTACTTCGGAACACTACCACTATATGTTGTGCTACGGAAGGCGTGAGCAGAATTTACATACGTTTGTATTTAGCATGGTAAGACGAGGATTATTAGGCGCATTCTTACATGTAGCGAGGAATTCTACATATTATCTTTACTTTCATTATTTATGACACACATGTTACAGGAAGTTTTACACATAATGTGGCGTCAGACACTTTCAACTATGATATAAACAATTAAAACTCTAATAGCTGTATCAGAAAAAAACAGATGTTATATTCGTTAGTGAAAAGTAGTACAATGAAAAATCACAGACAGATTTAAAAATTGTGTGCACTAACTACAATGGTCGTCGCAGACTCGTTTGGACGGGGAGTGAAAGACGATCGTGACAGAGAACAAATACTGAAGGCGTCACTGACTATGAAACGATAACAGGAAGAAACGTGGCTTGTGACGCAGATTTTTGTCCTTTGTGATTAATAAGGATCTAACCGACAAGCATTTTTGGTAGTTATCTCTGTTTTCAGCGTTATTTCACATTATATTTGAATGAGTGAAAATTTTGTTTGTCAGTGTGTTTCTACAGTTGTACTTTTGTGTTAAGTTAAGGGGACGACATACGCCAAAGCGATCAAAATTGTGAAAAAAAATTTATTTTCTCTTCATTTACTAAATATTATTACCTTCCATTTTCACTCTTAAGTGTGTTACAAAAATAAATAAATTAGCAAATAAATTGGCGGAAGCTTGCATGGGGCAACGCGCCTTTCTTCTTTTGCATTTCCTCATATTATTTATTCTTGAAACGTTTCGTGCAGTATATCTAGAAGGCTTTGGAGCAGCAGCACTGCCACTGATTTCGTTTTCTTTGCTTTACAGTGTTCGTTTACAAATGGTAGCTAAGGAGTAACTTTCAAAAAGTTGTTTGTAGGCCTGTATTAGAATCTGTAACAAGCCTTTTTTCTATTAAAGTATTATTACTATACTTCTAGCAGTAAACGGACTTTAAAGATTGGCAGTTTGGAAACACTGTAATGACATGTATTGTAACTATCTCTGTCAGCACGTAGCTCTAGCTGGTGGTGCAGTGGCTAACGTTTTGAGTTGCTATGCAGAGGGTCGAGGGTTCTATTATGGGGTGAGGTGTACTTGTTTTTATTTGCCAATTTCATTCTACTAAATGATACTACCAGTATACACCCTTACTTGAGCCAATTGTATTCGACATTTATATAGTACATTCGTAACGAAATATAGTGGATCTGAACGTGGCAGGAATAGAAGCTGGTACTAATTGATTGGACAATTTGGGGGAGGTACACAGACACAGGTTTGGAAATTAATAGACGCAATGGTGCGTAACAAGCCGGCCGGAGTGACCGAGCGGTTCTGGGCGCTACAGGTTCGAATCCTGCCTCGGGCATTGATGTGTGTGATGTCTTTAGGTTAGTTAGGTTTAAGTAGTTCTAAGTTCTAGGGGACTTATGACCACAGCAGTTGATTCCCATAGTGCTCAGAGCCATTTGAATGGTGCGTAACAATTCCTGTCTACGGTTGCAAAAGGCTTATTTAAAAGCTGATCGACGAAATCGATTGTACTTTAATTTCTGTGTTCGAGCAGGTAAGAACAAATGTTTTATAAAAGATCCACTGTGTGAGGTCTAAGACACCACATACCGTACCAAGCAGACTACATCGAGCAAATATAACTAAATTCGTCTAGATCCAAGCTCGAACCCTCGACCTTAACCATGCTAACCCAAAACGTCATCCAGTGCTCCACCTGCACAGTACTACAATTACGTAATGACAGAGATAGCTGCTATATACGTGGTTGTAGTGTTGCCTGATTGTCAGTCTTTGACGTCCATTTTTGCCGGAGATATATGCACGACGAAATTTTTACAGACGTCTTTGTATTGTTAGTATGCAAGGAATCGCACTGCGAAGACGGAGTAAACGAATTTTTCTTCGCCCTGTATCAGGGAAAAGACCTAAAATTTGGTGAATTCCTTAAGATAACTGGATAACTGTAAAAATCTAGCAAACCGTATTGAATGTGTACAATGTAAATTTTGTAATCTTATATAACAGACTACTTTGCCCATGAGGTAAAAATTGTTGTCTGTATTCTGGAAATGATAACGGACTTCTATGTCTATCACCATGTAGTGTGTGTGGGGAAGTGTGGTGTAAGAAGTACTGTAACGAGAAGGACTTGAAATGTTTTGGTGCGAAATGGCGTAATGGCGTCGTGCTATTACGGGTTGACAAGCTGTAAGCTGAGACAGTGGGTACATTAAAATTATTTGAAGACAGTAGAGGCCCATGAAGAAAAGAAGAATTGCCGAGTGGAAGGAAGCAGGAACAGAACTAATTCTCTGATGCAGATCCGAAATAGAGAAGAGATTAAAATTCGTTTAATGGTGGACGGTAGTTAAATGGTGTTGAAAGAGTTGTGAGTAGCTGACTGGACAATGATTGAAAGCTGGTGGTCAGGAGAAGTGAACGGAATGTATTTATGAAATGTGAAGTTGCGATAATTTTATTGGTTAGCGAAATGGAAGGCGTACTTGGACTGTGCAGACAAGCTGTAAAAAACGAGTGAACAGTGCTAACGTGGGCTCTCGTACACATTGGATCGTTTAGAACTGCTTTCATTACCTGCGACGGCAAAGTACGTGTATGTGAAACTTTTAAATCAATGTACACTACACCATTCCAACATACGTAACAGCGTGGGTGTCGGTTTTTGCTATAAACAGTTATGTTATCAGTAGAGACAGGAGTATATGCATCATAAAAACCTTAAAATATACGTGCAAATATGCATGAAAAATGCTTAAAAATACATGAAAAGTGTCGACATATGTAAGACCAAATAATAAAAAAACATGGTAGCTACTGCGTGTATTATACTCAAAGTCGAAACTGTGCATATCAGTTACGAGGATGAGCGCAGGACAGGCGAAAAACGGTGTATATAGAACGCTGGTATCATTTTCTGAATACTTTCTGGTAATGTTGGGAAGGTGGGCTTTCTGGGAGTATTTTCTAAAAATTTGCAAAATGGGGGCTCATACCATGTTTCAAGAATTGATCGTTGTTTGATATTGTTGTCGGTAACAAACAGATGCGAAACGAGTGACTCGCAGCGAAACAATCGATATGTACTTCGAGATATATATAGCACGCAGAGGGGCACGATCAAAAACCCTCTAATATTTTATTTAAAATACAACATACAATCTTGAATTATTCGAACACCATTAACTTTTAATTAATACTATTGGACCAAATAATCATTTACAATCTATTTTACATTTTTCTACTATTGTAAACATAAACGACCAAGTACTGTTCCAAATGTTCAGTCGATCACTCAAAAGATTTTTATAAGCAGAAAAGGACGGTTCTACATTAATTAACGTAACTGGGCAGTATTTGAATTTGGGTGCTATGTTGGCACTTATTGTTTCTGGTAAAAGTTCACCCATCCCATTAATAAAACTATGAATTTAGCACAAGGGTTTAACGCCTGGGTTACTGTTTAAAATGTTTTTATATTTTCCTTTCAGTTTTCTTGGGAATGCCTCCGGCAATGAGGAGTTCACTAAAACAATTTTATTCATTAACTGAATAGATTAATTCATTGCCAAACCTAGAGTTTCAAGTTTTTTAATACTTGCCCATATAAGGCAAAATGAGAGCTAATGACAGTAATGTCTTTTTTAATACCGGGATCATTAGAAGCTTCCTTGCACTGGCAAACTCCCAAAGCCTCTGCACTATCGAAGTCGTTTACTAGCCGTCTAACGGCCTCGATATGTTCATTATAAAACAACACAACTTCGACCCACCTACCCCAACGAGCTACCACTGGTAAAGTAAAAGCACATTTGGTAGTTTTTCTTTGTTGATCTTGATGTGTGCAGGAGCCTTTAGAAACACTTTCTTTGTCGATGAAATCAGTTTATTTACATTCGCAAAAGTGGAACATACTTCTCCAGCAAGGCGATGTACTCCATGAGCAAAGCAAGTCACATGAATCAAATTGGGATAAAATACTCGGAGGGCTTTTCCTGTTTTGATCATACATGGAACAGCATCTGAAATAAACATCAACACTCTTTCATCTGCAGAAGATTCTGGAAATATTTTTCTAATACCCTCATTCATAAATCAGGCGATCGTAGAATGATTTACTTTTTCAAGTTCTTTCAAATGTTCCAATGTGTGTGAGTTCTTAAGGGACCAAACTGCAGAGGTCATCTGTCCCTAGACTTACACACTACTTAAACTAACCTAAAATAACTTATGCTAAGATCAACACACTCACCCATGCCCGAAGAGGACTCGAACCTCCGGCGGGATGGGCAGCGGAGTCAGTGACATGGCGCCACTAACCGTACGGCCACTCCGCACGGCTTCAGGTTCTTTGCAGGCCGCTAAATAGGAAGAAGAAGTACCAACAATTAAAGTTGCAATGTAACGGCCACTAGTGTCTGTAGTTTCGTCAACTGAAGTCGGCATAATGCTGTCCTTGAGTTCATTGCGTAGTAGTTGCAGAACATTTACTTAAATTGTCGGTACGTAATTTTTACGCGATGTTGATTCATCTGGTATATTTTGATTTAAGCAATATTAGCGCAGGAAGCCTTTGAGGATAGGGTTTGTAAGTTTGTGAAGACTAATATTGCTTGCAATGAATGCTTCACATAGATCCATGTTAAACTAACTGTTTTTGGTTACATTTGGACAAATCCCTGCTACTGCAACTTGCGGTTGTCAGAAGTTGTTGCCGTGGTCCTTTCTTCCGCATTCCTGCAATATGAAGACTTGTCTTGACATGCTGGTATATTTGAAACGTTTTTTTGCAGGAAACGTTTCTCTCACAAGATAATACACATCAAAAAATTTTTGCATCACCTCAGTTCAGAGAGAAAATTGGAATAGACATCAACATAACATTGGAATAGACATCAACATAAACAGCACCTCCGCCCTTCTTATTGCTCATGAAAACCATACACTGCATGTTGTACCACCATACAGCGAGACCTTCGGAGGTGGTGGTCCAGATTGCTGTACACGCAGGTACCTCTAATACCCAGTAGCACGTCCTGTTCTTCCATTGATGCCACGCGGTCTATGGCGTCTTGTCACGGTCCGCTCGGCTCCCCCCGTCTGAAGTTCGCCTCCCTCGGTCATGGGTGTTTGTGTGTCGTCCTTAGTGTGATTCAGTTTAAGTTAGTGTGTAAGCTTAGGAACCGATGACCTCAGCAGTTTGGTCCCATAAGACCTTACCACAAATTTCCAAAATTTTTCTTGCATTGATGCATGCCTGTATTCGTAGTGGCATATCTACAGGTTCATCAAGGCACTGTTGGTCCAGATTGTCCCACTCCTCAACTGCGATTCGGCCTAGATCCCTCAAAGTGGTTGGTGAGTCACGTCGTCCATAAACAGCCCTTTTCAATCTGTCCCAGGCGTGTTCGATAGGGTTCATATCTGGAGAACTTGCTAGCCACTCTAGTCGAGCGATGTCGTTATGCTGAAGGAAGTCATTCACAAAATGTGCACGATGGGGCCGCGAATTGTCGTCCATAAAGATGAATGCCTCGCTAATACGCTGCTGATATGATTGAACTATCGGTAGGAGAGTGGCATTCACGTATCGTACAGCCGTTTCGGCGCCTCTTATGACTACCAGCGGCACACGTCGGATCCGCATAATGCCACCCCAAAACATCAGGGAACCTCCACATGCTGCACTCGCTGGACAGTGTGTCTAAGGTGTTCGGCCTGACCGGGTTGCCTCCAAACACCGTCTCCGACGATTGTCTGGGTGAAGGCATATGCGACACTCATCGGTCAAGAGAACGTGATGCCAATCCTGAGCCGTCCATTGGGCATGTTGTTGGGGCCATCTGTACCGCGCAGCATGGTGTCGTGGTGGCAAAGATGGACCTCCCCATGGACGTCGGGAGTGGAGCTGTTCATCATGCAGCCTATTGTCACAGTTTGAGTCGTAACTCGACGTCCTTTGGCTGCACGAAAAGCATTATTCAATATGGTGGCATTGCTGTCAGGGTTCCTCCGAGACATAATCTGTAGGTAGCTGTCATCCACTGCAGTAGTAGCCTTTGGGCGACCTGAGTGAGGCTTGTTATCGACATTTCCTGTCTCCCTATATCTCCTGCATGTCCGAACAACATGGCTTTGGTTCACTCCGAGACGCTTGGACACTTCCCTTGCTGAGAGCGCTTGCTGGCACAAAGTAACAACCACGATATTGACCGTCTAGGCATGGTTGAACTACAGACAACACGAGCCGTGGTGAAATCACTGGAACTCACCGGCTGTGCGAACCCCTTCGTCTAATAGGCACTGTTCATGTTTACATCTTTGGGCGGGTTTAGTGACATCTGTGAGCAGTCAAATGGACTGTGTCTATGCTATAGAATCCACAGTCAACGTCTATCTTCAAGATTTCTGGGAACCGGGGTGATGCAAAATTTTTTTTTGATGTGTGTATAAAACAGTTCCATGGTATGTCAATGTTCCAGGATAGTCAGTTATCCACGAAACGACGTTTCTTTTTTCGCGAGCATGGCGCACAACACGTTACACACTACACGTTGTAAACACGTTCAACTATGTACAGGTAAATAGAAAACTAAACTGAAACAATGGAGCCGGCCGCGGTGGTCTAGCGGTTCTAGGCGCTTAGTCCGGAACCGCGCGACTGCTACGGTCGCAGGTTCGAATCCTGCCTCGGGCATGGATGTGTGTGATGTCCTTAGGGTAGTTAGGCTTAAGTAGTTCTAAGTTCTAGGGGACTGATGACCACAGATGTTAAGTCCCATAGTGCTCAGAGCCATTTGAACCATTTTTGAAACAATGGAGCCGGCCGCGGTGACCGAGCGGTTGTAGGCGCTTCAGTCCGGAACCGCGCGACCGCTACGGTCGCAGGTTCGAATCCTGCCTTGGGCATGGATGTGTGTGATGTCCTTAGGTCAGTTAGATTTAAGTAGTTCTAAGTTCGAGGGGACTGATGACCTCAGATGTTAAGTCCCATAGTGCATAGGGGCCATTTGAACCACTTTTTTTAAACAATGGACGTGCGACTAAAAGCTTGAGTAGTGTGATTTAATCGTCGCCGTCGCGTGCGGTATGACAGCGGAGAGGATAAACCGGGCGCGCGGGCGCAGGAGCATTGACTCTGTCTGCCTGTTCTTGTTCCTCTTCTGTAATGATTTCGCTAGGCAATGGCCTCTCGGCTAGCGACTGCACGCACTTCAAGGTCGCGGTCAATCTGTGAGGCATCAAAACTAGTTTTTAGTTAAAATATGCAATAACCGATGAAAAGGAGCCAAATATGCAAATTCAACTGTAGCATGCAAATTCATATATTCCGGTCTGTAGTTATCGCGTAATACCTCAACTGAATTTTATCCAGAAGTTTTCCCTGAAGTAATTACAAAATTTCTGTAGTTGTATGTGGGAGAAAATAATTTTCAGAGCATCTGTTAAATTCGAAGCAGAGGCGCTGTTACGCTGCAGCCATCGTAGCTCAGTAGCGACAGAGCGACTCAGCGATATACTATAGCAGCCAGTTGTGTTCAACTAGAGGTAGAACTATTCGCAGTACACCACTGACAGTGTGATGCATAAACCCCTCGACGTCCCTTATACAAAGGCACTGTGCTGTTGAGGAGAGTGGAAGGGACGTGTTATGTCCGCACTATAACACAACAAATATTCCGTGATAACCAAATTTATTTGACCTTCTGTCACTCAAAACAAAACTTAAGTTCGACTACACAACACTTCGCTGGCTGTAGCGCCAAGGAGAAATCAGAGTCAATGGTAGAGAATACAAATCAAAACCACTGCCAACCAGTCGATACCGACGCGTCGCAAGTTTCCAACCAGGGCGGCCACAGTACGGTTCGGTCGTCGTGAATCCAGCAGCCGAGTAGTGACACAGTCATCGGCGAAGATTGAACTGGTTAAACGGGCTCAGGGAGCTCGGTTAAATCCGCAGGTCCGGCCAATCAGAGTGTTGGTAGATGGCACGCTTATACGGTCGCTCAGTCTGGTGGCAATGGCAGCGCCGCCAGGGTAGTCCGTATCGATAGTGGTGTGTACGCTGCCGCTAACCCCGCGACGACGCGTTCACTTGCGCCAGTTGTTGACATCGTGTGCGGCGCCAGAGGTACTCGCTGTGTGCCGCGCGTGTTGTAGCACGCCGCGCTGAGTTGACGGCTGCTGTGCGGCGGCCGATACGACAGGACGCAGCTCAGAAACCTGCAGATAAGCCATCTGCAGTTTGCTAGACGAGGGGACGTTATAAAAGACCTTTCCGTATTGGCGTGTGCTCTCCTACCAGCAGAAGTGCAGGAACCATAAGAGTCCCAACACATTGTTAATATGAAATGAATAGGAAATGTTAAAGAGAGGAGGAGGAGATGACTAATGGACGAGTCGACAGGGCACAAAAGCTATACTGATAAGTCTTTTGAAAGACGAGAGAAATTTCAGCTACAAGACTGTGCGTGTGGTCGTGCACCTGTGGGAACTGTAGGCGGTGCAAACGTTTGACAAGTGTGGTGAACAATAATGTCACTGGCTAGAAGACAGTCGGGTGTACACACACAGCCAGGGTAACAGCTCTGGAAAACGCAGAGAGATCGCCCTGGAGGACACTTAGTGTCAAGACGGCAAAGAGGACAAATGTCGTCGAAATGGCAATGAGAACACTTCCTTGCGTGCTTTGAAAACACATGGTTTCCACGGAACACTGCCGCAAACGCGGACAACTAAGTCTTGGCGCTGCCGAAAACGTGCACTGCCGCTGACTTCAGAGCTACCGCCTGGAAGGTATGGCGGGTCATGTGCATCATGACTCCTCACTGCCTTCATGCTGTCAGCCATTAGCAGAGCGTCTCTCCCTGGTCCAACAGCAGCCCGGTCTTCGCCCGGTAAAATGCGCTACAACTCTCATCTAAATCCGCCTGCAAGTTCCTTTTGTCTCGTAGCACTCACGATTTAAAACGCTGGTAACAACCCTGGAAATCTTGTTATTAGTAATGAGCAGATCATTATTTTCATTTTACTCATAAAAGCAACTTCTTAACGATCTCTGTAGACATATGGTCCAAAAGCGCTTTCGTTTCTAAAACAAATGTTTGTGATCAATGATCAATCTCCTTACGTTCTCGTAATTTGCAAATGCCGCACTCTAGTGCAATTGCAAACGTTGTGATTTCTTTTATTTCATATGCAAATGTGGCATCCAGCTGCAATTAGCATATTGTGGTTCTTTCTATTTAACATAAAAATTCAGGACTGAAGTGGAACTCTAGAATTTTTATTTTTCTGCTTACAGTCGCTTGCATTTATTTTTCGTTTTAATGCAAAACATTGCAACGCTTTTTCAGAATATTTTGTTCGTGATCAGGTATTTATGGACAGACATGTTACTTAAAGGTAAATATTAAATTTAACCTAGAACGATTTTGATCACTTGTTGTGCTGTTGGAGGGTCTATAGTGGTGTCCTCATCAGCACAACAAGACACTGGACACAGATTTCTGGCCAGTCACAGCCCTCACTCTCCTCCCAAATACCCCTATTCTAATTTCTGTTGCTTCTTCTTACTTTGTGTTTTTGCAGTTTATTCTCAATTCATAATTTCTACACATTAGGCTGTTCACTCGTTTCAGCAGACACAGTAATTCTTCATCGCTTCCACTAAGAAAAGCAATGTCATCCGCGAATCTTAACAGTAACATCCTTCCATTGAATTTTATTTCCACTATTGAAACTTTCTTGCTTCTTTGATGTTTAGTTGAACAGTAGGAATACATCCCCGTCTTACACACGTTTTAATGCCGGCACTTCGTTCTTGGTATTCCAGTCTTCTTGTGTTGTCTTGGTTCCTGTACTTATTGTCTATTACTCGTCTCTCCATGAAGCTTCCTCAGAATCTTGCAACATTTGACACTGCCGTATGCTTTTTCAGGTAAACAAATCCTAGAGTTTTCTTCATCCTTGCTTCGGTTATCAAGCGCTACGTCAGAACTGTCTCTCTGGTGCCTTTACCATTCGCAGATATTCAATTTTATTTTCCTTTTTCTATTTGTTACTCTTGTTAGCAGCATGGATGCATGAGCTGTTAAGCAGACTGTGCTATGGCTTTGCACCCCTCTGCCGTTGCTATCTTTGGAGTTGTCTGGAAGGCATTATTCCTAAAGGCTACTAGAACGTCGCCAGTGTCATAGATTCTACACACCAATCCGAACACTTGTTTGGCCGTCACTTCCCCCAATGTTTTTACAGAATTGCAGTGGAATGTTATGTATCTCATCCGCTTTATCTCATCTGAAGTCTTCAAGTGCTCTTTTAAACTGGTTAAGCAGGCCATTCAATCGTAGTAGCAATTCCTATCTGGTTAAAAGTTGCTACTGTTAGGACTAGCGTACAATATTATTGTGACTCCACTAGCGAAATTTATTTATTGGATTTCAACGGATGTTTTAATAGTGAAACAATGTAACGCGAATGCGACAGCACAAATGATTTGTAGGGAGGGCTATAGAGGATTCCAAGTCCCAACAGTAGCCTCTTGATAGATGGAGTCATCATTTTACACAGATCTTGGTCAGAAGACAGTCGAATTCGTATTCAAGGTCGACTGATATTATTCTTGGTATATAAGCGATGTCAACGTGTTTTCAGTCAGTTAGTTGCGAATATGCAGTGTTAAGTAGTAGACGTGCGATCATAGAGTGTCATAAATTGCAATGGACCAACATCTTTAAGTTAAGCAATCAAGACAATCTCCAGTAGCTTTTGAAGAAGAGAAAAGTAAGTGGAAAGTTTGTCCAGCACACCTTGACTCACGAACAAAACTAACGACGCGTGGACGGCTGCCACGAATGGATTGAAATGCAAAACACGTACAATTCTCTTCTGTAAAGGATCGTCGTGGTTGACAAGAGTTGATGTCATCAACATGAATCTACACAAAACGACAAAGTGTACAAATTCACAGCAAGGGTCTACTTGTTGACGACATAGCCGAGATACAGGCTAATGTCACACGTGAGTTGTACAATATACCGAAGAGCGACTTTCCTGATGGTTTCACTTGGTTGTATGAATGATCCGTGCGTTGTATTGAACTAAGGCTACACGAAGAAAAAGTGGCGAATGTTGGTAGAAGCGCAACAGCGGTCCACATCGGGTGAGGAATGACGACACAGTAGAATTTCCTTGAATTAGTTCACTGGGTGAGTAGGATTTCCGTAGGTGTTCTAGGAATTACAGGGGGCGGGGGGCAGCAGGGTAATTAGCTAGTAAGAAAGCATCTGATGTGGCGTCGGCGAATGTGGAGTGTTGTGTGGAGAACTTTCAAGGAGTGATAAAATTTTTGAGGATTAGAAACGAAAGCAGTGTTGACAAAGTCAAGGATGGGTCTGATAAGGCTCTTGTAAGGGCCAATAGCTGTGAAAGATTGTAATTAGTGCGTTTGGTCTATTATTATTTTTCGTGATATCTAAGTTTTTTGTTGGGAAGTTAGGTTTTGGGGTTTCCGAGCTAGTTTACGGCTATGGTTGACAGAAGCGAACAAAAGAGGTTAAAACTATCACTCCAGCGACGGGGTTAAAGTGAACATTGATCATGTCAAAGATCCTTTTCCCAGCTGCCTGATAAAATGTGAAGCAACCAGAAGACGTGGTCGCATATCACTGACACTTCGAACATGCACACAACATCGGCTGGTGCGTCAATGATTACTGTTACAGATCTATGTGACACGTGGAAGGACGACCAGAATGTTTTAGACAGTCCATCAATGAAGTGGACGTGGGACTGTGGATGGTCATAAACTTGTAGAAATAACGAATACCAACAGCTGAGCTTTCTATAAAATAATTAATATATTTTATAAAAAGTATGGCTATTGGTATTAATTTCTACTAGAAAGCATCAAAGTTGATGGTCACGTCGCGTAATCGTAAGTTTGAAAGGGGGTTGGTTGTGGGCGTCCACATGACCGTCTAGTAGATTAATTCAATATCATGATTCATTGGGCATTTGGCATGACAGTGGCCCAACGCTGGAATATATGGGAAGGTGTGGGCAGGTATCCTCGTCGTCAACGTTCCGGTCGAGAATGTTTGACGACCAAGAGCGAGGATCGCCATATCGTGCACCAAGCACGCCATAACCAAAAGCCACCTGACATCCTATAACATCTTATCATCAATAACTAACGGTCAGAGACTAGCAGCAGCCGGACTAAGGAACTACCGGTGCCACACGTAGGCTGCCGTTAACAGCACAACAGTGATGGCTGCACTTGAAGTGGGGCCTAACCTGGAAGCTTGGATTGCTAAAGTTAGCCGTCGCATTGAGTTGAGCTATAAATCGTTGTTCTGTCCTAAGCCGTACGACCATCGTCGGCGAGTATGGCAGCGACCAGGGGAGAGATTCTATTCCTTTATGAGATACAGTAATATTCCATCCGGCGTCATAGTGAAGCGGGACGGAAGGTATGATTTCAGGTCAAGGCTGGTAGTGATTGAGAGAAATCTGATAACAGTACGTCACAGTCATCATGCGTCCTCACGTGTTACCTCTCATGCGACAGCATCGTGGTTCCAATTTTGAATAGGACAACAATCGTTCACACATGACAAATGTTTCTAAGAACTGGCTGCGTGACATTGAGGTACTCCTGTGGCCAGCAAGATATCCAGATCTGTCTTCTGAGAGCATGTTTGGGACCAGCTCATGTGTCAACTCTAGTTCAGTGCCAATATTCAGCTTGTAAAAGACCAGTTACAGCACTTGTGTGCCATAATGCCTCAGGAGAGAATACAAAGGTTTTACGACACGCTTGCAAATCGAAAACCCAGAGGGAGGGCATGCAACGTCGTCCTGACATGTGGGATCATACTGCCAAGTTCTTTACATATTAGACTCGATTTTGTAAACACTGAAGTAACATCACGTACGTTCTCGGTCCGTGAAGTTGGATTTCTTTTCCTTCTCCCCTTCTCTGTACCTCACTTCTCTGACAGGCAGTGTATATTTGAAGTTTATTAACTTTTGGATTACTACATCAACATCACTTTTTCATTGTTCTTGGAAGTTTCTGACACAAATATGTAGAGAAACTGTTAAATTCGAATATATGTACACTACTGGCCATTAAAATTGCTACTCCATGAAGATGACGTGCTACAGACGCGAAATTTAACTGACAGGAAGAGGATGCTGCGATATGCAAATGATTAGCTTTTCAGAGCATTCACACAAGGTTGGCGCCGGTGCCGACACCTACAACGTGCTGACATGAGGAAAGTTTCCAACCGATTTTTCATACACAAACAGCAGTTGACCGGCGTTACCTGGTGAATAGTTCTTGCGATGCCTCGTGTAAGGAGGAGAAATGCGTACCATCACGTTTCCCACTTTAATAAAGGTAGGATTGTAGCCTATCGCGATTGCGGTTTATCGTATCGTGACATTGCAGCTCGCGTTGGTCGAGATCCAATGACAGTTAGCAGAATATGGAATCGGTGAGTTCAGAAGGGTAATACGGAACGCAGTGGTGGATCACAACGGCCTCGTGTCACTAGCAGTCGAGATGACAGGCATCTTATCCGCATGGCTGTAACGGATCGTGCAGCCACGTCTCGATCCCTGAGTCAATATATGGGGACGTTTGCAAGACAACAACCATCTACACGAACAGTTCGACGACTTTTACAGCAGCGTGGACTGTCAGCTCGGAGACCATGGCTGCGGCTACCCTTGACGCTGCATCAAAGACAGGAGCGCCTGCGGTGGTGTACTCAACGACGAACCTGGGTGCACGAATGGCAAAACGTCATTTTTTCGGATGAATGCAGGTTCTGTTTACAGCGTCATGATGGACGCATCCGTGTTTGGCGACATCGCGATGAACGCGCGTATTCGTTATCGCCATACTGGCGTATCACCCGGCGTGATGGTATGGGGTGCCATTGGTTACACGTCTTGGTCACCTCTTGTTCGCATTGATGACACTTTGAACGGTGGACGTTACATTTCAGATGTGTTACGACCCGGGGCTCTACCCTTCATTCGATCCCTGCGAAACCCCACATTTCAGCAGGATAATGCACGACCGCATGTTACAGGTCCTGTACGGGCCTTTCTGGATACAGGAAATGTTCGACTGCTGCCCTGGCCAGCACATTCTCCAGATCTCTCACCAATTGAAAACGTATGGTCAATGGTGGACGGGCAACTGGCTCGTCACAATACGCCAGTCACTTTGATGAAATGTGGTATCGTGTTGAAGCTGCATGGGCAGCTGTACCTGTACACGCCATCCAAGCTCTGTTTGACTGAATGCCCAGGCGTATCAAGGCCGTTATTACGGCCAGAGGTGGTTGTTCTGGGTACTGATTTCTCAGGATCTATGCACCCAAATTTCGTGAAAATGTAATCACATGTCAGTTCTAGTATAATATATTTGTCCAATAAATACTCGTTCATCATCTACATTTCTTCTTGGTGTAGAAATTTTAATGGCCAGCAGTGTACATTTCATAAAGTGACTACTTAAGCTATGCTGCTATCGCCAATTCCCGGATGAGATTCTCCCACAGGAGATAAAGCTCTACATATTAGAAGGGTCTGTTATGTTTAACACCACAGCGATGCGTGAACAGCATCAAGCGTATACTTTAAAAGAGAAAGGCGTCATGTGAGCTTTCCCTTACACATAGTCAAGCAACATCTTTCCGAGTGCCTTGGATGTTGAAATCACCTTGAGGTTCAGTTGTCGACTATAGTGGAACGCTTATTTGGCGGTTTCCTGAGGCTGCAAATACACGCAGGGCACTGCATCAGTAGGGATATTGGAGTGGACGACGGGAATCTTCAGCCTTAGGACCGCTTAGAAACCCAAAGATGCGACATTAACAGCTGTCCACTGCAGTGGACAACTGCACCACAGGGATAAGCAGTCATCGTATGCAATGTCAGTCTCTACAATATTTGTTTCCTGGTTCATTATGTATTACTCACACACATTTCTTATTTTGTTATAGCAATCGATTTGTAGTGTATCTACTCGTTTTCACGCTTCATTCAGGAGGTGCAATTACATCCACGTTTGACATATTGTCAAATATCCCTCCACACAAGTAGAATTTTATGAACATACACATGGATATGAGCGCTCTTTTGCACGCGCTATACACTCTGGCAAGTAAGCCTCACTTGTGTTTCAGTGTAATATAACGACCTTAACTGGTGCTAAAAGGTGAACCTGTCTTGGAAGGGGGACTGTCATTCACATGATGATAGTTACATGATACTCTGTGTAGTTAACGCGTCTCAGTAACTTCCGACTGACGATCGAGTCGAATGTCCCGTTATCGTATTACGTTTCATCATAAGTGCCTTCCCTGAAAGCAGAAGTTTCCCTTCCATATTTGGGAAGAGGTTACGAAAAGAGAAGTCACGCGGAGAACGTTACAGAATGGGCGTGAAGTTACCGACGGACCAATCAAAAATTAAATCGGGGTAACGGACGGTAGGCAGTTAACCTATTGCATAACAGATACTGAATCTTAATTGTACTGCTCGCTAGGCTGCAGAATTCGTCACGTGTATCGGAAACTAGTTTGGCCCGTCTGTATTGGAGTCACTGTACCATCAAAATCAAACGTCGCAAATGTTTTTACGGCTTGAGAAAGTCGCACGCAAGTTACTAATCATTTTCTCTTGAAAATGTTGTGACGTCGTTCTCCTTGGCGACAGTAGTGATTCAATACTTGCGCAGCATTCCACTCCTGCAAGCGAACACTCCACCCAATGATGTATCCTACAATCGGTAATTTTGAACGCACTTGTGCTCTGAGGCGTAATTAAACAGGAGATTCATCATATTGCGCAGCCTCTCTCCCTGCTGACGGCAGGACATAGACTACACACCAAAAGCACTGAATGTTCATCCCGATCATCCTGATTCGCCCATGAGTCATGACGGAGCTGGATCTAGAAAACACCACAATTCCTGCCTGTGGTAGAGATCACGTGATCTTGGAAGGAGGGAGGACACTTCAGTACTACCATGTCTGTGAAATGTTTCGCAAACTATTATGACACAGCTCTGCACCGATCAGGTGCACATTGATTTTTGAAGGTATATGTCACTTGCGGAGATCTGCAGGCCACCCATCGGAAACACAGTGACGAAGAGTAGTTTCGCCAATGAGAGACGAAGACAAATGTATCAAGACATGCATGCATTTCAAAGCTATCCTGATTGACGTTGTCCACCTCATCAATGTCATGATTCTCACTTTGACAAGTCATTGTTTTTCAAGCATGTACACTGCAGGCACAATTTATAACCAGTAGGATATTTCACTGTCTGTACCGTTTTCTTGTCCAGTGTTACATGAAAAATCGATGTGGCGCTGAATATTTCAAATTCACTCACCATGTGTTCCTCCTGGCGATAGGGCTCCGGATTCGAAGATCGTTGGAAGATACGTTGTCTCCATGTATAACAATGCCGGATGGCGTGTTATCAGTTCATACTACCTTCACATCCCGCATTTACTTGAACGGCACCCAACTGGATAATTTAATGTTGTGTTAATGTTCCCCACGTTCCTGAAGGATGTCACATGGCATAACTTCACGTAATGTTAATATCCCCCTCTTACTTTTTCGACGTAGTGGTACCCTGCCACCGGCGTACACCAGCGTGCATCGTGACGTATCGGTCCAGAGACAGTTTCTTTCATCCTTGGAACTTCAATAGTACAGAATATAATCGTTGCTACTCGTTGGGCTGAGCGATCTTCCGCCGGAAAGGCTCGCCGTCCAGGATTTTCTGAAGCGCGACGAGAATTATATCATGTTGTAAATTGTGGAAAAATGTTAACTCGCATGCACTTTACAGGACGGGCTGAGCTGCTGAATCACGCACGAGGTCTCATATGGAATGCAAGAATTTAGATCACGTAGCACTAAATTATACACCCGCCATTTAGTTATGATATGCTAATAATGCAGAAAGCACAGATCACGGAGGCACAAAGGTTCTGCTGGTAAGATGATTATTATTATTTTTATTATTATTGCTAGTGAACTTTGTCTTAAATTCATCAGATCGTAATACACAGTGCAAAAATTGTAAGAATTCCACGCCAACAAACAGTTTCTTCTTAAAGGCTGCCTTTATTTAGTTACGTTAGGTTACTGGAAGGGATAAACTGTGGTTTGCACAAGTATGAATGTAGCCTTGAAGAGTGAATGTCTGTTTACGTGAAATAGAATTTGTTGGAAAAAGTAACCTCATTTATTTCAGAGCTGTAAACCACCTGCTTGTGAGAGGAAGATGAGGCAGACCACGATAGGTACACCAGACAGCCTGAGAATGGTGATTCGGTGGTTTCCCACGCTTGTTTAAGCTATAGCTGTGCTGGTCCCAAACCTCCATCTCACACACTACGTTACAGAAACAGTTAAACCGTGATGATGCACAGAACAAAGGCTACTTGATTCACAGTCAGACGGCATGCATTTACCCCACTGAAGTCAACTGCCATATGTGGAGGAAGGAAGTGCGTCGAGCCACAGAAGATAAATACAGTAAACTTGCCAAATTATAAGCAACAGTGCATCCTGCACGACGGGGTAAACACTAGGAAAAGGAGATTTTAGAACTATAAACCAAGTCGATGATGCAAGTACTTGCATGTCACATTATCTTCAAGCAGCCAAGTCAAGAGAAGGTGCATTAAAGCCACACTGAAGAATATACAGGCATAATGTTATTCCATTAGTCCACATGTGACCTAGTTGCATGCTACACTTCACAAAAATGATGTTAATAACAGGACAGAGAAACTTCCTGGCAGATTAAAACTGTGTGCCCGACCGAGACTCGAACTCAGGACCTTTGCCTTTCGCTGGCAAGTGCTCTACCATCTGAGCTACCGAAGCACGACTCAGGGCCGGTACTCACAGCTTTACTTCTGCCAATACCTCGTCTCCTACCTTCCAAACTTGCCCGCGAAAGCCAAAGGTCCCGAATGCGAGTCTCGGTCGGGCACACAGTTTTAATCTGCCAGGAAGTTTCATATCAGCGCACACTCCGCTGCAGAGTGAAAATCTCATTCAGGACAGAGAAAGGTCGTAGTGGTACAGAGCGTCCACTAGAATTGTTCCAGCTGCATGATAACCTCTGTGCCTCCTGCTGTGCATTTACCAGAAGTAGAAACAGGTTTTAACGAAAGATGTCGACTGATTCTAAGGTTTGCATAGCGTGTCTGGATGAACAAATTCAGGACAGATGTCTGAAAACATCAATTGATGTCGAAATTTTGGGGACTAACGTCTGCCACTAGACGATTGGCTTGGCAGCTAACAAACAGTGTCCTGGAAAAGTGACGTGCTGCCTACAGTTGCCGATCGACTCGCTAGCCTACAGTGCTAACGTCACGTGTCGTCCCGAGATGAGGTAACGCTAACGTGTGCGCTGGCTCGTGCAGTCACTGACCTCGACAAAATTAAGAAGAAATACAGATTATTGATCGTCTAAAATTAAACATGTTCTTATAAGAAGATGTTATCACACAGTCTTATTTTGGTTTCTTAAAATAATTTTTTTTGAGATACACTGATTATTCAGTTTTATTTGTCGTCACCAAATGAACCATTTGCACGTAGCACAAGATGAGATTGTTCGGAAGACAAAGTTGTAAATGGTATCAAAAATAACAGTTTGTAAAATAAACCAATAAGTTTCATAAACATGATTTGCATGGTGTCGAAGACGGTCCGATTTTGGGCGGCAGAAACGACAAGCAGAATATCTTGGAGATGAAGCTGCTGCGTAGTTCAGCATGGCAGCAGACTCCTCCAACGATCAACTTGGAAAGTTACTGGAAATGGTGTGTTTTGAGCCACAGGAACAACAGCACGTCCACAGAGTTTTTATCCGTGTCAGACAAAGAACCGGGTCGATAAACTAAAGGACAACTACCAATACAGGTGTGCATGCGGTATCGTTGAAGTAAGATAATCGAAGTTCATTGCTTTATTGTAACTGGTATTGTTTTGATTCGTCTGTTTTGAGGAGGACGTACTCTAGCGACAGGCCGTACGGTCGCTGAGGCATAATATTTGAACACTGCGGATATTTCTGTCTCATATAAAATTATAGAGTGCTACTATCTCTGTGCACGTCGGAACTTTTAGATGGTGGAAGGGAAAAAGCTCTCAGAGGAAATACCAAATGAGAGACAAATATTTTTGGACAAAAGTTCTTGGTTAGCTTGGTGGTTCAGATCAGACCAAAATCTCAAGCTTTGACGTATTAATTATTGTAAGAGTCATTTGACAACAATTTCTTGTAAATATAGCTATTTGGTTCTTTTTTTAGATGTACGAAACGAAACTACACCAGAGAACAGGAGCTCTTCATCGAAGAGGAGCAGATATAGGGATAGTGCTTTTGAGAATTATACACTCCTGGAAATTGAAATAAGAACACCGTGAATTCATTGTCCCAGGAAGGGGAAACTTTATTGACACATTCCTGGGGTCAGATACATCACATGATCACACTGACAGAACCACAAGGACATAGACACAGGCAACAGAGCATGCACAATGTCGGCACTAGTACAGTGTATATCCACCTTTCGCAGCAATGCAGGCTGCTATTCTCCCATGGAGACGATCGTAGAGATGCTGGATGTAGTCCTGTGGAACGGCTTGCCATGCCATTTCCACCTGGTGCCTCAGTTGGACCAGCGTTCGTGCTGGACGTGCAGACCGCGTGAGACGACGCTTCATCCAGTCCCAAACATGCTCAATGGGGGACAGATCCGGAGATCTTGCTGGCCAGGGTAGTTGACTTACACCTTCTAGAGCACGTTGGGTGGCACGGGATACATGCGGACGTGCATTGTCCTGTTGGAACAGCAAGTTCCCTTGCCGGTCTAGGAATGGTAGAACGATGGGTTCGATGACGGTTTGGATGTACCGTGCACTATTCAGTGTCCCCTCGACGATCACCAGTGGTGTACGGCCAGTGTAGGAGATCGCTCCCCACACCATGATGCCGGGTGTTGGCCCTGTGTGCCTCGGTCGTATGCAGTCCTGATTGTGGCGCTCACCTGCACGACGCCAAACACGCATACGACCATCATTGGCACCAAGGCAGAAGCGACTCTCATCGCTGAAGACGACACGTCTCCATTCGTCCCTCCATTCACGCCTGTCGCGACACCACTGGAGGCGGGCTGCACGATGTTGGGGCGTGAGCGGAAGACGGCCTAACGGTGTGCGGGACCGTAGCCCAGCTTCATGGAGACGGTTGCGAATGGTCCTCGCCGATACCCCAGGAGCAACAGTGTCCCTAATATGCTGGGAAGTGGCGGTGCGGTCCCCTACGGCACTGCGTAGGATCCTACGGTCTTGGCGTGCATCCGTGCGTCGCTGCGGTCCGGTCCCAGGTCGACGGGCACGTGCACCTTCCGCCGACCACTGGCGACAACATCGATGTACTGTGGAGACCTGACGCCCCACGTGTTGAGCAATTCGGCGGTACGTCCACCCGGCCTCCCGCATGCCCATTATACGCCCTCGCTCAAAGTCCGTCAACTGCACATACGGTTCACGTCCACGCTGTCGCGGCATGCTACCAGTGTTAAAGACTGCGATGGAGCTTCGTATGCCACGGCAAACTGGCTGACACTGACGGCGGCGGTGCACAAATGCTGCGCAGCTAGCGCCATTCGACGGCCAACACCGCGGTTCCTGGTGTGTCCGCTGTGCCGTGCGTGTGATCATTGCTTGTACAGCCCTCTCGCAGTGTCTGGAGCAAGTATGGTAGGTCTGACACACCGGTGTCAATGTGTTCTTTTTTCCATTTCCAGGAGTGTACATTTGCTGATGTCAGTATATGCTAGGAGGACGAGATGTAAGTGACTTAGCAACAGGCAAGTCAGACAGCGACGAGGTGGTCCTAGCGTTAGTTTACAAACTTTTGTCTGCTGGCACGCAAAGCTATAACTATTCCTGAAACTAACGTCTCATTGGAACGCAGTTTTAATCGAGCAGGTTCTGTTTCAGAAAAAGGAGTAGAATTATTTTTTATTATGTGTGAATCAACGGCTCGATTACAAGTCTCTAGCTCAAATGTGCGGTGTTCACTTTGCCAAAGTGAACAAGACTGTCAAAGATTCAAGCTCGTACACAGAGTACCTTTGCCCCAAGTGATTATGGGCGTCAGTGAAATTACCCCCCCTCCCTTGGGCCGACTCCCACACATTTCGCAGTAGAAAACGACATTTTGCTGTACGATGAGCAACAGAGCGACATCCTTCACAACCTTTGACACTGCTGAGATGTCCCGGACGTTTCAACCCTTCTCTAAGCATATCTTGAGTCTTCAGATCCAGGGTACGTGGTCACACCACTCTGGAATGTAATGAGACCAAAAATTTTGCCCGGGTGTACAAGGTGAAACCACTTGGCTCTCAAAGCAGAAAGGGTGTTTATGCTTCATCAGCACTCCTGTTTCTCACTCTTATATGGAACGATCAAGAGGAAGCTTCAACATCGAGACTTGCATTAGGGAAACACATAGGGTTCCATAAGGGCCCCCAGGTCGGTGACATTCTTGGTGTGACCCACGCAGCATGGTTGAGCGCTGAAGAAATGTACCTGTACAGAGACTTAGACACCAATTCAGCTGAATAGAGCACCACTGTTGCTCTACCGCCTGCTTGTGTAAATGCGGGATGTGAGGGGTGTCGAAGGGGATGCCTGCTCTGAGGTGCTAGAACAACAGAGTAGCGTCACTTAACTGAATGTGTGTCGAAGTCTTTGAACAGCAACATTTTTTAAGTGCGCACAGGTAGTACCGTGGGTGTTGTCCACTGGGGAAGCGGGGGTGGGGGGGGGAGGGGAGGGGAGGAGAGTGGGGGGGGTTTCTCAGAAGGACTCGTCGCCATTATATTCAAGCATCTCAGCCACCAGATGGCGTGAAACAGGAGGACTGAAAACACACAAACGTTTGCTGCTGCCTTGATTTAACTTCAAGCTCCGTCGATTGGTTTTGAACAGTCCCTCGTGGTTCTACCCTGTACACAAGTCAGATCACGTTCAGTGGGGTTATAGCCTCACGACGTCCTTAGAGAAGGGCTGAACCGTCCAAAGGGTGTCAGCAGTGCCGAACGTTGCCAAGTAGATCGTTCTGTTGCTCATATCACTGAGAATTGTCGACTTAGACGGCCAAATTGTTGGGAATCAACGCCCAAACGGAACGGATGGTTTCACTGACGCCCTTCATGTCACCTCCGAAGGCCTCATCATGTCGATTATGACTGTGTTTGACACATTTGCATCAGCCACTCAGTCACCCAAAGAAACCCATGTGATTTCAACACTGGGCGTTGCGGTTCCGACCCCCATGGTTCAAATGGCTCTGAGCACTACGGGACTTAACATCTACGGTCATCAGTCCCCTAGAACTTAGAACTACTTAAACCTAACTAACCTAAGGACATCACACAACACCCAGTCATCACGAGGCAGAGAAAATCCCTTACCCCGCCGGGAATCGAATCCGGGAACCCGGGCGTGGTTCCGACCCCCATCGCAGACGCGCTAAAAGGAGGGGTGAAATGTTTGTGAGAGGCGGTGTGACGACCTTTCCATAAAGTACACGTCCACGGTGGAGTTGGTCAGAATTGTCGTGAAATTTGGTGCTTATGTGACGTCATAAGTACACCTAGCTTGAGCGTCTCAGGTCTTGCAATCTTTCGTATGTGTCGCCACTTTGCTGTTGGAAGCGTCACCTATCTTGAGGATGACGTCGCAGTGCATCAGCCTTCTGCGCCTTTACGAAGTGTAGGTATTTTTGATCCAAATTTCATACTTCTGCGTCGCGGTGGGGAACAATTACAAGGTTTCAAAGAGGGGACCGTTTAATTGAGTTGTGTTCACAAAGTAAAGCTATTGGCTTAACAAAGTTTTAGATCTACATCTACATCTACATACATACTCCGCAATCTACCATATGGTGCGTGGCGGAGGGTGCCTCGTACCACAACTAGCATCTTCTCTCCCTGTTCCACTCCCAAACAGAACGAGGGAAAAATGACTGCTCATATGAATCTGTACGTGAACTAATCTCTCTTATCTTAGGAGGCAGTAAAATTGTACTTCAGTCAGCCTCAAATGCTGGTTCTCTAAATTTCCTTAGGAGCGATTCATGAAAAGAACGCCTCCTTTCCTCTAGAGACTCCAACCCGAGTTCCTGAAGCATTTCCGTAACACTCGCGTGATGATCAAACCTACCAGTAACAAATCTAGCAGCCAGCCTCTGAATTGCTTCTATGTCCTCCGTCAATCCGACCTGACAGGATCCCAAACGCACGAGCAGTACTCAAGAATAGGTCGCACCAGCGTTCTATAAGCGGTATCCTTTACAGATGAACCACATCTTCCCAAAATTCTACCAATGAACCGAAGACGACCATCCGCCTTCCCCACAAGTGCCATTACATGCTTGTCCCACTTCATATTGTTCTGCGATGTTACGCCCAAATATTTAATCGACGTGACTGTGTCAAGCGCTACACTACTAATGGAGTAGTCAAACATTACAGGATTCTTTTTCCTATTCATCTGCATTAATTTACATTTATCTATACTCAGAGTTAGCTGCCATTCTTTACACAAATCACAAATCCTGTCCAAGTCATCTTGTATCCTCCTACAGTCACTCAACGACGACACCTTCCCGTACACCACAGCATCATCATCAAACAGCCGCAAATTGCTATACACCCTATCCAAAAGATCATTTACGTAGGTAGAAAACAGCAGCGGACCTACCACACTTCCCTGGGGCACTCCAGATGATACCATCACCTCCGATGAACACTCACCATCGAGTACAACGTACTGGGTTCTATTACTTAAGAAGTCTTCGAGCCACTCACATACTTGGGAACCAATCCCATATGCTCGTACCCTAATTAGGAGTCTGCAGTGGGGCATCGAGCCAAACGCTTTCCGGAACTCAAGGAATATGGCATCCAGCTGATACCGTTCATCCATGGTTAGCAAGATATCATGTGAAAAAAGGGCGAGTTGCGTTTCGCAGGAGCGATGCTTTCTAATGCCGTGCTGATGCGTGGACAGCAACTTCTCTGTCTCAAGGAAATTCATTATATTCGAACTGAGAATATGCTCGAGAATCCTGCAACAAACCGATGTTAAGGATATTGGTTTGTAATTTTGAGGATCCGTCCTTCAACCCTTCTTATATACAGGCGTTACCTGCGCTTTTTTCCAGTCGCTCGGGACTTTACGTTGGGCAAGAGATTCGCGATAAATGCAAGCTAAGTAAGGAGCCTATGCAATGGAGTACTCTCTGTAAAACCGAATTGGAATCCCATCAGGACCTGGCGATTTATTTACTTTCAACCCATGCAGCTGCTTCACAACCCCAGGGATGTCTATTACTATGTCCTCCATACGGGAACCTGTACGAGACTCAAACGGCGGTATGTTTGTACGATTCTCCTGCGTGAAAGATTTCTCAAATGCTAAATTTAAAATTTCAGCTTTCGTTTTGCTGTCTTCCGTTGCCAGACCAGACTGATGAGTGAGTGAATGGATGGAAGCCTTCGACCCGATTACCGATTTTACGTAAGACCAGAATTTCCTTGGGTTTTCAGCAAGATCTTTTTGTAAGGTATGACGGTGGTAGTGGTTGAATGCTTCGCGCATCGCTCTTTTTACAGCAGCACGAATCTCTACTAACTTTTGCCTGTCCTCATTCTCCCGATCTTTCTTGTACCGCGAGTGCAACTGCCTTTGCTTCCTGAGCATTCTCCGAATTGCGCTGTTAACCACGGTGGGTCTTTACCATCCGTAACCCACTTTTTCGGCACATACTTGTCCAATGCGTGATTTAAAATGTGTTTCGATCCCACTGATCATCATGAGGCATCTTAAAATATCAAGCCAGTCCAATTAAATTAGCTAGTACTAAGTCGCTGTTGAGATGCGACATAACTGTTGCCTGAAAATTTGTTATTTTCCTGTTGTTAAAACAAGTGGCATTTCACAAAGTGGATGAGTAGTCACAGATAGAGTTTAAAGAAATAACTGGCACATATAATTTCTCATTCATACACATCTGCAGGTTCTGTTTTGCTATGTAGTCGCCTCGGCCAGTTTCCACTTGGAAGGGAAAGGGGATTTTATTCGTCTGACGATGATGTGGTTGGCTCATTGTCCTAAATGGACAGACTAAGCTCATCGGAAGGGAGAGTAATTCCCGCGACGGCCTGTTTTCTAATTCTGGCAGGGAAAGTTCTAAAAGTCATCACAGGGAGCAGCTTCTTACAGAAGTGCTATTAGTGCTAACGGGGAGTGCCCAATGAAACTACTGTATACAGCCATTGAGTATGACTGGCCGAAAGGCCTGTGTGTTAAATGATTCCGTGGCACGGTTCCTGAGCTCGCGAAACGAAGGAGCCGCCCACCGGGTCTCGATGGTGTGTATCCTTTGGAGCAGGGGTGGTGTTTTCAGAGCGATGGTACTCTTGTATGATTAACCAAGTTAGTTATGTTTTTCTCAGCGATTATGGCGGGTTAGTGAGTGTGTACTCGTTAGGTAGAAAGAGGGCAGACGTGGAACAACGAGACAGTTCGGGATAGTGTTGGACTTGGCAGAGGACTAACTGAAAGCTAGTAAATTTCGTTTGTTTCCGCTCAAACTTGAGAGTAATGCATTTCAGTGACCTTTTCGATGACGACTTTGAACTGTGTCTCTATTTCGTTGATATGGTTATCATCAATGTCAAATGCTGATACCAAGTTGAAGGTTGTGTGTTGAATAGCAGTGAATATATTCCAGTGAAGTGGTTGGAGCAGGGAATCTTTCCTGGAAGTAGCTACAAGGCTTTCATTTGTGGACGTATAAGTTGTGAAATTTTATCTTCTCTCTCTGGTAAAACCGAGGATGGCGACCCTTACTTAGACTGATCTTACAGGAGAAGCTTATGAAGGTTTCTGGTTAAAGCAGTTGAGCAATAAGTCACGTTATTTGCCTTTCACACCGCCAAGAGGTCATAAATTCTGGCACAACCAAGAGTGTGATTTCGCGCGACACCACGGAAGTTGCGAAGATGGATGAGAGGAACGTTTCAACGTGTCTTGAGAAATTGGTAACTTTTCGTGAAGTTTGGCGTTTTTTTTTTTTCGTTTTTTTTTTTTTTTTTTTTTTTTGGTTCGATATAGTTCGTTGCGTTTGGTCTGGGCGGACGTCACAAGACATCCGTTAAGTTGATCGTTGATTCTTTGACTCAGTTTTTTTTTATTACAGAGAGCACGCAGCTCTGTAACCGAACACGCTGAGCTACCGTGCCGGCAAATGCGTTGGATGACCTCTTGCGCCTTTCGTATTGGATTAACTCAACAGCTGCGCTTCGAAGCGCTTCGTTAAACGTTTTGTATCGACTGCTTAGCACTGGATTTCAGAATTTCGTCGTCGACATACCTCCGTCAGAGATTAATTTTATTAAGGCCGGCTAAAATCGATTGTTGGTCCAAGAACATGGCTGCTATATCCAACATAAATGAAGAAAATCGCTATGTGACTTACCGTGAGGCATACTGAAAATTGCACATTTCGCATGAACTTCTAGCTGTAAAAAGTATCTTGTCTTCGAAGGAAATGATCGTATCTTTGCTTCCACTGGATACGTCGCATCCACTGCCTTAGGGCGGTGATAGTCAACCTGGTCCCTACGGCCTATAGGTTTCAGATTGCATGGTGGGCGCCAAACGATACTCATTTTGAAATGATTTTCATTACGTTTTCATAAAATTTAGACATACAGTATTTGGTAAGTAATTATTTTTATATCGTGGTTCATGGTGTGGCTTCCTGTAGTCATGTCCTAGTTCATGAACCACGGGAAACGTATGAGTGGCCAAGTAAGTGGTCCCGACAGTCGGGATATCAGTTACTTTGGAATAAGGCTGGGCATCTCGGACATATTCTGAGTCGTGGTCACCTTTGTGCTCATACGGCAAAGACTACCAAATCCACCAGTTAGTCCCTCAACCGTTAGGGGTAAAACTCAATGGGACTCGGGGCAAGTAAGGCTAGCAACCTGCTTCCCTGGTACTTTAAATATGATGCTGGCAACAATCAGAGCAAAATGCCTCGGACCTTTGGAGGTGATGGAGTCCCACCTCTAACTGAAAAACCAGGGACTCCTAAGATACGACTTGGCAAACAAATGGTAATGAGTTGGGTAGCTATTAATATCAATGGGGGCTACTCTGGGAAGAAGGTAGAGCTGGCAGAGGCTGCAAGTAAGATGGGACTGGACGTTTTAGCTACTACTGACATTCGGGTAAGGGGTGAGAAAGAAGAGGAAGTGGGAGAGTATAGGGTCTACCTGTCACGAGTCAATGCAGGAATAGCACATGGGGTGTAGGGCTTTACATCAGGAAAGAAATGGAACCCAGCGTAGTTGCAATAAGGTATGTAAACGAACGACTGATGTGGATAGATTTGACAGTGTCTAGCAAGAAAATTAGGATTGTGTCAGTATATTCGCATTGTGAAGGGACAGATCAATATAAGATGGATAGTTTTTATGAGGCACTCAGTGATGTAGTTGTTAGAGTAAAGGACAAAGACAGTGTTCTGCTCATGGGAGATTTTAATGCCAGGATTGTCAATCGAACAGAAGGGTATGAAAAGGTTATGGGTAAATTTGGAGAGGATATGGAGGCCAACAGGAACGGGAAACAACTCTTGGATTTCTGTGCCAGTATGGGCTTAGTAATCACAAACTCCTTTTTTAAACATAAGAACATTCACCGGTATACTTGGGAAGGCAGGGGAACCAGATCTGTCATTGACTATATAATAACAGATCAGGAATTCAGGAAGGCTGTGAGGGACACACGTGTATTCAGGGGATTCTTTGATGACACTGATCATTATTTAATCTGCAGTGAAATTGGGATTGTGAGGCCGAAAGTGCAAGAGGTCAAGTCCATATGTAGGAGGATAAGAGTGGAGAAACTTCAGGATAAGGAAATCAGGCACAAGTACATAACAGTGATCTCAGAAAGGTTCCAGTTAGTTGAATGTAGTCAATTACAGTCATTGGAAAAGGAATGGACACGGTACAGGGACACAGTACTAGAAGTGGCTTAACAATGTCTTGGAACAGTAGTGTGTAATGGTAGGATGAAGCAAACAGCTTGGTGGAATGACACAGTCAAGGCAGCCCGTAAAAGGTAATAGAAGGCGTATCAAAAATGCCTACATACTAGAACTCAGGTAGACAGCGAAAGTTATGTTGAAGAAAGAAACAAAGCCAAACAGATAACTGCAGCATCCAAGAAGAAATCTTGGGAAGACTTTGAAAACAGGTTGGAGACTTTGGGTCAAGCTGCTGGAAAACCATTCTGGAGCGTAATTAGCAGTCTTCGAAAGGGAGGTAAGAAGGAAATGACAAGTATTTTGGACAGGTCAGGAAAACTGCTGGTGGATCCTGTGGATTCCTTGGGCAGATGGAGGGAATATTTTGAAGAGTTGCTCAATGTAGGTGAAAATACGATCAGTAATGTTTCAGATTTCGAGGTACAATGGGATAGGAATTATGATGGAAATAGGATCACATTTGTGGAAGTGGAGAAAATGGTCAATAGATTGCAGTGCAATAAAGCAGCTGGGGTGGGTCCTGATGGGGGTTTGTCGGGGACGGCCAGCTCGTCCCACGCATCCCCTGATCGGACTACGACTGTGGTTGCCCGGGATACTGCCCGCATTGAGGCTGATCCCTCACCTGTGGTAGAGTGGGAGGTCGTCTCAAGGTGTGGCAGGGGGCGAAAGACATTCCGGAGGGCTGAACGGAAGGCCTCTCCAGTTTGTCTGACGAACCGGTTTCAGGCTCTGTCTCAGGCTGATACTGATCTTCGGCCTGACATGGCTGCTTGTCCTGTTCCATAGGTTGCCCCTCAGTCTGCAAGATCCGGGCGGTCGCAGAGGGTGGGCTTACTGGTAGTTGGGAGCTCCGACGTCAGGCGCTTAATGGGGCCCCTTAGGGAAATGGCAGCGAGAGAGGGGAAGAAAACCAATGTGCACTCCGTGTGCATACCGGGGGGAGTCATTCCAGATGTGGAAAGGGTCCTTCTGGATGCCATGAAGGGTACAGGGTGCACCCATCTGCAGGTGGTCGCTCATGTCGGCACCAATGATGTGTGTCGCTATAGATTGGAGGAAATCCTCTCTGGCTTCCGGCGGCTATCTGATTTGGTAAAGACTGCCAGTCTCGCTAGTGGAATGAAAGCAGAGCTCACCATCTGCAGCATCGTCGACAGGACTGACTGCGGACCTTTCGTACAGAGCCGAGTGGAGGGTCTGAATCAGAGGCTGAGACGGTTCTGCGACCGTGTGGGCTGCAGATTCCTCGACTTGCGCCATAGGGTGGTGGGGTTTCGGGTTCCGCTGGATAGGTCAGGAGTCCACTACACGCAACAAGCGGCTACACGGGTATCAGGGGTTGTGTGGCGTGGGCTGGGCGGTTTTTTAGGTTGGATGGCCTTGGGCAAGTACAGAAAGGGCAACAGCCTCAACGGGTGCGGGGCAAAGTCAGGACATGCGGGGACCCTGCAGCAATCGGTATTGTAATTGTCAACTGTCGAAGCTGCGTTGGTAAAGTACCAGAACTTCAAGCGCTGATAGAAAGCACGGAAGCTGAAATCGTTATAGGTACAGAAAGCTGGCTTAAGCCAGAGATAAATTCTGCCGAAATTTTTACAAAGGTACAGACGGTGTTTAGAAAGGATAGATTGCATGCAACCGGTGGTGGAGTGTTCGTCGCTGTTAGTAGTAGTTTATCCTGTAGTGAAGTAGAAGTGGATAGTTCCTGTGAATTATTATGGGTGGAGGTTACACTCAACAACCGAGCTAGGTTAATAATTGGCTCCTTTTACCGACCTCCCGACTCAGCAGCATTAGTGGCAGAACAACTGAGAGAAAATTTGGAATACATTTCACATAAATTTTCTCAGCATGTTATAGTCTTAGTTGGAGATTTCAATTTACCAGAAATAGACTGGGACACTCAGATGTTTAGGACGGGTGGTAGGGGCAGAGCATCGAGTGACAGTATACTGAGTGCACAATCCGAAAATTACCTCGTGCAATTAAACAGAGAACCGACTCGTGGAGATAACATCTTGGACCTACTGATAACAAACAGACCCGAACTTTTCGACTCTTTAAGTGCAGAACAGGGAATCAGTGATCATAAGGCCGTTGCAGCATCCCTGAATATGGAAGTTAATAGGAATATAAAAAAAGGGAGGAAGCTTTATCCGTTTAGCAAGAGTAATAGAAGGCAGATTTCAGACTACCTAACAGATCAAAACGAAAATTTCTGTTCCGACACTGACAATGTTGAGTGTTTATGCGTTTTAGACAGGTACGTGCCGAGTAAAACTGTGAGGGACGGGAAAAACCCACCGTGGTACAACAACAAAGTTAGGAAACTACTGCGAAAGTAAAGAGAGCTTCACTCCAAGTTTAAACGCAGCCAAAACCTCTCAGACAAACAGAAGCTAGACGATGTCAAAGTCAGCGTAAGGAGGGCTATGCGTGAAGCGTTCAGTGAATTCGAAAGTAAAATTCTATGTACCGACTTGACAGAAAATCCTAGGAAGTTCTGGTCTTACGTTAAATCAGTAAGTGGCTCGAAACAGCATATCCAGACACTCCGGGATGATGATGGCATTGAAACAGAGGATGACACGCGTAAAGCTGAAATACTAAACACCTTTTTTCCAAAGCTGTTTCACAGAGGAAGACCGCACTGCAGTTCCTTCTCAAAATCCTCGCACAAACGAAAAAATGGCTGACATCGAAATAAGTGTCCAAGGAATAGAAAAGCAACTGGAATCACACAATAGAGGAAAGTCCACTGAACCTGACGGGATACAAATTCGATTCTACACAGAGTACGCGAAAGAACTTGCCCCCCTTCTAACAGCCGTGTACCGCAAGTCTCTAGAGGAACGGAGGGTTCCAAATGATTGGAAAAGAGCACAGGTAGTCCCAGTCTTCAAGAAGGGTCGTCGAGCAGATGCGCAAAACTATAGACCTATATCTCTGGCGTCGATCTGTTGTAGAATTTTAGAACATGTTTTTTGCTCGAGTATCATGTCGTTTTTGGAAACCCAGAATCTACTACGTAGGAATCAACATGGATTCCGGAAACAGCGATCGTGTGAGACCCAACTCGCTTTATTTGTTCATGAGACCCAGAAAATATTAGATACAGTCTCCCAGGTAGACGCTATTTTTCTTGACTTCCGGAAGGCGTTCGATACAGTTCCGCACTGTCGCCTGATAAACAAAGTAAGAGCCTACGGAATATCAGACCAGCTGTGTGGCTGGATTGAAGAGTTTTTAGCAAACAGAACACAGCATGTTGTTATCAATGGAGAGACGTCTACAGACGTTAAAGTAACCTCTGGCGTGCCACAGGGGAGTGTTATGGGACCATTGCTTTTCACAATATATATAAATGACCTAGTAGATAGTGTCGGAAGTTCCATGCGGCTTTTCGCGGATGATGCTGTAGTATACAGAGAAGTTGCAGCATTAGAAAATTGTAGCGAAATGCAGGGAGATCTGCAGCGGATAGGCACTTGGTGCAGGGAGTGGCAACTGACCCTTAACATAGACAAATGTAATGTATTGCGAATACATAGAATGAAGGATCCTTTATTGTATGATTATATGATAGCGGAACAAACACTGGTAGCAGTTACTTCTGTAAAATATCTGGGAGTATGCGTGCGGAACGATTTGAAGTGGAATGATCATATAAAATTAATTGTTGGTAAGGCGGGTACCAGGTTGAGATTCATTGGGAGAGTGCTTAGAAAATGTAGTCCATCAACAAAGGAGGTGGCTTACAAAACACTCGTTCGACCTATACTTGAGTATTGCTCATCAGTGTGGGATCCGTACCAGATCGGTTTGACGGAGGAGATAGAGAAGACCCAAAGAAGAGCGGCGCGTTTCGTCACAGGGTTATTTGGTAATCGTGATAGCGTTACGGAGATGTTTAATAAACTCAAGTGGCAGACTCTGCAAGAGAGGCGCTCTGCATCGCGGTGTAGATTGCTCGCCAGGATTCGAGAGGGTGCGTTTCTGGATGAGGTATCGAATATATTGCTTCCCCCTACTTATACCTCCCGAGGAGATCACGAATGTAAAATTAGAGAGATTAGAGCGCGCACGGAGGCTTTCAGACAGTCGTTCTTCCCGCGAACCATACGCGACTGGAACAGGAAAGGGAGGTAATGACAGTGGCACGTAAAGTGCCCTTCGCCACACACCGTTGGGTGGCTTGCGGAGTATAAATGTAGATGTAGATGTAGATGTAAGTCGGAACTCATCAAATACAGTGGAATGTCAGGTCTTAAGTGGCTACACAGGATAACTGAAATGGCCTGGGAGTCGGGACAGGTTCCATCAGACTGGACAAAAGCAGTAATCACACCAATCTTTAAACATGGAAACAGAAAAGATTGTAACAACTACAGAGGTATCTCTTTAATCAGCGTTGTGGGTAAAATCTTCTCAGGTATTGTTGAAAGGAAAGTGCGAGTATTAGTTGAGGACCAATTGGATGAAAATCAGTGTGGATTTAGGCCTCTTAGAGGTTGTCAGGACCAGATCTTTAGCTTACGGCAAATAATGGAGAAGTGTTATGAGTGGAACAGGGAATTGTATCTATGCTTTATAGATCTAGAAAAGGCATATAACCGGGTTCCTAGGAGGAAGCTATTGTCTGTTCTACGAGATTATGGAATAGGAGGCAAACTTTTGCAAGCAATTAAAGGTCTTTACATGGATAGTCAGGCAGCAGTTAGAGTTGACGGTAAATTGAGTTCATGGTTCAGAGTAGTTTCAGGGGTAACACAAGGCTACAACCTGTCTCCACTGTTGTTCATATTATTTATGGATCATATGTTGAAAGCAACAGACTGGCTGGGTGAGATTAAGATATGTGAACACAAAATAAGCAGTCTTGCATATGCGGATGACTTAGTTGTGATGGCAGATTCGATTGAAAGTTTGCAAAGTAATATTTCAGAGCTAGATCAGAAATGTAAAGACTATGGTATGAAGATTAGCATCTCCAAAACGAAAGTAATGATTAGATTAGATTAGATTAGATTTACTTTCATTCCAATTGATCCGTAGTGAGGAGGTCCTCCTCGATGTGGAACATGTCAGAAAAACAACAATACATGACAAATATTTACAACTAAAACAAATAAACTAATGTACCATTCCACAGGTCCCAAGTGGAATGATCGTCATTTTTAATGAACACTAAGAGTCATTTTACAAATACTAATGCACTGAATTTAAAATAAAAAAACGTTTTTTATTTATTTATAAGGTAATAAACATGTAATACAACTACTGTAATACTTATTTACAATGAACACATTACTGCACTGAAATGGTGCAGAAGTTAGATTATACTTACACACACACACACACACACACACACACACACACACAAATTTTCAGTGAACACATTACTGCACTGAAATTGTGCAGAAGTTATGTTGTACTTATATACAAATCAGTTGGTTTTACTAAGAAATTCATCAATGGAGTAGAAGGAGTTGGCCACCAATAAATCCTTTAGGCTTCTCTTAAACTGAATTTCATTGGTTGTTAAGCTTTTTATGGCTGCTGGCAAGTTATTGAAAATGTGTGTTCCTGAATAATGCACACCTTTTTGTACAAGACTAAGTGACTTTAAATTCTTGTGAAGATTATTCTTATTTCTAGTATTGATTCCATGAATTGAGCTGTTGGTTTGAAAAAGTGATATATTTTTAATGACAAATTTCATTAAGGAATAAATATACTGGGAAGCTGTAGTTAGTATCTCTAGTTCCCTAAACAGGCTTTTGCAGGATGTTCTTGAGTTCACACCACATATAATTCTTACTGCACGTTTTTGTGCCCGGAAAACTTTAGCTTGGCTTGATGAATTACCCCAAAAAATAATCCCATATGACATTATGGAATGAAAGTAAGCATAGTATGCCAGCTTTTTCATTTTTATATCCCCTACGTCTGACAAAATTCGCATTGCAAACAGAGATTTGTTAAGACGCTTCAGCAGTTCTGTGGTGTGCTCCTCCCAATTGAATTTATTATCAAGCTGTAATCCCAAGAATTTAACACTGTCCACTTCTTCTATCTTCTTGTCATCATATGTTAGACATATACTCTTGGGACACCCCTTACAAGTTCTGAACTGCATGTAGTGTGTTTTTTCAAAGTTTAGTGACAAAGAATTGGCTAGGAACCAGTGATTAATGTCCACAAATATTTTATTGGCTGATCTTTCTAAGACTACACTTGATTTGCTATTTATTGCAATGTTTGTATCATCGGCAAACAAAACAAACTTGGCATCTGGTAATGTTACTGATGAAAGGTCATTGATATACACAAGAAAAAGTAAGGGCCCCAAAATGGAACCTTGTGGGACCCCACATGTAACTAGTTCCCAGTTGGATGATGCCTGATAGACATGTATCAAGCTCTTTCCTAATAACACCCTTTGTTTCCTGCCAGAGATATAAGATTTGAACCATTTTGCAGCATTTCCTGTTACACTATAATATTCTAGTTTACTTAAAAGGATATTGTGATTTACACAGTCAAATGCCTTTGATAGATCACAAAATATACCAGTTGCCTGCAATTTTTTGTCTAATGAATTAAGCACATTTTCACTGTAAGTGAAGATAGCCTTCTCAATATCAGAACCTTTTAGAAATCCAAACTGTGACTTTGACAGTATGTTATTTGAGATAAGATGGTTATAAAGACAACAGTACATTACTTTTTCGAAAATTTTTGAGAATGCTGGTAACAGTGAAATTGGACGGAAATTTGATGCTATTTCTTTATCTCCCTTCTTAAACAGTGGCTTAACTTCAGCATATTTCAGCCATTCAGGAAATATTCCACTGATAAACGACTGGTTACACAGATAGCTTAATATGTTACTTAGCTCAGAATCACATTCTTTAATTAACTTTGTTGATATTTCATCATACCCACTAGATGTTTTTGATTTTAAAGATTTTATGATGGACATTATTTCTGTTGGGGTAGTGAGGGTCAAATTCATATTATGGAAATTACTTGAAATGTCTGGTCTAAGGTAATCCATAGCAGCATCTACCGAACCTGACAACCCCATCTTTTCAGTAACAGTTATAAAATGTTTGTTAAAAAGTTCTGCAACACTATACACATCTGTCACCAATGTATCATTTACTCTTAATGCTATTTGTTCCTCTTCATGTCTGGTCCTACCGGTCTCCTCCTTCACTATATCCCATATTGTCTTTATTTTGTTATCTGATATGACTATCTTTTCCTTGTAATATATTTGCTTTGACATCCATATTACAGTCTTTAATATTTTGCAGTATTTCTTATAATGTGCTATAGCATCAACATTGGAAATGTTTCGGATTGACAGATACAGTTTTCTTTTTGTTTTACAAGATACCCTTATTCCTCGAGTAATCCATGGCTTCTTTGTAGATTTTCCTCTAACCTTGGTAAGTTTGCTCAGATTTAACAGATTTTATATCCTGTTCAGTATTAACATTTAACAGAAGGAACTGCATGTCATGGTCTGAGAGGCCATTGGCTATTGGTTTTGTAATATAATTTTGTTCATTGGACTTTTCTATAAAGATATTATCAATGGCTGTTTGTGAGCAAGTGGCTATCCTAGTGGGGAACTTTACTGTGGGAATTAAGTTGAATGATAGTGTTACTAACTCAAATAAGTTCTTATTCGGAGAGTCTTTAAGGAAATCTACATTGAAATCACCAGCAACCACTATTTCTTTGTTTTTGGTTATTAAATGGGCCAGTACAGCTTCACGGTGGTTTACAAACAGATTAAAGTTACCTGCAGGTGCTCGATATACACTTAATATTATGAAAGATTTTTTGTGAAAATCTAATTCTGTTGCACATGCTTCCATATGCTGTTCTAGGCAAAATTTATGAATGTCTATGTTCTTAAATTTATGACAGTTCCTGATGAATGTGGCAACTCCTCCTTTCTCCATTTCTGATCTACAAAAGTGAGATGCTAACCTAAACCCTGTAACACTTAAAAGTTCTATACCAGTGGTCACATGATGTTCAGAGAGGCAGATTATGTCAGCTGGGTTTGAAGACTCTAATTCATCTATGCATATAGTTAATTCATTAATTTTATTTCTCAGTCCTCGAATATTTTGATGCAATAAAGATAGCTGACATTTCACATTGTCCGAGTTAAAATTGGGTGGAGTTAAAATATCTGCTAACAGTTGAAAATTCTTAACCAATGGCTGTTTATGCTGATGTAATAAGCTGGAATTATGTTTTTTGATTTCTTTTTCAAACTGAAGGTTTGTCTCAGTTCTAACCTCTCTTAAAATTTGCTTTCTTTCTGTCCTCGCTACCCTAAAAAAGGGTCTTTTCTGAATCCTATAACCACTGGTATTTTACCACTCATGACAGTGCCTCCCCCCTTTAACTTTCCTGCTATTTCCCCAGCCAATTTACCCTTCCCCTTCCTGTTGAGGTGAAGGCCATGCCTAGTATAATCCCACCTACTGAGAGAATCAACATGAACCACACCAATGTGTGACCCCGCACCCGACATGAGCAGCCGTTCCAGCTCCAAATTAACTCTCTTGACAGAAGAGTTCAAATGAGGTCGGTCATGGCGCCCAAGAACAGATACAAACTCAACACTAGTATGCTTCGATGCTGATGCAATCTTCGCCAGGTCACACTCTATACTGTACCCAGGATTTCTGTCAATACTGTTACCTGCCCCATCCACTATAACCACGGTGTCTTCCTTAGTGAAATCTTTGCAAAGTGATCCTAAATCCTCTGTCACCTGCTCCAGACCAGCACTAGGTTTAAAAAAATTTGTGACCTGGTATTCTGATCCTAGCTCATCCTTCAAGAGTTGGCCAACACCTCTTCCATGGGAACTACCTAACAACAACACTTTCTTTCTCTTTTCTGATTTCCCTACATTCTTACTTTTCAATCTGCTGCTGAAAGTTTGTTGTGCCCTGTCTACACCTGCAACTGCTTGAGGCTCACCAGCTTCTAACTGAAGCAACAGGTCAAATCTATTTTCCACATTCACCATAAAGCTGTCAGACAAAGTTCTAGGCCTGTTCCTCCTGTTGCCTGTTGCCACTTCCCACCTCTCTTTACCCTTCTCCCTCCTTAACCTGTCAAGATCTCCCCTGGCCTTGTCTAATTCAGCCTGAAGGGCAGCAATTTTCCCCTCCTGTTCCAGTATCTTCCTATCTCTACTACAAATCCTACAAAACCACTGATGAGTCTCATTTACTTCCCCTATTCCCACGCCACTACAGTCACCCACATGGAAAAAACTACAGCACCCATCACACCAAAGCCCCGACCTAACAATTCTACGGCAAGTCAAGCACTTTTCACTCATGATAAACGTAATAGTTGATTAAGAATAAGTCAGTTAAATTACAGATAAACACGAAAATATGGTTACACAAATTTGGCCTATACGCAACTGTGTGTAAACAAAAACAAAAGTGCAAAGTTTCTGAAACAACAAGTTAAACTTTACGCTACTTTCCGGAAATGCTAGTTAAATAATGAAGAGGTAAGCTAAGTTAAATTGCTGGAGAGAGCAAGGAACAACTAAGCGAAATTCTATAGATTTGCTGCAGCAGAACGTAAACAAAAAATACGACTGTACGGTCTTTTCGCGTTTTCTGCTATATTACGCAAAGAAAAGTGAAACCTTTAATGGTACACTTAAACGGCACACTAATACACTTATTTACCACGTAATCAGTACTAATCTATATGTTTTATAATCTAAAATAACTTATCTTTACGAGAACACCAAAACTCGCGCTAGTCGCCTGGCTGCAGGGCTGCCAACTCCTGTAAGTGGGAAAGAGATATAAACGGATTGAGTGCCAGATAGGAGGAACAAAGTTAGAACAGGTGGACGGTTTCAAGTACTTGGGATGCATATTCTCACAGGATGGCAACATAGTGAAAGAACTGGAAGCGAGGTGTAGCAAAGCTAATGCAGTGAGCGCTCAGCTACGATCTACTCTCTTCTGCAAGAAGTAAGTCAGTACCAAGACTAAGTTATCTGTGCACCGTTCAATCTTTCGACCAACTTTGTTGTATGGGAGCGAAAGCTGGGTGGATTCAGGTTACCTTATCAGTAAGGTTGAGGTTACGGATATGAAAGTAGCTAGGATGATTACAGGTACTAGTAGATGGGAACAATGGCAGGAGGGTGTCCACAAGGAGGAAATCAAACTGGGAATGAACTCTATAGATGTAGCAGTCAGGGCGAACAGGCTTAGATGGTGGGGTCATGTTACACGCATGGGAGAAGCAAGGTTACCCAAGAGACTCATGGGTTCAGCAGTAGAGGGTAGGAGGAGTCGGGGCAGACCAAGGAGAAGGTACCTGGATTCGGTTAAGAATGATTTTGAAGTAATAGGCTTAACATCAGAAGAGGCACCAATGTTAGCACGGAATAGGGGATCATGGAGGAATTTTATAAGGGGGACTAAGCTCCAGACTGAACGCTGAAAGGCGTAATCAGTCTTAAATTATGGTGATTACGATGATGATGATTATTTTTATACCTTCCAGCTCGCTGTACCTCTGCTTCAAAAATTTTCTGAAGTTCCTTCCGTACTGTACAGATCATCAGTACCGTCGAAGCTGCGGGTGGTTAGAAAATTTTACAGCAAAACAGATTTAAAAGTATGCGCTAGGTGGGAAAGGTTGACTAGTCTGCCTTAGACAAAAAAATTGTTCAAATGGCTCTGAGCACTATGGGACTTAACAGTTGTGCTCATCAGTCCCCTAGAACTTAGAACTACTTAAACCTAACTAGCCTAAGGACATCACACACATCCATGCCCCAGGCAGGATTCGAACCTGCGACCGTAACGGTCATGCGGTTCCGGACTGAAGCGCCTAGAACCGCACGGCCACACCGGCCAGCAATCTGTCTTACACGATCTAAGGACAGTACATAAGATATTTTTGCTACAAGCCCTCGATGAAATCAGGAAAAGCAATCGAAAGTGTCATCTCATTCATCTTTATAACAGCACCGTTGCCAACAGCACGTCAAACAATTACTGGACGAGAAAAATATCAGATGAATGAGTCATAGCTCATATTGATTTACTGGTAAACGATCTCTTTCTGTGCCCTTATGTGAAACAAATATTTCTTCAAACAACGACTCCTTCCAAAACTCTGTTTTCGAGTTACCAGCATCAAAGTGCAAAAATGCTTCCAGTTTTGGTTTGAATGGGTCAAAATACATATGAATTTTAAAGGTGAAGTAATAAAACGTTTGGTATAAAAATGTATTTTTCTTTGCTTACTTGCGTTAAAAACGTGTATGTTGGCTTTCTTAATAGACTGCCGCGAGTTACACTTTAGTGATGACGACACAGTATTATCTAAGTATTGTGACTTGACATTTTTATGATACCTGTGTGGTCAAAAGTAGCCGTGAATAATATTTTTGTTCAACCAACAGTATATCTCTGTGAAATTGACGCACTTTAAAAGATTGAGCGAGACGTTGACGCCTGCATTCATCGATTATACGTTCATAACACTGAACTTTCTTTCAATCTTTCACGTAATAAATCGAGTCTATCACTACCAGGATATACTCGAGTAGTACCTGAACTGCTTCCAGAACGACACACAAGGGCAAAATAAACGGCGACCGATATGCATTTAATGACTCGCTAATTGCTCACCGACGAGTTGGTGTTCGACCAGCGGCAGTCTTCCCATACATATACGTACGCCTTCGTAACGAGTAAGCCCCATTAAAGTGCAAAGTGGTGTAACCTGTGTTAGTTAGCGTGCAAAACGTGCAGGCCAGCAGGAAGCAAAATGCTGTTGCAATAAGGGCGTTCCACACGAACAGTGTCCGCCTCTGTGCATCGTGCATAGTCCGTCTCAGAGTCGTGCGGCTTTCCATTAATAGAAAAGAGCATTCGTAGTAATCGTGTACTTCATTCTTAGACCCAGATGACATTAGGAAAGTTAATTCCAACCTGGTTTTATATCCTCTCCTCGGTCGGCGATATTTATTCTAATAAAATTAGCGTGAATATCACCGCAAAATGAATGCTCTTAACAGAAAAAAGCTGAGGTTATTTTCAAAGCCAATTTAAAGAAAACTATATTCTTCACTGGAATTAGCGCGAATTATAAGTGTAAGAAAACGTTAACTTCTGTGACATTGGGTTCTGGGGGAAACGTTAAAGATCATCTCCGTCTAGGAGAAGTAAAAGTTGACAAACATTTCTGCTGGCTTCCAGTAGCTTTTCGCTAGAGTCTTAGATCCAGAGGGAACGTAAACACTGCAGCGAACTATCTCAAGCGTTCTAAATATAGAAAAATAAAGAAATAATCGAAACACAGATCTCACACAAAAATGTTCAAATGTGTGTGAAATCTTATGGGATTTTAACTGCTAAGGTCATCAGTCCCTAAGCTTACAGACTACTTAACTTAAATTATCCTAAGGAAAAACAAACACACCCATGCCCGAGGGAGGACTCGAACCTTCGCCGGGACCAGCCGCACAGTCGATCCCACACAAATCGAGTGTATTTTAATAGCTTCGTTATAAGGCATCACGACAGATTTATAACGTGTTCCTCTATACAACTCATACTGAGTAAACTGAGTAATGAGACTTTCTGATAGATTACAGTTGTGTTCCGCAACATGACTGAGACGTGGGACCTATGTCTCTCGCGGGCTGTATTGTACGGACTGAGTTATCCAGGTGCTTCTCGCGAAGCACCTTAACAGCTGCACATGTATCAACGCCGCTTCTCCAGTCTTCAGAACGCGTTCTGAAAACTGACAGTACCTGAAAAGTTCACTTATCCAGAATCCAATAGTTGGGTGAGTTGGATGCAGAAGTGTGCATGACGTCGCGTTAAGTGATCCGAGGATCAGAGTTCTTCAGTCGCAAAATCACCGCGTTTTCCTGTATCTTTTCTGCAAATCCAAAGAGAAACCTTACTTTGCATACGGCACTTTAATAGTACAAGAACTATGTGGAAGGGGAAGGAAGGTGGCAAAGATACGCGAACGGTTCCAATAAAAGCATGGATCACTACCGTGATTTTCCTACAGGTCGTAGGATGTCAGTATCTAATAAACTTGAAAACAAATGTCGAGAATTTTAATGTTGACTTGTGTGTATTACCACACTGGGCTCAAAATACAGGACTGTAGCTTAATCCATTCAAAACCCAAACGGTCCTCGTTTGTCATTATACACACACTAGGCCGAAACATCGGAAAAACCTAACATCCTTAGTCCTAACGAGAGATACATCAACGGCTCTCCTTCACCTTAGAGTCTAGGAGAAATAATGAAAACCTAAACTGGGCTGAGCACTTAGCTGCTATATGAAAGAAGGCATCAGCAACTCTCCATGTCCTAAAAACTATAAAATATCCATCCTTTTCTACCTGAAAAAGGAAGTTGTACAAAACCTTGCACTTCCAGTTGTTGACTACAGCGATATTGTCCAACAATTTTTTTCCTCGGAGCAAGGCGCTTGGAACGCTTGATTATGGCCTGTCCGTGAAGGTCGGCTTTTTGTAATATTTCACCACCTTATGCATAGTTATCCTGGCTACAGGCTCTAAGACTCAGAGATTTCCATACAGTCGGAGTATTATACTGTATTATCAACGCATAAAGCCCTTCACAACTCTCCTCGAGGTAACAATCTTTCTTTTTTCCTACACCATCACTCACCTACTTTCTCGACGTCCTTTACAGTAACAGGAACCCGACTCTGAACAACCTCTCACTACATCAGACAACTGAAGAACATCGTTTTTCAGAAAACAGCTGTGGAGATATCTACTAATGCAACAGTAATGATTATCTTTGTTCCCATATACACTAGACAGTCCATTACGACTAGGTATCCACCTCTCCAACCAGATCTTACTCATTTCCGAAAGATTTTATCTGGTGCAGCCTACCTACATTTCTCTCCTGCAGACTTCACTGTCACAGAGATCATCACCTTCGTACCCCTACACTTCGAGCTAACCCCAGTAAAGTGATTTTGTTGTTGTTGTAAGATGGATATTTTATCGATGTCAGTGGTTCTAAAGTACCCACTAAGATCTCTTTTCACTGCTCCCAAAGGCAGAGAACCACTGGGACCTTTTTCAGTGGTTTATGTCAGACTTGCTGCAGCTCGATTTTTGAGTCCTCGTATCTGCAAAGTTTTTCCAGTTGTTTCAAATGGTTCAAATGGCTCTGAGCACTATGGGACTCAACTTCTGAGGTCATCAGTCCCCTTGGACTTAGAACTACTTAAACCTAACTAACCTAAGGACATCACACACATCCATGCCCGAGGCAGGATCCGAACCCGCGACCATAGCGGCCTCGCGGTTCCAAACTGCAGCGCCCAGAACCGCGCGGCCACTTCGGCCGGCTTCCAGTTATGCTAAGAACAACACGCACACACATGCCCGAGGGCGGACTGGAACCTCCGGCGGAAAGGGCCACGCAATCCGTGACATGGCGCCTCTGATGTCCAATGTATAAGTTCTGATGGCCCTTATCCGTGAATCAAAAATTATTCCTTCAGTTTCCTTCATTAGTGTTCCATTACTCAGCCAAGACTAGGTCTTTCCTCACTTACTTTCAGTTCGTTCTTTTTCAAAAACTGTCCTGTAATGCATTAGTTCATCATCATCATTACTATTATTATTATGTTATTAATTCGTCGTACAATTATCTTATTTTCATAAGGGACAGATAAATAATTTTCAGTACTGCTCAAATGTTGAAATGTGTGTGTATTCCTAACGGACCAAACTGCTGAGGTCATCGGTCCCTAGACTTACACACTACTTAAAATAACTTAAACTAACTTACGCTAAGAACAATACACATTCCCATGCCCTTAGGAGAACTCGAGCCCCCGGCGGGAGGGGTCGGGAACATGGCGCCTCAATTTCTCTTCCTCAGAAATGCTTTCATTACGACTACCAGTCTACATTTCATATCCTCTCTACTTCGACCATCATCTGTTATTTTGCTCCCCAAATAGCACGCCTCATCTACTACTTTAAGTGCCTCGTTTCGTAATCTAATTCCCTCAGCATCACCCTATTTAATTCTACTACATCACGTTATCCTCGTCTTGCTTTTGCTGATGTTCATCTTATATCCTTCTTTCAAGTCACTGTCCATTTCGTTCAACTGCTCTTCCAGGTCCTTTGCTGTCTCTGACATAATGAAAATGTCATCGACAAACCTCAAAGTTTGTATTTCTTCTCCATGGATTTTAATTCGTACTCTGTATTTTTCTTTTGTTTCCTTTACTGCTTGCTCAAAGTACAGATTGAGTAACATCGGTGATAGGCTACAACCCTGGCTCACTCCCTTCCCAACCACTGCTTCCCTTTCACGCCCTTCGACTGTTATAGCAGCCATCTGGTTTCTGTATTTGACCCCTGCCACCTTCAGAATTTGAGAGTATTCCTGTCAACATTGTCAAAAGCTTTCTCTGACAAGTCAACAAATGCTAGAAACGTAGGTTTTCCTTTCCTTAATCTATCTTTTAAGATAAGTCGTAGTGTCAGTATTGCCTCAGATGTACCAACATTTCTGCCGAATCCAAACTGATCTTCCCCGAGGTCGGCTTCTACCAGTTTTTCCATTCGTCTGTACAGAATTCGTGTTAGTATTTTGCAGTCGTGACTTATTAAACTGATATTTCGGTAATTTTCACATCTGTCAACACCTGCTTCCTTTGGGATTGGAATTATTACAATCTTCTTGAAGTCTGAGGGTATTTCGCCTGTCTCATACATCTTGCTCAGCAGATGGTAGAGTTTTGTCAGGACTTGCTCTCGCAAGGCCGTCAGTAGTTCTAATGGAATGTTGTCTACTCCCGGGGCCTTGTTTCGACTCAGGTCTTTCAGTGCTCCGTCAAACTCTTCACGCAGTATCGTATCTCCTATATCATCGTCATCTACATCCTCTTCCATTTCCGTAATACTGTCCTCAAGTACATCGTCCTTGTATAGATTCTTTGTATACTCCTTCCACCTTTCTCCTTTCGCTTCTTTGGTTAGTACTGGGTTTCCATCTGAGCTCTTGAGATTCATACAAGTTCTTTTCTCGAAAGGTCTCTTTAATTTTCCTGTATGCAGTATCTATCTTACCCATAGTGATATATGCCTCTGCATCCTTACATTTGCCTTTTAGCCATCCCTGCTTAGCCATTTTGCACTTCCTTTCGATCTCATTTATGCCTCTGTGTGGGCTCTAATCTCTCTGATTTTATCCTCATGGTCTCTTAGCGACATATACGTATGAGGGAGCAATATACTGCTTGACTCCTCGGTGAAGGCATGTTCTCCAAACTTCAACAGAAGTCCATACCGAGCTACTGAGCGTCTCTCCTCCAGAGCCTTCCACTGAAGTTTATCTATCATCTCCGTAACGCTTTCGCGATTACTAAATGATCCTGTAACGAAGCGCGCTGCTCTCCGTTGGATCCTTTATCTCTTCTATCAATCCTAACTGTTACGTATCCCACACTGGTGAGAAGTATTCAAGCACTGGGCGAACAAGCGTACTGTAACCTACTTCCTTTGTTTTCCGGCTGCATTTCCTTAGGATTCTTCCAATGAATCTCAGTCTGGCATCTGGTTTTAGCGACAATCAACATTATATGATCATTCCATTTTAAATCACTCCTAATGCGTACTCCCAGATAATTTATGGAATTAACTGCTCCCAGTTGCTGACCTGCTATACTGTAGCTAAATGATAAGGGATCTTTCTTTCTATGTATTCGCAGCACATAACACTCGTCTACATTGAGATTCAATTGCCATTCCCTGCACCATGCGTCAATTCGCTGCAGATCCTCCTGCATTTCAGTACAATTTACCATTGTTACAACCTCTCAAAATACCACAGCATCATCCGCAAAAAGCCTCAGTGAACTTCCGATGTTATCCACAAGCTCATTTATGTATATTGTGAATAGCAACGGTCCTACGACACTCCCCTGCGGCACACCTGAAATCACTCTTACTTCGGAAGACTTCTCTCCATTGAGAATGACATGCTGCGTTGTGTTATCTAGGAATTCTTCAATCCAATCACACAATTGGTCTGATAGTCCATATACTCTTACTTTGTTCATTAAACGACTGTGGGGAACTGTATCGAACGCCTTGCGGAAGTCAAGAAACACGGCATCTACCTGGGAACCCGTGTCTATTGCCCTCTGAGTCTCGTGGACGAATAGCGCGAGCTGGGCTTCACACGATCGTCTGTTACCCAAGAACACGTTCAAGGAAATATCAATTTGCCAGTGGAGGAAAGTGTGGGGGAAGAGGATATAAATTCTTGAAGAGCGAAGTGGTTGCGTTTCTTTTTTTTTTTTTCCTTTATTGAATTTCGATTCCCCCCCAAAGGGGGTGGGCTGGCAGCAGCTTAGTATGCCGCTGTTCAGCCTACAGACTTTGTTAAAAAGAGGAAGAGAATAAATAATGAAAACAGGCGATAAAATCGGAGACTTAAATAGTAACATGGCGAAAAAGTCGTGGAAGTTAAAACATAGAACAAAGGGATGATGATGCTACTAAAATACATACGAAGCAGACAGGTAAAACAATAGACAGACAATTAAAAAACACGGCAACAGTCTGGTTTCCGTTCGCAAAAGACATTAAATTCACACCCAGCGACAGCATGGTTTCTGTTTGCAACACGAGAAAGACGAACAACACTGAACATTCACTGGCACACTGCACTAAAAAGTTGGCAAATGTGACAGACCACAGCCGAGATCAGGTGGGGGGAAACTGGACAGATGATGGGAAAATAAAAAGGGGGGAAGGAGAGGAAAAGCGAAGAGGGGGAGGCGGGAAAGGAGCCGATGGAGGATGAGGACCCATAAGAGGGGTGAGGAGTGCTGGGAAGACGTGACAGGGAGTGGGGAAGGCAGAGGAGGGGAACACAAAAGGACTCAGGGGGGAGGGGGAGAAGGGAGGTAGGGAGAGGTGTGGTGGGGAGAAAACAGGTTGGAAGGGGGAGAAGAGGGAGACCAGGAAAAGGACAGAGGAAAGGAGGGGGGGATGAGGGTCACAGTTGATAGGAGGGATAGATGGAGGGAGAGAGGGCATCATCTGGGAGGGGGTTTGATGGAAGCCACCTTGGGAAAGGAGATGAAGTGTGTAGTGATGGGGGTAGGGGGGACACAACAGTGAAAGCGTGGCAGGGGGCAGGGACGGGAGAGGAGTGGAGCAACCAGGGGGCATTAAGGTGGTGGGAGGTGTAGAGTATGCGGATATGTTCGAGGAACAGCAGCAGATGGGGGAAAGGAATGAGATCATAGAGGATCCGCGTGGGAGATGGGAGGCGTATACGGAAGGCGAGGAGGAGCGCATCACGCTCAAGGATCTGGAGGGACTTATAGAATTTGGAGGGGGGAGGCAGATATCCAGGCGGGACTGGCATAACAGAGGATGGGACAGGTTAAGGATTTGTAGGTGAGGAGGATGGTAGAGGGGTGCAACCCCCATGTGTGGCCAGAGAGGAGTTTGAGGAGGTGGCGGTGGTTGTGGGCTTTGGATAGGATGGAGTGGAGGTGACAGTCAATGGTGAGGCCAAAGTAGGTATGGGTGGGGGTGAGGCAGACAGGATGGGTGCAGACGGTAAGGGAGAAATCCAGGAGGCGAAAGGAGCGAGTGGTACGACCTACAATGATTGCCTGGGTCTTGGAAGGATTGATTTTCAGGAGCCACTGGTTATAACAAGCGGCAAAAAGGTCAAGGTGATTCTGGAGAAGGCGTTGGGACCGTTGTAGGGTAGGAGCGAGGGCGAGAAATGCGGTGTCATCGGCATATTGCAAGAGGTGTACTGGAGGGGGGGGGGGGGTTGCGTACAGTAAGCGTGTTAAAATGGATGTAGGTTGCAATAGTTCTACAGAGATGAAAAAGATTGCGCAAGACAGATCATCGTCGACAGCAGCATCAGACCAAGGCCAGTCTTCGGTCTGAAAACTACAACAACATCAACGTGTGTGAGTTGTGTGGGGATGCGGACGAGCAGCGAGACTCCAGCGAGCAGGGCCCGTCGTGGCTGCGGCCGGTGGCTGCCCGTCGGACCGTGAATGCCAGTGGAAGGCCAGAGCGGGCCACCAGAGCGCGCTGGGCTCACGCGCCGCTGACGAGCGAGCGGGCGAGCGGCCGCGCCGGGATCGGATTACGTCAGCCGGCCGGCTACACGCTCATCAGATAGCCAACTGGCTGGCCGCCGGCTGCCGGCCGCCGCTAGCCGTGACTAGTCCGCGGTTGGACACACAGCTGTCTGCGGCGGAGAAACGCCCGCACCGGCGCGGCCGCCCGTTTCGTAATTGCGCCCAATGTGCCGGCCGTTAGTACTAACTCGATTTTGTGCATCGACGTTATCCGGCGCGCACTGGGCGACATCGGAGTTTCCCCCGGCAGTTTTTTAGAAAGGCAGGGAGTTACCTATTTCACTGCACTGCTAACTTAGTCTCGCTGTTGCTTTAAGCTAGGGACGGACGTGAATTACTGCTCTCGGTGCTAAATAGAAGAGGCGGAATTAATACCGTTTTACGGCATGAACAAACAGCGAAATTATATTCGGGTGTGCATGAAAATCGTGGTATAGTGTCAAATAAAATTTTGTCTGAAATTTCTTTATTTCTGGGAGGGATCACAAGTGCACCACAGATTACACTACATTCTCTCTGAAAGCAATGACGCGAAGGGAACTTAAAATTCGACTACGTACTGTGCATATAGGTGGAAACAGCAATGCGCTCGATGTCTAAACCTCCCAGAATATTGCAGGCTCCGTTCTCTACATTCTGCATAACTGCAGAGCCATTTTCACTTCGCTGCTGCAGTTATGATTCATTGTCAGTAGAAAAATCATACACAAGCTTCTTCAGACTACGGCAAGAAAAAGGAATAAAAGAGAGATAGTGTAAATACTTTCATCCTTCTTTACCTCCTCCGCATTACTGCAGATGACGTGTCACTGAACACATTTGTACTGTGCATGCACTACACGTGAGATTCCTAGTTGTTTCCACTTCCCTGTGTGGAATACATAAGTTCTTGTACACTTCACTAACCTGCTGTCTTCATGATGATGATGTCCCCAGCGCAGAAAACAGCACGCAGGTTGTGGATTCTTTTTCTTGAGGCTGAAATTAACTTCGCAAGGAACTGCTGCTACGAATAAACTATAACTCATTTGGGGTGTCACTCGCGTTTTTATTGATATAGACACGAGAAACTATTCTTGATCACAACGTATTGAACTCATCTTCCCACAGTCATTACAGAGTGTTACAAAAAGGTACGGCCAAACTTTCAGGAAACATTCCTCACACACAAAGAAAGAAAATATGTTATGTGGACATGTGTCCGGAAACGCTTTACTTTCCACGTTAGAGCACATTTTATTACTTCTCTTCAAATCACATTAATCATGGAATGGAAACACACAGCAACAGAACGTACCAGCGTGACTTCAAACACTTTGTTACAGGAAATGTTCAAAATGTCCTCCGTTAGCGAGGATACATGCATCCACCCTCCGTCGCATGGAATCCCTGATGCAGTGATGCAGCCCTGGAGAATGGCGTATTGTGTCACAGCCGTCCACAATACTAGCACGAAGAGTCTCTACATTTGGTACCGGGGTTGCGTAGACAATAGCTTTCAAATGCCCCCATAAATGAAAGTCAAGAGGGTTGAGGTCAGGAGAGCGTGGAGGCCATGGAATTGGTCCGCCTCTACCAATCCATTGGTCACCGAGTCTGTTGTTGAGAAGCGTACGAACACTTCAACTGAAATGTGCAGGAGCACCATCGTGCATGAACTACATGTTGTGCCGTACTTGTAAAGGCACATGTTCTAGCAGCACAGGTAGAGTATCCCGTATGAAATCATGATAACGTGCTCCATTGGGCGTAGGTGGAAGAACATGGGCTCCAATCAAGACATCACCAACAATGCCTGCCCAAACGTTCACAGCAAATCTGTGTTGATGACGTGAATGCACCCATGTTGATTGTGAATATTTACAATTTGATCACGTTGGAATGAAGCCTCATCCGTAAAGAGAACATTTGCACTGAAATGAGGATTGACACGTTGTTGGATGAACCATTCGCAGAAGTGTACCCGTGGAGGCCAATCAGCTGCTGATACGTACATGGTACGGAAACAACTGGTTCTCCTGTAGCACTCTCCATACAGGGACGTGGTCAACGTTACCTTGTACAGCAGCAAATTCTCTGACGCTGACATTAGGGTTATCGTCAACTGCATGAAGAATTGCCTCGTCCATTGCAGGTGTCCTCGTCGTTCTAGGTCTTCCCCAGTCTCGAGTCATAGGCTGGAATTTTCCGTGCTCCCTAAGACGCCGATCAATTGCTTCGAACGTCTTCCTGTCGGGACACCTTCGTTCTGGAAAACTGTCTCGATACAAACGTACCGCGCCACGGCTATTGCCCCGTGCTAATCCATACATCAAATGGGCATCTGCCAACTCCGCATTTGTAAACATTGCATTGACTGCAAAACCACGTTCCTGATGAACGCTAACCTGTTGATGCTACGTACTGATGTGCTTGATGCTAGTACTGTAGAGCAATGAGTCGCATGTGAACACAAGCCCCGAAGTGAACATTACCTTCCTTCAATTGGGCCAACTGTCGGTGAATCGATGAAGTACAGTACATACTGACGAAACTAAAATGAACTCTAACATGGAAACTAAGCGTTTCCGGACACATGTCCACATAACATCTTTTCTTTATTTGTGTGTGAGGAATGTTTCCTGAAAATTTGGCCGTACCTTTTTGTAACACCCTGTATATCTGGCTAAAATAACATGAAATACATCCTGCCACAGACAAGATGTCTGGCTACTGGAACCGTCAGAACTGGAGAATAAAATTACATGAATCAAATACTGATATAACAGACAACATATCTGTCTACTGGAACGGTCCGAACTGGAGAGCCGGACTGCCCGAGACATTTCGCGCGCCAAGCCAACAAGGCGTGACCCGAACGCCACCGAAGTGCATCGGCAGAAATATCGTCAGTCTTTTGTTTTAGTAATACTTTGAATCTAATAATTTTGAAATGACTCATTGATAACTGGCTGTTGAGAGATGTTTATTCAAAAAAATGAAGTAATTTGGATGACAGGTTTAATTAATAATAGCAACTAAAATTTAACGTTTTGGCGCCCTACCGCCGAACATAACAGCCAATAACAGAGCAGCAACATCATGCAGGCGGTCTTTCTCACGGGAATGGTACCGAATCTAACTTCTGTCACCGGTACCTCATCCCACATTGCGCCATCTCTATGCTTCTTGCATCTCCACTGACCTGGGAATAGCTTCTTGGAGCCTAATATGATGGCTGAATAAGACAGAAATATTACAATACGTCCCCAAGGACGGCCCGAAAGTACAAGTCCAGGGCGTTAAGATCTGGAGATCTTTCGATCGGGATAAGCAACACTTATATACTCTATTGCCTACCAACTGAAATGAAATGTACAGGGGCACTGTCGTGCATAAACGATAAGTTGTTTCGTGTAGTGAGTCGGACATCATGAAGCAGATCACCCAATTTATGTGCAAAAAAAATTGTCGACACACTCTGCCAGCCGGCCGAGGTGGCCGAGCGGTTCTAGGCGCTTCAGTCCGGAACAGCGCGTCTGATACGGTCGCAGGTTCGAATCCTGCCTCGGGCACGGATATGTGTGATGTCCTTAGGTTAGTTAGGTTTAAGTAGTTCTAAGTTCTAATGGACTGATGACCTCAGATGTTAAGTCCCACAGTGCTCAGAGCCATTTGAACACTCTGCCAGTCAGGCGCTGTGGAATAACATGCGGTCCGAGTAACTGATTGTCAGCTATTCTACAACAGATGTTCACTGCAAAACGAAGTTCATATCTTCATACTGTAGGTATGTGAGGATTCTCATTCGTCCTCCCGCACTTGTTATGAGCAATCACCATACCCGCATCTCTCATCCATAAACAGTACCTGACGACCAAACAGTGTATCAGCAACATGGCGCTCGAGTAACCACTGACTGAAATTCTGACACCTAGGGAAGTCTAAAGGGGTCAGCTCCTGTTCCTGCTGCAGGTGAAATGGGTGGAACTGCTGTCTCCGAAGCAGGCGCCATACTGTTGACTGAGGAACCCCTACGGTGGTATTTACACCGCAGGACGTTTCAGGACGTTCTCAGCACCCACTCCATCCAGTTGAGGCCACCTAACCGCAGCGCACCACGAATGCCGTATTCCCTTACACGCCTATCCATAGTTCTGAAAATCTGTGTTTGTACTTTACTGTTTGCCGGCCGAAGTGGCCGTGCGGTTAAAGGCGCTGCAGTCTGGAACCGCAAGACCGCTACGGTCGCAGGTTCGAATCCTGCCTCGGGCATGGATGTTTGTGATGTCCTTAGGTTAGTTAGGTTTAACTAGTTCTAAGTTCTAGGGGACTAATGACCTCAGCAGTTGAGTCCCATAGTGCTCAGAGCCATTTGAACCATACTTTACTGTTTGGTATCATTCCCGTATACCATACTGCTGTTCATTCATTGGCTTCTTCGCTCCATAAGGGAGGCGCGTATCCGCGTAGTCACCGTTTGAGTACGCCATCGTACCGTTTACAACGACAGCAGTCTGTGAACTACCGAAAGAATGAGTGTACGTACTGCGTCTGGTGCCGCTAACTACAACAGCGTCAGAAAGTGCAACGGACCACACCCAGATCAAGTAAACAAAGGCATTTCGTGCCAGCATCAAATGAACGGTGTAGAGAGATGTACAAAGACACATCAGTCGAAATGCCGGCCAAAAGCCTATGCTGGTCCATGAATAATGCCCATCACAAAATGACATTATGCACCATAACTCGGAAATAAAGCAATTTCAAACAAAACATTATTTAATATTTTACTCGAATTTTGATTCATGCACTACAAACATGAAGTTGTACAGCTACTTTAGAATAACACTGCGTCACGAATGCACAGTGTCGTGGTGACACGAGGATGAAACTGGCGCGGCGGTCTTGCAGTCAAAACATGAGCTTGTACGGCGCCTTACTGGGCACCAAAGACGTCACAAGCGTTAGGGCTGCTGTAATAAGTATGCCAGGAACAACCACACGACAGCCGCCACGTGACAATAGCCTAGAAGTATTCTGTCGAAACTAGTGGATTTCAAACCGCTTGACGAGGCTGGAAGGCAGACAGAATTTTATGAGTAAAATTAAATGCCAGTCTGCGGGCTTTCGTGGCCACTGTCATTGAACGGAAAATTTTCTAGATTGTTAAGCCTCGTCATTTTCCTCTTCAATTCCTACGTATACAATCAATGTTCCGACTTCTCTACTGTAATCTTCTTCGTTGGTTAGCTAAACGTGACGCTGCCTAACAACCTAGAAAATTTCACTTTCAAATTGGAAATGGCTTCTGCATCCAGATATTTACACTGCAGTTCACACTTAAATGGTTATCAACGTGTGCATATAATCACTTTAAGGTTATTTCGTTACGGTTCCACTTCGCAAAACACGCGGAAGGAATGAACACTTTAATCTTTCCATGTGAGCTCTGATTTCTCATATCACGGTAGTAATATCTTGTTACGCAGGTGGGAGTCATTAAAAAATTCAGAGGAAAAAGTTGATTGCAGAAATTACGTGAAAACTCCCGTCAGTGAAGAACCCCTTTGTTTGTGTCGTAGTGCGTTACATAAATAAAGTTGCTCTGTGACTCGATGTGGAACTTACATGCATAATCACTGAGTAACCAAGGTAGTCGCAATTTCTACTTTAATGGTTAAGATTAAGCTCTTTTTCGTTGTAAGGATGCTGCAGTATAGCAACATGACTGTGACTTATAAGTGTGTAGGGATCATTAGACAAACATGTTTGTGAGAGGAAGGAACCTAACACAGGTGAAACGTAACATAGTACATATAATTTCACTTGAAACTTTATTTGTGAAATGACATTTAGCTTAATAAATACGATTTTGCCAACGTTAAAGACTGTGTCATTTCTAAAAACGTGTTTCCTAATGTTTGCATTATCGCGGTATTAAGCTGCATATGGATTGATAGCCATGTAAAGCGATGTTCTCTCCTGGCCTCTTGTGGTAACCATTTTGTACAGTCGAAAGACCAACACCACCTTAAAAGACGTTAAAGAACGGAATACAGTTCAAGTCACTCAAATACTTTTGAGCATGGTAGGACAATGATGTGCAAAACGTACAAGATGTAAATAACTTTCGTATAATATGTAATTGACAAGTAACGTAGCTCGATGAAATTTGGCACCTACATAGAAAGAACTGCTACAGTATACTACAGAAGGTAACTGAAAGAAACAAGCAATGAAACGAACAGAAATGAGAGTTATTTTCAAAGAAAATATCGGTACTGAAGTCACCATAGTTCATGGTGGCCCTGGACATTGCGAAAGCGGGTATGTGGTTCTCACAAAGTATGTGATCACTGGGGACGGCAGTGCGTGCTCTGCTACGTGCCTCCGTGTTCTCATGCTGGCCAGAAGTTTGGTAAAAGATGTGAAATGGTGACAAGATTATAGGTAGCGGATAATCAAGAAGTGGAGTCGAGTTCTCATCTCGAATGAGAGCACTTTCAGTCTGCTTAGCCTTTCTGGACGTACGCTTATACGGCGTAGTATGGGAACGCATAATGCATCCACGAACATTGTCGAACATGATCCTTTTGGTGGTTCACGTGTTATGGTGAACAGTCATAATGTTGCATGGGTGTAAAAGCTTTTTAGACACCATACTCTCATTGGTCATCGTTCTTGTAACAACGTGATCCTTCCCCATGTGCGTCTTTTGAGGGGTGCATTCGGCCCTTTTTCCTTTTTATAACTGACAATGTGCAATCGCATCGAACACCGCGGGAGGACGAACTTTAGAAACGAGAGGATATTCGGATCATGGAGGTGCTCAGAAACAATCAAGAAACATAATAATTCCTTAAATCTATAACTCGTCTAATGAGTGCGACACTAGAATCAGTGACAATCGGGACCACTGGCTCACCGAGCGAGCTGTCGCCGTAGTTAGCGGACTGGACTCGCATTCGGGAGGACAACGGTACGATGATCATTATGAACGGGCGCTGGGTCTTCGCATTTTCAGTTGAACCAATGATTTCCGTTTATAATCTCCTTTTCTCAATGGATGAACCTTTTATAGTGAGGCAGGTGACCCAAAATACTTGTAATTATTAGTATTGCGAGAATGGTTATCAAAGGCTTGCGTTTGTAATGGTTGTATATTTAAGGGACGTGCAATATCACAGTGGTATACGCTGCATGTTCGCTTGCAAAGTTGACGTGAGGGAAACTAAATGTGGTTGGCCATCGAGGTTTATGAACTCCATTCTTCAAGAATGCCAATCTAATGACTCAACAATGTGTCTCTTCACTTGGTCGATACACACAACGTCCAAAATGTTCCGAGACTGATTTTATCCTACGCATATTGGCGACGTCAGTGCAGTAACTGCGGTGGAAACTTCAACTAAAACTACGAACAACGGATATGCGTTCTACCAGTCACTTGTGGGAAGACTGCGTTCATTGGTGGACGTGCGGCCGTAGTACGTCATCGTTGTTGTGTCACAAATCCCAATTGAGCAACATCTCTATATGAAGTGTTCAAGACATTCATCAGAAGGCTTTAAGAAGAGAATAATGTATCCAAAGTTCATCCGGAACCTCTTGATTCCTGAACGAGAACAACGAGTCTAGGACACTTGTCGCAACTTGACTGAAAATCAAAACAAGTCTTTACGGGAAAAAATCATCATGGGTGACAAGATGCGATGTTATCAAAACGGATCTACCACAAAAGGACCAAGTACACTAAGTCACATGAAGAGTCAACGCTTTGACGACATAATCGACAGTTCAATGTGACGCGGGAGTTGATAACAACCCAAAGAAGGAGACGAGATACTGCCAGAAGTAAAGCTGTGAGTTCCGGCCGTGAGTCGTGCTTCGGTAGCTCAGATGGTAGAGCACTTGCCCGCGAAAGGCAAAGGTCCCGATTTCGAGTCTCGGTCGGGCACACAGTTTTAATCTGCCAGGAAGTTTCAACCCAAAGAAAGTCTTTTCTGACTGTCTCACATTATTGTATGAACGTTCTGTGCTGTGTATTCAAGTGGAGGGAAACGTCGAGGGGCGGGGGTGGGGGGTGGAGGTGGCGGGGGCGGGGGGGGGGGTTTGGCGAAGACCTGAAAGCGACTCATGGGGCATAGCGACTGTACTGCTTCATGGAGCGATTTGCAGGCTTTTTGAGGGATCGTTGTCTAGGATTCAAAGCAAGTGATTACAGTTTCAGTAGTGTCATTCGTAGGGGTTGTACGGTCTTTTTACATTCTTATTTAAGAACTTCAGATAGGAAAATGGTTACATATACGTATAAATACGTAATATATGGAAACAATACACGTTTTACAGCTGAAAATCTAGCTCTCTTAGCCAGTCCACACAATTTGGTGTCACCAAATGCAGTTCATTGAGTCCAACAGGTATTTTTCATAATAAACACTCTTCAATCAAGTATTGCGCAGGAGGGTCAGAAAATTTACAGTCTAACGTCGGTGCATCCCTGAGTCCCCATTCATACAAAGAGGCACCACACTTTCCAAACCTTGTACGGAGTCGATTCAGAGCTGTCCATAGTCTTCTGTGAAAACCAATTCCATTCACACGTTTAGTAGGATCAGTAATAAGTTGATAAGTTGCTGAAGAAACCTTCTCCCAAAGCCCTTTCCATTTTTGGCACACACAATGTAAAACAGGCGCATTTCGTGGCAGGAAAGAAACCATTCTTACATTCGGGCGTCGCCGGTGCAACCCTCAATCATTGGCTAAATCTTTCCAATTGATGCTACAACACAGTGAACACAGGCACAACATTAAATTCGAATGGCCTTCCTCAAGACCACAAAGATTTGACAACAGATACAGCTTTAAATACAAAAAATTTGGGTTAGGCTTTACCATATCACTGTTACTGATACGGAATGAATAACCAAGTTAGCTGTTACCGATCACTATGTATTTATATTCACAACGCGTTTAAAATGTTTGAACCTACATAATCGAAGGGACTTCTGTGTGTTAATACGACATGTGTTTACTGGGTTACAAATCTGCGGTAATGTGTGATATTGAGCAGTGGAGAAAAAAAAACACTGCTACATAACATGGCTCTGTGGAGGTCTTTGACTAAAAACTAAACGCGAATGTAAATGTGAAAATAAAACAACTGAAATAGAGTACTGCCAGTGATCACAGGCTCCTTTTTCTATCGTAATATATCACAAGGATGATTTGTACAAACTACTAGGTGCACAGAAGATATAGTAAAACTGAAGTCCTAATTCAGACTACAATGAACATACAGCAAAAACAAAACAAAAAACAAAAAAAATACCATATCACTCCAACTGCACACGTCCTACACCATTACAGACTCTCCATCAGCTTGAACAGTCCCCTGGTGACATGCAGGGTCCATGGATTCATGAAGTTGTCTCCATAGCCCTACACGACCATCCGATGGATACAGTTTGAAACGAGACTCGACGGAGGAGGCGACGTGGTTCCAGTCATCAACAGTCCAATGTCAGCGTTGACAGGCCCAGGCGAGGTGTAAAGTTTTGTGTTGTGCAGTCATCAAGGGTACACGAGTGGGCCTTCGGCTCCGAAAGCCCATATCGATGATGCTTCGCTGACTGGTTCGCACGCTGACAATTATCGATAGCCCAGCATTGAAATCTGCAGCAATGTGCGGAAGGGTTGAACTTCTGTCACAGTAAACGATTTTCTTCAGTCGTCGTCGGTCCCGTTTTTGTAGGATCTTTCCCCGGCCGCTGCGATTTCGGAGGTTTGATGTTTTACCGGAATCCTCATATTCACGGTACATTTGTGAAATGGCTATATGGGAAAATCTCCACCTCATCGCTACCTCGGAGATGCTGTGTCCCATCGCTCCTGCGCCGACCACGTTCAGACTCACTTAAATCTTCATAACATATCATTGTAGCAGCAGTAACCGATCTAACAAATGTGCCAGACGCCTGTTGTCTTATATAGGCGTTGCCGACCGCAGCGCCTTATTCAGTCTGTTTACATATGTCTGTATTTGAATACGCGTGGCTATACCAGTTTCTTTGGCGCGTCAGTGTATTTGTGTGTAGTGTTTATTCTAAGACCTCTACGAATATAGCTTCTTACATACTGTATTGTTTATCTGCTAGACTGTGCCACAGGTTACCCGAAAGTCGTCACACAAGACAGACATGCCCCACTAATACCTATAAATCCACCTTAAGGTGGAGTTTTAAGTTTGAAACGTGTTGTGGATATAAATAAACTGTGACAGGTAGCATTAAACTCGATGACAGATACGACCTTGAAGATACGTGACCTGAAAACCAAATGAGTATTAAAAACGGAGTAAAGGGAGCTGGCAGTTTATTGTATGGAACCTGGCCAAACGAGGGCCCGAAGGCGAAGGAAAACGAATTGACGAGCAGGGCCGAGTGGCGGGGAGCTGGTCCGTTTCCCAGCTGGGGAGCGCTCCGGCGGCTGAGCGGTGCGCTTCCGCTTCCTGGCGGCAGATTGGCTGGCGGCAGGCGTACGGCTGAGTTGCGGCGGGGTCGGCCGAGGTGAGAGGCGCCGCTTGGGCCGCCATGCGTGCAGGCCGCCCCCGCAGCCTGGCGGCGGCAAAAAGCGCGCTCCAGCGGCCGCGACCCGCCGCTGCGGCGGCGCGGCGGGCCACAGTTGCTAAAATGCGCCGCCGCAGGCTGGGGAATCAGCCACTCGTGCTCTGGCAGGGGGCTGAACCTGGAGAAGTACGTCGCGCAAAAAAACATCATCCTGAACAGCAAAAGCATCATATAAGGCTTCCGCATCCCTCATGTCTCCTGGAATTATGGCTGCCTTATTTCATAAAAGTTTCCTAAGTTTCAGCTTAAATCGCAGAAGACCCTCATGGCTAAGATAGCACCCGCAGGGTAGCAAACCCATCAGTCCTTTAGTAATTGATATTTCTCAAATTTCTGATAGGTTATAGTCGAACTCGAAGAAGAGGACGAATGTGGAGGAGACATTGTCGGCCGGCTTTCCGCGTCAGATTAAAATTAAGTCCCAAACTGTAGGTGTCAGTCTTCTGGTCGTCGTCAACTAATCTAGGGTAACTTACTTCCATTCTTTAACTTTAATTTATTTGCTGCCATTTACAAATGACTTGCCACGTAGTTAATATAGGAGGTCGTGTTATGACAATATGAAATTTTACATATAAAGAAAATGAAACTCATTTGATGTCATCTAATTTTAAAAATGTTTTATATTCTTGCAGCTTTAAATATCTGTAAGCGTAAAATTTACTTGAAAAAGGAAATACTTAAAATTAACATTTTATGTACTAAGAAGACAGAAAATTAGGAAGGTAGGAAAGAGTTTACAACGTCATTAGAGATGCTGTCGAGGAGGAAGCTCCTCAGAGAGATATTGAGTCTCTTGGCATCTGAGAGCGAGCAATACTTTGAGCCTCTCGCCCTCAAACGCCGTTGTTGGCAGTAGAGTTGTTCTGCAGTCAGCTTCAGATGCAGTTCTCTAAATTTTCTCTATAGTGTTCCTCGAAAAGAACGTCGGCTTCCCTCCAAGGATGCCCATTTGAGTTCAAGAAGCATCTCCGTAACACTTCTGTGCTGTTCGAACGTATCAATAACAAATCTAGCAACCCGCCCCTAAATTGCATCAATGTCTTCCTTTAATATGACCTGGTAGGAATCCAGGACACTCGAGTAACAGTGGTTCCGCTAACGTGCTATATGCGACCTTCTTTACAGATGACCACACTTTCAAAAAATCCTCCCAGTAAACTGAAGTCGGCCATTCGCCTTCCCTACCACATTTCTCACGTGCCCGTTCCATTTTTTGACGCTTTTAAGCGTTACGCAAAGATATTTAAACAACGTGACTGTGTCAAGCAGGACACTACTAATGCTTTGTCCGAACATTAGGGGTTCGTTTTTCTACTCATCCACGTTAACTTACATTTTTCGACACAAATTGCCTACTTCACATAGTAGCGAGTGCTGTCCTCTGTTTTTATATTTATCTTACAATCTCATTAATGTGTTAGGAACACTTGTTTTCATGACACTTGCTTATCTATGTTTTTCTTCGCCTGTGCCACTGTCTTCTGATCCAGTACCATTAATTCTGTCATCTGTCTCGCTAGTACTGTCTACAGAATTATTTGTTGCCTATGCTCGTTGTTGCCTCCACTCTCGTCGCCGACCGTACTCTTTATACATCGCTCTGGACATTCTATCTGGAGATGGTATCTGTTCTTTCGGGCATGTCCGAAAGAACAGATACCATCGGAGATCATGTAGCGGTCTAGAAAGAAATGACAGTGAAATCAAGACCCTACGCTGTCGACAGGAGTTGGTATATGTCAACGGGGTAGCTGAAAATGTGTGTCCCGACCGGGACTCGAACCCAGGATCTCCTGCTTACATGGCGGACCCTCTATCCATCTGAGCCACCGAGGGCACAGAGGATAGTGCGACTGCAGGGACTTATCCCTTGCATGCTCCACGTGAGACCCACATTCTCAACTTAATGTCCACACACTACATTCATAGTGCCCCTGCCCCTACACTCATTACTCGCGGCAAGCAATCTGACCGAGTCCCGTAATAGTTCGGGCAATGCACAGAAGAATAAGGTCATGGCCGATTAGCCTGAACTATATATCCATATACGATACGATACGCGAATGCCATCCTCCGACCGATAGTGCAAACATATCGGCAGCATATTGGCGAGGCATTCGTCTTGTTGGACGACAATTCTTGACCCCATCGTGCATTTCCTGTGAATGACTTCCTTTAACATAACGACATCGCTCGACTAGAGTGGCCAGCGTGTTCCCCAGACATGAACCCTATCGAACATGCCTGGGATAGATTGAAAAGGTCTGTTTATGGACGACGTGACCCACCAACCACTCTGAGGGATCTACGTCGAATCGCCGTTGAAGAGTGGGACAATCTGGACCAAATGGTTCAAATGGCTCTGAGTACTATGGGAATTAACATCTGAGGTCATCAGTCCCCTAGAACTTAGAACTACTTAAACCTAACTAACCTAAGGACATCACATACATCCATGCCCGAGGCAGGATTCAAACCTGCGACCGTAGCGGTCGCGCGGTTCCATGACTTCGTTAGTTACGATTGCAGTGGTTACGGGAACAATGAGATTGGACCGTGGATCAATGGACACGTTTCGCCTGGACGTATGAATAACATTTCTTGTTGCACCTGTTCAATGATCATGTCTCGATACACCGTCACCCAGCCGAATAGCTGCTCGAAACATGTCCCGCGCAACCGACACAGGCATGCTGGGGCAGTATGCTATTCAGTATGTGATTCACCTGGGAGTCCATGCGTAATCAGAAGCTCCACAACGGCTGCGGGGTACGTGGAGTTATTGCGGACCACCCCTTCACGCTTCACGTCCTCACCGACGGCGAAAACATCTTCCAGCGCGACAACAGTCCCTGTCACAAGGACGAAATCGTGCTACACTAGCCGGAGGAGCACGATAGTGAACACACACTGATATCCTGGCCACCATACTTACCTTTTATGTACGCCGATGAGACACATCCGGGACATTATCGTGTGCCAGCTTGGTACCCACGAACCATCGGCCCTAATCTACGGAAAAAGCGTGACCTGTGCTTAGGCAATTGGTGATACATACCTCCGGAAAACTATCAAGGATGTATGGAGTTCATACCGAGCAGAACTGACACTAATAACAGTTCTTTATCTTTTTGTGTCAGTTTGGTCCAGTTGTTAACGTCGATTTCCCTAATTTTCTCTATTATTTATTTCTTGTTTAATTGTAGGTATTCTGAGTCAATTTGGAAATTTCTATTGGTTCTCTTGATCTGTCTGCTGGGTATAAATTTCGCTATAATTTGGAGCATGTGGTGAACGGATTAGAAAAATCAACTCCTTGTTCTTACGTTCATAATTTCTCTGGTGTTTTTCATAGATATCTCAATCTGAAATCCTCTGAGGGTGTTGTTGGGGGTTTCCAAGTTCGAAGTTTCTTGTGTGGTTTCCGGAACTGCGTAGATATTTTGAGGTCGGAAGTCCTGCAAAAGTTTATCAGGTTCTCTCCATTCCTGTTTTTCCGCTTGTGGGTCGTGTGTCTTCCTGTTGTGTTTTTGAATTTTCTTAGCCTACCTTACCGGGCATTAAAATTTCCTAATAAAACCTTTATATACAGGGTGTAAATTTTAAGTTGACGAACCAGAATAACTCGGGAAAACAAGCTTCACACGAGAAAATGTGTAGAATCCAGAGTTGATTATTTTCGAGGGGGACATCTGCTGGTGCTAAAATTAGCTCGCCACCCCAGTCCCCCGGGGACTTTAAAATTTCAAACTGGAACCCCCAGTTTTTATTGTAAAATCAGATTCTACATTAAAAAACCACGTACATTTTGTCTTAAACATTTGTTTTGATTCTTGGTAAGTAAATAAGTATTTTTTATTTATCCGTAACCATTTTCCACGCATAAATGAGAACATGGATTTTCTTGAATTACAGTGCCAACTACGAAGAATCAAAGCAAATGTTTAAGACAAAATGTACGTATTTTTTATGTAGAATCTCATTCTGCAAAAGAAAATGGGGGTTCCCATCTGAAATTTTAGAGTTGCCCCACCCCCAGTGGGATGGGATCGCTGGATAATTTTAGCACCAGCAGATGTCCCCCTCCAAAATAATCAACTTTGGATTCTACAAATTTTTTCGCGTGAAGCTTATTTTTCGAGTTATTCTGGTTTGTCAACTTAAAATTTACACCCTGTATATTTAATATGTATCCATATCTGTGTTAGTTGTTTTTTCCTTGCATATACTGCACAGTCATGACTCCTCGAGGAAGCAGACTATTCCTCTCTTTATAGTCTTTCTGTTTTGCGTTCACGCGTCTACACTCCAACAACTGATCTTCTGCCCCGGGGAAAATAAACGTTAATGGTTTGGCTACGCCACGTGTAGATGGAGGTACCAACCAACCAAAATAATAATAGCTACAATTATTAGTTTGAGAATGAGATAAATACTACTGCAACGATAGTCAGTACCCTACCCTGAGTCATCAATACAAATATCTGCGTTTATACCCCTGAAGTGCGAAAATTCGTGGGATACCTCTCAATGTCCTATTGGACCTCCTTTTCCCCGGCGTAGTCCACCAACTCGGCGTGGCATGGATTCAACTATCGCTGGGAGTTCCCGACAAAAAATTTGAGCCATGCTGCCTCTGTAGCCGTCCATAACTGAGAAATTGTTACCGGTGCAGATTTTTTACACCAACTGACCTCTCGATTATGTCGCACACGTATTGGATGGAACTCATTTCTGGCTGTTTGGTGACCAAATCATTCTCTCGAATTGTGCAGAGTGTTCTTTAAACCAGTCGCGAACATTTGGGGCCCGCTGACATGGCGCATTGTCATCCACAAATATTCCAGCGTTGTTTGGCAAGATGAAGTACATAAATGGCTGGAAATGGTCTCTAAGTAGCCAATTATAACCATTTCCAGTCACTGATCTGTTCAGTTGGACCCACACCATTACTAGCCACCATCAGCTTGCCCAGTGCCTTGTTGACAACTTGAATCCATGACTTCGTAGGGTCTGCGCCACACTCGAAATCTGTCAGCAGCTCTTACCAACTTACATAGAGCCTCATCGGACAAGGCCATTGTTTTCGAGTCGTCTTAGATCCAACCGATATGGTCACGAGTCCAGGAGAGGCGCTGCAGGTGATGTGCTGTTACCAATAGCACTCTCATCAGTCGTCTGCCGCCATAGCCCATTAATGCCAAATTTGGCCTTACTGTCCTAACTGATACGTTCATAGTATGTCACATATTGATTTCTGCCGTTATTTATCGCAGTGTTACTGCTAGCATTGACAATTCTACGGAAACGCCTCTGCTCTTGATCGTTAAGTGAAGGCCGCCGGCCACTTGGCCTCCTTAGGGAGAGCTAATGAAATTTGGTATTCTCGACACACTCTTAACACTGTGGATCTCGGAATATTGAATTCCCTGACTATTTCTGAAATGGAATGTCCCATGCATCTAGCTCCAACTAACATTCACCGTTCTAAGTCTGTTAACTCCCTTCTTGCGGCCGGAAACCTTTTCACGTAATCATCCGAGTGCAAATGACAGGTGTACCAATTCACTGCATTTTTATACCATGTGTACGCGATACTTGACTTTGTCACCTCAGTGTATTTCATCCTCTGTACCTCTAGACTCTCTAGAGTCTGATAGAAATTCCATCCGATACGCTGGATTGCACAACATCGGCTTTCTAGTCACTTTCTTCTCTACTTTCCAGTCTAACCTTCACAACAACATTTTCCAATTCCAGTGCCTTTACAGCATCGTGACGCCAACTATTCTTTTTAGTAATCATCTTGAGATTGAAGTTCTTTTGTCCGTGTTTGGTTTAACAATACGTATGCTTCTGGATGGGGTCCACCTTTAGCAAAACACATTTTTTTTAAATCCCAAACATAAACATTAAGAATGTTCTTTACTCCTTGTATACATTAAATATTAGTTTTTAAATCGTAATTACAGATTTTTGAAGAACATATAAAATAATGTATTCATACCTTTTTCTCACATGGTGTGGTTTTTCTGATATATTATGTTTCTATAGTGCCTGTTTTCTTTCATAGTCTGTCATTTGCGCCGGCCGAAGTGGCCGTGCGGTTAAAGGCGCTGCAGTCTGGAACCGCAAGATCGCTACGGTCGCAGGTTCGAATCCTGCCTCGGGCATGGATATTTGTGATGTCCTTAGGTTAGTTAGGTTTAACTAGTTCTAAGTTCTAGGGGACTAATGACCTCAGCAGTTGAGTCCCATAGTGCTCAGAGCCATTTGAACCAATCTGTCATTTGCAATCATATACAACTTAATGTAAACAAATTATTTAAGCAAAACACGCACCCACACGCAAAATCTACCACATAGAATTAATTAATTTCAGGCATCGCCATAACAGTTTCCAAATCGTAATTTTTGCTTAAATAATTTGTCCACATTAAGTTGTATATGGTTGCAGATGACAAACTGTGAAAGAAAACAGGCATTATAAAAGTATAATACATCAGGAAAACCATACCATGAATACATAATTTTATGTGTTCTTCAAAAATCAGTAATCACGATTTAAAAACTAATATTTACATGTATACAACCAGTATAGAACATTCTTTATGTTTAACAGCCATAAAATAAAAGCCAACTGATGATGCTACAACTGCAGTGAAACATGTTTGGGATAAAAAACAAAACTGTGTTTTGTTAAAGGCGGACCCACTCCAAAAACAAATGTATTCTTTTTAGTAACTCTTTTGTCCACACTCACTTTCACCAAGTCATCTACAGGTACTTCTTTTACGCCGCCTTACATCCCTTAAAGTTTTCAATTAATATTTGTTGATTTTTCTGTAGATATTGTCTCCTTATCTGTGAATCAAATCTGATTATATTTAGGATGGCGTGTTAAAGTGATGTCGTAGAACAAGAACCCCTTCCGTGTTGTAGAGAAGATCTGACTTTACAATTTCTGATAGTAAGTAACGTGCCCATTCCGTTTCTCATCTGTACAGAATTTAAGGACATTAACTGTATGGGATTTTATACTAGCCGCAATTTCTTTGGAGATGTTTTCTTCTACCACTTTCACGAAAACTGCAGCTGGAGTTCTGAGCATCAAGCGCTAATCATATTAACAATTTCTAGTGTGTTATTGTAGTTTATACAAGCTTACTTGCGTAAGGTAATGCGATCATCAACTCCCAACAGTATGGTTAATGCCGATATTTATCGACGGCGAAAATATTTGAGGCAAGCAGTAACTCCAATTCGATGATGAATTCTCCCTTCGGTTTTGACAACGACGTTTTGAGAATGCCCTTGCGAAGCTCTTCTTTAACGATCAGTGTTATCTACATGGTCGAATTATTGCACTGCTTCTAGTTTGTCTGCCTCACTTTGCTATTCAGTTATCTACTATTCTTCATTATAAAAGGCATGCATATCTATAATGAAAGTGAAGGAACACACGCACCATTAGTGTACAGATTGGCATCATGGGGTTTTTATGATGCAAGCGGAATTATGTGTTTGCAGTTACATGGATTCTCGTTTGTGTTAAGTTGTGATCAACATGAAGTAAAGAGGTTATGAAAGGAGCTATTATACAGTGGTGTGTTTTCCTTTCCAGCGAGGGCACAGTTTCCAATTACTCTGCCGGAGCTCGTCTTCTGTTTCTGTACGGGGGGGGGGGGGGGGGGGGGCAGCTATGAAGTATTCATGTTTGCACCTCGGGGCTGCCTCCACCAAATGCAACCAGTTTCCGCGGCGCAGGGTTCCGCATTAAACTTCCGATCACGCATCCTTATGCGAGGCGGTCTTCATCGAGCCGACCCGCCTCACTCCGTCCCGGAAACTTGGCCCTTCCCTCTTCCCATCTCCATGTAATAGTATTTGAAAGCAGCAACTTTGTTTCAAAGGAAAATTGTTTTTGAAAACAGCGCTGCCAAGAGGCCGTATCATAGCAGCATATTTCATCCACGCAACTGTTGGCGGAGTTATTTGCATGTAGAACGGAGACTGTGACGACTGAAGCGAATAATAGCGACTGACGCAGTCCTCACTGTCTACCTACTGATTTGGAATCTACGTAACGTCTGCGATGATTAGTCTCAGCATCACAGCTTCTCTATGACTGATATCCGTTATTTAACGAACAGGAACGATTAGATGTTTTTGAACGTTTTTTCAGCCATGTGCTTGATAATCTGGTGCCATAGAAGATAACGAGGGATAGGGAGATCGCACCATGTCTCAGTAAGAACAATATTTTGTCCTAAGTAGCACCAATGAATGTATTTAAGTCGTGTATCAAAACAGTGGCCAACAGCCTTGTCGCTGTGGTGACATTGATTCCCGTCAGATCATCGAAGTTAAGCGATGCCATGCCGGGCTAGCACTTGGATGGGTGACCATCAAGTCTGCCGAGCGCTCTTAGCAAGCGGGGTGCACTCAGCGCTTGTGAGGCAAACAGATGAGCTACTTGACTGAAATGTAGCGTCTCCGGTCTCGTAAACTGACATACGGCTGGGAAAGCGGTGTGCTGACCACATGCCCCTCCATATCCGCATCCAATGACGCTTGTGGGCCGAGGATGACACGGCGGCCGGTCGGTACCGTTGGGCCTTCATGGCCTGTTCAGGAGGAGTTTAGTTTAGTTTTAGTCCAAATGGTCGACTGAATATTGTGCCACTACAAGTTAAGGTGATAGAATTAAGCCCTTTTACTAATTTCTGATTTCATAAACTGCTTCACAACGCAATTTCTATGAACGCACGGCGCATAGATGTGGACATCTAGCAATAGTGTAACACGGAATTGGAAAACCGGGTAAAAGTACTTGATATACAAAAGATTTGGATGCGAAGGAACTGACCTCTTTTCCTAGCATCAGTTTACCGTGGATCGCTGGAGCAACGGAGCGTGCCAGGCGACTGGAAAAACACCAGAGAGTTCCAGTCAGTAACGAGGGTCGCTTGTCACTCTACCTAACAAAAATATCAAGTACCCACAATGGGAGAAGAAAACTAAACGGAACTTCACAGACTGAGAAGCGTATCTGACTTTATTTCAGTGTTTACAATATTGATTCAGATTTACAAAGAACTAAGCTGTATGGCTACAAAGTTACACCTCATCTGAGGCAAGCTGCCCCCAGAATCTACTGAACTGGCCGTCGATATCCTTGATACTAGCACTGAGGTTGGGTCGACGTGTGAGCTGGTCCCGCACAGCCTCTTTGAAGGCCAGATATGCGGGAACTCAAAGGGAAAGAAACTACGCACCACGAAGGAATTATGCTAATGAGGCGTAAGTAGGTAGATACGATGTACAGACATGTGCAGACAAACAAATGATTCATTAGTTAAGACTTTCGGGCAGAGAGGCTGTGGTCGATCTGCAAAGCTTCTTCTTCCTGACGTTTCGTTGCCAAATGCGGTCATCTTCCGAGTTGAGTCAACGACTGGTTGCTAGGCCGTGGAGGTCCCGTTGATACAGAGTGCATAGAGGTCACCACCATACATCACGTGGGTCCGACTGTAAGTCTATCTCTGACACGTCACTATTCTCTATTGAAGGTAATCGATTGTCACATCGTTGGTGCAATGTCGACCGCCATATGTTATCTAATTTTGAGCCTTCCTCTTTTCTATTAAAACTGTTGTGGTGGTTTTGGAATCTCTATAGCTCCTCTATACATGCGTGCATAATAATGCGATGTCCTCGTTAGCACACTCGTCTCACTAAATTTTATTTTATGATCACCGTCTTTAAAAACATTTTCCCCTACAGCCTTGGACTGTCTGTACGTGTGTGTCTATGTGTCTTGTAAAAGCTTGCCCTGTAAAACAAAGAAAATTCAAGTTACGTTTGTTGACAAGTTGTAAAACTTTTATTAATCTGGAAGAGAGATTGTTTTCCTTGTGGGACTTATTTCGAATTATCCTTGTAACTTGTCAGAGTCACTGTGTTACTGCGTTATAGTATTTTCATTTACAATCTGAGACTTTGGCGTCATCCACTGGTACTGTTAAGTTACAAATTGCACGGCTGTTTTAATAAACAAATTATGGTTAACTAAATGAATAACTACCGTTACAGTGGTCTAGCACCTTACTGCTCCCAACACAATCCAGTTCCCCACCATCACACCTAGGCTGAGTACTTGCTGAATATTATTTGATAATGTGGGACACTTACCGAATAGAGTTGACGGAAGAGTTTAGTCAGAGTGAGCCACAGAAATGTTCAACATACTGCAGCAGATAAATTACACGAAAGACGTGGTACGTTCTGGAGCTCCTTTCGATATTCCGAGAGTCCACGTTTACCAACATCTACTGTATATTCAAAATTACTTAAATATTTGTCTCACGTTCGGTACACGAGTGTAAAATTTGATAGATTCTCGCCCATACTGGACCGTTATGACAGTCTGTCTTACATTTTGCCTTCCGTGAAGTAAGGTATTGTACACTGATTAGTCTCCACCACACACCTTTCTGTGGCTTTGTGAGTAGAAGTGCATACTTAGGTAGGGCCCTTATATTTCCATGTGGATGGTTCGTGAAAATGACGTATGCGTTATCGCACAGCAAAATCGTTACAATATCTTACGTAAAAACAGCTATGAGTTCACACACATACTATCTGAAGAAAAGCACGAGAGGTGAACCCCACCTCCCTTATAAAAGGGGGGTGGAGTAGTATTGCATTGATAGCAGGGAAGCAGTAACAAGAGAATGGATCGGTGAGGATAGCTCAGTGACTTCGAACGTGAATTAGGCATTGTACATTATCTGTGTACCTAATGCGTCACGGTCATTGCACCTCTCCTAAGACTAACAAAGAGGACTGATGGTGATGTGATTGTGAAATAGAAGCACGAAGAAACACAACTAAACCAACGCCAGTCCGTCGTGCACTGTGGAGGGTAATTCTAAAAAAGTCGCATGAAATCAGCAGAAAGAGTCACTCGTGAGTTTCAAAGGGCTGCCGGCAATCCAGCTGGCACAGTGACTGTGCGTGGGGAGTTAACACACAGAAACAGGGCACAGGGACGAGCAGACCCTCATAAGCCACGCACTTCTTCCGTCACTTCTAAGCGACGCCTCATGTGGTGTAAAGGGTAACGCCACTGGACAGTGGACGGCTGGAAAAGACAGATTTGGGGTGATTAATCACGCAATACTGTGTGGCAATCGGATGAAAGGGTTTGAGTTTGGCAGATGCACGGAAAACCTTACAACGCAAAATCACACACACGCACGCACACACACACACACACACACACACACACACACACACACACACACACACACACACACACAGCAAGGATCTCACAGGATCAGATTCGTCACTTCGTATGGGAGAGACTGAATCATCCTCCCTACAGCCAGGATCTTCCCTCAGACGCACTTTCACGTATTCCCTGCATTGAAAGCCGCACTCTCGGGACGTCACTTGCTAACCACTGTTTAAGTGGAGCAGGCCGTGCGACAATTCCTTGCGTCATATGGCACCGATTGCTTCCATAGTGGTTTCGTCAAACTGCATGCACACTGCGACAGATCTCTCAGTGTCAGTGGCGTGAATGCCGAATTATACTGCGAGGTGTATATTTTATGATGTCATGGAAAATTTGTTTTTAGAAATAAAGTTTCAGTGTGAAAACCATGAAGATACTTGTTTTCTGAATATAACTCGTATAAACATCCATCTGCAGAAAACTCGTCCAGAAGTTACATGATAAGGCTGTACTTTCCACCAGGACAGCCATTCATCTAGCAGTGAGACATTAATGGCTATTACAATTAATAAAATATTCTGAGCTATTATTCTGTGGTCGAATGGATCTCACCTTAAAACCCAGCGTGTTGTCCTCATCTGCGGAGGACATTTTCAAGGAGGATAGTAACTATTTTGAATGTCAAAATCACATCCTGGCTCGCTACAAAATTCCGCTTCCGTGTGCATCCGCGCAGTGGCGTGACGCCACATGTTTCGAATGTGCAAGCGCAATTGTCCTTTGTCGACAGCCATCGTCCCCTGTTACTGTCACCCCACGATGGAAAGCAGCCATACATCTACTTCAGTGCTGGAATTCAGACATCATTCAATTTCACGCCCTCTACCTTCCTACTGAGGCTGCTAGGTTGTTTTACAGTCTCTATGGCCTCTGTGTAAGCGTTCATGGTATTGTCTTGTGGCTACCAATACTTGAGTCCTATCAAAATGAATGTGGTAATCTCCTGCCTGCGAACCATGTTTTGCAACTGCTGATCTGTCAAACTTTCCTCTTCTGCAGTTGCCCTTGTGCCCTTCTATTCGTTTTTTGACCGTTCTTTTTTTAGACTAGCGAGCCAGGGTGTGAATCGGACATTCGAAGTTGGTACGATCCATTTTTAAAATGTCCTCCGCAGATGGAGACGAACCGTTGGGTTTTAAGATGAAACCCATTCGACCACGGCGCAATAGCCCGAAACATTATACACTACTGGCCATTAAAATTGCTACACCAAGAAGAAATGCAGATGATAAACGGGCATTCATTAGACAAATATATTATACTAGAACTGACGTGTTATTACATTTTCACGCAATTTGAGTGCATAGATTCTGAGAAATAAGTACCCAGAACAAACACCTCTGGCCGTAATAACGGCCTTGATACGTCTGGGCATTGAGTCAAACAGAGCTTGGATGGCGTGTATAGGTACAGCTGCCCATGCAGCTTCAACAGGATACCACAGTTCATCAAGAGTAGCGACTGGCGTATTGTGACGAGCCAGCTGCTCGGCCACCATTGACCAGACGTTTTCAGTTGGTGAGAGATCTGGAGAATGTCCTGGCCAGTGCAGCAGTTGAACATTTTCTGAGTCCAGAAAGGCACGTACAGGACCTGCAACATGCGGTCGTGCATTATCCTGCTGAAATGTAGGGTTTCGCAGGGAGCCACGGGTCGTAACACATCCGAAATGTAACGTCCACTGTCCAAAGTGCCGTCAGTGCAAACAAGTGGTGACCGAGACGTGTAACCAATGACACCCCATACCATTACGCCTGGTGATACGCCAGTATGGCGATGACGGATACACGCGTCTAATGTGCGTTCACCGCGATGTCGCCAATCACGGATGCGACCATCATGATGCTGTAAACAGACCCTGGATTCATGCGAAAGCATGACGTTTTGCCATTCGTGCACCCAGGTTCGTCGTTGAGTACATCATCGCAGGCGTTCCTGTCTGTGAAGCAGCGTCAAAGGTAACCGCAGCCATGGTCTCCGAGCTGATAGTCCATGCCGCTGCAAAACGTCGTCCAACTGTTCGTGCAGATGTTTGTCTTGTTGACTCAGGGATCAAGACGTGGCTGCACGATCCGTTACAGCCATGCGGATAAGATGCCTGTCATCTCGACTGCTAGTGATACGAGGCCATTGGGATCCAGCACGGCGTTCCGTATTACCCTCCTGAACCCACCGATTCCATATTCTGCTAACAGTAATTTGATCTCGACCAACGCGAGCAGCAATGTAACGATACGATATACAGCAATCGCGACAGGCTATAATACGACCTTTATCAAAGTCGGAAACGTGATGATACGCATTTCTCCTCCTTACACGAGGCATCACAAGAACGTTTCACCAGGCAACGCCGGTCAACTGCTGTTTGTGTATGAGAAATCGGTTGGAAACTTTCCTCGTGTCAGCATGTTGTAGGTGTCGCCACCGGCGCCAACCTTCTGTGAATGCTCTGAACAGCTAATCATTTGCATATCACAGCATCTTCTTCCTGTCGGTCAAATTGCGCGTCTGCAGCACGTCATCTTCATGGTGTAGCAATTTTAATGGCCAGTAGTGTAGTAATTGTCACATTTTCGGCAGTGAAATTTTACATTTTATATGAGGAGCTATTGTCAATGAAGGTCAACAGTGCCGAACATACTGAAAAACACTGAAAATTTCGGCAAGTTGTTGGTTGAATTTTATTTATTTTCTCCACTCCTGTGCGTTATAGTTGGAACTTATCGACTTAACAAAAGAGATACCGAATCTGAATGAGTAATTGCGAAGCACAGCAAACGCCGGCCTGTGGCGGTCGTTTGCAAAGAAGCGCTCGCAGCCTTTTGGGAACATGTGTGGCCTGCGGCAGCAGCGGTGGCGGCACGGCGGGGCCGCATGCGTGACGGCATCTGATGCGTGTGCGCAACGCACGCGCTGCCGCTGCGTGGTTCCTGCCTCCGGCGCCAGGGGCGAAGGCGGAACCCGAGCCGGCGGCTAGCGTGGCGGAGGCGGGCTTCCCGTGGAGGCGGCAGTGGCGGCGGCGGCTGGCCAGCCAGCTGGGGGGCTGGCGAGGAAGGCCGGCGGCCAATTAACACCGCGGTCGGCTCGTTATTCAGAGCATGTATAACGAGTGCGTGTTTGTATATATCACCTGGGGATTACACAGCAAAGCAGTAGTCACTGATACAAACACTGGAATTTCTCATAAAGAAAGTAGGCCGAATGCTCAGTTACCTCTTCAGATGGTCAACATTTAGCGTACTTTTTGCATAGTTGGGAGTGACAAGTTATCGGAAGAGTAATTATTCAATCTGGAGCGCGATTGTGCCCGCCGGAGTGGCCGAGCGGTTCTAGGCGCTACAGTCTGTAACCGCACGACCGCTACGGTCGCAGGTTCGAATCCTGCCTCGGGCATGGGTGTGTGTGATGTCCTTAGGTTAGTTAGGTTTAAGTAGTTCTAAGTTTTAGGGGAGTGATGACCTCAGAAGTTAAGTGCCATAGTGCTGAGAGCTATTCGAACTACTTACAGCGATTTTAAATGCATTTCTACTGATGCGACAGGTCGACTACGACACTAGTGGTAACCTCAGCGGGAATTTTGAAGGAGACTCTGAAATACGACAGCTGGGGCATACCATGAAGGGATGCCGTTAGTTTTCCTAATATTCGATTGCTTTGATAAGTTTTAAGAGAGCAGTATATATTCTTGTGATCTTTCGGGACTAGTCTCCGAAGTGACTAGTGTTACGAGGGTTACCAACGATTTCAATTTTCTTGTCATTACTTTGCGAATTAGATAACGAGTGTTTATGCCAGCTGACAGCAGCAGTTCCTGTTTATAAACGGGGCAAGTAACTTAGTGTGAAGTAGAGACTTACATTAAGGTAGAAAATGTTCGAAGCCGAGATATTTTTCTACACTTCATGCATTAGGCATTAATCCTGTACCGACTTCATAAATTGTTCATATCTACTTAAGTCTTCCAACATTTCTTCTTCCTGCCGGTTTGCAAGCTAAGGAAGTCCTTTGTTGTCCATTCTTTGTACATGTTCGTACCACGTGTTGCGGTATTCTATCGTTCTGCTTACATTTGGCTATACAGCTACTTGTAGCTCGAAAGGACGAATGTTTGCATTAATCACCTCAGAACCACTCAGGTAATGGTTCGATAGTGAAAACCTAATTGCCAGTGCAAATGAGACGGAAAATAAATAAATAATGAAGGGAGAGAATTCCAAATATGAGTCAACAGCAATAAATGTTTCCTTTGTAGATTGCGTGGATGCTATTTACTAATAACATGTTTCGGCATATCCATCTTGTTCTAGTGTAAAAGAAAATGAAAAGAAAAAGAGGAATTATTACGTCAACTAACTATCACATTAATTTTTTAAAATATCATTTCTAGACTGCGACTGTGTATTCATCTCTGTGGTTATTGTGTACGGCAGGGAAATACGTTTCTCCAGCCTGGAGATAATTGGGAGGTCTTTCCCCGAATCCGCTAAAAGTGTAGTAGTCTGGATATATGAGACCGGCTAAAGGTCAAATGGCCAGTGTTATCCAACACCGCAGAAACCAGAAAGTTCTCGTAGAAAGCAGCATCAGAAAGAAGGAGTATAAGTCGGAACAGGAAATGGACACCCAAAATGCGTATATTCTGACTGGCTGAAAGGCCTAAATGTTAAATAATTTCGTGCAGCCGTCCAGCAGTCCATGAGGTGTGTAGACGCCGTGTGCGTTGTTGGGCGGAGCTCGTGTTTTCCTATATCTCAGAAGTCTGGAAAAGGTGACGCTTCGTGAGCAACCAAGTTATTGCTTTTAGTACGGAGAACAGTGATAACGCGAAATTACACTGCCATAAGAGGCCGTGGATTTCTGGTTGAGTCATTCCTATTTAAGACCAGTATGTTGTTTAGTGGCTGTCAGCACGCATAGCAAGCAGAGACCTCAGTTTTTGGAGCTAAGTAGCCAACTTGCCTGCGACGTTTAATTAGAGAGACACATTTGGCGAAATTCTCATTGAAGCCAATAAATAAGATGAATGAGGTGTGTTAGAGCTACTTTTTCGTTACTGACTTTCTCTGTATTCCTGCTTTGTTGTCGTATAGATTTCTTTAAGGAGTTGTTCAAAAATGGTTCAAATGGCTCTGAGAGTTATGGGACTTAACATCTGAGGTCATCAGTCCCCTAGAATTAGAACTACTTAAACCTAACTAACCTAAGGACACCACACACATCCATGCCGGAGGCAGGATTCGAACCTGCGACCGTAGCAGCAGCGCGGTTCCGGACTGAAGCGCCTAGAACCGCTCGGCCACAACGGCCGGCTATAAGGAGTTGTAAGGTACCATTTGGAGGCGATGTACGAACTGCTAACGATATACATCTACATTTACATCTACATCTGATCTTGGGAACCTTCTGCTGATTGTTGTATCTTTACATGGTATAAATTATGTGCAGTGGTGAGCGGCACGTTTGTCTTGCCGCAGCCAGACAGCCACACTCCGCAGCGTGACGCGCTGGCGGCGCGTGAGGGCGGGCCGCACGCACACATGAATGCCACCAAGCACTACTGGGGCTGCAGTCTGGAACCGCGCTGCTGCTACTATCGCAGGTTCGAATCATGCCTCGGGCGTGGATGTGTGTAATGTCCTTAGGTTAGTTAGGTTTAAGTAGTTCTGATTATAGGGGACTGATAACCTCAAATGTTAAGTCCCATAGTGCTTAGAGCCATTTGAACCATTTTTGAACTACTGGGGCGCGGAGCGGAGTGGACGCTCTGTTTGAGATGCCATGTCACGGATTGCGCCGCCCCTCCCCCCGGAGGTTCGAGTCCTCCCTCGGGCATGGGTGTGTGTGTGTGTTGTTCCTTGGATAAGTCAGTTTAAGTTAATTTAAGTAGTGTGTAAGTCTAGGGACCGATTACCTCAGCAGTTTCGTCCCTTAGAATTCACATATATTTGAACATTTTGAATTCTGGGGCCGAGGTGGAGTAGAACAGGGATGGAAAAGTTGAAGTGAGATGGTGCATAGCCAAGAATGGAAAGCCGTCTCCAAGCTGGTAAGCCAATAAGCTGTCTAAAGGATGCTGCAAACGGTCGCCACCGGGCGTGACCACAAACAGCTTGGGGGAACTGTTGGTTTCTTTTCCTGAGCCACAGGAAGGCAATTGCAATGGAGGCAGAGAAAGAGGCTTCAGCACTTTAAGAGGAGCAGTAGCTATGTACTGTAATAGCCGACTACTGCATCATGATGGTTAAGTCATCCCGTATAGTGTACACCTCAGAGCACAAGTGGTGCACTGATTCTTTTAGTTAACAAGTAATATTATATATAAATTGAAGGTGGAGGGGGGAGAAAGGAATCGAAAGGGATTACTGATGTCCTTTGCATCGGGACATCACGCCGAATAGGAGGCGGCAAGTGAAAATGTGTACCGTACTGGGATTACAACCCGGCATCTTCTGCTTACCAGCAGATGCATTAACCACATCCGGGGCACAGTGTTATCGCGCGGACTATCTCGGCACGCCTCATTGCCGGTCCACAGTCCCACCGAGCTCCACTTGTGCGCAGTCCCTGCCTATTTCCTCCATGTTCGGTACTCTGAGATTCCCGCTGGAGGTCGAACGCATTTGTGCATCCGCACTGAAGACGGTGGAAGATTTTGGAAATTTGTGGTAAGGTCTTACGGGACCAAAATGCTGAGATCATCGGTCCCTAAGCTTACGCACTACTTGTCTAAATTAAAGTAACTTGACGCTAAGGACAACACACACACCCATGCCAGAGGGAGGACTCGAGCCTCCGACGGGGGGAGCTGCTCGGACCTTGACAGCGCGCCGCACACCGCGCGGCTACCCCGCGCGGCAGAAGACGGGGGATCCATTGCCCATCTAGGTGGATCGATTATATGAATGCGTGGTGTGTCCTTTCGGACATGTCCAAAACAAGAAACACCACTCATTCATATAATAAGTAATGATAGTCTGTGGTTACAGTGTAACGTGTTATGATTGTTGTGTGATGTCAATCCGGGCATGTGAATATCTTCTCGAACTCGAGATACATTTTGATTTTGTTAATTCCACGGCAGGAGCGTGACTAAGTTTTATATTTTACTGTAAATAAGATGATGTTATTTTTATTGCGCTATGAGCGCGACTGATTTGGTTTATGGTATTTGTACAAAGAAAGTTAACTTGTTAGTTTTCTCTGTGAGAATGATTCAATTATATGTTTTACTGTAGGGAAGAATGTAGTGGGATATATGTGTAGGAAGTTCTGTGTGATAGGTTGTGACTAGTTACATATGGGAGCGGTCGTAGACCAATGTTTGGCTGCGTGCTGTGATCTTAATTTTGAGAGTTGCCTTAGTGATCTGTGATTAATTACTGAAGCTATATTTATTGTCTTTTCCTGTCTGTGACCAAAGTTCATATATTGTAATTATTATTACTACTGCTCGATTCCGACTGCTGGAGCATGGGTGATTTTAATTCTATTTCATTGACTACCAGAAATAAATTATTTAGCGTCCATCCAGGAACAAATCTATTCTCAGAAATTTTATCTCTCTAGAAAGCCTTCACCAACGGCCTTGCCGCAGAGGTAACATCGGTTCCCGTTAGATCACCGAAGTGCTGTCGTGCTGGGCTAGAACTAGGATGGGTGAACATCCGGTCTGCCGAGCGCTTTTGGCAAGCGGGGTGCACTCAGCCCTTGTGAGGCAAATTGAGGAGCTACCTGACTGAGAACTAGTGGCTCCAGTCTCGTAAACCGACAAAACGGCAGGGAGAGCGGTGTGCTGACCGCACGCCCATCCATATCCACATCCAGTAATGCCTGTGGGGTGAGGATGACACGGCGGGCGGTCGGTACCGTTTTGCATCCACACTGAAGACTGTGGAAAATTTTGGAAATTTGTGGTAAGGCCTAATGGGACCAAACTGCTGAGGTCATCGATCACCTGTTCAGGCGGACTTATGTATTTTAGAAAACGTTAGCTGTTACATGTATAATCTTTGAGCCCTATATTCGAGATATGTATTGGGCTCAAAATTGAGTTCTATGTAAATGTTATTGTTCTGGTGCCGATAAGATTTTATGTTTAATAAATTAGTTGATATATCACGTCCACGCCTCGACAATCCTCAGCCTGAACCCTCCTACATGCATATTCTATGATTCAACAATTTGCTTTGGCGTAGCGAGAAGTTTAATCCTGTCACACATGTCTCACGACCCTTATTTAGACCAAACTGACGTGTGTAGAAGTGGAGATAATTAATGTGGATGTGATAATAATAATGTTTGATCAAATCTATGCAGAAGTGCGTCACGTAATTTGTCTCTTGCGCTCACTCCTATGTATACCTCGCGAAGATACCATGAGTATAAAATCGGAGAGATTAGAGCCCACACAAAGGCATACCGACAATCTTTCTTTCCACGAACAATACGAGATTGGAATACAAGGAAGAACCGATAGAGGTACTCAAGGTACCCTCCGCCACACACCGTCAGGTGGCTTGCGGAGTATGGATATAGATGTAGATAGATGAACGTCACCAAGAGTGCATGGGCTCAGGCGCTGGCAACGAATGTGATTTCGCACGACGCTAAGAAAGCTCGATGTACAGACTAAGGGATTGATTCTGGTAAGTGATATAACCATAAACTCACCTAGAGCATAGAACGTGGCAAGAAAGATACTGTGCCATGCACTATGTACTGATATTAAGAGTATAGTTGAAGAGAGTGTAAGTGTCCTTGAAGGAACGTTGCTACTGAAGAGGCGCGAGCTTCCCAGCAGCCAGGGCGCCCTCGTGTAAACTGGCCCGGAATATCTCTCGCGTGCACGCATGAATGTTTCACTGGGCGGCGCGCTGGCTGCAGCCTGCAGACGGCGCTAAATTTAGTGGACGCCGCCCGCGGGGGCCGCTAGCGGAGGAGCCGAGCGGACACTTGTACGCCTGAAATACCGCTGCCCGCGTCGCAAGGCGCTTCCCAGCCGCGCCGCCCGGCCCTACACCTCTAGCTGGGAAGTCCCCTGGTCTCCATCCCGAATTCTCCCCAAGTCTCCACATGATAGTGTATCGCATTTCAGGTAGTACTATCGTTTGCCCTTGTACCGTTTCTTTCCACGAATAAAATGCGGGGAGTATGGTTTTCGGTAAGCTTCCGAGATACGCTCCAATTTCTGTGATTATTCAATTGTGGTCATTTCGCAACAGATATGTGTGATAAAGCAATACTTTGCTGCCTCACTCTTGGATATTTTTGGTTATTGCCTTCTCTATTAATGTGTAAATGGGTTCCAAAGTGATGAGCAATACTGAAGAAACTTTCCAAAGAGGATTTTGTAATCCACTTTTTTAGTAATTGAGTTACTTTTCCTTGCGATGATTACCACATCTCAAACTGGAATCTGTTCTTCCTACAATTAGATTCGTGCGGTCGTTGAGCTTGAGCTACTCCAGATTGTTGTTCCAAGTTGTTACTGCTTGCAGTGATTTGTCGCCAGCGGTTTGGTGGTGTAACTGAATAAGGATAAGTCTGCGCACCTTTTTACACAAATATTACATAAAGTTTATTTACATTATCATACCCTTCCCTGCGCCTAGGGCTGATCCTATTCAGGATTTTCTGCATTTCGTTTTCTGGCGTTGCGACTTTCCACAGTAACAAAACTGTGAATAACTCCTCGAAGCTTCCAAAGTCATATGACAGATATTTGTTTCTATCATGAACAGTAACAACCCTACAGTACTTCCTTTGGGTGCCTTTTTTGTTTATTCATCTGTTCATTCCAGACCGCTTTCGACATACGACAGTGGGCATTTATGCCGAGTGTAACAGGTATGCACTCCGTCATCAGGCCACAAGTGGCCCATCGGGACCATCCGACCGCCGTGTCATCCTCAGCGGAGGATGCTGATAGGAGGGGCGTGAGGTCAGCACACTGCTCTCCCGATCGTTACGACGGTTTTCATTGACCGGAGCCGCTACTATTCGGTCGAGTAGCTCCTCAGTTGGCATCACCGAGGCTGAGTGCACCACGAAAAATGTCAACAGCGCATGGCGGCCGGGATGGTCACCCATTCAATTTCCATCCACGCCCGTCAGTGCTTAACTTCGGTGATCTGAAGTGCAACAGGTATAAGTGCACATATTTCTGCTGGTGACTGAGTGCGGTGTACTGAAAAACATTAATTCAGTATTTGCGTCACTTACAGACAAATAATTATAGCCATTACAAGTCATACGTTTTTAGGTCTGTTAGTAACTCCAAGTACATGCGGCAACAGCACGCCATTAATGCGTATTTTCCCCTGGGCAGTATGTCAGATGTTGAAATGTGGATGCGTGGACGCAAAACTGTGAGTCTATATTGAGAGGCATAATTCACTTAGTTGTGCAGTACGACTGTTCAGAAAACATCCGGTCGTAAGTTGTGACATGTTTGTTGGAAGACCGTTCGATGTAGAGAAAAATCAACCAACACACTGACGTAGTGTGCATATTAAGGTACCATATATAAAAGTAAGTAAACTTATATCCGTTACACTCTGAATATGAAATTAGATTTACGCGAAATATAATGATACTTTTTTCTGTTTCATTGTTCTGAATGCTGAACTATGTTTGCAGTATCTACATTTACACCCACTCCCTGTGAATCTTTGTGAACGAAATGACAGAGGGTACTTCCCAGTATACTGTTGTTGTAGTTTCTTCCTGTTCCATTCACGTTTGGAGTGCAGGAAGGATGACAGTTTGAACGTTTCTGTGAGTGTTGTAATTGGCATTATCCTGCCCTCGAGTACTTCCCTATAACTGTTATTTCGCCAACGTTCCGTTTCATACCGTCCACTACTATTGCCCTTAAAGATTGATACAGTCTGCCGTGGTAACATGTTCACCAGTAATCTTGGAACTGAACACTATTGGTATTTTTCTCTACGTTACGGGCATTATTTTCAGTTTATTCATATTTAAACAGGGCTGTCACCCATTAAATCAAGTAGAAATTTCGTCAAAGTCTTTCTCCATTTACTAAGGATTTTGAGATAGTGTAGGTTGGGTTGGGTTGTTTGGGAGAAGACACCAAACTGCAAGGTCATCGGTCTCATCGGATTAGGGAAGTATGGGGAAGGAAATCGGCCGTGCCCTTTCAAGGGAATTTGCCTAGAGCGATTTAGGGAAATCACGGAAAACCTAAATCAGGATGGCCGGACGCGGGATTGAACCGTCGTCCTCCCGAATGCGAGTCCAGTGCGCTAACCACTGCGTCACCTGGCTCGGTTTTGCGATAGTGTCCTGTGGACAATAGTATTCCCTTCAGAACTGTTACAGAGGTTCGTCGGGCAATATACCGCTGTACTCGATCAACACAACAGGCATTGCTAAGGGTATTCTTCTGTAACGCATGTAGCAGGTGATGCTGTGCTGTGGGAAATTGTGATGAAACAACTAAAATATTCATGTTAGGTTTTTAACAAGGTCACCACTGGGCTACTACTCAGAATGAGTACATCGTCTGGAAACAAAGTTACATTTCAAAACTGAGATTGTTACGCACTAGGTGTAAAATGTGTGATAGTAACGTGTACGGGATAGATACGTGCTTCGAATTTCTACTCTCCTCCACTGTGGTCACTAGCACTTTATACAACTTACTGCCAGAGACGTACATGTCATAGGACACTCTTAGCAACGCCTATTGTGTTGGTCGAGTACAGCGGCATATTGCTCGATGAATCTCTTTAACAGTCCTGAAGTGAATGCCATAAAGTTCTTCCATGATCTTAGGAATCTAGACGACGTCGCAAGAGCCTAAATCCGGGCCATGTGGGGGAGAGGGGGGGGGGGGGCTTAGTACAGCACTTCCTAGGCCTATCGATCAAACAAATCAGTCACAAACTGCGCCATATGCATTCGAACATTCTCCTGTAAAATGATGGAAGAATCCTGCAGGAAGTGTCGCCGCTTCTTTCTCTGAGCTATCGTTTTTGTAAAACAGCCTGCGACCAGCTTAGGGAAAGAAGCGGCGACACAGACCATTTTGCAGGACAATTCTCAGACTCATATATCACCAGCTGTGTCTTCCATTTAATCCCAGTTAAGCCATAAGCTGAGAAACCTGTCTTTTTAAAGGATCGTTTAACAGCTGTTGCGGTTCTTCCTTCATCAATACGTATTTCCAAAGCTGTGACTGCCCAGAGTGAAAAGTGTATTCTAAATAAATACTTACTCCTAGCAAAGTTCCAACCCTTGCATGTACCAGTAAAGCATGACCAAGGTGGTCGTTTAAATTACCCAAGGTTTTTTTTTTTTTAAATTATCTTGATACGAGTTTCGAGAATACAAATAAAATGCATCAGACTAGAAGTTTTAGGAAACCCACGTTCACAGGTGCAGTAACTGATAACACCTCACGCAACCCCCATAAACGTAAAATAACATTCGTAAAATAGGCTGTACACGGGGCTACATCCATCTTGCTGTGTCCAAAGAACAAGGATGAATAAATGAGAACACAGAGAAATAGAGGTACAAAGTGGTTTCGACGTGGGTTTGGTAAGTAGGAGTGATGCAGCGGTAGGTCACAGAAACCAACAAAACAAGAAAATTTCTCCGATTATAGAGTAATGCCATATTGGGGAACTATCTCATACGAGCTGGCGTAGTTATTTAATAACAAAGGTCTTAAAATTGTCTTCAGGATGTAGAATAAAATGAAGAAGAGGCTGGCGCAGGGGACAACGGAGGACACTGCCATGGACAAGGCAGGAGATTATGAAGTAATGTCAGAATTGTGAAATGAAGTATATGAGGCCAACAGGAGGAATTTTTAAAATATGGTTAAAGTTTTTTAAGTTTTATGATTTTACATTTGAGTATCTGCTTACAATCACTTTCTTCTATTCTGTCAATGACAGATATTTTCAAGGTTTAAAGCATTCGTTGAGTAGCATCAGAAAGAGCGTGGCCGTACTGCACATTGAAGAAGAGGGTGGTTGCCGTCAGATTTAGAGGAAGTTAAAAATTTTTATACTTTTAGAGAGGAATGCGCCAGGGGCATTCCTGGACCTTTCTTTAACGATGTCCTCCTTTAGAAGCACCCTGCAAATTATTCTACTTAAATTTGAATGTATCCTGTTCGTCATTTTATATGGACACACACTTGGCAACGTAAGTGCAGTTTGGTCTGCAGGATTTCCCAAGAATTTACGTGGCACGTTCGAACATTTTACGATAGGCAGTAGCATCTCGGGGGCGGTGATATATGGCTGTCATGTATGCGTTACACGATAGTACCATCTTTAGTAGGTGAAAATAGCTGTCTTTAGTTTACAGCTGAGCCTTGTGAGAGAATTATGCGCTAACATGAGACGTTCGATGACAATTTTATATTTGGCACTGTGTATCTGCTCCTGGGTTTTTTACTTTTGACGGTGCGTAATGGCATAGAAACGTAAATGCATGTTATACTGCAGGACAGTACAGATATTTACAGGGTTGTCAGTATGTACAGCATTGCGATGATTTGTTTTCTTGTTTTAGGCCTTCATAGGGGATAAAATAGTCCAGGAAGGTGTAAAAAAGAAATGTAAATCTGCCATACATTTGACAACTGGTGCTTAACAATATCAGTACTGATTCATGATGCAGTTGTATGATGATTTCACAACAGATACAGTTACATTTATCTTTGAGATGTTCATTCAGTAAATAATACAATAAGCTTCAATGAAATGAATCGTCAGATGTGAAGCAAAAACTGTCCTTAAACCAGTTGATTGGTATATTTGATAAAGGTAATTGTGAGAACAATTAATATTTTAAGTAGCTCAAGGAAACGACAGGCGTGTATGTGATCCCAATATCTTTGCATAACACTTTTGTATTCAGTATTCTGCCTTAATAAAAGTTCCTGCTGTTCGAAACGGTCCATTTTTGTCTCCGGAGTGGAACAAACTGCCCTATCAGGAGGCTTCATTTACTCAACCAAATTATTCTATTATTTATTCCTCAGTTATTACTATTTTCGTGATTAAATAGCAGAACTGGACGCATATATCCTCCTCTATCCTGTTTATTTAAATTAAGTTTTATGGTAGCTTCGTCACCAAAGACAGCATCTTCCATTTTCCGTCCGTGTTGAACTTGAATGCAGTCTCGGGCTCACCCTCGCTACTGTACCATCACAGATGCGAAAACGAGCGGCAGCCACACCCCCACATTCTACAGCTGTCTCTTCCACTGCAGAATTCACTGAATTGATATTCCAGCTCAACAGAATGATTTTAGTTTCTCGTGCTGAGAAAGCGGAAGGAGCGTTCTATTTTTAACGGGAAAAAACTTTTTATAGCCAAGGTCACATAACTAATAATTATTTTTGACGACCGGTTTCGACAGTTGAAACTATCATCTTCTGATCTTCAAAAACTTTTGGTTACAAGTAGTTTTCAGTTGTGAGTTTATGACTCAAGCTATGTAGTCATTATGATAGAGAATGTACAGCACAATATGCTTTAATTTGTCAAATGTGATACCATATACAGTTAAGAAGTACCTTGTGCAAATTAGTATCTTCACACACTTAGCACTCCACTGAGGCGTTTTAGTTCTTGAAATGACGATATCTAGTAAAAATGCATATTTGCGCATATGTTTACGTGTACATGACGTGTTGTATACGTCATAGACACATCTGACTCGTAGTGTACAGAGCAATTGGAGGACACTGAGTTAAGGTAAACATTTGTACAAATGCGCATTTTTCCTACACATATCAACAAGCCTCAGTGGAATAGTACGTGTGTGAACATGTCCATTTGCTCAACCTCTTTTATATTTGCATATGGTTTAAGTTTTGACAAACCCATTGTTAAGTATAATGTGCTGCATATCCTCCATCATAATGAGGACATGGCATGAGAGACAAACTCATGATGGAACACGATTTATAACTAACAAGTTTTTGAAGATTAGGAGATGACTGTTTCAACTATCAAAACAAGTCGTCAATAGTAAATATTAATTAATGCGATTTTGGCTATAAAATGTTGCTTTCACTGAATGAAGTCTTGAGGGTTCTGAGTGTACCTTACTCTGTTAAGTTGATTTGCGGCACATCGTGACAGATAGGGAAAAGTTCTAATATCCTTTACATAGCTCTTTTACAGTCACCTTCCACAACTCGGTCTCCCGAGAGGTGCCAGCTCACGTAGCCTGTAACAGTGCCCCGTAAGAGCCAAGCTGAGGTTCCGCAGCTGGCAAACCCTGGGGGCTGTCTCAGTGTGCTCCGTGTAACTGGACACCACCCTGGTCGAAGGCGAAGGAAGCCCCTCGCTGCCACTGCCTCAAGCGCTAGCCTGCCAGGAGGCCAGATGCGCTCTCCCGAGCGCGTCGTGCTCCTGCGTGTGAGATACGTCTTGCGGAGGCCACCAAGGAACACCAGGGTGGGAAACCTATACATGGCATTCGCAGCGTAGAATCCATACACAGCACTCTGAACAACACTGCTGCCCATTCTAATGGCCTCACCAGGACGGGTAGTAAAAAAAAGAAATTCTACCTTTCGAGAGTTTAAAGTACACTAGCAAGAATATGATTAAATTTTCTGGCGGTAACACAGTGCTAAATTTATTACTCATAGCTGCCCCTTCTGGCAGCTGTAACCCACCTGAATGTCGAGTCTATGAACTTGGATCGCAGGTACAGGTGCATTACTCCATGCTGCTCCAGCTCTATTCTAGAGTATATGAACTGTAGTGGCTGACGGGTGGTGGTGTACCTGTCTCTCGGCAGTGCATGATAAGATGTTTTCAGTGGGTGAGAGACCGCGTGGCAAGCGAACTGGACCACGGTGAGCTAACTGAAGAACTGCTGACCAGATCAGCACTCGAACACCCTGTGTGTCCAGTCAGACCAGGACACCACAGGCAGGATACGGTCCTGTGTTATCTTGTTTGAAAGACAGCCTCACGGACCCTTCGAACGCAGCTCACATGCACCTGCCTTAACAAGTCAGTAAACAAGTGGCTGCTATCCAAATTACTGTCATTGCGAACCAAAGATGATCGTGTTGTGTACCCGATACCACCCAATATCATTGCACCAAGAATCGCCGTTACCCGTTCCAGCGTCCAGTGTCGTAGGTCGGCGCACAACTGTCGGCGCGGCTCTTTCTGTTGCTGTGGCAAAGGAAGCCGCAACAGTGGCCTGCGAGATGATAGATTGTGGTGTGCCAGACGTCGTCGGACTGCCCACGTGGGCACTTTCCTTGCTGTAAACAAGTCCATTTACCACGTTTTTATAATTTTACAAAATTAGCTGCAAATAGTCCATTTTTTGTGTTTTTACATAGGCTCACGACAAGCTTGTTTCGGAATTTTTACCATTTTCAAGAGCTCCTGTTGCACTACATTAATATATCATTTTATTCCACGTCCATGTAACATTAACATGACAGTTTTATCTCATGTTATACATACTTGTAGATGGAGTGACGTCCACAAAATATCTTGGAGTGTAATTTCTTTTATTTACCATGTTGTTAATAAAAGTCACGTATTTACATTCTATAGAAATTTCCTGTTGTGTTTTTAACAGTTATCAAAAGGCAGAGCGTTCCATTGATCCATTATGTTTACAAGTAAATCATACCTTGAGTAGTTAGAAATATTTTTTGCCAGAGATTTTTTTGCGTTATGTAGAGACGGGATCTTAATGTTTTCTCAAGATCCCGTGGTAAATGAGGATGATGGTAAATGAGGATGATTCACACTAAGTATTTCTTCTTGTCATCTCCGAGTATACCTGTACCTGTTTATAAAGTCGATATCTTCTTTCCCTCTCAGGCGTCATCACTGAGCAACTTAAAAGATACTCTTGACCCACAAAAAGATACGTCCAGCAATTAATTATACCTCGCTGCGTTTCTAGAGGCTCCTTCCCTGAACCCATTTGAGTCATCTCCGAAAAATAATTGCGTAATAGACAAATATAATCAGTGTGCACCTACAATGAATCACCTACCAATCTTCCAAGTCATCCACTCAATAGTTTTCTTCCATATTGACAAGTAAAAAACAGTTTCGTGATGATCTTAACTGCTACGAATCCCACAATTTGCGATTGCTTTTGGCAGTGTTTCTCTAGCTTTACTTTAACACACTGAATCCATATGAACTGCAGGCATTGTTTTCTGTGTGGTTCCGGCAGTGGTAGAGCAGCAACCATTATCGTCTCGTACAGAGGATTAATTGTGATATTTCTCCCCTCACAATTAATCAGTTGTGCTGCACGTATTCCCTACATGCGCACTTCGACCTACTCCTAGACACAACGCAATCTTTACCAAACATGGTCATCGTCATCCGGACTGTTATTTACAATCGTCTTGAAATTTTTCAGTTATTGCTTAATGTTGCTAGATATTCGTTGAATTGCTGTCCATATAACGCTGTTCATACACATGCATTTTTTGAAAATCAGTTAAATGTCACGGATACGATTTCATGGTCCATAAAGCCGAGGCTTCAGGCACCCTGTAAATGTTGCCAATAATGGAACTCATAATCACTGTGATAATGGAGGCCGAAAGTCCACATGAGTCATAAGACTGCGACTATCGTTATCCAATAAACTGGGGGCAAGGCACAGAGAAAACGGTTGTATATGAATAAATAAATTTTCAAGGACTTCAGAAGGGGCAAATGATTTGAAAAGACAGAATACAAGTTTTACAGCTTTGCTGCTCCCTTTCCATGTCTTGCTATGGAATATTTCTGTGTCAACCATATGTTCTCAGATAACTTTCACTCTTGAAACCTCCGTGTTGAGCGCTCTAAATCTACACACACACATACACAAAGAACTGGACCAAGGTCTTTGTTAATCTGGTGTCTTAGTGACACTATAGTTACTATTTATTTCCTTGTAGTTTGGTAGTACTAATATCATTACTTGAAGTTTATTGTACCTGTCGATACAAGAGAAACTAACTTTACTGAGTTATAAACACCCAAAATTGAATACATTTCTTTCGGACACACTTTTTAACATGCGCTGAGTGATTAAAAATATGAGGATCAGCATGGTGGAAACTTTCTTTCTAAGTAACGTTTCTGTGAGCTTAAGTGAATTTCTGGGGCCAAGACTCAAGACTCATGTTCAAACACGACATCATTAAACTGCCATTTAAATTAACGTCTTTGTTAATTAGCATCCCGAGCCGTCAGGTTAGCCGAGAACGCTAATGCGCTGCTTCCTGGACTCAGATAGGCACGCCGGCCCCAGATCGAATCCGCCCGGCGGATTAACGATGAGGGCCGGTGTGCCAGCCAGCCTGGATGTGATTTTAGGCGGTTTTTCACATACCCCTAGGTAAATACCGGGCTGGTCCCCACGTCCCGCCTCAGTTACACGCCTTGTAGACATTTGTAAGCGTTTGCACTATTTCATGGTTTACACCAGACGCAGACACCTGGGGTACACTACTTCCATCTTGGGGGGGTACAGGGTGGCGACAGGAGGGGCATCCAGCCACCCTCTGACACTAACATCGCCAAAGCTATAAGAACAAGGGCGACCCCGCGCTGAAGTGGGACAAAAGCCCAAAGCAAATGATGTTAATAAGTTTCCCAGTACTTTGATGATATTTCATAATCTGAATTTCCAGGCATCCATTTTCTGTTCTTATTCTCTATATACTGCATTTCTCTGTTCTTTTTCTAGAAGTAAATTTTCTTTGTGTTCCTTGCCATAAATCGTTTGTCTGATTTCGGATGGGTTACAGAATATACATCTTAGTGCATTACCCTATAATCTCCAAAGAAACTTTGAAATTATCATCAAACTTCGTCGTTATAGAACTGATTTATTTTGATTTTTCATGTATCTTCACCAGGACAGAATCTCCAGAAATAGATTTACGTTGGTGCATATATTGATAATACCTTTCCTTTCTCTTCTTCATTCTTTCTAAAACTGTTACCTCCCCATTTTTCATTGAAGCTCATTTCAGTCCTAGGGGGGAAGGCTACCATCTCATACAGTGCTTAAAAAAATTAGTACACCCACGAATTTCCAATTAATCCAGAATTTGTTGGGCCGGTGTGGCCGTGCGGTTGTAGGCGCTTCAGTCTGGAATCGCGTGACCGCTACGGTCGCAGGTTCGAATCCTGCCTCGGGCATGGATGTGTGTGATGTCCTTAGGTTGGTTAGATTTTATTAGTTCTCAGTTCTAGGCGACTGATGACCTTCGAAGTTCAGTCGCATAGTGCTCAGAGCCAACCAGAATTTGTTGTTGCAACAATTCCTATTGAGTGCATCAAATTTTTGTCTTTACAGACCAATAGGTTAAGCGGTTCTGAGGTACCCATGCTAAATCAACCATGTTAGTAGGCTGTGTAGCCTCCACAGGCACCAGTGCAGGCGCTTACTCTGGTGTCCAGTCCATCGTACAGATGATGAATATTGTCATGGGATACGTTACGCCACGCCTGCTTGATATGTTCAAGTAGTTTTATGAGAGTTGTTGGTTGAGGAGTCGCACGAGTCACTTCTCGTTCCCTCATATCCCACACATGCTCAACTGGAAACAAGTCTGGAGATCGCGCTGGTCACAGAAGTTACTGCTCACCATACAGAGCACTCGAAGTTTCACAGGCGGTGTGTATGCTGGAATAACACATCACCTTCCTATTGCAAGAACAGCAAAAGAACGGGTATAAGAACATTTTACACATACTAAGCGCTGGTTAGCGTCCTCTCCAGAAACACCAAAGGTGAACGAGGGTTGCAGCTTATCGCTCAAATGGTTCAAATGGGATCTGAGCACTACGGGACTTAACTTCTGAGGCCATCAGTCCCCTAGAACTTAGAACTACTTAAACCTAACTAACCTAAGGACATCACAAACATCCAAGCCCGAGGCAGGATTCGAACCTGCGACCGTAGCACCAGCGCGGTTTCGGACTGAAGCCCCCGGAACCGCTCGGCCGCAGCGGCCGGCGTAGTTTATCGCACTGGGACCAGTGCGTCTTTGGCGACTCCATTCTACGAGACGACGCTAACCTAGTATATGTTGTTTACATAAACGACAACACTTGCGTGAAGGCAGAATCTTCTTTGATCGCTGAAAACTAGGGTGCGCTATTCCATCTTCCAAGTGATCCACTGAGAGCATTAGTCGAGCCATGCACGTCGATGCCGTAGCGTGAGTGGAAGACGGGCTAGACTTGTGCATGCCTGTCGTCTCATTGCTAATAAACGGTTCGCAACAGTTCGTGCTGACCCGTCTGGGATAGCAAGGTCTCCTATCTGTGCCGTGGTAACTGGGCTATCTGCCACTGTTGGCCTTACAACAGACGATCCTGGCGAGTGACTGCAGCACTTAGTCTACAGATGTGAGAATGTTCACGTGACTATTGAGACCAGCGTCATTGCACAACTGATGTAGTACGTCCAACTTGTACGTCAATTTTCCGAAAAGACCATCTGCCACTCTGAAGGCCTCAGTTTGACATCTTTCAGAATGGCTCATTTGGCATGAGTGCGTTTCAGCTCCATGGCTGCCTGATTCCTTCACACGTTTTCGCCGCACTGAGCGTTCTGACTCCGAGTATTTTCTATTAAAGGTTGGATACAGACGGCTCTCGGGTAGCTATGCCACTACGCTATCTGTTGGCGAACGACGTTTAAACCATTCTCAGTACATCTACCAGCCTCAAAGTGGCATACTCCGCCATCGTATCAAAATCGACGTCTTCCTTGCAGGTATACCAGTTTTTTTCCCGTCAGTGTATATGAGTTTTGCTCTTGTTCCACCAGTGCTTCTTCCATACTGTGCTCTTAGCTTCAGTAGGAAGGACCAATTCTCCCATTCTCTTGCATGGGTTACTCCACTGGCTTACTGCTTCCATAATAAAGTGATTTATAGGAGGAATCCGAATTCCACTAAACAGATTTAGAGGCTGTTCGGGAATATTTTCTACTTATTTGTGATAAGAAACCCGTGGTCTCCGGTGGACTGTTACAGCGGAACTCAATATGTAAGCTTACTCTTACTGTTGTGTACAGCTAACACTGCAAGGGAAGTAACCGAGACACAACGGAGCAGAACTGATTAAAGCACGAGGACGAAGGGCAAAGTAGGCGTTACTGTTGTCAACAGTAAGAACCGATAGTGTATGCGAGAAGTTTGTTTCAGAATAAAACGTACAGTGCATACTGCCGACGTGAGCACTGTTTGGTAGATATTTTCAGTGCATTAAAATACAAAGATATATGGGGCTAAGAAATCATACTAAATGTTAGTACTCCATAATACCCGTTTCCAAGAAGGGGAGCAGTGCAGAGGCACACAGTTATAAACTGATTTCACTCTGATGTAGAATTATGCAACATGAATTAGGGAATTTTTGGAGTACGAAACTCTCCTCTATAAAAAACATTGCTTCCCTAAATAGAAATCTTGTCAAACTCAGTTCGCTCTGTCCTTCCATGAGATTGATAGAGCTGTAGTCAATGGCGTCCAGCTTAATTCCGTGTTTCTCAACTTCAAGAACGCATTTGTCACCGTCTCGCACTGCCATCTAGTGAAAAATACGAGCTTAATATCCGAAAAAATTCGGGAATGGATTCATTACTTCCTTGTAGGCAGAAATTAACACGTCGCTCTTAAGGGAACAAAATCCTTAAATGTAAAAGTAATTTACGCAGTACCCCAAGGTAGTGTGATAGGACCGTTACTGTTCGCACTGTATTTAAATGATCTAACAGAAAGCAAAGGATGTTCTTTAAAACTATTCGCAGATGATGTGGTAGTCTAAAACAAATTAGCGGTGCCGGAAGACAGTATCCGTTTGCAGTAAGACCTGAAAAGCACTGATGTGTGGTGTAGACTTGCCAGTGTACCCTGAACGTAAATAAAATAATCAACGTATTGTGCCTATATAGGAAAAGAAAGCCACTACTGCACAGTTACTATTGAAGAGAAACTGCTGGAAACAGCATCTACTGTAAAATATCTAGGAGTAACTATCCAGAGCATTCTTAAGTGGATCGACCACATAAAACAAAAAGTACGAAAAGCAGGTGCCACACTAAATGCATAGAAGGAACCGTAGGGAAACGTAACTCATTCACGAAGGAGGTGGCTTACAATTCTTGAGTATTGTTGATCAATATGGTGTCCTTACTAGGTGGGACACGTAAGAGAGAGAATATCCAATGAAGAGCGACACGTTTCGCCACAGGATCATTTAGCTGACGCGAGAGCGTTATCGAGATTCTCAGCAAACCCGTGAACAGACGTTACTAAAGAGGCGACGTGCATCATGGAGATGTTTGCTATTGAAATTTCGAGACAGGATTTTCCGGAAAGAGTCAGACAGTATATTACTGCCCCCGTTTACATCCCGCTTAATGTCTACGACGAGAAAATTCGAGAAATTCAAGCCAATACTGAGGCTTGTCTACAATCATTCTTCCCACGTGCAATTCTCGAGTGGAACAGGATAGAGGCATCATTGGTTGCTTACGTAGTACGATAAATATGTAAATGCAGATATAACAAGCAATCGGAGACCACGAGTCCCTTGTACCAAGATGCAATACATCACCGAACAGCCTCCGAAGCTTTATCGGTGGAGTTCGGTGTCCCGGGTTCGATTCCCGGCGGGGTCAGGGATTTTTCCTGCCTCGAGATGACTGGGTGTTGTTGTGTCGTCATTCATCCCCATTACGGTCGGAGGAAGGCAACGGCAAACCACCTCCATTAGGACCTTGCCTAGTAAGGCGGCGCGGGTCTCCCGTATCGTTCCCCTACGCTCTGTAAAGAAGCATGGGACTTCATTTCCATTTTTCCAATTTTTTAAGTAAACTGGTGTAGATGGTAGGAAATTATTTTCTTTGGTTTCCTATAAGTGAGAAACACTTCGTTTGAATTTTACTTAAAACAACACATTACCCGTGAACACGGTCGGCTGCAGCCAGAGCAGTTTCAGGTACAGCCCTAAGTATGGTAATGATATACTGTGCAGCCGTATGTTGATTACAGAAGCCCACAGTAGCCCCGATCGCTCGACCTGGCTCCTGACGACGGGCGGTGGAATTAATCCGGAATGCCGGAGGTAGGCCGAGGGCCTCTGGTAGGGCAGTGCGCAGCCCCTCCTTGTTTGCGGGGTCCACACAGCGGCTACCTGCGCTGGCTGGAGTCTCTCCGGACCGGGCGACTGTTTGCAGAGAGCCGGGCCGGGACCCATAAAACAGAAACACGACACTCGCCTCCAAAAATACGGGCCGCCGACCGCGGCAGCACAAATACACCGTCCACACACAATATTACGACTTTCTACAGCGGCGTTCGAGCACTCAAATTAGTGCGGTAACGCAGACGCGAGGCGGAGCTCTCGGTCCGGAGGAGAGGACGGGCGTGTCCGGCTCCGGCGCTCTGGGTAAACGTCTCACCGCTGCCAGTGGCTGTGTCGAGGCAGCGCGCACCGTCTGTGGGAGGAGAGTAGCGTCACCCTACAGCTAATGAACCGCTGCTTATATCTGCTACGTAATAACGAGAGTATTTTTCAAGGTGTCAGGTGAGCATAGGTGTGGTTATAATTGTTGCCTAAGTTCCTTACGGACATATTTCAGTTCCTCCCTCGGTGTTTTGTTTCGTGGCATTGGCTTTCAATCTGTCACCTAGTTACTATAGCAAGTCGTGTCACACCTGTATTAAAATTTTTGATTCACTGTACATATAATCTGTCTTCAACAAAGTGAAATTCTACCCATTAATGTTGTCTTCAACAAAGTGAAATTCTATCCATTAATGTTAGGTTAAGTTGTCAGTACGGTTTACTAAAATTATGTGTCTTATGATAATGTTCGGAAACGGACGGCGTGCTTTGAGTCTACAACAAATCGTCCCGGAACACAGAGCGGAGCTGCATCGCATCCACGTCACAACGAATGTTCGAAGTGGCTTCCATGGAATTGCAGGTGATATGGGTTTATCATGCAGGATACACATAATCGTACTTCAGCTCACACTTTGTTGGCAGGCCATTTCCCAGTGAAACGCCTGGTTTCATCCGCAGGACAAAACAGGTAGTTGGACACATTATTTAAAACCCAACTAAAAGCGTACAAATTCAAACCATCGGCTATGAGCCATTAAAATACACAATCAAACACCAATAAGAAAAGGCAGTACAGCCAGCGGTGCTCAGAAGCTTCCTGGGGTCGGTCTGCACTTGAAATATTAACGTTCGCTTAGGGGAGACAGGTAGTCGGCCCAATTATATCCGATCCGCCGGCAACCCAACCAAGAGACAGTCAACCGACCCACCGACAAGATCTGCTTTCCACCCGATCAGTACACAAGGAACTCCGAAGCCAAAACGTAAAAGGCGTAGCCGCCCGCAACCAAGTATGCATAAGCTATCAAAACTACACACACGTGTTGGACAGCGACACGGTGAGGAAAGGACTCTGCCTGATTTTACGTTAGCGGCCAGGGCAGGTAACCGGAATGCTCACGGCCACAAGGCAGAAAATTTCGCTGGTGCACTGGACTTCAGGTAACCAAAATACAGTTAAACTCCACCAGATGGCGGCCAAACTTTCGCCAACTCGAATACTCGCTGTTGCTCACTGGAATACCAACAGTCAACCATGAAAACCAATCGCACAATGTGAACAGACTGGCTACGGTAATTAAATCACCACTCAACTTTGATGTCCTGGGCCGGTGAGCCACGAACCTCGTAGCAATCGGAACAGCTCCCACACACTTCGACACTGCGTAGAGACCGCCAGCGGGCCCGGCCCACTGCGCCGCTCGGAGATTTCCTGGCTAACCCACACCAGCCGACCGACTGCCGCACACCGGCTAGCCAGACCAAAGACAGTACAAGGTGCGAATATCGATACACACCGCTGCTGCCACACGTAGAAAGAGGAAGAACCTCGGCATAACTGCAATGACCGCGGGAAACCAAACGCAGAGCAACAGTGAAGGTTTAAACCAACACATAAGCCGGGGCCAGCACGGCTCACCCAGGAGCTTGTACTACGGTTCGTCTCAATATCCCGTTGAACCTGGTCCTAAAAATCTGGTGCACTCACAGTCCGCTGCCTCGCTACACATTCGCCTGTCTTAAGGGACCCATAATCAAATAAACGGCAAAAAGGGCTAGAAATGTTGTGTGATGTGGTTGGTGTCTGTAAGGGTACTTGTTCTGATAGTGGTGCTGCCTCTCGCCCATTTCCTTCTGCTTGGGCGTACACGAAAGCCCACTCGGCTTGTTCCCAACATGACAGTTGGAACAATCTGCTGTTTACAATACGCTGCGACAATCACACAGCCTGCAACACACAAGGAACAAACGACGCGTGGTCACAGGATCTGTCATTCGTGAGTGTCATCTACCGTGGCAACACGTGGCTCCGGACACATGTTCATATGACCTTTCTTCCTCCATTAACAACCACCAAACCGTTTTCTTTTTTTTCTGCAGTTTGTCGGTTTTATTAGTATTCACCCTGTATATACAGACTGATTCCGTGATGATGTTAAAATTTTTCTAGGGTGGTGGAGAAGAATAAGTGTATCAATCTGAGGTGACGGTCCCTGTACCGTAAACGAAGGAGTCAAAAGTTATAAGAGAAAACCTTTCTGATAACTCTGCAGTGGAATACATGTACTGGTACTGTTGTTGCTAAGACTGTAGGACAGGAAACTTTCGGAGGTCGTTGTATAGAACAGAACGAAACCAAACAAGAAAAGTAATCTACTAAACATGGGCTGTAAAACGCATATCTTCAGAGCTGTGAGCACTTGTTCAGTGTGTTTCACATTAGCAAAGCTGAACAGATGCTCGTAGCTTCTCATGGTTGGTTCGTTGGTTAGATTGGGGGAAGAGACCAAACAGCGAGGTCATCGGTCTCATCGGATTAGGGAAGGACGGAGAAGGAAGTCGGCCGTGCCCTTTCAAAGGAACCATCCCGGCATTTGCCTGGAGTGATTTAGGGAAATCACGGAAAACCTAAATCAGGATGGCCGGACGCGGGATTGAACCGTCGTCCTCCCGAATGCGAGTCCAGTGTGCTAGCCACTGCGCCACCTCGCTCGGTTGCTTCTCATGTATGCGTTTTAGAGACCAAGTTTAACGGACATTTTTTTCTTGTTTTGGTCCGTACTACCACCTCTAAAATTTGTAAAATGTAAGATTTATTACAGCGTAGTACGTGCACATTACTTACTTTCATCAACTGACCAACAGTTACTCAGCTCTTCTAAATTATAGGCAGTAACAGCGAAGGAATCTGAAAACAGGTTCTTCGAGCTGCCAACGATGTCCTCCATCTTTCTTATCTCATGGTAAAAGAAAGTTCTGTGAAACTCTTAAAATACTCGTTGACTGTAACAATCACTTCATTTGATGAAAATTTCTTCCCAGCACGCCAAAGGTTCATATTAGGGAACAGGATGAATTCTCTTGGGGCTAAGTCCGGTGAACAGAGTGGATGAGGAGCCAATTCAAATCCCGCTTCACGCACGTTCACAATTGTTATTGATGATGTGTGAGTAGATGCATTATCCTGGTGAAAGAGCTCTTTTTGCGTGCCAGCCTTGAACTTTTTTCGCCAACGCAAGTTTCAGACGATCCAAAAATGAAGCGTAATGGGGTAATGTTATGGTTCTGCTTTTTCTAAGTAATCCGTGAGGATTATTTTTTGGAAATCCCAAAACGGAAAAGAAAAGACAAGAAAACGTGCCCATCACCTTCCCCGCTGACATAATGGCCTTGTTCTTCTTCGCTGCACTTTCACCGGCCTTTGTCCATTGTTTTGACTGTGGTGTGTAATGATGGATCCAGTATTCATCATCATGTCACAAACTGGCACTGAAAGTCTTCGAGACTGCCATTACATATCGACAAACATTGTGTTGAAATGTTGTACCGGTACCTCGCAAACAGCTTCTTCATAGCCAATTCCTCGTGCAGGATGTTATGCTCTCTCTCATTCAAGATGCATACCGTCTCAACAATTTCACAGATTTTTATTTGGTGGTCTTGGGTTGGCATCTCAGGGGTTTTGTCAACGGTAATCTTTGTGGTGACCTCAATTGGACGGTCGGTGCGCGATACGTTTCCGGTGCTTGCCGGGCTGCGTTTGAATACATGAATACAAAATGTAATAAATTTCCTTTAATTTACGTCTATGGTCATAAACGTTTTGTTAACAGGTTACCGGTTTCAGTCTCTAATGACTATCATCAGATCTGTTTCATAAAAACAAAGACGTAATGTACTGTGGGCATAGTGGCACCGTCAAATGCTAAATGCGGAATCAGGACCAATTCCGCATTTAGCATTTGACGATGCCACTATGGCTGCAGTACATTATGACTTTGTTTTTATGAAACATATCTGATGATGGTCATTAAAGACCGAAACCGGTAAGCTGTTAACAAAACGTTTGTGACCATAGACGTAAATTGAAGGGAATTTATTACATATACGGGTCACGGTTGTTCGCGACAATGTCGCTGCTTGCAAAATGTGTCGTGAACGACGATGCAGAGACGGTGTAAACTTCACCCAATTCTGTTTTGATTTATGGAGTAATACAACACTTCATTTGAGACTGTTTAGTAACATCCAAACTCGATTTTCTCCATTTTCAATCACAGTCAACATACTGACCAAATTAACGTCTGTCATCAGTACGGTGTACACTGTCGAAATTCCTTATGCGATCCTTTGAATAATCGAACTTACGATCATAAAGGAGCAACAAAAATTTTGCATTTTTCATGGAAATGTACCAGACTTATCAAGTCAGCCTCGTATTTCGATATAATGGTCGAATTTCGGACTCTCCCTGAGTGGAATTAGACGCCTAGAGGTCACTAATTATAGACTTTGAGGTAGTGAACAGTGTTACCCTGAGGTCAAAGCCATGCTCGCTACACTTTTAATACATTTAATAGCAGTAACTCTGCGAAGCAATATATCGCGTAATTTGTCTGGGGCTCTGCGCATGTTGTGCACGGTTTCCGAGCGTGGCAGCGATACAGACGCTAGGGAATCTCCGAGGGCGGGGTAAAGTCTACAAATGGTAGTAGCCACCATTTGCTTGCAGTCTTTCATGTGCTGTTGTGTGAACTGCATTTCATCTTGAGAATAATCTTAATGAAAGTGGACTATGTTGTATTGGTACCAGCTACTGTTTTGATGTGTGTAGTTCGCTTCCTAAATTAGATTGTGAAATTATTATTTTGTACGTTCGGTGTTAGTGTGTGTGGCGGCGGGCTGTTTCGGACGTTTATTTTCAAATTTTTTCGTATTTCCTAATTCAATTTGCATAATAGACTCCCTTGTTTCATGTACTTTACAATTAAAATTTTAGTTGTCGACTTTCCACCTGTAAATGCCGCTGATTACATGAGGGTTAGGGAGTAGCTTGCAGCAATGTAGATTACCCACCTCTCTTTGCCTAACCCAACTTCTTTTAGTAGTTTTTCTTCTATTAAATGCATCCGGTCTTGGCCAGGGGAACTCCTTTTGGCAAAGGAGGAAACAGAGGGAACTTACGCACGCTCTGGAAGAGCTGCCAGTCAGTCAGTAGGCATGTCTCAGGCTAGCAGACTGCACGGGCAATAGGACAAGCCTTTCAGGAGTTATCCTCCTGCTCAGCCTCCGCAGACAGTGGTGGTGCGGAAGGAGAACGGGAAACCACTGGTGAGAGGGGTGAAATCTCTGCTTGCTGAGTCCTCAACTGTCCACTTGACGATATGCTGCTGTATGTCGTCTCGAGAAACGTTTCGTCGAGAAAAATGTATAGCCCTTTGTGTTCTGCAAATCCCCAACACACTTTCCAGAATTTTCGACAAACAAGTCAGGACATGGGAACAGGTAGACACTCGTTTCCCGTTTCCATACACATGGTTCAAATGGCTCTGAGCACTATGGGACTTAACTTCTAAGGTCATCAGTCTCCTAGAACTTAGAACTACTTAAACCTAACTAACCTAAGGACATCACACACACATCCATGTCCGAGGCAGGATTCGAACCTGCGACCGTAGCGGTCGCGTTGTTCCATACTGTATCGCCTAGAACCGCTCGGTCACCCCGGCCGGCCCATACACATGTATCTCGTTGGTAAATACATCTGTAACTTTGTGGTGGGAGCTAGCGAACGGACTTAAAGATCCCTCCTTGGAAGAACAATTAGGTCCTTCCTGGGACTGACTGAAAGATGGTGTTGTGTGTCTGTCCGAGGCCTGAAGGAAGGCTACCAAAATTGAGAGAGGTACTGTGATCCGAACTTCTACTCTGGACTCTGTGCTCGTATGTGTTTTCCTCGATTTCGGTCTCCTGTCAAGCCTTTGAAGTTTCATTTTAGGACTTACTCGAACTGCGACCAATTATCAGGAGGAAACGAGATGCGCGATTCGCAGTCACCTCACATTGGCTCCACGCACCGGTCCCAGTCGAATTCTGGTTTCATTTTCTATTCTTCCTTTATTCATTTATCTGTTGTGTGCTCTGTTCGGGTTCATACTCATATTGTATAGTTTTGCAATCACAGTTGGGAACGTAATTTGTGTGCTTTATGTGTCGGGACACAATCTGAATCGTGATTCTCGAGCATCGTGGCGACCCTACCAACCATTCATTTTTTTATCATTGTTCTATTTTAATTATGTAAAATCACTACCAAATTGTTTTATAATCTCGACATTTGTGTGTTCTGAGTATTTTACACATCGTTTGAATAAATATTATTTTACCAAAATGAAACCATAACATTCACCAGCCATTAAAGTAAATTATTTAACTGAAATGCGTAGACCCTCCAACCATACACAAAAGGTGAGAGAGGCATTGCGATTCGAACTTGTACGTGGTGATTCTACTATGGATTCTGCTCTCGTACGTTTTTCTTGTTCGCAGGGGATTAGCCGAGCGGTCTAAGGCGCTACAGTCATGGACCGTGCTACTGGCGCCGGCGGAGGTTCGAGTCCTCCCTCGGGCATGGGAGTGTGTATTTGTCCTTAGGATAATTTAGGTTAAGTAGTGTGTAAGCTTAGGGACAGTTCAGTCCCATAAGACTTCACACACATTTGAAAATTTGTTTTTCTTGACTGCGGTCTCCTCCCAAGCCGGTGATTTTGGGATTTACTCGCAATCGCGGCGGGTAACCAGGAGGATGACGAGATCTGCGATGAGTTCAGGAGCTTATCGAATAACGTTTCCCGATGTTCGCGGTAGCTAAATTTTCAAATAGCCTATTAGCTTTTTGGAGGGTAATCTATCATTTTGCATGATCTGGGGTGACAGATTCATCATCAGTCTAATCTGCTAGCGCACGAAACACCTGACGAGCAAGAGGTCGTGTTCACCACACACCCGGCGTCTGGAGGTAGTGAATTTGCTTGACTGTTGTAAATTCTTAGCATTGTTTATGTTTGTACCAGAACGTACAATAACATTTTTGCCAGTAACGCAAGACAACAGACAAATAAATTGGAGCACGGATTAGGTATTCAAAAGTAAGAGATAGTGTTGACAAATCGACTGGTGTTGTAGGCTTGTGGGAGAACAAGTCTGAGCACAGACCGGCAGGTAATTCCGGTGGCGCGCAGCGTCCGCCCCCGCATCTGCACTCGCTGCTGCTGCTGCCCGCCCCTCGTGGGCTTAGCGCTTCTCCGTCGCGCCTGAAATATTTAGCAGTCCTCCCGCCGGCGCCGCCGCCGCCGCCACTGCCTCCTGCAGCTCGCCTGAAATACTGTCTGGCGGCGCGCCGCGGCGCATCCCGAGGAGTAGTGTGTAGTATAGAACAGCGACAGCACACAGCATGCAGCCAGTGGCCTCCCCAGAGTGTTTTTATTTTCACTTTTTCCGCACTTTGCCCATATGGCCGGCGGCGACGTACGACCCTGGCGACAGCCTGCCCAAGTCCTCAAGAAACCGTCGGTCTCTGCACACTGACTGCCTGCCACAAATCTGGACCAATGTCCCTCTTACCGACCTCTTCATGGCACACATCTTTTATTAATTCTCCTTTGTTATAGCTCCTCTCCAAGCTTTGTCGCAGCGGTTAACCACAAAGAGAACACCTCTCGAAAGTTCTCCTTTTTTCTAAAATCCCTACCCAGAAAGCTCTGAGGCGCGTTACTGCCGTCGCAGTAGTGCAGGTTGTCGTGTTCCGTGAGACTTACAACGGAACTGCAATGTCCCTGTTTTTGGGCGCAGAAATGCACCGTCCACAAGCAACAACAGCTCTCATTTTCCCTTCTACACTAGGGAGAATCAATTAAAAGCCCTTCGAGGCTTCAAGAAATTAAGCACAATCTGGGACTGGCAGGGATATATATACTGAGATGACAAGTCATGGGATAGCGATATGTACATACACAGATGGCGGTAGTATCGCGTACACAAAGTATAAAAGGCAGTGCACTGGTGGAGTTGTCATTTGTACTCGGGTGATTCATATGAAAAGGTTTCCGACATGATTATGGCCACACGACAGGAATTAACAGACCTTGAACGTAGCATGGTAGCTGGAGATAGAGATCTGTAGCCTCCCCCATTTCGGAAATCGTTAGGGAATTCAAAGTTCCGAGATTAAAATTTCAGTCACTGTCTCTCACCACTGACAACGCAGTGGCCGACGGCATTCACTCAGCGAGCGAGACAACGGCATTTGTGTAGGGAGGGCAGTGCTAACAGACAAGCAACACTTCGTGAAATAACCGCAGAAATCAATTTGGGACGTACGTCCAACATATCCTTTAAGATAGTGTGGCGAAATTTGCCGTTAATGGGCTATGGCAGCAGCCGACCGAAGCGAGTACCTTTGCTAACTGCTCTACAACGCCTGGAGCGCGCCTCCTGGGCTCGTGACCATATCGGTTGGACTCTAGACGACTGGAAAACAGTGGACAGGTCAGATGAGCCGCAATTTTAGTCGGTAAGAGCTGATGGCAGGGTTTGAGTGTAGCGCAGACTACACGAAGCCATGGACACAAGTTGTTCAAATGGCTCTGAGCACTATGCGACTTAACATCTGAGGTTATCAGTCGCCTAGAACTTCGAACTAATTAAACCTAACTAACCTAAGGACACCACACACATCAATGCCCGAGGCAAGATTCGAACCTGCGACCGTAGCGGTCGCTCGGCTCCAGACTGTAGCGCCCAGAACAGCACGGCCACTCCGGCCGGGGGCCACAAGTTGGCAGCAAGACACTGTGCAAGCTGGAGGTGGCTTCATAATTGTATTGGCTGTGTTTACATGGACTTGACTTGGTCCGCTGATCCAAATGAACCGATCATTGACAGGAAATGGTTGTGTTCGGCTACTTGGGGACCATTTGTATGGACTTATTGTTCCCAAACAACGATGGAATTGTCACCGGGATACAGTTGTTGGCTATTGGTTTGAAGAAAATTCTGGACAATTCGAGCGAATGATTTGGCATGAGTCCTACAGAATATTTATGGGACGTAATTGAGATGTTAGATCGTGCACAAAATCCTGCACCGACAACACTTACGCAATTATGGACGGCTTTAGAGGTAGTACGGCTCAGTTTCTCTGCAGAGGACTCCCGACGACTTGTTGAGTCCACACTGCGTCGAGTTGCAGCACTACACCGGGTGAAAAGAGGCCCGATAGGATATTAGGATTTTTTTGCAACACTGTTCCAGGAAACCGCAATCTAAGACATTGTACTTTATTTAGCTAAACATGGTCGCGGTTGCGTATAAGTTGTTACTTTTTATTTGTAAATGATCAGGAAACAGAGATCTAATAATATAATTTATTTAGTAAACACAGTCGTGGCCTTATGTAAGTTGTTACTTTTTGTTTATAGATAACAGTTTTCGATCTACTACAGAGACTCTTCAGTTCTACATGCTTTGGCGATAGCAGGAATCGGAGCAGGAGGTATGCCATGATTTTTGTCACCTCAGCATATATACATATAGTGATCTATTAGTCTTCTGACTGGCTCAGTGCGTCCCGCCACCTGTTCCTCTCCCGTGTCAACCTCTTCATCTCATAGTAGCACTTGCACCCTATGTCCTCAACTATTTTTCGGGTTTATTGCAATCTGTGTATTCCTCTAGAATTTTACCCTCTACAGCTCTCTCTTGCGCCATGGAAGTTATTCCATCAACACGTACCCTATCATCCTGTCCCTTCTTCTTGTCACTGTTTACGTATGTTCCTTTCTTCACCGAGTCCGCAGAGAAATTCGTAACTCGTCTCATCAATGTTTGTAATTTTCGACAGCATACTGTAGCACGACATCTCAAACGTTTCGATACTCTTTGCTTCTCTCCCGAAAAGGACGGGATTAGAGAATCACTCCTGAAGAATCAGAGCCCAGTGGCCTGAATCACCTCACAAAATTTTACTTTAAAATCACTTTACTGATTTCATATTATTCTCCAGCTTTTGCTAGTCTTTTCATCTCTTATCTACAACAAGTTTCGATACTCCATTAACTGCCTACCTCAAAAATTTCCCTCTCTATTGCTCCTTCCAGCGTATACCGTAGCATATGTCGCTATCCTTTCCTCTACTAAGGTTCTAGCATATGCTTCTTTCCTCACCTAATTTTCAGTGCTTCTTCATGTCGTACATTGCCTGTTCAGTTAATTTTTAACATTCTTTGATAACAACACATTTCTAATGCGACCCTTTTCTTCTTCGTATTTCCCATGGTCCACGCTTATTTTCTAGACAAAGTTGTTCTCCAGACACACACATTCAGCAACTTGTGCTTCAGTATCATGTTAGTATTCTACACGTACTCTTTTAAAGAAGTAAGCTTTCCTCACGTCCGTCCCTCTGGTTCTGTCATACCTTTTACTTCGGCCGTCGTGTATAGTCTTGTGCTATACGCAGTTATGGCATTAAGCTTATCATTATTTTCCATTCTATTAAAGTTCACTACTAATGTCCTTGCTTCTTTTATTGTTAAGCCTGTCCTCTATGCGCCTTGTAGGGCATCATTATAAGTAGCCAGTACGGCTATTTTATAAAAATATGAAATATTTCCAAACACACACTCTCTGAGTAGTCTGTATTATACGAACAGTACTTATTACGGTGCTAGGAACTGGTCCGATACGTATTGAAATGGGTCGCCAATCAACATTCAGTGAGCTATGTTCATTGCATCTGACAAAAAAAAAAAAAAAAAAAAAAAAGAATACATTAAGGATATGATCAGGTAAAATTCAAATGTTCAAATGTGTGTGAAATCTTATGGGACTTAACTGCTAAGGTCATCAGTCCCTAAGCTTACACACTAATTAACCTAAATTATCCTAAGGACAAACACACGCACCCATGCCCGAGGGAGGACTCGAATTTCCGCCGGGACTGGTAAATTTAGCCAGTGGCTGAATCCATCCGTGTGTATTATAAACTTATGCTATAAGTAACAAATTATTTTCCAGCGCTTATCATACGCTTTTATCTTCAACGTAGCAGAATTCCTTCAAGTCTTCAACTGGTACCCAATTTCGACGTTCAGTAATATAATTTCAGCTAAAATTCTTTAATTTCGTAATTCTTTTGTTTACTTTTAGTCCCTATTCTGCGCCCATTTCATTCATCAGGTTCTGTAATTCTTCATAGCTTCCACTAAATCAGCATTCTATGTACCGACTTGACAGAAAATCCTAGGAAGTTCTGGTCTTACGTTAAATCAGTAAGTGGCTCGAAACAGCATATCCAGACACTCCGGGATGACGATGGCATTGAAACAGAGGATGACACGCGTAAAGCTGAAATACTAAACACCTTTTTCCAAAGCTGTTTCACAGCACTGCAGTTCCTTCTCTAAATCCTCGCACAAACAAAAAAATGGCTGACATCGAAATAAGTGTCCAAGGAATAGAAAAGCAACTGGAATCACTCAACAGAGGAAAGTCCACTGGACCTGATGGGATACCAATTCGATTCTACACAGAGTACGCGAAAGAACTTGCCCCCCTTCTAACAGCCGTGTACCGCAAGTCTCTAGAGGAACGGAAGGTTCCAAATGATTGGAAAAGAGCACAGGTAGTCCCAGTCTTCAAGAAGTGTCGGCGAGCAGATGCGCAAAACTATAGACCTATATCTCTGACGTCGATCTGTTGTAGAATTTTAGAACATGTTTTTTGCTCGAGTATCATGTCGTTTTTGGAAACCCAGAATCTACTATGTAGGAATCAACATGGATTCCGCAAACAGCGATCGTGTGAGACCCAACTCGCTTTATTTGTTCATGAGACCCAGAAAATATTAGATACAGGCTCCCAGGTAGATGCTATTTTTCTTGACTTCCGGAAAGCGTTCGATACAGTTCCGCACTGTCGCCTGATAAACAAAGTAAGAGCCTACGGAATATCAGACCAGCTGTGTGGCTGGATTGAAGAGTTTTTAGCAAACAGAACACAGCATGTTGTTATCAATGGAGAGACGTCTACAGACGTTAAAGTAACCTCTGGCGTGCCACAGGGGAGTGTTATGGCACCATTGCTTTTCACAATATATATAAATGACCTAGTAGATAGTATCGGAAGTTCCATGCAGCTTTTCGCGGATGATGCTGTAGTATACAGAGAAGTTGCAGCATTAGAAAATTGTAGCGAAATGCAGGAAGATCTGCAGCGGATAGGCACTTGGTGCAGGGAGTGGCAACTGACCCTCAACATAGACAAATGTAATGTATTGCGAATACATAGAAAGAAGGATCCTTTATTGTATGATTATATGATAGCGGAACAAACACTGGTAGCAGTTACTTCTGTAAAATATCTGGGAGTATGCGTGCGGAACGATTTGAAGTGGAATGAACATATAAAATTAATTGTTGGTAAGGCGGGTACCAGGTTGAGATTCATTAAGAGAGTCCTTAGAAAATGTAGTCCATCAACGAAGGAGGTGGCTTACAAAACACTCGTTCGACCTATACTTGAGTATTGCTCATCAGTGTGGGATCCGTACCAGATCGGGTTGACGGAGGAGATAGAGGAGATCCAAAGAAGAGCGGCGCGTTTCGTCACAGGGTTATTTGGTAACCGTGATAGCGTTACGGAGATGTTTAACAAACTCAAGTGGCAGACTCTGCAAGAGAGGCGCTCTGCATCGCGGTGTAGCTTGCTCGCCAGGTTTCGAGAGGGTGCGTTTCTGGATGAGGTATCAAATATATTGCTTCCCCCTACTTATACCTCCCGAGGAGATCACAAATGTAAAATTCGAGAGATTAGAGCGCGCATGGAGGCTTTCAGACAGTCGTTCTTCCCGCGAACCATACGCGACTGGAACAGGAAAGGGAGGTAATGACAGTGGCACGTAAAGTGCCCTCCGCCACACACCGTTGGGTGGCTTGCGGAGTATAAATGTAGATGTAGATGTAGATTGTCATCAGCACTTCTTATCACTGATACTTCACCCATAATTTTTATCGTTCTCCTGAGCTTTTTTTGTTTCCGCCATTGCTTCTATTGCTTCTTCGACGTACAGGGTGTGCAGTAGGGAAGAAAAATTGCAGTGTCGAGTAGCACGCTTTTCATACAATCCCACCCCTCTCGGACTTACGTTCTTGAACGCATTGTATGTTACCCGCCTTATATATAACTTTGAACATCATCAATCATTCTACACCTTCGAAAGCTTTTTCAATAAATCTCATGAAAATTTGTCTGTTTTCTTAAGAAGGTATCTCCATTATCAAGCGCAACGTCAACAGTGCTTCTCTGGTGCCTTTACTTTTCCTAAAACCAAACCTAGAATCCTCTAACAGATCCCCTACTTCCTGCTCCATTCTTCTGTATGTAATTCTTGGCACGAAGTTGGATATATGAGCTTTTAAGCTGGTGGTGCGATATATCGCATTTATCTACTTCCTGCGTCTTTGAAGTTGTCTGAATGATATTACTCCGAGGGTCCAGTCCCTGAGATTCTACTCAGCAACTTGAACAGTCATGTGGTTGCCACCACCCACAATGATTTTAGAAATTCCAGACGCTGTTGCCATGTCTCATAGCAAGTCCTGGAAACATGTTTAAAATTCTGACTGCAGTATCGGTTCCCATGTCTTCCAGATTAATACCCAATTCTTCTGTTATCACGTTAGCAGACAGCTCCTCAACCTCGCTCATTAACGTTCTCAACCTCATCGCTTTCTCCTCTGCAATTACCAATGTAATTCCTTTTGTATTTTCAGTGCTGACACTGCGGGAAATTGTATGTTGTATGACGATCATTTCGGCTTTAGAAATGCGGAGACACCAGAGAGGCATTTCTGGTGCTGTACGTGACAGTGAAATCAAGACACGCGAATAGGACTCGTCCAAACAAAAAGTGTTTGTCAATATAAAATCGCGCAAGATGTTCGAACTTCTCAGAAAAATAGGCGTTAGCTTTAGGTAAAAAACGTACACTATGCAATACATAGCAGAAAAATTCCAGAAATAGTAATAATGGAACACCAAGAACTAATTGATCAGGCGAGAAAGGGAATACTTAAACTGGAAAATATGGAATAAACAATGAAGGAAATAAAAGAAAATCAAAATGTAAGACTACATTTCGGGTGAGATGTCATGACAAGATTCGCTGATGACATTGCAGCCCCCAGTCAGAGTGTGTAGGAACTGCAGGACCTGTTGACTGATATGAACCGTGTAAAGGCTATAGGATATGGTTTGAAAGTAAACCGAATAAAGACGATAGTAATGAGGAGTAGCAGAAATGAGATCAGCGATAAGCTTATCACCATTAGAGACCACGAATTACATGAAGTGAAGGAATTCTGCTACCCTGGAAGTAAAATAGCACATGACTGTCAAAGCAGGACGGGGGGGGGGGGGGGGGGGGGGAGGTATAAAAAGCAGGTTAGCACAAGCAAAGAAGAATTCCTGGCCATAAGAATTCTACTAATGTCAAACATCGGCCTTAACTTCAGGAGCGAATTTCTAAAAATGTACGTTTGGAGAACAGCACTGGATTGTGGCGTATCGTGAACTGTCGGAAAACCGGAAAAGAAGAGAACTGAGGCATTTGATATTTGGTGGTATGGGAGTATGTCAAAAATTAGAAATTACTTGTAGCGTTACGGCAAAAAATCAGAGAGAAGGGGAACACGTGGATAATACTGACGAGAAGGAACAGGGGGACGGGGCATGTAATTGAGGGAGTTGAAGAGGGAAAAAACTGCTGGGGAAGACAGAGATTAGACTATAACCGACAAATAATTGAACACGATTCGTGCAAGTATTGCTCTGAGATGAAGGAACTGGAATAGGAGAGAAATTCGTGGTGAGCCTATTCATCTAGTCTCAGGACTGATGACAATCACACACACACACACACACACACACACACACACACACACACACACACACACACTATAGAAAGGTGTTGATATTCCGCCCACTGACGGTGTATCTCTATGTTTGAGCTTGTCAAACTTGCTTTGACAATATGCGTTACAACTGGACAACTGACGACTGCAAGACATAGTTCTATGAAATACCACACATGAGTTTGATCAGGTACATCTGAAGATGAGGGTAGCAGACTCGCAAACGACGACGTTACAACAAAAAAGTGGAGAATATTTAATTGCAGTCCGAAACGAAATTATTCTCATCCTCAACTTACCATACTACTTCGTTTCCACGACTCTGTCAAATACGGAAAGTTTAATTATTGCTCCACATCTTTCTTCTAATAACCATTTTTGTATTTTCTTCATTCTTCGACCAGCTGAAGTATTTCTCCTGTTGCGAAAGATTAATTCACGGTTTCTTTCATTGCGCCTTTATTTGTCCCAAATATCTATGATGCTGGGATGTTCATTTCTATGTAAATGAATTGCCTGCTGCAGTACTCACTCTCGCGGCAACTAGGATGTAAGACAACCAGTTACGGTGTCGAAGGTTTTGCAGGAGACCACGACAACAATGTCGTTCATAACAAAGCTCACAAAACTTTTTTAGGTTCTTCTTGCCAGCTGTTGTGTACACCTAAAGGCAGTAAGATACTCAACTTTCTTTCTTCATCTCTTCATTTCAGACCATTGTTTTCTTGAACACATTCTCTGCGTGTATTTGCCAAACAGAATTGCACATTACAGAACGACATTTTCACTCTGCAGCGGGGTGTGCGCTGATATGAAACTTCCTGGCAGATTAAAACTGTGTGCCGGACCGAGACTCGAACTCGGGACCGAGTCTCGGTCCGGCACACAGTTTTAATCTTCCAGGAAGTTTAAGAGTTACATTATATTTGCCAGGACGTCCTCTATAGGAACTGTTCTCGCATCTCGCATGGATGGTTGATAGGAAGTAACGCAAGGTTTAGACCTTTTTTTTATTTTTATTTTTTTATTTTTTTCAGTTCTAGCCTTTCACTAGATTTCTGTGGAACTATAACGTGTGACCGAAGAATAGGAGATGGTAATTCCATTTTGATTTATGAGGTTTGCCTGAGATTGCTTTTGAAGTACCGGGAAAGAAATTTCTTTTGTACGAGTAGCTGGCAACATGTTTGACGACACAAGTAGAGGTGGTTGGTTGTAGCACCGGTGGAAGTGTTGTAAGTTTCGATTACGCGTTGAAGTCTGCAAGATGTATCGAAATTACATCGCTGACGTCGTACTCGAGTTCTATCACGAATGAAACGTGACGGGCACGGCGCAGGGAGCTCAGGGAGCACAGGTCTGGACGCCTCCTTGGCGGAAGCCCGCGGTGGTGTAAGCTACGCTGTTCCCTCTGGAGCTGTTAATTATGGGGCCGGCATGGCGCCGCCAGGTGGGAGAAAACTTCCCAACACGGGTTCCCACTCACGCGCGCGCTCGAAATGCGACGAGCCCGCTAATCGCTGAAGTTACTCGCCGTCTAACGGGCAGCTTGGCGCAGGAAAACAGCGGCCCAGGCCTCGTCCGTTCTGCTAGGGTGCGCGGAGCGAGGCGCTCCCTTCCGCACGGCGGTGTCGCCAGAGCATCTGGTAGGCCTCACCTGCTTGTAGTTGGAGAAGAGATAGCGGAACTTCAGCAAGAATGGACTGGATTTCTGTACAACAGAGGTACTGAAAACAATATCACAATTTAATTTTCAGTGCAACCCGCAAACGGTTTACTTCACATATCACAGTTCGACTACCGTTGTTCGACTGAGGATGCTCTTTATGCGTTCATTCATCAAATATTACAAACATTAAGTAATAAAATATTGCCAGTTGATATTTTTTGTGATCTTTACAAGGCGTCAAGAGACGCACCTGACAGCGGTGAGATACCAATCTGAATACGACCCAACTACCAGAGTGATGGTCTGTGGCGCCATGTCTTTTCACAGCAGGACCCCTTCGATTGTCATCTCCGGCTCTTTTACGGCACAGTGGTATGTCGACAATATTCAACTCCTCGTTTTGTCGCCCTTCAAGACAAGCCCTCATGGACTTACATTTCGGAGAGATGATAGATACTGCCCGCCCGCACACGTCGAGTGTTTGGTTCAAATGGTTCTGAGCATAATGGGACTTAACTTCTGAGGTTATCAGTCCCCTAGAACTTAGAACTACTTAAACCTAAGTAACTTAAGGACATCACACACATCCATGCAGGGTTCGAACCTGCGACCGTAGCAGTTGCGCCTCGACCAGCTCGGTCACACCGGCCTGCGTCGAGTGTTTCTACTGCTTGCCAAACCCTATCTTGGTTCTCAAGGTTGCCGGATCCCTTCCCAACTAACAACGTTTGTATCATTTTGGGCAGTGGCCTCGTGGTTTTGACGCGTCAATTGGACAGAATTTGACACGATATCACTCAGGAGGACGTCCAACAACTCCATCTATTAATACCAAGCCGAATAACTGCTTGCATGTGGGATAGAGGTGAACCATAGCATTACTGACTTTCTTAATTTGTGAAGCTCTTTCTCTTGAAACAAGTCGTCCAATTTTTCTAAAAATTTTAGTCGTTTGTTCAGCTGTAGATATACTTCTCATCTACCGATTCCCGTCCTTCTTTTTGCATACATTACGTCTGCCATTTCTCCAAAAGACCACTTCCTCCACTCTTCCCTACGCACGTAAACTCCGTCCACAGGCCCTGGCGGACCCAGCGGTACCGACCGGCCGCCTCATCCCTCAGCCCACAGCCGTCACCGGATGCGGATATGGAGGAGGGGCATGTTCAAAAAATGGCTCTGAGCACTATGGGACTTAACTGCTGTGGTCATCAGTCTCCTAGAACTTAGAACAAACCGAACTAACCTAAGGACATCACACACATGCATGCCCGAGGCAGGATTCGAACCTGCGACCGTCGCGGTCGCGCGGCTCCAGACTCTAGCGCCTAGAACCGCTCGGCCACTCCAGCCAGCGGAGGGGCATGTTGTCAGCACACCACTCACCCGGCCGCATGTCTGTTTCCGACACCGGGACGCTACTTCTCTATCAAGTAGCTCTTCAGTCTGCCTCACAAGGGCTGAGTGCACCCCGCTTGCCAACAGCGCTCGGCAGACGGGATGGTCACCCAACGAAGTGCTTGCCTAGCCCGACAGCGCTTGACTACGGTGACCTGACGGGAACCGGTGTTACCACTGCGGCAGGGCCGTTGGCACTCTTCCCTACATACCGCAGTTTAAACCTTGACTCATAACACTTCTTCTTTCCCCATTACCTAAACCGTTCCTGCGCTAACCTACATCCATGTCTCTTACAATCTCTCTCGCTCTCAACTGTCTTCCTTCTCCATTTACAGAACATAAATAATAATTCTAACATAACTGGAACAGCAGTCTGTCAAATAAATAAATAAAAATTACACTGCGCACATTACAAACTTTAACGTTTCTTATCTTAGAGTATAATCACTGTATTTTTTCCTACTTATATCGATGAGCACGTGTATTAATTATCAGAAATAAAGGCCTGGATTGTCATATATTACACCACAATTAAAACGGACCTCTGTAGGAGGTGTGTTCCTCTGTACCGCTAATCTACTGTTCGTTTAACGACAATATGCGTATTCCGTGTAATGAAAGTGTGCTTCAGATAGTAACAAACTCCACTAACTTACGATGCTAAACCGTATGCTAACCTGACCTACTCCGGGCTATTTATACCGTCTTATTAATAATACCTACGCAGGGAGAGGTATTTCTTGTCGGTCAAAGATGCCAGTCTTATGAAAAACCCACATTTCATCTAAATGCTTCTCTCTGTACCGCCACGTTTTCCTGTTTGCATCTCTACGTTATCCGCTGTACACCATCGTAGCACAAACGCTTAATGTCTAGAAATCTAATCATAGCTACATTCTATCAGGACAGCAATCATGGAATGTTAATGACAAATAGGCAGTGAGAATGTTCAACCATAGCTTTCATAGGAGAAGGCAGAAAGTAAACGCACAAGCAGGTAACTTCCATCTGGCGATGGCTGCCTACGGTACAAGTGTGGAAAAGCAGGCAACTTTCAATAGAACAACACAATTCGCAGCACCTGAAATAAACGTCTGTGTCAGTCGTCAAAAACTGGTGAAAAAATGGAAGTAACAATTTGGTTGAAGACACGGAATCACTCACGCTGGAAAACCTGACAGAGAATGTCCGAAGTTACTTTCACAACTGACGAATTCACCTCGTTTAGAACGAGGTCTTGAATTTTGTCTACTAAGAACTCTTGAGTACTGTTCGGAACCTAGTGCGGTTCTTCCGTAAGATTTTCTTAAACTTTGGTCTTATATTAGTTACTACAAAAACGTGATCTGAGCCTACAACTGTTCGTCAGTACGTCTTATAATCTCTTATCTGATTTCCAGGTCTCTGTCTGACCATGATGTAATCCATCAGGAAGATTCTCGAGGCTCCGGGAGTTTTCCAAGTGTACTTCGTCCTCATGTGGTTCATGAATCGAGTATTTGATATTTAGTCCGGAACTCAGTATTTCTCCTCTCTCATTCCTACTGCCAAGCCCGTATTCTCCCGTGACCGTTTTTCTGCTCCTTTCCCTGCAACTGCATTCCGATCTTCCAGGATTATTAGATTTTCATCTCCCTTTATGTATTGAAGTGTCTGTTCAATAACCTCATATACTTCCTCTAACCCTTCATCCTCTGCTTGTGACGTCGTTATGTATACCTGAACTTATATGAATTCGTCGCGTCTGTTATTTCTGACATGACCGAAAGAACAGACACCACGCGTTCATGTCACTGATTCGTCTGGATGGGCAATGTATCCACCCCCTTCAGTGAAGATGGACAAGTACGTCCCATTTCCTGCGGTATCTCAGAGAAGCGAGCATAGAGGAAATAGGCAGCGACTGTGGATAGGAGGCGTTCGGGGAGAATGTGGGAAGGGCTGTCAGGCGTGCCGAGGTAGTCGACGCAGTTGTGATAACGATGTGTCCCGGATGGCTCAGTAGTTGCCACACCTGCCTAGTAAGCAGGAAATGACGGGCTCAAATTCCGGTCCGGTATACATTTTCCCCTGTCGACGCTGATTCCGCGTAATTTTCCAGTGTAGCTGACAACAGTAACTCCTTTCCTTCCCTTTCTCCCCTCCCTCCCCACTCCCACCATCAATTTACGTACAGTATACCTGATCTATTGTTGTCGACGTTTGTTGGCTGCCAAATCTGACGGAAACAACGGTATCACTGAACTGAGCTGTTCAGTAACTCAGTCCCTGCACTACTTTCCTATTCATTGCGAATTCGGTTCCTACTACACCATTTTTTGCTTCTGTTGATATTACCTTGTAATCGTCTGATGAGAAATCCTTGTCTTTTTTTCCATTTCGCTTACTGACGCCCTCTATATCTAGTACGAGCCATAGCGTTTCGCTTTTCAGATTTTCTACTTTCCCTATTCACGTTGGTGTATAGAATATATGAGTCTGGCGATATACCATCTGACTTTCGGAAAAGCATCATCCACACAATTCCGAAGACGGAAAGGGCTGACAAGTGCGAGAATTATCGCACAATCAGCTTAACAGCTCATGCATCGAAGCTGCTTACAAGAATAATATACAGAAGAATGGAAAAGAAAATTGAGAATGCGCTAGGTGACGATCAGTTTGGCTTTAGGAAAAGTAAAGGGACGAGAGAGGCAATTCTGACGTTACGGCTGATAATGGAAGCAAGGCTAAAGAAAAATCAAGACACTTTCATAGGATTTGTCGACCTGGAAAAAGCGTTCGACAATACGAAATGGTGCAAGCTGTTCGAGATTCTGAAAAAAGTAGGGGTAAGCTGTAGGGAGAGACGGGTCATATACAATATGTACAACAACCAAGAGGGAATAATAAGAGTGGACGATCAAGAACGAAGTGCTCGTATTAAGAAGGGTGTAAGACAAGGCTGTAGCCTTTCGCCCACATTCTTCAATCTGTACATCGAGGAAGCAATGATGGAAATAAAAACAATGGCTCTGAGCACTATGCGACTCAACTTCTGAGGTCATCAGTCGCCTAGAACTTAGAACTAATTAAACCTAACTAACCTAAGGACATCACACACATCCATGCCCGAGGCAGGATTCGAACCTGCGACCGTAGCGGTCACGCGGTTCCAGACTGAAGCGCCTTTAACCGCACGGCCACACCGGCCGGCTGGAAATAAAAGAAAGGTTCAGGAGTGGAGTTAAAATACAAGGTGAAAGGATATCAATGATACGATTCGTTGATGACATTGCTATCCTGAATGAAAGTGAAGAAGAATTAAATGATCTGCTGAACGGAATGAACAGTCTAATGAGTACACAGTGTGGTTTGGGAGTAAATCGGAGAAAGACGAAGGTAATGAGAAGTAGCAGAAATGAGAACAGCGAGAAACTTAACATCAGGATTGATGGTCACGAAGTCAATGAAGTTAAGGAATTCTGCTACCTAGGCAGTAAAATAACCAATGACGGACAGAGCAAGGAGGACATCAAAAGCAGACTCGCTATGGCAAAAAAGGCATTTCTGGCCAAGAGAAGTCTACTAATATCAAATACCGGCCTTAATTTGAGGAAGAAATTTCTGAGGATGTACGTCTGGAGTACAGCACTGTATGGTAGTGAAACATGGACTGTGGGAAAACCGGAACAGAAGAGAATCGAAGCATTTGAGATGTGGTGCTGTAGACGAATGTTGAAAATCAGTTGGACTGATAAGGTAAGGAATGAGGAGGTTCTACGTAGAATCGGAGAGGAAAGGAATATGTGGAACACTGATAAGGAGAAGGGACAGGATGATAGGACATCTGGTAAGACATGAGGGAATGACTTCCATGGTACTAGAGGGAGCTGTAGAGGGCAAAAACTGTAGAGGAAGACAGAGATTGGAATACGTCAAGCAAATAATTGAGGACGTAGGTTGCAAGTGCGCCTCTGAGATGAAGAGGTTAGCACAGGAAAGGAATTCGTGGCGGGCCGCATCAAACCAGTCAGTAGACTGATGAAAAAAAAAAAAAAAAAAAGCAGATACAACACAAAATGTCTATTTAACGAAACGTAATCGTCATTTCTGAAAGGAACTTAGGATGTACGCAAGGGAGCGTGAATGGGGCGTTACTGGTCACGACAAAATATGAATGACTCGGTAACTACGGAAGTATCGTGAGGCCATTCGCCTATGATGTTGCTGTGCATGGAAAACTCGGAGCACCATAAGACTGTAGAAAAAGGAAGAAAAAGTGTATCAGTGAACATGTAAGCTCGGTTTAGTCACGACTCTCTTTAGGTTTGACGTAATTGCACTTAGAATAAAAGACGTAAATAATTCGTGCCTAAGAATACAAATACTGAGGACACAGTGCGCCGAGAGTCGTATGACGCCAGTAGGGCGAATCGTTGCGGCAGTATATTTCGGCAGGACAGACAGAGGTTAGTGAGGATGTGCAATATTGACGGCAGCGGCGTGCGTCAGGCGCTCTTGACGCCACCTCTCGGCATTCTGGGCGCGGGTTGCGGCACCGGAAGGTTAGCTTAGCGGCCGCGCGCCTAGGGCTGTGGGCCACTATTTACGTGCTGGCAGCGATCCGCGGGTGGCGCAGTCGTCCCACGGGGGCAGACCCTAACTCAAGACACGGCGACAATGGGATCCGGGAAACATGCGGCCGCCTCTGCCCGCCGCTGCCGGCAAATGTCAAGGTCCACTGCATCCGACGGCCCGGGTCTAGGCCGTCCCGCTGCGTAACAGAGCCGTTCCCCAAAAATGCCGCCAGTCGCGAGCAAAGGCTCTGGTAATGATAAAGGAGGGGGGGGGGGGGGGGAGGGGGTTAGGGGGCAGTTTTCGATTCTCTGTATGAAATATTGGTTATACAGGGTGTTACAAGAGGTACGGCCAAACTTTCAGGAAACATTCCTCACACACAAATAAAGAAAAGATGTTATGTGGACATGTGTCCGGAAGCGCTTAATTTCCATGTTAGAGCTCATTTCAGCTTCGTCAGTATGTGCTGTACATCCTCGATTCACCGCCAGTTGGCCCAATTGAAGGAAGGTAATGTTGACTTCGTTGCTTGTGTTGACATGCGACTCATTGCTCTACAGTACTAGCATCAAGCACATCAGTACGTACCATCAACAGGTTAGTGTTCATCACGATCGTGGTTTTGCAGTCAGTGCAATGTTTACAAATGCGGAGTTGGCAGATGCCCATTTGATGTATGGATTAGCACGGGGCAATAGCCGTGGCGCGGTACGTTTGTATCGAGACAGATTTCCAGAACGAAGGTGTCCCGACCGGAAGACGTTCGAAGCAATTGATCGGCGTCTTAGGGAGCACGGAACTTTCCAGCCTATGACTCGCGACTGGGGAAGACCTAGAACGACGACGACACCTGCAGTGGACGAGGCAATTCTTCGTGCAGTTGACGATAACCCTAATGTCAGCGTCAGAGAAGTTGGTGCTGTACAAGGTAACGTTGACCACGCCACTGTATGGAGAGTGCTACGGGAGAACCAGTTCTTTCCGTACCATGTACAGCGTGTGCAGGCACTATCAGCAACTGATTGGTCTCCACGGGTACACTTCTGCAAATAGTTCATCCAACAATGTGTCAATCCTCATTTCAGTGCAAATGTTCTCTTTACGGATGACGCTTCATTCCAACGTGATCAAATTGTAAATTTTCACAATCAACATGTGTGGGCTGACAAGAATCCGCACGCAATTGTGCAATCACGTCATCAACACGGATTTTTTGTGAACGTTTGGGCAGGAGTTGTTGGTGATGTCTTGATTGGGCCCCATATTCTTCCACCTACGCTCAATGGAGCACGTTATCATGGTTTCATACGGGATACTCTACCTGCGCTGCTAGAACATGTGCCTTTAAAAGTACGACATAACATGTGGTTCATGCACGATGGAGCTCCTGCACATTTCAGTCGAAGTGTTCGTACGCTTCTCAGCAACAGATTCGGTGACCGATGGATTGGTAGAGGCGGACCAATTCCATGGCCTCCACGCTCTCCTGACCTCAACCCTCTTTACTTTCATTTATGAGGGCATTTGAAAGCTCTTGTCTACGCAATCCGGTACCAAATATAGAGACTCTTCGTTCTCGTATTGTGGACGGCTGTGATACAATACCTTTTCTCCAGGGCTGCATCAGCGCATCAGGGATTCCATGCGACGGAGGGTGGATGCATGTATCCTCGCTAACGGAGGACGTTTTGAACATTTCCTGTAACCAAGTGTTTGAAGTCACGCTGGTACGTTTTGATGCTGTGTGTTTCCATTCCATGATTAATGTGATTTGAAGAGAAGTAATAAAATGTGCTCTAACATGGAAAGTAAGCGTTTCCGGACACATGTCCACATAACATATTTTCTTTCTTTGTGTGTGAGGAATGTTTCCTGAAAGTTTGGCCGTACCTTTCAGGAACACCCTGTATACCTGCAAGAAGTACGATCTGTCACGAAGACTTTGTTTTCTGCAGAACATTAAGAAGAAAATAACTTGATCATGATGTGTCAGTGCCAAGTAACATAGCTCGATGAAACTTTGACCACACGTAGGGAGAACTGCTTCAGTTTAATACAGAAGGTAACAGAAGGAAATATGCAATGAGACGAATAGAAATATAACTTTTATTCAAAGATAATAATTTCACTGAATTCACCACGATTTGTGATGGTCCACAAAAATAAAAAATGTGAAACATGATTCTTAATAGAATGTGTGACCACCACGGGTGGCACTGCATGCTCTGCAACGAGCTCCCAGGCTTTCCACAGGGTTGGTAAGGAGTTCTTGGGGTAGGGCGTTCCATTCCACCACCAGCATGTTTGACGACTGCTGAAAAGCCTTCCAGGAATTTGGACGTGCTACAATTTATCTCCCCAAAATCTCATGGAATTTAAATCAGATGGATGGGAATGCCAGTCCTTTCGCTGAGTATCCCCTTGTTTCATGAGTTCCTCCACCTGCGCTGTTCGATGCAGTCACATATTGTCATCCACAAAAATGAAGTCAGGACCCTGAAACGACGCACGTGGCGAAGGAATACAGTGACACACTAGGGATGACTGCTGAGTATAACGTTTCCAGAGATTTGGAGGTTCGTTAGTTGGTTGGTTTAGGGGAGCGGCCTTGGTTTGGGGGAGGGGACCGAACAGCGAGGTTATAGGTCCCATCGGGTTAAGGACCGTGCCCTTTCAAAGGAACCATCCCATCATTTGCTTGAAGCGATTTAAGGAAATCATGGAAAACCCAAATCAGGACTGCCGGACACGGGTTTGAACTGTCGCCCTCTGGTTGCGAGTAAAGTGTGCTAATCACTGCGCCACCTCACTCGGTACGAGTACAGGATGGACTTTCGCGCCATGAATTTTTACGATTATAAAAAGGTTTTAAGCGCCGAAGAATGCCATTCTTCTTTGCTGCGTGTTTTTGGCGAAGCTTCCCCTTCTAGGGCCACAGCTGGAAATTGGATTCGCGAGTTTTCGAGGGGTGGCAGTCAATTGAAGATGAACCTCGTCCCGGTCGGCCAGCAACAGCTGTGACTCCTGAAAACATTGATGCTGTGAGGAAAATGATCAAAGAAGATCCACATCTTACATTTTGCGACATTGAAGGGACCCTAAATATTGGATCAACAGCAGCACAGACCATCGTTCATAGTCACTTAGGCCTTACTAATAGATGTGCCCGTTGGGTGCCACATTCCCTGTCAGAAACCCAAAAGGAGGCGAGAGTGGACTGGTGTCGTTTCATGCTCGAAAAGACCCAAGACACCTACAATATCGTCACAGGTGATGAAACGTGAGTCTACCATTATGACCCTGATACGAAGAGACAGTCTTCTGTGTGGTGCTCCCGAGGGGAGGAAACGCCCACAAAAGTTCGACGAAGTCGGAGCTCTGGAGAAAAGGTGGTGGCAACTTTTTTCACAAAGATCGGGCATCTCACGTCCGTGACCTTGGACACACGCCGTACAGTCAATGCTGAATGGTACGTGAACGATTGTCTTCCAAAAGTCATCGCCTCATGGAAGTCACAGCATCCAAAGTCCAAGAGTGGGCACCTTCTGCTGCATCACGACAATGCATCACAGGGCTGCCAGAACGATAGACTTTCTGGGGAAGGAAAAAGTGCGAGTGTTACCCCACCACCCTATTCACCTGACCTGGCCATCTGTGACTTCTTTCTGTTCCCTAAGACTAAGGAAAAAATTCGAGGGCAGCGGTTTTCATCAGATGAATAGACCATTGCAGCGTACGAGAGTGCACTAAGTGACATCCGAAAAGAAGCTTGGACTGACACATTTCCTAAGTGATTTCAGAGAATGGAAAAATGTATACATGCTAATGGAGAGTATTTTGAAAATTTGTAAACCTTTTTTTGCAGATAAATTTTTTCACACATTCTGCTAAAAACTTTCGACATAGCCCTCGTAGAGGTCAATATGTCACTGTAATATTACGTCTCCCACCACCTTATCACCTGGACGATCAACACGATCGTGTTCGTGTTGCCTACCGCAAGCGTAACACTGAGCTTGTCGGGAGGGGCAGTACTGGCGTTTCTGCTGTGAATAACACCCAGGGCAAGACTTAATTCTGTTCGCCTGTTCAGCGAACTGCTTATGCGGTGTGGAGGGCTGATTATACAGCGTGGCTAACTCAAGCCGCCGGAGCGATCGCAGCTAAGGGACTCAACACGACAAACAGCTGGCTGCTCAAATGTATGAGCCGACAAGGCACCAGAATGGTACTGATCTTGTATATGCACTATCTGCTGGAATGATGGACTGGGCTGTTTCAAAATCTGTTCTCTGATTATGACATCAAGTACATTGTACATGCTCGCATCACGCAACATAACGTGTGAATATAAAGCAATGCATGCACATGTGAATTTGCATTTCTTTGTCATCTCCTGCAAATCTGTTACCCACTTTCGATAAGACTGTTCTGACCGTATTTGCAATAAAAGAATTAATACCTAGCTGCTACCACATTCACTTGTTGGTCAAAGTAGTTTGTTATGTTACTACTTGGCGGTAATCAAGTTAACTTGGAGTGGCGTTAGGTTCAAACGGCTCTGAGCACTATGGGACTTAACTTCTGAGGTCATCAGTCCCCTAGACTTTAGAACTACTTAAACCTAACTAACCTAAGAACATCACACACATCCATGCCCGAGGCAGGACTCCAACCTGAGACCGTAGCGGTCGCGCGGTTCCTGACTGTAGCGCCTAGAACCGCTCGGCCGCTCTGGCCGGCAGTGGCGTTAGGAAAAACCTTTTGAATGAGGCGGAACACTGCTGTTCCTACCGTTGATAATAGATAAGGAAGTTTCACAGTACCTGGCTTACTGTGAGCTAGTAAATACGCCTCGAACTGTTGCAGCCACTAGCGCCATTCCTTGTTTACTAAATTGTCGGAAAGGTAGTATAGCAGCTGTAGTAGGCGATGCTTGTTCTGTCGGGCGCGCAGCGTTGGCCATTAGCTGCTGCACCGTGCTGAGTAGTGCAGAGATCTGCTGCGTCAGAAAGTGAAACATCTGCATTAGCTGTGTTGCATCTAACGTCTGCAGCTGCTTCGCCAGAGCATGGGGTGGCGCAGGTGGGGTCGGCGTGTTGGAAGACATAAATGCAACAAACAGAAAAAAAATATGGACGAAGAAATATTCTGCAACGCCCACCTGAAAACATTGATTAGCAAAAACGACAAGAAACTGTTAAAGCAATAAGCGCCCCTGAAAAATAAAGACAATAGAGAATTAAGGCGCCAGCAAAAAAACACACAAATTTCCGTGGCGGTAGGCACGGAGTTTGGAGGATTCTCGTCTCCAGTTGTAGGATCTTGCCCAATCGTCTCGTATTGGGTACCTAAGGGATGCGGCATTCTTGGAATTTTATACAACAATTCAAGCAAATAACGTTAGTAGTTTTATTTCAATAAAGCAGACTGACAACACTTAACTTGTATTTACAGAGGTGTCGCAAACGATGGGCGACATGTAACCAAGTCAGTTCATGCAGGTTTGTTCCACAGTTTGTGGACCACAACAATCTGATAATGCTCCAGCAGCCCCAGAGTATTACAGTAACAGCGCTGGCCGTCAGCCATGCTATGTGAGTTGCGAAGCAAGGATAGCAGCAAAGAACGATGTAGTAAGTGGGTCGTTGTTACCACACTTGAGTGAGTCTCTTTCTTATAGGCGACGTGATTAGACACTAGGTTTCAGAGAAACAAATGGACAGTAATGGAGAATAAATGAGGCTGAATTTGAGGACGGCGCCGCCGGACCGCGAGATGACTGGGCACTGCATCTGCCGTCACAGTGTGTCTTTCGTGGGACTTGCTGTCACACCCCGCTGGCATGCTGTCTGTGCCTGCTGCCGCTGATGTTACACCCCGCTGGCATGCTGTCTGTGCCTGCTGCCGCTGATGTTAAGGCCGAGGTAGGGACTCAGCGTCACAACGCCAGCTGCCGTCCAGTGCCTGTTCGAGGGCATTGGTTCAGACCTGCACACGGCCGCCTGTGCCATTCCGGAAGAGCAGCGGGGATACATCCTGGCGTTCCGCCAGGAGGCGACGGTGTTGCAACTGGCCATGGCCTTGCCTTCCCACTGGACCTAAGTCCTGAGGCCGCTTCGCCGGCCGCTATCTTAACAGTCCATGCCAGCTGAACCGTCCGACTCCCGTGGAGAGGCATGCCAGCCTCATGTAGAACTGAACATATGATAAAGTTATATTGTTAAATTGCCCACAGCGTTTCTACCTGGTCCCCACCACCTACGGCATCACCACACACTCACCACCCCCTGCAGATGAGCTGCTGTAGAGTGGTCCACACAACTGTGCATTGCCCGTTTGGACTTAAGGAAAGACTTTTTATGGTGTTACAATTAAACTCTGAGGGATGCTCAGCGAACGACAGAAAGATACATGTTGGGAATTACTGACAGAGACAAGAAAACAGATGTTGTTAGATGACTGGAGCGCACACATCGTGTAAATAGAAATCTATCCATTGGACATAAAAATAAGAGAACAGGCTGCATGGTACTGGGTCTCTAAAGAAAAGGTAGATAAGACCAGTGACATTTTGGGGGTTCAGGTAGGAGACAAACCTGCTATCAAAAGAAGGGGGTAAAAGTTGTGGCAAACGTCATGGGAAAACGAAGAAACTGGCAGAAGGGTCTTTCAGCTGCTACCTAACATCCAAGAGCGACTTGAGATGACCTATTTTGAGCCAAGTAGGGGACTACTGCACTTCCTCACGTACATGGGCCGTACCCGACATACCTATGTCGGTTTGGGAAAAGAGCTACACCAGCGTGTGACTGTGGCGCTCGAGACGGTATACCTGAGCACATCATCTATGACTGTTTGTTATATGATGATGTGGCGCATGATCTAAGAGCAAAACTACCCGACAACGACACTTATGCCCTAATACGACTTTCCGATACCTTCAGTATTCTTAACATCCTGTCAAACGAGGTATCACAGAAGATCTTGAGAGACTTTCTAAGAAACCAAGACGGATAATGTCAAACCCGGATTAGACTGAGATGTACTCGCCATACCGCCGAGTGCGGAACAGGCCAGTCCCTCATGACTGGAATCCGCCGCACTACTGGACCAGGCCAGCGGGTGCATCACCTTCCAGGCAATGACAACTGCACTCTACTTTAGATATAGAACTAAATGGTTAGTAGTAGTAGTAGTAGACTTGGAACACTAACAATACTAACAAGTAGGGACTGCAGCGACAATACAGACGTGGCCAGCCCAGTGCCAGGGGCACGCTCACATGGACTTAGCTCAGTGAGCAGGCCTTTAATAGTAGGTTTATACATCAACTGGCACACTTGTAATCGCTGCAAAATGCACTAGTAAAGTAGGATAGCCTAACAGATTAACCTTGCTCATAGTTATACCAGTTATAGAAAAATGAAATGTAATAATGCTGTAAATTGTAGTAGTATAATATGTAGACCCACTAATCATTGAGGTGGTGGGTTATTTTGTATCTTCATATTGTTTGATTGTATTGTGTTAATAAAGAATTAAAAAAAAATAGAAATCTATGAGACCATTGAATATACATGGTGCCTCTCCCAACCAACGTAGGACTGGATATGTGTCTGCGTAAGTAACTGAAGATGACACTAATGTAGTGCCGAAACTGGTCGTGTAATTAATATGTTTTATAAAATTTAAGGTTGCTGGTATTCCTTATCTCTACAAGTGAGCTGTGACTTCCTGCGATGCTCTTGGCAGGATAGTTTCTCTGTCGAAGTTACGTGCTTTTCGGCATCCTGGTTAGCTAGCGCCCTCTATTTAGGACGGCTAAGTTGGACGGTCTCGGTCGGGGGGCAGTGACGGAGACTCGGTCGGCAGCAGTGACAGAGGAAAGACAGCGCAAGGAGCACCGCTAGTAGTCAGTCGGCGCTTGGTGTAGTGCGAGGACACACGGTGTTGACATTTCGGCGCCTGGGTCTGGCGGCGAGCCGAACTGGAGTGCGGAAGCAGTCACTGGTCAACATAGGCTCTGTTTAAGAGTCGTGTCTATCTCGAATCGTGAGGAGAGCGCGGGAGTTTACCCTGGCGTCCGTGTTAACGGCGAGCTCCTGGACTAACTTCAAATGGTGAACCATTTTGTGGTGGAACTTTTGGATGTCATTGCTTCCTGTAACCACTTTGATTTTCGCTAGTCATTCCTAAACCACTTGGACGTGGGTCCGGTATACATGGTGGCTCTGAGCACTATGCGACTTAACTTCTGAGGTCATCAGTCGCCTAGAACTTAGAACTAATGAAACCTAACTAACCTAAGGACATCACACACATCCATGCCCGAGGCAGGATTCGAACCTGCGACCGTAGTGGCCGCTCGGTTCCAGACTGTAGCGCCTAGAACCGCACGGTCACTCCGGCCGGCCCCGGTATACTTGGTATTTCAATTTTATGTAACTGTGCTGTTCCCTGGTTCCGTGGCAATGCAAGTGTCGCCGATAGGGTTTCCACATCCCACTAGGTTAATACCGGGCTGGTCCCCGTGTCCCGCCTCAGTTACACGACTCGCAGACATTTGATAACGTGCACACTATTTCATGGCTTACGTTAGATGCCGACAGCTGGGGTGCACTACTTCTGTTCCGTGATGTACGGGGTGGCGAGAGGAAGGGCATCCGGCCACCGTCTGACACTAACATGCCAAAGCCATAGTAACAGGGCCGCCCTCGCGTTGAAGTGGGACCAAGGCCCAAAAAATGATGATGATGACAAGTGTCGCCAATAGTCGGCGATTCCTTTTCATATTTTTACTGTTACTATGTTAAGCAGTCAATTTTATGAATCAAAGTTTATTATCTGTATAAAACTTAAGCTGCAAATTTAAATTGGAATTGAAAATAGTAACAATTTTGCACCGTCAAAAGGTACTTTCGTATTTACAGTTGTTTGCGGATTGCCTGGTCATTATCATCTCGAGGTGGTTGTGCTTTATAAATTTATTAAGTTAAATTTCACGTCATTGGAGTTTGTTTAATGAACTATTGCTTTAAAAGTAACTGCGGTTGTCACAATATAACGTTTAACATATCTTTCTGTGTTTGGTGCTACCAGTGCTTGGCTGTTGGTTTCAGTATTTTAGTGAACTGTGTATTAATATTGGGTTTGTGTGTTCTAGAAGCCGTTATTGGTGTGCGCATGCCTTCCTGCCTGTTGTCACATGAACTCTGGAGCACGCAATTCAGACGCGCGGCCGATGTGAACGCCAAACGTCGAGAATGTGCTGATTGCTTGGTAGATCTATCAGAACATTAAACTGCCGAATGTTTTCCATATTAGTTAATTCACGTATTTATGAGATCTTTCTAGTTGAGTATTTTTTTAAAAATCTAATAACTTTTACATATTGTTATTTTTCTTATTCACAAGGCCTGATAATTGACTAGTGACCTCAGATCTGTAATTACGTTAAAGTTATTTTCTATCAAGTAATTTTTTATTAATTTAAAGTTGAGGCCATAAGATTGTTTTTCCTTTAGAATTTTTTGAATTATTCTCATTGCTTTTATGCAACTGAATAACAGGATAGATCACCGCAATTTGCAAATACTAATTAATCATTATGTTGTTACCAGTGATCTGTTTTAATTAACGTGGTGAAAATAAATTTTTGTGCCCTCAATTGGCGTCATCAGCCCACTTCAGCCGCCCATGTGCCCTGCTTACCAATCCTATACCTTACCAACAAGGTTATAACCAGGCACATATCCACGTCTACTCCAATAATGGATCATCTAAAAATTAAGAAAACAAATGGATAAGGGAGTAGAATAGATTATAAGACGTAATTTTTGCCGTTACTTTGTTGAAATCTAAGAAGGAAGGACAAATAGCCAAGCGAATGGATGCTTGATGGAACTAGGAAGCACTTGGCTGGATTCCATGAGATAAGAAAAGCCCCGAAACGACATCCTAACGGGAAGTGACTGAATGACATTAGAAATGGCGCATATGAAACACTTGTACATGTAGCTGGTGACTTTAATCCATGAAAGTCATTTATTAGGTCTTTGTTCAGCAGCGGATATCAAATGGCTGGTGATGTTGATTGGCCTGTTGGTAAGAAAATAATAGTGGAAGTTACACACAGTGCTTTGTGACTATGCGACTGAGCGGCTTATTAACGGAAGATGCACTCGTATTTCTGCAGCATCCTCCGAGTTTCTGGCACTGTGTTAATTTCTGGTATTTGGTAGCTGGCTAGACAGAGCAGTGGGTGGCTCTCAGAAAAGGCGCTGCTGCACTTGAGAGCAGTAGAAGCGCAGCTGTGTAGCTGTCTACACGACAAGCCGGGAGACATAAAAACGCCAGTGGCGTCACTAATGGTGGACAGCGCCTGCGGTTTCCAGGCGACGCCCTATGGCCTTCTGCAGGGGACCTTGGGGTTCACTGCACGTTCCTCATCACTTATTCCTAGGAGCTGTCATTCACTCCCGGCGCCTCCAAACAGCTGAAAACTGTTAGAAGGGTAGTACGCTGCATCAGAGAATCGAATTTAGTGGACAATATCCTGTGACTTCCACTATCAAGCATAATGAAAGAAGTGCGTCTCTGAAAAATGGAAACAATACTAAACAAATATCACAACATTTCTGTAGGATACGGGAAAAAGCGTTAGACAGCGTAAAGTAGCGTGAGGTGTTTGAAATCCGCAGGAAAACATTTATAAGCTATAGATAAACTAAAATTTGAGAGAAAGTAATAAAGGAAGAGGAGTGATGTTGCTACGATGAAAGTAAAAAAAAAAAAAAAAAAATGCGTGAAGGATGTAGCCTAACAAGCAGACTAGTACAGACAGCACTCCCTCCACACGGATTGTAACCTAGTGTAACCTCCCAACAGTTAAAATTACAATTACCTCCCAACAGTAAAAAATAATTCTATCATTCACTTTCAGTGTACTTCCCAACAGTAAAAATTCCGTATCCTACCAATAAATAAATGACTAACCTCTCAATGAAATTGTGTCTCACTTACAATCTTTCTATAATTGACTGTGAATCTAAACTAGTAAATTTGGGACGTCAGCAGTGCTGCGTCATGGCCCCGAAAATTCATTCTGAATAAATTGAAAATTCTGACCTCAGTAAAGTCGCCGGATAACGCGTTTATATCTGCTCCTATAAGAAATTTTTCTGCCACAGCCCAGTGCAATGGTGGCCAATAGATTTGTCATGTATAAAAAGAAACAACTGATTTTTCTTTACAGTAATCCGGATGACCATGGAATGGAGAAATTAGTAAATTCTTTAAATTGAGATGAATGACTGTCGAAAGTTACTTTTTATGAGAAAGATTATTATTAAGAGATTTTTAAGAAACATTTGCATGGGACATGATATAACAATAGTACATATGTGCGAGGCTGCTTTTACCTTATACTACATCGCTCAGGCACCGCCATTGCTCCCCACGACCAGCCCAGCCAACTCGATACACCAGACTGCTAGCTACTACTTACTCCTACTGACACACAGTTCCTACTGAAGCCAACACTGCTCTCTGGTCTGAGATTCTCTTACGTATCGCAGGCAAGGCATGAGCAATCCCTCGATATTACATCTGCTCGAGTGCGCTAGCGACAAATTCCTTAGTCATGGACTTCTTACAGAATGTATACTAATCTCAAAACTAAATAAAGATTTGAGAATGAAAATTTGGTGACCACATCACCTGAAAAAAGCCTGAGGCTAAATTTTAACCATAACTGAACGCATACAAATGATTTTTCCGCAGAAACAGAGAAGTGTGAAGCTATTACATCGTTCTATCACGCACCCGAGATTAGCCCGTGAACGATTACATCTTCCATTGATCACTTGCACGATCTCTGTCAAAATTATATAGAATGAACCAGTCTCGAATCTAATGTAGACATTATTTGATTTTGTTTATGGCTACAAGCAGCCCACTTAGAACTACGATCCACGACGTCTACGATTTCATGCTGCTCTCCAAGCTACTCTGCCTTCTGCAGTTCTCACCCTCTCTGAATAACTAACGCACGGCCGTCCGGTGTGGCCGAGTGGTTCTAGGCGCTTCAGTCTGGAGCCGCGCGACCGCTGCGGTCGCAGGTTCGAATCCTGCCTCGGGCATGGATGTGTGTGATGCCCTTAGGTTAGTTAGGTTTAAGTAGTTCTAAGTTCTAGGGGACTGATGACCTCAGCTGTTAAGTCCCATAGTGCTCAGAGCCACTTCAACCATTTTTTTTTCGGCCGTCGTCAATTATTTTGCTGCCCTAATGTCTAAACTTATTTGCTATTTTCAGTCCGTCACTTCTCCTAATCTAGTCCCTTAGAATCGGCTGATATATTTGCAGTACATTCCACTACTTTTTTCCGATTGTTGATAATCTTACAACACTGTGGAAAACACTGTCCATTTCGTTCATCCGCTCCTCCTCTCTCTGGCAGAATTGTAATTATACATCAACACTCAGCAATCCACTGTGTTCACTAATCCCTGAATCGGTTTTGATGCTCGTTATTAACTCAGGATTATTTGTTACTAAGAGGTCAAGTGTGTTTTCACAACCATTTACTATTCGTGTGGGCTCATGAGCTAACTGCTCGAAATAATATTCAGAGAATGTGTTTAGCACAATTTCGGATGATATTTTATGCGTACCTCCGGTATTTAACATGTATTTTCGCCAACATATCGAGGGTAAATTCAAGTGACCACCAATTATTATCGTATGAGTCGGGTACAACAACTGTATCATCTGAATTGGGAGGTCGGTAAAAGGATCCAATTATTATTTTATTCCGGTTGCCAACAATGACCTATGCCCATACTAACTCACAGGAAGTATCTACTTCAATTTCGCCACAAGATATACTACTTCTGACAGCAACAAACACGCCACCGCCAACTGTGTTTAGCCTATCATTTCGGAACACCGTTAGGTTCTTCGCAGAAATTTCGGCAGAGCTTATATCCGGCTTTAGAAAGCTTTCAGTGCCTATAACGATTTGACCAGAGCTTCAAGCGCTAGTAGAAATATTAGCGCTTGGAGCTCTGGTACTTTCCCAGCATAGCTACGACAATTTACAGCTGTTACATCAATGGTTCCTGTATCTACGCTCTTCCTGTGTTCAGCCTGCACCCTTTGTGACTGAAGCCCTTCTTCTGTTTTCCCGAGACACTCTAACCTAAAAAACCGCCCAGTCCACAACACACAGCGCCTGCTACCCGTGAAGCCGCCTCCTGCGTATAGTGGACACATGATCTATTCAACTTCACCCGAAACATAACCACCATTTGGCGCAAGTCGAGGAATCTGCAGCCTACACGGTCGCAGATCCGTCTGAGCCTCTGACTGAGACCCTCCACTCGGCTCTGTACCGGAGGTCCGCAATCGGTCCTGTCGACTATGCTGCAAATGGTCAGCTCTGCCTTCATCTTGCAAGCAAGACTGGCAGCCTTTACCACTTCTGTTAGCCGCTCGAAACCAGAGAGAGTCTCTTCTGATCCAAAGTGACACACATCATTGTTACAGACGTCAGCAACCTCCTACAGTTGACTGCATCCTGTGCTCTTCATGGCACCTGGGAGGGGGTTTCCACATCTGGAATGACTCCACGCAGTACGTACACAGAGTACACATTGGTTTTCTAACCCTTCTTGTCAGCCAAGTCCCTAAGGGCGCCATAACGCGCTTAACGTTGGAGATCCCAACTACCAATAATCCCATCCTCTGTGGTATCCCGGATCTTGCAGGCTGAGTGTTTTCCTCTGAAACAGGACAGGCGACAGCATCTGGCTCAGCAACAGTGTCAGCCATAGACAACACCTGGAACTGAGGAGGCTTTACGTGTGGCCACCTGGGAAGTCTTTCGACGCCTGTTTCGCCCAGGTGAGGGATCAGCCTCAGTGCGAGCAGTGACTGGGTTGGCGACCAGTGAGGACGGATTGGAGGACTCAGATGTGCTGGACATCCGTTGGATCCCCACGGCCGACCCACAACAGTGGCGCCCATCCGCTGCAGCCTCAAGCTGTGAGTATTGGGACAAAGAGAGTACGAGGCCACCCTGCACTGTTGCCAGATGTATCCAAGATAGCAGTGATGACGTCATCCAAGATGACGGCCATGACATCATTCAAGATGGCGGGAAGCTTGAATTTTGGTGAGAAAGTAACATGCCTCCCTCCCCCAGAAAAATGGCTCAAAGCTCAAATTCCAACAGGATAATGCACCACTCCCCTGTTATCTCTACTAAACAAAGAAAATCCCTGGAAGATATCTCACTTCGGCTACCTCCACTGACCTAAGTCACCCGAACACTGCTTCCATCTATGAACTGGTGCCAAGTTTGAATTTTTGTGGTAAACAAAGCTCACTCAAGAGGGGCAGCAGCCTTTTCAGTAGTTGCAGGGGCAACAGTCTGGATGACTGACTGATCTGGCCTTGTAACATAGCCAAAACGGCCTTGCTGTGCTGGTACTGTGAACGGCTGAAAGCAAGGGGAAACTACAGCCGTTATTTCTCCCGAGGACATGCAGCTTTACTGTAAGAGCTGCATCAAACCAGTCTCAGGACTGAAGACCACAACAACAACAACAAGCTCACTTGGGGTTTTGCTACTAACCTAATAAAATTTCGGCAACATAGGTCACTTGTACTAGCCTAAGTCATCAGACTGTCACCTCTTCATATGAACTGGCGCCAAGTTTGAAATCCAACAGGATAATGCATCACACCACTGTTATCTCTACTAGGCAAAAAAAATCGCGGGAAAATAGCTCATTTGGTATACCTCCACTAACCTAAGTCACCCGACCGCCACCTCTTCCTACGAACTGGCACCAACTTATAATTTTGGTGGTAAACAAAATTCATTTCCCAAATATCTGCTAAACTAATAAAATGATACGAAAGAAAAGACACTTGTACTAACCTCAGTCACCAAACTGCCATCTCCTCCTAAGGATTTGTGGGAAAAGGACTTGGACATAAGTCTTTATTTAAACAATTCCATGCAAGTGTGTTCACCACAAGGTCAGGACTCCAACTCACTTAGTACACATCGCCACCACCAGAGCGCTCTCATCCATGATGTAATCCAAGATGGCGACACCCAGTTTATTCACCAAGAGCTCCTGACTCCAACTGACTTAGTACACATCAGCACCGCCAGAGGACGCTTTTATGACATCAAGTGGTGACGTAAGTACCATTATTCGAGATGCTGGCATACGGTTTCTTCACCACGAGGACTAGTACATATTGACACCACGAGAGTGCGCTACAGTGGACTTGAAATGAATTTTCGCGAATGCCACTCCCGCCTGGATTTAGAAGGAAATAGTTAAACTCTCCACCACAATCCTCAATCGTCCGCCATGTCCCTTGCCGTTCCATGTTGGTGGGCTAATGTGTACTAACGTGCACTAACCTGTACCATAGTTCAATTCTTTTCTTTTGGCGGTTCGCGCATGCCCGCCCAGATGCGGGAGATTGATGCATTGCCAGTTGCACGTGCTAAGCAAACTTACGTTTAGGGGAGAGCGCGCAGTTTATGAAGTAAAGCCACCACGGCCGCATTAACTCTTTCGCAGCTACAGAGACGTGCTCCCCGCATTCAGCGCTGTGCGTGATTTTGTCATTACTGCACTCTCGTCTGCGCAGACATATGGTGTTCTGACTGCATTGACACACTTATCATTTGATTTCACAAAAACTATTTGGCCCAAAAATTTGATTTTTACACCTCTTCTAGACTGATACCTTCCCCCATAAATGAATTAATTTTTCGATGTTCAACGCAGTTATTGTGCAGCATTAAATGTAGTAAACCACCGCACGAAATTTTGAAGAGTTTTCAGAGGTAAAAGTCCATTGCGTATACTTTCCGTATGGTTGATTTCAGTTGCCACTAGAAATTTCAAAAAATTACATTCAAACGAATAAAATTCATGAAGTAAGAAACTTCGATATTGTTTTTAAATAAAGAAAATATTAAGCACTGAACAAGGTTTGAACCCGGAACCTTTTGGTTAGCAATTACATACTTTAAACATAACCCTAACACAGCTCGTCATTCAATATACTTCTTGGAGGACTTTAAAACTAGGACGCAAAATACTGACATACACTGTTGGTATGACTACGAATTACTCACGTTTCCTCGAAGTACAATAGGAAATAAACAATTACTGCTGTTCTTTATTGCGAAAAAGTGGTTAGTGAGAATGATACAAACACCTTTCCTTGCTATCGCCCGAATTAAGAGGCTTATTGCTTGTTTGGTTCGATTAATTAATAGAATATTAAGCAATTGGTATAAAGAATGCTTTTCCCAAACTTTCTATAAAAGAAATTCTGCTATCAAGACATTGCTTTCGTTCAGTTACTTTATTTATGACTGAACGTTTCTAAAACTGAAGACACTCGTCCGTGCTCTGTACAGCAGTCGAGCTCTGGCAACGTTGTTCTCTGTTCATTGGCTGACTGTGTTTTGTGACGTCAGATGCGCAGAACGAACCTAAACTCGGCCGCCGTCATAAATGACGCGCACTTTAATGTGTACTAACGTGCACAGTGCATGATGTCATCCAAGATGGTGGGGCAAAATGGCGGGAAACTGCTCTGAACACAAGTCTTTATTTTGCAGGCAGTGTCTCCGCCACAAGATTTAGTGTCCCAAAGACCTAGTACACATTACTGCCACCAGAGGGTACTGTCAACGCTCCTATGACCTAATCCCAGATGGTGGTCTGCAGGGGCGAAAATGGCACGAAAATGACTCAGGTTGCGCTAGGCTGCTGGAGACAGTAAGGAAGGGGGCCTCTATTTATTTTCAAACATTTCATTTACATGTGGAATATATTTATCACACTGATACACAATACGCCACACAGCCCACTGATCTGAAAACTGCTCCTAAATAATGATCTCCAGACATGCAAACAACCCCTAATTTACCCAAATAATGTAAGTACGGACATTCAGACTCCTCCTAAATAATGCAGCACAGTGATGTTTAGACACACTCAGTACTCGTAAACTGTCCAAATAATGCATAGCACAGCCTACAGACCTGCTCGCAAAATAATTCAACAGACATGCAACCAACATATGCAGAAACATATAGTTCAAATGACTCTGAGCATTAAGGGACTTAACATCTGTGGTCATCAGTCCCCTAGAACTTAGAACTACTTAAACTTAACCAACCTAAGGACATCACACACATCCATGCCCAAGGCAGGATTCGAACCTGTGACCATAGTGGTCACGTGATTCCAGACTGAAGCGCCTAGAACTGCACGGCCACACCGGCCGGCCAACAACATATGCAGACACTGCCCCATGTCCACTAGAGCTAATAGCAGGCTACCGACAGTCCCGCCAAGTGACACAACCATCAGCTGTCAAACCACACACAGCTGCCCACAGGCATGATGCGGATACATCCCTTTCCATACTTGACACTAGAGAAATTCCTATCCAAATACGTCTTCACCTAGACGGCAATGATCACGTGATCAGACAGGAGCAAAGACTTACACACAGAGCGTGTGTGGTTGACGTGGCCGACGCAGGTAAAAGTTGGGTCTATACAGTTTCCGTTATGCCAATGCCACAGATCTCAAAGGCGCAGTCCCCATACTCGAGACACCTCAGGCCAATATTATCTTTACCGCACATGGCAGAATAGCACAGGCTACTTCCATCAAACGGAACATACGTGGTGTGTTCAGCCGTGCCCAGCATGGCTAACGCCACGTCTCCCAACGAAACGTCTGCATGGTGGCTCGTCATCTAACAACGTTCCCAATGTTATCCTTACGTCACATGGCTTTGTAAAAAAAAAAAAAGAGCCAACTCCACCTCTCTGGAATTGTATCATGTCCCAGAAATAGTTAACGGCCGCTTTCCAGATGTCTCAGCTTGTATGCACGGAAATTCATTCTCTAGTGGAAACTGTTTACAAAAAAAAAAAAAAAAAAAACCGAATGCACTCATCCCAGCGCTCCTAACGTCTTACCCTTCCAGATTTCAACATACACAAACGTTCCCTCTGCTATGTAGAGGCTCCTATATCCCAGCACAAACGATGTGAATGAATTGAGCATTCTGATTGGCTTTTATCGAATTTACACGCTGAATTACTTATGCCGCCGGTATCGAAGCACCATCCACCTATTCTTTCTGGGGCTTTCAGCGGTTATTTTACGCAGATCAGTAGATTTCATTGACAGTTAAACCTGCAAAATTATCTCCACATTATCAAATATATACCAGACTCACAAGAATATTGCAATCCAGGAAGATATTTAGCCGGCCGAAGTGGCCGTGCGGTTAAAGGCGCTGCAGTCTGGAACCGCAAGACCGCTACGGTCGCAGGTTCGAATCCTGCCTCGGGCATGGATGTTTGTGATGTCCTTAGGTTAGTTAGGTTTAACTAGTTCTAGGGGACTAATGACCTCAGCAGTTGAGTCCCATAGTGCTCAGAGCCATTTGAACCATTTTTGAAGATATTTACCACTGTAACTACACTTAAATATTACGATTGCTGCTACAGTCTGACACCAATCAACGTACAGGTGACGTCTCCTCTTGACGACTTTCCTTCAGTATCTATTTTATATATATATTTTTTTGTCATCAGTCTACTGACTGGTTTGATGCGGCCCGCCACGAATTCCTTTCCTGTGCTAACCTCTTCATCTCGGAGTAGCACTGGCAACCTACGTCCTCAATTATTTGCTTGACGTATTCCAATCTCTGTCTTCCTCTGCAGTTTTTGCCCTCTACAGCTCCCTCTAGTACCATGGAAGTCATTCCCTCATGTCTTAGCAGATGTCCTATCATCCTGTCCCTTCTCCTTATCAGTGTTTTCCACATATTCCTTTCCTCTCCAAGTCTGCATAGAACCTCCTCATTCCTTACCTTATCAGTCCACCTAATTTTCAACATTCGTCTATAGCACCACATCTCAAATGCTTCGATTCTCTTCTGTTCCGGTTTTCCCACAGTCCATGTTTCACTACCATACAATGCTGTACTCCAGACGTACATCCTCAGAAATTTCTTCCTCAAATTAAGGCCGGTATTTGATATTAGTAGACTTCTCTTGGCCAGAAATGCCTTTTTTGCCATAGCGAGTCTGCTTTTGATGTCCTCCTTGCTCCGTCCGTCATTGGTGATTTTACTGCCTAGGTAGCAGAATTCCTTAACTTCATTGACTTCGTGACCATCAATCCTGATGTTAAGTTTCTCGCTGTTCTCATTTCTACTACTTCTCATTACCTTCGTCTTTCTCCGACTTACTCTCAAACCACACTGTGTACTCATTAGACTGTTCATTCCGTTCAGCAGATCATTTAATTCTTCTTCACTTTCACTCAGGATAGCAATGTCATCAGCGAATCGTATCATTGATATCCTTTCACCTTGTATTTTAATTCCACTCCTGAACCTTTCTTTTATTTCCATCATTGCTTCCTCGATGTACAGATTGAAGAGTAGGGGCGAAAGGCTACAGCCTTGTCTTACACCTTTCTTAATACGAGCACTTCGTTCTTGATCGCCCACTCTTATTATTCCCTCTTGGTTGTTGTACATATTGTATATGACCCGTCTCTCCCTACAGCTTACCCCCCACTTTTTTCAGAATTTCGAACAGCTTGCACCATTTCATATTGTCGAACGCTTTTTCCAGGTCGACAAATCCTATGAAAGTGTCTTGATTTTTCTTTAGCCTTGCTTCCATTATTAGCCGTAACGTCAGAATTGCCTCTCTCGTCCCTTTACTTTTACTAAAGCCAAACTGATCGTCACCTAGCGCATTCTCGATTTTCTTTTCCATTCTTCTGTATATTATTCTTCTAAGCAGCATCGATGCATTAGGTGCTAAGCTGATTGTGCGAAAATTCTCGCACTTGTCAGCTCTTGCCGTCTTCGGAATTGTGTGGATGATGCTTTTCCGAAAGTCTGATGGTATATCGCCAGACTCATATATTCTACACACCAACGTGAATAGTCGTTTTGTTGCCACTTCCCCCAATGATTTTAGTAATTCTCATGGAATGTTATCTATCCCTTCTGCCTTATTTGACCGTAAGTCCTCCAAAGCTCTTTCAAATTCCGATTCTAATACTGGATCCCCTATCTCTTCTAAATCGACTCCTGCCCTTCTTCTATCACATCAGACAAATCTTCACCCTCATAGAGGCTTTCAATATATTCTTTCCACCTATCTGCTCTCTCCTCTGCATTTAACAGTGGATTTCCCGTTGCTCTCTTAATGTTACCACCGTTGCTTTTAATGTCACCAAAGGTTGTTTTGACTTTCCTGTATGCTGAGTCTGTGCTTCCGACAATCATATCTTTTTCGATGTCTTCACATTTTTCCTGCAGCCATTTCGTCTTAGCTTCCCTGCACTTCCTATTTATTTCATTCCTCAGCGACTTGTATTTCTGTATTCGTGATTTTCCCGGAACATGTTTGTACTTCCTCCTTTCATCAATCAACTGAAGTATTTCTTCTTTTACCCATGGTTTCTTCGCAGCTACCTTCTTTGTACATATGTTTTCCTTCCCAACTTCTGTGATGGCCCTTTTTAGAGATGTCCATTCCTCTTCAACTGTACTGCCTACTGCTCTATTCCTTATTGCTGTATCTATAGCGTTAGAGAACTTCAAACGTATCTCGTCATTCCTTAGTACTTCCGTATCCCACTTCTTTGCGTATTGATTCTTCCTGACTGTCTTGAACTTCAGCCTACTCTTCATCACTACTATATTGTGATCTGAGTCTATATCTGCTCCTGGGTACGCCTTACAATCCAGTATCTGATTTCGGAATCTCTGTCTGACCATGATGTAATCTAATTGAAATCTTCCCGTATCTCCTGGCCTTTTCCAAGTATACCTCCTCCTCTTGTGATTCTTGAACAGGGTATTCGCTATTACTAGCTGAAACGTGTTACAGAACTCAATTAGTCTTTCTCCTCTTTCATTCCTTGTCCCAAGCCCATATTCTCCTGTAACCTTTTCTTTTATTCCTTCCCCTACAACTGCATTCCAGTCGCCCATGACTATTAGATTTTCGTCCCCCTTTACATACTGCATTACCCTTTCAATATCCTCATACACTTTCTCTATCTGTTCATCTTCAGTTTGCGACGTCGGCATTGTATACCTGAACTATCGTTGTCGGTGTTGGTCTGCTGTCGATTCTGATTAGAACAACCCGGTCACTGAACTGTTCACAGTAACACACCCTCTGCCCTACCTTCCTATTCATAACGAATCCTGCAACTGTTATACCATTTTCTGCTGCTGTTGATATTACCCGATACTCATCTAACCAGAAATCCTTGTCTTCCTTCCACTTCACTTCACTGATCCCTACTATATCTAGATTGAGCCTTTGCATTTCCCTTTTCACATTTTCTGGTTTCCCTACCACGTTCAAGCTTCTGACATTCCACGCCCCGACTCGTAGAACGTTATCATTTCGTTGATTATTCAATCTTTTCCTCATGGTAACCTCCCCCTTGGCAGTCCCTTCCCGGAGATCCGAATGGGGGACTATTCCGGAATCTTTTGCCAATGGAGAGATCATCATGACACTTCTTCAATTACAGGCCACATGTCCTGTGGGTACACGTTACGTGTCTTTAATGCAGTGGTTTCAATTGCCTTCTGCATCCTCATGTCGTTGATCATTGCTGATTCTTCCGCCTTTAGGGGCAATTTCCCACCCCAGGACAAGAGAGTGCCCTGAACCTCTTTCCACTCCTCCGCCCTCTTGCCGGAAGTCTTCGGCCGCCAATGCTGATTATTTATCAAAATTTAGGCAGTGGCGGGGATCGAACCCGGGACCGAAGACGTTTTGATTATGAATCAAAGACGCTACCCCTAGACCACGGGTTATCTATACCCAATATAAATTTCTACGTAAAAACTCTCTCTCATACTCTCGTCGTTATTCATGTGCTGAATCTATACATCCCCCATGATAGGACACACAGTCATCCTCTCTATTCATACCATAACATAAACCATAGTAATTTTACAATGCAATATATACACGTTTTACACAATGTAAGCCACAGTAACTTTACAATACAATATATATACATTTTACACAAACAGTACAGTTATCTTTTATATCTGTTCAGCACTCAAAAAAATTATCGTACACCTACACCCACACTGACTATATGTTATGATTCTCCCCAGTCCTACTGGAGCACCGTCAGCCTTTTCTTTCTTTCTACAGGCGTGACATTCAGAGGTAATAAACTATTTTATACTGTGCACTATTTTGCACCGACAACTAACCCTCACAAAATTGTGTACAGATCATCAATTACATACGAAACTCGCAAGAACATTGAAGCGTGAAACCGAGCACCATCCCAGCAATATATTACCGAGTACCATGTCGATCTAGTAAACATACAGTTTATGTCCTCCATCATACAAAATCACCCCTTTTACATCAGCGGGTCGAAGTTACTCTCAGAACTGTTCAATAAATTTGGGATCGCTTCCCCTCGACACAAACGCTTTACTGTCTCTGCTTCCTTGCCTGCTCGCTTTTCTATGCACATCTCCAGACTCGGAGATTACAAGAACACACAAATTTTTGCCATAATATTATACCATTTTCACGATACTTCTCCAGATCATTCACTAGGCAGCATCCTACTGATCGCTAGCGCAACGTAATTCCCTAGATATAGACTGGAAGTAATTTCTCTACAAACACGAAATTTTAGCTATGTGGAGCGTACTCTAGACCACTGACTAACTAGAAACAAACACATGAAAAATCATATTTCCTCCTGCGAATACCGATCTCGATAATCTGACATACTCCAAATCATACATACAATTTACAAGCCAACTAAGGTCTTCCCCATATCTACAGAACAGGCAAACATATCTTCCACATGCCAGATGCACGCACCACAATAGATCTTCTCTCAACTAAATGAAGGCGCGAAATGTGCAGAAGCACTCAACCAAACAATTTACATGGGAGTGAATAACGGTCCAACGCAAACACTCCTCCATACACAATTTTGTCAAATTTCCACTTGATCACGAAAGCCGTCCCTCTTACGATTACGATCTGAATTGAATATTATTTGACAATGAATGAAGAATTGGAAATACACCCTACCGAAGGCTATGGCTCTGGAAATGGAAATATCTGTACCGTCCTTACAAGTGGACATATTAGTCATCTCCTTTCCACAAACACATACTTTATGAACCTGATGCTCAAATAAGTACATAGCACACACACACTGCTACTACTAATTATAATACTTCGTCAATAAATCATTGCCTAAGATACGAAATAATACTGACAGAAAATCAAAGATACGCGTGCACGTCCCTTAGGTTGTTCTTGCGAGTCCTACCACCGTACCTTATAGAGACGAAGTAGACCAGATTTAAAGCAAAAACCCCATCCTAACAACTATTGCATGTTACTCTCATAAGTGCTCAAAGTTCTACAGGTGTACACAAGTATCCATGTTAAAAGCTATACCCACTTTACAAATGGTGGTACAACATTACCTCTGAATTAGGTAGTTTTATTTTTTATGGACAGATACCATGACCGTGATCGTAGGAACGTGTAAGCATACGATGCAACCTCAAAATAAAAACAATGAACTTTGAAAGTGATTCAGCAACGGAACATGACATGTACGCCGTATTTGCGACTCCCTCACACCGACCCCAACTAGATAATTCTTTATTATTTGCAACGCATTCTGTCTCGACACCATATCAGTCGTTCCGCAATTTATCTGCTGAGTTATGGGCCACGACTCATTGAAAAGCAACACAAACGGCAGTAGTAGATGATGTGCTGATTCAGGTCGTAAGAAGAACAATGCACACTATCCTCTCAGATCTCTAGTGTTACGCTATAAGAAATTATGTTTATCATTTCGAATCAGCTCTTTCCATTCAAGCACATACTTGCATAGGCTCACAGGCACAAGTGAATCAAATTTCAGGCACTCTCATATCTCTAAACGAGTCACCTTCCTCGAACCTATCTGCTACAGTAAAATTACAACATGGTTTTAGTCACACGCTACATATTTTGCAGCTGCACCCATTTCTACAGCACCGCGCATCTAATAGCTCCAATTTAAGTCGCAACTGAGCAGAAGTCGGAGAAAGACATACACAACACATTCAGCATTCCATGTAGAAATAGAACGAGCACATTCACTGCAACAAGAGCGTGTTTCGACCATTTGATGGAAATGCGAGCAATGTCCTATGTCCCCAAATTAGATACAAGTACTACAGATCTGCGTCCATTCAAATCAATTAGCCAAACACATCAAATCATCATTATTCTCTACCCCCCCCCCCCAAACAAAGAAAAATTGCGAACTATAAAAGCTCATCCTATTTACAAGTCACCTAGGGACCGATGAGTGTGGAATAACATACAGATGCCGTGGGCCTCCAGCGCGGAGAAAGAGATTTCATAATACTTCCCCAGAATAGGCTAGCATGCAGCCATCCAAACATTCCTAATGGTGTACCCAGTCCCTCACATCATACTGCTACTGCTGCTGTCTCTACGACACGATCCTATTAAATATACAAGCGCCTCAGAGACCACTTTAAAGTTTGTTCACCTATACTCTAGATGAATGATCGTATGAGACCCTCCCTCTGGTCCTGTTTAGTTATTTTCTAACACGCTTTCGTACAACGCCAAACATTTCCTTAATTCTGCCACGACTTCAATGTCTGTGTCAGGTTCTAAACTGACGTTAAGACGCTCTGATCGATTGCTTCTCACAGAAAACATTGCATGGTGTAAATAATTTTGTTACTGTAACTACGATAACATGCGACCCATGGTGGATGATTTAAAATAAAAGACACTTTCAGCATAAGGAAACTAGAAAATTATGGCTGCTTTGTGGAGAGTTTACAAACTGATGTCTGAAAGCTATTGACAACTTCTACATTTAAACTCATCTGTCACAATGACAGAATAGATGAAGGCTCTGTGCTCCATTTCGAGTGATTCCTTATTTTGCACTCATATACACGATCACTGTTTCGATCCTAGCAACCCCCAGAAGCTGTCACCCATCCACAAAACTCATTCCCCAGCTCAAACAAGACTTGTCAGTCAATTAATATGTGGTAACCAACAGCGCACCAACATACGGGTGGGAAGGAAAAGACACCACCCATGTACTGTAATATTAAGCAACACAGTTGATAGCGTGTTCAATTTTATCAAAAATCCAACATTGGCCAATCATGTGACAGGATGCTTTCTTAATTTCAATATCATAGCTAAACCATCCCATTTCCACTTTGCAAGTATCATTGCGAACATGGATAGATCAGTGCAAAGTATACCCATTCACTGTTAATTCTCGAACACATAAATCTTCAAAGTATACTAGACAGTGCTATACATATTTCTAAGACCTCGAGCACAGTACTTAATTTACGATCCATTTCTCTGTGTATGGGAGTCACATAGCATTCTCCCCGTCTTGGGATATAATGAGAGAATGAAAGACTATCCTCACACTGTCATTGATTAACCTGCCATGCAGCTCCTTTACCAAATGGTTCAAAGGGCTCTGAGCACTATGGGACGTAACACCTGAGGTCATCAATACCCTAGAACTTTGAACTACTTAAAGCTAACCAACCTAAGGACATCACACACATCCGTGCCCAAGGCAGGATTCGAACCTGCGACCTATAGCGGTCGCGCGGTTCCAGACTGAAGCGCCTAGAACCACTCGGCCACACCGGCCAGCCAGCACCTTTACCGAATTAGTCTGCAACTGATCAGACGAAAAAGACCGCTACACTCCATGTCTCGTGAATGAATCGAGCTTTCCGGATCCTAACCCGTCCAAGTGTACCAGTTTTCTCGAGATGGGATCATGTCGAGGAGCTTAGCACTACTTGTCGATGTATAATAACAGATTTCAAAGTGCTGTAATGTAATAGCAGACAGCTAAGAAGACCAAGAAAGGATTAATTTCTATATGCGATGTTGTTCCAAAAACGGATGGAGTTTGACACATTTTTACGTAAATTATCAAAGTTATCAACTCTAAAGAATTGTTGTAGGGTCTAGGATCGGTACCTGGAAGTTATTGGTAAGAGAGAGAATATAAACACACACACACACACACACACACACGCACACACACACACTCCTAAGGCTACAACGTTCTCAACTTAAAACGGGCCCATAATATTAGATCGCCTACGTTTCCGACCTGTCAGAGGTATGGAATGTAGCGTTGTTAATATTGCATTGTGAGAAATGTATTTCAAGTGCACGACATACATCCTTCTTCCCGGTTTCTCTATGATGAACTATCTTATCGAACCGTAAAACGAAAAACAAACTACTTCCATAGAAAGCTCGCTGTGTGTGGTACGAACACAATATAGCTTTGCGGAGACATATAGCGTCCACTGTTCACATCCAATCACGGTTCATAAATTATAAGATGCCTGCATAAGGCCTATATAAAATGATCGTTAGCAGCAGGGGATACATCCTACATGGAAACAGATAAACGCATGGCAGCAGCGTCCTCCATGTGAAAATTACAAGTCATTCCGTCACTAACTCTGTAAGCACCACATCCGTCAGGCAATTGTGTACACGGGGATTTCAGTGCCTCACAAGCTCCTATCGCTAACTTAGTTATGACGCAGAAGTCTCGATTTTACACCCAAGATGCGACAGGGGGGATCGCATAAACCGAAGTTCGTTTAGAGGACTGTGTCAAGTTTCATGACACATGATATGGAAGTCCTCTGATGACCGACAGGATTAAAGTTAACGATCACAAGTAGACAATGCTTTAAACCACATACGGAACACGTGGATGTGTACGAATACAACGCAGACTATGTCACGTAACTGATGCATTCGGACAGAACACTGGAAAAAAAGTGGCCTCCAGCAGTGTTATACATTGCCGGAAGAAGATGCAGCCTCCTCAAGGACAAGGTGAGAGGTAGTTCATCACTGTAGGACATATGATAAGAGATCCGGGCCAAATGAAACAGACATGTCATAGTCATGTGTGCCAAAAACGTCGCATCAATACATATACCCCCCCCCCCCCATCCCCATCCCTCCCCTCTGGAGACTATGTTGCAATTCGGCAATCTTTCTTTCAGGGCCTGGAGAACGTTTAAGTTCCTGATTTATTGTGTCCCACACGATTTCAATTGACGAGAAATCTGGTGATCTTGCTAAACAGGGCAGTGGCTGTACACCCTGAAAAGCGTTGTGTCGCAGCAACCGTATGTGAACGTGCGCTGTAATGTTGCAAATGCACATCACCATACTGTGGAATAAATGGCAGTAGTACAGGGAACAGTCTGTGCAATGCAGCTGGCACTGGTTGGTTTATCCTGCAGAAACACCAAATGTGACGATAAGTTGTAACTGTTGGCTCCCCTGCACCATGAAGCCTAGAATGGAACCTGTATGTCATGGACCAGTGCGCTGTAGAACAGCAGTCCACCAACTCGTGTACTTCTATCACTCATATACAGACAGAACCTACTCTCATCAATTCTTTCTCGACACCAGAGTAGCCAGGCTTTGTGGTGTCGTTGTACCAATAGCCGCCTGACCATAGGTAGACGCGGTCTTAAACCTGCTGCTCTGATAACGCAGCAGGTGCAACGTGTGCCTCGTCCCTGGATGACGTTCGCCCAAGGCGTCGATAATGACGCGCGTCTGTATTATGTGGACATCCAGAACCCGGTTCACACGTGCAGGACGATTCCACAGACTACTGTTGAAAGCAGCGACACGCCACTGTGCCCAACATGTGCAGCAATCCGCTGATGCGTCCATGAAGCTTCCCGCAAGCCCACAATGCGACCCAATTCAAATGGCTGAATCCGTTCAACAGGAGCACAAACTCATCAGTGGGGCATGGTTGTACCCTACAATGTAAGTTTCAAACACTTTTCAGCTCTAAACTCTGTACAGATACTGTCTGGAGAGTCTAAACAGAGGGTGCACCGGCAGGCCATCAGATCGCCGATGACGTGACAAATGAGTTATTAACTCCATAATCTCCCTGTACGCACATACACTCCTGGAAATGGAAAAAAGAACACATTGACACCGGTGTGTCAGACCCACCATACTTGCTCCGGACACTGCGAGAGGGCTGTACAAGCAATGATCACACGCACGGCACAGCGGACACACCAGGAACCGCGGTGTTGGCCGTCGAATGGCGCTAGCTGCGCAGCATTTGTGCACCGCCGCCGTCAGTGTCAGCCAGTTTGCCGTGGCATACGGAGCTCCATCGCAGTCTTTAACACTAGTAGCATGCCGCGACAGCGTGGACGTAAACCGTATGTGCAGTTGACGGACTTTGAGCGAGGGCGTATAGTGGGCATGCGGGAGGCCGGGTGGACGTACCGCCGAATTGCTCAACACGTGGTGCGTGAGGTCTCCACAGTACATCGATGTTGTCGCCAGTGGTCGGCGGAAGGCGCACGTGCCCGTCGACCTGGGACCGGACCGCAGCGACGCACGGATGCACGCCAAGACCGTAGGATCCTACGCAGTGCCGTAGGGGACCGCACCGCCACTTCCCAGCAAATTAGGGACACTGTTGCTCCTGGGGTATCGGCGAGGACCATTCGCAACCGTCTCCATGAAGCTGGGCTACGGTCCCGCACACCGTTAGGCCGTCTTCCGCTCACGCCCCAACATCGTGCAGCCCGCCTCCAGCGGTGTCGCGACAGGCGTGAATGGAGGGACGAATGGAGACGTGTCGTCTTCAGCGATGAGAGTCGCTTCTGCCTTGGTGCCAATGATGGTCGTATGCGTGTTTGGCGCCGTGCAGGTGAGCGCCACAATCAGGACTGCATACGACCGAGGCACACAGGGCCAACACCCGGCATCATGGTGTGGGGAGCGATCTCCTACACTGGCCGTACACCACTGGTGATCGTCGAGGGGACACTGAATAGTGCACGGTACATCCAAACCGTCATCGAACCCATCGTTCTACCATTCCTAGACCGGCAAGGGAACTTGCTGTTCCAACAGGACAATGCACGTCCGCATGTATCCCGTGCCACCCACGTGCTCTAGAAGGTGTAAGTCAACTACCCTGGCCAGCAAGATCTCCGGATCTGTCCCCCATTGAGCATGTTTGGGACTGGATGAAGCGTCGTCTCACGCGGTCTGCACGTCCAGCACGAACGCTGGTCCAACTGAGGCGCCAGGTGGAAATGGCATGGCAAGCCGTTCCACAGGACTACATCCAGCATCTCTACGATCGTCTCCATGGGAGAATAGCAGCCTGCATTGCTGCGAAATGTGGATATACACTGTACTAGTGCCGACATTGTGCATGCTCTGTTGCCTGTGTCTATGTGCCCGTGGTTCTGTCGGTGTGATCATGTGATGTATCTGACCCCAGGAATGTGTCAATAAAGTTTCCCCTTCCTGGGACAATGAATTCACGGTGTTCTTATTTCAATTTCCAGGAGTGTATTATAGCCTGGTGCCACTGAACACGGTGCTTGAGGGTAATGCATTTTTTCCCAGCAGTATATATTAAACATAAAGTACATCTCTGTGACGCACTGCATGGTGATTTTTAGAGCACAGGTGTAGAAATGAAGATGGCGAAGTGAATCACAATTGGAATAGTTTCTGAATTACTTGGAACTCTGGTGCACTAATGCGGTTCAGTGCTCGCACAGCAACGATTAGATTAGAAGTAATTACGCTGGTTACGCTCCTGCATTGCTAAGCGCAAACAAGTTCTTGTGCAACGAGCAAGATTGCTACAACGACTAGAGCTGAACATCGTAACATTGCGTGTACCGTGATGAGCGCGCGCGATCTCTCGACGTCAGAAAGCATAAATCGTCTTACAGTCTTCACACACGCAAGAGGAGAAAGAATACATTGGCCTATTTGCTGCAAACAATGGCTAGAATTTTCTACAGAGCAGAACAGAGATAAAAGTAAAGTAATTACCCACCTAATGATAGCGGCTCTGTGAATGTAACAAAATTGAGACCACATATGAAGTTGTTTCATTCACAGATTACATGTGACACCTACGTAAGCACATTGGTCAGAAAATTAAATCACCCCCAGAAGACTTGAAGCTAATAGCGTGTAACTTGGCCTCTAGTCCTGATAATAATGGCCTAAGTTTGACGAGAAAATTCCATCATGTAAGTCATATTCAGCCGAATCCACTCATTAATCCCGCAGAGCTACCAAATTGTGTGGGTGTTAACTGATACGTCTCAACCAATGTTCGGACCACTCTATGATATTTTCTACATTATTAAGTCCGGTTGATTTATCACGCCAGTCTATGTGGAGCGGGATGCCGTAGCGTTCGTCAAATCCCGAATGTATGCCTGCAGCCCGCTGTACGGAGCAGTTGTCACCTTGGCAGCATACTCAGCGTGAAGATATAGAAACAAGGGCAACATCAGGACACCGAGATTACCGAAATAAACATGCTGGTACGTGTCCACGCTAGCCTCGAATGCAGTGCAGATTAAAGTCTCGTTAGGGTTTCCGAATACTCGATGACTGGCCTCATTCGACAAGAGATATGGACGACATTACACCCTCCCAGACAGCTACGGTATAGTTTCTGTGTTTTTTTGGTCCACTTCAGATCCAGTATTCGCACTCGAACGGAGCAGGAGGTTTCACGGCTTGTAGCTCAGCCCTCGTCCGATGAAATCACACGTACAAGTACAAACGAAATTACTTGGGCTGTCAAGTATACCAATGCTAGGAAAGCCTCTCGGCCCGATGGCATTTGAAACCGTGTCCTCTACGAGTTTAGGGGTAGAGCCATAGAATACCTTGCACACATAACGAAAGCCATCTTAAAACAGCAACACTTCCTTGACTTTTGGAAGGTGACCAAGGTCCTGATGTTCAGGAAGCCAGGGAAAGACCACTCCTTCCTACGAAATTAGAGACTCATCAGTCTGCCGTGCTCACTCAGCAAAGACTGCTGAGAATGTAATTCTTAAACGCCTCACTAGGCACTTCATCGGCATTGACACCCAAAGACCGGAGCAATTCGGCTTTAGGAATCAACACTCAACAACCCAACAACTCCTCCACGAAGTCGAACATATAACAAACGGTTACAACACGATTAAACCCACAGAGGCCGTCTTCCTGGACATTGAAAAAGCTATCGACTGTCTCTGGCACAATGGACTTATATGCAAGTTTATCGATGCCGGTTTCCCCGAGGGACTCGTACATTTTATACTCTCATACCTCACGAACGTGCAGACCAAACAATCGACACAACGCGGTATCCAAGCTGGAGTACCCAGAGATGCATGCTGGGGCCCATGTTGTCCAACCTGCACGTTAATGACTTGCCAGCAACACAAACCCGACGTTAGCCATCTATGCGGATGACACAGCTATCCCTGCGCAAGACTGGCAACCGTCGCACATAAATTCACAAATACAGACGGCACTCAGAACCGCCGAGCCTTGGTTGGAACGATGGCGTATTAAAGTAAACGTCGACAAGTGCGAAGCAGTTCTGTTCACACGCATACCGAAGCTACTGCGCAAACTTCAACGTTGTTGACAGGTAACACTACACACACGACCAATAAGTTTCCGAGAGAATGTCAGATACCTCGGTGTTTGGCTGGACCGGAAACTTACATGGGGGACCACAATGAGTAAGTTCCCAACAGAGCGTAAGCGGGACTGATGACGTCAGATATGAAGTCCCATGGTTCTCAGAGCCATTTGAACCTTAAAACTCAGCAGATAACAGGTTTAAGTAACCCAAAATTTTAAACGGCCATAAGGCCCTTAAATAAAATCCACGCAAGTATACCAGTGGAATTAAGCAAAGGTTCCTAAATTAAATTGCACGACAACCAAGAACAAGAATCAATGCTCCGAGAAAGAGGGCATATTTACATGTCTGATAATCTTCCAGTGAGTTGCAATCAATGTAGGACAAGCTGACTGTCAAGACAGTGAATTACAGATGGACTTTAAATGTTCAAAAACTTAAGTACAGTAAATGTCCGTAAGCTCAGGTACAGAAAATAGATTCAGAGGTTCGTTACGTTAGATAACAAGAAAGGGTGAGCTCGAAAACGCAGTTACTTAAAACCATCCATCAAATAAAATACTCTCAAAACTTAACTTGTTTAGCTGCGCAGCTGGAATCAAAACTTCAGCGACGGCTAACGGCCACCGGAGACGCCTTCCGGGTACATGCACAGGCCGAGATACAGGAGTACGTACACGGGGTCAAGCGCCGCGTCAGCTACAGTGTCATGGCTCAGAAGCCAAGGCTGTCAACAAATAGCATCCACGCTACAACAGTCAAGTCAAGAACTGCGACTATAATGTCTTCCGGTCGTTCAATACTTAATAAAGCCTTTGAAGTAACGTGACTTTCGCTAAGCAACTGCTTAGCTCTTTGATAGGTGAATAAGGCTTAAACCTTTTAATTACAAGCAGAAATTTCAATTACTGTACTAAAACTGCTAATATAAAACGATAGGACACTTGTGATAATCAATAGCAGATTTACCAACAGATATCGAATGCTGTTTTGAAACCACAAAATAACAGATACAAGCTGCACACATCGATGTTTGCTAACAACCCCAGTCTGTGTCGCCTGGCCACCAAGAGCTGTTGCATAACGATTTGATTCACGGATCCAGTTATATGGCTCCTTCCGTGTATAGCGATTTTACTACTATGACGTGTGGGGGCCTGAAGATGGCACCAATGTAATGCCGAAACTGGTAGCACATAAGAAGTCCATAAAATAAATTTCTACAATACATACGGCTGTTGGTAAATTATAGCATCAAGAAGTTCAAAGCCAAGTTTACCACTTCAGTGGCCCATCTAAGTAAACATTCATGTAACCCGAGACTAACTCGAAGATTCTAACAGACCAACTGCCCGTACAACACTTCTCACACACACGTGATTTCCCTAAATCGTTTCAGGCAAATGCCGGGATGGTTCCTTTGAAAGGGCACGGCCGATTTCCTTCCCAATCCTTCCCTAACCCGAGCTTACGGTCCGTCTCTAATGACCTCGTTGTCGACGGGACGTTAAACACTAACCACCACCACCACCACTTCTCACACACACATAAATAGAAATAACTAAAAAGATCAGCGAAGTTATACTCGCAGCTCAAAACAGGTTCTAGTAACCACAAGAAAACCTCACCTTTCAAATTCCACAGGCGAGGTTCACTGAGAGAATAAACACAATACGAACCGTTACTTCTTTAGTACTCCACATACCATTATTAAAAGCACCATTTCGGCCACCAGTATCCAAACTACAGACGACGAGAACATTCCAGAAGGCAAATCGCTGGTGCACTCTAAAAATGGCTCTGAGCACTATGGGACTCAACTGCTGTGGTCATAAGTCCCCTAGAACTTAGAACTACTTAAACCTAACTAACCTAAGGACATCACACACATCCATGCCCGAGGCAGGATTCGAACCTGCGACCGCAGCGGTCGTGCGGTTGCAGACTGGAGCGCCTTTAACCGCTCGGCCACTCCGGCCGGCGGTGCACTCTCTCTCCAAAATTCAGAAGTCAGCCACAGGGGATGCTATCGTGTATACGGCTCCGAATACACCAAGAGGCCCCGAAAGCCACCATGTCAACAGACTGATCCCGCAGTCCGTAACTGCTGCCGCATCGTACCAAACCAACTCGCCAACCGCGGCACAGTGCCGCCTTTTCCTCACTCGCCAACAGCGATCAAACAAGCGATTTAGTGCCACGCTCACGCATTTTACCGTGACGCCAGACAGTCAGAGGATCCACAGACAGCACAACCCAGCAACGACTCAGCACTGGACAGTGATTTTCTTAATGTCAATACCCTAATGAAATTGTTCCAAGGCAAAATCCGAATTCAAGCAGCCCACCACGTACGTCGAACGAAGTTCGTTCTTCGACAATTAGCTCCCGGCTAAAGCCGGTGAAGTGCATCAGCAAGGAAACGAGTGTTGAGAGGTAAGACAACCATAACAGCAATTCGTGCATAACTGTTGCTCACATTGCCATCAGCCACTCGTCACTCAGCAGATTTGACCACAGGCTTCCGTCATACGTTAATTGGACGCGGCTCGCTATTCAGTCCCAGCGGTAAAAGAGAGAGCCAAGACAGTTTCAGTACCACATCTCCTCTCCTCAGAAAATTTATCTTCTTATCCTTTCTGTCCCCCCCATGAACCATGGACCTTGCCGTTGGTGGGGAGGCTTGCGTGCCTCAGCGATACAGATAGCCGTACCGTAGGTGCAACCACAACGGAGGGGTATCTGTTGAGAGGCCAGACAAACGTGTGGTTCCTGAAGAGGGGCAGCAGCCTTTTCAGTAGTTGCAAGGGCAACAGTCTGGATGATTGACTGATCTGGCCTTGTAACAATAACCGAAACGGCCTTGCCGTGCCGGTACTGCGAACGGCTGAAAGCAAGGGGAAACTACAGCCGTAATTTTTCCCGAGGGCATGCAGCTTTACTGTATGATTACATGATGATGGCGTCCTCTTGGGTAAAATATTCCGGAGGTAAAATAGTCCCCCATTCGGATCTCCGGGCGGGGACTACTCAAGAGGATGTCGTTATCAGGAGAAAGAAAACTGGCGTTCTACGGATCGGAGCGTGGAATGTCAGATCCCTTAATCGGGCAGGTAGGTTAGAAAATTTAAAAAGGGAAATGGATAGGTTGAAGTTAGATATTGTGGGAATTAGTGAAGTTCGGTGGCAGGAGGAACAAGACTTCTGGTCAGGTGACTACAGGGTTATAAACACAAAATCAAATAGGGGTAATGCAGGAGTAGGTTTAATAATGAATAGGAAAATAGGAATGCGGGTAAGCTACTACAAACAGCATAGTGAACGCATTATTGTGGCCAAGATAGATACGAAGCCCACACCTACTACAGTAGTACAAGTTTATATGCCAACTAGCTCTGCAGATGACGAAGACATTGAAGAAATGTATGATGAAATAAAAGAAATTATTCAGATTGTGAAGGGAGACGAAAATTTAATAGTCATGGGTGACTGGAATTCGAGTGTAGGAAAAGGGAGAGAAGGAAACATAGTAGGTGAATATGGATTGGGGGACAGAAATGAAAGAGGAAGCCGCCTGGTAGAATTTTGCACAGAGCACAACATAATCATAACTAACACTTGGTTTAAGAATCATGAAAGAAGGTTGTATACATGGAAGAACCCTGGAGATACTAAAAGGTATCAGATAGATTATATAATGGTAAGACAGAGATTTAGGAACCAGGTTTTAAATTGTAAGACATTTCCAGGGGCAGATGTGGACTCTGACCACAATCTATTGGTTATGACCTGTAGATTAAAACTGAAGAAACTGCAAAAAGGTGGGAATTTAAGGAGATGGGACCTGGATAAACTGAAAGAACCAGAGGTGGTACAGAGATTCAGGGAGAGCATAAGGGAGCAATTGACAGAAATGGGGGAAATAAATACAGTAGAAGAAGAATGGGTAGCTTTGAGGGATGAAGTAGTGAAGGCAGCAGAGGATCAAGTAGGTAAAAAGACGAGGGCTAGTAGAAATCCTTGGGTAACAGAAGAAATATTGAATTTAATTGATGAAAGGAGAAAATATAAAAATGCAGTAAGTGAAACAGGCAAAAAGGAATACAAACGTCTCAAAAATGAGATCGACAGGAAGTGCAAAATGGCTAAGCAGGGATGGCTAGAGGACAAATGTAAGGATGTAGAGGCCTATCTCACTAGGGGTAAGATAGATACCGCCTACAGGAAAATTAAAGAGACCTTTGGAGATAAGAGAACGACTTGTATGAATATCAAGAGCTCAGATGGAAACCCAGTTCTAAGCAAAGAAGGGAAAGCAGAAAGGTGGAAGGAGTATATAGAGGGTCTATACAAGGGCGATGTACTTGAGGACAATATTATGGAAATGGAAGAGGATGTAGATGAAGATGAAATGGGAGATACGATACTGCGTGAAGAGTTTGACAGAGCACTGAAAGACCTGAGTCGAAACAAAGCCCCCGGAGTAGACAATATTCCATTGGAACTACTGACGGCCGTGGGAGAGCCGGTCCTGACAAAACTCTACCATCTGGTGAGGAAGATGTATGAGACAGGCGAAATACCCTCAGACTTCAAGAAGAATATAATAATTCCAATCCCAAAGAAAGCAGGTGTTGACAGATGTGAAAATTACCGAACTATCAGCTTAATAAGTCACAGCTGCAAAATACTAACACGAATTCTTTACAGACGAATGGAAAAACTAGTAGAAGCCAACCTCGGGGAAGATCAGTTTGGATTCCGTAGAAACACTGGAACACGTGAGGCAATACTGACCTTACGACTTATCTTAGAAGAAAGATTAAGGAAAGGCAAACCTACGTTTCTAGCATTTGTAGACTTAGAGAAAGCTTTTGACAATGTTGACTGGAATACTCTCTTTCAAATTCTAAAGGTGGCAGGGGTAAAATACAGGGAGCGAAAGGCTATCTACAATTTGTACAGAAACCAGATGGCAGTTATAAGAGTCGAGGGACATGAAAGGGAAGCAGTGGTTGGGAAGGGAGTAAGACAGGGTTGCAGCCTCTCCCCGATGTTGTTCAATCTGTATATTGAGCAAGCAGTAAAGGAAACAAAAGAAAAATTCGGAGTAGGTATTAAAATTCATGGAGAAGAGATAAAAACTTTGAGGTTTGCCGATGACATTGTAATTCTGTCCGAGACAGCAAAGGACTTGGAAGAGCAGTTGAATGGAATGGACAGTGTCTTGAAAGGAGGATATAAGATGAACATCAACAAAAGCAAAACAAGGATAATGGAATGTAGCCTAATTAAGTCGGGTGATGCTGAGGGAATTAGATTAGGAAATGAGGCACTTAAAGTAGTAAAGGAGTTTTGCTATTTGGGGAGCAAAATAACTGATAATGGTCGAAGTAGAGAGGATATAAAATGTAGGCTGGCAATGGCAAGGAAAGCGTTTCTGAAGAAGAGAAATTTGTTAACATCCAGTATTGATTTAAGTGTCAGGAAGTCATTTCTGAAAGTATTCGTATGGAGTGTAGCCATGTATGGAAGTGAAACATGGACGATAAATAGTTTGGACAAGAAGAGAATAGAAGCTTTCGAAATGTGGTGCTACAGAAGAATGCTGAAGATTAGATGGGTAGATCACATAACTAATGAGGAAGTATTGAATAGGATTGGGGAAAAGAGAAGTTTGTGGCACAACTTGACCAGAAGAAGGGATCGGTTGGTAGGACATGTTCTGAGGCATCAAGGGATCACCAATTTAGTATTGGAGGGCAGCGTGGAGGGTAAAAATCGTAGAGGGAGACCAAGAGATGAATACACTAAGCAGATTCAGAAGGATGTAGGTTGCAGTAGGTACTGGGAGATGAAAAAGCTTGCACAGGATAGAGTAGCATGGAGAGCTGCATCAAACCAGTCTCAGGACTGAAGACCACAACAACAACAACATCCTTTCTGTACCCTGTCTTATCCGACGCGCAGTTGCCCACCATTCCAAAGACCATCCCGCCATCAGCATTCACCTGATGGGGCAGGATTCTTTGGGCGATAACAGATCGAGCGCATCTAAATCGATACGCAAGTTTTAAATTTGAAATGTCCATTAGACGCAGCTCCCTTCGAAATATTTTCTCGAAAACTGGATAAGATGTGCCGGCATTCCCTGGCGGCGTCCGGTTTTAAAGTGATTGTCACTGACAAGACGTGACAACAGTCTTCAGTTCTGTTCTCATACCGTGTTACGTGGTAGCGAGTGGCCCACTATTCCTCATAGACAAGCAGGGCAGTCCGGGTTGATATACTAGCAAATCGTCCAGACCCTCTCAAGGTGTGGTTATTGGCACGTCCAAACACAACAGCTGTTTTTATCAGTCTATCACGTCTCCATGACGATCCATCTTACTGTGCTAATTATGTGCAACCGACATGCGCGTACACACCATTTCACTGTTCCAACTTAACGCCAACGTTGGAAGACCACTTGACAGCCTGGTACCACTCCTACAATATTTACTGCCTTCCGAAGCGACCAGTACGCTTTTTTAAGGGGTTGACTGACATTTTTCTTCGTATTCTTACCAAATGATAGGCGAGACATCTCGGTCTATCATTCGCAGTAGAGATGTCACGGTTTCTGCTTCTTCAAAAATGCGCTTAC